>NC_048595.1:296901814-298374050 GCF_003668045.3 Cricetulus griseus | reverse complement strand
GGGGTCTAACAACTAGTGCAAAAGTAAGATCCTGTTATGTTTCAACTGTATTTCCTTTTTTATTACTTGAGGATTTCATACATGCATATAATGTATTTTCATCAAATCCACTCCCCATTTCCCTCCCTTTAATTCTCCCCCATCCTTTCTACCACCACTTTCCTCAGCCAACTTCATGCTTTTTTTAATACAACGCATTGTGTCCACTTAGTGATGTCTGTATTTACATGGGTGAAGGACCAGTTACTGGAGCACAATCTCTGAAGGGTCATATTCCTGAAGAAATGGATCATTACCTTCTAATGCATTGCATTTTCAAGTTAAACAGAAGTCATAGAAACAAGCTCACTTTTGTCGTGAACTTCAATATCATCATTTGAGCATTTCATAAATAACCATGATTAGCAAAAGAAGCACAGAAAACCCTCCGAAATTTTTGGGAGAGAAATGACAAAGGTACAAATGACTATGACCTCAGCAAATGCGTGGGTGAAGAAGACACAAATAAAAAGCAAAGCACACACTTAGTTGGACCCTATTGAACCAGCACATTAAGTGCACCTCATCTCTCCATGTCACTACAGTTTCATGTCATGAATAACTGTTCTAGAATATAACACTTGAAGAAGAAATAGTGTTTGAAGTATGAGGCTAACTGATTATAATCTTTTGAGATAAAACAGCAGGGGGGTGGTGAGTTTTAAGGGTTGTTTAATATCTGTTCCTTAACAACCAAAATCCAAAGTAAAGCAGTCCTACTTTAATTTTGTACTAAGAAATCCGCCTCTCCTTTGGGGAAAGCAGTGAAAGAATGAAAAACAAAACAACAACAACAAAACAAACTAAGAGCTAAGACTTTAAAAAGGATAACTGTCACAGAATCTTCACACAATCAATTCTGCTTTTTGAAACCATTATATGAAGTTATCTAGAGCAATGTCATAAGTGAAGGAACCGGCTTCCCTTTTGGCAGCCATAACAGCCGAACATGTGCTTGCCATATACCTGCCTTGGTCACTTAGAGGTCAGATGCCTGTCTTGTGACAAGGAACCAATCAGAAGTTAGCTGGTGGCGCTATGCTTTACGACCCTGAGTGTGCTTTACGGACAAGCGCAACGGCAATGACGTAGAGAGCATAGCAACCACCCTGGGAGGGCCTATGAGCCATAACAACCAGTTGACCAATCAACACAGGGCAAGCCCTCCAAGCCTGGAGGCACACCAATCATGAGCCTGTGCGTAAGCCTGTGCGTACCCCTAGACACTCCCCTTACGCTGCCCTATAAGATCTTTGGGGAGACCTTAGGAGCCGTCTTCTTTTTCTAGCCGTCTGCCATGGCGGGTGGGTGAAAGACCCGAGCTAACATGGGGTTAGCTCGTAAAACTACAATAAAGCCTCGTGCAGTTTGCAGCAAGCTCTCGAATCCGCCTGGTGATTGGGGTGACCGCGAACCTGGCCTGAGACCCCGATGCTTGAGTTTTCGGGGGTCTAACAATAAGGACAATGACCAGAGAACATTAAAACTAATAACTTCAGATGTGGGGGACCAAAGTATTTCTGCTATGGAATATTTTGAGATCCAGCCTTTGGTCTCACTAAACATGGAGCATCGGAAAGCTCTGGCCCACTATTGTATTGTTAATGCCAGTAGGGCTACTACTGTTTACCATGGCCTCAAGGTAATGTGCCTCTTATTTGCATCTCTGTGGGCCTAAGCATCTGAATAGGCCCTCACCTTGGCGGAGGGGCTAGAGGTGTGTGAGCAACTTGTGAAGATGGGAGGTTAGGAGTTAGGGGTGAGCAGCCAGAGCAGAGAGGGAACAAAGAGGGAAATGGTTCTCTCGTGGTATTAGCAGGATGGTTAAGAAACACCAGAAAAGATGGTTAATAAAGAAATGACTCTAGTTCCACAACATGGAACTGAGAGCTCTCTGAAGATGACAAGATGCCTGTGTTTGATCTTTATCGCCCTTGGGTTGCTGGGAGCTTCCAGGTCCACACACCCCCACTCAGGCCGAATTTCATGGCTGTTGTGGGTTAAAGCTGAGACAAGCTGGGTCACGACATTCAGACAGTAAAGTGAGATTGAAGTAATGTGTGGACAGGCAGGAAGTCCAGAATACCATGACTCTTAACCAGTCAGAGCTGACACACAGAGCCTAGGAAATAGTGGCAGTAATACCAAAGCAGTATATAAGAAAGCACACAGGCTGAAAAAGAAACATAATTGATGGCAAAGAGCAATGGAAGGAAACAATAATGACCACAGCCTCCAAGTTCCCACCACTTTCTCTCCGAGATATTAAATATGCTACTCATTATGGATGAAATAATGTGTGAATCTTTACCTGGCCTAAAGGTGGGCACTCCATGAACATCTCAAATGTACAGCATCCTGATTTTAACATTCTGCTTTGCTGAAGGAAGGCAGGACACAAGTGGAAAAGCATATTGTTGTCATTCCAGGGTAAAAATGCTAACCACGGAAGCCTGACAGCAAAGATTTTGTTTCGTCAATCATCAGAACCCGGATGAAACCAGAACACACAGCACATGTCTGGAATTCCAGCATTTATATGTGAGGTGAGAGACAGAGACATGAAAGTATCGTCTGGAAGCTTGAAGAGCAAATAGGCTGCATGTGGCAGTACAGCAGACAACAAGAAGAGCCTGTCTTAAAACTAAGTGAAGGAGAAAATCAACCTCAAAAGATGTTCCCTGACCAACACACACAACATGTGGCATAGATGCACACACACACCCCCACACAAACACATGCTGATGCATACTCACACACATTCAGTGGCACATATGCACACACACATATACACACTGTGGCATATATGCATGCACACACACACTGTGGCATATATGCACACACATTTGCACACACACGAACACACTGGCATATATGTGTGCACACACACATAAGTACACACAGCACACACACACTGTGGCATATATGCATGCACACACATATCAAGCACATACACAGTAGTAATTTCTAATAAAATTATACTTGTAACAAAGGAATGAGAAGGCATGGTAACTTTGAAGAGGAAAGTATTATTTTCATAATGATAAAAATGACCATTTCTAAAGAAAAATGACTGATAGTTTTGTCTGTTAATTTCCTAGTTAGCTTTCTATTGCTGTGATAAAACACCAAGGCCAAAAGCAACCCAGGGAAGAAAGTGTTTGTTTCATTTACACTTTTGGGTACCATTAGGCCGGGAGAGAGTCAAGGCAGCTACTCAAGCAAGTTAGGTATCTGAGTTAAGAAACGAAGCAGAAACTGGAAAAACACGCTTACTAGCTTTTTCTTCATCTTGCTCAGCCTGCTTTCTTAGACAACCCAGGAATGCTTGCCCTCAAATGGCACTGCCCACCATGGACTGCCCCCCCCCCATCAATCATTAATCAAGAAAATGACCTACAATTAAAGGTTGGCTCTATGAGATGGAACCCATATCTGGAAATGATCAGGTAGCTATAAACCTGGGGCTAGATAGGCTATGGGACCTGAAACTGTTGTTCAGCTAAAGCAGTGTAGCAATGTCATGGCACTCTGCTACACTCAGAGAGTAGTGTCTTGCTCAGCCATCATTAGAGAAGCTTCTACCTGCAGTATAAGGGAACAAATACAGAGACCCACCCCCAGCAAATGTGCTTAGTGACAAACGTTGAAACACTCACTCCAACTGATATGTCTTCAACAATCTCCTCCCCTCGTGGATCAGGAAAAGATTCTAAGGGCCAGTGGGTACAGAAAACACCAAGGAAACAATGCCTTCCTGACACAACAGGTCTGATACACATGTGAAATTACAGAGGCAGTGGCACCATGCACAGGGTCTGCATACTTCCAAGCCAGATGAGACCACAGTGCTAATAGAAGGAAGTGGACATGATCTCCCATCCCTAACTCAGAAGCTATCTCCAAATGCTAATTGCTCGAAAAGGAAAACTCAGTTTTCTCCAGTGGAGTTTCTTTGGGTATAGAAGTCACACTCAGGGGCAGGACCCACACTCAGCTGTAGATGGCAAACTCAATGGGATTTCGGGAGATATTTTGTCTTATAATGGTTTGTCTGAGCATTTTCTCTTAGTCTACATATCTTTTGCTTATATATAATGGTTTCTGATTTTGTGGGGGTTTTTTAGGTATCGTGTGTATGTGTGTGTGTGTGTGTGTGTGTGTGTGTGTACAGGACTGTGTCTCAATGTGTATATGTGCTTCTCATGCTTTTTCTTTTTTGTCTTTGCCTTTTTTGTTTTATAAAGAGAGAAAGAAGGCATGGAGTTTTAAGAGTGGGACAGTGGTGATGATCTGGGAAGAGATGGGGCAGGGAAACTGTGATTATAATATATTGCATAAAAATCTATTTTCAATTAAAAAAATAAAGCAAAGGCTGTACAAAGTTGCCACAGAAGGAATTTTCTCAACTGAGGGTCTCTCTCCCCAAATTCCTCTAGCTTATACCAAGTCAGGACAATTATTTTATTGAGTATATGGACCAAAGTATCACAAAATACTTGTGCATCTTATTAAGATCTAATATGACAAAAAGCAAAAGATGATGTATGCTAAATAAAAACTTAAGTATTATTACAGGATACTTTGTTAAAGTTAGAAAAGAGGACCATCATTCAATAATTTTCCCTTCACCTCTCTCTTCTGCCTTACCTGCCATACATTACATTTGACAGGAAGTAAGTGGTTAATGGTTCCAAACAGAATCCTTTATAATAAAAATATGCATGGAAACTTTTACAAAGAAGAGTCAGAAAAACTGGTATCTATCAAACTTTGAAAACACACTAAAGACAATGAAAGTATCAATATAGCATTTATCTTATAAGTGGTAAGGTTCCCATACCTGGAATGTTGTATAGAAAGTCCAAGAGCTGCTCCTCTTCCATGTAGCTCATGAAAACACTTCCAAATGCTTGTGGAGACAAGTGGCAATGGTACAGAACTTTAAAGATGGCTTCCACCACACTGCAACCTTCCTTTTGGTCTTTTTCTGTGCCAGTAGCTTGTTCTTTAAAAGAGTGAAAATGTGGTGATCAATGGATATGATCATCATCTTATCACTTCCCTCAGCATTGTCCTATGACTCACACTTATTCATGATTTGCACTTGAGAAACAGCATAATCCTTGAGGGCTACAATCATTCAACTTCATGGTTACAAATATACCTGTGGGTAACTATGGAAAATTATCTGTGACAAGGACCATAAGGGCATCATTTCAAAAGGTGAGGCCAGGGTTCCTGTGTTGACATAATTCTTTCTCCCTTAAGGAATTATTTTGTCTATATTCCTCATTTAAAACTATACATATTCAAGACATATTTTGAAAGTCTAGGTAGCAAAGAAAACTAAAAGTTTACCATGAAAAACTTCACTTGTCTTTGAATCATGCAATCAATTCTGAAAGACAGATTGTGAATATTTCCTAAATATATTGACATCATCATTTCAGAATGAAGCAAATTTTCAATTAGTTCTTTGATTAAACCTTATGGGTAATTATAGAACAACAAAGCTATTTTAATTGCACTTGTCATCCCTTCTCTGGCTCCATTACGGTTTCCTTTAAAGATCAGTAATCAGAGTACAGGCATCACTGAAGTTATATGGTACATGGAATTGAGAAAGCATTCTTATTTTCTTGTGTAATGTACAGAAAATCATAATAAAGAAAAATGTGTACTGAGTTAAAGATAGTATCAACTCATGCCCCTTAATATTTTAATATCTTCTATTAATATAATCTAGGGTTATTGGGAAAGAGTATACTTCCTTATTCTTGCTCATTTGTAAGCTTATCATTTTTATTTTATAATTTTATTTCTTGGATTTGCTTTTAAGAGGTCACATTTACCTGGAAATTAAAAAGCAATACCATAGATTTTATGCAGAGAACACATGCTAGTCTTTCTTCATAAAATCAATTTCAACCAAATTTATTTTTATTTAACTAGTCATCATTGTCCATACCCACCTTCTTTGTGTTCTTAAAACACACATCATCTGTTTGATGGAATCTAACTCCATTACCTGGGGTAGGCATGCAGCCAAGGACTGGCTGATTGGGCCTGACACCACTCATCCACTATGATCGGGTCATAGATGGGCAGGTAACCAACAGGAACCTTCCTCAAGAGTTTTGCTGTAATAATTGGTGGGTGTTATTCTTTTGACTGTATTTGATAAACTGGTAGAGTAGGCTGCAAATTGCTTGGGATGGGTATTTGGGGAAGAATATTACTAAAAATTTATCAGCTACAATAAGAACAAGAAATAAGACCACTTTTTTCTGAAATTATCTTCCAATTCTGGTCAACCCAAAAGGATTCATGTGCTGTGTCATTTAAATGTGCTTTCCCAGTTCCTTTTCTTTCACCAGTCTAGAATGTTGTCCTCTAAAGACTGTGAAATGCTATCTTCAGGGCATGACAAAGCAATTAAATAATGATCACATATCAACCACTGTCACTTACATGGAGCCAGTATAAGATTAGGCTTATCAACCATCAGTCATTGCCAGGAGAGTTACACAGGGCCAGTCCCCTCCCTACTCAACTATTGGCTACTGATGGATTCTGAGATAGAGGAAGTAATTGCTTTCAATTGTGAACCCATTGATGGGCCTACCAGGCTCTAATGAATAGATCTAAACACATGGTCACACAGGAGGACTGGTAGGTTCCAAAACATAAGGTAATGGAAGCAGGACAAGAACATGTAAAGGGGAAGGAGGATTGACAGGGTTTCGGTGAGGGCAATCAAAATGCATTTTCTACATTTCTCCATTCATGGAGCTATTAAAGAACAAATTCAGTAAAAGTTAAGTCATTTTCAAAAATTATATATATATATATGCATTTATATACACAATATAATATATGCATATATTATATGTAAATATATATATAGAGAGAGGTTGTATTGTTGTTGTAATAGCTAGGGCTAGGCACCTCACTGCTACTTATTCTCTGCATTTGACCATTTTTCTTCTCTCTCTCTCTCTCTCTCTCTCTCTCTCTCTCTCTCTCTCTGTGTGTGTGTGTGTGTGTGTGTGTGTGTGTGTGTTTGTATACCACATAGGGTGGTAATACTCTTCCCAAAATCATAGATAACAAAATTCCCATTATTCAATACCACACAAGAGAAACCTCCCTTTCTACAGTTACCTTTGTACCCATAGATGACTGTAGCTCTTACCCTTCACAAAGTTTTCCCTCAGCAGGTCAAGGATAGATACTATGCAGATCCTTAAGTAGTCACAGAGCAGAAAACAGGTGTCAGGGGTGTCTATCCCCAGTTAGTACATCTAGAATGCATCTACATCTAGGGTTCAGGAACATCACAGAAAATGGAGTGGAAGGACTGTGAGAGCCAAAGGACCAACAGTTACACTTGAGATAATGTCTTCTAGTCCTGACAGGCAAAGGGCATCCACGAAATCTCAACAATAAGGCTACCTAAACAAGACCTGCACATCTGTCACTCTGGTCACATGCAAACACAGATGTGGAAACTTTCACTAGTCTCCACCCATAGACGAAGAGCTATAGGCAATTCATGGCTTCTGACAAGCAGTTTTTTTTCCAAGATGAGCTAGCTCCCTGATCCCAGTGGTCAGCACTAAATACTTGCACACATGCGTAATACTAGATGGATCCAGGAGCTTCTACACATACATACACACACACACACACACACATGCATTATATAATGTGAGTATATATTTAAAGGAAACAAGTCTTGAATTTGAGAAGCAGTTGTAGGGCACTGGAAGAGTTGGATGGGAGACAGGGAGGAGTGCAAAATTATGCAAATAGAGTACCCATGTATAAAATTCTCAAAAAATCAATATTCTTACTCTATGTCAGTCACTGTTGCAGATTATAAGGGGCTTCAGCTTCTTGGTATACACTGTGCAAACATACATAATTTATGTTGATATGCACACATGAAATCATGACAGCAATGTAAGGGTTTGTGACTGCCATTCCTGCTTGTGTCTGTTGTCCTGACACAAGTGACAATAACACCCTATTCTATTTTTTGTAAAATTTTTGTTTTACTTAATGTGAATGAATGTTTTGCCTGTATGTATATCTGTGCACTACTTGCATGCCTCGTGCCTGCTGATACCATAAGAGGACATGGATACCCTAGAACTGGAGTTAAAGATGTCATGAGCTGCTATATGAGTGATGGGAAATTTCTCTCCCCATCCAATAAGCCCAGGCAAGAGAGGTATCAAACAATTCTAGATATGTTTAGGGCTGTGTCTTGGGAACCTAATAAAGATCATGGCCTTTGCCAAGTGCCCAGTCATAGTGTTTTCTTTCTCTTTGATTTTTCCTCTTATACCATGGGGTTATCTTGTGCTGACTTTCATTCTGATATTCCCCTAGTGCTTTCAGAAAACTCACCTTACATTTAAATTTTTAACCCACTTTTTTGAGGGGTGGGAAACCCAGGCTATTTTGCTGGCATTTGATGGCAGAGGGACATAAAGCTAATGTTAAACAAAGTCGAATTGGGCCAGGCGGTGGTGGCACATGCCTTTAATCCCAGCACTTGGGAGGCAGAGGCAGGTGGATCTCTGAGTTTGAGACCAGCCTGGTCTACAAGAGCTAGTTCCAAGATAGTCTCCAAAGCTACACAGAGAAACCCTGTCTCAAAAAACCAAAAAACAAACAAACAAACACAAACAAAAAAACCCAACAACAACAACAACAACAACAAAACCAAAGTGGAATTGAGCATAATTAAATTGTTTTGGCATTTTTTGTTTTATTGTTTGTTTGAAATTCAGCTACTTGCAACATTAGTCCTGAAGTTCGTGACACAGTACTCCCAGACATGGCAAATTGACTTTTGGGAAAACAGTAACATCCTGCAAGTGTGTCTGAGTTTCTCTCCTGAAGTAGGGATTAGCAGAACTCTGATTGTGTCCACAGCAGGTCAGAAGGCCAGCATTGCAGAGGGAAAGGGAAGCTCTCACTCCTGGAGATACTGGCACACAGGAAAATGTAAACAAGCATTACTAAGTTACTGAGGCTAATTCCTACTAGCCCACATTCTCTTTTTCTTTAGTAATACTCTGAACAACTGTGCACACATTGAAACATTCATGTTGGGCTGTAGGAATGGCTCAGTGGTTAAGACTACTTATTGTTCTTACACAGGCACCAACAATTCTAGTTTAATGGGATCTTGCTTTCTCTTTCTCTATAGGTCCTTGTATGCAGTGATACACATAAATTCATGCAGGCTGACATAAATGAGTAAATGTCTAAAAAGTCAGAAGTGCACAGGCTACCATGTTTCCACTGCTCTTCTTCACTGAAAGCCACTAAGAAATAGTTATGGTAAACAAATGTCTATGCTCGAGTTGGCTGATCTTTTTTTATGGGTGCCTTAGGCATAAATCTTACAAAGGGGAACAGGAGACATTACTCTTCCTTCCTGTAGTTCCTGCTTCTCTTCCAAATGCAGGTCTAGTCCTTCTTCCCCAGCCTCCGCACACCTTTTCCTTCTTCTCCCTCTGGGCAACACACTGGTTTATCTAATATATAATTCTTTAGGTATGACTCTATGATGCCTTCAACAGTGAAAAAAATGGAAATTGATGAAGTAGGTACAGGTGGCAGAGGTAGGAGGGCAGATGCCAGTGAGATCAATCAGCCTGGGCTACAGAGCAAGACCTTGTCAAAAAAGAAAAATAAATAACCAGTGAATTCTATCTACCTAAAGCATCATTGTGCAAATAGATGTCATTCACTTTGTCATTTGCAATCGATAATTTTACTCAAGAGAATCCTCCAATGTGACACCATCTGCCTTATCCTGTTCTCTCATTGTCTTCCACAGTCAATCACTTTGGTAACTTCTACATACTTCTCTTCCTCCACACTACGGAAAGAGTTTCAGGCCAGGAACTGAGCATGGTTGAATTTTCCAGGGTTTTGATTGGTTTGTTTTTTTCTTTTGTGGTATACCTGACAGTGTGGACTTTGCTTTTGACCATGATTTTCCTTTAATTAAGACAGATTTTGCAAAGGCAGGACAACTTGGTTTTTCAGACCACATGGTGCTCTGACCCATGGCAAGTAGATCAGTGGGGAGCTGGGGAAGTAGAGGGATTGGAATCAATACTTAAGTCTTGGCACTTTTAGAGTCATATTTCCTGATCCAGTATCTACCAATAATGATACTCAATAACACAGTTGCTTCTTTAAATTGCATTTCTTTATCAATATTTTTTTTATTTAATAAAGTTTTATTTTTCCAAATGTACAGCTGATTGAACCTGTTTATGTATCTTCACCAGCAGCTGGGGTATCTCCACCCTTTGTGTTTCTGGTGTAAATTACTTGGGCTCTGTGCTTTGAAACCAGCTTGATAAACCCTTTACTAAGTAGCTCCTGAAGGGCTGTCCTGGCCAAGGAACCTCGAATCTGCAGTCTCCCAGAGACCACAGCTGGAGTAATAAGCTTATAATTGGGCACTTCCTTCCAGAGTATGTTATATGTAGCTTTGTCAAACAGGACTAGATTGTTGAGCTTGTCCCAAACTTTGCCTTTGGACCACTTCTTCTTTTTGGCCTTGCCTCCAGACTTATTTACTGGGTCTTTGTGTCTTTCTTGGCATCTTTCTTCTTGTTGTCATTCTTAGATGGCATGATGAAGCTCAGAGAGTAGCAATGACCACTGCAGCCTCCACTAAGATGTCGAAAAAAGGAAGCCTAGCTCGCTAACCTTATCAATATTTTATACATTAAAATGAGTATAAAATTTTAAAGAAGACCCATTTTTTGATAATACTTTAAGAGAGGGAATTTTCACTGTGGACACCATTTCAAACTCTTTTTAAACACTGAACTTGTTAGTGCTTGAAAAGAAGATTTGTGTCAGGCAAAGAACTATCAAACCCAGGGGACTTTTTATTGCTAACACAGATTTACACCTCCATTGCACAATGGCATTTTCTCTCCAAGGCTGTATACCTTTTACTGTCTACAAGATGTTAGTGAAAAGCTCCTGCTGACTCACTGAGGGATTTGGCAGCAATATTACAGAAGAGTGTGCCATTTGCTTAGGGATGATGAATCAACCAGACACTAACAGCACCACCAAAAAGAAAGAGAGGGGGGAAGACTCATTTTGGACAAAGACATTAGATGAAAAATGTAAAATGAGAATATGCAGCATTCAGAACAAGAAAACTCAAATAGTAGACCAATAAACTAGCCATTTGGAGGGGGGGCAGTCAATATCACATAAAAATAAGTTTAGTGTCACAACAGCTTTCACTATGAAAAACAACAAAGGAACATTTGAATCTGATTTGAAAATTAGTTGACTAATACTATATTTAACACTCATCCCATGGGTCAGGTCCTTATTCCCTGTCCTGTCTGAGAGCAGGACTCCATGTCCTAATTGTAGCTGAACTTTTCTGATTTCTATATCCATTTACTTTATAAGGATGTCCTTCCCACTTTTCATCACCAATCAAACCCCTGGAAACTAAGCTATAGGAGGGCTATCTGTAAGCACTCATGCTGACAATTGCATTTACAGCCTATAACTGTGCCTGATACTACTTGATGCCCTCTAAATACTAGCCTAATAGAGAACCTAGTTATAAAATCAAGTGGCTCATTTCCAGAAACTCACCCTGTCTAAGAAGATCCATCCCTGAAAGTGTTGTGTTATCTTTTTAATTCATCTGAAACAATAGACTTTTGGAATATAATAGCTCTTCTTTCCTTTAAAAAAGGACCACTTGAAAAATCAAGTGGAAAAATTATCCAATTTTTCTGTATCTGTTTCACCATTTGCAAAATGGTCCTAATAACTCAAGGGTCATAAATGAACTGATATGTTAAATCACACTGAGTTGCTTAGGGGAAACATGCTGCAAAAACTCATAATAGGATCACTTATGACATCCAATCCCATTACATATTAATGTAGAAGTACATTAACTACCAAAGAAGACGTATGTTCCTGTAGTCATATGAGACATTTTAAGTACCATTTAAAAGACTGAATGTAAAATATTACAGTCATTGTCAAGGAAGATTAGATATGATTATGTGTGTATGTGAAATATCATAGCAAAATCCAAACTAATGATGTCTCAAACTATTTGTGAAGGCTATCAAAGAGTAGTAATAGAATTTGAAAACATTTATTTTACCTAATTCTCATCTACATGACAGCTACTAGGGAAATACCTTGCCAGGCACATAGACATCCACAAGAAGGGAAACTTCATCTTCTACAAGACACTATTTTATGATGGTTGTTGGTGATCTCTCTCTACTGTGTTTCCCAGAGCTCAAACTCAGATCAAGTCTTCCTGCTTTCAGAGCAAGTATTTTTACCTGCTGTAGTATTCTGCAACAGCAGCAAGTGTTCTTAGTCAATGAACCATCGCTTCAGCCACTCAATAAAAAATTATTAAAGTGCATTCTATCTGCAAGGTAGAACCTGTACAGAAAATGGAGATAAAGTGGTGGGCTCTCTCTGACCTTTGCAATTCACAGTGGCCTTGCAGCTCAACAACTTGTGGGCCACCATTAGCAGGACCAACACCACTGGAACCTGTCAAAATCTAAAACCCAATGAATTGGAATCTATAACTTTAACAGCATTCTTGGTTCCAGGTGTCTGTACCTTAACAACAAAACATTATTGATATAATCGTACCACCACCAGCATCACTACCCACACCTCTGTAGATGCAGCCAATCCTGGACAATACCTATTTCTGAGACTACATCATTGATTCTCTGGAGTACACTGATGTCTCCAGGCTAGTCAATTGTCATTCCCAGAAAAGACCTTGAAAAACACTAATATCAAAACACAGAAATATTCCCTATTGCTCTCAGAACTTTCTACAAATCCAATTAAGAAAACATTGATTAATCCAATTAGTGCCATTGCCAATATTGCAAATGCAGCCAATGCCATCAGTGTTATGTGAGCTAAGAATACTGAGACGGAGCCCACTTCACTTTAAGGCATTTCCTAAAATGGGGCTCTGACTATACCTATGAAATGGTACATATATATATATATATATATATATATTATATATATATATATATGTTCCCCACAACAAAAGACTAAGCTAGCTTCTGCCATACTGTTTGATATTACCTAGAATAACAGGAAATTATACCACACTTCAAGAGATTTTGAGCTGATTCATCAATTTTAGGTCAACTGTTGCTCATTAGTGCCAGCCAAACTTCAGCTAGCAGTCTCTCCAAATCTATTTCTTTGGCCATATTGTAACTTTGACTATCTATGACTATCTGTTATTGTGGTTGCTGATTTCTCCCTGGAATTCCTCAGCACTGTAACTTGCTATACATTCTGTGATCTTGGTTGATCCTTATGATTTGGAGGGTCAATGCACACACTACTGAAGCCAGCCGCATGTCTCCAATACTTCACTGCTGTCTACCACCTGTGCAGCTTCATTGTCTCTGTGTCTGTTTCTTTGTCAAGTGGAGTATACCAACACACAGTACTATTATGAGGAGTCAGTGAGAGACCTTATTTAAAGTCTTTAAATCAATGCCCACAACATGACAAATATTATGTACTTAATAGGTTGCTATTACACTATGATCAAATATCACCAGAAGCCAAGAAGTAACATCAGGGATTATTTTGGAGACATCAAGCAAAGAAAGGCATGTTAGTCTTACTTCATTCAAACACCACTTAACAGGAAAGGCTGCCCAAATGACACCTGAGAAATTCTCAAACCTTGGTTCCTTGGGTGCCACAGTTACAAAAGCCTTGCAGGCCACTTGGTCTCAGGAAAGTCATTAACAAAATGATTGCCCTTGGTTCTGAAAGTCAATAATCCAAAGTAATGTCTTATAATTAAGAGACTTTTAAAACATCTGCAGCCGAGGGGTTTAACTCCTATGGGTTCACATAGTCCAACTTAAGACCAACAGGAATACTTCATCAGAAAAATGGAATGGGTCCAACCAATGAGTGCCACAAGCCACCTGCCATTAAAATAACTTGCTTTTGTTTTTATCATGTTGTAGCAACATAATCATTCCTTGAAAATGCTCCATTTTATACAAGAGAACTTTCCATTTATGTCAAGGACATAGTTCTACTTCTTAGGAGATTTAGTCTATGCAACACATTTTACTGTTCACTTTTTAAACAATTTTTTATTTTCTGACCCTGAATGAAAATAGCTATTTCTCTATATTTTGTGCTGATTGTTTTCACATTAGACATTTTTAACTGAAAGCTGAAGATAGGATTCACATTTTGAGATGTTTCTGACTTTATATTACATGCCTATCGAGAAAAGTTTTGTGCCAAGCATATTGTATTTGAAACAATGCAAAGCCTATATATATATATATATATATATATATATATATATATATATATATATCAATCACTCTATCTAATCTCAGTATAACTTTTCTCAAGCCAACTTGAAATTAAATTTTATTAGTTAAACCAAAATTATTTATGAAGGAAAGCTGTCTCACAAGAAGCCAAGAATTATTTTGTTTAATTAATCATAAAGTTTTGCTTTTCATAAGCATATGTTCGAACACGTAATTCTTAAAAAATTAGTACAAATTTACTTTTACAAATTTTTTTTGGTTTTTTGAGAGAGGGATTCTCTGTGTAGCTCTAGCTGTCCTGGAACTTACTCTGTAGACCAGGCTGGCCTCAAACTCACAGAAATCCACCTGCCTCTGACTCCCTGAGTTCTGGGATTAAAGGCATGCACCACCACTTCCTGGCCAAATTTACTTTTATAACCATCATTACAATAGATAATAACATTTCATGAGTAATCTGTTTCTAACTTAAAATGACACGATTTCTACAGGAGCTTAATACAGTGGTTGCTCAACTGACTGGTAAAAATTTTGCCACTTCATCTTCAAGGTATTTGAAGAAGCTAGGAAACTTCAATATGGGACAACACCAAAGATGCCACACAAAGTAGACAGCCTTTATAATAGTGCTCTGTACTTGAGCAGTTCATCAAACACACTAATGTTTGCTTTCAAGAACCATGCCTGAAACTTCTCTTCCAAACAGCATCATGTGTTACATACAAGGAGGTGGCCATCAGTTTTGATAAAAGAAATGGTCCATTTGTTTTAAAAATCCAGTTTAACCTGGTTCTCAGATCTTAGAACACATCAGAGAGTTCATACTGGAATGTGACAAATCCTTTACCTGGGATTCAGATCTTAGAAAACATCAGAGTTCATACTGGGGGAAAACCTTACAAATGTATGCAATGTGACAAGTCTGTTACCTAGAACAATTTAGAAGACATCAATGTTCACACTAAGGAGAAACTTTATACATGTATTGAATGTTCCAAATCTTTTATCATGATGTCATACATTATAAGACATCAGAGGGTCCATACTGCAGAGAGACCTTGGGATTGTCAGGAATATGGCAAATCTTTCATTAGATGCAAACATCTTAGAACACATCAGAATATTCATACTGGAAAGAAACCTTACAAATGCCAAGACTGACAAAATCTTTAGTCATGTTATAAGTCTTATAGAGAGAAAAATCCCATTGCAAATACTGTGACATGCCATTTTGTGTATTCTCAGCTTACAAATGACAACAGTATACATAATAGAAACATACAGATAAGAAACTTGTGAAAACCTTTAGTGAGGTTAAATCTTAGAAAATATCACACAGTTTATGCCAGATTAAAATATTCTCAATGTTACTGCAAAAAATCCAGTTTATTATTAATAAGTGTATTTCCTTTTCCTTTATTAAGTTGTTATCAGTATAGTAGGAAAAATGTGAGCTATAATTTTTACAAATTATTCTACATCTGGAAAACTTTATCAATAGGAGACTATGTCTTCTAAGGGACAATGCCCTTGGGTTTCGATTATTATATCAATATCAAAGTAACTCTCTGAAATTTGTCAGATACTATCTGTGTCATTTAGTCACCTTGTCTGAAAGGAAATAATACATATATGAAGAAAATCTATATGAAATCACCAAACAACAAGGGAGAAAGAGTCCCAACTGGACTTTTGTCACCAAATGAGTTTCTAGTACCAGGAATGGGTTATGTCTAATCGAAGTGTTGCCATTAGGGGCCTCATAAGAATACCCCAAACAACCCAAATTGCTCTCTACAATCTGACAGTAAGACCCTATTGTTGAAGACAACACCAACATAACTCATTTGATGCAGAGAAGTTGAGCTGGTACTTACACAGAACTTTCATCCCTACTGACTAGTGTTCATGGCACTAGAGGATATTCTGGTTGCTACCAAAAGGAGAAAGGTAGACTCCAACCAAATTACAAACCCTTCAATCTAAAATAATGACATGCCTGCAAGATGTGCTAATGCAATAGTGACACAAAGCTTATGAGGGTAACTGAAGAATTTCTCTTTGGATTTAAGGCCCACTGCATGAGATGGAACCCATTCGTAACACTGCTTGGGTATCCAAGAACCTGAGAGTAGAGAGGCCAGGGATGTAGGGGAAAACCAAATACTACTACTGTTCTTCTAAGGAAGCACAGCAATAAAATGACTCCTAATAATATTCTTTTATTCTCAGAGATAAGTGTCTTGCTCCACCATCATCAGAGAAGCTTTCTTCTGCAGTAGATGGGAACAAATTCAAAGACACACAGCTGGACAATGTGAAGAGAGTCAGAGACCTTGAAACACTCAGTCATAAATGGGTTGTCTCCATCAAATTCTTCCCCTCAGGGTTCAGGGAACTCTGCAGAAGAAGATGCAGAAAAAGTGAAAGAACCAGAGGAGATGGACGACACAAACTGAAGCATTCATCTAATTATTCTTTATCAGTAAAAACTCGGGAGTCAGATGTCAGAATAAGAACCTGAATGATCAGAGACACAGTGGACTGACCTCATCTCTTTCACTTTCCTTGATCCAAAAAGAGCCAAGAATGTCTCCAAGCCCCACCCTACTACTTCCTGTGTCTCTCTATATGTCCTCAGTCCTCCAAATCCTCTGTGGATAATTTTGGTCAGCTAGTAGCTACCTCTGCCCTCTGATTCAAAATAAACTTTATTGGCAGTCTCAGGAATATATGAGTGTGATCAAAATATCCCATGGCATTTCCCCTGTACTGTCTAAACAAAAAAGAAAAGGTTTAACTCTAACACAGTAAAACTATATACAATAAGAACAATTATCAGGCAAAAATTACATATATTATGTCCAGTCCATTTGCATTTGGCAAATTCAGAGGAAATACTCGATATCTATCCTATCTTAGTGAGTCCAAAGTTTTGTACCTAATGCACTTTCTATCCGGACGTGTATTACCAACCCAAAACTGTCTTTTTAGGCCTCAAAATATTTTCTTAGATAAACAAATTAAGCTTTTATGTCTATCAACCTTATACACTTCACACTTCTATTGTGAGTTTCTTTTCTGAATTTGGTAACAAGGAAAACTAACTATAACTATCTTGTCTTCAATCCCATCACAGACCTAGAAAGATATATTACCTGAGTAAACAGGAAGTGCATAGCAAAAACTTCCAAAACTATAGAAACAATAGAGACATTCGGCTGTCTGGACAGTAACCCAGAGTTTCTCTGCAATGTTGTGGTATCTGTCTTCAATCTACAGGTCTAGAATCTCTGACAGACTGTTCTGTGAAGAAGGAATTTTTGAAAGTCTGTCCTAACTTGTCTTGGCAAAGTATGGCAGTTACTTTCTTTTGTGATCTGCACATCCAGTTTAGACAGCATACTGTCAGCAGTCAAGGCAAGTGCAGTTCTTGCCCAGTGTCTATCTTGCCATAATGAAAGCAAACTCCATATGGAGGTTCTTTGATGCCCATCATCCATTATTAGAGTAAATTGGTGCTGCCAGGAGCAGATGTGTCTCACTGTCATGAGAAGCATTGTGTTATTAAAACATTTTAAGTGCCATATTCTGTAGGTATCTGAAGTGTTTGCAGATATTCTGTCTTTCTAAAATATATCTGTTTGACCTTGAAAACATACCTAACATGGCCACAAATTTGACTGTTACAGATAACTGCTAACCGAAATTTCTTAATTATCTTAAACAGCTTGTAATAATAGCATTTCAAGGTTTAGAAAATTACAATACTTTAAACAAGAGTAGAAATATATATATAGACATTATATATATATATATATATCAATAAAAGTAACCTTAAATTTGCATCAATATACAAATATCCATACCAATATAAAATATGAGAGACTAACAGTTGCTTTTTACTTTGAAAGTATATTTGATAATCTACCATTTTATCCTATAATTTCTGTACTCCCTTTTCTTTTCAGAGTGAGATCCCTGAATCTAATTTCCTTTGCTTTGTTTCCTCTGACAATGACTAATAACAACTTGTAACCAGACCCCTAAATGATGATAAAAAGCCACTGAAAGACTAAAAGTCACTGACCCTACCTTTCAAGAATATGGGCATCATGTTCTTAAAATAACTTCCTGTTGTCTGGGAGTGAAGGTATCTTTAGGCAACCCTGTGAAAATTGAGATAATGGTCAAGTTCTAGGAGAGCTAGCTGTTGTCCAGTCTCTGTGTAATGGGAAAATGCTGGGTTTATCTGAAGTCTAGGATGGTGTGGTCTACAAGGATGGAACATCTTAGCTAACTGTCTTTAAATTGTCCTGAGCAGTTTGTAGTTCAAAGCTGACCTTTGAGTAGTATTTGTCAGCTTAGTGACATTACCACAATTCATCATTGTGGAGCCTATCATCCTTTTGGAGACCTTAAAGGTCACTGTTAGGAATGGTCATGGATCACTGCAGAAAACTTAAGCATTTTAAATGTCATATACAGCAGATCTCAGAGAGGTTAAAGGACCACAATTTGTTAAGTCCACCCAGAGTCAACAAAGTTAATTCCTAGTTATCTGCTTAAGCACAAAATTACATATATGAAATTAGATGAAGCCTATTTCTAGAATTAGTTAGTACTCTATCTGACCATTAATATCATGACAGAAAGTTATATATATATATATATATATATATTATTACATATTATATATATATAATATATATATATATATATATTATAACCAGACTCCACTACCTACAGGAAGTAATCCAAAGGGTAGTCATTATTATATTATATATATATTATATATATATAAATATTATATATATAAAAAAATTTTGAGATAATATTTATAGCATGAGAAAAGTTTTAAAGATTCAAAATAAAAACAAATGATGGAAACTAGTGGCAATAGAATAGTCACTTCATTTTGATTTTCTTCTGTTCCATACCAGGTGAGATTTTGGATTTTCCTTTAACAAGTGTGTGTGTGTGGGTTTAGAGAAGGAGAGAACCATGCTCCAACTCCAAAGCCAGCTTTAATTTTTAATTGAATTGGACCACATAAAAGCCATTTGCCTGATATGTCTGTCGAGAACAGTAGAAACATACTTTTGGGAAGATTTGTGAAATTTTATCTTATTGGAAATGTGCTATATGATTAGACCAATTTACCCATTTTCTTGGGACATTTTCTCTGGATGATTTTCCATTCTTCTGATATCTCATTTCTCCAGTGGCCTTCAGATTCATTAGTTGGATGCTTAGATTCTCTCAGAAAGACAAAAGCAAAACCCTGTCCCCATCCTAACTTTGAGGAGATTCCCTTTTTGGCAGGGTATATCTTATCAAATGAAAGGTATTTGTTCATCTTACATGTTAGCTTAGATTGAATAGACACATTTTCTGGTAAGCCAGTGCCTATACAAATCAAGAGGTCTCTCTTGATTGAATCCAATCTTTATCAATTTTGATGGGCTTTCTTCTCCTGTGGAAACAAAAGCAAAACCTCTTCCCCAATGTAACACATATTTTGACTTCCATTCTGAGATCCACACATATTTAAAATATACAGGCTAATTTAATTCAGGAGTTTTTCCTACTATCTAATGTCTCTCAAAGCTTTCCTTTCTTTCTCTTTAGCATTAAAATATTTAAAGTTAATAAAACATTGTGCAATCTATCTCTGGGGGTCTTTATTACTCCCTTCTATTCATTAAGCATATCATTTAAAATGTGGTTAGAGCTTTCTAAAATTGCTTTATTGGGTTATATACCTATAATATGCTCTAAGGTGTAATATGAAAACCACTTTAATTTTACTAGAAGCATATGCTAGAGCTATAACTTCTACTATTTAGCATTTTCAGAACTCAAAGCAGTTACCTACTGAAATTGTGAATATCTATCTATAGTTTGGTGGACATACTTTAATTTTCCATACTCCACAAAATGAAACACATTAATTTGCCAAATTTCATTTCTTTGACTACCCTTTGGATTACTTCCTGTAGGTAGTGGAGTCTGGTTATACAAAGAACAAATAGGACATTTCCTTGGCTTGCTGTCAAGAGATTTTTTTAAAAAAAGAATCTTTCTGCAAACCTTTGCTATTAACTTGCTGTTTCTCATGGAATTCTGAGGCTTCTAGCACATTTCCTACCAGTAGCCACTCAATTTCATCATTACCTTGTGCTAGGGCTTGGTAGACCCAAAATGATCTGATATGTGTTATATGGGATGATTTCTATTTCTGATTATTTCTTGTAACTGAGTAAATAACAAAGTTAACTCTGAATCATCTGGGATAATTTCAGAGATTTCAACATTTAAAATAACCATTTCAACGTATTAAGAGTCAGTAACTAGCTACCTTACTTGAGAACGAAGTACCTGGGGGCGGCTAGGGTCGAGATGGTATGCTCTTGTATTCTTTCTGAAGGCGGGTTGGAGCTATCCAAGTTGGAGGATACTGGAAATGGGAACCATATCTTCTGCAACAATACTAACAGTACCTGCGAGCCCTTCAATGGTTTGGTTCAAGAACCAACGAGCAAAATGCAAGAGACTCAAATGTGACACTCACCAGAAACAAGTACACCAGCAGTCACCTCAAGACATGGAACAACATCAGCAGTCACCAAAAGACCAAGTGCAACACCAGCAGTCACCCCTAGTCCAAAAGCAACACCAGCAGTCACCCCAAGACCAAGAGCAACACCAGCAGTCCCCCCAAGACAAAGAACAACACCAGCAGTCACCCCAAGACCAAGAGCAACACCAGCAGATATGTCAATTACAACTTCAGGAGTTACTTCAATTCCAATTTCAACAATCACTTCAAGGCCAATGTCAGCGGTCACCTCTACTCCAACACCAGCTATCACCTCAAGTCCAAAGTCAGCAGTCACTTCAGGTCCAACACCAGCTGCCACCTCTAGTCCTACTTCAGTTAGCTCAAGTCCAACACCAGCTGTCACCTCAAGTCAACACCAGCAGTCACCTCAAGTTCAATGCAAGTGGTCACTTCATGGTGGAGTAGATGCGAGTCCATCCCAGAGTAAGGAGAATACACCAACAGAAGACCCTACCATTTCAGAGATTTCAGAGAAATCCTGCCCGAAGCCCACATTTATACCAACAAAGTGATGCCCTCATTCCAACTCTGCCTGTACCCTGACCTTAAGGACTCCAAGTATCCCCCTGAGGGCCATAATATGGTCCATTTTGGTTGTTGCCAGGAGTCTACCATATACTGGCTCCGGCCCATCTTGAGGTCTCACAATGCCTCTCGTACTTCCCATTAGACAAGGTTAAAAAAAAAAAAGGAAGACTCATAGTTGACATGTTTTGGGGTGGTTTTTTGGTTTTGTTTTTTGTTTTCTTTTTAGACTAGATCTTCCTATATAGAGTGGTTGGTTTGATACTATGTACACCAAAGATGACCTACAATTCATAGCTGTCCTGCGACTTCTTACCCCCACAGGCTGAAATACAAGATTTTAGAATTTATTTATAATTGAATTAATACTAGGGAATTGAAACTAGGCTTCCTATGTATATCCTATGATGCTGTCCTCTTGAGTATAAGAGTCTCCTAGAACCATGGGATGAGTAGGATCATCTAACTTGACTTCGAACCTGAGACTTCAGCCACTCTAGCCTGTGCCTCCCTGCCACCTGTATGTAATTCTGCCCCAGCTGCACCAACCTTATGGTCGAAGGAATTCCCACAGAATTTAGAGCATTCCATGGACAAAGATATAAGGCTGTCTTTTGTTTGTTTGTTTTTGTTTTTGTTTTGTTTTGTTTTCCGAGACAGGGTTTCTCTTTGTAGCTTTGGAGCCTATCCTGGCACTGGCTCTGGAGACCAGGCTGGCCTCGAACTCACAGAGATCCACCTACCTCTGCCTCCCGAGTGCTGGGATTAAAGGCGTGTGCCACCAACGCCCAAGGCTGTCTACTTTGGTGTTAAATTGAGACTTTCTGGTATGTCTGTGTGGTAGTTCGATCAGGAATGGCCTCCATTGGCTCATATTTGACTGTTTGGTCATTACAGAGCCACTACTCGGAGGTGTGGCCTTTCCAGAGTAGGTGTGAGCTTGTTGCACACACTGTTACAAGAGTTGCCATAGGGGGAGGGCCTAGGCCCTGCCCCAAACGACTTGACAGATTTTGATGGGAGAAGGAAATTAGATCGTTTCTAATTGAAATAAAATGTATAAAATCAAAAATAAAATGTATAAAATCATTTATATTTAAATAAAACGTATAAAATTGTTTCCAATTTAAATAAAATTTATGAAGAAAAAAAAAGAGTCAGTAACTATGTTAAGAAGTTCCGGGTAATCTAATAATACTATGAGAATAGCATATAATTCTGACTTTTGAACATAAAAATACAGAGTTTGAGCCACTTTGCTTAAATTTTCTGACTTACAACCTGCTTTTCCTGATTTATTTGTATCAGTATAGGGTGTAGGGGCTCCAGAAATTAGTGTTCCTCAGACAATGTGAGGAAGAATCAAAATAGTTCTTTTTATAAACTGAAGTCTCTTGCTTTTGGGATATTTGCTGCTAATCTCTTCTAAGAAATTACTGTAAGCTCTTTGCCAATGTTCGATTGTGTCTATAGTGTCTATAGTGAGGCAATTTCAGTATTAGTAAAAGGCACTACAATTTCTATTGGGTCTATTCCTGTTAACTGATGAGTCTCAATTTTGCTTTCCAAATCAATTCAGAAATTTTTCCACATGTCTTTATTTTTTACTATCTTTGTGTGATAAAAATATCCATTCCAAAATATTATCTTCTCTCTGAATAAGAATTCTTGTGGGAGAATGCATAGAAGGTAAAATAACCAGAATGCAATCAATCAAGCTCAGGACCCAAATGATCCACATGTGCATCCTATAAATTTTTTTTCCACCACAGCCAATTCTCTCTCAGTTTCAGCTGATAATTTTATTGGACTACTTAAATCTTTATCACCTTGTACATTCTGAAATAAATTATTTAGTTCTTGAATAGTTAATCTAATTGTGAGTCATAGCCAGTTAATATCTCCCAACAATTTTTGAAAACCATTAAGTGTTTGTAATTGATCTCTCCAGATTTGTACTTTTTGTGGTTAAATTTTTTGAAAACCTATCTTATACCCTAGGTAATCAGTAGGATCTCCTTTTGTATTTTTCATTTCTATGTTAGGTACATATGGCTTTAATTTTCCTATCTGTCCTTCTAGCTCTATATATGTGACACACCTAGTACTCTGTTTTACCTGAGATGAAGTTCCAACACCTAGAAGCTTGATATTTACCTAATGAAGAGATCAATCTAGATAACAAGATGTTAGAGAAATTACTGTTACATTGTTCCTGTGTCTAGTAAACTTTCAACTATAATACTATTTACTCATACTTTTAGCTTTGGCCTTTGATCATTTATAAAAGTTTGCCAAGACACTTGTTTTATGGTCTCTCCTGAAAATTTTGTTTTATCTACTGAAGCTGTTTTGTCATTCAGAGCAGCATTGTTTTTAGCAATAGGCATCAATTCTCCCCCTCATACCTCAGTGGAGGAGTCTGCCTAAAGCTGACAGAAAATAATTAAACCAAATTTGATACTGGGGCCTGTGAGAAGTCCCATAAGGCATTTTCCAATGGCAAAGGGCTACCTTGTCTGTCCCTTGTTGATCTGCATTCATTAGTCCAATGCTGGCCTTTATTATACCTTCTGCATACTCCAGAAGGATAGGGCCTTCTCTTTGGATTTGCTCTGGAATATCTTTTTTACAATCTCCTTTTAGATGACTTGTTTGCCACAATTAAAACATCTGACTTTTTTATTTTTCTTAAATTTTTTAGAAATCACTTCTCCTATCAAATTATCTATGCATGAGACCTAATATCAGCTTTATTTCTAATCCAGTCACCTACAGGTGCTGATCTTATGTCTAAAAGCCTAATCACACTTTTTCATTCTGAATTAGTATTTTAAAAGCCAAAAATTCAATTAATATTTGTCTCACTTTTGGATCTGATGCCATTCTATTTACAGTTTATGCCAATCTTTAAAAAAATCAGTGAATGATTCTTTTGGGCCTTGTAAATGGCTCAGTCTCTTTTCCTGATTCATCAACCCTGTCCTAAGCATTCAAACTTGCTAAGTGACAACAGGCCAGGAGTGATCATCAAATCAAAACTGTCTTTGCAAATCAGCATACCAGCGTTTATCAAGAAGTTGGTCTCTGGAAATTTCTATACCTATAGCCCTATTTCACTGTTCTATGGCTAGCTTCCCTCTTTCCACCATAATTTCCATTGTAACCAAGGACCAGCTTCCAATATTGCTGTAGCTAAATCTTTCCAGTCTTGTGAAACAATTCTGTTCCGAGTTGCCCATGAATTTAACATCTTTTTCACAAAAGGTGAGTGCATACCATATGAAACTACTGCTTCTTGAAATCTCTTCAAATGTAACATTTTTCCCAGGTAACTTGGGGGTACCTAAGATTGTAGTTGTTTATTTTTCTCTTTTACTCTTTTGGCTCTTCGCTCCATGGGGGACCATTACCCAGCTCACAAATAAATCATACAAAGGCTTAATCTCTGTCATGAATTCCCAACCTTAGCTTGGCTTACTTTCTAGCCAGTTTTTCTTACCTTAAACTATCTCATCTACATTTTGCCTAAACCTTCTCTATACCATATACCTTTCTTTACTTCTTACTCCATGCCTGCCTGTGTAGCTGGGTGGCTGGGTGGCTGGTCCTTGATGTCTCTCTCTCTCTCTCTCTCTCTCTCTCTCTCTCTCTCTCTCTCTCTCTCTCTCTCTCTCTCTCTCTCTCTCTCCTACCTCCCTCCCCTTTCCGTGTTCCTTGATGCTCACTCCTCCCAGATTTCTTTTCCTATTTATTATCTCTTCTGCCAGCCCGCCTATCCTTTCTCCCACCTTTCTATTGGATATTCAGCTCTTTATTAGACCAATGAGATGTTTTAGACAGGCAAAGTAACACAGCTTCATAGACTTAAACAAATGCAACACGGAAGAATGCAATACATGTTTGCATCATTAAACAAATGATACACAGGATAAATGTAACACATCTCAAAATAATATACCACAACACTCTATGGCTAATTTTGGTCAGCTAGTAGCTAGCTCTGCCCTCTGATTCAAAGTAAACTGGCAGTCTTGGGACTGTCAGAGTCTGATCAAAATATCCCACAACAACAACAACAACAAAAAACAAGGCCTTCTAAACACAGCAGAACCAAATGAAAATATTAACTCACAGAGACCATGGCAGCATCCATAGGGCCTACAAAAGTATGGACAAGGAATAGTCCCAGCATTGACGTCAGAAGGGGACACAGTACACACCCATAATCTCCAATTGATAACCACTCAGAAGTGAAAAATTATAGTTTTCTTCAACAGAGTTTCATTGAGGATAAAAGCCACATGTAAGAGCAGGCCCCATGCCAAGCAGTAGATGGTTGATAAAAAAATGAACTCAATGGGCTTCTGGGAGGTTTTCTGTCTCATAATGTATGATAGCTTAAAGGTATTTTGCATACATACTGTTGCTTCTGGTTTTGAGTTTTTATGGAATTCCTGTGTGTGAGTACCTGTGTTTGTATGAACATATATGAGTGTGTGTGTGTGTGTGGATGTGTGTGTGTAGATGTGTTTCTTTTGTGCTTTTTCTTTGGCTTTTTTTTATGTTTATTTCATCCTATTATGATTTGTTTAGTTTGGTTTATCTTATTTTATTATTAATCTTTAGATACCTGCTTGTTTTCTAAGGAGAGACAGAAAGGTTGTGGATCCAGATAGGAAGAGAGGTGAGGAGGTTCTTGAAGGAGATGGGAGAGGAAAAGCTCTAATTGCAATATATTATATGAAAAAAATCTATTTCCTATAAAAGAAAAATAGGAAAAAAAGAATTTAAAAATTATAAACAGAATAAAATATTATCAGAACTATGGCAATTAATTTTTAAAAAAGATGAGGATGCTCCAGTCACTTACAAACAACACAGCCTTTGCATATAAACTATACCTGTCTTCTCATATATGTCAATCATATCTAGGTAATTAATTCCTAATAAGTTAACTACCAGGTAAATACTTGGCATAACTTATTTCTTAAGGAACAATAATTAGGGGAAAAGCTTTCAGTCCTGAAACATCATTCTTTGCTCAAATATTTCCTATCTACATATAATTCTTGATGATACAGAAAGCCAACTATATTTATCTCAAACTTCGGCGTTCCTATTTTTAACATTAGGATAACAATAGCTTTGGGTTATTAGCTTTCTGGGTAAGAAAATCAACTTCAAGGATCAGAGATGTATTGTGGCTCACAGTTTCCATTCATGGTTGTTTTAGCATCAAGGTCTTTATCTCAAGGACTTGGTCCTTTCAAATGAGTCCTGCCTTTTAGGATATCATCACTTGCCAATAGTCCAACAAGTTAGGCAACCCTCAGTGTATTCCATTAATGAGGGCAGAGCCTTCCTAAACCGATCATTGAACAACACACCAACTCTGAAATTTTCTGTATTATGGACAATGTCTTAGCATGTGAGCCTTTATGGGTCATTGCAGATCCAAGCCATAAAAGTATATACTTCAAAAGAGTCTAAGAATAAAATTATATAATAAATGTAAAGTGCCTGAAAATCACATGACAAACACTATATACACTATTATCTAAATATACATACCTATATTATCTAAATATACATGCAAAATGTTGGTTATTTGAGCTTTAGTTTCTTCCTAGGAGAGTAGAGTTATAGCCTGAAGCTAAAAATGTTACTTTCAAGTGAACTTTGTGAGATTCCCGGGCCAGAAAGCAGTGTTCAAAGACTGAGGGAGAAAAAAAAGATGTAGGATTTGGGAGAGGCACGGGTAACTTCTATGCCTCTGCATCAGCATTGGGCTGAGCTTTGACTATCCATGGCATTGTAACTGTGACCCTGCTTCAGTATTGGAGGAAGGAGATGTGCTGAAGGCATGTGGTCCTCTCTGGCCTATCAGGCTCACCAGTTTTGTAATATTTAACAGGCATGCAGGCACACATCATTAAAGCTGACCTCCATCAGATCAGATACACAAAATACTTGAATTCTATACCCATTATAAGAAATATGAAGCATGTGTCTTTTCTAACAAATACTGTAAAACATGTTGTTAGGGCAAAAAACTTTTTCCCTGGAAAGACTTTTATGTAAATATATTAACCCTACCTCACAAGTAAAATCTTCCCATACCTCAAATTCTAGGAATTTGATAGTGTGAAACAGCGACCCTTCTCCCCTTCCTTCTTCATTTCCTGTTCCCTGTTTCGAGGTGCCAGTTGAATAGGACTGTGAGGTTGGAGCCCAGCCAATGGGAAAAGGACAGTTACCAAGTGATTTAGAATAAAACCAAGGGCATTTCCTGTCTCTGTGTGTTACTCTTCTCAGCACACTGAGAGCAATTTTTGTCTTATCCAGAAACTTCAATTGGAGTGGTGGTCTCTTTCTTTGCAACCCAGAATGGATTTTTAACATTCAATTTCCCCTGAACCAGTAATGAAAACTGCCTCTGTAGCATAGCCTGCTGGCAACCTGAGAGCCAGATCCTCTTCTTCCTGTAGGAAATCCTGCTTCACAGTCTTGTGGGTAAATGTGCATCTGCTCTAGCCTTTGTCTCAAGTTTCCTATAAATTATAACATGACCACGCGTATGGAGGAGGTAAAATTAGACTCTACCTCTCCCTACCCATTTGGCCAAACTGTAAATAAATTAATTTTCTTTTATCAATTTCTGTTTTCTAATTTATTTTTAAAACCAGGGAAACTAAGGCAGTGGGTTTATGTATCTAAGTGCTTCTTTTGAAAGTCATAGGGGAAAAGCAATATTTTCCTGAGTGGCACCTCCCCTGGTGGCTTTTGGGAAATGAACAGGAAGGTAGACAAGAGATGGAGTTGGGAAACTGGTCTTAGCAGGTGCTGTGGATGTTTTCTAGGTATGCTGCCATCTTTGGTTGTCAGCTTTATTACATCTGGAATTAACTAAAACCAAGAGGCTGGGCACACCTCTTAATTAATTAATTAATTCTTAATTAAATTGTTTGAAGTAGGAAGACACACTTCTAGTCTAGATCTTTCAGGTGGGATGATGCACCTTAAATCCAGACCTCCTCTTCTGCTGGTAGGACATAGAAGAAGGAAGCTTGCTCTCATTTTGCCTACTTGTTCTCCCCTCACTATCAAGTCCATTCTTTCATTGCTTTGGGCCTGCTTCTTTGTGAATGTGTCATATCCAACCTCGTGGACTGAACAACTGCTGGACTCTTGGACCTTCCATCATTGGCAGCCATTGTTGGACTAGCTGAGCCACACCCTTTAAGCTATTCTAATAAATTCCCTTTCTATATATAGAGAGATTCATTCTATATGTGTTGTTCCTCTAGAATTCTAATACACTCGATATCTATCTGCAGGTTTGAAGGTCACTGGAAATGGGCTCAGCCCTCACAATTAGCAGTTTGTAAAATCAGGAACTGAAACTGTAGGATTGCTTACTGACTAAGAGAATGAGAGTATGGGGCATATCTCTGGTCCCAGGCACACACTGTGAGCTGTCCAGATGTTTGTTTAGATTCCTACCTAGTAGCTTGATGGCCGAGAACAAGGACAATCCATTGTCCCTGCCCATGCCTTTAAGGGTCAATACAAGTTAATCATTTGGACAGGAATAAAATGCTTGGGGAAGCTGTCTTAGAAATTTTAGAAAGAGTATAACGTCTACACAACAGGTCTCTTTCTTGGCCACTGTCAACTGACACATCTTAAGAGCTTGACTTTAATCTGTAAGGACTTACCTAAATTATATTCAATGCATCTTGTCTGAATTTTCTCAACAGAGATCACAAGTGTTCAATTGGAACCTCCAGCTCACCCGTTCATGATCCAGAAAGCCCCCATTCCTCTCTTTCTCCTCAAACCCCACCCACTCAGAGAGTCTCCGAAAAAAGGAAAGGCACCGAAAAAGCCCCAGCTCCACATTCTTGGTGGCTACTGCGGTTGGAGTTGCCAGTCAGCCAAGTCTCAGCCTAAATCACTCAGCTTTTGATCACACTTGGGCACAAACCCAGATTGTGCTGGTCATATGCTCTCTCTCTCTCTCTCTCTCTCTCTCTCTCTCCCTCTCTCTCTGTCTGTCTCTCTCTGTCTGTCTCTCTCTCTCTTCTCTCTCTCTCTGTGTGTGTGTGTGTGTGTGTGTGTGTGTGTGTGTCTGTCTGTCTGTCTGTCTGTCTATCTATCTGTCTGTCTCTCTGGGTTTTTGAGACAGAGTCTCTTTGTGGCTTTGCAACAGAGTTCTGGAACTCCCTCTGTAGGCTAAGCTGGGCTCAAGCTCACAGAGATCCTCTTGTCTCTGCTTCCCAGTGCTGGGATTAAAGGCATGGGCCACCACTGCCCAGCTCCCTGCTTTAGTTTGAAGGTGCAGCTTCTCCCGATTCAACATCTGGGGCTGGAGAACTTGTCCTGGAATTGCCTTGCTCAAATAAACCTGTTATACTTTTTTAATTCGGCTTGATTTGGCTTAGTGCCATGCCAGTGCAAGCCTGGTCCATTCTGGAAAAGACACAGTCTCTTTGTTCCAGGGACCTTGAGTTTGGAGATATCTTTCAAAAAAAAAAAAAAGTTACTTTCCACCCCACTGCTGGATCCCAGACTACCACATGGGACTCCTCACCCTATTCTCTGGCACAGGTCTAAACCAGATCCTCTGTCATCCCTGGGGTGTCTCCTGTGAAATTTATCCAAATTGGGACTGTCTCACACCATATGTTCAAAACAAATAGTTTGAGCTCCCTTGTCTTCAAGGTTTTCAAGCTCTGCAGTCCTGCCCCTCTCTCTGTACCCAGAACTAGCTCAAGACGCCTTTTCACCCAGGGACTGACCCTGAGCCCTCTGCTCCAACTGAGCCTCCCGAGTAATTAACAACCTTCACCTCTCTTCTTCCTCTTGTCTCTTCCTTGTTCTATCTGTCTGCCTGCCTGGCTCATGTCCCCACTCTGAGATGGCCTTTTGTTCTTTACTCCCCCAGTCCCCCAACAAACCTCTTTGTAGTCGCTCTATTAAGCTTGGTGTGTTCTCTTAGTGGATGCCTTGGCAGGGCCTGGGGAAAGTACCCAGTTGGCTCTCTCTTTTCTGTTAATCATTCCATTGGTGCCAAAGACTCACTAGGCTCTCCTGGCATCCCGTATGGCCATGCTGGGATCCTATCCACCAGCTCCACCTGTAACAGATCCACTCCGGGCTTGGTTCTGTCTGCTTGTCATAAGTGCTTAATGTCCTGTGCATACTTTTGTTATAATGTTCGTAAGAGACAGAGCCGGAGAGGCCAACTGCTGTGTGCCCAGCACACAACTGTTCTCCCTTGCAGGGGCTACCGATCAATAAGGTATAATACACAGATCATTTGTCTAAGAATTTGACTACAAAATCTAGAGTCTGATTCTTCAGCGGCTGCTTTCCTCTGCCCTGCATTGCTGTCAACATTGGCACATGTGTGCTTGTCTGGCTCCTGCAGCCTCTTGCGGCAGCCTGCTCGTTCCCTAGCTTACTCTCTCTCTTCCTCCATGGACTCGGATGTTGTTAAGGCAGCATGGCCTCAACACAAATCTATGGTAAAATTGGCAAACAAGTTCCAAATTTTTACAAATTGTTAACCACTACTGCCACAGACAAAGTTTTTGCCCCACATATCTTATATTTTTGGTTGTGAGTGTAGCTTTTAACAGCTGAGCCATCTCTCCAGCCCAGCTCCATATATCTTATACCTAATCTTGTTCCACTACACGGCCAAAGTCCTTTACCTTTAAGGTTCTACTTTCCTATTTTTAAAAATCTTTTATCTCTAATTTTTTTTTTTTTTGCACTCTTCTCTGTATCTTAAGATTATACTGTAGAGTGAGAGGCCCGAATCCCAGCCTGGAAGCATTGTCAGAGAAAGGCCCGAACTTCAGGCCAGGAACACTGTGAAGAGAGCCGTGAGCCTCAGAACTGGGAACCTTGTTAGAGGGAGGCCCCAGCCTCAGCCCCAGGAGCAAAGAGTGATCACCGGTTGAAGCAACAGCAGCGCTTTCCAGCAGTAGCTTTCAGAAACTATTGCAAAATGTTCCTCTGGGAAAGAGCACCTGTGTCACAGCCAGCATCCACTGCCACTTCTCGGTTGGAGATACCCTGCTACTCCATCGACTCAGCCCCATCTATACCTCCAATGGGAGGAGCATCCACCAGAGCTGTGTAGCCCCACCTGCACCTCAAGGAGTGACCACCTGAGCATTGGGGCATTGGCCCACTTCCACAAAAAGCGTTTAGTACGTTCTACTTGTTCCTGAAGGAGAAGTCAACGGAGCCACAGCCCCCAACTATACCAATTGGAGAAAGAGAACCCCTGAAGCACAAGCTCCACCTATACTGATTAGAGGAAGAGATACATAGACAACAAGGTAAGAACACACTCAGCAATATAAAGAGGAATATGGCACCACTAGAAACTAGAGGCGCAACAACAGCAAGACCTGAACATCCAAACACAGATGAATAGAAGAAAACGACTTAAAAAAATAACTTTGTAGCCGGGCATTGGTGGCGTATGCCTTTAATCCCAGCACTCAGGAGGCAGAGGCAGGCGGATCTCTGTGAGTTTGAGGCCAGCCTGGTCTCCAGAGCCAGTGCCAGGATAGGCTCCAAAGCTACACAGAGAAACCCTGTCTCAAAAAACAGAAGGAAAAAAAATCTATATGACTTGTAACAAAGTCTACTTCCCACCAGAAAGTTTTGTTTGTTTTGTTGTTAGATAAGTTTTGTCTAATTTGTATGTACGGACAGACCGGTGCCTGTAAGTTTTCTTGTGGACATGGAACCACACAAAACTGCATCAGGCTCAAGTAAAAGCACAAACGTGCAGGGCCTCTGTATGTTTATTTCTGACTGGTCTTGGATGTGTGAGTTTACTGTATTCCCTGTGTCTTGGTGATAGTTCAGCTGCCTGGGCTAAGAATTTGCCTCTGGGCTTTCTGGCCACTGAATCTGATGAAATAACAGATTCATATGTCATTTGGGTATAATTAATATGAAACTTGTTTTATGCTGTCCTATTTTATTAAAAAACAGCTAAGGGAATAGGGTATGATTAAAAATCTGTAGCAAAAGTTAACTTAAAACTCTGAGTTGGAACTGTTCTGGAAAACAATCTTAAGTGCAGCCATGTGGGCAGTCACCATTTTGACTAGGGCTGGAGAAGCAGAATGGCATGTGACTTCAGCACCATCTTTGGACAGTCACACTGATGGCAGCTATCTTTGCTAGGGCTGGAGAAGAGGAATGTCATATGACTTCACTGCCATCTTAATTAAAGGTGACCACATAGAGTGGACCTACCAAGGAGACAACAGGTCTCCAAGATATTTTGGATTAGGATGGATTATTAAATGATAATCCCTGTCCTGAAAACAAGATCCATAAACACTGGGATTTAAAACAATGCTGGTTTAATGAGGCATTAAAGCTGTTCCTCCATGTGTTCCTGTACAGGGATGTATCCTGCTGGATAAGAGTAAACCTCTTGGTATTGATTCTAGAGACACTGAATTGTTTACACTGTTGAAACTTGGTTTTGCCTTCTACAAATTATGGTTGTGCTCTGTGTCTTCATTCTTGAAATAAAAAAGGTAGTTTAGTTGGATATTAACAGAATACACAGTTGAGAGACCTTAAACTTCCTTAAAAGAAAATTTTAGAGTTTAGTAGAAAGTTTAAATAAACTGAATATTTTCAAGAAACAGTTTAAAATGCTTAAAATTGTGAATTTATATGGCTCTGGGCCATTTAAAAATTTATAAGACATTTTATTATAATGCCTTTATTATTATATGATCTTAATAAATAGAGGACTAAAAAAATAAAACATAGGACCACAGCTAAACACCAGAGACTAAGGTATTCCTATCTCATGATGCAGTAAGATGGCAACCTAAGCAGTCTAGCAAAGAGTCTCTCCTTACCGAAGGTCTTTTAGGCTAACAGAGACTGATTTAGAAATATATATCTAAGCTCCTTGCTTTTACTAACATCGCTAAGCTGTAGAAAACTGTTGTGTTCTACAATGGGGTACTATAAAAGGATCAGCAAAGATCCCAGAATCTTTGTGGACTGTGTTTATGAGTTGAAAGTCTCATCTTGATATTAAAAGAGTTTCAACTCAGAAATTGTTATTTTCTAAGGCTAAACTTAACAGGGATAAAGCTATAATATACTATTCTTATAAGGCAAACAAGTTATAAAATCCTAATCTTATAAAACAAACAAGGTATAAAATCTCAATCTTATAAAACAAACAAGTTAATAGTCACCTCATAAAGGATCAAATTCTTTGATATTTTCAAATCTAGCTTCTTATGTTTTCAAAGTTATGCCTAAAACAAGTAACTAGAAAACAAGCAACGTTTGTCTTATTTAGATACATCTAACAAACAATGGTCCTCAGATGTTTCAGAGATTTGAGAATATGGCATTTAAAATGTTTAATAAAGAGTTTTCATGATAGAGACATGCCAGATCCTGGAGCACCCCATCTCCTCCAAAGAAGATGAGTGGGCACAGAAGAACCTCCACCTGGAGGCAAAGCTGGCCACTGGGTGAAAAACTGCTGCCAGGATGCTGTCAAGACTATGGACAAGGACACCGAGGAGCTGATTGATTGCCTTTGCCTAGAAAAAGTAGGCTGGTCCTGCCAAGTTCCTACTCCTCAGGAGAGTGTGTCAGATCTTCTGAGCCTGGTAGCTGAAGACTCATGCTGCACTGAGAACTCTACCCCCACCCCCCAATGATCATAGAAGAACCTGTGGTGGTTGTCTAGGTAGCCAGTAAGTCCTTCTCATTTTAACAAAATAGGAAGCTGCTTCAGGTCTGCTTACTCAGGTGAAATTTATCCTTCTCAGATCTGATAGGGTTTGATGACTAGGCTAATGATAGCTTTGCCAGTTTAACACCCTTCACCCCAAGACTACAAACATGTTGGCTGATCATTAGTTAAGTTTGTTAAAAATGCAGACAAGTTTGCCTTGTTCACAGGCTTCATAGTTAAGGATAACCAGGTTTTATGTGTAACTTTCCATTAAAGAAACACAGAAAATGATTTAATATGCACAAATGCAAATTGTAAAGTTATAAATGAATGATTTAAGGCTTGTAAAGATATTTCAGACTTATGTTCCCTTGCTATGCTATTGTTACACTGGGATTTCTGAGGTTCAGGATTTCAGCATTGGTAAATGGAGTTCTGATAGAGCACTGTCTACTTAATATTCAGTCACAAGCTCGGGATTTTAAATTTCCTTTGGTTGTCTTCTAAGTATGCACCTGAAGGTGTGTTTCATCAGGCTAAAAACAGGCTTTCTAGACATAGGAAAAATCTTCATGCCTTTTAACCAAAAGCCTTTGCTATGACACCAAGGTGTGAATCGGTTTCAGCTATTTTACGGACACCTTCATGTTCCAAGGGACAGGGTGCTCTTACTGTATCAACGAATCAAGCCTGGTGAAAAATAATATAGTCACTCCACAAACTGTCTGAAGGACTTTGCCAATACAACCTGAGCACATCTCTGTTCCATTCTTTCTGGCAGTCTTCCCTCTTTCCATGGCTAGCCCCATTCATAGGGCTGGTGCTGTCCTTTTTTTTCCTCCTAGCACTTGGCCTTCTCTGCTTCCTCCAAGATTCCTGAGGTCTCCAGGGTGGCAGTTAACCAAATACTTCTTCACCCATTCCTCCTGCTGAGCATGAGCCCACCGACTCCTGACTCCTCCTCCCCACGTTGTCCCAAGCCATCAGGAAGTAGCCATATTTGAACCATACCCATACACTCCCAAAAGGTTAGGCTGTTTGATTGGAATCTCCAGCTTGCCCCTGTATGGTCCAGAAAGCCTCATCCCTGTCTCTCTCTCTCTCCAAGCTCTGCCCACTCAGAGAGTCTCTGAACAAAGGAAGGGTGCCAAAAAATCCCAGTTCTGCATTGTTGGTGACTACTGAAGCTTCCTCCTCTGCAGTTGCCAGCCACCCTAGTCCCAGCCTAAAGTATTCATCTTTTGACCAAACTTGGGCACAAATCCAGCTTGTGGTGGGTACATCATCACCCCTCACCTGCAATGTATAAAGTCTCCCTGCTTTAGTTTGGAGGTGCAGCTTCTCCAGCCTCAATCTCAAGGACTGGAGAACTCACCTGGGAGTTGCTTTGCTCAAATAAACCTGTTATACTCTTTCAATTCAGCTTGATATGGCTTATTGCATTGGGGAAGAAAACCTATAATAAGGACTTAGGAGCTAAGGAAAAGCAAGGTGAGATCCTGGTGGCAGTGAGAAAACCCAAAACTTATTAGAAATGACTGGAGAGGTTTGGACAAAAGAATGTCATATGCCTCATTTATGTACTCATGGGTGGTATATAGGGACATTTTCCTCATTCACATATAAAAGTTACAATGGTAAGCCAGGACAGAGAACTCTGGAGTTCAGAGAAACAGGAAGCCAGGATGAAGAATGTTCAAGCATCTGAAACAGCAATGGGCTCCTGCACACTAGTAGAAGCAGAGTGCCTTGGGGGCCTCCACATAAGAAAACCCAGTGAGCTAAGGTATAGAGGGAATATACATATGAGGCTTTGGGCACAAGACTAGAAAGGGTTGGGTGGGTTTGCGGTACCTGTATGGGAATACTTGGGGGGCATGAATCAAAATGACAGAAAACCTACCCAGTTTGAATGGGAGAAGGATCTGGATATGATTCTGCATATGGCAAGGAGGTAGACAAAAAAAAAAAATGAGTTTGATTTAGAAAACTTGACCAATCTGGATTCATGTGTGATATAAAGAAGAATCCCTACAACACCTGGAATGGCGAGAACAATCTCCATAGGTGAGTGATGGGACATGAAAGCAATCCACACAACATGTGGAATGGGGAGGACATTCTATAGATGAGTGATGGGACACGGCACTATATTCACATAGCATTCCCTGCCATTTCCTGAAATAGGGAAAACATCTCAAGAGGATTATGGTTTCTTACTCCTCAATTTTCACTCCCAGTTTTCTGGACTTTTATTTCTTGGTCCAAAGTGGCAATGAGTGTAAATGACAGCTGCTGGCTTCCTATCTTGAAGTACTCTTTGAGAAAGACTAAAACTTCAAGTGTTGATCTAATGCAATTTCTAATTATTTATTATCTAATTCAGGTTTGTACTTTGTAACTGCCTCCTTCCAGTTTTCCTAGGCATTTCAAACCCTGAATGTTGACACTGTCTATATAATGGCACTTGTGACTGAAAAGCATCACACAAAAATATTCCTTTACTTCGAAGTCCTGAAATAGAAAGATAATCACGTTGATTAGGCAGTTCGGTAGGTCCTCTGTTATGACCACCCAGGACTGCCAGCACAGGTCTGGTTGCCACCCTTTGTGCAATATTCAAGTGGGAAAAATAATTCCACTCAACTTTGTCAATGATTAGTTTTTGGGTTTTTTATTATTTTGTTTTGTTTTTGCTGTTTGGGGGCTTGCTTTTGTTTGTTTTGTTTTGTGTTTAAGACATTCTTGAAACTACTAATACTCACTACTAATACTCACGTGAGCTTTTCAGCAGGATTCTGGGTATGAGGCCACCACCATGTAGCAGGGTCTCCAGAAGCAGGTCCCATTTACAGCATGGTTGGGATAAGAGTAGTTTTAACTGACCCTCGGCATTCAGTTCTCCAGCTGACATAGGCCTTTCAAAACGAAAGATAAGATGGAGTAATAAAGTTAATCTGTCTATGAAATTAATAGCCTTAAAGTCCAGATGTAATGCCAACTCCTGTAAATGTCGATTCCTCCCAGATTACTCTGAAAATGCTTTCATGCTTGCTTACTTTAGGGTTGCTCAGGGAAGGAATTACACTTAATCTCAACTAGCTAAAAGCAAATTAATGCTTGGTAGCCTGCCAAACCTAAAGCTGATAGAAAATAACCATGCCTATATTTTACAGAACTCTTCTTTTTCTTTTTCTTTCTTTTTTCTTTTTCAAGGAGAAAAGAAAAACCACTTACACATTTATTTTGAATGTCATCATTTTTTCATCCACTAAAGACATAATGACTGATTACTATATACTATTAGCTTTTTTTCTCATTTGGGGAAAGTTGTTCTAAGGGGCTTTTGAATACTTGGGATGTTGATTTATACTGAAATTGTTGGTAAAACTAAAGGAATTCAAAACTTCTGTGAAAGGTCCACCAAAATCTAATTATTTAATTAGAAAATTCTTAAACCAACATGCAATTATCAGAGTTAATGCTACAATTCACCCTATGACCTAGTTAAGCAGTGTCATCAAAGAGAAATAATTCCAAGATAAACAGGCTTCTGCTTTCTAAACTGTCATCAGTTTTGAGCAGCAAATCAGCTTCCCCGGAGTACTACTTTCATTTCCTGTGTAGCAGCAGGGCATGAGAGAGCAGGAATTATCAATAGCATTGTTCAACTTTTCCTTCTAAAATCCCCGAATTTGGGTCATATAAAAGTCATAACAAGAGAGACAAACTTACAATAACAGCAAAAGTGAGAAAGAAACATGCCCTGTGGTGGTGGCTACAAGGACTGTGAAAGTAAGCTGCACAGGGAAGGAAAACTGTTATTTGAATGGTGTGAAAGTGGGGATGTGAGAGGGACACACACAGCACAGGGAGGAGAGGACAGTTTGCTATACTGTCATTAGCAATCACTTCCTAAGCGGTTGGTCCCTAGATACCAACATATCTAACCCCTGACATCAGCATGAGAGAATATGCTAAAATGCAAACATGCAAATTCTGCTTGTTTCTCATTCTCAAACCTAGGTTGGCTCAGAACTCAATTCACAGGATTGCCCAGTCTTGCCTCAAACTCAAGGTAATCCTTCTGCCTTGGAATCCCAAATAATGGGATTGTGGGTAGGAACCATCAATCACCTCTGGCTAAAATTCTTGAGCATCCTCTCATTAGAAAGCGCAGAGGTAGACCACAGAAATCTGCACCCTTACAAGGTCTCTCTAGGAAATCCTGCTGCATGTTATGGTTTGGAACCAATGCTGCATGTTACAGTTTGGGAACATTGCTGGATGTTACAGATTGGGAACATTGCTGCATGTTACAGATTGGGAACATTGCTGCATGTTACAGTTTGGGAACATTGCTGCATGGTCCAATTTGGGAACATTGCTGCATGTTACAGTTTGGAACTATTGCTGCATGTTACAGTTTGGGACCACTGTTACATGTTACAATTTGGGACCACTTCAGCACAGTAGTAGAAACAGAAAAGATTCATAGCACCTTTCAGACCTCTGGGTCTTTGTACCCATCCAAAATTGGCCTTGACTTGCTGCCAATGATAGACTAAATGTTTGTGTTCCTCCAAAATTTAAATGTTTATACTTTAATTACAATGTAGTATCACCTGAAGATGAGGACCTTGCAGGGGAAGGTTGGGTCAGGAGGTGATGTCATGAATGGGATTAGATGAAGAGGAAGAGAATTATCTTGCCCTACTCTGACCATAAAGATATAAGAATTCTTCCTGTTAGCAACCTGGATGAAGGCCTTCACCAGAACCTCACTGCTGGAACCCTCACCCCTAGTATCTGTCACAGCACCCTGTATTAACTAGGACACCATTTATCCATAGAGCTTTGCATAACTCTACATTTACCTTAATCTTACCCATCTATCCTAGCTAGTTTTAATCAAGTTGACACACACTGAGTTCTTTGAAAGAAGAGAATTCAACTGAGAATCTTTGTAGGGCATTTTCTTAGTGAATATTGTGGAAAGGCCCAGCCATTGTAGGTGGTACCACAACCCTGGACTGGTGGTCCTGGGTTCTATGAGAAAGGCAGGCTGAGAAAGACATGGGAAGCAAGCCAGTAAGCAGCACTCCTCTATGGCCCCTATATCAGCTCCTACCTCCAGGGTCCTACCCTGTTTGAGTTCCTGTCCTGACTTCCTTGGATGATGAACTATGATGTGGAGGTATAAGCCAAAAAACATTTGGCTTTTTTTCCAAACTTGCTTTCGGTTGTGGTGTTTTATCACAGCAACAGCAACTCTAAAACACTACCCTTTAATTTATAGCAAAAATTCCACTTTCTCTGAAAATTCTTCACTAAATGTTTCTCTTCAGCATGGCCTCTGAGGTAAAGAATTTATGACAAGCTTACACATTTCAGCACTTACTATTTCATCAAGTAAGATTTTATCTCTCTTTCTAGACTCAAGTGTCTTGAGGATACTTGTTTTCTATTACTCAAAATTTTTACCACTGTAGAATGCAGATATTACTGATGCTGCTGGCTGACTGATTTGATGTGTTAGCATGTGCATGGACAGGCAAAGAAGAAGAAAAGAAAAGAAAGAACTTTGCATTTAGAGCAAGAGGGTTGAAAATGAGAAGGATCAAAGTTATAATTAAAGAAACTTCAAAGCATCTCCTCTTTGGCATGGCATCAGAAACATTTCACAACTTCAGGATGCACACATTTCTTCAGTCTGTACTTAAACTTTGGATGAATTTAGGCTTTCCTTGTGAAGCCTTGATATTTAGTACCAAAAGTAACTCCTTGGGCATTTGGGCAATGCTAGGTAGGGGGATTTTTGCCGTGGGTAGCCAATGAAGAAAGAAGAATAAGTAGCCTAATTCTCAGCCAGGGGAGTCAAAGCCATGGCTACTGAGAACCCCTGGAATCCAGAGTACTTTCCATGTACTGTGCAGGATCTTTGAAGTTTTGAGCCTAGTTCCAAAAGACACCAAGGCCAACACTATTTCCTCTCTGAACCTTGGGTGTTGGGTTCCTAAGAAGCCCTGCAGGTTACTATAGAGGAAAAGCAGCTAGTAGCAATTGTTACAAGTATCCTTGGTTAGTTAACCTTTCCTAAATACATACTACACTTGAGTTAGTGATACAGCTAAAGGACAGTTTTTCTAGAAGATATAGTGAGGATTTCTGACAGACAGTTGGAAAATGACAGAGAAAGATCATGGGGAGCCCTGGTCTCAAAGTGGGAATCTGTATCTATTGAAGAGTTTAAAACAAGGGAGATTTGTTCCTCTGCCCTTCTCAGAAACACCTGAGGCCTGGAACTGCACACTGCTGATCCCATCCTGGCGGGATCCAGCCCACCCAGAGACTGGCAAGAGAGACATCAGAGTAATAGATCTGTTTGCACCCACCTGAAGGGAACCTTGGCCCCATTCCTACCAGGAAGGAAAGAGACCCCTTCTACACCCACAGAAGAAGGGATGGGAAGAAGACAATATAAAAACATATTCAACAACAAAAAAACCAATATGACACCACTGAAGTCTAGGGACTCTACACCCGCAAGACCTGAACATCACAATGCAAATGAAGGAGAAAAGAATGACCTTAAAATCAACTTCATGAAAATGATAGAGGCCCTCAAAGAGGATATGAGAAAACCCCTTAAAGAAATTGAAGAAAAAAACAAATCAAAAAATAGAAGAAATCAACAAATCTCTTAAGAAAGCAGTTCAAGACCTAAAAACTTAAATAGAGACAATAAAGAACACAATCTGAGGAAATGCTGTTGATTTCTTGTATTTTTTGGTTTGTTTTTTCTTCCTAGAAAGGCTGGGTAAATGATCAGGAACTACAGTTGCAAGCATAAACAAGAGAATACAAGAGATGGAAGAGAGAATCTCAGGCATTGAAGATACACAAGGAAAAATAGACTCATCCACGAAAGAAAATCTTAAGTACAACAAATCCCTAACACAAAATATCCACGAAATATGGGACACCATGAAAAGACCAAACCTAAGAATAATATGTATAGAAGAAGGTGAAGAAACCCAACTCACAGGTGCAGAAAACATATTCAGCAAAATCATAGAAGAAAACTTTCCCAACCTAAAGAAAGACATGCCAATGAATGTACAAGAAGCCTACAGAACACCAAATAGAGTGGACCACAAAAGAAAGTCCCTTCACCACATAATAATCAAAACCCCAAACATACAGAATAAAGAAAGAATATACAGAGCAGCTAAGGAAAAATGTCAAGTAACACATCAAGGCAACCCTATCAGAATCACACCTGACTTTTCCATGGAAACTCTGAAGGCCAGAAGGTCCTAGATAGATATTCTACCTACACTAAGAGACCACGGATGCCAGCCCAGACTACTATACCCAGCAAAGCTTTCAATCAATATAGATGGAGAAAACAAGATATTCCATGACAAAACCAGATTCAAACAGCACATACCCACCGATCCAGCCTTACAGAAAGTTCTGGAAGGAAAAATCCAACCCAAGGAAGTTAACTACAACCAGAAAAATATAGGCAATAGATAATTCCACTTTACCAACAGCCAAAAGAAAAATATGGTGGAAATCCACACAAAATTCCACCACCACCAACAAATCCAAAACAAATAAGAATGAACAATCAATGGTCATTAATATCCCTCAATATTAATAGTCCTAACTCACCTATAAAAAGACACAGACTAGCAGAATGGATATTCTGAAGACAGAATCCATCCTAATGCTGCATATAAGAAACACATCAATTTCAAAGACAGACAGTACCTCAGAGTTAAGGGTTGGAAAAAGTTTTTCCAATCAAATGAACCCAAGGAAAAAGCAGGGGTAGCAATCCTAATATCGAAAAAATTAGACTTTAAACTAAAATCAGTCAAAAGAGATGAAGGAGGTCATTCCTACTCATGGAGAAATCAATCAAGATGAAGTCTCAATTCTGAATATTTACGCCCGAAATACAAAGGCATCCTCATTTATAAAAGAAACATTACTGAAACACAAATCACACATAAAACCTCACACACTTAGAGTGGGAAACTTCAACACCCTACTGGCATCACTACACAGGACTACCAGACAGAAACTTAACAAAGAAACAAAGAAACTAATAGAAGTTATGACCCAATTGGGTTTAACAGATATGTATAGAACATTCCATCCAAACACAAAAGAATATACCTTCTTCTCAGCACCATATGGAATCTTCTCTAAAATTGACCACATACTCGGCAACATAGCAAACCTCAACAGGTACAAAAAATTAAAATAATCCCCTGTATCTTATCAGACCACCATACTTTAAAGTAAGAATTCAACAACAGCACAAATTGCAGAACACTGCTATAAACTCATGGAAATTGAATAATGCCCAATTGCAGCATCCCTGGGTCTAGTAAGAAATAAAAAAAAGAAATTAAAGATTTCCTAAAATTCAATGAGAATGTGGGCACAACATACCCAAATTTATGGGATACTTTGAAAGCAGTGCTAAGAGGAAAGTTCATAATACTAAGTGCCCACATGAAGAAACTGGAGAATAGTTGCACTAGAGAATTAACAGCACAACTGGAAGCTCTAGAAAGCAAAGAAGCCAACCCAAGCCAGAGGAGTAGATGCTAAAAAACAAAAAATCAAATTGAGGGCTGGAATCAAGAAAGTGGAAAGTAGGAAAACAATACAAATAATCAATATAACAAAGAGGTGGTTCTTTGAGAAAATCAACAAAGTAGACAAATCTTTATCCAAACTTACCAAATGGCAGAGAGTGAACATGTAAATTAATAAAATCATAAATGAAAAGGGGGACATAACAACAGATACTGAAGAAATCCAGAGAATCATCAGGCCATACTTTGAAAACCTGTACTCCTCAAAATTAGAAAATCTAAAGGAAATGGACAATTTTCTGGATAGGTTTCACTTACCAATTAAACCAAGAACAGATAAGCAATTTAAATAGACCTATAACCCCTAATGAAACAGAAGCAGTCTTCAAAAGTCTTCCAATCAAACAAAACCAAACCAAACCAGGGCCAGATGGCTTCACTGCAGAATTTTACCAGAAATTCAAAGAACAGCTAATACCAATTCTCCTCAAAGTATTCCACACAATAGAAGCACAAGGGTCATTGCCAAACTCTTTAAGAAGCTTCAATAACCTTGGTACACAAGCCACACAAAGACACAACTAAGAAAGATAACTACAGACCAATATCCCTCATGAACATTGATGCAAAAATACTCAATAAAATACTGGCAAATCAAATCCAAGAACACATGAGAGAAATCATCCAGCATGATCAAGTAGGTTCCATTCCAAGGATGCAAGGATGGTTCAACATACAAAAATCCATCAATGTCATCCACCATATAAACAGACTGAGAAAGAAAACCCACATGATCATCTCAATAGAGCTGAAAAAGCCTTTGAAAAAATCCAACACTGCTTCATGGTAAACGTCTTGGAGAGATCAGGGATAACAGGAACGTAGCTAAACATAATAAAAGCAATATAAAGCAAGTCAATAGCCAAAATCAAACTAAGTGGAGAGAAAATCAATGAGATTTCTCCAAAATCAGGAACAAGACAAGGCTGTCCACTCTCTCCATACCTCTTCAATATTGTACTTGAAGTTCTACTAGAGCACTAAGACAACAAAAGGAGAAGTCAAACTTTCACTATTTGCAGGTGATATGATAGTTTACATATGTGACGCAAAAACTCTATCAAGGAACTTCTACAGCTGATAAACACCTTCAGCAAAGTGGCAGGATAAAAGATTAAAAAAAAAAAACTAGTAGACCTACTATATACAGATGATGAATGTACTGAGAAAGAAATCAGAGAAACCTCACCCTTTACTATTGCCACAAACAACATAAAATATCTTGGGATAATGCTAACCAAACAAGTGAAAGACTTGTATTACAAGAACTTTAATGAAAGAAATTAAAGAAGATCCCAGAAAACAGAAGGATCACCCATGTTCTTGGATAGGCAGGATCAACATAGTAAAAATGGCAATCTTGCCAAAAACAATCTACAGATTCAGTGCAATTCCCTTTAAAATCCCAGCACAATTCTTCACAGACCTTGAAAGAACAATTCTCAACTTTATATGGAGAAACAAAAGACTCAGAATGGCCAAAACAATCCTGTACAATAAAGAAACTTCTGGAGGCATCACCATTCCTGACTTCAGGTTCTATTATAGAGCTATATTCCTGAAAACAGCTTGGTATTAGCACAAAAATAGACAGGTTGGCCAATAGAATTGACCTGAAAACCCTGATATTAACCCACACACAAGAAGCTAAAATTATACAATGGAAAAAAGAAAGCATCTTCAACAAATGCTCTAAACTTAAGTCCAAATGGATCAAAGACGTGAACATAAATCCAGCCACATTGAAGCTCTTAGAAGAGAAGGAAGGTGGTAACCTTGAAAGAATTGGTACAGGAGACTACTTCCTGAACATAACACCAGTAGCACAGACACTGAGGTCTACAATTAATTAATGGGACCTCCTGAAACTTAGAATCTTTTGTAAGGCAAAGGACACGGTCAACAAGACAAAATGGCAGCCCACAGAATGGGAAAAAATACTCACCAACCCCACATCTGACAGAGAGCTGCTTTCCAAAATATACAAAGAACTCAAGAAGCTAGTCTGCAAAACACCAACTAATCCAATTAAAAAGTGGGGTATAGAACTAAATAGACAATTCTCAATAGAGGAATCTAAAATGGCTGAAAGACACATAAGAAAGTATTCAACATCCTTAGCCATCAGAGAAATGCAAATCAAAACAGCTTTGAGATACTTACTCCTATCAGAATGGCTAAAATCAAAAACATCAATGACAGTTTATGCTGGAGAGGATGTGGAAAAAGGGGAACACTCCTCCACTGCTGGTGGGAGAGCCAACTGGTTTAGCCACTTTGGAGGGGAGGGAGAGGGAACTGAGAATGACATGCAAAAGAAGCTTGTTTCTAATTTAAATAAATAAAAAATGAGGGAGTGTCCTGATATGGTTGCAGTACATAAAACTGATTGGAGATAGTGTTTTTAACTCAGTCCCTTTCACTGTCATTTGAATGTCATTGAATGCCATTTCATTATACTTTATCTCAATACCTGGTTAATAATAAAATACTCCATTTAAACAGATGGGAAGATGTTCATTGAAATGCCTCTTGGTTCTTGGATCTTCCAACTTACCACAATTTTGAAATGTACAATAGAATGAATCACTATGAGGAAAAATAAAATAGTACAAACATTCTTCAATCACCAAGCTCTGAGTAATGAATGCATTGAAGATTCTGTGTGGGACATATGGAGAAGCATATGTTCACTCTGCCTTTGAGATGGTAGAGCTGTGAACATGAGATTAGTCTGAAAATGACAGAAAGGGAAAGTGTGTGTGTGTGTGTGTGTGTGTGTGTGTGTGTGTGTGTGTGTGTGTGTGTATGGGTGTGCATCAAATGTGTACATGTCAAATTCTACTATGACATACAGGAGAATAAAAATTTACAAATCCATCAAAACTCATACATTTCATCCTGGAAGACAGAATAAATTCATAGTTGGATTGTACTAATATTATACTCCAGTAAATGCTGTGTTTCTGGGCTTGGATTGGCTCCTCAAATTCAGAAGTAATGAGGTTCAAACCTTACTGGTTTATGGAAAATACAAATGGCTTTTAAGGAATAATCATGACAACTTTTAGCTCTACCCTATCTGTATGACTATAAAGTAATACGTATAAATTCTACATTTTTATATTACTCATGCAGGAGTAAATATAAATTTAAAATTAGAGCTCCCTTCTAAAATTAAGTCAGTTGAACTTAACCTACTCCTAGTGAGCACTTTTTCTTATTTCCACCTTTACTCTAAAGCTTAGGCCAGGAGTTCTGCATCAGACTCAAGTTATGATATTAGTGGGCATACTACTCATACTTTATGGCCATCAGTTAATTTGTCCGTCCAAAGATGTGTTTTGGGGAAGCTGCTAGGTAGTAGAATAAACTATTGAATGCACAGCTTGTGAATACAGCCAGCAGTGTTAGCCACTGTCCTTTATGACAGTTGGCCACAACAGACTACACAGGTCTATACACCAGGAGATAAAAGTAGGAGTTTCTTTTTCAGAAGTTCACGATGATCTACTGGGAAATTTTTTGCTTTGCAACTCTGTAGCATCAACTATATAGGTTTCTGTGGGAGAGGAAGCCCAACTTTTTTGGTGAAATAGTGTGGGAGCAGAGCAAATCTCTGAACAAATGTGTGAGAAGTGGATGAAGTTCTTAGGGAATGTGTGTTGCTGACATGAGCACTGCCATTTCGATGATCCCAATATCTCAGACCCGTGGGAATTGCCAAAGCCTTCCTCAGTCTGAGTGCATATATTGACAATGTGTACAGAAACTAGCAACCACAGCTTCCTCCTCCAAGACTGAGGATTGAGACTACTCCATTAAAGAGACCTCTTACAGAGACTACCTAAACCTATCTCCTTGTTTATCTGTATACCATGAACCTGCCTCCTTTCCCAGCTGTATACCATGAACCTGCCTCCTCATCCAGCTGTATTCCATGAACCTGCCTCCTTGTTCAGCTGTATACAAAAACCCATCTCATCACTTCAGATGTATAGAATAAACACAATGAGTCTCCAAGTTCATATCAACCAGAGTTTAGGACCTGCCTAATCCCAGCTTTTCTGTATAGATGTCTGTGTGTCTGTTTTCTCTACATTCCCTCATGGGCCCTGTCAGATCAAACTTTGAAGGTGGGGGTCTTAGTGACTGCACTGGACAAACAACGGAAGTTAGCAGATAAGATGGACAGTGGTGATAGAAAGATAGACTAGCTAATCAAAGGATGTGATGATGATGATGATGATGATGATGATATTGTCACTTGCAAATTTGAAATGACAACTACCTGCAGCAGAATTATTCTAGTTGTCTTAAGTGCTAGTCTGCATTTAAACTTTTGGAGGGTGCAGGTAAGGTCCAGAAATTCTCTATGTAGCCCTGGGTGTCCCAGAACTTGCTCTGTCCTGGAAGCAGGTTGGCCTCAAACTCTGTTTCTGCCTCCTGAACGCTAGGATAAAAGCAGAGCACCACCAGGACTTGCTAAACTTCCTACTTCCCTCCCTCCCTCCCTCCCTCCCTCCTCCCTCCCTCCCTCCCTCCCTTTTCTTTTTAGAAGTTGTGACAAGTCTTCATCATGAAGAACCAATGACAGGACTCACAGAACTCAACATGAGGAATAGATTTCACCGGTATAAACAACAGACCATTTGGAAAGTCAATAACTCTACATCTTCTTGTCTTTACATATGGGCTCACAATAGGTATATCAAAGGGGAAGGAATGCATACAACCTTAATTCCCCTAATGTTTAGACAAGACAGGATATAATGCTAGGGAATTAAAACTCCGAGAGATGAGCTAGGGAATATAATTCAGTTGGTATAGCGCTTGTCTACCATGTACAAACCCAAGTTTAGTTCCCAGCACTGCAAACACAAGTGTGGAGGTGACACCTGTAATCTCAGCATTTGGGAGGATGAGAAATTGTGGTCACCTTCTGCCATATCAAAACTCTAGGCATTTTGGAAAACATGAGATCTTTTCCACAAAAAACTCTCAACTAAAGACTGACTCCTGAGAGTTGTCAGGTGGACACTTCAGAATCCTCATTCTTTAGGTTTAATAACTGCAACTGTGTATTTAGCACTGGTTCTCAAGATCCTACCCCTAATCTCATAGATCACACCCATTGACAAAACCCTACAGGCAATTAAGGAGTGTTGAGAGGGGAGGAATTAGTCTTTCTCAGGGCACGGCTCCCTGATTTTATCTAATACTAAGAGGTCAGCACTAAAATTGTAAACATACAAGTAGCACTAAATGGACTTAGCAGGTTGTATTCATATGCTTTGTGTACACACACACAGCAATAACAACAATAAAAGGCAATGATTTCTATAAGAAATGGGTGGGGATACATGCATGGGAAGTACTGGAGGAAGGAAGATATGGAAGTAATGTTGTAATTTTAAAAAGCATCCTGTGAGAGAAAGGCACCATATGACAGAGCTTGGATGGAGGATTTTTTATTGTTTTTGCTGGGGGAGGGGGGAATGAATGGGAATAGGGGGAGGGGAGAAGGGAGACAGGCCTCTGGGGACAGGAGAGGTAAAAGAGAGAGGCGAGGGGGGGTGGAGAGAGAAGGAGAGACAGAGAGATAGACAAAAAAGCAGAGAAAGAGAGAAAAATGGGAGGTGGGCAGGGCCCTTTTAAAAGGGAACATGGAGAAAGTGCACAGATGATGCTCTTCTTAGTGGCTGCAGCTGAGGACATATCCTGTCAGAACTCCAAGGACAGGCCAGTACAGATGCCTGAATACTAACAGGAAAGAAACCATGAAATTATGTTTTAGCTTTTACGAATTAAAAAAAAATAATTAAGAAAGAAAAGAAAATGTGTTGACATATGAAAACGGGGCAAACAAACAAACCCTTCAACTTCCCCTGAGGCTTAAGTTCAGCCACTCTTTCAAGTTGACTTGAAAGATGACACAAATTCTCTTTGATTCCCTATCTCCTTGTCTCCCAGTATTCCCTCCACTTAGAAAATAAATATTTTCACTTGAATTTCTGTACTCAGGTCTGTTTGTTTAGAATATTCAAGTTGGGATGAGCATAGAGGTACTCACAGTATATTTCAATCCCTGCTTTAAGAATACTGAACAAGTACTCCAAAAACATTTCGTCAATAAATGTGAATGCAAATCCAGGTCACTGTGACTTCAAAACCCATGTTCTTTCCTTTACTTCATGTTGTCCCTAACTAAGGTTGGTGGAGGCTTGGTGTATAAGTTGTATTTTCTGGCATAGATGATGTTTGGCTCCATCCAAGCCCCTTGATTGAAGATACCAAATTTTTAACCACAAATGGAGTTTGGTCTTCAGACTATGTCCCAAATTGGAGCCATGTTACTTAAGGTATAGGGAATGATTTCAACCAGATGGTTTCTGACGTGGATGATTGGGACAAATTTATACCAGAAAGCATAAGGTACATTATTCAGAGAACAAAGTCAAGAGCATAACTCAAGACAAGCTGAGGGTCATGACCCTGATGCCGGGAAGAGGACAGGGAAGTCCCAGCATTGTGACATTACTCTTCTTTTTCCATAACTTGTCTTTCAAAATCTTTCAAAGAAAAGAAGCAGAGGAAATTTTTAAAGTCACTTTGTCATCCTTTTCCAGGAAGATAATTTTAGTACATAAGACACAAGTTATAGAAATTAAAAACTCAAAATACATTCTTTATCACTTTAAACAAAAGTATAAAAATTTCAGGTAGTTAGCACTGAAAATATTTGCAAATATTTGATATCTATAATGGGCATAGCTAAATCTTAATAGTAGTTATAATTGCAGATGGTTGAGGAAGTAGAAATTGGGTGGCACTTATCTGCATTTATGTATGTATACATACATACATACATACATACATACATACATACATACATAGAACTTGCCTTGGTATCCAAGCCTCCTTTGTCCACTAATACAGATTTACACACTTAAAAATAAATCACACCTGTGTATGTAGTATTGGGAATTAAATTGGGGTTTTGTGCATGCTAGGCAAAAACTCTTATTCTCTAGCTCTTCTCTAGGGGTTTTAACTTCCCTGGCATTGTACCCAATATTGTCTAAAAATTAAGAGAAATTCAGGTTATATGAAGCTCTTCTCCTTTGGTCCATCTGACATGAATCAAGAGGTAAAGACATGAAAAAGTAGAATCATTAACAAGTGCTTGTAAGGTTAGTTAATTTTAATTTTGAAAATAACATAACAGTTGAGCCATGAACTTAGGAGTTTCTCTGAAGTCCTATTAGAGCCATGAGTCAGTAGGATACTGTCTTCAGGACACCACAGAGTCACTGTCCACTCCCTACCCCACCCTTCAGGAGCTTTATCTTTATGGAGTCAATGACTATTATCAGTACCAGGCCACCAGAAAAGACCTTATTACTGGGAGTCCCAGACAGGTTTTCTTTAACATCACACTTTTGATAAGTGTGGAGAGCCAGTGAGAAAGCATTTCCATTTTCTTTCCACTTTATCACCCTGCAGTAGATCCTTTTAACATGTTTAGATAATTGATAAAGTCTGCCACTTTGAAACAGCTCTTTACTGGCCAGTTGTTAGGAATGACTGCTTGGAGGATATTTAATGTGATGAGTGGCTTGGAGGCACGTTAGCTCATTTAATTCTCATAAGCCTCCCATGAGAATATCTTGGATGGCAAAGGAAGATTTTTTTTTTGAAGGAAAAAAAACAAACAATAGTTTTGCATGGAATGTCTAAATAGATCAATAAGATTATATAATATTTACGTTTCGACTTCCTCATCAAAATATAAAATGAAACAGAAGCTCACATAGGTTAACTCTTTTTCTCATATCACAAAACAAATATAAAAGACACATTCATCTATTGCGAAAATTTGTAGTTGTTTGTATGATCACAGTGTAGTTTCAATTTCCGTGTTTTTCATCTAATACTTTTATGTCATAATAGAAAAGGAAATATAAGCCTTAAGATAACTATCTGTCTGTCTGTCTGTCCATCCATCTGAAATTCCTAGTTCAGCTGACATTTTTAGTACCTTTAATAACTATCTGATTCAGAGATACTGAATTTTGCCTTTGAAAATCTTTCAAAAGATCCAGCTATTTGTCCACCCATACTCTGGAACAGCTATAAAACAGCTCTCTAAGCTTCTCCCCTAGTTGGCTCTATGCTTGTACTTGGCATCTCAGAGTACAAACTCTCTCTCAGCTCTTTTCCTCAGTGCTGTATAACAGCTTGCCAGCAATAGCTAGGAGACTCTTAAAATATTTTATATGAAAATAGACTTACATCATTTCCTCCATTCCTTTCCTAGAAGACAAGTTTTGTCCTCCTCTCTAAGTGGTATCTCCTGAGGATACCAGCTCATCTAAATCACATTCTCCATACTGGAGATCTACCACTAATATAAAGTGCTAGAAATATTTAATTTTGCAGTTACATATACATTGTGACTCTAAACTAATCTGCTCATTCATTCATTCATTCATTCATTCATTCATTCATTCATTCAGTCAAATATACAGGGAGACAGAAGAATAAGCAACAGAGGAAAGGCAAACTAAGATACAGCAAACAAAACAAAACACTAATGTTTGGAGTTAAGGGAAGGCTTACTTACGAAACTCGTATCTGAGGTGAGCTATGAAGGTGAGTGGGTATTTATTGATTAAATAAATATAAAGAGATGTTAGGGAATTGAAGAAGGGCATGACAAGACATGATGGAAAGGGCAATGTGTGAAGAGGAGAATTCACACTGTGATGGTCGCCAGAGAGTTTGAGATATAGGAAAGACAGAATCATATGCATGTGACTTTTCTAGACCATGACCTGTGTGTGTGTGTGTGTGTGTGTGTGTGTGTGTGTGTGTGTGTACTTACTGAAAGACTTTAAGTCATAGGTATGAAATAATAAAGTTTGAGTTAGCAAAATTGGCTTATGTTTGAAAAAATTCTGGCTATAGTTTAGAAAATAAAGGAAGTGAAAGTCAACACATAAATTATACAAACTTGCACATGAGAGTCCAGGGTGCAGTTCAGTGGAGGAGTGCTTGCCTAGTATGGGCCAGGCTCAGTACCATCAAGAAAAAGCAATGCTAGGCCGTAATGGCAGAGATGAGTGAGATTACAGTCGTTTGGACTAAGGTGAAAGTGGCTTTATGGCTGGTAGATTAAAGGTTTGAAATTATGGAGATTTAGCAATAGGGTGTGAATGTACGTAGAAAAGAGGCTCTAGATGTCCAACTGGGGATCTGCCTATGCAACTGAGTGAAGTTACCATTAGCTAAGTCAAAGACAGAAGAGGATCAGTCTGGAAAGGACAGTGTCTATAACCTCCTAGCATAATCTTCAAGAAAATATTCATGTACAGTGCCATCTATGAGTCTATAGTCTTTGGAAAGACTACAATTGATTTCAATAAAACAGAGTACAGAAGAGCTATAGGAGACCACAGAGACTATGATAGAACACTAAGGATACTAATATTCCAGGCACAGGTCTGGGCCATGATATAAAAAGGGACATAAAAGCAGAAACAAGAAAAGGAGGAGGAAACTGGCAGAATATCTCAAGAGGAAATCAGTTGAATGTTCCCAGATGGAGGAAGTCAACAATAGCACTGTGTGGCTGTCCAGTAGGTCCTCTTAACTTAGGTTGTTATATTCTTGTGTTGAAAAGGATTTTTGTACCAAGTTTCCTTAACTGCTTCTTCCCTTAACTGTGACACACAGCACAGTGACTTACAGGGAGAAAGTCTGTGAAATACATTTATCAAAGAAGTGATTTGGGTAAGTATTTACATAATATCATATAGTGAGGCCAAATATATCTTATATTCAGGGTGGAAGATTGTTGGAACACAATCAAAAGAATGACCCATGGTGAGCAATGCCTTTAGGAAATTGGAGACAGGCTTCAGGAAAAAGGTCAAAGGGCCTTTTACCTCAGGTGCATATTGTGTTCTTGGATATTTTTGTGCCTCCTGTTACAAACACGTACATTCAATTTATAATACATGTTTATTCTGAATGAATGTTAGAACCCAATCTGGTCAGTGTACCCTAATCTGGACATGCCCTCTGCCTTGCTCTCTTGCTTTCGTATGTGCCAGACATTGTGCTTAAATTGGTCTGTCATGAGAAAGTTAGTGGAAAGGGCTATCCTGTTAATATTTAGTATTTGTTTACTGGTGTTTATTTACACGTTTTTCTGATCATGTTTTCCTGAGCATGTTTTTCTGAATTCAAACAACCGTTCTTGGCTCATTGCTTTGTTTCATTCACATATAAAAGTGCACTGAAACTGAAGTAAGGTTGTCTACAGCATTAGACTGTAGTCCACCCCATTCTTCCCAGTCCTCAGGTCCCAGGTCCAGCAGACACAATCTGCTCAGGTCAGCTGAACACTTACCAGGAGATGATGTATAAACATAAACAGTATTATCTTAAGTAAAAGTACAATAGAAAGTAAGCTCTCCAGCTGAGGAGAGACTGGCCTTGTATCAGAGTATCATGTCCTCATAGAAGACAATGAGAAGTAGGAAACGAACGCACTACTTCCTCAAGCTGATCATGTTACTCAGGTCCAGAGCATACTTGTGACCTACTTAGCAAAGAAGACTTGAAAAATTACTTGGAAGTAAATAGTTTAATGAAGATCAAAGTTTAGGAAACATAAAAAAGCATTAGAAGGAAACATGCTATAAATTACTATGATAGCTAATCTTGGTTGTCAACTTGACCACATCTGGAATCAACTAAGACGAAAGCATCTGGGTACACCTGCGAGGAATTATTCTCCACTGGATCATTTAAGGTGGGAAGACCCATCCTAAATCTGGGCTGTATCTTCTCATGACAGTTTGTGTAAAAGGACACAGAAGAAAAACACTTTTGCTTTTCCCTGCTTGCCCTCATTCTCACTGGCAAGTTCGTCTACCCTGCCGCTAAGACATTCTTTACTGGCCTTAGAGCCTACTTCTAGATTCCAACATAGACTGAGGATCAGCCCGTATACCCTGCCTCTTTGACCAAATGTCATATTCTTGGTCTTTCTGCCAGGAGACAGCCATTGCTGGACGAGCCAGACCAGCCTATAAAAGTCATAATAAATCCCCTGTTTAGTATATATAGATTCATTATATCAGGTTTGTTCCTCTCGAGAACCCTGACTGCTACAATTCTCAAGAGAATATTCTTCCTTGAACATTTATATGAAATCACTGTGTATTACCATGCTATTAGCTTGATAGTGATATATTCACCAGTTGCTTCAGTTTAATCTACTATGAAAATGATAACTTTTTGTAAATCATTTACACTATTGGTCTGTACTATTGTTAGAGACCTTGAGTGTACTTTATTTTACTTAATAATACATTAATTTTCCTAAAACATAGGTCTTCAAAACTAAATTACCAGAGCCCAAGAAAGCATGAAAAGATTTTCATTTTACTTATTATATACCTCATAGTAGCCTGATAGACAATATAGGCAAGTTTATGTTCTACATAACTTACAGCATTTTCACTGTTTTGGTTTTATTTCATGTCTTTCTTGCTCCTTTTCTTCCCACTCATTCACATTGAATTAAGTATCTTTAATATTTCTGATATCTGGCTCAAATCTTTCCTGAAATAATATATCAGTACAAAATAAATAGATGTTATCTTCCTTAAGATGTTGAACTGGCAAAATGGCTCGGGATGTCAGGGCACTTGTCACCAAGCCTGATAACTCAAGTTCAATCACTAGGAACCCATATAATGGAGGAAGGAGAAAATTGACTCCCACAAGTTGGGTGACTTCCATAAGAATGTTGTAAAATGTACCCTCCCCTCCACAATAAATGAATAAAAATAAATAAACAAATAAATTTAATTACTAGGAAAATACTATAAAATTAGATATTTCAGTCATCTCATTTCTCAGTTTTCTCCTTTCTCATATGATAAAACTAACATATTTTAGTTTGCTCTTGTCTAACTCATGTATTTCCCAGAATATTTTGGAAACTTTGTTCTCCATGGGGTAAAAGAGAAGTAGTGCTAGCTGGCTTAAGTATGGAGAATAGTTTGAAAGGGATGGCTTTTGAGCCTCATATTGCTGGTCTAGGACCCACCCCCATCAGCATGCCTGGCAAAAGCAAATCAATAATGCTTTATTTTAAAATGGCTTTTCTTGCTGCCCAAATTATATCACCATTCTGAATATGCTGGGCCGTAAGTTGCAGGCACCAGCCCTTCTCAACACATCATATGGCCCTAGCAGAGAACAGTTGCCAGAATGTCAGGCATCAAGTTGGATTCAGGGAAGGGGTGATCATATCATACTTTGCATGGAAATTCAGACAAGGTGGGTAAGGAGCTTAAGGAGTCCCACAAGAAGGAACCACATAAACTAAGGTCTGAGTTGAGAATAAACAACAAATACAAGTTCAAAATGGACAAGTCTTAAGCATGTGTGAGGAGAGTGAATTAACTGAAGCAGAGAAAACCCAGTGGTGATTGGGACATATTAAAGTGGGTCGAAGCAAGCTACTTTAGGATTCTGGGGAGGAGAGGGACATAATGAAAACTACTCTATGCATACTAAATAATAGTAAGATAACAAAATTCATCATAATGATTTGGATAGAAGGGATGGCTTTGAGAGTGTTTTGAGACAATGTTTTTGTTTGTTTGTTTGGTTTTGGTTTTGGTTTTGGTTTTTCGAGACAGGGTTTCTCTGTGGCTTTGGAGGCTGTCCTGGAACTAGCTCTTGTAGACCAGGCTGGTCTGGAACTCACAGAGATCTGCCTGCCTCTGCCTCCCAAGTGCTAGGATTAAAGGCGTGCACCACCAACGCCTGGCTTTTTGATTTTGAGAAAATGTTTACTGGCATGAAGAGACCAGACAAGACTAAGGACTAAGAATAGGCCAATCAAAAGCTCAGAAGACTTTGTTTTTTAAGGATTCGTGAACAATGCTTGGGTATGGAGAACAAGTCAAGAACGGAGGAAGGAGTTATCCCAGTGGATAACTCAAGAAATGTGGGCAGCTGGATATAAATGTTGAGGGAAGGGCAAGCACTCAGCCAGAAATACAGAGATACAATAATCTCAACAAAGGTTGTAAATTAAGCAATCTGGACAAAGAACAAGTGGAGAAAATGGGTTTGCTTTTTGCTTTCTTTAATTGTTTCACGTTAACAAAGTTTAATTGTATGCATTGTAAGAAATTTGGAAGATACAGATAAAAATTAAAACGACTTGCAAACTCACCACCAGAGATAAAACCTATTAAGCCTCCACAGTTTATACCCTTTCAATATTTGGTGGGGTTTTGCTTTATTTGCATTTGTGTAATGCTCTGTGTATAGTAATTGTACAGGCCAGTATTTCTCCATTGTATCTACCACTGAGTAAGTTCCTTGCCTAGACAAGACTTTTCTCACTCAAGAAGTTTAGGGTAGATTAGCTTGGATCTCTTTTAGAGATAAACACTGTAAACTAGCGTTCGAGTAACCATGCAAATTGAGTAATCAAAAGCACACTTTTATACAGTGCCTGACTGACAGACTGTGGGTGACCCTTCAGGAATGCCTGCTACCTGGCTTGAATAACCTCATACTTACTAATCTGCTCACCCCGATTAACTATGAACCACAATGATTTCTATAAGTTATCAAATACCTTTTAAAAATCAATCCTTTTATTGATCCCTTACTGGTCTATTGTTCTAACTCTCCTTTAAGTGATTGTTTTTCAATAACAGTACAGAACATTAATTGCCCATTTTCTCTTATAAACAACACTTTAATAGCTATTTTACACATAAAACTTGGTTAACATCTTCACTTCATTCCTTACAGTGGATTTCTAAAAGTGAATTTCCAAAGGTGTTTTTAAGTTTTCAATAGAGGCTACTAGCATGATCCTAGAAAGCAATCCCTGGACACCATTTACACTGGGAGTGAACAGGGACTCAGGGCTGAATCGGGCAATAGACCGTTTACTGACAGAAGCAGAAAAAAGACACTTCTTATTTCATTTACACTGGGGACTATAAAAAAAAAGAGATGCCAAATATAAAAATGAACTATTTTTGTGGTAAGTTCCCAGGCTCTAGCTAGGCTGAATTAAGCATGGCTGAAAGAAGAATATTATAGAGTCTCACCCATGGGGAACTGGTGGTTCCAAAGAGAAAAACAAATGTGCTGATGGTAGAGAGCACATATGCTTACATGAATATGCACATATGAACTCAGAGAGGTGGTGACAGCATGTGGAGGACCTGCATAGGTCAAGCCAATAGGGTCCCATCACTGAGAGGGGGAGTGGACACACGATGTAACCAATCTGTGATTGCCAATAATGTATTTCCAACATAAGTCAAGACTGTATTCAGATCACCAATATCTCCTTTAGCTGACATTTTGTTCTCAGATACAAAGGAAAGCCATACTTCCAATGATATATTCTGCAAAGAATTAAACTGACATGCTACATAATGCCACAAAATGTCATCAAACTTTTTGGAAGTACATTTTATACTGTGAATGCTTTTTCTGAATTTAAGTGCTGTTAATTAAATAATAAAAATGAAAAATCTTGTTCATAATTATAAAAGTTACTCCTCTCAACTTCTACCTAATATTCTGAGTTAAGTTAAACTGACTATCTAGTTTTGCTGTATATATCAGATAATTAGCTGCAGAACTGTCAAATGCCCAATCATAAATCAAGAATGAATGTTTAAATGGCTAGGTAATTAGCTTAAATAGAATGAAGTTCTCAAAATCCACCTTTTCAATTACATAACTAAAGTTAGGAGTTAAAGAAATTAATATGAGTACTGTGTCTTTGATTCCTGGGTTTTAAAAAAAGTCATGAGATTATCCTTTCCACTTCCTTGCTTACTGCTAAGTTCCTTTTGTAAGACTCCTTAATATCCATGAAGCAGAGTTTCTATTGCATGCGTAAAAGAGTCACAGAATTATAGACAGTGTGGCATTTGGAAGTTCCCACCTGAGTAACGAAGGGTAGAACTGTGACAAGCAGGAAACCCAGTGGAGTGGTTGATTAACCAATGACATTAAGGAATTTGAAGCTGAAGCTGACTCATCCATACCATGTTGAAAAGTTCTAGGGAAACAAAATTGATTATTTCAGAATATACAGGAAACAGCAACTAAGAAGAGGACTGAAGTAATTTTGGAATTTTACTTAGTTTCCACAAGCCCATTTTTAACAAAAAGTGGTACCATTTTATTGAGGAAAACGCATCCACCAAAATGGCAACAAACCTATAAAAAAAAAAAAAAAAAGGAAAGAAAAGAAAAAAGTAAACCCAACATTCAGACCCTTTTTAGAACAATCCTTAAATGGTAAAGGCATAGTTATGTCATTACAAATACCACAGAAAGTGCAATGAATACAAGCCTTGTCTCTCAAAACTAGCAATCTTATATTCCATAGGATTTTCACCAACCTGCATTCAATGTTGCTAATATTTATAATATCTGTTTAATATAAGAACATTTAACATTAGGTACATTTTAACCAATGTGATGTATATATATATATATATACATATATATAGATATAGATATAGATATATAAATAGACATAGATATACACATATATATCAAACAATAAATTAAAACTTTATGATTAACTTTCTATGTTTTAATGGCTCAGAGAGACCTTGTGAAATGTATTAGCATGATGCAAATTGTAGAATACTCTGTGTAAATATTTTGTCTACAGCCACCTTTTGGAAATGACTAATATCTTTCTGAGTTGGTTCTAATTCAATGATAGATCTAGGTCTAATAAGGAAAGGTTTGCTACCTAAGTGCTTAGTAGATAACTTGACTAGATTAAAAAAATTATAACTGACCAATCTATTTGCCCACATCAAGTCAAGAATAAAGACTTTTAGAAATGGGATTGTTTGAAGTGTTAGTTTCCATATAATGAAGAACTAATATTGTCTTTTTAAAAATTAAAATATAATTATATCATTTTCCCTTTCCCTTTCATAATGCAGAGGTCAATGGATCATGAGAAACACAACCCCATCACAGAAGAGGGGGCAGAAAGATTGTAAGGACCAGAGGACTAAAAAGTCTACTATATCTTCTAGAAATGATTGCTTAAACAAAATAAGATCTAAAAATGGCAATATCAACAGGCATGCTTATGCAGAAGGTAGAAACTGGTCTGAATAGAATCCAATTCTGTTGTGAAAAAAGCTATCCCTACCTTCTTCTCACTTCACATCTTGAATTTGTGTATTGTCTTATTTTCTAAACTTGACTTTTCTCTTCCCTCATTGTCTTAAAGAAATGGGTTATCTTCAATTAAGTATACTTGGAAGATATTATTTAGACATTTAATATATCATCAACTTCTTAAAGCCATTTTTTCTTTAGCTTCACTAAATTTTAGATCAGAGAAACATCCCCATTTATAGCCTGTCAAAGTCAGGCTATAAATACCCACTCAATGAAATCCACAGAGGTAACTACAAAAGCAGACAGAGGCTAGCTCAGCAGCACAATGTCCTTTTCCACCAGCAATGCAGAATTCCTGAAGAATTTATAGAATGGTAGTGATGTTAGCAGGTAGCAGTTTCACATGTTATAAAACAGAGCTCAATAGCAGTAAGAGATGTGGGTGGGAAGGGATTAAAAATAATGACTATGATACTGTACTAGACCACTGAGAAGGGCCTAAATTAAGAGACAAATATGAGAATTCCTAAGTCAATAGAATCATGTTGCAACAATCATTTATGACATGAGAGTGAAGAGAGGACATAGAGTTGAATGTAGAGGAGGAGCCTAGAGAAATTCACAGGAATTTCACTTAATTTTAAATAGTCACCGAGGTCCATAGGCATTTGAAATACATCTGAAGAGATAAATAGAGAATGAATTTGAATTTACTGGTTCCACTATGTACAAAAGAAGTCTGATTTGAAGACACCCATGTGGAAGTCATCACATGTGAATGGATGAATTCACCCACTGAACAAGTACAAAATGAAAAGATAGTCAATCACATATATTTGGATCAATCTTTAAAGCATGGCATGAGAAAAATAAGTATTTAAATGAAACTGCAAAGAAAAAAAGTCATAGAAAAGCTGGCAATGAGCCAGGAGAAAGCTGTGTTAGGGAGGATGTTAACCATGTCAACAGCAGCAGAGAAAGTAAAAACAATATATTCTACTGGAGTTAGTCATTGCATGCACATGAGTGCCATGGTCCTTGTTTATCTATCTGGAGGGAGGGAGAAACAAAGCTGCAGTAACAGAGTGAGTGCTAGGACAAGCAGTGACTGGATGTGAGTACAAACACAAAAGTACTTCACAGACTAAGGACACAGAATGGTAGATAAAATTTGTCAGAAGCTTAGTTGAAAAGATGTACTGTAGCTGAGAAAATAAACACATTAATCAAAAGCATATCAAGAGATGTAGGGGTAAATTGTGATGAAAATATTTATTAAGAATGGATGTGGATAGAGTAGTTGCCCAAAGACCATGGGGAAAATGGGAGAGGATAAAATGAATGCATGATGGGCTATATTTTCTCAGAGAAGCACAGGGCGGGGTTATCTGCTGAGAAAACACAGAATGTGGCAAGGTCAAAGAGATGGCCAAAGTTGAGAAAGCTAGAAGCAGTCCCAGGTAGTGTCAAATGGTGTAGTTGTCAGCAGGTACACAAATACTTAAGTGATAATGTTGTGGGCCAGAGACTGGCTAGAGGCCAACCGAGGTTGGAAGGAAGAGACAGGACACGGCAAGGACGTAGGAAGAAGATGCTGTTTAAGAAGCGGGAGATATTAGTCTAAGGAAATCTTGAAATGTGCATGCAAATGGATGGAACTAGAAGAAACCATTCTCAGTGAGGTAACCTAGTCACAGAAAGAAAACATGGTATGTACCCACTCATATTAGACATAGAGCAAAGGATTATCAGACTACAATCCACACCTCCAGAGAAGCTAGGAAACAAGGAGGACTATAAGAAAGACATACATGGTCCCATGGTGAAGGTGAACGGGACAAGAGCTTCTGAATAAATTGGGAGCACTATGGGGAGGGAAAAGAAAGAGGAGGGAAGAAAAGAACATGAAGGATCAGGAAGATCTAGTCAGGAGAGGAATAGAGGAGAACAAGAAAAAAGACAAATCATTAGAGGGAACCATTATAGGTTTAAAGAGAAAAATCTGGCACTAGGGAATTGGACAGAGATCCACAAGGATGAACCCAACTAGTATTCTAAGCAATAGTGGAGAGGCTACCTTAAATGCCCTTCCCCTATAATGAGAATGATGACTACCTTAAATCCCATCCTAGAGCCTTCATCCAGTAGCTGATGGAAATAGAAGCAGAGATGCACAGTTGTACAGAGGGAGGAGTGAAGAACAAAGGGGTCAAGACCATGCTAGGAAAACCCACAGAAACAGCTGACCTGAGCAAGTGGGAGCTCATGGACCCCAGTCTGACAGCTGGGGAACAAGTATGGGACCAAACCAGGCCCCCTGAATGTGGGTGTCAGCTAGGAGGACTGGGCAGTCTATGGGGTCTCTGACAGTCAGGATGTATCCCTGGTGCAAGAATGGACTTCTTAGCCTAGATACACAGGGGAGGGCCTAAGCCCTGCCCCAAATGATGACAGATTTTGATGATCCCTCTTGGAAGGCCTCACCCTCCCTGGGGAGTAGATGGAAGATGGGATGGGGAAGGTCTGGTGGGGGGCATGGGAGGATAGGAAGGAGAGGGAACTGGGATTGATATGCAAAATAAGATTGTTTCTAATTTAAATAAATTTATTATTTAAAAAAAAAGAAGCAGGAAATACAGTAGAGGTTTGTAGAAAGGACAGCCTCAAAGGAAGGAACAGCCCAGGATAAAGGACTTCATGAGTGAACATGAGTGTTGAACAGGAGTCACACATATCACACTTAGGCCCACTTTTCCCACATGTCTTTGAGCCCTTTGTATAAGTCCCTATTTGTCCAGAAATGAGAGGTCACCTCATGCAGCATGCCCTTTCCATCAAGGTTAGCCATCTCCATAGCATACTCTTAAAAGAGGATTTTCTTTGTTAAGTATTCCCTGGCACTCTGTCTAAAACATAGCTCCTGTTGCTATCTCTTCCTGGTCATCTTTTACTTTGTTTCTTCATAGGACTTAGCTCTAAACATTTTATGTTTACTTTTTTTTCTTTATTTTCTTTTATTTTTGTCATCTCTGTGTCTCTAGGAGAAGGTAACTGAAGGTTATTAAGAAGCAGTACTTATCACATGTAGGAAAAATGGAATCAAACAGAGTTTGGATCCAGTGTAGACTTTATCATTAGATTTGTAATATTTTTGACAACTTACTTAGCCTCTGTTTTCCTATTTATAGAATGGGGATATTACAATATGTATGAGGATTCTGTGATCTAATGCATGCAAAGTACCATGTGTCAGTGTCAACACAGGACAAGAAAAGTCAAAGTGCCTCTATGAGAACAGCTGCAAGGTGATATGAAAAAGTGCCTAAAAACATCTCAAAATGCTACGAAAGTCCTAACAGTAGAAATAGTTACGTACTTGCAATTTTATCCTCAACAACAACAAAAAATAATACAGGATCTAATAATAGTGGAATGGTTAACTATTGCCAAATTTTCTTAGATATAAAACCAAAGGAAACACAGTATTTAGCTGACTGTTTCTGTCCTCCTCTTTTACTCAACCTACAAATTCCTGGGCCTGGCAGGAGTAAGGATATTTGACTATATGGGGTGTTATGGCAGATGTTTATGGTCTCAGAGGGGGTGTGATATGTATGAGTATTTAATTCCACAGCAAGAGCCCAAATTAGTTTCATTATTCTGGAAAGTATAAGCTGGTGAAAATTGGTCCACGATCTCATTGGGGGAATGAGATTTTGAATTTCCTACTAGTTAACCTCTACTGACATTTCAGTATACAACTAAAAGAGATGATATTCTGAACAACTTATATCAGAGCATAAAATACAACCTTAAAAATCTACAGTTATATATTCTCCAATAATATAATTTTTTATAAACCAAATTTAAATACCTTAGAAAATTTTAAGTACTTAAAGATGGAGGCAGTACCCATCTTTTCTGCAGGTTAGCAGATTGTAAAGAGAGCTTTGTTTAGGGGGCAATAAACATGCCTTGTCCTTCCTCCAAGATGAGGGAGCCAGGCTCCATCCCTCTCTTTAACACCATACTGCCTCTGCACTGGCCAGGCTATCACATTTGACACCCTGGCCTAGACACATTTTCTCTTGCTTCTCTTGTCCTCATGCATGTTATCTCTTATCTTTATTTTTTTTTCTTTCCCAACATATAGACTTGTTCTTGGACTTACATAATCAGTTGCTGAGAGAAAATGAATCCAAGGCACCTCAGAAGTGAGAAAAACCAAAAGCTAAAATGACTTAGCTGGATTTATGCTTGGCTTGTGCCACTTGGAATCTGGCTGTGGACCCAGCAGAGAGGTTCTCCAAATATGATGCTAAGAGACTGAACCTTCACAGTGGAGTTAAGGCATCTCAAGAGAGTGTGCTCTAGAAGGGTGAAGGTATAAGCTCAAAGTTCTCCTATCTCTGTGCACAGCCCTATGACTGGGCCACTAGACATCTTCAATTAAAAAAGAAATCCAAGAGAAAAACACTGTCTTGGAAATAGAATTACGTTACAACAGAAATATTGTTGTGATATGAGATACGAAAGATATGTGGGCCTTTTTGATGGTGCTACAATCAAGAGCAATCACAAATACATAGAAATAGTTCAATCAAACATTTCAAGATTGAAATGGAATCCAAATCACTGCTTTACTCTCTTTTTTAATGTCATTTGCAAGTTTGAGGCCTGCCTAGGATACCTAGAAAGGAAAAAAGAAAATAAGCAAGGTTTGTTGGCATACACATTTCATCCCAGTACTTGGGAGGCAGAGTCAGGTGGATCTCTGAGTTTGAGGACAGCCAGGGCTACACAGAGAAAGCCTATCTTGAAAAAACAAAACAAAACAAAATAAATGAATGAATAAATAAGTAAATATAATTAGATATGTTTTCCCCGGGGGCCTATGGTGTTTAAATATAAATGTGTAAGTGTCAAAGTAAGGCACTTAGAATAAAAAAATAGTTTCCTCTATTACTCTGACCACTGGCTTGCAATTCAAAAAAGAAGCACAGCACTCTGGCATTCATCATTTTTAATACCAATGACTAGCAAAATGCACAGTCTACAGTAGGTACAGGATGGAAAAGGAGATGAGTAGAAGTTATTAGGCCATGTTTAGAAGTAAGGAAATGGATTTGCATGTCCATGTGGGAAGGGCATACTGCCAAGGACAGGCTGAGAAAGGACATCTGGCAAGGAGGGAGGGCAGAGTGAAACTTCATACCAGATGAAGATGTAGCATGCAGGCTATCTCCACAACCAACAACCAGCCATTTCCCATGCTCTGCTTCATCAGGACCATAAACAAAGCTGTTGTATCTTTCTATTCTTTTCAAAGATATTCCCCAAGTAATATTTAGATGAAAATATACAAATACATCCACCTTATAAACAAAATTGCTAGGATAAGAAACTTCAAGTACTGTCAAATACTTTTTTTCAGATTTTAAATGTTTTTACATTTACTCAATACTTTTTCCCACTAAGACAAGTTCTTGCTATGTAGCTCAGGCCAACATAAAACCTGCAATACTTTTGTCTTGGCCTAAGTCATATACTATTATACTAGTCTAACCTAGATTCATTTTAGCAGCTTTATTTAGATACATAATTCAAATATCACAATATTTACATGTTTAATGTATGCAATTAAGAGTTTATATTATATTCAAGAATGCTTAACCTACATGTCCATTAGCTGCCTACTTCCCCTCTCTTCTTAACCACTAATGATCTCTGTGTCTACAGACTTGCCTATACTTGGTGTTTCTAATGAATAGAATACCTGCCTTTTTAAAACTCAGCATAACACTATTGTGGTTCGTTTTTGCTGTGGCATGTTTTAAAATGCCATTTCATTTATATTGTAGAATAGTATTCCTCCATATGTTTATTCTGAGTCTTGTTTATCTGTTCATGGGTCTGGGAGTTGTTTCCACTTTGTGCTACTGAGAAAAGTGCTGGTATGTCCATTCCCATACAATTGCTATTTACACTTTTTAATTTATGGTATGGACATGTGTTTTCATTGCTGGGTCATAAGATCATATGCTTAACATTTTGCCTAATCATATGCTGTACTCAGCGTTCTGAAGAATTGCCTGTTTTTCAAAATGTGCCATTCATTCTTGAGATATGAAAAAGTTTTAATTGAAAATGTGTCATTCCCTGGAGACTGTGAAATAGTTACAAAAACCATAGGCTAAGGCCATAATCTCAAGGACCTAAAACAAACATGGCTTCCAAGCAGAGCTATGGGTATACCACATTAGGATTCTCTGCAATTTGAAGCCCTTAAAGCCATATGAGCCATCTCAAATGAACTCTAACACAAGTCTACACCCTTTCCTATTTCTTATGATGCTATACTTTTCACTGGCATATCAACACTTATATTGAACTATATTGTTAAATGTTGGGACTACCTACTTACACCTACTTCCCACAATTAGGAGTTTTGTTATGATATATCAAAACATTTTGGATAAGTGGTATTTAATTTTAATAGTCAGAATTTACCAGTCTTTCCTAAAATTGATTGAGGCAGCTTAATAGTTAACTGTTATAACCTTGCACATAATCATAGGGCTACAGAGGGAACAGTGTTTTGTTTAAACAAAAATTCATGAAGACAAGTTTAGAAAAAAACACACATTTTTTTTTAACATTTTTGTTATGTATCACTCGTCCTGGAAAGAGTTTAAAATCATGTATTCTTGCACTGGGACTTAGTGGTCCTACACTAGGCTCAGAAAGGATACATGTCCCACTGATCTGTCAGAACCACTTGAAACAAAGGCAGTCTCTTCTTACAAGGCATGTCATGCCAAGAGACAAGGGCAGGTACAGTTCATAAAAATTCAACACATCTTATTGTTGCTTTTCCTTCCTCAAGTCCTCAAAGCATACTATTTTCCATCATGAGCTAGAGATGATTTTTTTTTAGAATGTTAATAATATGACAACTTCATATCTCAGCTGTATAAAGTGGCTTGAAATCCAATAAGGTTTTACAAAACATACATATCTCCCTGGATGATGAAGAACACACTGCCTTTTAGACTTCCTTTGTCACAAAAATCAAAATACATTTCAAAGATTTGATTTATATCCAAGGAAAATAGCAAAAACTGAGTCAATGAAAATAAATACAATATGTGAGTATTTTGGCATTGAGAACTTTCAAAAACGTAAAAATGTATTTAGACTTTGGTTCATTCATGAAAATGACACAGGCCTATGTTTTATATTAAGAAAATCTAGAGGCAGTGTTTGCAACAAAATGTTCCATAATCCTAGTTGAAATTAGCAGTTTAAATTTTCTGAGTGAGGTTACAAATGAACAAATCACAGAGATTTGAGTACTTGAATAGTTGTTTAAGTGTATCAAAAGGCCATAAAATAAAAGTAAAGAATGTATGTCTCATTATTATTAAAATACATAATCTGTGATCATAATGTATTTGTTTTACAAATGAATTTGGAGGTTAAAAGTTTCAATCCACCTGTGACAAACCATGAAATTCAATATTGCTCACCATGCCCTATCCATGAAATTTGTCAACTTTGCTCCTGGTTTTCTCAGGGCCTTTTTCTGAGATGATCAGACCCACTGAACCACGAGCAGAGCAATTTTCCTGTGTATGGTAAATCGGTTTATTTTACTAGAATTTATTAGGGGCTTCAAATTTAAGCTTTTTATATTATAAACCATCTATATACAATCTCAACCTAATGTTGGTTTTACTCGCTGTTCCTTGTCTCTGAAAGAGCTCTCTGCCTCTGAAACAAGTTCTTAGCTTGTTTTGCAAGAAGGAAGAACCTGTTAGTAATGGGTATGCTTCAAGTCAGAGAATAGGAACCGAAAACCAAGTTGTTAATTACTCTTAGGATGTCCACCAAGTAAGCTGAGAATGTTTCAGAATGAAAATGGCATATCACTCTAACCAGAATGCACAGAAAGCAGTATTCTGCCTAATTTAACCTAAGAAATAAAAATATTATGTGACCCTTTTACTGTTCAATAAAATAAGAATACAGAATTATTTACTCTTTGAATATAAAAAAATTATTGGGGAAATTGTAAAAATTATATTAAAGTTTGTTCATAAGATCTATTCCAAGTTTTATAATATTACCTATTAGAATCACACTAAATTGAAATTAAAAGTAGTTTCAATTTTTATATTTTACTTTTATTTATAAGAAAAATGGTTTTTTTGGTATGATTACCTATGTGCCTCTTCTTGCCATTACTAGTTAAGAAACTAAAACCTAACTTTATGATCTACACCATATTTATTGAAAGTATGAGGCCATTACATCTCTTTCAGATTTCAGCACATTTAGAATTTTCTTAAATGTATTTTTTAAAATTTGAACCAATTATATCACATAAGAAGTGTAAATTACTGGGGCTCAAGAGATATCTTAGTATTTAAAAGAGAATACTGCTCTTGAAGAGGACACACGTTCAATTCCCACCACTGACATTGGGTAGCTTACAACCTCTGCCAGAGGATCTGACAATTTCTAGACTCTAGGCAACAGCACCCACCTGTGCACACACTACCCCCACTCATATAGACAATTAAAATGAATTTTAAAGAGTTAAAAGCTATTAGATGAATATACAGATAAATGATAGAGACAGACAGACAGACAGACAGACAGATAGACAGATAGACATACTAATAGATAGACAGATAGACCCTACTCAAAAAGTGAAAATTAATGCCTGGTATGATTATGCAAGCTCATAATCCCAGCACTTAGAGGGAGGAGACAGAAGGATTTCATCTTTGAATTCAGTAAAGGTCATATTCTAAGACTTCTTCAAAAAAGAGAAAATCAAAAGGGTGAAGCTTAAAATGCATTAAAAGGGCTTATTAACAGAATAGGTCTAACCAAAGGACATGAAACATGTTTGGAGTGACTAAATAGCCTTGAGAACTGGTTCATGCTTAGTTTATAAAATATCCCAATTTATGATATTAAAAATGTACTTCAGAGTACTTCTAGTTGGTATTAAATACAGAGTTCAATAACAGGTATGACCACAGCTTGTTTAAACAAAACATTTTTGATACTTACTGATATAGTTCTGATAGAGGTGATGTTAAAATGGCTAATGTTGTAAAGAGGTTGTTGCAATGAGTATGGATTTTAAAAATGTTATTGTTGTTAAACTCATGAGGATTCAAAACTTCCTGTACAGATGTACAAACTGACCATAATATGTTCTCAGTACATATTAAGATTGTTGTGACATCAAGTCTATTGGAAAGAGAGAGAAGAAAAATCATGTTAAATAAAATACGTTGCATACACTTCACTCTGTGTATCCTAAGCATATGTAAGACTAGAAACACATAGTTATCAGATATATCTACATAGACGTGCTCAAGCCAGGAAGTGTCAGGATGCCTTCTGAACACTCAATGGTTGGAAGGCTCATAATACCAAAGGCAGTGCTATTGTAGCAATCCTTTGGGTTTGTTTGTTTTAATTAATAGTTTTTACTTTTTTTTTAGAACATCCATGCATGCTGCATGTAAAACACTCCTACCCCTCCCTTCTGCTCCAGCTTCTTCTATGCTCCCTCCCAAATTCATGATCTCTTCTTTAATTATTACTGTAAGAATCCTCTATAAAAAAAAGTATTTGCTTTGCATTATCAGAATTCTCTTCCAGAAGCTCAGTAGGCTGGCCTTGAAATTAATGTGGGCAAAATAGGAGCTGGTTGAAAAGAAAATGATCTATCACACACACACACACACACACACACACACACACACACACACACACCATAGCAGGTAAGTATTTGATAGCAGAACATATCTCCATGCCATCCATGTATAAACCATCAAAAAGAATTCACAAGGTCAGGAAACATACTCTCATAGGGAGGCAGGATAACCAAAACACAAGCTGAGATGCCTATAGACTCAGAAATTTTTAAAATTTTATCTTATTTATAAACTTTTTCTAATTCTCATGTTGTATTTCCATAAAATTTTAAGTACATTTTTATTGTAAGCAACACATACTAGTTCTACATATTTTTGAGGCCCAACATCTCAATCCATGAATACAATGTGCTAAAGACTGTGTGTGTGTGTAATACACACACAGATATATATATACGAGTAATATATAACACATGCATAAACCATATATATGGTTTGGCCATATGATATGTGGATTCTATTAGAGCTTAATAACCAATGGTAATTATCAATAATCAATAATTACTTGTAATTATCAATAATTACCTCTAGGAAAGTTTAATTTTAGTTTTATTTACTTCTAATTGTTAATGGTTTCTAAACCAAGATACACACACATACAAGTTTTGGTTTCTATAATAATGATGGTTTATTATTTACCTCTCAAATACAAATATTCACATATTTTACAGAGAAAATTTAGAAGCAATAATTCTAGATTTGCATAACAATTTTGTGCAATTATCCAGAACAAAAAAGCCAAAGTATCTATTGCACCACTAACTGATTAAATATGTTACGTATCTCTTGAACTAACTGCAAATCTGTTAATACAAATATCTCATAAGGATGAGCCACACTATAGCTAAAGATGATTTCTGCTTCATAAGAAGGAGAGCAAAGGTAGTCTTTACTCTGAACAGAAATTCTGCATCTATATTTCAGAGTTCTATTTAAAAAAAAAACAAAACAGCTTGATCAGTAATTCAAACCAGCTTTGCAAAATACCATATTTATGAAACACTGTAGCAGGACCTAAATGCCCTTCAAATCACAGTGTGTTTTATGAGAACATGATTAGGAAATGATTCCTTCTGCCAAAACTGAAGAAAAAAGGAAGTCTCTGATGTCTATAGGTTCTTTGTAAAATATATCTGAAAACATTATTTCATACCTGAATCCAGGTTTTAATCACATTAGGTCAAGTATCTAAAAAAAAACAAAGTCTTTTCCTCTGTAGCTTAATGTTATCACTAAGCTCATTTGCATGATATTCACTGCCAAAATACTAGAATTGCACTCAAATTCAGTCTTTTATTTAAAACCTAGTGTCTTTTGCTTCTCATTTTCTTTATTTGGCTTTCAATAATATATAGAGAGGCAAAAGGAAAAATATAGGGAAAGTCGGGACAAGAAATCAGACTGTTTATTATTGTTGTTATTTGTTTTATTTTTTCACATGTTCTTTTATTCAAGGGTTTACTCACAGGCAGTATTTAAGGTCAGGCTTTTTAAATTATAGGCCTAAACTACGAAATTTTGCAAACATGACAGGGGCAAAGAATGAGTGTCTGGATAATTTAAGTCCTCATTATCCTGGAGTCCAAGTCTGTAACACAGAACACACAGGATTGGTGGCATCGTTCGAAACAACTGAGAAACCACAGGTGCTGGGTAAATTTGTCAATGAAGAGATACATCAGTTTCGGCCTTGCAGATCTGAAACCAGCAAGTAATTCTTCTGTGGAGAACATCAGCTGTGCTTCAGAACTTTGCCAGTAAAGTGTCTTTCTCCATCGTCAAATCTGCGTTATCTCTGTTGAAACTCTTTTTTCTCGGTCCTGTTGCTGCTGCACATCTTCTTTTAGACACTCGAGCCTCCGGGGAATAGCAGAGTCTTCGTGTTTCTTAAGCTCTTCAAAAGTGCGTAGCTCTAAGTGAGCCTGTTCAATTTGGTCCCGTAAATCATTCAATTGTTTCATGAGCCCCACAGCAAAAGACTGGTAACCGCCAAGCAAAATTTTCATCTTCTTTTCCATTTTTGCAGCACTCTTGGCTACTGTTGTCATGTGACCCCAGTTAATCTCAAGTCTCTTTTCAAGTGATTCGATTCTGTCCTTCTTGCTAGCAAGATTAGCCCTTGTGTAGTGGCTCTGACCAGGAAGATACAGGACTTGACAATAGCATTCTTCCCACACCTAGTTGTAGGCTTCACTGGAGAGTTCTCCGTGGGGTCACACCAGAGCAGTCACTCTCATGCAGTGGGGTATTAAGCCCACCTTTAAATGGAGTGTCCACATTGGTCAAAGCCATGAGGTTCTGAGTTTCCTGCAGAATCCTGTCTTGGGAGGCTGGTGTCCTTGGTGTTCTCAGAGTGATGCTGTGGTTTATGACATTGTACTCAGACAGGAGAGTGCTGCAAGCAGAGTTTGTGATTCCAGACTCCTCTGAAGTCTGCCAAGCAACTTCACTGGCCTGCCCTACCTTGACAACTTCTTGGACCTCTGCATCTGAAATCTGAGGAGCAGGCAGCACTAACTTGCTTCTCTTTTTGGTAAACTCAGAGACACCACTAGTTTGAAGAATAGCTGATGGTATTCTTTTTTCCTTTTTAAATGCTGTTTATCGTTTTTTTTTTCTATCTCTTCCTTCTTTTTCAGATCTTAGCTCCCCATCGAGATCTTGCTGTCGTAACTTCCTGAGGTCTGCATCAAGGGCTTGGTAATTTTCCTCAGAAGTATCACAAAAACCAAGAGCTGGCTTTTTTTTTTTTTTCAAATGGGATTTCAGCATTATAATCAACTCCTCTCTTCTTTTTCCTTTTCTTCAATTTCTATGCCAGCTGCTCGAAGCTCTCGTCTTTTATGGAGGGCAGCAAGGCGCCTTGCTTCTTCCAGCTGCTTCTCTTTTGCTTTCCTCTTAGCCTTCTTTTCTGGAGTATTAGCCAGGCAAGCTCCAGCCTCAGAAAGCATTTCAAGTTCATCCTCATCCATATCAATCGAATCAGACCGAGCTGGTTTTGTCTCTGGATTTGGGTCTATTTCTCCAGGTTTAAGCTTTCGGGGGTCATCTGTTGTTTCCTCCTCATTGTCCCTTTGGGCAGTTTTGTTCAGGAGGAATTCATAGTTTTCCAAGCATTGGGCTGCTGTTCTTCTAAGGATTGGAGCGAGGCTCCTCCACTGTGTTGGCATCAGCTTGGCCAAGTGTAACAGTTTTTCCTCCTCTTCTCTAGACCACTCGGTTTTTTTTAATGCTTGGATCTAGCCATTCATACCATCTGGCTTTGCACTGCTTTGCCGATTTCCTATGCAGCAATGAGACAATCCTAGACCGCTGGTTTTTCCCATATTTCATTACCGCTGCTTTCAGAATCTCATCCTCGGTGTTTCTCCACCCGCCCCCTCCCTCCCCTTTGATCATAATCCGAGGCATCTTGGCCATGCAGTGTCACAGAGGAGCTTCGAGAAAGTAGTAAGGGGGATCCGATCCTGGGACGCAAAGAGACATTTCCTCAAAGAGCGACCTTTCACTCTTTATAAAGAGATGTGCACAGGTACAGCTGGGCTGCCCAGTAAATCTCGCGAGATCTCGATGATCAAAGGGAATGTTATTTGTTTTTTGACCAAGCTGACCGCGAACTCAGAGATCTGCCTGCCTCTACCTCCTGAGTGCTGGGATTAAAAATGTTTGCCATCACACTGAGCTAGAATAAAACAAAGTAGAATGAAAAATAGCTACTAATGAGGAATACAAATAGAATCCGAGATAGTTGTTAACTGGTAATTTATTGGGAGTATACTCATACGAGGGAATCAGTAACCAGAACTGGTGCTCCCAGCAGTCTGGTCTCGAGTGCTTCCCAATGCTGGCTGAACCCGAGAGAGAGAGAGAGAGAGAGAGAGAGAGAGAGAGAAGAGAGAAGAGAAAGAGAGAGAGAGAGAGAGAGAGAGAGAGAGAGAGAGGGGGGGGGGAGGGAGGGAGAGAGGGAGAGAGAGGGGAGAGGGAGGGAGAGGAGGGAGAGGGAGGGGAGAGGGGAGGGCGAGGGGGAGAGGGGGGAGGGAGGGAGAGAGAGGAGGGGTGGGAGGGAGAGGAGGGAGGGAGGGAGAGGAGGGAGAGGAGGGAGAGGAGAGAGAGAGGAGAGAGAAGAGGGAGAGAGAGGGAGAGAGAGGAGAGAGAGAGAGAGAGAGAGAGAGAGAGAGAGAGAGAGAGAGAGAGAGAGAGAGAGAGAGAGAGAGAGAGAGAGAGAGAGAGGAGAGAGAGAGAGAGAGAGAGAGAGAGAGAGAGAGAGAGAGAGAGAGAGAGAGAGCACGCACCCTCTCTCCCCCTTATCTACCTCCTCCTACGTACCAAATGGGCACAGTCAGCAGTGCAGGTAGTTCAAACTAAGTAAAAAAAAAAAAGGCTAAAATCCCTTGATTGCTTAGTGGAACAAAGCCAGGCTCGCTGTTCCATCCCTGTTCCATCCCCGTGTGGTTGCTGTTTTTTTCTGTATGGGGCCTTAATGCGCTCTATCATATTGTGTACATTTGACCTAGAGGCACACGTGGGAACATCTTCTACAAGCAAAGGGGATTTAATGCTTGCAAGGGGAAGGAGCAGGGAAGTCATTAGGAACCAAGCTCCACTTTTCTGCATAATACCTCAGGAGAGCAGGTACCCTTTCCTCTCAGATGTTAGAAATGCGCTAAATACACAAGTTTTATCTTGCTCTACACAATCACATTTTGTTTTAAGAGCTCACTTCTTAAAAAGTCTCCTTGAAGAGTAGCTTTCATTACCTTATCTGTGCAGTTCTCTTAGGACTGGGACACGCCCGAGCATATCTGGAGGCAAGTAGACCCAAGGACTTCTCCAGAAACTCTGCTAGAATCATCTGGGCTAACTTAGCTGGCAGTATGGTCCAGAGGTCATGACGCAGAGCCCAGCTGAAGTAATGCCACATCTGGATGGAGAAGGAACATCTTTCCCCCTGGCAAAATCATCACACAGTAAACAACAAAATCACATCTTCCGAATGTCCGTTTGCTTCCTAGGAACCTAATTAGTTCAGGCTGAGAGGAAATCATTGGAGAGCTTGCTAGATGACCAAGAAAGAATTTTGACAAGATGTTAAACATCCTATTGACAAAGGAACATATGTTTTATTTCAATTCTGAATGAGATATTCTAGTGTAAATCCAGACCACAATCATTTGGACCCAGCATATTCTTGATCTACCTGGTCTTGGTCTGCCTTTCAAAATGTACTTTTAGGCATCAGGTTTGTAGTTGCTTAACAAGTCATGCTGACTCTCCAAAATTAAAATCTGTTTAAATTGTTAATGGAGGCACATTTCTCTGAGAAGATTAGCATGACTGAGTTAATTTTACAAATCTTTCAGATTCCATATTATAATGAAACAAGAGGACTAAAAGTAAACACGTGTGCTACATCTTAGGCACATTCATGAAACCAAGTGTGATGCTTACCTATTGAAGAATGCATTAGTACATTAGGCTATTCCATTAATGGTGTCTTAATAATAGTTTATACTAGCAACAGATAAACAGTAATCTAGTTTTATAGCATTTTTAAAGTGCAGGTACATATTATCATCATTTTACTCTTTTACATACATCCAAAGGTGGAAACTCTCATTTTTTTCCCCATTCCTCCATAGACTTGTGTATGTACTAACTTTTGCCTGACTTCAGAAGGAAATCTAGCAGTTACTGGGCCAAAGGGAGCATCTCTTTTCGTTGACGAATAAAACACTGAATGGCCAGTAACCAGGCAGAAAGTATACGTGGGGTGGGGGAGGCTACCAGACAAGGAGAATGAAGGGGAGAGGAGGTAGAGAGAAGCCTTGAGGGAGACAACATATAGCTGCCAAAGAGTAACATGCTGGATTATGGGTAAGCCACAGCCTCCTGGCAATACACAGTTTAATAGTTATAGGTTAATAATTCAGAGAGCTAGCCAGTAACAAGCCTGAGCCACTGGCCAAAGAGCTTATAATTAATATAACCCTCAGTGTGTTTATTTGGAATCAAAGGGCTGCAGGCCCCAGTGGGACAGAAACTTTGTCTACACTTTTACAATTTGCTGTGTTCACTAGGATAGTTTCAGATAAGCGTCATCTAAGAAGTATTTGCCCTTGCCAATGGTAATGGGTCCCCTGTCATCACAGCACTTGAGTGGCTGGGGAAGGAGGACTGGTGTTGAGTGTAAAGCCAGGCTGAAATGTGTAACAAGTTCCAGGCCACTCTGGGTTACAAGAGAAATTCTGTCTTATAAAAGAAGCAAAGACCAGCTTCTCATACAGATATTTTCTTCACATGGCATTATTTTGACACACTGATTACTAAAATATTGTAGTCATTAAAATAGTGATTGATTTTCAAATGATAATACAAAAAAGAATGGAACTATTATTCTGTGTAGGAAACTTGAACTCAAAACTATCAGAGTTATGTTCAAGCAAGAAGGGATTTAGACTAGGTGGTTTTTGACTTCCCAATTATATAGGGCAAACTACTTTACAAAAAATGTATAAAATTCAAAACAAATCAAAATCAGTGCTTCATTTGCTCTGTGGTGTGTTCTAAGAACTCCTGTCAAACTAAGAGAGGAGTCTCAAAGCTCGATTCACTCAAACTTCAGATGTAACTAAAGGGACTTCTGAATCCACCTGATGCTGGGCGGATTAGGGATGGGGCCTAATAACAATGTGATCAACAAGATTTCCCATCATTTTCCAAATACAAAAAATCAATTTCTTTTACAGATATCTTTTAGCACAGAGGGTTTTTTCTGTTCAAAGCATAATATGTGTATTTTAAGACCATAAGTTGCTTCATGTTTTTGAGGAGTTCTGTCAAAATGGCCTTTGTTCTAGCAGTTCTGTCTAAATGAATACAACTTCAGTGTGGGTGTATGTGAGGGTTTCATTAAAATAAATATGACTCAATTTTTTGACCCGTTTCCCTGCTTGTTGTCATTTCAAAGTATTCTGTAGTAAACATCTGTTGTTTTTTATAAACCCACTATAATGTAAACAGATGTGAGCTTTGCTTAGATTATATATCAGGAAACTAGCAGCTGGACTTTATTATAGAAGCCACTCAGTATTATCTCTGAACAGATAATTCTTTACTTTTTGACTATTGGAAAACACAAGTTCCTAAAACTGAGCAGATGTTAACTATACAAAAAGCTTAATTTTAAACATGAAATCTCAATACCAACTGTACTGTCAATGAACAAGGCCCAGATCTTTGGCTCATGCAGCCTGACATGTTTAGAGTATAGAAATGTGTGCCTGTAGTTCACTTGCTATCATAAAATATGAGCAAACATTGCTTCCTAGCTTGTAAATTCTTGTACTTTTTTCCCTACTTCACTGTGCACATGGCCAAAGGTTTTTCTGAGAACTCTATTCAACCTTTCCTTTCCAGTCAGCCATGCACCATCTCTTTCCTCTTAAAACAAGCTTTCTAAAATACAGTCCAGTTCTACAAATCAGCTGACATGATGGAGGACAGGAGGAGAAAGGGATTCAATAAATGAGATACAACTATGTCTGCTATACCACTCATCAAAACAGTTTGAAATCGGTGCTATTTTCCAAACCCATCTTATTTTTGGTAAATAGGAAAGCAGTATCACTTTTTCCTATGCATAAATAAGAACTGTTAACTGCAATTAAATTGTAACTACTGACCATGTGAGCATATGGATGCTCTAGTGCTGTGTAATCAGAGTAACAGGTTCATTGTTTCAGTCTCTGAAGCTACAGCCTTGTCATAAGACCTAAGATATGCATGTTACGTGGTTATTTGTTTTGTTTTGCTTGGTTTTGGTAAGTACTCAGTAACTCCAATAACAGCTTCTCAGTGCATACACTTATTTACACTGCAGAACTGTTCTAGTTCCTGATTTGCCTAAGAGGAAGCACAGATCTTGATTGTTGGTTGAGATGACCCTGCTCCTTACTGTAATCATATAAAGTTGTTCAGTAGTACCTGGGCTTAGTGAAATAGTTTGAAACATGTCACTCTGTTTACCTCAAAGCAAGTTGAATCTGTGATGCTGTTAGGAGAGGAGGGACCAATACTTTCATTCTTATCTCAGGCCACCAGCTATACCATGCCACTTTCTCATTCTTTTTGCTGCTAACACTAATATTTGAAATACAGTGGATTTGGAAAATGATGTATGGATACTCTTGCAAAGAGAAAACTATCTGGGGAGGGCTCTAAAGAGATGAAACAGCCTGAGGGAAATAGAAAGTCATTAAGAGGGCCTTATTAGAGGCCACTGTTTTAACAACATCTATGATATCTCAGGTACAAACATAGCCGTGCCTAAGGATGGCAAGAGTGATTGCCAAATAAAAACCCACTCTCTTTTTCTAAATACTCCATAGTGGTTCAGAAAATCCAGGAAAATGAAAATCATAGACTGTAATCCAGAAGAAAGTCTATGATGAAAAATAAAGATGAGTCTGATCATTGAAACTTTTAAACCTCAAATATGATTTTAAAGATATATAAATACTTTGCCCTTGCATGGAATTAATTTCAAGTATTATATGATCTACATACAATCTGTGGGATTGAGTGGTAAAGAAACTAATGAAGCCTGATCATGCATAATTTTAACTGATTCTTAGTTTGGTTATATTGGGGGATTATTTGGGCTTTAATGTGGTAGGTATTTGGGATTTCAAAACATGAGCTAAATGAAAATAGTAAAGCATAAAATGTTAAGACAGGTATTAAAATGTACTCTTAAGAATGAGAAGTAAAAAATAAGCATAAGAGTAAAGCTGCATAATAACAAGTATTCATTAAAGAAGATGAAAACATGTACTAAGAAAAGATGCAAGGGCACCTCTAACCGGAAGCTTTGGGAAAACACAAAGCATTGGGTTTGCTCTTGTTATCTCTGAGTTGTCATTGAATCTCATTATATCCCAATTCACACAGTGCTGCAATCCTGCAACTCAAACCAAGTTATTTTTACTTTCAAGCAGAAGGAGAGTTCTGATGTCTAATTTATTTCAGGTTTCCAAAGACAGTGTTTTTCCTAAATACAAATTCAATATTTAAAAAATATTATCCTAACAGCCTTCGTGTTTTAGTAATATGGAGCTCATGTTTCTAATTAGCCAGAAAGCAGGTAGGCAGTAAAACATATTTGTGTAAAAAGGACGAATAGTAAACTTAACTTCACACCTCATAAAAAGCTTTGTAGTCATCCCAGTGGTGGCTCTCAGCATCCTGTAAAATGCTTGTAGCACAAACTCTGACGCAGTAGTCTGTAACCTGAAACTGTAGAGTGTTGATGAATTCCTGATATCGCTGGACAGGCACCAGGAATACGGGTCTGTTCAGAGGGAATGATCAAAGAGACAAAGATTTAAGGCCTGTGCAGTAGGAGGTAACAACCTCCAGCACTACAAATGGTTTTCATTATTAGATATCAATCATTCATTTCCTCCCAAAGCTGAAGGCTGTATCCACATTCACTTTCCAAAAAGAAAAGTGGGTGGGGGGAGCTTGCCTTTGTTTTGCAAGTCCTTTGAAAACGTACATCTGCTGTTCTACAAGTATGCACTTCAACTCGAGACAACCTGTATTGTCAATATATCATTCAAAACTAAAAGTATTCTTTGTAAGACTATTATTAGAGATCAGTGCATTATTTAGGCATTAGGTTATCATTATTACTGAGGAGCAACATACACTTGTCAGAATCAACTTTTCTAAAGCTAACACATCCCATAAAGACACTTTTTATTTTTAAAAAATTGTAATTTTGTAGATGTCAATTATCTCATAAACTGTTTTAAAATAGTCTACTGAAATGAAGTGATTTCTGGCATATTTTGTTTATAAATTCAAGTATGAATCACAACATCTGACTGCTTATGAGAATTAAGGAAATAACATAACTGTGTCCTACATTGAGCCAAATTTATTTCATTTTTATCTTCAGCTATTTATATCTCAGTTCCTTATTTCACAGCTAAGAGACTCTACAGGATGAATAAAGAATATAGAAGAAATTCTTGGGTTGCACTGGACTGCCCTGTAAGTTCTACAAAATTCAAGCATAACCAGAAAGACCACTTGATAGTACTCATGGCGACTTCTATCTCCATACAGAAAACATATTGTATTTTTAGACTACCAGTGCATGAGAATAAAGATTGGCAGATGCTTCTTCTTCAAATATTGTGGATAGTTTATTACTAAATAGATGTCCTGCAATATGTTTACACTAGGCACAAAGATGGATTAAAATGCATTTATTCACTATGGCAGTTCCTAACAGCCTGTTGGATTAGAAGCAGAATCGAGAATACATATTTCACAAATGTTTATATGTGGGACAGAAACAAGTTTAATTTCCCTTTTCTATGTGGTCAGTTTAATGTGCCTTATGAAAGGAATGGGGTAAAATTCTTGTCATAACAACATACAGAACATGGCTGCCCTCTTCGTGCATGTCTTTCGCAGAGGTTGCCTTTGTTATTATCTACACATCTAATTTAATATAACCCATATTTGATCTTTGAAACATTTCCTAATCGAGAAAGATGAAAACAATCCACCATGTTAATGATTATTTTCTCCTCAATGATTTATGCCAACATTTTGTTTCTCTGAAATCTAAAGAGTGCATGTTTCCTTAAGCATGAACACCAACTTAATTTAAAAGACACTCACTTCTTAGTTGTCTCTCTCATCAGATTGTCATAGTGCATAAAATGCTGGGAGACATAGGCTGCCGTGGAGAGGAGGATGTGCAGGTTCTTCAGGGGTGCCCCTGAAGGAATGTCCCTGCCTCTCTCTTGCAGTCTTTCCAGGACAGCTGTTGCCACTTTACAGCAGGCCTCCACGAGGTTCCCTCTAATTTCCTGAAGAGAATCATCTCTGCATGCCAGAGCCAGTGGAAGCATTGTGTCAAGCTTTTCCATGATGTCAGAACAAAACTAGGGAGAAATAAATGTAGCGGTGAGTTATTTGAATCCTGACAGCAGCACATAATTTATGTACAGTGGAGCAAATTCCTAAATAATGAATTTGGCATCAAACATAAATATAATGATGCAGCTTTATAACAATCAATTTCTCAGTTGTAGAAAGTTAAATGTTTCATGTCAAATAAGGAAATACCAAAATGATGTCTTTCTATATATAACATTCAAGCCTTATGCTCACCAGACATTACGAAAAACTCATGAGCTAGCGTTATATGATAGTACCTTTATGTGTAGTCAACAGAACTTAAAATAACCTGTATCCTTGATATTAACTTCACATTACTTGTTGAACTTGCTTGCCCCAATTTGCTTCTAATAAATTTCCAGATATAAACATATTTTACCAAATAATACAAAGAATATCAGCTTGGCTTAAGTAACCCACAGGCAGAAGAAACAATTTCATGTAATCTCTTCTTAGGGTAAGGAGCCATGATCTTTCAGAAGTGTTGTGTCTGTTCTCACTATTTATATGTATATGGTCTCTTTAGCAGTAGAGAGGCTGAAGGCACAGCCTGCCTCCGCTATCTGACTAATCAAGACAGCTCTCTAGTGAGGGCTCCCAAGACTCAGGGTGGCAAAGGGAGAATGAAGTAGGGACTCTGAAAGACACCCATCACTGGCTGCTGACCACAGTAAATGCAGACTGTCTATGATTGACTTCACATTTCCTCGGCAGGTTGTGTTGACTTTCAAGACAGATAGGATATTCATTTAGGTGAAAAGATTTTATATGTTCACAGCAACACAAAATGGTATCCACATTAACCTCTTAAACTTCTCATGTCATTCCAGCTTTGTCAATACTCCCCAACTTATTGAGACCCCCTTTCAAGTTGCTTCAGAATAAACTGGCAAATATTAGCAAAGAGACATGCATCCTAAGGTAGTTCTGGGCTATAGACACCAGAGAAGAAAATTAATATGTTCAGGTACCAGGTCCTTTCCAAGGCACTCCACTGTCTGATCTATAGGATGCTTTTACAATCCTTATATTTGCAAAAGAAAGAATAAATAAAAGTAATGAACGCCACACCTTCCAAAGCAGTCTGAAGCAATGTCATCTGATACTTGCCTTGGCAACTTGCTTTGGTTGTTCCTCCTCGGCAAATATGTGACCTTCTAGACAAGCTTTTGGGACATTGACAAGGTTCATAATGTAGCTCGAAGCTGAGGTTCTTTCTGTTTGCTCCTGTTGGAGAACTTTAGTGGAAAAACCTTCAATGGCTGCTGATATGCAGTGCGCCATGGAAAGAGTAATATCTTTAAATGCATTTCTCCAGCCAAACTCTAGTAAAGTAGCCTGAAATATAGATATAGATATAGATATAGATATATATGAAATCATATTCATATTAGTTTTAACTTAGGAGCAAATATTTTGATATAAAATTTTTACTTTCATTCAACATATTGAATACAGTATCTTTTGATATAGTCTAAAAGCCATTCTTACAACCTGAAGAGTATTACCTTGTGAATGAAGCAATATGCACAAATATGAGCATTCTTTACACACAGCAATATACTGACATTTAACTTTAGTTCCTCAGTTGATTTGATCAAAAACCCTTTTCAAAATTTAATCTTTTAAGTATAGTTCAATAAAACCATCTTTAACGAGAGCTGAACGCTACAGTTACAACCTATCACATAAAACAGCCTTTAAATTCAATACATTTAATAAAATCTAAATTAGATTTTTATAGTCTTTTTACAGTTTATTGTTAACAAGAATTGCAACATAAGTTAGCATTTAATATTCAATCTTTGACTTCTCTTTTAATCTCAGTATTCCAGACAAGTTAAAAAAAGAAAACAGCAATAAAATGAATTTCTCAGAGAAGAAAAACATTTCACCTTTCTGGTTTTAACTTGCTTAGAATTTTATTTAGTCCCCCCATCCACAAAGGCTAGGCACTTTGTTTTGTTACAAGAAATGAGGAAGTAAAGTGGTCTGCATTGCATTGTGTGTGGGAGAAGCATCACTGACATCATAATCATTCTTTTTTCTTTAGCGGCTTCACGGTGTGTTTTTACTTTATAGTCTACAATCATATGCAGCTCCTTTAGATAGCTTTTCTTTCTTTTACTTTATTTTACATTTTAAGGTTTTTATCTTAATATGTTGTGATCATATTCTTGCCTCCCTCTATCTTCCCAGATCTTCCACCTCTTACCAACCCAATTCCATGTGTTTTCTCTCTCTTAAAATGAAACAAAACTTGAATGTTATAATTTTGATGTCCCAATTTGCTTTCATTACTATTGTAAAACACCATGACCAAATGCAGTTTAGGGAGGGGCGGGTTTGTTTGGCTTCCACATACCAATCACAGGTAATTATTGAGGGAAATATGAACAAGAACCGGGAGACAAAAATAAGCAGAGAGCATGAATGAGTGATACTCACTGAATCACTCTCTGTGGCTGGCTCAGCTTCCTTTTGTATACAACCTATGACCAGGGGTGGCACTACCCAAATGGCAAGCCTTCTCCCATACCAATCCCCTATCAAGAAAATGCCTCACAGACTCACTTACAGCTTCATCTGATGGGAGCAATCCTTCAGTTAAGTTCCCTCATTGCAGAATGCCTTTGCTTGTGGCAAATTGACAAAAAACTAATTGGCACACTTGGTTTAATTATTTTTAAATCTTAGTCTTGGTCTCATATGGAAACATATCTGTGAATATAGACATCCTTTAAATTCCATAATGTTCTCTAAAGTACTAAAGCCATGAAGTAGTAAGCAGACTAAATCTATGCTTAGAAATCAAGCTCTGTTTTAGCAGACCTTGTTTGTAGTAACATGTCACCTATTCCAAATATAGAAGCCTATGGGCTTAGAGCTAGATAAATGAGTCAGCAGTTGAGAGAGCTTGCTGCTCTTGCCGAGCACTTTTCAGTTCCCAGCACCCACATCAGGTGGCTCACGACCTCCATTCACTCTAGTCCCAGGGATCCAGTGCCTGCTTTCTGGCCTTAGATCCGGGTATCTCTTTTAGTTTAGGGTATGGATGGGAGAGGTATGGTTAGGTTGGGATATAGGTAGACTAATATATCTTCTTGTTATTTACCTTAGTAATTATTAGCTATAGACAACTTACATTGTTATAGATTATCTTATGATATAACTTATGTATGATCAACTTGTATTCCTTTCTTGGATAATTTGTATATTACATTTTGTCATATTGTATAAGGTCTTCTTTCTATTTATGATGTTTTGTGCACAAATATCCTCATCATATTCTATGTACATATGCTTTTACATATGTTTTAAGATATTCTGAATATTAACACAATTTCGGACATTTTTATCGTGTTGCACTATACAGTTCTACCTCTGATTAAGACACTTCAATTCTACCTCTGTTTTAGAGATTCACATATATGTGTGTATATAGTTATATTGTTGTAATCTTGGTCCTTGCTAAATTATTTTGGGAAGCTTAAGCTATTGTACAATTAAGTTCCTGAGAATTACAGATATTTTCACCCACAGTCTTATATCTATGAGATTAGTCAGACATAGATTTTGATCTTCAAACACTTCATAAACCTGCAGAATATGGCATTTACATGTTTTAATATTAGTACTCTGTTGACATGAGACACAATTGCTCCTGACAGCACCAAACTATTCCCATGAAAATGTTAGACACCAATGTCACTCCTTCTGGAGTCCATTCTCTCCTCAGCTAATGGCCCCTTAGGCAAAGAACTGCCCCCACCTCCACCACTGACTTTGGACATGCTGTCCTACTGTGCTTGCAGGAGATAATTTAGAAGAATGCTAAACCTTGCCAAGTCAGCTTTTCTACCTCCTTGCTTCTGTGTGTTGGTCAGTTTGATACTCTAGGCCTTAGCCAAAGCTGGTTGCTCCTAATATGCTGTGAGACTTTGAGTGACTGTCCAGGTAGTCTGCTATTTCTGTCTTCACTGCACCTTTGGAAGTTGCTTGCACTTCCTGCCTACCCTAGTATTGTTATCTTAGCTTCTCTGGTCTTTGATGAGGTTGAAGATCAGACTGTCACGATTATTGTTCTCTCTCTGGATAGAAATATTAGGTACAAGACTTAAACTTTCCAGCTTAGTACAGATCTATAGTAATCTCTGTTATGCCTTTACCCAAAGATATGTAGTTCTTGCTATTTGCTCTTGTTGTTTTTATAGTTCTTGAGAGTGTATGTTCTTACTTTCCCTTCTCCTAGCGCATACTTGATATTTGCTATCTTTGTATATAGTTTTGTGTCAAGTATAAATCTTCTCTTTAGACTAAAAGGGGAATTGTAGTGAGAGATCTAACTACACATCTGTGGTGCTGACGACGCCAATTTGGCGTGGTTACAGGTGTTTACAAGAGGTAGGGGATTTAGCCTGGGTGGGACAGTCTCAAGCTCCTCTTGCTGCTGGCCGAGTCATGGGAAACAGCTGGAAGGATCTATGGAGCTGGAACCTGTGGCAGCCTCTTGTGTAAGTGTAGTCTCTCTGAATAAACCTCATTTAACCTGTACTGAGTTTAGTGAATTTCGATTCCCATGAGACACATACATAGTAAATCTAATAAAAATAGTTTTGAAAGTAAATCTGGTGCCCTAAATCCCTGATTGATTTTTTATTTATTTTTTTACTTTTCATGATGTCAGAGTCTTTATCTGGATATCTGAGTTGAACTGGATGGTTTCTATGCCCCTTTCATTCTAAGACTGCAGCAACCTGGACTTGTGAGATGCCTCATGGAGTGAGCCATGGGCAAATGTACTTGCTATGCCAACTCAAGGACCATTTTGAGCCCTAATCCCATGGTAGAAGGAAACAGCAGATTCGTGGACTTTGTCCTCTGACCTTCACTGGTGTATCCTGGCACATATGCATTTTCATTTGCCTGGGAAGGCACACACACACACACACACACACACACACACAATAATGAATCATAGAAAACCTGTGAATTAGTAAGATTAACATCATTAGCCTAAGTTGTTGTGTGTTTATCCATTACAACATCATTTTAACACATTTTGTACAACTATAGAAAATAATAAAGATGGTTTATATACAGCTCATGAGCCTACAATCTGTATTCAAACTAACAGCTCCTCTTCTACAACAATTAAAATGGAACTCAAATTTTCTGTCTAAAGTTTATTTGATCCTTTTACAACATAGAGCTGAACTCCACCTCTTAATTATATTTGAGTACAATTAACCAATAACTTTATTCCCTTACTCATAATGAAGGTCAGAGGATAACTTTCAGGAATCTGTTCTTTCCTTTCACCTGGGATGTCAGCTTCAAACACAGGTCATAAGAAGTGGAAAAATTAAAAACTGGCATAACAGTAATTCTTTGGGACACATTAATGATAAAAGTGTTAAAGGAAATTACCTCTATAAAATGAAAAGCAATAAACAAAAGTCTTGGTTTGTTTGCTAGTTTATTTCTCTATTGGAGCACAAACATTCATTAAAATCTTCCATTCATTCAAGGAAGATATTGGGTAAAATTGTGACTGTTTGATGTGGCTGGAGTCACTTTCCCTTTCCCAGTCTATGCTTTTTTCTCTATCTGCATAGGGGCAATCTTTTCCTGTGATAATTGACATGTGACTATAATATGCTGGTAATATGAATCCCCCACCCCCAAGGATGAGAAACAAAGACATAAATCGCTACCCATACAAAGAAAACTGCAAACCTCCATGCACTGACACCATCTCCTAAAAGTCTGTTTTCATGAAAAATTGCTTATTTCTTCTCTTCCCATCTGATATTTGGCATCACATGCATTCCAGTTAAAATAAAGAACATTTGTTAATTAATCCAAGAAAATGAAAAGAACTGAGTGGCTTTTTTTTCAGTGCTCAACAGTTAGGAATTATCGAATCCTATCTTCTGTTACATAATGTTAGATTCTCGCTGAGTTTGATTTTCTTGTTGTTGTTGAAGCACTATGTATACTTTGAGTATTCCTGACCATATCACTTGCAATGTTATAAACTATACAGACTTTGGTTTTTTAAAATATTTACATATTGTATTACTCAGTATTAATTGAGAAAGCAGAAACCATGCAAGGAATTTCAAGAGGAATAGTTTAATGTAGGGAATTGATCACTGTTATGACTGGGTAATTGCCCCAGCCAGCAGAGCTGCAACGTGAACCTGAACCTCAAAGGACCTGGAATGAATAGGAACAAGAGACACAAGGACCACAGCTAGACAGGGTTTCTGATCAAGCTGCAAATTTTCTTTTTCTCAGAGACATTATATAGCAGGTGAAGCGGGAAAACTTGGGGCGGGGATTCCTCAGGGAGAGGTTATAGCCTGGTACGTGAGTCTTATCAGGGAAAGAGGTCTTTGCTTGGTACCTTGAAGGTAGATAGGATAACAGGGTGGGCAAGTGGAGAAATGTAAATAAAACAGGTTGTTAGCGGGGTGAAGATGTTGTAGGAGAAAGAATTGTAAAGTAATCTGACCTTGTTGGCTAACAGTTATCTTCCAAGAGCCTCTTTGTTTCTGTTGGGTATTTTGTTGCAGTGATGTAAAATTAACTAACAGTAACATAGGTGACATGATGTAAAAGTAACTAACAGTAACATTGGTGACATGATGTAACAGTAAATTAACAATAACATAGGTGACTGAATACTGGCGAAGCAAAGCACAAACTATAAAGCACAACACAGCAGAAAATCACAATCAAGCTTAGGGCTGGTTTACCAAAGGAAAGGAAAACTACTGTGCTTGAGAGACTGAGCCACCAACAGAGGCTAAGTCAAGTCTAGCTGCCAAGTGGACAATAATCACATACAGAATGTGGTGTGGCATCGGAAATTCTACCTTTTCTCTGCAACTTGTGCACTCCAACATCTCACCAATACCTTTAATTACATAGACACTCCCACATTCCAGAAAGCAGGAGAGCTGGTAGATGTAACTCTCTCTACTACACAAGAGAGCAGAAGCTTGCAATGGATCCTGAACAAGTAAACAAAGAGATCCATTCAAACCTTCATGCCTTTCTTTTGCAAACCAGAATTTATCACTTTTCAATGGTTATCTATAGTTCACATTCTCAAAATACAGATCCTGAGCCAAGATGGAAACAAAAATTTCTTGACTTCTTTTTTTTTATACCATTCTCATGATTATGCAAGAGAACAATGTCCCAATTTTATTTTTCTTAGAAACATTTTTAATTTGTTAACTTAATTACTTGTACAAATTAATGGGTCTTTTTATGATATCTTCACATATTTATCATTTTGATCATATTAATTTTTATTCTCTTTAATATTTTCTTTTATCCATCTCCTCCAGCTATTCTTCCTTTACTCCAGTTCGGCTCCATTCTGCTTACAAGTCTTGTCGTGTCTAATCTAGATTCCACACTTTGATAGAAAACATCTATTTGTCTTTAGGAATCTTGCTTATTCACTTAATGTGATAGTCTTTAGCTCCATACAAATTGAGTAAACAAACAAAGACAACGTTAAACTGTCATGTCCCTTCTGCGTATTATCTTCATTTTCTTACATTTCAACAGCCTTGTAGCTGCAATGCATCTTGGGATTTTATTCTTTTTTAATTTATTTTACTTATTTTTATTACATATACAGTGTTCTGTCTGCATGCTTGCTTATACGCCAGAAGAGGGCACCAGATCTCATGATAGATGGTTGTGAGCCTCCATGTGGTTGCTGGGAATTGAACCCAGGTCCTCTAGAAGAGCAGTCAGTACTCTTAACCTCTGAGGCATCTCTACAGCCCGGGATTTTATTCTTTATGAACGAATAAATCTATTGATATCCATCCATTCTATTGACAGAAGCCTAGGATGATTCTACAACTTGACATAAAGAAAATGAGTATTGTGTGGTGACTTAGATTCCTCCTTATATATATCCAAGAGTGGCACAGGAAGGTCTGATGGTTAGTTTTAGCCTTTAAGTTTTTGGAGGCAATTCCACACTGATCTCCATTGTGGCTGACTTAATTTACATTCCCATCATCTGTGTATAAGGATTATTTCTCAATACTGTCATCAGCATCTGTTGTTTAATTACCTGATGATAACACTTCCAGATTTTTGCCTAAAATTTCTGAGGAAATTTCAGTCAAGATTATTTGGGAGTAAAGTGAAAACTCAGATATTTTGACTCATAATAGACTTACAATGTAATCATGCAATATGTGAATAAAACGTCTCACCTCTTTAACTGGTAATAATGGCTCTGGAGAAATATTGGTTTCATTTGCTGTACGTTTCTCTACCATGGCTTCCCTATTGGATTTTTCCAATATTCCTAAGCAAAGAGAATGAAACAAACACAAAAGCATTAATTTAAAAATAACCAACCAGGGTTGGAGAGATGGATAAGTCATTAAGAGCACTTACTGTTCTTCTAGAAGGCCCAGGTTCTGTTCCCAGAACTTCAGGAAGTTCAAAACTAACTATAACTGTTGTTCAGGAGTCTGATGCCCTCTTCTGTCCTTTGCAGGCATTGTATGCACATGATACACATACACATACTCTGGGACACATACAAACATATTAACAAATATATCTTTTTTCAAAAGAACCAACTATTCTAGGTGTGATTAACATGCTAACTACATAGAAAAGCACATACATAGTAGATACATACACATAAACATATACATATATGGATATATAGGGAATATAGGCAGTAAGATACAGGCTGATAGCAGTATTACAATTATGCGGGCATATATAAGATACAGACCCCTTTTAATATTCAACTTGATGAAATCTGCATGCTTATAATTATATTCATACTTAGCATACATGCATATATAATCTGCAGAATAAAGATCCTTTACCTATATTCATGTTGACAATAAAGGGTGACAAGTGAGTAGAAAATAAACATTAACTTCCTTGTTATTTTCAAAAGTTAAATTGTGTCTGTTCTGGCAATAAAGGTTAAAAACATTTCATGAGTCTGAAATTGGTGTGGGCTGCACAGAAGTCATAGTTCAGAGTACTACATTAAAAATGGTAGGGATACATAAAATACTAGCATTTTCTTGAAAGAAGGGCTGGGGAAACAGCTCAATTGATAAAGTGCTTGCTGCATGAAAATGGGAACCTCATTTTGATCCCCAGCACCCACATACAGCTAGGAGCCTGGGGCGTCTGACTATACCTCAGCACTGGAAGGCAAACATGGAGGATCCTAGGGGCTTTCTGGACAACTAGTGTAGCTCAATTGCAATGTTCCAGATTCAGTGACTGTCTGAAAAAATAATCTGGTGGCCCTGCAACATGGCTGAGCAAGTAAAGTCACCTCCCTGATGACCTAAGTTTGATCCCCATGACCTGAACCATAGAAAGAAAGAACTGAAAGTGGTCTCTGATCTCCACATGTGTGCTGTAGCATGCACACATCCATACACATACACAGAGACACACAAATGAATACAAATGCAAAATTTTAAAAAGTTGGAGAGAAATTGAGAAATACCCCCAATGTTGACTTGTAACCTCTACTTGCACATAAAAATATGCACATGTATCTTCACACATAAACATACACAAAACACACACACCATCATCAACATCATCACCAAAAAACAAAATGCACAGAAAAATAACAGTATATGAGGACAACAAGTATGCTCTTATCAATTATTAACAATGGTTCATTTGAAAACCAAAAACATTGGGACAGACATAATCACTAACTCTTAAAATGGAATTATTTTTGCAATGTTAAATTTTGTAATGAAGGAACTCTTTCTAGGGTGGGAGTGAAGACCTTCAAAATGCAGTAAATAAATACAAGAAGAAAAGTTTCCACTTTTCCATCAAGATTACATTAATCAGAGTTTGATTAAAAGAATAATTTAGCATTTACCTTTTTGGGCTTGGGGTTAGTATAGAAAGATAAATTACATACTATAATCCCATTTTTCCTTTTCATTTACTAGGCTTCAAGGGATTTTAAGAATTATTTTCTCTGTATTCTCTAAGCAAACCACATTGGTGGTTTTCTCAGTAGAGATTCTAACTAATAAATTTATATAATAGTTCGGTGCTGTTTTCCTCCTGAATGTGGATTTCAATGAATTTAATTGTGAATACTTTCTAAAGTATAGATTTACTAGAAAGAAGTATATTTTATTCTGATGATAAATTTACTTTCAACACCTATGTATTGTGAGCATACTTAAGGAATGCCTACTTAGGTAATAATACTACCACTTCTGTTTGGGTAAATGTCCCCAAAGTGACCTGCAAGGTAAAGCATTGGTCCCTAGCTTCTGGAGCTATTAAGAGGTAGTGAATCAGTTAACAGACAGGTAGTAGTGGATGAGAGTTAGGTCATGGAGGTCTGCCCTTGAATGACATATTGGATCTCTGCAAGATCACCAAGTACTCTTAACCACTGAGCCATCTCTCCAGACCCTAGCGCTCCTTATGTTTAGCATCTTAAAGTGATGTTGTGTATTTGTGCAACTAATAAACCAATACTAAAACATTACATGTGTTCACAGTTACCCTTAGGATTAACCCTTTGTGTTAAATAATTCTATGAACATTGCAAGTAAATGAGTTCATATTTCTACCACTAATGTATCTTATGGAATAGTTTCACTGTTCTACCCCTCACGCACACACACATAACCTATATGCCATTCCTTGCTCCTTTTCTATGCAATGTAGATATTGTCAATGTTTCTATAGTTTTGTCTTTCCCTACCACCATATAGTTGGAATCCTACAGTATATAATCTTTTCAGATTGCCTTAGCAATAGGCATCCTTGGTTAATCCATATAATTTCATGACTTGATAATCTTATTTTATTGATGAGTAATATTCCATTGTATTGATATACCACAGATTGTTTATCAACTCACCTACTGAAGAACATCTTAGTTGCTTCCAAATTCTGATAAGTATGAATAAAGCTGCTATAAACATTTTTAACACATTTGGATAAACACCTGGAAGTGCAATTACTACATTGTATGGTAAGATTATGTTTAATTAGACAGTGCCAAACTGACTATCGAAGAGGTTCTATCATTACACATTCCTAACAGCAATGAGCAGAGTTACTTTTGTGCTACATACTTGCCAGAAAGTGGTATTTTTAGATTTTTTGGACTTTTTCCATTCTAATAGGTGTACAGTAATATCTTGTTTAAATCTGCATTTCCATGGCGACATACTATTTTTTGCATCTTTTTATATGCTTAGTCACCATCTGTCATCTTTGGGGCAATGTCTGTTCAGATACTTTAAGTATTTTAAAATCAGGTTGCTTGTTGTCTTGTTGAATTTTAAAGAGTTTTTTGTATATTTGGATATGAATACATTATCATACATGTATCTTGCAGTTCTTATTTTTATTTGTGTCTTTTCATCTTCTTTGTGAATATGAGTGTTTATTTAACAATTCCACATAAGAAACTTACCTTCCAGATAGAGTAGTGCAAATGTAAGACACAGCCCAAGAAAAAATGCCATAGTTCAAGAAAATTTGCCATATCATGATAACATATGAAGTAGAGAATGCCTAAATGTTCATCAGTGAATACCTAATTAAATTTTGTATAACAATGAAAAACTCATCATCATGTACAGTAAACATAAATATGACTACCATATTGACTTCATCAAGTTGTATAGTTATAGGAGCACTATATCATGTATATGCCTGCATCATTTTAATACTGGCAACAACCAACATCTTACTGCATATGTTCCATATATATTTATATGTTTATACATCTACTGTGTGTGCAAATTTTCTACACAGTTAATTTTACCATGCTTGAACCTGCATACATTAATCACATCTAGAATGGTTAATCTTTCTTAAGAGTTATTCTTTTGGTGTGTGTGTGTGTGTGTGTGTGTGTGTGTGTGTGTGTGTGTGTGTGTGTGTTTTAAAGTGATGTATGTGCATCACACACATGCATGGCCTGCCAAGGCCAGAAGAGGGCATTGATTCCCCGGAACTGGAGTTACAAGCAGTTATGAGCTGCTCAAAGTGGGTGCTGGGAACTTAACTTAGGTCTTCCAGAAGAACAGCAAGATCTCTCTAGTACCATTCTTTAGAATTAATGGTTCTGAATTTGTTTCCTTCTCTTTGCTCAGGAAATGTTTGTGCACTTTCCTAATTATTAATAAACAGAATCATTGTATAGGATGACAATAATTTATTATTTTAATGTAGGAACATGTGTGGATGCAGTTGTTTCCAGAAAGTGAATATATATATATCTCCACCCTTTTGGTTTGTTCAAAAACTTTATGGTACTCATATAGTACTATTCAAAACTACTTTGTCTGAATACTTTACAGGAGCTCATAAAACTAGCTAATCTCAAGAGGTATTTACCCTTGAAGCTTAATCTTTACAAATCTATTTCTGACATTGTAGAGCTAGAGTGTAAGTCCTAGAGAAGAAGTTATCTACCATCTATTTAACATTTCACTCCCAAATACATTAAATTTATCCAACAATAAAAGTGTGCCCAGATGTAGAAACTTATCTTCAAGAGGAGTAACTTTCAAGTACTTATATTAATCTTTAAGATATAATGCCCCCCAAACTAAAAGACTTTTAAGAAGCTTAACTTTAAGTGCAAAAGTAAAATGGGACATTTTTAGGCAGGATTAATAACACTGGATACACACTAATAAAATATTTCGTGGATACAACCTTGAGGTACTTTTTGTATTTATTTATAATTCAACTGGTCAATCTCAAAACTCAGCAAAATAAAATTCTATGAACTCTTTGGACAACTGGGGAATTATTGTATATACTTGAAATACATTGAAAATTCTGTACACACTTTATTGTCAACTGTTGGCTCAGCATTTCCAAAGATGGTTATTTGCATGAAATCAACGGTGGCCTCTCTAAGCACATGCCTAGATTAAGAACCTCAGAAGAGCACAGAGGGTCACAGGAGTGCCAGCTGCTTACCAGCTTCCCCTACAGAGTTCTCTGTGGTTCATTTTACACTTCTGGCTACTTTGCACGCTGCCGCTTTGCTCTCTTTCACAGGGAGTGGAGGTTGGCAGTACTTCCCTGTGACATCCACTTTCACAACCAAATTGGTCTTCATAGGTTCCCATTGTGTGCACTTCAAAGCAACTTGCCTTGTTGGCAGCACTGAGTGGGAAGTGCAAGTCTTTCTTTTCTTCAGTGCTCTTTTCTGGCTCACAAGCAACCTCCCACCAAAAGCTGAATCTGTAGAAGAGACTACATCCAAGAGATAATACCATAACAAAGTATGAAGAGAAGCCCAGGTGGCCACCTTGCAAATTTCCAATGTGGAAGCCTTCGACCTCTCTGCCCAAGAAACAGCTAAAGTCCTAGAGTAATGAGCTTTAGAAACCCTAGGAGCCTCTTTACCTTAACTACATACGCCTCCCTAATACAATCCCTTAACCATCTAGCTAAGGAACTCTTAGAAGCCACTTGACCCCTCTTAAGACCCCCTAAGAGTACAAACAATCTTTCAGAAGATCTGAAATCTTTGATTCTTCTGAGACAAACCCTAAGTGTTCTTCTTACATCCAATTGAAGCAGCCATTGCGCTTTGTCATTGCTGGTGCTAAAGCGAAACGAGGGCCAAGAAGCCTCCTGGCTTAGATAAATCTCAGATGCCACCTTTGGAAAAATTGAGGAACTGCCTGAGAACTACTTTATTCTGAAGAAGCATCAAAAATGGCCCCCCAAAATCAAACCTAAAGCATGTGTGTAAAAATACCATCACATACAAAAAATACAGTATGGCATCAGTACTGTCAATCACTTTGATGATGAAGTCAGAAAACCATCAAATCTGACCAAAACCAAATAAGTAGAACTACTAAATTTTCCCTTCTCATATAAGATTTCTGTTGTTTCCACAAATTCTCTTGTTCACATTCTGATTACTAAGAGAATTGTCAATTTGGCTGAGTCTATAATACAATAGCAAGCATTAAAGTAGAAAGTCATATGTTCGGTTAATTATCTTTATATTTTCTGTATGTGATGTTAAGCATCTGGGTATTTTTAAAATGTCTGGACAATGGGGGGAAAACTTTCCTTTCTTCGGATTGTTTGGATTATATAGTCATATAAGAACACTTTTTTTTTTCAAGCTAACAAAATAAGCTACAATGAAAACAAAGACCCAGGAAGGCACCTGGTTTGCTCTCTTTCCTCTCATTCTCTCCCAGAAAGAGTTTCTAGAAAAACATGTACAACTAGGTACCCTTTGCTTTCTCTGATCAATCAACTCAGGGTAACTTTTCCCTCCTAATTTGAGAAGCCAAAGCTTTTGATAAAAACTGATTAACACTGACACACTCAAAGAAATACAAGATTTTTTTCTCCCAACAATTTACTTTAAGATCATTCTTTACAGTTATTTATGGAAAGTTGTGTAGGATCAAAGAAAACTTGGTTTTCTTATACAAATGTAACCAAGACCAAAACCCAAAACCATGAATTTCAGCATCAAAGAATGCATATATCGCAAAGGCCTGTAGGATGGCTACAGGCTGGGGGTTCTTGCTGCCAAGCCTGTCAACCTAGGTTCACTCCCTGGAACTCACATGGTGAAAAAAGAGAACCAATCCCTGCAAGTTGTTTTGATACTTCCACATGGGCGCACACATGTGTGCTCTCAGAGACACCCACACATCCACCCCCCCACACACACAGATATGCATAAACTTTTTGGTTTATTGCTTAACATTTCTAGATCATCACTATGTAGTGGAATTACAGTGAATTCGAGAAATTTTAATACATTAGTATCATTTATTCATTCAGCAAATCTGTATCAAATATATCCTAACAGCAGACATTATTTTAAGTGTTAGGGAATTATTACAAATACTGATGGAGCACAAAAACATTTTGAAAAAATGCATATATCAAAAAGAGATGTTGTACTACTGAGATATTTCTTACACTTGTCACTAGGGAATTTACTTCTAAATATTGAATTTGAAACCTATAAATATGGGTTGTCAACAATTGCATATTATGATGTGATTACAGATAGTTTTGACTCACATAACAACCGTAATGCTTGCTCTTGAGTGTGCTGAGTCTGTAAGCCTCAGCAAGGCCGAGTCCTAATTCTAATGCAGTGGAATAAGCCTTCCTTTTTTTCTGAAACCAACAACTAACATTTCTTCTTCAATTCTTGCCTATCTCAGTTTGATGTTCTTACAATATTCCTCTAACAATATTAATCATGTTGCACAAAGATTTCTCCCATAATTGATATGTATTCTCAAGGGCTGTACTAAGTAGCTAACATCAATTCTTTGAGGCCTTAACATATCACCAATAATTTGGAAGTCTTAGTGCTCAGAATTCTCTAAGTTCAAACCATCTCCAATTAGATAACCAATTAATACTCTCTTTATCTTCTAATCAAGTCTACATATCCTACATTGAGTCATTTGCTTAAAGCACTTTCAGTCTTACATTCTTGCTGGCATGAAAAATCTGTACTCTACCCTTATTTTATATTTAATGAAACTCCTACATTTGATAATCATATTCAGCAAAGTGGCAGGATACAAGATTAACTAAAAAAAAAAAAAAATCAGTGACCCTACTATATACAGACAATAAGTGGGCTGAGAAAGAAATCAGAGAAACATCACCCTTTACAATAGCTACAAACAATATAAAATATCTTGGGGTAACTCTAACCAAACAAGTGAAAGACCTGTATAAGAAGAACTTTGAGTCTTTAAAGAAATAAATTAAACAAGATACCAGAAACTGGAAAGATCTCCCACACTCTTGGATAGGTAGGATCAACACAGTAAAAATGGCAATCTTGCCAAAAGCAATCTACAGATTCAATGCAATCCCCATCAATATCACAACACAATTCTACACAGACCTTGAAAGAACAATTCTCAACTTTATATGAAAAAACAAAAGACCCAGGATAGCCAAAACAACCATGTACAATAAAGGAACTTCTAGAGGCATCACTATCCCTGACTTCAAGCTGTACTATAGAGCTATAGTAATGAAAACAGCTTGGTATTGACACAAAAACAGACTAGTAGACAAATGGAATCAAATTGAGGACCCCGATATTAACCCACATACCTATGAACACCTGATCTTTGACAAAGAAGCTAAAAGTATACAGTGGAAAACAAAAGCATCTTCAACTAATGATGCTGGCATAACTGGATGTGGACATGTAGAAAATTGCAGATTAAACCATTTCTATTACCATGCACAAAACTTAAGTCCAAATGGATCAAAGACCTCAACATAAAGCCAGCCACATTGAATCTCTTAGAAGAGAAAGTGGGAGGTACCCTTGAACAAATTCTTACAGGAGACCACTTCCTGAACATAACACCAGTAACACAGATACTGAGATCTACAATTGATAAATGGGATCTCCTGAAGCTGAGAAGCTTCTGTAAGGCAAAGGAAAAATGTCAACAAGACAAAATGGCAGCCCACAGAATGGGAAAAGGTATTCATCAATGCCACATCTAACAGAGGGCTTATTTCCAAAATATACAAAGAACTCAAGAAGCTAGCCACCAAAGCACCAAACAATCCAATTAAAAAGTGGGGTAGAGAACTAAATAGATAATTCTCAATAGAAGACTCTAAAATGGCTAAAAGACAGTTAAGAAAGTACTCAACATCCTTAGCCATCAGGGAAATGCAAATCATAACAACTGTAAGACACCATCTTGCTGTCAGAATGTCTAAAATCAAAACCACCAATGACAGTTTATGCTAGAGAGGATGTGGAGAAAGGGGAACACTCCTCCACTGCTGGTGGGAGTGCAAACTCATAAAATAAAGTCACTTTGGAAATCAGTATGGCAGTTCCCCAGGAAAATGGGAATCAGTCTAGCACAAGATCCAGAAATTCCATTCTTAGGCATATACCCAAAGGATGCACAGAGCAGCATTATTTGTAGTAGCCAGAACCTGGGAGCAACCTAGATGCCTCTCAGCTGAAGAATGGATATAGAAAATATGGTACATTTACACAATGGAGTACTACCCAATGGGGAAAAAACAAACAAACAAACAAAAAAAAAACAATGGAATCCTGAAATTCACAGGTAAATGGATGGAACTAGAAGAAACCATCATGACTGAGGTAACCCAGTCACAAAAAGACAAACAAGGTGTGTACTCACTCATATATGGATTTTAGACATAGAGCAAAGGATTACTAGCCTAAAATCCACACCTCCAGAGAAGCCAGGAAACAAGGAGGACCCTAAGACATGGTCCTCCTGAAAAGGGGAAAGGGACAAGATCTCCTGAGCTAATTAGGAGCATGGGGGAGGGGAGAGGGTGTTAGAAGAAAAAGACAGGGAGGAGAGGAGAGGAGATGAGAGGAGAGGAGAGGAGAGGAGAGGAGAGGAGAGGAGAGGAGAGGAGAGGAGAGGAGGACATGAGGGAGCAGGAAGAATTTAGTCAGGGGAAGAATAGAGGAGAGCCACAAAAGAGATACCATAACAGAGGGAGCCATTTTAGGTTTAAAGAGAAATCTGGCACTAGGGAACTGTCCAGAGATCTATAAGGATGACCCCAACTAACAATCTAAGCAATAGTGGAGAGACTACCTTAAATGCCCTTTCTCCGATAATGAGATCAATGACTACCTTAAATATCATCCTAGAGCCTTCATCCAGTAGCTGATGTAAGCAGAAGCAGACACCCATAGCTAAACACTGAGCTGAACTCCTAGAATCCAATTACAGAGATGGAGGAGTGATGAGCAAAGGGGTCAAGACCAGGCTGGAGAAACCCACAGAAACAGCTGACCTGAACAAGGGGAAGCTCATGGACCCCAGAGGGACATCTGTGAAACCAGCAGAGGACTGACCCAGACCTCCTGAATGTGGGTGTCAGTTATGAGGCCTAGGCAATCTATGGGGCCTCTTGTTGTGGATCAGTATTCATCCCTCGTATACACATGGACTTTCGGAGCCCATTCCCCATAGAGGGATACTCTCTCAGCCTAGACACACCAGGGAGGGCCCGTGTCCTGCTCCAAATTATATGACAGACTTTGATGATCCCCATGGAAGGCCTCATCCTCCCTAGGGAGCAGAAAGGGGATGGGATAGGGTGTCATGGAGGGCAGAGGAGGAGAGGAGGGAGAGGGAACTGGAATTGACATGTAAAACAAGTTTGTTCCTAACTTAAATTTTTTAAAAAAAGAAAAAAAGAATGGAGGACTTTGAAGAGGGCGATTGCAGTATGTTGGTACTGGCAGCACCACCCTTGGGAGGGTCCTCATATGGGTCAGCAAATGTTTTGGACTTTCTCCAAAACTATGAAGTAAATAAACACCATTCCTTTCTAAATTATCCAGGCTCATAAAGTTTGTTATAGTAATAGAAAATGAACAAATACAATGATCTATATTACTTACTTTATAACAGTGCTACCTAAAGTTAGCCTAAAAGATAGAAACCCATTTAACTCTGCTAAACATAAAACAAACTTTATCCCCAGTCACTATCTTTTCTAATACATACGTCAAAGTAAATAAAGAATTACAAAACTACATATATAGAGAGGCTAGAGATTTATTTTTCTAAGATACGGGGTTTGGATGTTCAAAATTTTAGATAGTTAATCCTTGTTTCCCTAAATTTGTTTTGAAGATGTAGCCACTTCTTCAGCATGCCACATGGTAGTTATGTGAAACAGAACTTTGTACATCATTGTGAATAATTTGAAAGCCCTTAAAAGCCCTTTACATAAGACACCAAAGAGTATATCTTGGCCATTGCCTTTGACTTCTACTCAGATTGTCAGAAACATTATTTCAACCTACATGAAGAAATGTTCTTGAGAGATTTTGTTTCACTAACTTAGAATAACACATTATAAAATTACAATGAGTATTTTAATAACTCACATTTGTTGATTGATTATATATTTTAAATATTATGTATAATCTAGTATGCTAGGTATTCCATTTTAGATATTGGAATCTGAAGTATCTGGCCCTACAAAGAGGGAACTGGTGTATTTCTCCAACAGTATTTGAAGGGTGAAAGGGCCCTGGACTAAGGAGACTAAACCACTGTGGAGGAGGTTATCTGGCTGCCTGCAGCAAGAGCACAGGGGTTCCACCACCCACCCTGTTTAGTCTTCCAACAGGCCAACCTGTGGGTCTTTTGGGAAAAAAAAGATACAATTTTAGAAAAGGGCAATTATCCAACACAAATTTAGAAAGTTTTGTCCATTAGAATTAAGGACTATCAAAGTGCAAACAATAAAAAAAAGCCCACACTGTGTGTCATGTTTAATATTAATCTAAACAACTTCACCATGTACTTCTTTCAAATAATGGTACAGATTAAAAGTGACAGGGAAGGAATAGAGAAAAATTATCTGTGCATGATTAACAAAAGGACACAGTACCTGGAGAATTCCTTGGCATCTGAAGCAATAAAAACGTTTCTTCAAGCAGTTCCTGGATGTTGCTTTCCAGCTTCAGAAAGGATTGTGTTAGCTGTGATAAGAATTTGAGTTCATCTAAGGAGAGAGAAGAGCGCCTTGGCTTCTGTGGGCATGCAGAGCTGACTGTGAAGAAAAGGTGGACACTGTTACACATTTTACTGACTTCTTGGGAAAGTGTTAGAATAGTCTATTTGATCTCATATACCATAAATTGACAAGAGCTTCATAATTTAGACAAGCTTGTTCATTAGGAAACATATATAAAATCTCCTAGGAGAATCATTTCTTTCCAGAAGCTAGAGATAAATATCATCTTTGATACAATTATAGCAAATAGTTAGCTTAACTCAGAGTTATAAACAAGAATTGTTCTGTTATAAAATTGACATCTTATACAACTGTAACTTTTTAAGTCTAATAAATATAATTTGACTCCAATTATGAGGAAACATCAGACAAATTCAAATTAAGGGACATTCTGCAAAACAGATTGTTAGTACCTTTCAAAAATATTTGTGCCAGAAAACCAAGTCCCAGAAATGTTACAGTGTAGAATCGTCCAAAAGACATAAAACTGAAGCCATTATTTGAGCAACATTTTACTTTACTACCAGGAACATCATGCTAACAATATCTACAATCTAATTCTCTTATTGCATGCTTCTTAATTTCTTGGTTTAATATTGAACTGTATTTATGAAAAAGATACTTTTCTTTTGAGATCATATATTCTGCAGAATATAAGCATAAATGTCCACCATGTAGTCTTAATTATAAGAATAGTTTTGAGGAAAACTATTTAAAAAGAGGGTAGGGAGAGAGGCAGAAAGTTAAACGAGGAGCCACAAAATGTAGACTTGTAGTAAAATAATAATACTTGTGCATTTGATGACTCTGGATATCAAAAAAATCAGGAATTTTCCCTGGTACTCAGACAGCCTTCTTTATAAATATGAAATTTAAAATATAAAAAAATCTAAAGAATAGATGTAACTCCTCAAACTGTTCTGTATGTATGTTATTTTTATATCATTATATATATATAAATATATAAATATATATATATATAATATACATATTATATATATAAATGATAACATTTTTATATCATTAAAAAGAAACAAATCAATGTGGCAAACTATATATATATATATATGTATATATATAGTTTGTATATATATATATTCCATAAAGCTATGTTTAAAATTCACTCTTGTCTGAAAAATTGTGGTTTATATTTTATGAATACAAATACAACTTAAACAAAGATTGATGTATTATACTACTAGTCAAATCACACTTCCATTTAATTACAATAGAAAACAGGATACATTTAGGAGTAGAGAGGGTTTCTGCACTAGGCACCTTTAATTTCAATTTGTTGCTTTTGTTTTAGAAATGTATCACCAGATGGCACTTCTGACTATATGTTCAAGGATTTAAAGAATCTTTCTTTTATTAATTCCATTTCTTGAAACATATTTAAAAGGATTAACTGTAATTAGAAAATTCATAATCTCAGTATAAGCATCTGGTGATGTTAGCAGAAAAACATGAAGGGTGACAGTCAGAAACGGAAGGGAGCTGATGAGGTCACGTGGAAATACAGATTGCTTTCATCACGTGTTTAGAAGGAAGGCTTCAGAAAGATACAATTTTACAGGTCCATTTGACTTCAGTAAAAAAGCTAAGGCACTGGCACCGAACTTAAATCATCGAGGACCAACCAAAACTATTACTTTATCTTGGCAAGTGATCTGAGAAATCTAGTTACAAAATACAACTGTGGAATTGAGTCCTATACCTAAAAAGCAAAACCACCTATAACTTCTTACAAAAACTCTAAATTCATCTCCACATTAAACATCATCCGTCATTTTTAAAAGTCTCCAATAGCTCATCTTCTACCTATGATTGTTCTAGAAAGATACACAAGCACAAAAACTGCACAAGCAACATACATAACAAACATTTTCCAAAAAAGTTATGTTCCAAAAAAGGAAAAGAAAAGAGAACTATAATATGTCCCATATAGTTGCTGAGCAATTCTTTATCTGGCTGTTTGATGTGTGTATGTGAATATGCTTATGTACTCATGTGAACAAGGAAACTAGAGGTCAACTTGGGTGTCCTGAGGGAGCTGTTTACCTTGTTTAGTAATAGTCTCTCACAGGGCTCCTAGTTTAGGCTTGGCTGTAGTGCTGTCCTAAACATCACCAGAGCTTGCTTTTAAGCTTTACTTATGCAAATAAGGGGCTAGTAATCTTTTAAAGCCCTCACATATTTTAAAAACAACTCCCAAATTCTTTAAGTATTCTTCCTAATGATTTATTAGGCAAGGCTACTCAATAGTGTGATTCGGAATTAAACATAAAAGCCTTTATCTGGCTCAAATTTAAGTTTAAGGTATTACAAATATTTTTAGAATAAGCAATGAAGCCACTTAAGTAACATCTTCAAGAGCTGAAATACTATAACCTAAATGCCACTTGTCTAAAATCACGTAGGGCTTGTGGATTCTCCATGAAGAGAATTTACTTTCATGACTGGGAGTTACAAGGGCCATGTATTGTAGACATACAACAATATTAAAGGCAAGTCCTTTTTAATTTGGTGACTCTTTACAACATACTAAAGAGGACCAAACAGTATGTATGACCTAAATCTAATCATTTTTGTCCCAAAGAAACACTGATTACTGAGGAGTCTCATTAATTAGTAGGCCCTTATTTCCTACTGTTCTTAGAGCAGAATTCTCCCAAGGGGCATTGTGAGGATTCTTAATTTATGTAGAAAATAATTCTGTGACAGATTCATTTTGTGAAAGGCCAACTAAAGCAAAATTAGACACAAAGGACAGAATTGCATTTGCCCAAACTTACTTACTTTCTCCACACTATCTCACAGGACCTGTGTTATAATCACCACACTTTACCTCAGGAATTCTCTCACTATGCCTCCTAGACTCTCCCTAGTAACCAGATCAGGACAGGATGTCTTCAAGCAGAAATTTCTTTCATATTGTTTCTTTTATTATTGTCTTCCGCTCTTCTTTCAATGCTATTTATTAGTTTATTCTTCTTCAAGCCTCCTTCTCAGAAAACTTCATCTGCATATCATCCTTCCCAAACTAAGCCAATTTAGCACTTATTTATTCATTAAATTATTGGTTTATTTAATTAATTATTTAAATCACAATGAAACTGTCCTGCTCTCAGTGAAGTTTAGGCACACATGATTATATACAAGGAACCGTATTTGACCTACACTGCCAACAATTGCTGTCTGAATTAATAACCATTGTTTTTATGTGATGAGCTTGGATGATATGCACAGAAAACATTAATTCTGACAAAAATATCAGTATTACAAGGCAAAAATAAAATTTCACTTGGAACAAGACTACATAAAGGAGCAGTGATTGCAAATGATAATAAGGGTGAGGTGGCTATTCTTTCTAATAATTTCTTTCCTAAAATGCAGCATGGAATACTGTACTTTATTTTTATATTCATTTTTAACTCATATTATTTACTTTTATAATATAGTGAAAACTTTAAAAACTGAATGCTTCTCAAATGTTTCTGGCCAGGGAACACCAGGCAATTTTCCAACAAACCTGTTAACTTTTGATATTTTTTGAGGAAAGGAGTGCACCTCTCTGATGCCTGGAGCATGTCTACTGTGTGGTTTTTTCTTCCACTGGTAGGCCTCTCATTGTGAGTTTGTGACTGATTTTGATAGATACTCTTTTCCCCTTGTGACCTGTTGCTATTAATGTCATCACTATACATTTTTAGAGACACTTTTGAAAATTAGTGAGTATATCCTAAACCCTTCTAAGATGATCTTGTGGAAAAATATCCACAAAATCTGTTTGAGGGCTAAGGGAAAACATCCGAGCACCATGTATGGCTCGGAATGAATGGAATAGTCCAGGATCCTACTGAGCATGTGCAATGGGTCAAAGTAAACACTTAGCACTGCAAATAACTATGATAAGAATAATCATAATCCCAGTAATCATTTTTAAAATAATAATAAAAGAATTATTGTTTGCTGGGGTAAATGGTACTAGCAGGGTAAATAAATCCCTGCACTCTGGAGATGCTGGCAAGAGGATTGTAAATTCAAGTTCAAGGCAATTCTGGACAATATAGCAAGGCTCTTCTCAAGACAACAAACATACAAATCCTTTATGTTGGAAGATTTCTCTCTAGGTATCACTAGAGGTAGGTTATGATCTTAGAAAGTCACCTGAAAAGGTGATATTTTGTAAAAACAAAATAACCTATAAGAAATTTCTTTTTATTAAAGAATTAATAGGCTCACATTTTAAAAATTAATTTTAGTTTGGTATACCAAGTAATGGATTTCATCATAAAAAATGCCCTCCACTGGGGCCTTCGTTTGGGAGCAGAGGCGAAGGAAGGTAGATAAGAACAGAGTATAAACACACATACACACACACACACACACACACACACACACCCCTATGAAAAGGTCGGAGAGGAACCCATTCCTTTCTCCTTTTATGCTGACTTAACAATTTATTGTTAAAATTGTATCTTTATTATTTCTGGAAAAAACATGGGGCAGGTAGAGGAAACTTTAAAGGGAACATCCCATGCAATTGCCATGAGCAAAAGAAACCTTGTTGGAAAAATAAATAGTAGAAGCTTATTTTTATGACTGTGTATGTATGTGTGCATGCACTCATGTGTGTATACATGATAATGTGTTTGCAGTTGTGAGTGTGTGTGCATGTTAATGTGTGTGCAGGTGTGCATGAATATGGTGGCCAGAGTAAAATCAGCCTCAGGAATGTTGTTTTCCTTGTTAGAGGAAGCCATTTTGGTCTGCAGCTCAACAATTAGGCCAATGTAGCTAGCTAGCAAGCCCGCCCCCAGGGTTCTTCCTCTTTCTGCCTCCCCAGAGTGGGATTTTAAACCTGTGCTGCAGCAATTGGCATCAGCTCAGATGGAACTTGAGTTCTCGTACTTGTGAGGCAAAATTGCATAGATTAACTCTCTCTCTAGCCTTGGTAGAAGTTCTTCAGAGACACTCTCAGAAATACAAAAATATTTCCCTGAGGCCAGAAACTGTCCAGTGTTTTCATTTGTTTTAGGACCCAGCACAATCACTTATACAAAGCTGAAACTAAAAGAAATTGTTTAAAAAATAAAAAAGGAAATCTCAATAATTCAAGACATAGCTGGATTTAATAGAAAACAAATAAAGGTATTTTTTCAAAACAATAAGCATTTAAGTTTGTAAATAAAGAAAATTATGGTACTCTATGAAAATTACAGTATTCTGTTTGACAAAGCTATCTAAAAATCAACCTCTAATAAGGAAATATGTGCAAAAGAATATAAAAGAAATGGAATAAAAACTGAAGTGATATATAGTCCTACTATTTACTATAAAATATATTTTAGCAAGTTTAAAATCTTTAATTATTCCTTACAAAAAATAACTGGTTATTTAAAACATACACATGGTATTTTAAATTTTGCCCTAAAATTAAATGTGTCTATGTGTATACATGTATACATAAAGTACATATTTATGCAAATATATTGCCAGATATATTATTAATAAAGAATGTAGATTATAGTCTACATATTTCAGAGCACTTTTGCTTACTGTCTAGTAGACAAATATTAATCCCACCATCTTCTAGTAAAATGTAGGACACTGGAAATCGATCGAGAGAAATATTAGGCCTCCTTGAATTGATCTGCAGCGAGCAGCCTTTGGAAAAAATATCAAACTCCAGCTAAATCAGATGAAACCATAGAAATGCAGGTAGTGGCTGAAAGCACATATTATTTTCCAAAACCATTAGCAACAGAATTCTTGTTAATAGTAGCATTAAGATACTGGAGAAAAATGAGAAGCTGCAAAATCAGATAATCTGCGACTGGTGGATCAGTATAATAGGATGAAAGGCACACATTTCAGTTTTCCCAAGAACGAACATTAGCCACCCTGTTATTGACTGTAAATGGATCCATTTTCAGGAAGGAGGAATTCTCAGTCCAGCAGACAAGTGATGTAAAAAGAGGTGGCACACAGATGCTATTGAAAGTCTTATTATTCCGGATGAAATTCATGACATAATCCAAATGGAATATATTTGTTCCAGTAAAGAAAACTTTATTATAATAAAGTATTATAATATGAAGTCAGCAGGGACTGCATAGGGACAGTTAATGAACAGTACTTTCCTCAGTACCCTAGTCACCTCCTGAGAGCAGGTAGAACTTGGAGCCCACTAAGTGAACACCAGAGGTCCAAAGGATCACAGGGCCTCCTTCAATGCTGGGTTCCTTGAAAGGACAGCAGGGGAGAAGCTGAATGAAAACACCACTACCCAGAGTTGGCAAAAGAACTTTCTTTGTCATGCGAGCAGCTGGAAATACCATCCAGGGCCTGTAAAGCAGAGCTTTTTACATGTGCAAACAAGAAAGTCCTTCCTCTCTGGGTTCCCTTTCCATTTTATTACAAGACCCATTGCTATTTCTAGCAAGGCTCCTTGGAGTACAGGAGGAAAATTGTGACATGACTAACATATGGAGTCTGAGTTCAAAGCCAGGCACTACCTCCTACTAACTATGTAACATTAGAAGGGTTACTTAGCCTCTTTGTGACTTGGTAGCTCATGAGGTTTTAACTGAGGTATCACACTAGAACTGTACCTGAAGGCAGGAACTCTATACACTTTAGATATTATTGTCACCTCCTCTGAAAAGCCTGCACCTACACTGAAGTAGAAAGGCTCGAATGCTCTATACACCTGTTTTACCCCACACATACTTTCATTTAGGCACTGACCAGGTCACATTATAATTGTTCACTTGAGAGCTATTACAACTCTAATCTACTTCTACACAGGGCTCTTTTTGTGTTCACAGTTACATTCCTATTGACAGACCCCCAGAAGCTCACGCCCCCAGGATCTCAGCCCAGGACTGAAGTCACCCCAATCACCAGGCAGAGTTGAAAGCTTGATGCAAACAGCAAGAGGCTTTATTGTAGTTGTTTAACGAGCTAAACCCATGTTAGCTCGGGCCTTCCATCCATCCACCATGGCAGATGGCTAGGAAAGACAAAGGAAAGCCACTGCATAGAGATCTTATAGGACAGCATAAGGGGAGTGTCTAGGGGTACACACAGGCTCAGGATTGGTGTGCCTCCAGGCTTGGAGGGTGTGCCCTGTGTTGATTGGTCAACTGGTTGTTATGGCCCATAGGCCCTCCCAGGGTGGTTGCTATGCTCTGCACATCATTGCTGTGCACTTGTCCGTAAAGCACACCCAGAGCCATAAAGCATAGCACCACCAGCTAACTTCTGATTGGTTCCTTGCCACAAGGCAGGCATCTGACCTCCTAGTGACCAAGACAAGGTCAGGCAAGTACGTGTTCCACTGTTATGGCTGCCAAAATGCGGAGCTGGTCCCTTCTCTATTATCTATCAGAGTGTCTACATAAATGATTTAAAAAATGACACTTGTGACTGTCAAAGACAAGATGAATTATTTTAACTCATTTAATGATGTCTGAAAAGGGATAAAATTAGATATAGTACATATAACTGTGTGTGCACCTGTGTGTGTGTGTGTGTGTGTGTGTGTGTGTGTGTGTGTGTGTGTGTATGTACTTTTCTTTTTGTAGTTTGTTCGGTTTTTTGAAACAAGGTCTTATCACATAGCTCTGGCTATCCTGAAACTCACCATGTACACCAGTCTGCCTTCAAACTCACAGAGATCTGCCTGCCTTTGACTGTGGAGCACTGGGATGAAGTTATGCTTCCTGGGCGGACAATGCTCAAGAGCCATAGATTATCTAAGAATTTCCAGTGCCAGGCATGGAAATTAATTCCTAACTACTTTCTAATTACTTATCCTTATGAACACTGGGCCTTTCATGCTTCATCAAAGAAGCTTCTCTCTGCAGAAGATGTAGACTATTACAGAAAACCACAACTGGTCAAAACACAGGGAACTGACTGTGTCATCCTCAGTCACAACTTCTGCACTCAAGGCTCAGGGAACATCATTGAAGAGCAAGCAGAAGGATTGTAAGAGCCAGAGGACCAGGAAGTCTGCTGTACAATTGTGTCTCCTAGGAATGACACAGTTGCTTCGTACATAATGGTTGCCTGCAAAGACCTGAACAGTGACAACACCAATAGACACACTGCCAGGGAGAGGGAATTCTCACAGGGCTTTACCCCTAGGCAAATAAACTCAGGCAAATAACAACAGCTGAGAAAAGGAGTCAGTCTTCCCAGAGATGTGCCCCTTAATTGATTATCCAGTTCCAAGTGGCCAGCCCTGAAATCGCATACCTATAAGCTACAATGACCAAGATTCGGCAGGCAATATTAATATATTCATGTGTATATATGTACACATGCATATACATCAAATAATAAATAAAGAAAAAGAGGCCATGAATTTGACAGAAAGTAAGTGGAGAAGGGACATGGAAGATGCCAAAGGAAAGAAGAAGAGGAAAAGGGTAAGTTATATAATTATATTTTAATTTTTAAAGAAATTATATTTAAAAATTTTTGGAGTTAAGTAAATTTGGCTTTCCCCCCATTATAATTATGTCCCTTTAACAAAATGCTAGTATCTTATTAATGGGAAACCATGTGGACAAGATATTTACTGGTCATATTCTAGTTATATAATTTCTATACACTAGTTTTAAATTAATTGCTATGTATGAATCAAAATGTTTCATATTAAAAAATGTTTCATATTAATTGTCACGTAGCAATTTATTTTTAAGACAGGGTTTCTCTGCATAGCCTTAGCTGTCCTGGAACTTACTCTGTTAATCAGGCTGGGCTCAAACTCACAGAGATCTCCCTGCCTCTGCTCCAGAAAGCTGGGATTAAAGGTGTTTGCCACCATGCCTGGCTCTCATGTAGGAATTTCAATAGCAAAGATTTGAAAGAAATAGCCATAAATAGTACACAACATTTCCCTGTGCATATTTAAGCATTGCCATTTAATTTACTATATTGTCCTCAAGGAAAGTATCCATAACAGAGAATGCTGGTGCTATCCAAAGACCTTCCTCTGCAGATCTACTGGACCAAAACTTTACAGTACTATTTTGTTTGTTGTTTATGATTGTGTGTGTTCATCATCTTTTTAGACTCCAATGTAAGTGCAAAAAGTTGTGCATCTATGGCCATGGAAACAATGCAGGGCAGATAATTCTAAGAAATAAACAAAAGATCTAATTACTTTTTTTGTTTGGGTTTCCTGACTTGATTTATCTTGAGTTTCCAAAAATTCCCACTATGGAGACTTGGCAGTCACTTACTAGTATGTACTTTTCTTTGCAAGACTATAATAAATCAAGTCCAGCCTTTACCTCATACCTCCTTATTGCTATCCCCAAGTCATAGAATGAAATGTCTTATTATATTTAAGTAGAATACTCTTAACAGACTATGACAGCAGGCTTTGGGTGGGGAATGTACTAAGACAGAAGAACTAATGGCTTCATCCTTTCTGGAACTTTAGACAAACACACAAATAGGACAAAGTGGCAACTAATTTCATGGTGGTAAATGACAACAAAAATGTTCTCTTAGGAAAAGGTGAATTGTTAACATGGATCATATCTATACTTTCTCTTATATTTATTCAATTTGTTGTTGTTATGTGTGCTGCATGCTTGTATGTGCACTGTGTGCATGCCTGAAAGTACATGTGTAGGCTCGATATCAATGTTGGGTGTCTTCCTTTGTCCCTTTCTACCTTGGTTTTTTGAGAGAGGGTCTCTTACTGAAATTGCTGCTCATTGACTGGCTAGGACACCTGCTGGTGAACTCTGGGTATCCAGGCACAAAGTATGACACATGGCTTTTTCGTGGGGTCATGGAAAATTCAGAGTCAGGTCCTCATGATTCAGCAGCAGAGTACTTTACCAGAGCCATCTCATCAGCCCCCATGCCTTTGCCTTCAATTTTTCATTCTTGGTGGTTTGGGGCCAAGACAGATGTCACACTGACAGAATTGGTTGGTATAGTCCAAACAAGTAGATGTGTGAACCAAGAGAGTCCCAGTATTTGGAATAAATCTTCCTGACCTACCAAGAGCCCCAGCTTGAAAAAGAGGTTCTCTACCCCTAAAGGTGCCCACACAGCAAATAACCGTTTGCTTCACATGCCAAGAAAACCAAACAAAGGGTGAGGTAGAATCATATCTGAAGCCATTCTTGTGTGCCAGTGGGAAAAAGTGAAAAGAAGCTGTGTCTATTATTACCCTTTTATGGTTCTCAGGCAACACTGGCTCCGTGAGCTGTTACCTAAACTTACTGCTTCATGATAACAAAATTCTCTCACACTCCACTTTGCCTTCTCTGGCAGAGAATGTTGGTGTTACATGAGCCAAGATCAGAGTTCTTGCTATCTGAGCAGGCATGACACTCTTCTCTTTTCTGTGTTCTTTCTTTCTTCTTGGCTTTGTTTTGTCTGACCAAGAGCAAGAACAAGAATATTTGGCTCCTACTGAGAAGACTGTTACTTAAAGAGCTAATCAAAGAATGGTCACATCAATGCAGCCAAAGAAGAGAACTCTATCCAGCACAATCCTTGCATATTTTCTTATCTGGCATTTGTTTTACAGAGGCTTAACTCCCAGATGACCCTTTCAAAGAACATTTTAATAAAGAGACATCTCTACCATAATGAAGTGAGTTTTAAATTTTAAGTATTGTATTCTAATGGCACATCACTAATAAAATATCTTCCTAATATTCCTTTCTCCATCTCAAGTTTTGCTAGAGTTCAGTTAATTATACCTCTTACCATATGTGCTACTTTCTCTTACCATGACTAAAATTTAACCTATAGAAAAAATGTAAACTACGCTAACAATTCATTTTTACTATAGCCCCAGATTGTATCTAAGAGTTGATATTTCATTTTAGAGGAATATACCATGGCAGAAAAGTTACATTTTCAGCTCTTAATATAACATGTTAAAATTAATTTTAAAAATTTAGTATGGGAATAAAAATAATGCCAACATCAAAAAGATGGATTTAAGTTAAAAGACACCTGAATATGACCTGATATATTTTCTAGCTGAATCATAAGCTTTAAAAGGATATTGAACATTTCCTACTTTTATACTAAAAAATAAAGTATAAAATTCTATCCACACTGTCTTTTGGCTAGGTAGAAAATTATAATGTCATGAATGTATGTTAAAATTACTCTGAAAAGAGAGACCAGCGATGTCTTGTACACACCTGGAAAGCTGTCTTCATGAGCTTATTCTGTTGCAGCAGGACTCAGGCTTTGGAGGTAGAGAAGACATTTCCCAGGTGTGGTGGCATTTTGTCTAGTAAGATTTATAGTTAATTGTCTACTTTTAGCTGTTTTCCTCACCTATTGAACTCTTATGCAACAAAAATGGTAAGTCATCTTCCTGATTTCCAGTGACTCTGGAGCCTCTTGGGGGCAGATGCCATCTCTTACATTGAAAGGCCAATGATGCACAGAAAGCATTTCATATGGGTTTCACCTGGTAACATAACCAAGATTTGCATTATGCCTATAATATATGCAACAAGTCACTATGGGACATGCCTCCACATGTGACAGAGATGCAGAGTAAGATCCAAAAGCAGAGTGAGGTGACTTGTATGTGCCAAGCCTTAGTATATGCACTACAGTCCCTGTGATAATTTGACCCATATTCCAGTTTGGAATGGCCTAGGCACTAACCATAGTCTTTCTCTTTAGAAATGAAGGGGATGAAAGCACTCAAAAGAAGAGGAATATTTCAAAACATTTGAAAAATATAAAATTCAAGTGTCAGTGTAGACCAGGCTTCATTGGAACACATGATACTGATTGTATTATTACTGTGCCTACTGAACTACAATGGCAGATTGAGTAGTTGAAATAGAAAACCTATGGCCAACAAAGCCTAAAGTGTGCATTTTCAAAGGCCAAGGAACTAAATGTTCATCTTTGCACTTGCAAAATAAGAAGAATGCAAAACTAATCACAGATTAATTTTCACTAAGTGTGTAAGTGTATGCTGAAAGGGAGACTAAATGGTAACAAAAGAATTCATAACTAAAATTACTGATACATACTATATAGTAAAAACAGTATACAGTGTTCTTCCTAACCTTCAAATCTTACTGTTATGGGATAGTAATAAAGAAAGTAAAGCTCAGAGCAATTGCTGGTCATCAAGTGACACAGTAAATAGAACCTTTGAGTAAAGCAGTCACAGAGCCAGACTTCAAGTAAAGAGCAAAGCATGTGGGCAGGTGTTGATTCCTGTGATTGTTTGAAATCTGAAAGATCTATTTAGGGAAATATGAGCAATATTTGGTCATCAATCAGTGAAAATGTACATATTATCATTTATATAAAAGCCTTTCTTAAAATAACAAGTTCTAGCAATACCAATAAAAGAAAATTATAGGATAATTACTATGTGTCGAGCACGGTTACAAGCATCCCCACACGTTTACACTTGTTTCACAGCTCTGTGAGGGAAGCACTAATCTTAGCATTTATGTCAGATAGATCAGGGAAGTTGTGCAACAGCCAGGACTTGAAGGAAGGTAGACGGGCCCCACACTCCATGGTACAATCAAAAGGGAGCATTTTATGCATCAGAATCAGCAGGAGAGCTACCTAACATGCAGACTGCTGTGCCCTCTCCTAGACCTTTTGGTTCAGTGAGTCTGAGAACTGACATGTGTAACCTTCTCCCAGGGCTGATACAGCTAAGATGACAACCACATTTCTGCTCAAAAACCTGTAACAACTGCACTGTTTGTAACTTCAGTGTCAAACACTGCCTTTCAAGACTCATGCTCATCTTTTCCTTAGTATATATGATGGGGGATGTCCTTCTGTATATGTTTTTCTTATTGGTTGATAAATAAAGCACTGTTCGGCCAATGAGGCAGGAAGATAGGTGGGACTAGAAGAGGAGAATCCTGGGGAAGGTAGGCAGGAGGCAGCCAGAGATGCCATGCTGGACTACGAGTAAGCCACAGCTTCATGGCAATAATATACATTAACAGATAAGGGTTAATAATTTAGAGACAGCTAGCCAATTAGAAACCCAAGCCATCAGCCAATGGTTTAATAATTAATATAAGTCTTTGGATGTTCATTTGGGGCTGAGAAGGGTGATGGGACCTGGTGGGACAAAAGACTCCAGCAACATATATATTTTGTTTTGATTTATTTTTTGTTTTTTTTTTCATTCCCTTTTTAATAATGTCCCCTGGCACATCAGCAGTCTTTGCTGAAACATTATGATCTGAGGTAGTAGGAAGATCTAGGGCACAAAGAGGAAGGTGCTGGGGGAATGCACTCCAGGAGTGGAGAGATAGGAGAATAAAGTGATTACATAGTGTTTAAGAAATAGAATCTTTCCATTGATAGGAAGATTTTCATCCAGGTTTTTCTAGACTGCTCTCTTTCCCTGCATTCCAAATGGACTTATAGAAAATATTTAGTAATTAATCTAATATGGTCCTACACTCTTCTCCGTGTCTCCATGTTGCTTTGTGGGTTACTTCGTGTCCATCCTCATCCTCACCTAGAGTTTAAAGCATTTCAGATACCACACAAATCAAGCACAAGACTAATCTCAGATTTCAGGGGGAAGTTCCTGGGGGAAAGTAATAAAAAAGTAGTTCTCCCAAATGAAATAAATGCTAGAATTGATCACAGTAGAGCAATTGGAGGGAGGTGTCAGAATGGGACTGAGCTCCAGAATGAGGCTTTGGGTAGAACTTGAGACTTGAAGGAAGTGATGAGAGGAAGACGTCTTGAGAAGTAAGGCTTGAAATTTCCGGTTAACCCTGACTTTGCATACATCCCTGACATAGGAATCTAATTTCAGAGTTACACGACTTCTCCGAACTATAGGACAGCAAAGCGTGCTCCCTCTCTCCTGTTCCCTGAGACCCCAGGACCTGCTCACCCTACAACTAAAATGGTTTTATTTCATCTTGATCACCCTGTACTGGAGTCAGGAAGGACCCCTACCTGTTGAATTATTTTCTTTTCAGAATTCTCCAATTGATTGTTTGTATAACTCCTGGCAGCCTTTCATATATTCATATTTTATTTCTTGATCTAGATGGGAGGCAAAGATTTTTATTCTTTTTGGAATCTCCATTCATCTTGGCAAACTATTTTTTAGATGGTAGGGACTCAATTAATAAGTTGATTAGTTGGCTACCCATGTAGACTATTAGAACTCCTGATACTGATTTATTTTATGAAAATTGTTCAGTTAAAAAATATTCATTGAATTCCTGGCATGTGTTAGTCAGTGGATTGGTTGCTGGAGAAAATAAATAATACTTGCCCTTGAGGTGTTTAGAGTCCATATGGGGAGACAGACCCCTAATTAGATATTTTAATAGAATATGCTAAAAGCCTTGAGAAAGGCATATGGAGATGCTGTGGGAGCAGGGATTGGGGGCTCTGGCTTGGAGAAAGCTTCCGAGAAGAAATGACACAGGAGGCATCATAAAGCATCACAGGGAATTAAGCAAGGAAAAGATGGGAGGAAACAGGAGCTGGTACCCATCACATCGTCCCAGGGCTTTCTATCAGTTCAGATAATGAAAACCAGGAGGTGGAGAGGGGCACTAGAGGTTGAAGAAAGCAGGGGCTTAGGCCAGGGAAGGATGGTTTTCCAGCACTGTGTACCTGGGGCTCTATAGCAACCTCGACAAGCAGGCGCCTAAGAGCTTTAAACTGGGGAGTAAAGTGTTCAGGGAAGATGCCTTATAAGAAAACAAAAGCACAGGGAGTCCAACTAGAGAGCAAATTGTTGTAACAACTCAGATGAGAGATAATACAGGCTGAATTGGCAGGAATAAAGGGATACAGAGAATATGGAAATACTTCAGTGGTGATGAAAATCAATAGTTTTTGGTGACTTCTTTTGATCACAGGATGTGGGAGATGGAAGGAAAGAAGGACAAGGAGTTGTTGCTGAGTGTTTACTAGGGCATTAACTTAGACTGGGGAAAAGAAGCAGGGCTAGGGTAAATGGTGCCAAGTTATTGGTTGCCCCTGAGCTTGGAGAGCCTATGCATCATCCAAAGGAGCACATAAGCAGCCGGTTGGTGCTGAGCTTGATGGAACACACACACACACACACACACACACACACACACACACACACACACACACACACACACACACACACACACAGCAACTCTAATGAATGTTTAGAATCATGAGGCAAGTGACATCTATGACATAAAAGAGATGGATGTTTCACTACTGGTATGCATTTTTAAATTGAAAAAAAATATAGCATTTCTAGAAACACACATTCAATAATTTAATGATTAAAATAAAGAGCTCTGGCAGTATAGAGTACTTGACTAGCATGTATGTCTTGAGTTCAATCTCCAACACTGCATAAAACCAGTTATGGTGGTCATGTATATAACAAAACACTCCAGAGGTGGAGGCAGGAGGATCAGAAGTTCAAGGTCATCTTCGCCACACAGTTAAGGGCTACATGAGATCATTTCTCAAAAGCAAAACAAAAATAAGTAACAAATTAGTGGTAGAGTACCTGCCTAGCATATGCAAGGCTCTGAGTTCACAGATTGGGGGAGTGATCAACATGTATTTGATATAAATTATATCAAATATTGAGCAGCTTTTCATAGTAGTGTTTGTAAACACCACAATAATATATACCTTGTCAACACATTACTGTAGTTATTTATTCATACAGATCTATACTTTAAATAAAGATAACAAACAGCAAAACCAGATACTATGTGTGGTATCTATATTAACAATAAGACATCATGAAGCAGGTTGCATTACCATTTCTATATAGAGTAAACATCCGACACTCATTGAGAAAAAGAAATCTATGCAAGGTCTTATCACCACTAAATGGCAAAGCTAGAATTCAAAGCATTCTAAAACAACAATATTCTGTGTTTGGCAACCTTCCTCACAACATTCCTGTGCCCTCTGCTCAGGCCTCTTTGGTTGAAAGACAGCAATAGCTTTTATAATCCAGAAGGAGGCAGGAGAGCACAGCGATTTAGTGCTTATTTCAAAATCATACTTAATGAACTGTTAAAATGAATTCACGCATTTGTGGAGAAATCTGTGCTTCTGAATACAGTTTAAAACTCCCTGGATTAGCTTTATGTGTGTCAAAAATTCTCTGCATTAGAAATATCACTTCAAGGAATGAAACTTTCTACAAAACAATAAAGAGAAAAAAATGGAAAACTCCTAATGTTTATAGATAGACCTAATTAAATGATTGAATTATGATGGACACAACATAACTTGAAGCCTGTAAAAAAAAACTCATACAAATAACCCTATGAATTGGTGAAAATAGGTATATGATACAATGAATTACAAAAATAATAGCGTAAAAATGTGTAGAATATGTGTGTTTAAGTGTAGGCAAGCAAGTGTTATGCTGCTAGGATTACTTTAGGATGCCAGGATTAAGAGGAATAGGCAGATGGAGAGATTATTCAGTGGTTGGGAACACTAGCTGCTCTCCCAGAGGACCAGGGGTTCTATTCCCAGCCCCAACATTGGTGGCTAACAACTGTAAGTCCAGTTCCAGGAGACCCAACTTCCTCTTTGCAGACACCAGGCACATATGTTTCAACATAGACATACATGGATACATGTTCATCCATGTGGACATTAAAAACAATAATAATAATTTAGGATAAAAAGGACATGTTCTATGGATGTCAATAAGGAGGCCTCTGCACTCCAGGGAGCCTCTGGTGGTGTAGTAGTATTTTTCCCTGTTGCAACAAGGGACTTTGAGAGCCCATCCCACATGAAGGGTTACACTCTGGCCCTGGACACATGGGGAAGGGCCCAGGACCAGCACAGGAAGATTTGGTGGACTTTGCAGAGCCCCCTTTGAGGGCCCTACCCTGCCTGGGGAGTGGTGGGTGGATGGGGTGGGGGTTAGGCTGGGGGTAGGGGAGGAGGGATGGGGCGAGGGGAGGGAGAGGAAGAAGGGACTTACATGTGAAAAAAGCTTGTTCCCTAACTAGAACTAATAAATTTAAAAAAGGACATGTTCTTTTTAAACATTCATATATAAATGTGTATAAATAATTTAGTTTGAAAAGATATTATATTTAAATATATACACATACATACATACATACATACATACATACATGTGTGTGTGTGAGTATTTATATAACCATTGATAATAGTGGGCATGCATTACTTTTATGTAGAAAGATAATTCTAAATCTAGTGAGCCTAAATTAAGAAGACTAAAGGAAGTCATATTCAAATGTACTATGCTACACATATATTATTGAATATCTTCATGCTGTTGAACAGACCAGCTATGCTAGCATGGGAGACCATCATGCAATATTAAATGAAAGATGCACAATCTAGAAAAATATGCCTGGGTTTATATCAGTTTTAAAGTTACAAAGGTATTTATCATTCTTCTATGAAAAAAAAAACCTAAAAATTTCTAGAATATGAAGCAAGTGTTAGTAACAGTGGTAACTCTGGAGATTGAGATCAGCCAGAAGGAACCCTTCATTTGTATTTCATATTGAAACATATATATATATATATATATATATCATATAACTCATTATAACATATAACACATTATAATGAAAATGTGTTACTCTAACACTTCAAAGCAATGCAATCAACTCTAAAAATGCAGTTCTACCCATGGATCTTTACATGTTTAATGGTATAATAAAGACTGGACAAAAAAGCAGGCAACTTTAAATATATATTTCACTATGTCAGTTTTCCTTTTCTTCCCACATCCAATAGGTTTCTTTATTTAATCTCGCTGAATGTAAGCTCATTCCAGCATTCTCTAGAATAATCTAAAGAATATCAACTTCATCACTTTCCTCCCATGTTAATACTCAGGAAATACACTCAAGACATTCAAATGTTTCATCTTCACCAGCTTTTGTACGTCTGAAGAAAGACTGCAGAAATATGAGTGATACATTTTGGAAATGGAACCATCTACCCCTGGTTCCAGCTGCTTTCTCATGAACATGCAGCTCAAGTTTTCTTTGATGGAGAAGGCCTCTTGCAGAGACACTGCTGCCATACAAATCAGGATGCATACCCCCTTCCTTGCGCACTGCTGCATTATCTAAGAGTATCATCCTCGCCTCTGGCAACCAGTTCTAGCCTTAAACACTCTTCCTTCTATCCATCAACATCTGTAGAGAAGACTTCAGAAGGAAAACCCTGTCACAGCTTTGGGAGCTCACTGGTTCTCTATTAAGAGAAGAGACCGATCTTTACATGCTCTAGGGACCTGGTCTGTGTGCTCAGAACCAAGCATTGCCACACTTCCTTTTAGGCCGAGCTGGGGATCGAACCCAGGGCCTCCTCCGGCTTACAAGTTAATCACTCTGCTACTGAACCAGCACCAACCATTTTAATCTTTACTTCAAAATGGCAGGGCAATGGAAAAGCACACTGTGGGAGATGATTATGCCAAGCTGTGCATCAAGGACCATAATGACAGGCAAAGATGTACTTGCAAACTTTTCGAACTTCAAGAAAGACACAGGAATTGTTAGCAGAGTCCTAAAAAGACAAGATCTCCTGAGTAAATTGGGAGCTTGAAGGGGGCAGGGGGAGGGTGGAAGGGGAGAGGATGTGGTGATATCATGCTTGTACAAATAATGCCTGTCTGAAGGTCAGAGAATGGAGCTTGCCACTAGCTAACCATAGAGGTCTGGAGGCCAATCAGACAGGAAGTGAGATAGCAGGGCAGAAACAGCATATAAGCAGGGAGAAACAGGAATTTGCTCTCTTGTTTGCTGAGACACGAAGGAGGTAAGGTGTGGTGGTGGCTTGCTCCTTCTCTCTGATCTAGCATTTTCCTCTACATCAGACTCTGGGTTTTTATTATCTAGACATTGCAGACTTTGCCAGCAAGCCTAGCATATGCTATGGCACTGGGTTTCATTACTAGCACCATAGAGAAAAGAATCTTTTTTTAATTTATTTTATTGTTGAAAATAATTTTTCATACAATATATTCTGATTATGGTTCATCTAGCTTCTCCCAACTTCTCCCAAGCTCCCCAGCACTCACCCTTTCTTCCTCACTCTCATTGCAAAACAAACAAGCATGGAGAGAGAGAGAGAGAGAGAGAGAGAGAGAGAGAGAGAGAGAGAGAGAGAGAGAGAGAGAGAGGAGAGAAAAAAATTAGAATAAGACAAAAATGAAGAAAAAAGAGTACAAGAAACAAATAGAGATGCAGAGACACACACATTCACACATAAATACCACAAAACACAAAACTCCAAGCCACAATATATAAGTAAAAGACCTGTAAGGCTTAAAAAAAAAAAGACTTCCAAAAATACCACTGAATTTGTTTTGTGTTGGCCATCTACCACTGGGCATGTGACTGCCTTTGAGTTTGGTTTGTGTAAGAAGTGAGACCTCATCAGAGGAAGCTACTTATTCCTTTGCAAGTGGTTATCAATTTGAAATAGTGGTTATCAAATTGAAATCCTTCTTGGTTAGGGACTTGGGGTTTGTGTACACTTCACCTTCAAGTGCTGGAGCTCATCCACCTTAGGCCTGTGTAGGCCCTGTGGATGCTGTCACTGTCTCTGTGAGTTCAATTGTGTGCCAGTCCTGTTGTGTATAAACTGCCTTGTGTCCTTGGTGTTCTCCATCTATACTGGCTCCTACAATCTTCAATCTCCTATTCTACAGAGTTCCCTGAGCCATGAAAGGAAGGATTGGATGGTGACACCACATATAAGACTGAGTATTTAGCATTATGTCCATATACCTTAAGATGTTATCTATCTATCTGTCTGTCTGTCTATCATCTATCTTTTATTATCATCATCTTTATCTTTTATCTACTTACTCCCATCTATTATTTATCTATCATCTATCATCTATCTAACTTCACAGAAATATCAACTTACACTTAAAGGTCATTTTCCCCCTGGGTGTTTTCTGCTCTATTTTAAGAGAGTGTTTCAATCTGTACCCCAGGTTGGCCTGCAAGTCACTATGTAGCACAAACTAGTCTTGAATTTGAAGCAATCCTCCTGCCTTTCTGGGATTACAGGCATGAACCACCATACTCAGCCACATTTTCAAGATTTAATAAAGATTATTGTGTAATAACTAAGAACATAAAATATGCAAGCATCATCATTTCACCAATAAAGATTAAATGCTCCAACATAAGAAAATACAGACAACTACTTTCACTTGACAGCTGTGTCAAATTTTAAAATTAGTATAAAGACTGCTACATATTTTTAATGATTCATCTTAAGTTTAAAAAGGAGGAAAAGATGAAGTTCTTAGAGAAAAAGAAAATTAATGACACATACTGCATGTAACTAATCATGCATCAAGTATAATAATAATCTACCAGGATGTTCTAATTTTACTACAAGATTTAAATTCAGAGGTCTTTGTTATGATCTGAATAATTCAGTCTTATGCTATTTGACATTACTCTTAGTATAGACCAAATATTCTGGATAGTTACCATCAATTAAATATGTTAACTATTGTCCCCAAGTAGCATTTATTCCCCCTGGAAGACATTCCTTATGCTCTAACTACTATTGCACACTGCATAGCTTGCTAGTGAACACTTAGTTTCCCCTTTGTGGGGGAATAACAACCATTGCCTTGACCTACTCCAGCAAAACACTGCCTCTAACAATCACTTTTCCCACTGGCTTATGATCCATAGAAAATACTTGCATGCCCCCAGGAGTGCCCTGTGTAGTCTATCAGGCTACACTCTTAACCACTTAACTTTTTAAGGCGCTGTTATAGTTAACTTTACTGCTAACATAGCATAGCCACCTTGATTATTTTTAAAACTTAAGCATTTGACCTGTGATATGAAAAGCTCAATCCTGCAGCTTTAAGCTTGTATACTAAATGACTAAAGTTGGGTAGTATATTTAATATCTGATAGCAGAAGTATTATTCCTATAAGTATGCATTCCTATAAGATATTAAGGTGGATAAACACAAATATTGGAGATTAAATCTTGAATTTGTACAGATAATAGCAGCATGCAGTTACTTCCCATTGACAAGGGAAACCATCACAAAAAATCAAAGTTAGTTTCAAAGCTTTGTCCATGCTTTTCCAATTTGAAGAAAAAAAAAAAAACACCTTTCTGTTAAAACACACTTTCTTTTCATGTCTGGGTATGAGTGAATATAAGAATGATGAGGTTATTTCTTTTGTGTGTGTATGTGTTCATGTGTCTGTGTATATTCACATGTGTTTACAAGTGAGCATGAAGGCCAGAGGTCACATTGGATGTTTTCTTCCATCTCTGTCTTCCTTACTTTTGAGACAGGGTCTCTCACCACCCATTAGGCAATATTGCTAGGCCAGCATACCCCCAAGAGATCCGCCTGTCATGTTTCCAGGGCTGCTATTATGAGCAGGGGTCCTGCACCCCTGTTTTCACATGTGTGCACTTAGAAACACTTGACAGCCTAAGCTGCCTCCCCAGGCTCCTAATATAATTTCATTTTTACTAAGTCCTGAAATGTTATTATGGGTTATATTAATCAGTAGGTTCTCTGTCTGTGGATAAATGACACTTATAAAGGATAGTACCTTCCTACTCTCCAATCCTTAAATCAGATGAACCAGTACAAATTTATGTTAAAACTTGTGGACTATGATTATGATGATGAAAGGCCTCAAATAAAATATGCACAGATTTTGAGGCTGCGTGTTCAATATCACATAGTAACTAATATGTAACACAATGAGAGAAGGCCAAATAAATGATTATATACACAAAAAGAACATGTAGCCAAAGTACTTTATCATTTCAACAGGGGTAAGGAGGACAAATTCTCAAATATTATTCTGATTAAATTTCTTATGAGAATAAAAATTACAAAAGTAGCCAAAATAATAATTTAAATATATGAAATAGTTAAAAGATATTGTTAAGAAAACCTAGAAAGAGGTGGAGATGTAGCTCAGAGTTAGAACGCACATACACATACAACACCACACACACACACACACACACACACACACACACACACACACACGGTAATTGAAAGGCCCAGGATTTGACATCTAGCATGGAAAAAAATTGTTGAAAAATATTTATTTGGGTGGAAAAATTCACACCATACATGTACACATATAAAATTATTAAGATGAGATAAGGCAGATATCCATTTATTTACTTTATCAATTAATTCCAAAATTTTAATTGTGGTTAATAACAATCCATTCTAAGATGTAATCATGTATTTAAAAATACATTTAAAAAGAGAATGGGTCTTTCCTAGCCATCCGCCATGGTGGATGGATGAAAGGCTAGAGCTAACATGGGGTTAGCTCATAAAACAACTGCAATAAAACCTCTTGCTGTTTGCATCAAAATAAAATAAAATCAAAATAAAAAGAGAATGGGAGCTGTGTGTCAGTCTGTGGTGGAGTCCAGCTTTCGAGGCTGATATAGGAAGATGACTGCAAGCACAAGGCCAACCTGCATTTACAGTCACAGTGTGATTAAAAACAAAACAAAACAAAAAACAGAACAAAACCAAATGACCATCAAAATCTAAACCAAAATTCTTAAAAATAATAAAAGTGTAAGGTTTAATATTTATCATACAAATGAAAAAAGAAAAATATGAATAAGGCTAAATCAGTTATGAAAGTAGTTGCATAGAATAAGAGCAAGGATTTGTAGCAAATGTGATCTTGGGATGTAAGGAGTCGTTTGCCAAGTAGAGACTGGGGAAATGCATCATTATTAGGAGCAATATTTTCCTCTGATCTTGGAGATTCCATTTTTGACATGACTCCACAGCTACTGTAGCCATCCTGCATTTATGACAGCATCCATCCACTCCATCTCCCCTGAATACAGTGAAATTTCAAAGCTGTTCTGTAAGCACTCTGTACTTAACCAACAGTACATTAATTCACTTCTAGGCACTAGTCACAAATTGACCTTTTTAAACTCTAGTGTATAATTTTCTCTCTCTCTTTTCTTGTTCTTCTTTTCTTTCTTTGATAACTGCATGTTTTAAATATTAGTGAAGCTAGATATAAGCACTAATTTCCTAAAATGGCAAAAGGCAACTTAATGTTTCTGCACAGCAGCTGTAATACACAATATTGCAGAACTAAATTATTACAAACAGTGCCAACAGTTTTCTACACTCAGTACTTAGATAATTATAAAAAATCATCTTCATTACAGCATGCTAGCATTTTTTAACAGTTTAATTTAGATAAGTTACAAAATATATTCAAATCACACAGTTATAATTACTGTAGACCCGAGCAGCTATAAAATGTTCCCAACCAAATCCCTTTGACCCCGTTAATGTCTCTTCCTTGTTAATCTAAGGTAAACGTTGTTTGTAGTGTGCATTTGTTAAAGAATATGAAAGGGGGTGGGAAATCCCATAGCAGTTGTTATTGATTCCAGCATTTACCAACAGAGAGTTAAGTGATGTTTACAAAACAGAACAGATGCAGATGCTACCAAAAAGGTAAACAATTGCTTCATGGCTTCCTGCCAGATTCTGAACCAATACATTAAACTCCAAGTGAAGCACATTTCCCCTATGGATTGCACTTATTGCCACTTCATTTCCTATGTGCTTCGTCTCTCTATTGCAGTGCCTGGCACTAAGCTATTTCCAGTTCCTTGCTGACCCTTGAGGCCTGGTGCTACCACACACAGCCATTAGAAAAGGGAATTGCATGTGTCTGACACGGCCTGAAACCAATTATTTGATATTTTCTTCAGAATGATACCCAACTCTGTTGGGAATGAGCAATCATGAAATAATTTACCTCCTGATTTAATTTTTTCCTGCACAAATTAGTTGTAGACAGAACTGACACACAGCTGCCTGTGACATAGCTGTGTCTTATCAAGATGATACTTGGAATGAAACAGCGAGGTCAGACTTGAATAGGTTGGGGAATCCTGCTTTAAAGAGGCCTTGACAAGTTTATCAGATATACTGATCACATGTACTCTCTGCTGATTGAAAATGACAGCAGCTTAAACAGCACTCAAAGCCACACAGAGGATATGACGACACAAGCCTATCGGGCCGGGGATGTCTTTAAACACCTGTCCGATTCTGTATGCTTTTGTGTGCCAGAAACCTTGGGGTATACTTTAAAAAAATTACAAAATATTAAAATCAAACTCCCATTTGTTTGTATTTGAATAGACGTCATTTCATATGCATTAGCCCTGTTTTAAAATATGTGCTTTTATGAGACTGCTACATGTATATATATATATATATATATATATATATATATATATATTTCCTGTGTTTTTTCTTTGTCTCCTTTTCTTCTGTTGGTGTGTTTGTATTGTCCTATTCTGATCTGCTTGTTTTTACCTTATTTTATTTAGTCATTACTCTTTACATGTTTGATGGTTTTCTGATGACAGATAGCAAGAATGCGAATCCAGATGGAGGTAGAGGTGAAGAAGAAATTGGAGTAGTTTTAGGAGGGAAAACAATAATCAGAATGTATCGATTTTAAAAATCAACTTTCAATAAATAGAAATAGAAAAAAATTAAATGTGTGATGGACATCACATATTTCCAGATGCCCGTCACACTCTTACTTTTTTTTCTTTTAGATAGCTAAAAAGTATGGATTAGCCATTTTAGTTATTCTCTATTGATAAATACATTTTATTCCCCCTTATTCCTATTGAAAAGGATGCTGAAAAAGGCAGTGCATGGAACATTATCCTTGTGGTGGATTGAATAAGAAACATACCCCATAGCTTACAGATCAGAACACTTGGTACCCAGCTGACGGTGCTGTTTGCAGATGTTATGGCACCTTTAAGAGGCAGATCCTCACTGTAGGAAATACGTCTCTTGGGGTGGACTGTGAGAACTGACAGCCTTGCTCCACTCCAGCTCCCACTCTGTGCTTCCTACATATGGCTAGAGATGTGATCTCCCAGCTTCCTGTTCCAGCCACCTGCCACTTTGTTTTCCCCACCATTATGGAATCCCCTTTATGAACTGTAAGCGTAAATAAACTTTATTCTATAAACAAACATAAAGACATAAATGTCAAAGATCATATTCTTCTGTAACTCAAGTCTCTAAAAGTATGTTCCCTGAAAACATAGCAGACCTATGCTTTTCCTTTTGTGGCATTTAAGACCTATAAAGAAGGCAAAATGTGAGATATCAGTTTTCCTTAAATATAGCAAGCTGATAAAAATTTGCATAGATCCAAAATAATGAGGAATTAGAAAGAGAACACAAGTCTCTCTGGGGAGAGCTACTAAATGCAAAGTTTCAATGAAATCTGTGCTATCATATCCTGTTCATAAATTCAAGCAAGAATTTTCTCATTTTTATATTTCACATTTGAATTATACACTTGATTTTGGCTATTAAATCTTAAGAGTCTATAGCTGCTATGTCATCTTATTCTATTTCAGGTTCCAGGCTCCACTCACTAGTCCCATGAATTTTATAGCAATTCTGATCACGATTATGAACAATGCCATTCAAATAATTCAGTCTTCAAGTAGTTGAATGATTACTGTCTTATTGTATCGCAAGAAGAATTATTAGCAACATAATCGGTTTTAGTGCACTTTGGAGTAAGAAGATAAAAGGCAGCATTAAAACATCTTTATAAATATCATTTCTCTGTCAACAATCATAATGTCTGGAGGTATTTTTTTTTCAGGAGTGATTACTCACAAACCTGAGTGTCTAATCCAATAACCACACTGTATTGTTCCTTTGGCTAAAGGAAATATGACCACTAAAATTTAACCTTAAAGTGTTTCTACCTTGGGGGACAAAATAATGACGTTTATTCAAGTCAGTTTAGTATGACCATGTTACAGAAAACTAGACAAACTTCAAATTATTTAGTCTTGTGTGTTCACTGACATCACAGAATTCCAGTGGCCATAATAGAGTCACATCTTAAATGTGGACTTACTATTCTGAGCTCATCTATGTGATTAGAGAAGAGATTTCAACTAGGAATTTCACACTGGGAAGAAGTTGTCAACAAGTGCTGCTCAGTTTAGCTTTGGACTGAGGCAATATACACTAAACTACAATTTGACACATTTTTTTCATCTTTTTTTATTTGCATTAGAAACAAGATTGTTTTACATGTCACTCCCAGTTCCCACTCCCTCCCTTCCTCCTCTACTATCACCACCCCCAACTAAAACCCTACCTATCACAAATCCTTTCTACTCCCCAGGGAGTGTGAGGCCTTCCATAGGGGGTCATCAGAGTCTATCATATCCTTTTGGATAGGGCTTAGGTCCAGCCCCATGTGTCTTGGCTCAGGGAGTATCCCTCTATGTGGATTGGGCTCCCAAAGTCCACAACTATGCTAGGGATAAGTACTGAACTACTACAGGAGGTCCTGTAGATTTCCAAGGTCTCCTTATTGAAACCCAAGTTCCTGGGGTCTGGATCAGTCCCATGGTGATATCCCAGCTATCAGTCTGGGGACCAAGAGCTCCCCGTTGTTCACTTTAGCTGTTTCTGTGGGTTTCACCAGCCTGGTCTGGACCACTTTGCTCATCACTCATTCTTCTCTGCAACTGGATTCCAATTCATTTCAGTGATTAGCTCTGGGTGTCTGATTCTACTTCCACCAGATGCTGGACGAAGGCTAAAGGATGGCATATACAACAGTCATCAATTTCATTAACAGGGGAGGGCATTTAAGGTAGCCTCTCCTCTGCTGCTTATATTGTTAGTTGGTGTCATCTTTGTAGATCTCTGGACAATGACGCCGGGCGTTGGTGGCGCACGCCTTTAATCCCAGCACTCAGGAGGCAGAGGCAGGTGGATCTCTGTGAGTTCGAGACCAGCCTGGTCTATAGAGCGAGTGCCAGGATAGGCTCCAAAGCTACACAGAGAAACCCTGTCTCGAAAAAATAAAACAAACAAACAAACAAACAAAACCCTATAATGGCTCCCTCTATTATTGTATCTCTTATCTTGCTCTCCTCTATTCTTCACTTGACTCAACCTTTCTCCTCCCTCATGTCCTCCTCACCCCTCTTCTCTGCTTCTCATTCTCCTAGCTCCCTCCCCCATCCTCCCATGCTCCCAATTTGCTCAGGGGATCTTGTCCCTTTCCCCTTCTCCAGGAGATCATGTATATCTTTCTTAGGGTCCTCCTTGTTTACTAGCTTCTCTGGCAGTATGGATTGTAGGCTGGTAATCCTTTACTCTATGCCTAAAATCCACATATGAGTGAGTAGATACCATGTTTGTCTTTTTGTGATTGGGTTACCTCGCTCAGAATGGTTTCTTGTAGTTCCATCCATTTTCCTGCAAATTTCAAGATTCCATTGTTTTTTCCTGCTGAGTAGTAAGTACTCCATTGTGTAAATGTACCACATTTTCTTTAACCATTTTTCTGTTGAGGGGCATCTAGAATGCTTCCAGGTTCTGGCTATTACAAATAGTGCTGCTATGAACATCATTGAACAGATGTCCTTGTTGTATGAATGTGCTTCTTTTGGGTATAAGCTTAAGAGTGGAATTGCTGGATCTTGTGGTAGACTCATTCCTATGTTCCCGAGGAGTCACCATACTGATTTCCAAAGTGGCTGTACAAGTTGGCACTCCCACTAGCAGTGGAAGAGTGTTTCCTCTTTCTCCACATCCTCTCCAGCATAAACTATCATTGGTGTTTTTTATTTTAGCCATTCTTACAAGAGTAAGATGGTATCTCAGAGTTGTTTGATTTTCATTTCCCTGATGGCTAAGGGTGTTTAACACTCTCTTATGTGCCTTTCAGCCATTTTAGATTCCTCTATTGAGAATTGTCAGAATGCAAGGATGGTTCAACATACAAAAATCCATCAATGTAATTCACCATATAAACAGACTGAGGGAAAAAAAAACACACAATTTGATACTTTTCATGTCTTTGCATGTGTGATTTTAGATCACCATATAGGTAGTATAATCATCAAAATCCTTGAAAGACCAGTAGCAAGTTTAAAATATATGCACAAAATGTAATTCAATTTTTAAGAATTTCTGACTGGAAATCCTTGGAGACGTTTGTACATTTTGCATGAAGCTTAACATTACTCCTCATTTCTGAGTGTGCCAAGTAGAGAGCTGGGTCCTTAACTCAGTGTAACCAGCAGTTGCGTAGCCTTTGTAAACTTCATGCAGAGATCACTCCAATCAGAAAATGACATTTCAGACAAGCTACTTCAGCAGTTGACTTTCCCACTGTGGAGTCAAAGCTTGCATCCACAACCCCTTAGTCCACCCAAAGGTGATAGTGTTTGAAGGTGAAAGTTTTGACATTGATTCCAGGAACGTGTCCTTATGTGCAGGATTATTGTCCTTATAAAAGAGACCCAGGAGAGTTCCTTAGCCCTTTCTCCATGAGAAGAACCACAAGAGATCTCACTAGACATCACATCTGCTAACCCTTGATCTCAGGACTCACTAGGCTCTGAAACTTGAACAAATCATATTTTTTGGTTCAGACCCCCCAACCCCACCCCATGTTTATGGTGTTTTGTTATCTACTTGTGTTTGTAATCTGGATTGACTAAGACATTTTCTAAGAAGAAAAATAAGTATCTGAAGATGTTAGGTGACAACTGCTTTCAGATAAATTTTGTTTTATAGCAAATATTTGATTTCATTGATGTGATACTGATGGCCTAAGATTTTCATGCTTATCCATAATTACAACAGAAATGTTGTAACATAATGCATACTTTAGCAATATGATTTTCATGATGAAGACTGCTATGGGACAGGTGCAGTCACTAAAAATCTCAGGCCACAGTTAAAATGATTTCATCCCTAAAAAGAAATGTTGGTTTGTGTCTTTATTGCATTTCCTTCTTGAATATTTACTTAAAAACTTTTATGGTATTAACCACTTGTTGTTACTCTAAAAGCCAGAAGTGACTTTCTTAAAACCTGAAATGTTAAGTCAACAATATTTAACACAGAGAATAAATGGATCCCTGGAAAGATGATGATGTGCTCATTGAGAGATTCATGACCTGTGAACAATGTAACATAAAACAACAGAACTAAGAATCTACACTAATCACTGCATTCAAGAACGGATAATTTTAAGAGAGTAGAGGGGAAGCCAAAAAGGCTGTATGAGGTTCCATATGCCTTGGCAACTCATGTCCTACAGAGCAAGGCTTGCAACAGGCTCAAATGTACTTTCCCATATTCTTGGCTTAACACAGAATGGTTGAAAAAAATAAATCAACTCACTTTGTGAATAATTTTATTTGAATTTTTGTTCCAATGATTGTTTTCAGTTATCTTCATTCTGCTCTTAAATGTCTTACTCATATTTTTAAAAAGATATTATTTCTACAAGTCAAAAATGAGGCTTTTCTGAACCTCAGTACTAGGCCCGAAGCCTGGTGGTAATGGTAGGGCTGTTCAGTGGTAGAGCACATGCCTGGCATGTGCACAGTCCTGAATTCAGACTCTAGCACCAAAACGAAGACTAAAACCCACAGTATTTCAGCCTTTGCCGAATTTTAGTTCAGGTCAGACAACCCCATACCCTGCCACAGAGGTCTATGCACCCTATATCTATGAACTTAAGCAAAGTGGAGTGAACCTAGCTGCTGCTCAACATATGGTGAGATCTTATCCATTTATAAACTGGAGTACTACTCATTTCTGAAGAAAAAGGAAATCAGTAAATTAGCTGGAGGATTCACAAACTTAGAATGTATTGTATTAAGAGGTTCACCCAATCTCAGAAAGAAAAAAAAAAGTAACACTGCATAACACCCTCATATGTAGACCCTCTCCTGTATTGTACAGATATATGTATGAGCAAATGTCCCTGTGGGAACTGAAAGGGAAAGTATCAGCTCAGCACCCTTGTGACCAAGAAGGGGAAGAGAACAAGGGAAAGGGTGCAGGGAAATGTCCCTGAGGGACAAAGGACTGCCTCTGGATAGACAGGAGACAGACCATACACATAGGAAAATGGCAATTTATAAAGGTACAAGAGGAAACACTGTGTTAGGATGAGGGCATTAATTTTAACTGGGCAGGTTAATTAGGTGAGCAAAAGAGGGCTCCTATTGCTGGACCTCAATGCTTTGAGACTGGAACTTGGTAGTCAGCCTCAGAAAGAGGAAGTGGTCAACCACAGGAATAGATCTGGGCTAGCTTTTGGAATGTAATCTAATGGTTTTTTAGCAAGACAGCGTGAATCCAGAGGAAATAAGGGAGAAGGGCAAGACCTTTCAGGGCCATGCTTGCCACACTCTGGATGACCAGAGTCCCTTCGGGTATAGTACAACACATAGAAAGGAGAAAAAAGGGTGGTATCGGGTGTTGTGGAAGGACAGAAACAGGTCAAGGACAAATGAGTCATGGAAGTTAATTGTTTTTTTAGTGTTAACACTCAGGGTTCTCTTGTGGTTTTGTTTGTTGTTTGTTTGGTTTGGATTTTGGGTTTATTGTGTGGTGGATATGAATATAAGAAGGGGAGCGGGGAGAACAAGAGGCCTGAGAGAGGGGAGGAATAGAGGAGGGCAAGAAAGGAGATGCCTTGATAGAGGGAGACAGTACAGGTTTGGAGAGAGGTCTGGCACAGGGGAAATGTTAGGGGATCCACAGGGATGACCCCAACTAAGAATCCAAGCAGTGGTGGAGAAAATGCCATTGATGCCCTTCCCCTATAATGAGATTGGTATCTACCTTGGTTATCATTCCTAGAGCCTTCATCCAGTAGCTGTTTAAAGCAGAAACAGGCACCCATAGCTGAGCACTGAACCATACCCCTAGATTCCAATTGTGGAGAGGGAGGAGGGATGAGCAAAGGAGCCAAGACGTGGATGGAGAGACCCGAAGAAACAGTTGACCTGACCTAGTGAGAGCATGGAGACCCTAGTCATAAAGCTGGGGAAACAGCATTGGTCCAAACCAAGCCCTCTGAATGTGGGTGCCAGCTAGGAGGCCGAGACTGTCTATGGGACCTCTAACAGTGGAGCCAGTCTTTAACCCTAGAGCACAAATGGACTTTGGGAACCCATTCCCTATGGAGGGATATTATTGCAGCCCAGATACAGCAAGGAGGGCCTAGGCCCTCCCCCAAATGATAAGACAGACTTTGAAGGTCCCTGGTAGAGGGACTCACTAACCCTGGGGAGGAGTATGGGGATGGGATTGGGGGGATTGGTGGGGAACATGGGAGGAAGGGAGGGTGAGGGAATGGGGGGAATGGATTTGTAAATATGAGTAGTAATTAAAGAATTTAAATAAAAAAGAATAAAATTGAAGCCAGGCAGTGGTGGTACACACCTTTAATACCAGCACTTGGGAAGCAGAGGCAGGCTGATCTCTGTGAGTTCGAGACCAGCCTGGTCTACAAAAGCTAGTTCTAGGACAGCCTCCAAAGCCACAGAGAAACCCTGTCTTTAAAAAACAAGAAGAAGAAGAAGAAGGAGAAGGAGAAGGAGGAGGAGGAGGAGGAGGAGGAGGAGGAGAAGGAAGAAGGAGAAGGAGAAGGAGAAGGAGAAGGAGAAGGAGAAGGAGAAGGAGAAGGAGAAGAAGAAGAAGAAGATTAATAGCAAAATCTTAAAATTCTAGGTGAAGCTAATTTAGCTCTATAGACTTGGGTCTGGGTGTTTGTTTGAGTGGCTATATTAATCTAGTAGTGTGATTTTTTTATTTGCAAGTTCATTCCAATGAAGTGACTTTTATTTTTTAGAAACATATTCAAATGTAATAAGCTATACAAATTTCAGAATGAGATGCGACTCCACAAGAAACCAATGCACTAAGTCACTTTTCATCTTCTATTTATAGTATCTGAACATCATAATTTCAAAACATAACAGGAAAAACTGTCTTTGTGTCATTAGAAAGAACAACCAAGTGTTACAAAGAGGAAGAGAGCAAATTGAAAACTGAAGGAAATGTAGTGCTTGTTCACTTTTGCTCAACAGGGGCAAACATATTACTGCAATTCACTTTACACCCACTTTCTTTCTTACTGAATGTACCTGAATGTACTGTCTATCTGTCTTGTTCTTCTGTCTGGACAACATTGAGAGGACTGAAAACACTGAACAGAGAAATCCAGGTCAGAAATTCAGAATCCATGCATCAGAAAGCAAAAGTTTCTAGAGACTAAGAAATATACCACCCATTATCACCCTCTACCCAAACACAACTCACACTTCCCATCATAGCTGTATATGTTGAATCTTTTCCAAAATTAGCATTTCCTTAGGGTAAGAATGATTGTATAATAAAACTTTGCTTCACAAAAAGCTGATGTGAATTCAATAAAAATGAAGGTAAAACGTACCCAAACTTATGGGACACTTTGAAAGCAGTGCGAAGAGGAAAGTTCATAGCACTAAGTGCCCAAATGAAGAAACTGGAGAACAGTCACACTAGAGAATTAACAGCACAACTGAAAGCTCCAGGACAAACAGAAACAAACTCACACAGGAAGAGTAGACCCCAGGAAATAATCAAATTGAGGGCTAAAATCAATAAAGTAGAAACAAAGAAAACAATACAAAGAATCAATGAAGAATCAAAGAGTTGGTTCTTCAAGAAAATCAATAAGATAGACAAACCTTTATCCAAACTAACCAAAAGAAAGAGAGAACATGCAAATGAACAAAATAAGAAATGAAAAGGGGGGCATAACAACAGACACTGAGGAAATCCAGAGAATCATCAGGTCATACTTTGAAAACCTGTACTCCGCAAAACTGCAAAATTTAAAGGAAACGGACAATTTTCTGGATAGATATTACTTATCAAAATTAAATCAAGAACAGACAAGCAATTTAAACAGACCTATAACCCCCAATGAAACAGAAGCAGTCATCAAAAGTCTCCCAACCACAAAACGTCCAGGATCAGATGGTTTCAGTGTAGAATTCTACCAAAAATTCAAAGAAGAGCTAATACCAGTATTCATCAAACTGTTCCACACAACAGAAGCAGAAGGGTCACTGCAAACTCTTTTTAAGAGGCTTCAATTACCTTGGTACAAAAGCCACACAAAGACACAACTAAGAAAGAGAACTACAGACCAATATCCCTCAAGAACATTGGCACAAAAATACTCAATAATACACTGGCAAAATGAATCCAAGAACACATCAACATCATCGTCCACCAAGATCAAGTAGGATTCATTTGAGCGATGCAGGGATAGTTCAACATATGAAAGTCCATCAATGTAATCCACCCTAGAAACAAACTGAAAAAGAAAAACCACACGATCATCTCACTAGATGCTGAAAAAGCCTTTGACAGAATCCAACACCCCTCCATGACAAAAGTTCTGGAGAGATCAGGGATAACAGAAACATACCTGAATATAATAAAAGCAACATAAACTAAACCAACAGCCAACATCAAACTAAATGAAGAGAAATTAAATGAGATCCCTCTAAAATCAGGAACAAGACAAGGCTGTCCATTCTCTCCATATTTCTTCAATATTGTACTTGAAGTTCTAGCTAGAGCAATAAGACAGCAAAAGGAGATCAAGAGGATACAAATTGGAAAGGAAGAAGTCACACTTTCACTATTTGCAGATAATATGATAGCTTACATAAGTGACCCCAAAAAAACTCTACCAGGGAACTCCTACAGCTGATAAACACCATCAGCAAAGTGGCAGGATACAAGACTAACTAAAAAAAAAATCAGTAGCACTACTATATATAGACAATAAATGTGCTGAGAAATCAGAGAAACATCACCCTTCATAATAGCCCCAAACAACATAAAATACCTTGGGGTAATGCTAACCAAAAAAGTGAAAGACCTGTACAGTAAGAATTTTGAGTCTTTAAAGAAGATACCAGAAAATGGAAGGATTTCCCATGCTCTTTGATAGGTAGGATCAACACAGTAAAATGGCAATCTTGCCAAAAGCAATCTACAGATTCAATGCAATTCTCCATCAAAATACCAACACAATTCTTCACAGAACTTGAAAGAACAATACTCAACTTTATATGGAAAAATAAAAAACCCAGGATAGCAAAAAACAACCCCGTATAATAAGAGAATTTCTGGAGGCATCATCATCATCCCTGACTTCAAGCACTATTATAGAGCTATAGTCCTGAAAACAGCTTGGTATTGGCACAAAAATAGACAGGTAGAACAATGGAATTGAATTGAAAACTCTGATATTAACCCACACACCTAGAAACACCTGATTTTTGACAAAGAAGCTAAAATTATACAACGGAAAAAATGAAAGCATCTTCAGCAAATGGTGCTGGCACAACTGGATGCTGACATGTAAAAGACTGCAGATAGATCCATATACATTGCCATGCACAAAACTTAGTTCAAATGGATTAAAGACCTCAACATAAATCCAGCCACAATGAACCTTTTAGAAGAGAAAGTGGGAGGTACCATTGAATGAATTGGTACAGGAGAATGCTTCTTGAACATAACACCAGTAACACAGACACTGAGATCTACAATTAATACATGGGACCTCCTGAAACTGAGAATGTTCTGTAAGGCAAAGGACACAGTCAGGAAGACAAAATGGCAGCCCACAGAATGAGAAAAGATATTCACCAACCCCACATCTGATAGACAACAGATTTCCAAAATACACAAAGAACTCAAGAAGTTAGTCACCAAAACACCAAATAATCCAATTAAAAAGTGGGGGTACAGAAATAGGGAATTCTCAATAGAAGAATCTAAAATGACTGAAAGACATTGAAGAAAGTATTCAACATCATTAGCCATCAGGGAAATACAAATCAAAACAACTCTGAGATACCATCTTGCACCTGTCAGAATGGCTAAAGTCAAAAACAACAATGATAGTTTATGCTGGAGAGGATGTGGAGAAAGGGGAACACTCCTCCACTGCTGGTGGGTGTGCAAACATGTACAGCCACTTTGGTAATCAGTATGTCGATTCCTCAGGAAAATGGGAAATCAGTCTACCTCAAGATCCAGCAATTCTACTCTTAGGCATATACCCAAAGGATGCACATTCATACAACAATGACATCTGTTCAACTATGCCCATTGCAGCATTATTTGTAACAGCCAGAACCTGGAACCAACCTAAATACCCCTCAACTGAAGAATGGATAAAGAAAATGTGGTACATTTACACAATGGATTACTACTCAGCAGAAAAATACAATGGAATCTTGAAATTCGCAGGAAAATGGATGGAACTAGAAGAAATCATCCTGAATGAGGTAACTCAGTCACAAAGATAAACATGGTATGTGAAAGGTTCAGGCATTATGCTGGCCTGCCCATGTTACCTGGCAGAATCCACTCAGGCAGTACCCTGGTAAGCCAGCCCAAGGTTCCATGGGAACTAAGTCTGCACATAGGTGTAGAGGACCCCTTTAAAAGATAGACAGACCCCTATACTTACTCTTCTCTTCACTTAAGCTCTCTCTCTCTCTCTCTCTCTCTCTCTCTCTCTCTCTCTCTCTCTCTCAATAATTCTTCTGTCTTACTCTCTGCTCTGCTCTGTTCGTCCATTTCTCTCATCTCCCACTCTAGCTCTCCCTCTGTATAATAACCGGGTTAATGTGTTCTCTATAGTTTGTGTCCATCTCTCGATTTCTAATTTAAGGAAAAGAATACCAGTATGTACTCACTCATAAATAGATATTACACATAGAGCAAAGTATTACCAGCCTACAATCCATGCCTCCAGAGAAGCTAAGAAACATGGAGGACTCTAAGAGAGACAGACATGGTTCCCCAGAGAAGGAGAAAGGGACAAGATCTCCTGAACAGATTGGAAGCATGGGGGGACGGGACGGGGAATTAGGACAGAGAAGGGGAGAAGTGGAGGGGACAGGAGGACCTGAGTGAGGAGGAAAATTGAATCATGAGAGAATAGAGAAGAGCAAGAAATGAGATACCATAATAGAGGGAGCCAGTATATGTTTGAAGAGAATTCTGACACTAGAGAAAGGTCCAGAAATCTACAAGGATGTAGGGAAATGTCCAGAGATCTACAAGGATGACCCCACTAACAAATTAAGCAATAGTGGAGAGATTACCTTAAATGCCCTTCCCCGATAATGAGATCGATGACTACCTAAAATGCCATCCTAGAGCCTTCATCCAGTAGCTGATGGAAGCAGAAGCAGACACGCATAGCTAAACACTGAGCTGAACTCCTGGAATCCAGTTGCAGGTAGGGAGGAGTGATGAGCAAAGGGGTCAAGACCAAGCTGGAGAAACCCACAGAAACAGCTGACCTGAACAAGGGGGAGCTCATGGATCCCAGAGGGACAGCTGGGAAACCAGCAGAGGACAAAACCAGGCCCCCTGAACGTGGTGTCAGGAGGCTTGGGAAATCTATAGGGCCTCTGGTAGTGGAACAGTATTTATCCCTAGTTTGGACTATTGCACTCTGGGAGCCCATTCCCTATGGAGGGATACTCTCTCAGTCTAGACACAATGGGGAGGGCCTAGGCCCTGCCCCAAATGATGTGATAGATTTTGATGATCCCCCTCCATGGAAGGCCTCACCCTCCCTGGGGAGCAGAAAGGGAATGGGATAGGTGCCAGTGGGGGGCAGGGGAGGAAGGAAGAGAGAGGGAACTGGGATTGACATGTAAAACAAGCTTGTTTCTAATTTAAATAAGAAAAGAACAAAAATATATGTGACAAAAGCAAAAAAAAAAAAAAAAGAATAAGAAGAAGTTGATCGGAGTAAGTGGGAGCTCATGCTCACAGACTCCAGCAGGAGTCATTTGGGATGCTTGGTTAGTTTATGGGACTATTGGCAGTGGAACCAGTATTTATCCCTAGTGAATGAATGGGCTTTGGGAGTCCATTCCCTATGGAGGGATACTCTCTCAAGCTAAAGTGGGGAGGGCCTGTGTCCTGCCCCAAATGATGTGACAGACTTTGATGATTCCTTATCGGAGGCTTCACCCTCTCTGAGGAATGGATGAGGGGTGGGATGAGGAGATGGTAGGTGGGGTTGGAAGGGTGGAGGGAGAGGAAACCGGAATTTGCATGTATAAAAGATTGTTTTTAATTTAATGAAAAAATTAAGTAAAAAAGAAGCTTTAAGATATCCTAGAAGAAAGTTTCACTTCTGGTTTTAGTAGTATTGCAAAACTGAACATTTTTCACCCATAAAACATTGTTTGGAATTGCTGAACACTGTAATTTCTGGGTGGTAATGCAGCAAAAATAAGTCAAATGAAGAAACAGAAAACTTCCAAGCCTCTACAAACATAATATTAACTAATGGTGTCATTAATATATCAGTGACAAAATTAGTTTCAGAACTGGCAACAGATTATCTGAACTATTTCAATGTATCAGTTACGTTTAGCTAAAATTATGGATTGAATCTCAAACATAATTGTCTATTTACATTTCCTGTAATAAAATGAGATTCTCCATCCAGACACCTTTAATTTAGTAAATAAAAAAATAAAAAAGTAACATTTTCTTTTTAGTGAAAAAAAGCTTGAATTTTTACTTTCTAGATAATTGACAAATATAAAACCTAGTGCTGTGACTTGCACATCATTACTGTCATAGTTCCAAAACTCACAGTTTAAGTTTGTTCGTAGAGAAACGAATGTACATTAAAGTAACAGAAAGTTTGTTTTCCCCAAACCAATGCATACCAAGTAGCTAAAATAAAAACTTCACATTTTAGAGATATTCTGTTTTACTAAGCAACTCATTTAATTTAAGACAAGGAGCCTTAGTAGTTAAGATTATCATATTAGTCATAATGTGTTTGAATATTATGGCAAAGTAATTAACATGCTAAAATCTTAGGTTCTGTATCTAGGAAACAGGGATAAAACTCAACAACTCAGGGATGACCTAAGAATCAAATGTTTTACTGGTTCAGAAACTGGTTAGTGTTGAATAAAACACACAGAAAGTGTTTACTCTATGAGTGACTTTACACATCTGTTGATAGGTACTAAGGAAAATGAAGATGATCAAAGCAAGGGGGTGGGGGGGTGCTGGGAGGCTGGAGAGATGGCTCAGAGGTTAAGAGCACTGGCTGCTCTTCCAGAGGTCCTGAGTTCAATTCCCAGCAACCACAGGGTAGCTCACAACCATCCGTTATGAGATCTGGTGGTGCCCTCTTCTGGTGTGCAGATATACATGGAAGCAGAATGTTGTATACATACTAAAAAATTTAAAAAAAGAGTGAGGGGCACACACATGGTGGCCCCTTCTAAAAAAATGATCAAAGGGAAAAAACAAAATATAATTTTGCATTTGGCAAATCTCATATCTCATTCTAGTATTTTCTATAAAATGTATTCTAAGTTATTTGTGTTTTATCAAAACTGAAAAATTAAACCAGGCAGTGGTGACATATGCCTTCAACCCTAGCACCTGTGAGGTCAAGGCCAACCTGGTCTACAGAGCTCATTCCAGGACAGCTAGGGTAACACAGGGAAATACTGTCTCGAAAACAAAACAAAACAAACAAAACTGAAGAATTAGAATAGCTGACGACTTTGAACATAAAAAAAAAAAAAACCCTAATGTAAATCTCATGGAGATCACATTTGATCCTGTCATCTCTAAAGAGGGTAAATACAGACAAGTAAGATTTAAGTCTACATCCCTTGCCTGTAGATTGGTCCCTTGGTGAACACCTGTTGTGGAGAATAAGCACTATAGAAGGGAATGAGGTTTGTGGCTGAATGCCCCCAAGAGGAAAATAATCTTTTGTTCTGCTGATGGTATAGCCAGATGGGAATATTCCAGAAAGCTGAAGAAGGTACTGAGTATGCCAGATAAATACAGACATTGTAGGAACAAACATAGCACTTTTACTTCCTTTACATGCTGACAGATGAATTAAGATTACTTAGGAAGCTTCAACATGTATAACTACTGTATTGTAAGACTTTATGAAACCCTTAAACATGTCTTTGGGATAATACTGCTCCAGTCTAATGCTCTCCGAGCTAAATCAGTGACCTAGGGTCACTTTTTTGGGTGCTTTACGAGGCCTAGTCCTGAGGAATCACTTTTTACTCAGAGAAGAATTCATACAGTTCTGATCTTGCCTACTATCTGTACCCTTGCAGAAAACACTGCTCTTCTGTGGGCAAAACACACATTATTAATCCTTGCCTTGTCTGATTTAAATAATGCCAGAGAAAACACATATGCACTTAAGCATACTGAATCCTTATATGGATTTAGGCATACCGGATCCTTTCTAATCAACAAACAATATAGACTAATAACTGTATGTCTAAGTCTTGTATGTGGTCCTAATTTTCCATTACCTTTTCAAAAATCCTCCCATTAAAAATCCCTAAAGACTAAACATGAAACAAACATGGTTATGAGATAAAAGGGAAGAAAAAAATACATTACTAGGAATACTTTAAGATGTAAGCTAGATGGGGAACGTCTGTTCACTCCTCTTCCTACCTTCCTTCCTATGACAAATACAAGAACATGACAATGGCAGTTTGCATGATGCTTAAGGCAAGACAGCTCTCCCAGAGACAAATATTACAGGAGTCTTTTGCATCTTTTACATGACACACAAAGCCATGTACTTAGCCAGTTAATGTATCTCTGTCCATAGAGAGAACAAATTTGGTTATTCTTGGTGTCAAACTGTAGGCCTACACTCTAATTGTAGAACCAGAAAAAGTTTAGACTTGAAAGGATCCTTGGATATTATCCAATGCTAGACTGTCAAAGATTCCAAGGTTAAATTACTTAGCAAAGTTTCCAAAGCAAAGGGTAGCATCAGTCTGCAAAGCTAGAAAAGCTGACCTATAATCAAACTGTACTTTTTACCTTCTTAATACTTGAAGTAATTGTAAACAAGGTATAGATACCAGTGTTTCCCCTGAAAATGGCAACTATGGTATAAAAAATTTGGGGGACAAGTGCTCATTAACAATATAATTTATCAGTACTCACAACAGTAGTACAACAACCAAATACAAATAAAAAACCTGGACGGTTACTATTAAAAAAAAAAAAAACTGATGACTTAATAGGCATTGGTGGTATTATTTTACCTCATTTATTTACCATTTTGGGTTATTTACAGATGTACCTTCTAGTTGTGGAAAACTAGGAACTATTAAGGGTAATTGGCCGTGGAGCTCCTCACTTCTTGAGGAGAGGTTCCCCTGGAGCAGCACTCAGCTAACTCTTCTTCCGGCCTGTGGTTTATGTGCTCACACAGACAAACTTCACCCTTTCTTGGTCACAGCCATTGGATGCATAGGACGGCTAAGGGTGTCGGGTGGCCTTTATTGGCTTACTTTGCAAACGTTTTCTGTCTAAAACAGTATCATCGCTTTGCCTTCCAGAAGGGCCTTCTTTGCCCTGCAGGTTCATTTTGTTTGACTCCTAGTTTTGTGGAACTGTGGACAGAACCTAGGACTTTGCTCCTCGTACTCAAGCACTCTGCCACTCAGGTACTGATCTGTTTATTTATATATTTATTTGTTTGTTTGTTTGTTTATAGGCAGGGTTAAGTTTTCCAGACTGGCCTTGAACTTTTGAATCTTCTGGCTCAGCTTTCCTAGCAACCCAGATCACAGAGGGGCACTACTGTTTTTGGTTTGTCTTCTGAAAGAGTCTTTCTATGTAATGTATCTCAGACAGGCCTCGGCCTTCTGGGTTTTAGAATTATAGGCATAGGCCATTCACCTGGCTTTCTGGGGTGGGGCTGGGGTGAGGTTTACTTGCTGAATACCTTCAATTGTACTAAACACCTAGGGACAAGGTTTGGAACCAGCCTTTGTAGCATTCTAGATGGATGTTGTAAACCTATCCCCTGTGCTTGGTTGACTCACCCAGCCTAGATGCAGGGGGAGGCACTTGGTCCTGCCTCAACTTGATATGCAATGTTTTTGACTCCCATGGGGAATCAAAACTCCCAAGGGGCAGGCCTCTGCCTGCCCCTTCCTAAACAGAGACAGAAGAGGAGAGGATACAGGGATAGATGGGAGAAGGGGAGGGAACAGGAGGAGAGGAGTGAGGGGAAACCGTGGTTGACATGTAAAATACATGAAAAATTTTGACTAAAAAAAGTATAATTCATGTAAAACATGGGGGGGAGTTATAAAATTTATTCTAGACTTCTAATCTAGTTGCATATTTCATTATTAACTTACTTGAAAATGAATCTATCACATTAATTTGGTCTTCTGGTATTTTATTAACAAAGATAAGTAAAATACACAGTATATAGAAAATGTCAACTGACACATAAATAAATCACCAATAAATAATTTTCAAGTACTTAAATAATATAGTTCAGGAACTCCTTTAGAAATAAAAATTCCTTAGTGTTTCATGACTGATAATAAAACAATCATATTTTTATTTTTATTTTTCTCCACTAGTGCAAAATTAAAACCATAATAAGAAAGTTTATTATAGTATTATATTCTCTTTTCTTTATACTTTAATATTTTGAATAAAATTAGGAATTTTAAGCCATATTTTATTGTATATGTTATAATATAAAATAGAGATTTTAAAATGATTTATAAAGCACTATATCTCCTAAGCAATAACAATATTTTATGATTAATATTTATAATTTATATGTATTAGAATTGGCTGACTAAAATGTAATTTTTTACTTCTTTAGTTAATGTAAATTAAACCAACTTTCAACAATTCCTATTAAGTAATACTGTTTTGACTTTGGAAGACATGATACAGTGAAGTTCATGCTCTTCTGTTGTACATATATTTGTACATGTATTTATATGTGTTAGCGCACATGAGTTTCTTTTAGATAACACTTTATCATTTATTGTATGCATTCCAGAAAACCAAAACTTCATTTTTATATGACGTCCAATTTCAGTATCACTAACAGTTTAACAAGAGATGAACCACTTCCATGACTACACTTCCAGAAAGAGGAATGCATGACATGAAAGCTCATTTCATCTACTTTCTGGTTTCTTTTGAGGCTTGCAATGGGATTTCACCATATATTGACAACAGAAAAGTCTGAAAAATTAAAGAAGTAAAAGGCTGATATAAAATCAAACAGAAATGTAAATGTCACTGACCCAAAGCATGCACGGTTCCACTGTGTTTGCTGCAGCTCTTGCTTGTTTTAACTCCAGAAACAGCATTTTCTTTCAACTGCAGCTCACAAAAATTTTCAAGAATTTTTGCCATTTCTTCTGTAACTGTATCCAGGTAAGTTTCTTTAATGAACTGCACTATTGAGGAGGGAGCTAAAATTTCACATAGTATGTTAAAGTCCTCTTTTATCATTGAATATAACATGGGCATTGTACTTTGGTATCCATGAGCAATTACTTCTAAATCTGAATCTCTATTGCAGGAAGGGAAGGAGTTCTGTAGAAATTTAGCCAGCAGTCTCTTCTGGATGTTTTGGTACTTGATAAGCACTTCTGATTCTGGGTAGAGCAGGAGGAGTTGCTTCATACATTGATTTTTCAGTTCAACTCTTTGCTGTGAATTGTTGATCTCATTATGGCTTTCTAGCCTGTTCACTAAGAAGCGTCGAAGATGTAATCTTACATCATCCCAAACAGACTTCACATCCACAGAAGAGTAATCTTCAACAGAATGAAGAGAGGTCCTGGACAGGAAACAGAAGGAGGTCCCACCTAGCGGCGACAGGAATGAGATGCTGCTCTGACAGGAAAGGTCCCAGAGTAAATCCAGGATCATTTCTTCTTGATTTTCTTCATTATTCAATAAATCTTTCTGATAAAAGTAAATTACAACAGTAGACATGCAATTAAATCTAAGTATAACAAAACAATTCCTAAATGCATAATTTCATAATTGATTAAAATTTAGAATGACTGTCCTACACTCCTCAACATATTTTTTGTTGCATTTGGAATTTAATCAATGCTGACAGTATAGAATGTTTTAACTTATATAGACTTAATTTTGTAAAGTCCAGTCAATTGGCTATCTGTTAAATTATACTTTTGGACATATACCTTTTAGCTTTCAATATTCTCTGTAACCTGAACTGTAGCAAAGCTGAAACTTAAACATTTCTAAATATACAGCTATTGGAGAAAAATGAGTTCCTAAGACAAAAAAAATCAAGATCATACCACAATTAATTCCTGCCTGAGTGAATATACTTACTATAAAACCTCAAACAAAATACAATCCTTAAGATAATTCTAGAAAAGAAATCATTAAATATAGTTGGTGCCCTAGGGGTTACTAATAGCTGCCATCCTGAGAAATAAAATTTAATACTTTGGAAGATTTCAACTTTCATTTAAATTCATTGCTGAGAACCATGTTAAGAAAGATTTTTACTTTAAAAATTAATCTGAGAATATTTCTGTTCTCTCCAAAGAAATCACTAACTCAAAATGGGATAAAGAAATCTCCAGAAAGGCTCCCCAAAAGATGCTAGGGAATTATTTCTTTAATCTTTCTGTGTTGGTAGAAAACAATGGTGAGTGTAATTAGGGATAATAAAAAGAAAAAAAATTACTTTCTTCTTGGACTCTGAATTGCACACACATTTTCTATACATGACAACTTCCCTATTCATTTCAGTCAATACTGAAATTAGTCCATATTCTGCAAGTAGAAATAAGCTGATTAGAAAAGAAATGGAAGCAAGGCTCCAGGGGCATAAAAATTAGGCCAGCTTTGAAATTTCTTATTGATAAGGATACCACAGGTATTATGTGTAATTCAGAATTTAACAACTAGACAAATTCCTGGAATTGGCTCTCATTCACTCTTAAGTACTGCAATACACACTTAATGTGCTATTTTAATAATTATGGCAAATATCCATATTTTATTATATAAAAAGCATTTCCATATATTCTCTGGTTTACTCACAAGGAAAACTCCATGATACTGATACTTGAAAGCTCTAAAAGCCTAATTTTTGGATAAAGATACATGATACATGCTAGAAACTTGAGTTCTGGAGTAAGGGACATGACTGAGAATAGACGCTCAACCTCCTCCTCTCCATTTGGAGCCTTCTCCACAGCTCTCACGACTCATACTATCTAGTTCTTCACATATTTCTAGAAGGGAAATGTTCTCACAGAGTCTGAGACCCAGCAGCACTAAGGCAGTTCAATGAATCAGATGTGTTATATAGTAACATCTCAGCTTCATGTTTCTCTTAAGCCAGCTAATACTTGTAAATATTTGATTTGTAAACAAATACCAATAGACTATAGAGGTTCAAAACATATGTTCGTATAATTACTTAAAATTTAAAAACAATATCAGTATAACTATCATTGTAAGAACCAGTTTATTACCTAATTAATAATTTTTGTACAAAAAAGACATGAAAATGCCATTGAGACTGACACAATTAGCATGTAAAAATTGATAGTTGTTTTAATTTGAATTTGTTTTGATAACATGGTTATTCCTCAAAAATAACATGATAAATTATGCAAAATCAAGACAAAACTTGAGTTTGAGCAAAATGAAGGTGGCCTTTGCAGTGAATAGAGAATGACTTTATGTGTGACAGGTTAAGATAATTGAAATCCTTTGCTTTTAATTAAATGAGAAAGTATCAGGACATCAATGTTAGTGAAATACAATACACGTGGCTCCTAATAGAAATGAAAGGAATAACTACATCCATATTTATTCGTCAAGGATCCACCTTTAAAAGATAATGGGTGAGAGGAATTACTTAAAAGGTTAAGGCTTCAGGGCACATAGTCTTCCTTTATCTTCCTTGTCTTTCATAAGCATGAAAGAGACAACTGTAATAATACAAACAGAAAAAAACTATTTTCATCTGATTTTGTCATCCTAAACCACTTAAACCTCAAGATATTTTCCACATCTGCTTTGGTCAATGTTTTTGATGTCAGGACAAAAACAGTCCTTTTCTCCCTACTAAATTAAATTAAAACCATAGCTAAAGAAATTCTGCTTCCTAAAAATTGTGCTGTTTCAATGAGAATCTGTTTTTGTAACCCGGTTACCCCCATAGATGTGGGTTTAATAGCAACTATTCTTGTTGAAAGTTAACAAAAAATGTCTTGCAAGTAGGTGGCCAGCAATGAAGAATGATCAACAATTAACAGTGGTCTTGCATACATTTCTGCTTCCACCAAAACAAAAGTGGCTATTATTGTTAAGCTCGGAGTGCAGAGAATGATCAATAAGGCCACTTCATACATACAAGCTAAGGGGCTCTTACTGTCTTTGGTTGTGAGCACAGGGAAAATTAGCATTGGGAAAGAACACAAAATCTAATGAGGATGAACTTCTTGGGAGACAAGTGCAGATCAGTTTTCACCCAGAAAGGAGGATATTTAACTTCCATTTCCACACAACTTACTTTGGTGCTAAAATTAAAAATACCTCACAAAATTTGATGGGGGAAAGAAACTGAATCAACAACAAAAACAAAAGGACAAAAACATACCCCCAAACCAAAGCTCCTATATGAGACAGGATATTATTACCAATACAATAAATATTTACATATTGTAATTCAACCAGTTGCATTTCATTCTCCCCAGTCTACCATAAAACAAGTAATTTTTTTACCATTATTTTGAGGAATTTTATCAAATCTCCATGGGGAATGGACGGTGACTTAGATGAATTATGGTTATAGCTAGTTAGCCATTTGAAGCAGTCACTTGTTGTTTGCAGCTGCACATCTGGACAGAGTTTGTTTACTTCAGATTGTATTTCTTCAATGCAATGCTCTATGCTACAAAGAAGAAAAATAATTATTCGGGAGGATATACACAATACCATCTCACAATATTGTAGGTTCTTAAATGTTTACATGTTATATGATTATATATAATCTAAATTTATAACTTTATACAATGTCCACATGATATTAAAATAGCAAGAGATGTGTTAATTCATTTTCATTCATAGTTGGAAACAGTTCAAATTTTCATAGAAATACTGTAATTGGAGAAATATTAAATATCCAATTACTTGGAGACACAATAGAATTTCCCTTGCATTAAAATATACATGAGGCACAGATGTAACACTATAATGGCACTGTTGATAGTAGACAGAAACAGAGAATACACCTGATAGCTTTGAAAGTCAGAACCATACATTATATACCAAATGCCAATGATGGTACATGGAAGACTTCAATCAATGGAAGAGTAAAAAGTCAGGGGCAATTACAGAAAGCTTGGAAGTTATAACACCATATACACAATATTAGTACAGTTAAATATTTCTATTGACATCCAGTTCATTACAAAACTCTAATACATAGAAAGTGTACATAAAAAGGCTGGAAGAAAAGAAAACAAATGTTAGTAGTATGTGTGTGATGATGGGATGAAGTTTAAATTTTACTTTTTCTCTTTTTCTCAATATTTATACAGCACAAAGATGAGCTGCCTTATTTACAAAAAGTTTTCAAAAATACAATTAAATATTATAATACATATCTGTTTTAAAATTTCTATTTATAAATGTACTGTTGTATTAATATCCATACATAATTTTTTGTATCTATGCTTACAAATCTTCTACGGGGCAAACTTGTGACCCACTTGATGGTGGCATATCTAAAGTACAAGAACAAGAATGTCAATGGGAATAGATAACTTTGACACTGAATTCACCCAAATCTGACAGTTATGCAAATTTCTCTTAATACTATTAAGGAACATTTGTTGGTAAAAGATAAAGTTACTGCTTTGAAAGTAGCAGCTAATGATTAATAAGTAATTGTTATTAATTACAGGTTTCACACAAAAGGAACATGTGGGGTTTAGAGGCCAAATTCTGTTTATTAAAGCTGTCGTTCATGTCCCTGGAATTTATTGGGTGTGGGTTCCCAGAATAAAGCTTTGCAGGAGACTTCTGAATATGAGCAAATTTAAGTGAAGTTACCTTGAAAAAAATAAAATAAAATCTGAGGATCAAAGAGCCCTTTCATGAAAACAAAGTACAAAAGAAAGGCAACCCTACTCTGGCCACTGCTGCTGACTTTCCTGCTGGGGCATTCTTACTCAGAAATGCCAGTTCTAGGTCTGACAAGGGACAGCCATGCATTTTCTGACTGGTTTAAGCATGTCTCTGGTCTGAGAGCACAATGCCCTAGGCACACATACCAAGTCTAGACCTCCTTTATCAAAAATCTGAGTTATAGCATCCTCACCTGCTTCATTCAGTGAAGCCCAAGGGAGTGCAGCAATGGAAATGGGAAAGAGAAGCAACTGCCCTCACACTGCTTTCAGTCAGCACTGGCCCTCTCAGCTTATCTCCAACATCTGAATCCCAGCAGAGAACAGAACTGTGCTTCTAAGCATGTAAAGTCTCCAGAGTGCTGTGTAGTTGAGTAATTTGTCCAAACACTGATAAAGGGATTAAGCAGTGGCATTGCAAGTAGCCTCCCTCAGTGCTAGGAACTAAAGCAGCCGCACTTCCTTTCACTTGGTTTTGCTTTTAGTCGCCTACAAAATATCTTGTCAATGTGTCATTCACAGATCATGCATCTTGTTTTAAAAACTCAATTATTTGATTTCATGTCAGATTATTATATAAAAGGCTATTTTCAACCTCCCAAGCAAGTATGTAGACTTACCTAACAAAGCATCTCCTTTAATTGAGGTAAAAAATTAAACAACAACAACAACAAAAAACTGACTTTAAACATTTTAAAGGTAGTATTTTCAAAAACTGTATCTCAAATATTTTCAAGAATGTGTAGTAATCCTGTCAATAAGTCTTAGTCTAAATTTTCTTAAATAGCATATGTTGTTATTTTTGAATTAAATATTTCCTAACTATAAATATTTCAAATTTCCTTTAGTATCAAGGCCAGTTATGAAAACATTACCAATATAATTCAACAAACAGTAATATAGTAAGCACATTTATTGTTAGAACTCAAATATTACTACAAAATTTAAAGAGTCTAACAAGTATTTTGGACTTGCCTCTCTAAATAGTCCAAAGACTCAAACCAACAACATGAGTTAGTGAGATTTTTAAAGCATCTTTCTAGCTAATTTTCTAATATTAATGTCATTGGAAAAATAAATACTTTTGAATCAACTATAGAATGATTAAGTGAAGAATAGAATCATGATTTAAAGTAGAATTACACTTTCTAACATGAAAATATGTAACAAACATAATCCTGATGAGGAGATAAATATGAAAGGGCACAGTACGACAATGTTCATGTAATAATTTGCAAGTGTTCTATACAATGCCATATCATGTGGAGGTCTGCAAAGTCGGGGAGTGAGCATGTGAGGAAATGTACTAGACAGTCCCCACTGCTCTCTGGCAGGGAGGGGATGGAAGGGGATAAAGTTGGGAGGAGGTACATAGACACCTTTGGTTGGATTGATAACATCTTATTTTTCAAACTGGATACTGAGTGCATAAGTATATACTTATACTGTTGTACTCCATGTCTCTTCATATTTTCAACATTTCTGTTTTTAACAATTTATTTACTATTATGGTGGGAGGCACACGTGTGTGTGTGTGTGTGTGTGTGTGTGTGTGTGTGTGTGTGTGTGTACCAGTGCCAGTGTGCCATAGTACACATGTGGAGGTCAGAAGACAATTTATGAGAATCAATTTTCTCCTTCAACTGTGGATTTTCCAAATAGAACTTAGGTCATCACACTTACAAAGGAAGAGTCTTTACCTGCTTGAGCCATTTCACCAACCCCCTTTTCAATATTTATCAATAAACTTGTATCTTGTACTTTAATTCCAATAATTTAATTATCCATCCATGTTAATAATGTAGACAAATGGGTGCATTTCTGAAAGCTGTTCATAAACAAATTCATGAACCATATTATTAGGTATGGCATCAGAATGCTTTTCAAGATTTTTTTTTATCTGTTGAGTGTAGATCTAAATGAGTTTTTATGCACCATGTACATACGAAGAAGTTAAAAGAGGGCATCAAATCTCTTGGAACTAGAGTTACAGGTTGTGTCTCGCTTGATGTGGGTACTAAGAAACAAACCAAAGAATATAGCATGCTCTTAACTGTTGAGTCATTTCTCCTAAACCCTGAGTATGCTTTTTAAAAGAACTTTAGAGTAATTTTCTCATTCAGCATACACTCCTAGATTTCTTTACTATAAAAAAATGCTTAATTAATGGGTACTGTATCTAGGAGACATAAACTCAATGATGAATACATGGCTATGGCTGAAATATATACTAGAGATACATACAGTAGGACAGCATCCCATCAGTAAAGGAGTTCTGTCTAGCTAGATAGACATACCTGTTAGTAAATAACCACAATCCAGTAAGACTTCACTAAGAGGTGTGTACAAATGTGCTAAGGAAGTACGCAGGAAGAAGCCACTAAGTCCTACAAGAAGTATTGAAATGGCTTGTCCTTGTAGTAGACATTATATGAAAGGATATTGAAATATAAGAAAGAAATTACAACATAAACTCTTATAACCTAAGTCCACACTTCTGCCTGATTTAAAATTCAATCTTTTCAATCAAGTCATAAAATAGAAAAAGAAAGTAAAACTTACGGAATAAGACCTAAGGTTAAAATAGTTATATGCATGTTTTCAATGGCTGTTAGAATATTTTTCTCAGTTTTATTGGTTCTTCGAGAAGTTCATATATTTCAATCATATAGACCCCCTCCCTCCCTCACTTATGCCAGGTCCATCCCTCCTTCTACACCCACCCAATTTTTCATCCTTCATTTTTTAAACACCTAAAGTACATTTTGTGCTGTTCATATACTTCACTGGAGTGTGGTCCACCAATGAGGACCCACAGTCTTAAAGAAACTCACTCTTACTCTTTTAGCAGCCATCAATTGCCAATAGCTCCTTAGCAAGAGATGAAACTTTGTCTCTACCTCCACCGAACTCTCCATGCTGACATTTTTGTCTGGCTTGTGGAGGCTGTTATTATCACTGTGAGTTTATGTGTGCAACAGGCCTCCTGCGTCCAGAAAATAGTTTCCTGTATTAATCACCATTGAGCCACAGGACACAGAAAATAAACCCACCTGGAAGCTACAGCTATACTGGCTAGCTTTCATAGTGTTGGAACATGCTATGAACATTACTAAGGACAACAGTAATCATCAGTCTTATCCAGTTTTAATGGCAAGGGACAACCATCGGCCTAGAAAGGATTGTCGACTCATACATAGTAGCATGGATAGCATCGATCAACCAACAACTTGCTGATTAGAGTCAAGGCTAACTCCACAAGAAAAAAATCCATACCTTTCACTGTTATTGGGGCCAAGAACCTATGGGTCATAGGCATTGAGAGAAACCCTATTACTCAATTCTGCTAAGTAGCCATAGTAATAAACTGATTCCTAATGACTCACTGTAATACTCATAATTTAGTATACCTGTCAAAACTCATCAAAGAAGCATATTTTTGCAGATGATGCCAATTAACATAGAATGTTAGAATAATTTTTACATTTTTATTTCATAAATCCTGGCAGAAAGCATATAGCAAGCTCAAAGAAAAAGTTACTTATTATTTTTATTGTTTATTTTTAATACTTTTAAAATTAGAATTGCATCACTTTTGCCTTCCTTTTCCTCCCTCCAGATCCTTCCCTGACTTCCCCTCTTAAACTGATAGCCTCTTTTATTATTGTTACACACACACACACACACACACACACACACACACACACACACACACACACACACACGTGTACAAATATATGAATAGGATATGTTGCATCCCTTGTTGTTTGTGTGCATATGGCTTCAGGGCTAATCACTTTGTATTGGATGATAAATATAACTACCACCCATCAAAGAAACTTTTCTTTACAGCAAATGGGGACCATAATCTAAGACTTATTAGTTTCTCTCTTCTTGCTCTCACCTTGGCTTATATAATTGCTCTCACTTTATAATTGTTAAAACATCTGAAATGTTCAAGTTATTTGAATGAATTTCTTAACAATCATCATGGAGCTATGGGTAAAGGCAAAAGAGGAGTTGAAGATATACAGGTAACACCGTGAGCTAAGGAGTAAGCACCATCCTAGACACTCAAAATAATACAGCTGACAGAGAGAGAGAGAGAGAGAGAGAGAGAGAGAGAGAGAGAGAGAGAGAGAGAGAGAGAGGTGTTTTGAATAAAACACCTCCATAGACTCATATATTTGAATACATAAATAATATTTGCATAAACAAGACCAGAACAATGGAAATACCAAGGAGCATATTCATGTAACTATTTAGGGAGGATTAGGAGGTGTGGTTTTGTTAAAGGAGTTAGGTCATGGGGCAGGAGAGAATTTTGAGGCTTCAAAGACTCACAACATTCCCAGTGGTTTCTTTCACACCTCCTGCTTGCAAACTAAATGTGAACTCTTAGCTGTTCGTACCATCGTGCCTTTTCCTGCCATCATGGGGTCTAACTCCCAGAAACTATAAGCCCAATTAAAAGCTTTCTTTTATAAGTTATCTTGGTCATGGTGTTTTACACAACAATAAAGAAGTAACTAAGGCAGAAAAAAATTGTTCAACAGATGAGAAAGCAGATGATAGTGAGGAGATAGCAAGAAATGATGAGAAAGTGAGAAAGACTGACATTCATCTTTTTCAGAGTCTTTCTACTCAGTGCCACCTCTGTCTACTGGTAGCACCAGACTTCATGTTCAGAGCCTCACTGAGATGATTGGAGAAAATTAAAAAGTGGGAACTCTGAACTGGGCCAGAGAAAGTTGAGGCAACTGAGCTGCTTAAGCCCAGCATACATGTCAGTAGAAGAATGATACAACAGCTTGGTTAGAAGAAAGGACAATGTGGCTTTGTAAGTCTGACTAGATTTGGTGATAAAGAAACAGGTAGACCTTTCTGTTGTCTTTTCTTGTAGACTAGTCTTGCTTCGTAGGCTGGGAGACATGATAAGAATTCTACCATACGGAGTATGAAGTCCAAACCAAACAGCAAACGCAGGCAGCTAAAAAAAAGGACCAAATACTAGTTTGCTCCTCTTGATATTATTACATAAATGAAAAACTACTACCAGGATTACAATAACAATATAGTATTCTTTGAAATGACTTTCATTTTACATAATTTGCCATGGTGACAAAACAAATTGTGCACACCATCAGATAAATGGCTTTTTTATGAGAAGCCCAAGGTTTGTTGATTATTTAAATATTTTTTTCAGTTACTTCATCTCTCTAGACTTGCAAACTAACATGTCAGAAACAGTAAAGAAAAATTTATAACTAAAAATACTAGCCATGTGAAATATAAGGGGATATATGGGGTATGTATCCTCCTATGGTTAAATTATACAAAGCATTTATACAATATTCTCTCACAATATCCTCACTCCATCACATCTTCCACTTCTTGAACTAAGACAAATGGTATTTTCCCAGGTAACACTTCTTGTGTTTTCCTGAGATGAAAACAGTAGACAATTACATCAGTGTCAGCAAAATTCAATCCATGAGCTACATACAAGTTGTCCATAATTAGGAAACAGAAGAATAAAGTAAGGTTTTAAATAAACAGTATTTGCCAAGTGTTCTGTCCCTCTGTTTCTTATTAAACTCATATGTTTCAGTCAACTCAAAAACTATTCAAGGCTTTGTGTAACTCTCTTATTCAATTTTTTGTGGGTACAATTCACACTACTAATCCACAAAAGTTTATTTATACTTTGTTATGAGTTGTGATGTGTGTTTAAGTAAATAATTCATTGTCATTGTCTCCTATCTCAAAAGTACAAGTCACATAGCTTTGGTTTGAGTGGAAATGAAGAAATTAACGCAAGAATGGCTTCAAAGGCAGGTGAAGGTTCAGTGACCTCTGGGCACACTGTCCATTCTGGTGAATCACTGCTGTGGGAAGGTGAAAGACCCTGTGGCTCATAAAACTTGATGATATTAAGAAGAAGTAAAAGGAATTCACACTTAAGTTGTCGGGGTCACTGTAAGAAATACAGCTTGGAAAATTCAAGTCTAAGAAAAAAAATACTGTATTTAAGAGTGAATTGCTAATGTCTTTTTTCTTCCAAAAGCAATGTGGGAAACCCATATCATACAGATGTTCATTACTTATTCAGTGTACACCATCAGGAGATAAATACAACTGTTAGAATAGGAAATGCCAAGGGTAATTCAACTACTGAAGTGTAAGTGTGGTATAACTGATTCGCCATGACATACAATTTTCTAAAAGCAATTCTGTTAGAAGGCAATACATGAGTGCATAAATGATTTATACTCTTGTGAACCATAGTTATTATTCAGTATTTTATTTTTGAAAATATATGTACTCTATACTATTATGTTTATTCTCTAGAGTATAATAAAAACATAATTGAATTTGATGAAAAATAGACTTGATTCTAAATGTAGTATGCAGCACATACAGCTACTTCCTTCTTCTATCCCTGGTGAAGATCAATGGTCACTTGAGGCTATAGGTTCATTTTTAATAGATGGGCAATAAAAGGTTTTTAATGTAAGAATTGTATCCTATACTATGCTTTCTTGTAAAATCAACATCAATTTTAACCTAAATAATAATTTATGAATGAAAAAGTTTTAATCATTATTATACTCTTAAATATGATTTTTTATTGATCAAGTAGAGGAAATAGAGAGCAATTTAGCAAATAATGAAGCAATATATAACAAAAAATATCATTCACTGTCTTGCTTTGCTTTGACAGGGCCAAAGAAATTACTATGGGAGAAGTTGGTATTTAAAAAAATATTTCTATTAAAAATATAAGTTGCTTTGTAATTTAAATGAATAACTTAATCTATTTTATTTAAGGTTCTTTTAATTTCTTTAGGTTAGAAACTCTGTCATATAATACATAATAGAAATGTTACATAAACCAATTATACTAAAATCTCAGTTACTTTATATTACATATCTACACTTAAGAGTATGGTTATGTCATACGCATATTACCTTTAATATATATTTATATTTTATATATTATATACAGACAAAACCAAATTAAAAATAAGAAGTTTAACTTTCCCTATTGAAATGAAAAGAAAATATTTTCCTTAAAGCATTGATCTTAAAAACTCATTTCAAGGTATGTTTGCCTTCTTTTGCATCAGTATCTTACTATGTTAGCCCTAGATATACTTCTATCTGCTGCCTCTCCCTCAATGTACTGGGTTACAGGGATGCGTAACCCTTACTCTAAAAGAATTCCTTTTTCAGGCTTTGTTTACAGCACTTATGACTGGACACCATCATTTTATTTTGATCATTTATCTTCAAATTTAAGTTTATGCCCAAGCAGCAATGCTAACTTCTAAATGTATGAAAATCTAGAGCAGGGCATGCTGGCTCAATCCTTTAATCCCAGCACTTGGGAGGCGAGGCAGGAAGATGTCTGAGTTCAAAACTAGCCTCAAAATCAATAATCAGTATCTTTCAAGAAACTAATGGTATGGAAAAAAACACAATATAAGAGATAATCCTGAATCCAAAAAAGGTAGTTTTTATGTGAATAAAACATGGAGACAATTTAATTTAAGTGATAGCAATAGTTACCTGGTAGCATTTTGTTGCATCTGTTCACCAATGTCACTGAAGATCTGCTTAAATTCCAAATCTCCAGGAAAGGAGTTTAATAGAGATTGTAGGTCAAATGAATTATGAGAATATTCATTTAACCTGTCCATCCTATGAAACAAGAATAAAAACAAGCAAGTTATCACAAACGGAGGGACAGGAGTGGAAACAGCCTACCTCAAGTTGTGATATTGTGCCAAAACTGAGGATTTCCATTTGCAGACAGTGAAATAGAGGAGTTCGAGAACAAGGGTATTATAAAGCACATTAATTTTTGTTATTTAAATGTCATAATTTTCAACCTTCTCTGTGTCTTGAAAGTTAAAAAATGCCCGAGACAGCCCAAGTACCCTTCTGATTTTCTCACATCTGACAGCTGCAGAACAAATCACAGCCATTGCAGTTATTCTTGAGGGGTTGCACAGACACCGCTGAGTACCCCATCCTTGTCACCACAGACCCAGGAGTTGCACCAAAATTTTTAAAAGTCTTCATCCACCTTAAGCTTACTGCTATGTGGAAAAACAAATATATTTTTCTGGGAGCTTCCTAGCATCCCTTTGACAACCATATTATTCTTCCTTAAGACACATGCATAGGAACCCACAGAGACTGTGACAGCATACATGGGGTCCCATCACTGAGAGGAGAACACAAATCCCATCCCCGACCCAGAAGCTGGCTTCAATTTATCCATTAGCAAAGGGAAAAATAGTTTCTCCAAGAGAGTCTCATTATGTGTACAAACCAGACTTAAGGGCAGGCCCCATGCCAAGCAGTAGAAGGTCAACATGAAATAAACTAAATAGTATTTTCAAGATTTTTGTCTCATAATGCATTGTCGGGGCATTTTTTTAGCCGTACATGTCTTTTGTTTATATTTTTTGTTTCTGGTTTTGGGGTTTTATGGGATTTCTGTGTCTAAATGTGGGTGTCTCCAGAGGCATCTGTATGTGTTTCTCATGCTTTTTCTTCGACTCTTTTGTTTGTCTGCTTGTTTGTTCTATTCTTGTTTGGATTTATTTTATCTTGTTTTTAATTTATTTAGATGCATGCTTGATTTCTAATAAGAGAAAAATAAAGAGAGTGGATTGGGATTGTGGGGAGGTGGAGAGTATCTGAGAGGAATTGGGTGAGAGGAAACTGTAATCAGAATATATTGTGTAGAAAAAATCCATTTTCAATAAAAAAGGCACATTCATTTTCTCACTATCAACATTTTAACCATTCAATCATTATACAAACTTCATCACATGTTTGATATGAAATATGCACTGTGATAGGGCTTGGGATGTAGCTGTAATATGTTAATTTCCTTGCGGTGAAGAAATTATTGTTTTAGCAAGGAAAATCATTTTAGTTTAAAACATGAAGATATATACTTCATAAAAGATTGCATTATAAGAAAAAGTGCTATAAATCAAGTTAAGATTAGAAATGGGTTAGGTTAAAAGTCACAGTTGGGGGACAGTGGTGGTACACACCTTTATTCCCAGCACTCAGAAGGCAGAGACAGGCAGTCCTCTGTGGTCTACAAAGCAAGTTCTAGGATAGGCTCCAAAGCTACACAAAGAAACCCTGTTTCAAGAAACCAACACCAACAAAAAAATTTACAGAGTTGGGATAAGGTGTGAACTATTTGAATTAGAAGTATCAATTCAGATTTGTAAAGAAGTGGCCTCTGTCTAGATGAAAAAGCTGTCAAAGAAGCAAGGGGAGAGAAAAAAAATGGTTTCTTATTTACTTTGCTCAAAAAATATAAATAACATCTGTTCAGATTTCTCTGATGAGAACTAGTCATATGACCCAATTTGGAAGCAGATGTAGCTAAGAAATGCTGTCATTTGGCTGTGGAGATAATTCCAGGAAACTCCTCACTATGGGTTTAGATCTTTTTTTTTTTTTTTTTTTTTTGGTTTTTCGAGACAGGGTTTCTCTGTGACTTTGGAGCCTGTTCTGGAACTAGCTCTTGTAGACCAGGCTGGTCTCGAACTCGCTGCCATTCCCCAAGCACACAAATGCTAAAGACTTGGTTGTCAGACTAGTAATATTAAAAGATGGTGGAATGTTTAGGTGAAACATAGTGGGAGGAAGTTAAGTCATTGCGGGTATGCCATTAAAGGGAATATTGAGACACCTCTATAAATTGACCCTTTCTCGATGCCTCCCAGGTCCCATACAGTGAATGGCTTTGCTTCACTGACATGGTATCCATGATGATGGTCTGCCTTATCACAGGCCCAAAAACAACAGGGCCAGCTGAAAGAATAAAAACTATAAGCCAAAATAACTTTTCCTTGTAACCTAACCAAGAACTCTGTCATAGTCATTGAAAGCTGACAAACAGATGGAGATCTTTGTCATCTTGCCTTCTGCCAGTGCAGTGCTTCTGGTTAACTCAATACTTCTCTTATAATGTAATTTTTTTTTTCAAATCCCAGCTTCTTAAACTACAGGCCACATAATTGAATGTGGAGGATCTTGAAAAACTGGCAGAAGTAAAAGGTGTTAGCATTCAGACATCTGTTCTGATCTGCCCTTGGAGTCCTGACAGGATATGTCCTCAGCTGCAACCACAAAGAGCATCTCCTATGCACATTCACTATGTTCCCTCTGCCTCTCTGCCTGTCTTTCTGTCTCCTCACCCCAAGCCCCGCCTCTCTCTTCTCTTCTGCTGCTCCTGTCTGAGGCCGGACTCCCACCCACCTTTTTCATTCCCCTTCCCCTAATAAAAAACCCTCCATGTGAGCTCTGTTGCATGGTGTCTTTCTCTCACCCAACACTTTTTAAATTACAACAAAAGGATTCTGACCAAACATGAACTTAAAATCAAATGTATAATGCAGTCAGGATATTTCTGGCAGCATTTGCCTATGTTGCATTTCCACTTTGGTTTTAAAGATATGATATGCTTCTTGCACCATGCATGCATGCCAGTGTAACACCCAAGATAAATGAACAACCCTGAAACACTACAGCACAGATTCAAGATTATTGTTATGAACTGCAGTGGTCTCACTGTGCATACAAAGTTCTCTTCTCTTACAGAAACTAAATGGCTTATGTACAAAAAACAAAAAAAACTAATTTTAGTACTTCCCTATTGTTCTTCCTTAGCATATACAATACAACTCAGCAAAACCTTGTATTGTATTGTGTTAGATATTTTATTTTAAAATTGTTGTTTGAGAGACAGCAAAATGTCTCGGTAGGAAAATGCTCACACTGAGTCGGCTGACCTGCACTCTCAAGATAGGAGAGAACCAATTCCTGCAAGCTGTCTGTTGACCTTCACTTTCATGCCAAAACACACACACACACACACACACACACACACACACACACACACACACACACACACACACTAAAACAGATATACAAAATAATAACCTTTTGAGTTGCTGACTTGAATTTTTAAAAAATTGTCACATGAAATTTGGTTTGGGATTAGGACAAAATTTACAACAGTCTCTTAAGTAGCACAAAGCATCTGCCTCCCATTTTGTAATGTGTATTTATGTGATATTATATGCTTACATGAATCAGTTATATATCCCCCTGCATATATATACATGAAGGAAGCTAAGTTAGCACTGCAGTGAGATTCAGAAAAGGGAAGATATATAGCTAACTGAGATACTCATCCAGAGATGAGTACATAAGGAATAAAAGCATTTAGCTGTAAAGAGAAATGCAAATACAGCAATTGAAGGAATGTGGGTAGAATGGGCAATCAATAATGATCCCCAGTTAAGCAAAACAATCAAAATTTGTCTTCTAAATGTGGAGATGGTATTTTTAAAGAGACATGAAAGTAGAAGATGGAAGGTTTGGGAAAACATGTAGGGATCAACAAGAAGAGGAAGAGGGTACAAGAGAAGGACTGGAAGGCTAAGTATCATCAGGCTAGTGAAACTTTGGATTGAGTACAATTTATGCGTGTTAACAAAGATGGAAAAAGGGAGTACCCTTGACACTACAAAACAAAACAAAAACCACTGTAGAATCTTTTAAAATAGCATTGAGCCAAAGTAGTAATATACTAAGTTCTTATTTGACATATAAATACTTTGAAATGCTTATAATGGAAAAGTAAATGAAAAATTAAATAATATGAAGTCATAAGCCTAGTTAGAACACATTACCAAAACCAATCCTAAAGAAAATAAAATATAGTGAGTATATGTCTTACTTAGCTATAATCAGTTTCTTTTTTTGGTGTATAAAACTATTAATCTTAACTGATTATTGTATTTATAGCATTTAAAGAGTATAAAACTTATTTTAAATTAAAATATATTTGGGCATATAATGAACACTAGCTTAATTTTGAGCATTTCTTTCCTAATCTTACATACAAATGATTGATCATTAATGAACAAATTCAAAATATTAAATTACTAAGACTTGAGGATTTAGCATATTACTAAGATTTATGGATTTAGCATTTAGTTTTGACTATGTAGAACCAAATTTTAAGAACTGTGACATGTCGTCACATTTGATAAGAGCTAGTGAGTTGGAAATAGACAGTTGACAAGTAAAATAAGGCTTATAGTTACAGTCTCCATCTCAAGCCAGCTCTGTTATGCTTCTGATACGTGCTAAGCTTCATTGCAATTTAAGGGCATTTTATGCAAAATTACAAAAACTTGTCAACCATAAAACCCCAAAAGAAGATACTTCCAAAAGAATAGAACTGTGATTTCTGATACCAATACAAACTAAAAGATAATGTTTTGCTTAAGTCAGAATATTTCAGATAAAATAATGAGCAGAGTGGGTAATGATTATGGAATTGATAATGCTATGAAGAGCTACATAAATTTATAGTCTATTAAGTATTGTGAGAGAGTAATATTTTTATGAACTTAAGTATATCCTTTCAAATTTCCGAGCTTGGCAGTTGAGCAGGCTGGCTGCTCTTAGAGAGGATCCAGGTTTGTTTCCCAGCATCCACAGAGTGGCTCACAACCATCTGTACATCCAGGTCTAGGAGACGCAAAACAGTTTTCTGGCTTATTTAGGCAACAAGCATGCAGGTGGTGCACAGAAAAATATGTAGGTTAAAAAAATACATATAAAATAAAATATCTTTTAAAATATTGGCAAATTTCATCTTACTACAATAAGAACAAAGTGATAATAATGTTCTATGCAGTACATTTAATAATAGAAGCCTAAATTGGATTAAATACATTTCTATTCTTTTGCTAGGTCAATGGCAGATTGGTTTTATTCTCTTTTAGAGAGAAAAGCTTGCTCTGCAGTCCAGGTTCCTTGGAACTTGTTATGTTGCCCAGATTGCCCTTAAACTTGCTATGTAGCTCAGGTTGGCCTTGATCTCAGTATTCTAAGAGTTGGTGTATACCCATGCAAGGGCAGATGCTTTTTTTATTATTATTATTTAACCATTTACAATGCTATATGAGTCCTATAAAAATGTCTATTATTCATACTAAATGGGACCAAACACTTGAAGGGAGGACTTAATTTTGAAGATTACTCTCACTTAGTTGTCTTACATTCTAAAAGTAGAAATCTTGAGTCATCTAGTGACAGATTATTTGTTTAGCGTATAAAGGATTCTCTTCTAAATAAAGAAAAACATTGACTTAATCCTAGTCCTTTATTCCAAAATGAAAACCATTTTCTTAACTTTTAAAATTACTATTTTACATTAAGTTTGTTTACGAATTTTCATAAAGGTGTATATTGCATGTTGAAAACCTCCATATCACTTTAAAACTTAGGAGAAAAAGGGATAATGAGTGAGGCTTACAGCCTATGACAGAGCTTTCATCTGTTTATGATATATCATATCATATGTTTCTGTGCTTATTCTTATTGGCTTGTCATCAAGGAAACAACAGCAATTTGACATAAGAAAGAACAAAACATCTTTTGCTATTTAATGATACATTGAAGATAGAAAGTATAACTTTTCAAAGTATAATAACTTTTTGAATTGCCATTCTATAATACTGCTTTTAAATTTTCATTTGATATAACCATTTTTCTATAATTTAAAATAGCAGTGCTTATTATTTCAAGCAAGAATTAACAGTCATTCAATATTAATTATTGCCTTTTAAAACTGTTAGAGTTAAGCTTGAAGAATTAATTATAACTAAGCCAAACATGTACAGATCAAGTTTTAGCTCTGGAAGAATTATAACAATTCCCACAGTGACTCTAAGAAAATATGAGCATACTATGAACAACCCAGAAAATGTTGCAATAAAACAACAGGACATGCCATAAACAACCTAAAGAAAGCTCACAGAATAATTTTGAATCTCATTTGTCCTTTACCATGTATTAAAATAATAAATGCTCCTCTAGGTTACACTCTTTTTCTTTTAACACATACAATGACAAGAATTCTTATTTTACCTTTCTTTTTTGTTTCTTCTCTAAAACTACAAAGGCCACTTCTTATGAGAAATCAGTATGTTGTTAAAAGGAGGGAATGAGGACAGAAAAGTAGACAATTGGGAGGAATCCAGGTGGAAACTGACTAGGAAAAGGAGAAACATGGCAGCCTTGTAATTTCTCCTCTGTGCAAAAGCACAGTTAGAAGGTTCACAGATCCATGGTAAGATTGGGAAACAAATTTGCCCACAGGATCTAGCCGACATAAAATCCTACCATTCAGTATCCATGTCAAAAGAAGAATTACAATTGTTAATGAACACCGTAGGCTAATGTATTGTGTATAACTGAAAATATATTTCAAATCTTACATTACACTAACTTTGAATATCATTAGACCAACATCATAGGTTGAGTCCTGGTTCTGCCAATTGCCACATGATGTTGTGAGTCATTCCGGCTCTGGAAAGGGAAAAAGTTCATACATAGATTTTAGAAACTGCAAGGCTCCATTGTATTCTGCTAACTGGGGAAAGGACACATTTTTGAAAGCCCCAAATACATTTTTTCACTAGACCCAACTCGTTTGTTCTTTGATATCATTTTTCTCTTGAATTCTTGATTTATTTACTTGCTTTGATGAGACAAGTCTCATTCTGTTGCTTACAAGGGCCGAGAACTCCTGGGCTCACATGACACAAGCCTTAGCTTAAGGAGCTGAGGCTTCAGGAATTTACTTCTGTGCCCTGATAGCCACTTTCAACTCTCTTTCTCCTTTCTGAGCCCTGCTATATAGAAAGCAGAAATAGAACCAGAGCTTATCAAACATAGTAACGGAAAAAGTAAGGAAGCAAGACCCCCTTTCATTTTAATAGGTAGATTCTCCATACTCTTCCAGCATTTCAGTTCTCCAAATACTGTATCCAGGTGTCTGAGTTTCCTTGACTTGGCAGGCTGCTCCCTCAACGTAATTATGTGAAGTCAACTGAATTTCAGCAGGCCTACCTACAAAAAGGGAGGACCTCAAAGAGCCTCATCTGCACAAGTCATCATGTATCCTTCATCTATTTTTACTTAAACCATTCTTTCTATTGCTGGTTTAGCCGTGTTGCTGGTTTGTTAAAATAGAAAAATTAAACTCTGAATAGGTTACCGTGCTTAAACCTGGGACAGCTTTTCCTTTTGGTCTGGCTATTTTTTAATTTCCCAATTAGTCACAAAGTATCCTTATACTCTCAAAGCTCACATACGGGTCAGGAATTGCTAAGTGTCTCAAATACAGGAACTCATTGAATTTTGACATATTCTCATGGGATGAGTATTATTATAATTCCCAGATTAAAGATGTGTAAAAGGAGGCACAGAAAAGTTCGTGACATGGACAAGGTCACAAGAAGTGGATACTCTGGGATTCAGACTGTTTTAAAGAATGAAACATAGTGTTCTAAAGAACCTCAGGCTTTTAAATAATTATTATAACTCCTATGTGTTTCTTTTCTGCCACACACATTTGACAGCTTCCCCTAGACTAAAACTATTATAAATGTCCTTTATCATAAAATCTATAAAACTACAATTTTTTAAATGAAGTCACAACAAACAAACAAACAAGTCCCTTTAAAGGCCAGATTACCCCTAGGAATTATAGAACTGTTCCAGTTCTTTTCCTTTCTTTAAAGAGTGGTAGCTGATATGTCTAATGTTGTAGCCTCCTCACAACATGGATGATTCAAATGAACATCAATTTGTTGAGTCAACTGAAATATATATATTGGAACCTTATATTGGAAAATAAACAACATGGGGCGTTGGGGCAGCGCTCCGGAGGCAGAGGCAGGCGGATCTCTGTGAGTTCGAGGCCAGCCTGGTCTCGAGAGCGAGTGCCAGAACAACAACAACAACAAAAAAAAAAAAAAAAAAAGAAAAAAGAAAAAAGAAAAAAGAAAAGAAAAAGAAAAAAAAAGAAAGAAAGAAAAGAATGCTGAGGGCCATGTCTGGGTCCATGGCCCTACCACAGCCAGAGTCTTAGTTGACATCAGTGGCTCCTGATTCCATCAAAGGCAATGCCAGGGGTCTTGGTCGACACCTGGGGCCCTGTTGGTGTCTAAGAGCCACACTGCCACTGGAGCCATACCATTCAGAGTGGCCTGTGCTGCCACCCGGGGCCAAAGTGATGTCTAATCAATCCCTAACTACTGCTGATGATCATGTCTGGGTCCATGGTCCTACCACAGCCAGAGTCTATGTTGATGTCTACAGCCTTTCCACCAAAGGCTACATAGATGCCTGGGATCTAGGCAACATTCTGTGGCCATGTTGACTCCGAAGGGCCATGTCACAGCCAGGGCCACATCAATCCAAGTGGCCCTTGCTACCACCTGGGACCATGGTGACATCCAAGCCCAGGCTTCTACTGAGGACCATGTCTGGGTCCATGGTCCTACCACAGTTGGGTTCTGTGTTGATGTCCATGTCCCATAGTGCCACCAAAAGCTACACAGACCCAGAGTCTGGGTTACAACTTATGACCATGTTGATGTCTGAGGGTCTTGCTGTCACCAGGGCCATGCCAATCTGGTTGCCCTGAGTAGACACAGAATCATGGTGACATCAGGGCTGGGGCTTCTGCAGTGGGCCTGGTCACTATTGTGTACTTGTACCACAAAGCACACCCAGAGCCATAAAGCATAGCCCTGCCAGCTAACTTCGGATTGGTTCCTTGCCACAGGGAGGGTATTTGACCTCCTAGTGACCAGGGCAGGCCCAGTAAGGTCAGACGTGTGCTGCAGCAGCTACATGTCTTTTCTGCAGCCTGCCATGGCTGCCAAATCCCTTCAGGCCATGTCTGATTCTGTGGCCCAATAGCAGCCATGGTCTGGGATGATGTCCATGGCTCCTGTTACCGTAAGTGGTCATAGGAAACATGCTTGTTGAAATCTGAGGGCTGTGCTGAGCCATCCCTCCTCCTCACTGGCTCTGGGATAGCTGGCTCTGCCCCTTGCTGGCCACTACAACAGGAGAGCTAGCCCTCCTCCCCCAAGAGAGAACTGACCCTCCCACTCCCTAGAAAAGGCCCCACCCCTATCATACCTGGGAGAGCTTGCCTGGATAGCATAGGCCTAAGAGGGCTGGCTCTGCCCCTCACCTGAGGTGCACTCCCAGTGACTCAGACCAATCAGCTTAGCTACCACCCACATCCTGGTCCTTGAGTTGGCCCACCCTAACACCTGCCCCATCTATGGCCTGCTGGAGTATATGAAGGGACTAGTTCTGCTGAACAACAGTCATGAGATCTCCATGACTGGGGAGGGAAATCCAAGAGAGGAGTCAATGAGGGCCCAGTGATGGTGGTGTGCCAGAGGCCTTGAAGCAGACCAATGACTCATTACAATGAACATTTTGGGGGTGGGGGTGATTGGACAAAAGTTATTCTGTGTGACATACTGAAGCTTCTGATGCCACTAGGATGAATGGAGAGGTGTTGGAATGATGGAGAATGGAGGTGAGTGTGGTGTCATTTTGTTTATGATCTAACAAATAAAGCTTGCCTGAAGATCAGAGTGCAAAGCTAGCCACACTAGTTAGCTATAGAGGCCAGGCAGTGGTTTAAACACCTTTAATCCCTAGCTCTTGGGAGACAGAGGCAGATGGATCTCTGTTACTTCATGGCTACATGAAATTGATCCAGTCTAAAAGAGAAACAGAGCTCACATAAAGGAGATCCCAGAACTTGGAGTGGCGTGCCTTTAATCCCAGCACTAAGGAGGTGGAGACAGGAAGGGATATGGCTGGGCAGAGAGAGGAATATAAGGCTGGAGAAGACAGAAGCTCAGTGCAATCTGAAGATTCAGTCTGAGGCAGGCAGTCTAAGGCAACAATCTGATGAGTCAATCTGAGGATGCAGTCAGTCTGGAGAAGCAGTCTGAGGACAGGATCACCTCTTTGGTCAAAGCATTGGGAGAGGTAAGAACTCTCTAGTGGCTGGCTGCTTTGCTTTTCTGATCTTTTAGCTTCCCACCCCCTATATCTGACTCTGGGTTTTTATTATTAAGACCAATTAGAATTTGTGCTACAGGGATTTTTTTTTTGCTTGTTTGTTTGGTTTGTTTTGAATTAAATTGGGGGGAGGCATGCTGCAGGGGTGTGGGGCAGATATAAAGGGACCGGGAAATGAGCGGGGCCCGGGGTGCATGATATGAAATTTCCAAAGTGTTAATAAAGGATTATATAAAAAAGAAAAGAAAACCAAAACAGCTCATTATTCCATTCAATTTATTTTCTCTATTTAAAAGTTATTTTGCTGGGTGGTGGTGGGGCACACCTTTAATCCCAGCACTTGGGAAGCAGAGGCTGATTGGGAATGTCCTTCTGTATATTTGTTTCTCTTTCTGGTTGATGAATAAAACACTAATTGGCCACTAGCCAGGCAGAAAGCATAGGCAGGGCTAGCAGACCAGGAGAAGGCTGGGGGGAGGAAGGCAGAGGGAAGCCTCAAGGAGATGCCATGTAGAGACTGAGAAGATAGGACATGCCAGGCATTTTCTGGTAAGATAAGGCCATGTAGAAATACATAGATTAGTAGTTATGGGTTAATAATTAAGAGAGAGCTAGCCAGTAAGAAGCCTAAGCCATTGGCCAAATAGTATATAAATTAATATAAGTCTTTGTGTGTTTATTTGGGGGAAAGCGGCAATGGGACCAGGAGGACAGAAACATCCATCTTCAAGAGGCAGATGGATCTCTGTACGTTTGAGGCCAGTGTAATCTACAGGGTGAATTCCAGGACAGGCTCCAAAGCTACACAGAGAAACCCTGTCTGGAAAAAAATTATTTTTTGAGATTATGATATAATTATACCATTTCTCCCTCCCTTCCTCCCTTCATATACCCTCCCATATACCCTCATTATTTTCTTTCAAATTCATGACCTCATATTGTTGTTACACACATGTATACAAATATATGTGTATACACAGATATTACTAAATGCATAAATATAATTTGTCAATTCTTATCCACACAGTAGATATTCCTTTAAAAACTATCATGTGCTCTGATAACAATTACAAAAGTAGTGATCATTATATATGTTCCAAAATGTCGATCTGAATCTGGTTAAGTATTCATATTAACATATAACAGTCATACAAGATACATTAATGCTTAAAAAAAAAAAGAAAAAAAAAAACAGCTCGAAAAGCCAGGTGTGGTAGCATAGGCCTTTAATTCCAGCACTCAGGAGGGAGAAGCAGATGGATCTCTGTGAGTTCAAGATGAGGATGGTCTACATAGTGAGCTATAGACTAGAGATCCTGCCTCAACTACACCCCCAAAAGACCAAACAAACAAAGAAAACCCTTCACTGTACCCCCTCTACTAACAATTTATATATGTGTGCATATGAAGTAGAAATTGACAGGTGTTATGGGATATTTGCACACTGTGTGAAGATATATTGCTGTGATTGGTTTGATAAAGAGCTAAACAGTCAATAGCTAGGCAGAAGATACAGGCAGGACTTGTGGGCAGAGAGATGAAGTAGGAGATAACGTACAGAGGAGGAGGAGTCACCTAGGAGACATGGGGGTGAAGGTGGGGAAATAAGGAAATCACTAGACCAAAGATAAATGACAAATGGGTGTTTTATTGAGGAACAACTTACACAGATAATAATAAAGAACCTCCCCTCCTTTCTCTGCCCTTCTGATCCAATCCATGACCCAAGAGAGAGAAAGCACAAGACAGCTGGCCCCACCTCATGCTTTCCTCTTTCTGGTTCTGTCCACACCTGAAGCCATGCCCAAAGGGGTGTAGCCACTAACACAAATACACTGGCAAGGCTAGATACCTCTACAGGTGGGAGATGAACATACAGAATGAAAGAAAGGTCAAAAGCCACATGGTAAAATGTAGATTAATAAAATCAGGCTAATTTAAGTTCTAAGGGCTAGTAAAACAAGCCTAAGCTAAGACTGAGCTTTCATAATTAATAAAAGACTCTAGGTGGTTATTTGGAAGCTGGCAGCCCAAAGAAATATCTGACTACAAACCAAGTCAGTCAGAAAGCACACTACAGCTTAGCAAGCAAACAGAATTATCTCTCATAAGATACATAACTCAGTCACTAAAAGTGGCACTGCTGTATTTTTCAATTTACTTCTTTTCCTATGAAATATTTTCATTTTTAACATTTCATTAAATTGTTTAATAAATTATTTAATAAATTTCATTAAATTAAAGTTTCATTTTAATTGTATAATCTTTAATATGCAATCCCAGCTATTTCTGGCTTTAAAAGAAGAGTTAACCAAGATAACATAAAAATACGTTTTATCATTCTTGATTACTCAGATATCTCATAATTTCAAAGTCATAAAATTATTATATATTTTTTCATTAGGACAAATAGTGTTATGAGTTATAGGGATAATGAATTTTCAAGTACAGTAAAATTAATTTAGAAAAGAACATGTCAATTAATATAAAACTTAAGTTGGGGGCACTTTAAAAAAGCAGTTGTACCATGCCACAACTGGGAATAATTCAAAACAGCTTTTGAGACATTAATTACAATTTAAAGGAATTATGTTGTAATAATTAGATAATTAGGATTTGGACATAACACATACTTTGCATGGAAATGGGTGCTTCTAAAGGATTTAGGATATTAAGTGTGGTTCAAAGGTTTAAGAATTTCCCATAAATTATTAATAACATTAATTAGCTGGCCATTCAGAATAATGCCTATTAAATTATTAATAACATTAATTAGCTAGCCATTCAGAATGGTGATATTAAAGCACCAGTACTAGTGTTAATTAGCTTAGCATTCATTAGATGAAAAGGTCTATTTATTTGAGTACTCTTTATGATTTCTAGGGCTTTGATTCATGAATCATCACTAGTTTTATTTCATTGAGTATCACTTCGAACTGATTATGAATGTTTTAAGGTCCCTGTTCTTTAGAAACACACAAACAAAATCTTTGGGAACCTTTCAGTTCATATCCAATCGTTTGTTTGTATCATTTTGGTTTGGTTTGTTTATTTTGTTTTGTTTTAACAGCTATGCATTTCCTACCACGTGCTTTTACCATATCTAAACCTTGAGCAATCTATCTGGTTTTTGCCTCTACTCCTATAACAAAAATGACAGGATATTTTACAGTTCCTGCCATACTTAGTCTACATGGTACTGATGTCTACTTAAAAGTGAAGCAGTCTCTTGTCTTGACAGTTTACTAAACATGCCTTCCTAACTCTCTTCTTGTTTGTTATAGCATTGTTTCACAGGCTCCTTCAAGGATAACCCTTACCAATTAACTTCGTTTTGATCTGACATGAAGAGCCAATATAAAGCGGGTTCTGAAAGACAGCTTGCCTACTCATGACCAACCTCTTCAGTGTCAGACCATCACATATATAATAAATATTATCATATTTATTAGGATGAAGGCAAATATGGGAAATTGCTGGGACATACCTATCTATCTAGCTCTGGCATTCTAAAAGAAAGCACAGGGGTCTTATAGGCTATCGCCCCTAGAGTAGCAGTTCCCGCCCTTGAATTGTTTAGTTTTATTTTCATTTTATGGGATGCACAATAAATCCTCTCAGTGCTCCACTACCAAACAGTGACTTTATTTTTGATGAGCAACAGGGGTTCATATAAGCTAATAAGTCTCTTGATTGCTGCCACCTTTCTTGTCTCTGCCAAAACACATTGATATTCCTTAGGTTTATGATGAACTTTAGGGTGCACTTTTCCCTTTAGAAAATAATTAAACTCAAACACCTCTCAGATTCCCTTCCTACTCCCCTCCCCTAAAGTGGGCCACAGAATATTTCTCTGAAGTAGGTCATGAATCTTCAATTCCAGGGGTGCCTGCCCTGGAACAGGAGGAAAGGAAGCTGCTGACCTCTGAAGTCACAGACACAAAAGCTTCTAGCACCCAGGCTTTGCTCAGCACACCTCGTCTATTGGAGATAAATGGTAACCATTTCCTTATCCTGCTATCATACCAAACTGTCTGTATCTGTCCATAAAGATACAAACTGCCCCATTCCTTCTGCTCTTAGTTTCTGAAAACTCAACTTGTACTACATAATATGAAATTCTCTTTATTGTTAAAGGTATCCATAAATGCGAAACAAATAAAATGTAAGAAAGCAGTGTTCCCTCCATATACCTATTTCTTACTTTAAACACGTTTACTGAGTGTTGGCAGATAAAACTACTGCTGGTTTTGGTAATTTCCCTTTAATAGATTTATTGTGTTTGTCTGCTCTGTTTTTATTTATGTTTTATTTATATTTACAATATTTTCTGCAAAGACTTTTTAAAAATTTATGGTCCTCATTGCATAATTTCTGAAAATCTTAATTCCTCTATTATGGAAGCATCTTTCCCCCTGCTCATTTCATGCTGGAGTTTGCAGTCCTCTTTTTGTTCTACATGCCTTGATTAGGTAACTTTTTTCAATTAGCTTCATCCTGCTGAAAGTCCAAGGACTGAACCTCTGTCTCTAGTCCTTCAACAGGTATTTTTAATCATTTGCACCAAATCTTTGTTCTAGATAGCTGTATAGATATAAATCAACTCAAAGTAATTTCCTAAAGTGACTTCTCTTCCTACCTTACAAGCACATCACCTACATAATGTCTGTCTTTTGCCCTTAATTTGGCATCAAAAATCTATGCAACCTGTTTTTTAATGATCTTAATTAAGAATGGCTTTTATATCACCAATGTGCTGTTTTAAAAGATAAAATACGAAGCAAAATGAATATGCCACAAAGCTGTATGAGGTCCGAATTCTAAAGAATTTGCTATCTGGACAGCTTTAAAAGAAAAAGTCACACAGTTCTGTCTAGAAAAGTCACTGAGTATTCTCAAGGTTCATTTCTCCCCCTGTGTCCTTCCAATGATCCCAAATATAGCTGCTATTTCATGCAGAAAACCAAGGAAGAACTTCACATCTGGTATCACTGATTCATCATACCTCTGGATAAAATAATTACTTGGGTTTCGTTCTCTTTTTCCTTTCTGGCAGAGAGCACAAATACTGTTGGAATCTTCCAAGTGTCTTTTGTTATTCATGCCTGAATTTCTTCCAATAAGGTGATTCTTGATAGCCCCCTAGAAGGTTTCAGAATGGGAACTATCCACCAGAACAAGTGGCTTGGTACTTTCAGCATCCCCTTCTTCTCCTATTGTCTTCAACCTCCAAGGAAGATAAATGCATTTTAAATTGAGTTCAGTCACCCATAGCCAAGGATTTAATCAATCATGTCTATATAATGGCATAGATGTTCAGGGAGCTGTCAAGTTGAATAAGATATCCATGTATTGAGAACACATAGAAACTATGACACAATCCTAAACCTTATTTTATCATAGTTACCCTTTTCATTTGACCATTCCCATGTTGTGTCCTTTTTGATCATTACAAGCTATATTAGTAACTTTTCTCATTGGTTCAACAGATTACCACCTAAAGGAAATTTAGGGGAAGAAAATCCTGACTTTGGATTGAGGGGAGATGGTATGTCCAGGTGGGAAAGCGATGGGGGATAGAACATGAGGTAGTAGATGATATTATATTCAGACCTGGAAAGCAGAGAGAGACAAATGCTGACACTCAGCTCCCCATCTCCTTTGTTTTTATTCAGTTGGGATCCCCAGTCATAGGAGATTATCAACATTCAATCTGGGTCTTCCCTACTTAACTAAATCTTTCTAGAACTGACATCACAGACACACCTGGAAGTGTGCCTCTTAGGTAATTCTTGGGACATTTGTTATTTAGTCTGGGGGAGAATTATAGGAACATTTGTATTTCAATTTGGCTGTTCTGAAGTATGGGTCATCTGGAATTACCACAGATAACATCTGAAAGGAAATTTTTAAAGTTAAAATATAATTGTATCACTTCTCTGCTCCACTTCCCTTCATCCAACCTTTTCTATGAGAGTCCTCTCAAATTACTGACCATTTTTGTTATTGTTACATACTCATACGTGCACACATACACACATGCAGAGGCACAAAGACACTCACACACAAGCATACACATTTACATATGCATAAATATTTAAGTACATCATGCTCACACCATTCAGTGTTACTTATATGCATATAATTTCAGGGCTTATCAATTAGTATATATTGGCTAATCCAATCAGGGGACTCATCCCTGAGGAAAACTATTTCTTCCACTCTTTGAATTCCTTTATTGCCTGTAGTTCTTTGTTTAAGTGTGGGTCCCTGTGAGATTTCCCTATTTGTGTCAACATGTTTATTGTTGTGCTTGTCCAGGTATCATACCATTAAGTAAGGTATCATGGATATAGGTTAAGTCAAGTTAAGCCACTTGGGCTGACAATGCTCCCCGCAAGAGCCATGGAACTTTTAAACAAGAACTCCAGTACCAAGCTTGAAAAAAAAAACCCTTCAACAGATGAGGACAATAATAGAAAACCACTACTAGTTACAACCAAAGAAAACGTGGCAGTGGTGTACTCAGTCCCAGCTGATATGTCTGCAACACAAATCCTGCACCTAAAGGTTCAGAGAACATTGATGAGGAGGGGGCAGAAAGATTCTGAAAGCCAGAGGATCAGGAAATCTGCTGTGAGACTGTGTCTCCTTGAAATAACATCAACTTAGGGAAGTCTTAAAGGGACATGCTGAATTCTAGGCAGTCAATGTTAGGATGGAAATGAACTGAATTGAAGGACACCCAATTTGTGTTGACCTTGCATAAGGGCTAGTTCACAGCATGACCAGTCTCTCTATTTGATAGGTATTTCTTCATATTTATTTATATTTGTCTACTATAACTCTCTTTGATAAAAGGATGTTTTTTATAGAAAATTCTTTTTTTGTTATTTTTTCTTTTTTTGGTTTTTTGGTTTTTTGAGACAGTGTTTCTCTGTGGCTTTGGAGGCTGTCCTGGAACTCCTGGAACTAGCTCTTGTAGACCAGGCTGGTCTCGAACTGACAGAGATCCACCTGCCTCTGCCTCCCGAGTGCTGGGATTAAAGGCATGCGCCACCAATGCCCGGCGTAGAAAATTTTATCTATAGAAGGTATTTATCCTATCATGTAGATTACTTAAAGAAAACATATAACTATAGTAACAGAATTTGTGTATTATGTTTAAACAGAAAAAGGCTATCTACAATTGTGAATTAAATCAATTTGAATTGCTTTAAAAATTTTAAGCATTATTTTTAAATATACCTATAGTGAAAATCAGAATTTAATATCTAAGCTATTGAATAGAAGTTAAAGATAATAGTTTCCATCCATAAATAAATAAAACTAGAAAAAATAACTCCAAGCACTTGTCTGATTTTAATTATGTGATCCACCTCTTTAATAGTCAATATTTTGTTACACAGTCTTGGCAGCTTGGCAAGGATAATTGGAAGGATAATTCACTGATATTTAAAACAAATTAATATGAAGCAACTTGAAAATTTATTTAAAAAGCAATAATTGAAAATCGGTGTTGGATGTCTTCAAGTTAAATCTAAAATTCTTCACTAAACTTGCTTTTTACTTTATTGGCTTCGTAACAGACCCCAACAGTGAATCTATCATATCAACATAGCCATCATGATGCAAGCTACGGGTAATAGAGAGTGTCAGTGTCAATTTTGCTTTCTCACTTTTGCTTCCCTTCACTTCGTCTGATTTTAATAATTCCTGTCAAACCACAAACCGTCCAAATTATGTTCATGACACAGAAGCTTTCAAGGAGCAGACAGAACCTCAACTTTCATTTAGCAACTACAAAAGAAAGCTGTCCAGCTGGACAAATATTATCTCCACACTTGACAATCTCTACAATTGAGCATGCATTTTAATGTGAACTAACCCTGCCAGGAGTTTGATAGGTGCTTCTTGTTTTGTGTAGACTGACTCACAGCATTATCAGACCAATGACTGGAGGTGTGGTGAAAGCATGGCACACAGCATTTACCTGCTGCAAAAGACAAATCACACACCAAAGTTTAGGAATCAAGACCAAACATACAGTTTATATGTGGAGATTGAATATAGAGGGAAACTTCCTATATAAGGACCTTGAATTACTAAATGAACTCTAAATGTATGTAACATACTCTTAATACAAGTTTTTGAAATGTAACCATAATAACTAAACTTGAAAGTAGTTAAGATTTTACTCAAAGATTCTTTTGGCTCCAATGATGAATTCTGAAGTGATTTTTAAAAATCATTTTGGAGTGATACAATATATCTTAGTGGTGGAGTGTTTGCCTAGGTTACACAAGGCCCTGGGTTCAATCCTAGCAGTGCAAAAATAAAACCATTACCACCACTACTGACAACAGTAATTACTTTGGAACTGACTCCATTTAAATTTCAACTTACTAGAAAAGTTTATTTGACAATTATAAAAATATGTTCTTGACAAATACATTCTCTACATGCCCTGCACACACAATATAAAAATTTCTAAAAAATCACAGTAAAAGTTATATAAAAGCTAGGGAGATGGCTTAGTTGGTAAAGTGCTCATGATGCAAGTATGAGAATCTGAGTTCAATGATCAGGGCATTGACATAAAAAACTGAAGGGGCGAGGGCTGGAGGAGGTGGTCTTTGCCTGTAATCTCCATGCTACAAAAGTCCATAGGTCTTGTTTTTAATCATAGGACTACTGCTTTAATATTTAATATTTTGTTACACAGCCCTGGTAGTTTACTTTTTAAAGCTTCAGTTCACTAGAGGGATAATAAATTCACTGGTAGTTAAAACAAATTCATATAAAGTAACTTAAAAATCTATTTGGAAGAATGGACAAGGTCTAGGTTAGTGAAATACTCTGTCTCAAAAATAATGTAGAGCGATTAAGGAAAACACCTTAGTTCAACCCTTGATCTCCAACACCTATGAATACACATAAACACATACAAACACAAATGACAAAAGACTAGCAAAGGAATATTAGAATAAGAGTTATTGTATAAAACTATATGAAGAAGCATTAACTCTTTGAAGTTTAGTTTATTAGATACACTTAAAAGTTTTAAACTATATTTCTGGGAACATTTCAAGGCCCAAATTTCTTCTAAACTTCAGGGACCACACAAATATCTCATGGCAGCCCTTCCCTGAACTTGTAGATCTAGACTGTTCTCCCAGTGGCAACCATTGCCTTTAAGAAGACCATTCTCCCTGAAGTCTATCTTGAACACTGTAAGATGGCCTTAGAAGTTACTTTTGTAAAAGTATTGACCCTTCACCTGGACCTGGAGGCTCCCATTGGGTCACTAAATGGGAAGAAACTTGGCTCGTCTCTTAATTTTGTTCTGTCTTTTTGCTACTTTAAATTGTGAGACAGATTCCTGTTCAATTCCTATTGTATGCACAGTAATCATTTAGGGTTTTTTTTTTTTGTATTAATCTGATAATTATCTCTTCAAACTTGAAAGCACCAAGGCAAGAATAACTAAGATAACTTTGATATTTGCAAATATAGCATAATTAACAGATTGCCATCCAGTAGCTTTTTTCTTTTGTTTTCGTGACAGTCTCATGTAGGCCAGGAAAGCTTCACTTTTGCTATGTACCTAAGAATAGTATTGATCTTACAATCCTCCTGTCTCTACCCTTCAAGTGCTGGGATCAAAAGCATTTGAATTCCATCTTAAATATATCATGCTGGGGACTGAAACGCAGGCTGAGTGCACACTGGCCTCAGGCACTCTACTCACTTAGATATAGATCTCCAGCCAACTTCCAGCTTTCACAACATTTTGTTTAATACCAGAACATGCTTAGAAGTCACAAGTAATTGCCATAACCCAATAAAACTAAATCCACCTTGCCTTTTTGAATTGTCCTTTTATCTGAGTCATTTTCTCTGCAGTCACCTTTGATTCCAATAATAATAGGTCTCATAGATAAATGTGTGATAAGTCAAAAATAATTGAAGGCAGTAGTAATTTCCTAATTTTAGAGTATGTTGCAGGGTGGCACCCTTAGTTAACCGTCAACGGGTTACAATTTGACAATGACTGCTTGACCATACATACTCCTTTCTCTGTCCATGACTTTTTCTTTTTATCCCCAGCTCTTGTTAGCTTGTGGTAGCAAGGGTTTAAATTGTCTTTCCCTTTGCTTCGAGTGTGGTTACACAATAATAAATTCCATTTGTTTGCTGAGACAAGTGTCCATGTGTGTTTGTTTGTGGTTGTACCCCTTCTGCAAACCAAGAACTCTGGCAATATTCAGTTTCTTTTAGCAGCTTCCTTTTCTTGTATCCCTTTGGGTCCAATGATTGGACAATTTCAGCTTCCTCCACACTGTCTGATATAGTGGAACTCCTGTTCTAGCTATTCAACTCTATTGAGATTAACTCTCTTAGATAAACCACAGGCATCACAACCTTAACAAAACTTAATCTTATAATGACCTTTCTCAAACATTTTCCTTATCTTGAGGTACATTTGATAGTTACTACCTCTAATACCAACCTAGGTATTCAATTCAGAAATGTACCTGTCCCATCTGTTTCAACATTCTCTAATCAACAGTATAGTCACATCTCTCAGACTTGCCTATCACATCCAACTAGCACTCTATAAACTCCAAGTCCATCTGGACTGGTGCAGAACCTTCCTTATTCTCCACATTTGTAGATGATCACTTTTAAACTCATACTTCCTTTTGTGATCAGAAAGATCTTTTTAAGACAAAAAAGACCTCTGTGTCGGTAGCTAGATTTTTAATCTTGGATGACTTAGAATCATATAATCATATGAGAAAGAAAAATCAGAGGAAGAGTCAGTTTGTAGGGAGAAAATGAAATATTTATTTTTAAGTGGATGGTTAGATATTATTAGGCTTGGAGAATATTTGAATCTTTCACAAGCAATGACCTATAAAACCAAGGATTGGAACAATAGAACAGGAATCACTCATCCTAAGGATAGGATCTGAGTAGGATCTCTTGCCCCAGGAGAGGACATGGCATCCTAAACTGCCCCAAAGGGAATTAACAGGTGTCTTAGTTAGGTTTCCTATTGCTATAAAGAAACACCATGACCATGGCATCTCTTAGAAGGAAAACACTTAATAGTGGTGGCTTGCTTACAGTTTCAAAAGCTTAATCCATTATCATCATGGTGGGGAGTATAGTGTGTTGGCAGACACGGTGCTGAAGAAATAGCTGAGAGTCCTATATCTTGTAGGCAACAGGAAGACAGCTGACAATCACACTGAGGGAAACTTGAATAAAAGAAACCTGAAATCCCACCCCCAAAGTTACACACTTCCTTCAACAAGGCCATACCTCTTACTAGTGCCACTCCCTTTCAGGGACATTTTCTTTCAAACTACCACATTCCACTTTCTGGCCTCCAAGGGCTTATAGTCATATATCACAATGCAAAAAATACATTCAGAGCTGGGTGTGGGTGGCACATGCCTTTAATCCCAGCACTCAGGAGGCAGAGGCAGGTAGATCTCTGTGAGTTTGAGGCCAGCCTTGTCTACAGAGTCAATGCCAGGACAGGCAGGCTCCAAAGCAATATAGAGAAACCCTGTCTCAAAAAACAAAACAAAACAAACAAACAAAAAATACATTCAGTTCAACTTCAAAAGTTTTCTTAGTCTATAACAGTCTCAAACTCATTTCAATGTCCAAAGTCACTTCTGATATGCATGGCAATCTCTTAACTATAGTCCCCCAATCTAAACCTGCTCTCAAAAACCCCAAACCTTGTAAGATTACTTTCTCAGAAAAGAAGATACACCACCCCTTTTTGGTTGAGTCAATCCAAATGTCCCTGTCCATCACTAGAAAGGTCTATATTCCTCAGTCGAAGCTACGTGTTCATGACACTTCACAAATTCTGCCTGTACCAGTAATCTCTTTGGCCACTGTCTACTCTCACATTTGATAATGTTCCCTATTTTAATAAACTCTACCTATCTTCTACACTATGTTGTGTGATGCCTGTAATTTTTTTCCATTGAGTTCATAAGAACTAGGCAAACTGAGGACAGTGCAAAGCAAGATTATTGTAGTGATTTTATTTTTTATTTGAATCATTTATTCTTTCTGTTTCTTAGTACTTGTCACTGACTTCTTCACACTTGCTCTATGCACCCAGCACCTGGAAACCACCATCTAGTGTCTAGTTCTATGACTTCAATTACTTTAGGTTCTACATGTAAACTAGAACATGGGGATATATATCTTTTGTGTCATGCTTGTTTTCACTTGGCATGTTATCTATCAACATTATTCATGTTGTCATATAGGACACAATTTTTTGAGGCCAAATATTGGTCCAGTGTCTACATAAACCATATTGTCTTTTATTTGCTAATGAACACTTAAACATGGTGCTCATTAAGAGGGATATTCATTTTAGAATAAAAAGTATAGTCTTCAGGGTTAGAGACATGGCTAAGCAGTTATGAATAATGGCACCTCTTCCAGAGGTCCCAGGTTCAATTTCCAGCATCCACATGGCACCTGGCACCTGTCTGTAACTCCAGTTCTAGGAGATTCAACACCCTCTTTTGGCCTCCATAGGACATAGACAAGCAGATAATGCAAACTGAAAAATATGATAGCAAAATATTCAAGCATGTTATAAGAGTAATAATTTATCTGGGTGGTGGTAGCACATGCCTTTAATCCCAGCACTAGGGAGACAGACACAGGCAGATCTCTGTGATTCCAGTCCAGTCTGGTCTACAGAATGAGTTTCCCCTATAAGTCTGAATATTGATTAGCAATTTCACATTTAAACACATTTGAGCTCACATTAAATTTATTCTAGTCTCCCTTTGATTTAATGGAAATACAATATATTTGGTCCTATTTTGAGCCTATCTTTTTTATACTTTTATTATTTTCAACTATAAAAATCTTCATACAAACTAAATTTTTTCACGAATTTATTGAATATTTGTGCTAAATATTTCCCATTAATTATAGAGAAATGACAGCCAAAATTTAGAGAATATGTTTACAAAAAATGTTTAACACCACAGCAAAACATGTAAATGATTCTGCAAAGTAATTCTTCATAGTATCAAATATTCTAAAATCTAATGAGAAAAAAACATCTAGTAACATGATTAAATTATCTGTGCTTTTTCAACTTTACACATAGATATTTATAGACTTTTTACATTGTATATGTGTAAATATATGTAAACTTTTAAAGTATACCTTCCACTGGATTAATTGAGTATTGTGGATATTTTGTATGTCGTTAGGAACTACCATGTGTGTCATAAGATTTCCAATGTAACTCTTAATTAATTACAAAAATTTCTATGATGTCTTCTATAGAAATATACTTTATTATCATCAAGAAAAAGTGCTTCCAGCATTTGGATACAGTTGGAATACAATTTATAACAATATTTACAAGAATTTCACAGTGTTAGTTACTGTTCTGGTACTAGAATGAAACACCATGATTATGGAACTTATAAAAGAAAGCATGTTATTAAGCTCTTGCTTAGAGTTTTGCAAAATTAGTCCATTATAATAATGGCAGGAACATACACGCATGGCACGAGAGTAGTAGCGGAAAGGCCAGGAGAAAGACATTGGGACTGGCATGGGCACTTGAAACCTGCAGGTCCATCCCACAGCAACATACTTCCTGATCTGTTCCCCTAGTTGTGTCTAAGCATTCAACATATGAGCCTTCAAACACCATTCACATTCAAACACCACACTCACTTTTGACAAAATGGACTTCTAGACCCTCCCTTTGATGTTATGGATTATACAAGGAATCTGAACCATTATTAGATTTTTTTTCCCAACATCTCTCACTACAGTACAAGCTGGCCTTGAATCTGTGGCCATCTCCTTCCTCAGCCCCCTAAATATTTATTAAAAGTATTCATTGACACCCACATATGACTGATAGTATCTAACTATTATACTAATGGAAGCAGTGAACTAACAGCTATCATTTCATTTTTCATACATGTACAAGAAAATTCAAAGTTAAATTGGAAGAATTTAGAATAATAACTTGATTAAGTAAAACATTGTTCTTTAGACTCAGTTTAGCCCTCAAAGTGCCTTCTGTAACCAAGTATTTAAATGTGTTATGTAAAAGCACAGTCTTAAACAGTTGACCTAGGATTTTCTGAATCTTAAACACATAGTTCTATAACTTCTAAAAGTAAAATAACTTCATCCTTTCATGACCATATTCTTTACTTCTTGTTAAATATGTGTACCACTCATTTTGTTGTTGTTATCACGGTTGCTAAGGAGCTATTACAAAATAAAAATGTATTATATAACAAACAGGTATAATATTCTATTATTTTGTACCATAAGCTAATTTATTAACTAATTTTTGGTTCTGGGGAGGAAGTATATACCTCACACAAGCTGAGCAAGTGTTCTATATTAGACGGTTGAGGTTACAGGGTTTCTGTTATAAGGACTAAATTATCATGAAGGAAATTCTTAGTCTTCAATAGCAATGACAGAATGGTAGTTTATGAATGTATTTTTAAAGATCTTGGTATGAAATAGTGATGAGAAGGCATGGTATGCTCAGCATTAGCAATGTCATCTTGAGTGACCTGTATTAATGGAAATGTCCAGGCCAGAGATAGAGAAGCATGAACAAAGTAGTTACTTTTCTCTTGTTGCTGTGGCCTAAAACAGAAGAGGCTTATGTGGGGCCACAGTTCAGAAGAACATCACCCATTGTGTCTTGGAAAGCATGGCTCCAGACTGGCTTCCTATGGGTGGATCAGGAAACAAGAAGAGCGACAGAGACTGCCCAATTGTTGTGTTTTCTTTTTTCCCCTTTACAATCATTCCTGAATCCAGGCTAGGGATAGAACTGCCGCTACTCAGGGTGGGTCTTCCTTCCCCAGTTAAAACTTCCGGAAAAGCAGTAAAGGACATACCCCAAGGACCATCTCAGGAATGACCTAGCACTTCTTAACCCAAGAAAGTTGACAATAAAAATAAGCTCCTGTAAGCTCCTCAAAGTCATGCTATGTAGAAGACTGAGATATAGACAGTATTATTTAAACATCTTAGATGATAGCCCACAGGATAAAAAAAAATAGCTAAAAAATGTATATGTGTGTATAATTTTTTAAAAAATTACAAATCATCACTTATCCTAAAAAAAAACTGTCCTGAAACTTTCTACTTTCTGTTTTTCTCTTTTCTATTCATTTTTCCTTTCCTTAAGTATTGTCAACAGATTCTGAATTTATTCAAACCTCTAGGCCTTAATTCAAGATATTTGATAGGAAAGGGGCCTTTGTGATCATGTTATAGGATTATCTATAAATATACAACCCAATAACTTTAGAAGAGGTCGTTTAAGAAAGGGTGAAAACAAAACAAAACACAGAAAATTAAGGGTTTCTTTGGGGATCACTGGTGGGATATGCAAAAAGCAATGGAATATAAACAAAGCTGGGAAAAAATTTCCAGAGGCTGGGAAAAATTAGGAAAGAGGAAAATGTTGCAAAAGATATATCAAAAAAAAAAAAACCTTTTCCCCCCAGTACTGTCTACCTGTTACAGCACTTTTCAGAAAGTGCAGTCAAAAGTCAGCTAAAACTGAATGACTGGGGATACTTGCTAAATATCTAAATACCTGGGCCACCCAGGATGTGGTAAATTCAATTTTCTCAACTTAGGAACTCAGATTGGCAACATAAATGCTCCCTGGGGAATCCTCCTCACCAGACATTTATCCTGATGCCTTTTACAGATAAGCATTGCAAGCATTGCTCTCCAGGAACAGTCTCACTTCCCAAGTAAGAGGTTTACCAGATAGCCTAACATCACATTATCATTATTGAATTTTGAAAATAGTCTCCCAAAGTTTTCCTAGCTGACTTTGATCCTGTTGTCTTTATACCTTAACCTGGGAGCTCTGATTACAGGGCTGTGATATGAGGCAGGATACAGATGCATAAAGTTATAATAAGACACTAACTAATTTCATTTTTACTTTAAACTGAACTGGTTAAACATAAAAGCCATAAAATCAAGTGGCATTTAAAGGGCAGAGGGTGGCATAGGAAGATGATCTCAGAAAAAAACAAAAACTGAAGTTTGTAGTTTGGGCTTGAACAGAAATATCTCAGTTTGTGGGTTTGTGGTGAGCTTTTCTAACAGAAAGTTAGATAACTTAGCACAAAGAGAAAACCAACAAGTATGGAATGTAAATTTATTCAAGGATGGGAAGAAGCTTGCTGCACTGGCACATAGCACTTAAGCTCCCAAATCATGACACAGAAACTTCCTTTTTAGTTATGAATGTTCGGCCTAGCTTAGGTTCACTTCTGGCTAGCTCTCTTAACTTAACCTGTTTCTCTTTATTTACCTTCTGCCTCAGGAATTTTACTTTTCTTTCCTTCTGTATTACTTACTTTTCTGCTTCCTCCAGTGTCTGGCTGGCTGGCAGTTGGCTGGCTTCTTGCCCCAGGCAGGCATATTCCCCTCTTTCTCCCTAGTTTTCTTCTCCTTCCTCTTCTCTTGTTCTTCTCCAGCCTAGATTTCTTTTCCTATTTTATTCTCTCTGCCCTGTCTATCCCTGTCCTGCCTATCTATTGGCCATGCAGCTTTTGATTAGACCAATCGGGTGCCTTACACAGGCAAGGTGAAATAGCAACCTATATTTTCATAATTGAACAAATGCAGAAAAAACAAATGTAGCACATCTTTGCCTAGTAAAAATAATATTCCACAACAGATGGTAGCCTAGGCTACATAATAAAACACTGTCTCCAAAAAAAAAAAAAAAAAGAAAGAAAGAAAGAAAGAAAGAAAGAAAGAAAGAAAGAAAGAAAGAAAAAAGCGGCTGGAGGCAGGAGATGGTAGTGATGGCTCAGTAAGTAAAATAAAATCCCTGCCAGAAATGTGTGAGGGCCTGAGTTCAGGCAGGAGGATGCACACAGGTAATAGGAGGGCCCAGCTCACCACTGGCAGCCAAACTCTGGCTATTTGCTTCTAGAATGTGTACTCAATGAAGTTGTAAAAATTGAAAACATTACCTAGAAAGAAACGTTTCTTCATGTTCTCGGACTGTTTTATTCTGTTCTTTATAAAAAATATTTTTAAGATAATTTGGATTTATGTCATCACGGCTCATGCTTAACTACTACATCACATGCTAAAGTACTGGCAATAACAGGTACCCGAATTAGCCTAATGATGGTATTTAACTATCATACTTAAAACCAGAAAAATCCTTTTAAAAGATGGGTGCTAGTCTACATGAAGAGGCAGCATCATTTGAAGCCCTCTGACAGGTTTCAATAGTTATTGTTAAACTAAAGATATTCTGTAGTTCAAGATTCTGTATTTCAATTCAGTTCCAAAGTGATACAAACCCTGCTGACAGCAAACCAGGAAGTGACATTTCTGATTGAGCCCATCTCTATTACTCTCACAAGCTATGTAAGCTTATTTCTAGCACCTCCACAACTAAAGGATTGCTCTCAAGATCACACAAGTGACCCCACAGGTTGTACTCTGAAGATTCTGTCACATACAGAAAGAACTCAATAAGTGCTATCCCTTGGTATTATTGAAAACTATTAAAAGCTATATTGTGTCCCATTAGAAAGCCAATTCTAAAATCAACTGATCTAACAGAAACACTAATATAATGCTATCATTCTTTTCCAAGCAGTCATTAGAACATCATTTTCATTGAAGGACATTAAACACATAAGTGAGATACAATTATGTGGCTTTATTAAACATATAAATCTGAACTTCTATGAATGGATTTGCATGAAGCTAGCCGAGTCTCAGCTATTTAAAGACCACACTTTATTTCTATGTCAGAAGATATCTTACAACAGGTATACAGTATGTTCCAATTCACTTATTTGAAAAACTCCCTTTAAATTTAAATAACCATATTTGCTTTAAAATTAAAATTACCTTTTTCTGTTTAAGGACTGAAGTTTGGAAAAAAAATACCCTCAGCACTGTAGTGATTTAAGAATGATATGTGATATAAACTATGGATAAAAAATAGGAAAGTTAGGATGAAATAAACATAAAGCCTCAAGCTGAAAAATACCTCAGCATTTATCAGCAGACCCTTCTCCTCCCGCAGCGACTTGCTGCTTCATGTTTAGCACCAATATCCAATCACTAGGATTAGGAATACAAAAAGACCAGAGAGAACAGAATCATACCAACAACATATCTTATTTGGTTTCATGTTTTTCCAAATCAAATATATCTGCAAAACAAAACTCATGAAAATGCCTGAGCTAACTTTTTTACTTGACAAGGCAGGTATTAGCTGTCTCTCAAGTCCAAAAGCAAGAAACTTCACTTCAGTATGACCTACTTATGCCTCCGAGATTTATCAGATGCATTTTTTTAATGACCCCAAACCAAAGAATGTAGAAATCTATTTGAAAAGTTGACATTAAGGTTGTGACACCAACCAAAAAAAAAAAACAAGAGAACTTGAAGTTAAACTGACAGAAATCCCCCCCACCAGTCTGCTTCCTTCCTTATTTACAAAGCAGGTGTTCTGGGAACTAGTGATGGCATGTCAAATGCTTCTTTGAAACTCCCCAAGTTTGTCATTTGGTGTTTGTGTCATAACCTTGATATTGTTTAAACATACTTTTAAATATCTATTATTTAAAAATATCTTGAAATTGAAGATATCCTAAAGCTTTGAAGAAGCCATCCTCAAAGCACTGCAATTCCTCATGTGCCACTTTTCTTAGAAGTAGTGCATTAAACATTTGCTGTTGACAAATCTAATTTATTAAAAGGTGAGACTGATGCATTTTAAAATCAATGGCTGCCATCATTATCTGCAGTGCTTTTATAAATTATTCCTCTTTTCTCTTTGACTGAACTTGTCAGGGTTCTCTCTCAGAGCCAGGGTGTTATGCCTTATAGTCAATGCTTTCAACATGTTTAGACAAGTCACGAGTAAAGCAAGCAGTGGCATTTTATTTTGTAGAAATGAGAAAGGGTAACACAAGTACAGATTATTTCACTCAATGCGCTGATTTTTAACTAAAGACAAAGTCAGTTAGTGATGGTTTCATCTCACACAAAGGATTTAAAAATAAAAATAGACTGTTTGTGTAGAATAGGGAATTTCAAAGAGAGCGACAATAAGAAAGATTCTGGCAGCGCAGCGGCACTGTCATGCAGAAAACGTGGTTTAAAATTGAATTGTGCTTCCCTTGACATCAGAGATCAGGTATATCATAAGGCTGACAGCTGGCTGGCACGCTAACTTCCTGAAGAAATACACTAACCGTATTCTTCCAGAGGCAAGAGGAATAAAATTATGGAAGCCTTGAAGGAAACTGAGCAGGCAGAGTACAAAATTATTCAAAACATGAAGAAAGGTATTTATTTCTTACCTAATTTTATTTCAGAAGACTCTAAGAATGAGCTGGTCTTCTCATCCCAAGCAGATAGAAAATTATTTCCTTATGAGTTGCTAGCAGAAATGTTCTCTTTTCCAAAATCTATAAGATAATTGGACAAAGCTCCATCACTGACACAGTGGGGGAGGGGAACACATTCAAAACACAAGCCATCTAGTCTGATAGCAAAGCTTCTATTTTGATATTGTGCCTATAGGTTTGAGCTCTGAATAAACTATATTGGAATACATAAAGACATCCTGATGGGCTACTGAAGAAAAGTTAATTAACACATAGGACCAGAGTGTAGGCACATGAAAACAGTGGCGCTTAGGGTAAAATATATTTAGAACTTTATTTTTTTATTTTTTAAAATATGTTTTCATTTTATAAACAATCTTATTTTACATATCAATCCCCCAATTCCCTCGACCTCCCATCCTCCCATGCCCCCCACTGATCCCCCAACCCACTCCCACCCACACTCTCTAAGGATAGTGAGGCCTTCCACAGAGGATCATCAAAGTCTGTCATATTTGTGGGAGGGCCTAGGCCCTCTTTCCTGAATCTGGGCTGCAATAGTATCCTTCCATAGGGAATGGACTTCCAAAAGTCCATTTGTGTACCAGGGATAAACACTGGCTGCACTGTTAGAGGTCCCATAGACTGCCCAGGCCTCCTAGCTGGCACCCACATTCAGAGGTCTTAGTTCAGCCAATGCTAGTTCCCTAGCTTTACGTCTAGGTCTGTCCTCACTAGGTCAGGTCAACTGTTTCTTGGGTTTCTCCAGCACAGTCTTGGCTCCTTTCCTCATCCCTCCTCCCCCTCTACAAATGGATTCCAGGAGTATCGATCAGTGTTTAGCTTTGGGTGCCTGCTTCTGCTTCAATCAGCCTCTGGGTGAAGGCTCTAGGATGGCAACCAAGGTAATCATCAATCTCATTATAGGGGAAGGGAGTCAAAGGCACCTTATAAAGAGAAAACTATGATACAAGGTGAACATCAGTACCATTAAATACTAGTTTCATACTATGGAACTTAAAACTCCGTATTGAGAAAAAAAATCAAAGCTTTAAAAGGGAAAGTATTAATGAAACACTCTGAATCTAGAATAACTATCAATAAACTGAAGGCATAATCTAGTCATTGCTACACATTCTAAATAAAGGCTGAGAAATAATTTCCCACATCCCTGCTTAAAAAGAAATGCTAAAGACAAGGACACTAAATGATAACTGAAGTACACAATAAAAGTACACACACACACACACACACACACACACACACACACACACGTTGGATATGGCACTGGCACAAAAATAGACATATAGACAAATGGAAAAAAACTGAAGACCAAACATGAGCACATAGGACTTCAGCCACTTAGTTTGGCAAAGAATTCAAAAACATAAGCTGGAGAAAAGAAAGCATCCTCACCATATGCTGCTGGGTAAACTGGATGTCCACATGCAGAAAAATGAAACTAGACTTGTATTTATCACCTTGCACCAAAACTAACCCCAAATGTATCAAAGATCTAGACCTGAAACCTGAAACACTGAAATTGCTAGAAGAAAGCATGGGCAGTGCCCTACAGGACACAGGTGTAGGAAAAGACTTTGTAACTAGGAGTCAATATGCCATGAGGTAGGGCTAACAATTGACAAGTGTGACTTCCTAAACCTAAAAAGCTTCTGCTCGGCTAAACAAACCAATTAAGTGAGGAGGAAGCCCACGGAGTGGGAGAGCTAGATATCTGACAGAGAATCAATATCCAGAATATATAAAGAATTCAAAACACATAGAATTAAAAAAAAAATACCCCATCTGGAAAATGGACCTAGGATTTGAATACTGAATACGGAGTTCTCAAAAAGAGGAAGTGGAGGGGGAGGAGAAGAAAGCCATTGTCCATAGAAAACAGAGAACTACAAATCAAAACAACTTTAAGATTTCATCTTATCCTAGTCAGAATGGCAAAGATCAATGAAAGAGCTGAAAACAAATTCTCTCTCTCTCTCTCTCTCTTTATCTTTCTCTCTCTCTCTCTCTCCTCTCTCTCTCTCTCTCTCTCTCTCTCTCTCTCTCACACACACACACACACACAGGACAGGATGATTCTCATTCACTGTTGGTGGGATTGCAAACTGGTGCAGCCACTATGAAAATCAGTGTGGAGAATGGAGAATTCTCAAAAACCTAAACATAGGTCTGCCATATGACTCAGCTATAATACTTGTAGGCATGTGCCCAAAGCACTCAATACTCTATTCTACAAATACTTGGTCAGCCAAGTCCATTGCTATAGCTTAAAAATGGAAACAACCTAAAAGTCCTACGATAGACAAATCGATAATGAAAATGTGGAATACTATTCAGCTGTAAAGAATAAAGAAATAATTAACATTCCAAGTAAATATTGTAGAATATTAGTTAAAGATGTGTTATATTTGTTTATGCTGTGGAACATTTGTTTAACAATGCAAAGTTGTGTTGCATTCTTCTATGTTGCATTTACTTAATTCTGTGAAACTTTGCCTGTCTAAAACACCTGATTGGTCTAATAAAGAGCTGAATGTCAAATAACAAGGCAGAAGAAAGTATAATCTGGGCTGGCAGGCAAAGAGAATAAATACGAGGAGAAATTTGGGAGGGCAAGATCAAGTGCCAGCCACCCAATTACATTGCAAGCCATGGAGTAAGAAGTAAAGAAGGTATAAAGAGCTAGAGAAAGATAAAAACCCAGAGGCAAAAGATAGATGGGAAAATTTGAGTTAGAAAAGCTGGCAAGAAGCAAGCCCAAGCTAAGGCAGGGCATTGATAAGAAAAAATAAAACTCCATATGATTTATTTGAGAGCTGGGTGGGTGGGTTCCCAAAAGAGAAAAGAGCCAAAGAGTAAAAACAACCAACTACAAGTAAAAGGACAGAACTAGAAAAGATCATATTGAGGGAGGTAACCCAGACACAGAAAGAAAAACGTTGCATGTTCTCTGTTATTGGAGCCTCCTTGCTCCAAATCTTCAGATACAAACACAAAGCCTGTAGTAACTAAAGAAACTAGGAAAGTGAGACATGGACTTCATGGCTTGGCTCATGGTGCACTTTCTCCATTTTCTTCTTAACTATGAGGTTTAAACTTTGACACAGGCTCACTCAGAATTCTCCTTGTCTTACTTGTCTCACTTCTGAGACCCCTTACCACAACATTAAGTTCACCTGGATAACCCAGAACATAATCCTCTATGTGATGGAAATGGATGAGCAAGTTTAATTCCACTCGTACTAAATTCCTCTTTGCCATGTAACATAAAATAGTCCAGGTTCCAGGAAGAACCACATCCTACCTTCCAGGATATTCACTGGATTTTTTTCAGTATTACATTTGGAATAAATATTAATGCCAAGTTTACTTTACTTTAAAGTCCTTGATGTAGCAGTAAGAATTACTAATTTTGTCAATTAAACCTTTATATATCGTATTGACTATCCCAAAATCAACCAGATTAGGCTATCAATTTGTTAATTATGCTTCAAGGAAAACATCAGGCAATATTTGTTGTTAAAAATAAAATTCAACCTTATAAGCAGTAAGCTAGATTTTTAGAAAACGTGTATTTTAATAAGATGGCCTGTATTTCAAGATGTTGTTGATGAGTTTCCTCATGAAATGTATTAAAATTTAGAAGATCATTATACTTCACCGAATAAGATTGTTTTCTTAAAAAGCTACTTCATTATGGAACAGAATTGTATGTGAATGGAAGCTTTTATGTGCTCTGCCCTGTCCCACAGCAGCTTATAAAATAATCACTCTGAGGCTTAATATTAATTATAATTGTTTAGCCAATGGCTCAGGCATATTACTGACTAGCTCTCACAATTAAATTAACACATTTAGTTTATGTTTTACCACATGCTTGTGGTTTGTTACCTCACTTCTTGCTTCTCCAGCAGATCCATGATGTTTCCCTGACTCCAGTATCTTTCTCTATGTATCTTTGTATTTCCTGCCTGGCTCTATTCTGGCTGGCCACTAGCCAAATCAGTTTTATTTATCAACCAGTGAAAGCAACACATATTTGCAGCATATAGAAGGAAATCTCACATCAATCATATGCCTGTAAAATAGTCAAAGAATAAGACACAGCACAGAGTTCACAGTAACAATAGTAGCAGTGAACTCATATTGTCTCATGCTACACTAAGAAATGACCACTTGTTTGCTAAGTTTTGGTGTAGGGTCCATGCTAATAGTTACAATTAGCTGAGCAGAAGGTTGCATCTCGTGCACTCACTGCAGCCAAAGCCACATATAAAAGCATACTTTAAAAAAGGAGCAGACCTGAGATATAACTCTCTTCTATTATGGCAGACACAAAATACAAAAACAATGCAGCTATTTTATCATTTTTGTTTGTTTTGGAAAATACAGGTATTCTTTTACTGGGCATTACATTAATAGTGTGTTACTGAAATATGGTTTTTAAAATGTTTTAATTTATATTACAATAAATATCTAGATAAAGATCAGTAAATAAGAATTCAAAAGAGCCAGGCTCTGGAGGTCAACGCAAGAGTGCTACAAATGCAAGGTCAACTTAGACTACAGAGGCAGACCTTGTCTCAAAACAAAACAGGGCTGGAGAAATAGCTCAGTTAGTGAAGAGTCTGCCATAAAAGTATGAGGACCTGAGTTTAGAAAAAGATCCCCAGGTGAACAGTGATGACACATTTCTGTGATGTTGGGGATGCAGAGATAAGCATGTCCTTGGAGCTTGCAGGCCAGTTAGGTTAGCTAAATCAGTAAACTCCAGACTGGGTGGGTGGGTAGCACTGACCTCTGGCCTACACATCTGAAGACACACCCAAATGTATAGTTGCACAGTACACATACAGAGCTCCATTACAGACACATCTACACAACTCCCACAGCAAAACAACAATAATAACAAGAACCACCGCCACAACAAAAACCACTCTGAAGGTTTTCAGGAATTTGTTTCGTATTGTTTTTCGAGACAGGGTTTCTCTGTGTAGCTTTGGAGCCTATCCTGGCACTTGCTCTGGAGACCAAGCTGGCCATGAAATCACAGAGATCCACCAGCCTTAGCCTCCCAAGTGCTGGGATTAAAGGCGTGTGCGACCAACACCCCGCTGGAATGTTTAAGAGTGTAAACAACCCTAACACCAACATCTGAGAACTGCTAGGTTAAACAAATGAAAAAGTCCAGAAAGACAGGACCAAGTAATGCTAATCAAAACAATGAATGCCAGATCCCAAGGAGACAGGCACAAAGGCATTGCAGGAACTCTTTCCCAAAGATCAGAAGACAGATTAGCTCACTTTTAAGGAACAATTTCATCTCTCATGGACATAGGAAGAATGACATATCTACAAAATTTAAAGGAATGTATTACCATGTGACTAAACAAACCTTGTATTTTAAAAGTGAAAATGTATGATTCGCTAAGGTTAAAAATAAAGCAAGGAAAATAGGTTTAAAAAAAAAAAAGTCCTGACATGATATAACAATTACGCAATAAATACAACACAATACAATACAAAGGACCCCCATTACTGAAAATGTAGACCTCAGGATAACAAGCCTGAGAAATCTTCCTAAAGCTCATCATTATGAATTCGATCAACTCCAGACTTACACTATTAACTAGCTGTGCCTCCTTGAGAGAAAATAGAAGACTCAGATGAAAGTTGCTGTGTGCTAGAAAGAAGCACACCTATGCAATCTTGGACATCCAATGGCCAGTGCCAGGAAGAACTCTTTTATGTAAATCTTACCAAATAGTGAAAGCAGCGAAAGAGTACTTGTCATGTACACATACTGGTGAGAAACCTTTTCTGGAAACAATGATGTAAAACAGAGTTCTACATTTTCATCTTTAATACCACTCTTCCATTCCGCCGACCGACCCAGGAACTAGGAATTAGTGAGGAGACTAGCAGGAGCGTCAAGACCATCCAGAGTTGTGGACATTGAATTCCTGGCCCCGACACACCACTGGGTCACAAGAGGAGATAGAGAGACCCTACCTGCACCCACTAAAAGAAGATATGGGGAAAAGACAGAATAAGATTTCACTCAACCACAGAAAGACCAATATGACACCACCAGAATCTAGGGCCTCCACTCCAGCAAGATCTGAAAAGCCAAACACAGAGCATGAAGATGAGATGGACCTCAAAAATTATCTCAGCAAGATGATAGAGACCTTTAAAGAGGAAACAAGAAAATCCCTTAAAGAAATAGAAGAAAAAGCAAACAAAAAATTAAACAAATTGGAGGAAAAGACAAACCAAAAAATTCAAGAAATAAATAAATCTCTTAAAGAATCTAAAGAAAGCCAAGAAAAAACATCCAAACAAGTGAAGGAAGCTCTTGAAACAGTTCAAAGCATGAAAGCTGAAATAGACACAATAAAGAAAACACAGAATGAGACCATGCTGGAAATGGAAAGGCTGGATAAACGATCAGGAACTAAAGATGTAAGTATATCCAATAGAATTCAAGAGATGGAAGAGAGAATTTCAGCTACTGAAGACTCGCTAGAGGATATACATTCATCAACCAAAGAAAACCTCAAGTCCAACAAATCCCTAACACAAAATATCCAGGAAATATGGGACACCGTAAAAAGGCCAAACCTAAGAATAATAGGTGTAGAAGAAGGTGAAGAAACACTGCTCAAAGGTACAGAAAACATATTCAACAAAATCATTGAAGAAAACTTCCCCAACCTACAGAAGGATATGCCTATGAAAGTACAAGAAGCTTACAGGACACCAAACAGATTGGACCACAAAAAGAAGTCCCCGACACATAATAATCAAAACACCAAATCTACAGAATAAAGAGAAAATATTAAGAGCAGCAAAGGAAAAAGGCCAAGTAACATATAAAGGCAAACCAATCAGAATCACACCCGACTTCTCAATGGAAACTCTGAAAGCCAGAAGGTCTTGGATAGATACCCTACAAGCACTAAGGGAGCATGGATGTCAACCCAGACTACTGTACCCAGCAAAACTTTCAATCACTATAGATGGAGAAAACAAGATATTCCACGACAAAAACAGATTTAAACAATACATATCCACAAATCCAGCACTACAGAAGGCTCTGGAAGGAAAACTCCAACCCAACGAACATAACTACACTCACAAAAACACCTCAAATTCAAAGACAGGCGATACCTCAGAGTAAAAGAATGGGAAAAATTTTCCAATCAAATGGGCTCAAGAAACAAGCTGGGGTAGCAATCCTAATATCTAACAAATTAGACTTTAAACTGAAAGCAATCAAAAGAGATGAAGAAGGGCATTTCATACTCATCACAGGAAAAGTCCATCAAGATGAAGTCTCAATCCTGAACATCTATGCCCCTAATACGAAAGCACCCACATTTGTAAAAGAAACATTACTAAAGTTCAAACCACACAAAAAACCACACACACTTATAGTAGGAGACTTCAACACCCCCCTTACACCATTGGACAGAACCACTAGACAGAAACTTAACAAAGAAACAAAGGATCTGACAGAAGTTATGACACAACTGGGTTTAACAGATATCTATTGAACATTCCATCCAAACACAAAGAATATACCTTCTTCTCAGCGCCACATGGAACCTTCTCAAAAATTGAACATACAGTTGGCAGCAAAGCAAACCTCCACAATTACGAAAGTATTGAAATACCCCCTGTATCTTATCAGACCACCATGCATTAAAGCTAAAATTCAACAGCAATACGAATTGCAGAAAACCTACATTTGCCTGGAAAATGAATAACACCCAATTGCACCATTCCTGGGTTGAGGAAGAAATAAAAAAAGAAATTAAAGACTTCCTAGAATTTAATGAGAATGTAGACACAACATACCCGAACTTATGGGACACCCTGAAAGCAGTGCTAAGAGGGAAGTTCATAGCACTAAGTGCTCACATGAAGAAACTGGAGGAAAGTCACATTAGAGAATTGACAGAACAACTGAAAGCTTTAGAGCAAAAAGAAGCAAACACACCAAGAAGGAGTAGACGCCAGGAAATAATCAACCTGAGAGCCGAAATCAACAAAGTAAAAACTAGGAAAACAGTACAAAGAATCAATGAAACAAAGAGTTGGTTCTTCGAGAAGATCAATAAGATATACAAACCTCTAGCCAAACTAACCAAAAGGCAGAGAGAGAGAGCATGCTAATTAACAAAATCAGAAATGAAAAGGGGGATATAACAACGGACACTGAGGAAATCCAGAGAATCATTAGGTCATACTTTGAAAACCTGTATACCACAAAATTGGAAAATCTAAAGGAAATGGACAGCTTTCTGGATAAATATCACTTACCAAAATTAAATCAAGATCAGATAAACAGTTTAAATCGACCTATAACCCCTAATGAGATAGAAGCAGTCATCAAAAGCCTCCCAACCAAAAAAACCCAGGGCCAGATGGCTTCACTGCAGAATTCTACCAGAAATTCAAACAAGAGCTAATTCCAGTACTCCTCAAACTGTTCCGCACAATAGAAGCAGATGGGATATTGCCAAACTCTTTCTACGAGGCTACAATCACTTTGATACCCAAGCCACACAAAGATATGACTAAGAAAGAGAACTACAGACCAATATCCCTCAAGAACATCGATGGTTAAAATACTCAATAAAATATTGGCCAACCGAATCCAAGAACATATCAGAAAAATCATCCACCATGATCAAGTAGGCTTCATCCCAGGGATGCAAGGATGGTTCAACATACGAAAATCCATCAATGTAATCCACTATATAAACAAACTGAAAAAGAAAAACCACATGATCATCTCACTAGATGCTGAAAAAGCCTTTGACAAAATCCAACATCCCTTCATGATAAAGATCTTGGAGAGAACAGGAATAACAGGAACATATCTAAACATGATAAATGCAATATACACCAAACCAATAGCCAACATCAAAGTAAATGGAGAGAAACTCAAAGCGTTTCCTCTAAAATCAGGAACAAGACAAGGCTGTCCACTCTCTCCATATCTCTTCAATATTGTACTTGAAGTTCTGGCTATAGCAATAAGACAAGAAAAGGGGATCAAAGGGATACAAATTGGAAAGGATGAAGTAAAACTTTCACTATTTGCAGACGACATGATAGTCTACATTAGTGACCCGAAAAACTCTACCAGGGAACTCCTACGGCTGATAAACACCTTCAGCAAGGTAGCAGGATACAAAATTAACTCAAAAAAATCAGTAGCCCTACTATATACAGATGATAAATCCAATGAGAAAGAAATCAGGGAAACATCACCTTTCACAATATCCACAAGCAACATAAAATATCTTGGGGTAACACTAACTAAAAAAGTGAAAGACCTGTACAAGAAGAACTTTGAGACTTTAAAGAAAGAAATTAAAGAAGATACCAGAAAATGGAAAGATCTCCCATGCCTTTGGATAGGTAGAATCAACATAGTAAAAATGGCAATCCTGCCAAAAGCAATCTACAGATTCAATGCAATCCCCATCAAAATCCCAACACAGTTTTTCACAGACATTGGAAGAACAATACTCAACTTTATATGGAAAAATAAAAAACCCAGGATAGCCAAAACAACTCTTTACAATAAAGGATCTTCTGGAGGCATCACCATCCCTAACTTCAAGCTCTACTATAGAGCCATAGTTCTGAAAACAGCTTGGTATTGGCACAAAAATAGACTGATAGACCAATGGAATCAAATTGAAAACCCTGATATTGACCCACGCACCTATGGATACCTTATTTTTGACAAAGGTGCTAAATCTATACAATGGAAAAAAGATAGCATCTTCAACAAATGGTGCTGGTACAATTGGATTCGGACATGCAGAAAATTTCAGATAGATCCATACCTGTCACCATGCACAAAACTTAAGTGCAAATGGATCAAAGATCTCAGCATAAATCCAGCCACACTGAATCTTCTAGAAGAGAAAGTGGGAATTACCCTTGAACAAATTGGCACAGGAGACCACTTCCTGAACATTACGCCAGTAGCACAGACACTGAGGTCTGCAATTAATAAATGGGACCTCCTGAAACTGAGAAGCTTCTGCAAGGCAAAGGAAACAGTCAGTAGGACAAAACGACCACCCACAGAATCGGAAAAGATCTTCACCGATCCCACATCTGACAGAGGACTGATTTCTAAAATATATAAGGAGCTCAAGAAGCTAGCCACCAAAACACCAAACAATGAAATTAAAAAGTGGGGTGCAGAACTAAATAGGGAATTCTCAACAGAGGAATCTGAAATGGCTGAAAGACACTTAAGAAAGTGCTCAAAATCATTGGCCATCAGAGAAATGCAACTCAAAACAACTCTGAGATACCACCTCACGCCTGTCAGAATGGCTAAAATAAAAAATACCAATGACAATCTATGCTGGAGAGGATGTGGAGAAAAAGGAACACTCCTCGATTGCTGGTGGGAGTGCAAACTTGTAAGACCACTCTGGAAATCAGTATGGCTGTTTCTCAGAAAAATGGGAATCAATCTACCTCAAGATCCAGCCATTCCTCTCTTGGGTATATACCCAAATAGTGCATGTTCATACAACAAGACATATGTTCAACCATGTTCATAGCAGTATTGTTTGTAATAGCCAGAACCTGGAAGCAACCTAGATGCTCCTCAACTGAAGAATGGATTGAGAAAATGTGGTACATCTATACAATGGAGTACTACTCAGCAGAAAAAAGCAATGGAATCTTGAAATTCGCAGGCAAATGGATGGAACTAGAAGAAACCATCCTGAGTGAGGTAACCCAGTCACAAAAAGACAAACATGGTATGTACTCACTCATATATGAATTTTAGACATAGAGCAAAGGTTTACCAGCCTATAATCCTCTTCACCAAAGAAACTAGGAAACATGAAGGACTCTAAGGGATAAATGGTCCCCAGGAATGGGAAGTGGCATGAACTCCGGAACTAATTGGGGGCATGAGGGTAGGGGAGAGGGTGCTGCCACAATAAGAGCACAAGAAGAAGAGTAGAGGAGAAGAAATGGAGGAGCAGAGATATTGAGTTGGGGGAAGAATAGAGGAGAGAGAGCAGGATGAGACATACCATATCAGAGGGAGCCACTATAGGTCTGAGAAGGGATTTGGAACTAGGGAGATCTCCAGAGACTACAAGGATGACACGATCTGACAGTCCGGGCAGTGGAGGAGAGGATGGCCTAGAAGCCCTTCCCCTAGAATGAGATTGATGACTACTCTCTATGCTATCCTAGAGTCCTCATCCAGTGGCTGATGGAAGCAGAGACAGACATCCACAGAAATACACTGAGCTGAAATCTGGAACCTAGTTGAAGAGAGGGAGGAAAGAAGAATGAAGGGGTCTGTACCAGGTTGGAGAAACCCACAGAAACAGTTGGCCTGAAAAATGGAAAGCATATCGACCCCAGACGCTCTTTGGGAGGCCAGTACGGGACTGATACAGCCCCCTGATCATGGATGCCAATGGGGAGGCCCCTGCACTCTGGGGAGCCTCCGGAGGTGGACTGGCGTTTTGCCCTGGTGTGTGTGTGGGACTTTGAGAGCCCATTCCACTTGAAGGGATGTGCTCTGTCTCTGGACACATGGGGAGGGGCCAAGGCCCAGCACAGGAAGATTTGGTGAACTTTGTGGAGCCCCTGTTGGGGGCCCTACCCTGCCTGGGGAGTGGTGGGTGGATGGGGTGGGGGGTAGGTTGGAGGTGGGGAAGAAGGAATGGGGTGAGGGGAGGGAGAGGGGACTTACATGTGAAACAAGCCTGTTCCCTAACTTGAATTAATAATAATAAAAATAATTTTAATAATAATAATAATAATAAAGTAAAAAAAATCTCCCAAGATCTGCCTTTTTCTACCATGATCAGCACTGTATCTGGAGTTTTATATGGATGCTAAGGATAAGAACTGGTGTCTTCATACTTGCACAGCAAGTTATTTGCTCTCTAAGCCATTTCTCCAGCTCCTCAGAGTAGTTCTTGTTGGATAAAATTCAACCAGTAAACCCTATGAAGTCATTTTAGGTATTTAACACTTTTATTGAATTTTGGCATAAAACAAAACAACAATTCAGACTTGATTAATAGTGGTAAGAGGATGACTATGTTCACTTGATTCTTGTAGTATGTAAGACCGTCTTAGATATATGAAGGAGAGAATGTGTATTTTCTACTCTGTTTCTCTTGAAAAAAACAAAACATGTATAGATAAGTTAAGCAGTTTTCTCAAGGTTTGTCTGAACAAGGGCCCAAACTCATAACAAAAGTTATTCTTAAACTTATTTAACTTCTTTCATCTCAGAAACCTCTTTTAAGTCCAAGAAGCCTATAGGCACCTTTCAGAAAAAATAAGTTTGAGGCACAAATCATAAAATAAAATATATATTGGAATTCAAAAAAAAGATTTATTTAATTTGTGGATATGAGTGCTCTATCTGCATGTACGCCTTCATGCCATAAGAGGGCATCAGAGCCCACTATAGATGATTGGCCAGGAGTCGAACTCAGGACCTCTAGAAGAGCATCCGGTGTTCTTAACCACTGAGTCATCTCTCCAGTCCCAACACTTTATTTTTTAAAAAGCAGAAATATACAGACCCCAAATAAAACATTTAAGGGTTACTGGTATATTTTATACATTATCACATTTAACTCAGTAAATCAATAGAGGAGCCATTTTATTATCATTTGATAGATGAAGAAAGTATACCTCAGAGAAGTTAAGTAATGTTTACAGATAACGATTCAGTAAGCTGAAGTCTGACTGGGGTTCTCCCTGTAGTCAACTATTTTATACTTCCTTGGCTAATTAAAGTCACACACATCTATTTAGCATCCACTGTTATTACATCTTTTTTTTATGTGATATGTATTCCTAGGAATGCACTAGGATCTACTCTTGGTCTATATATTTGAATAAATCTGTTATTTTGCTTTGGTGTTAGCTTTTGTAAAATAGTTACTTGAACATTATTCTTGGAATGTTATATGTGTGAACAGTGTGTTAATGTCTGTTAGCAGTCTGTTATGTGTGTGAGTAGTTATGTTATGTCCAGAATACCCATCTGATCTAGAAGCTAATCTGGTGGCTCATCCGGGCCTTTCCACCTCAACAAGTACAATGTGCATATGAGCTGCTTTCTGTCAACCCGCTGAACTGCTTAGGAGATGAAAAGACTCCAGGAAACCAAGATGGCTGTCCCACTTGTATGTACTGACAGAAGCATGTTACATGCTCCAGAGTCTTGATTTCATCCCTTTTCGTTTTTAAACACATATCCTCTAGAAGTGCATGGAGGTTAGCAATTACTAAATATCTTACAAATCTACACACACACACACACACACACACACACACACACACACACACACACACACAATGAAAGATGCTTAGCTGGAGTCATAGATCTGACTGGAGTCATAGATCTGATGAAAAGCTACTTCATCTCATTGAATGATTGGAAAGAAACTGGCCATACTGGGTGTCTATAGAAAAGAAAACACCACGGCTAGGCTACTCCATAAGTTATGCAGAAGTGCCCTACATAGAATAGACATAAACCAAATAGGGGGGAAAGTAGGAGCTGAACTTAGGAAAGAAGGAGCTGAACTTAAACTCCCATTTTAGTTGTTCAACCATGTGCTTTTTACCACATATCATGGTAAAGGAAAAACTAACTTTTCTAATCTCTTAGAAAAATACCAACCATTCAGCAAACAGTGCTGAAGATTAAAATTGTATTTTCCATATATGTGTTTTTTCTATTCATATAGGGTACTATAGGGGCTGATTTTTAGGAGGAGAGAATATCTTATTATATTCTCCTTTACATCTTCTGATTTTAAAGTATGAATATAATCAATTCTAATTATATATAAATTATATACAATTAAGTACAGGAGAGAAGAGAGAGACTAACATCTTACTGCATATCCCTTTAAGTTATCTAAATTTCAAAACTTAAATATAATTGGTAAAAATAATTTGATACTATTTATTATATGACATGTATACATAACCAATGGCCATTATTTCTCTTTATATAATTTGCTATAAGTGAATAGATAAGAAAGACAAAATGTTTTATTAAAAACATTTTTATACTTCAAAACTATTATATTATCATTTAGCAATAGAATGTCTATATAAAAGTGATACACATTCCAGAAACCTAATAATATGCAGGCCCTAAAACTCATTATATAGTAACAAATTTGTCAACACAGGAAGATTCATGGAATAAGGAAAAACATTAAGTCACAGGATAAGTTGTAGATTACTTTTATTTTTAAAGTACACACACATACATCTGAAATAATATAGAGAGACATGATGAATAGGTATCTCTGAGAAGGGTTAATGAGCAGGTTTTCATATCCTTCTTTTTGGTTTATTTGTATATGCAAATATTTCTGTAAGAAATGAACCTTCAAAGAGAGAAGGAAAAAGAACAAAAGAAAATAAGTGCCAATTTAATCCCCAAAGACTCCGGTCACACACACAAATCAATGCAGACTGTGAAAAGCCTAACATTTTGAAACATACAATGTGTCCACCGCCTACCTGAAACTAGCCTTTACTATAGCTCTATTAGCCTTCACTATCCTATATATCCAAATGACTTAGTGATTGTTCTCTTTGTTCCACTCTTTCCTTCTGTCCCCGTGCAAAAGTCCTCACTAGGCCCACATTTCTCATTATCTTTCTTCATCAAGACTTTCTTCATCTGAACTCCTGGAAGCAAAAGTCTTTATTCTGCATGACTCTGTCATGCTTTTCAGTCAGCAATGTTTGTTCACAGTCTCTTTAATAACTATTTGTATATGTAACTTTATTTCATAATAGAGTATAAGTGTAGAAATACATAGATTAGTAGTTATAAATTAATAATTAAGAGCAAGATAACCAGTAAGAAGCCCTAGCCGTAGGTCAACAGTTTAATAATTAATCTAGCCTCTGTATGCTTATTTGGAGCTAAAAGTGGCGGGACATACAGGATAGAAATCTCCATATTCTTATAAGTAAAAAGATTCTTCATCCTTATCTAATTTATAATGCAGTTATCTCCATCAATATTCTTTTAAGTATTTAATTATTTTTTAATTTTATGTGTATGGAAAGCTTTGCCTGAATGTTTGTCTGTATATCACATGTGTGCCCCTTGCCTGAAGAGCTCAGGAGAGGATCTAGAATCCTCCCAAAAGTGTTACAGATGATTGTGAGCCACCATGTGGGTACTGGAAACCAAGCCCGAATCCTCTGCAGCAAGAGCCATCTCTCCAGCACCTCCATCAATCTTAAATGCCTACAAGATCATGGGAGAATAAAACTCTGTATTTCTTTAATGCCAACTGAATCAGGCCAAGCGTTTAAGCCTTTCCATATACCAACTCACATGATTTTTGAAGCTGTCCTGTGGATGCATTTTATACATGGAAGCACAAGTTCATAAGCTCACAAAGATCCCCTGACATCTTGTGGAAAAGCAAATTAAATGGGGGAGGGGGACTCTTATTTAAAATCCCAAATGCCCAAAACTCGAGTCTTGTACTTTCATTACAAAAGCATGATTCCATGTTGCTCCACGGGGAAGACACAGTACATATAAAGCCCCCCACTGACCAAGGTTTTCTAGTATACCAAAACTGCTATCAGGTCTACCAGGGAGTCAACAGAAGTCAGTGGATTTCACAAGTAATTGCAGAATAGATTATCTAATCCAATGTCCCTTATTAATGAAAAATATTATCCCCAGAGGAAGAAAGTTCCCTTTGTATACTATAATGTTTATTGTATTAGCAAACTGTCATGTGCTACTTGAGCTCATTGATAAGCAGGCGTTACCTACATTCCTCTTGGCCCAGGCAAAAAAAAAAAAAAAAAAAAAAAAAAAAAAAAAAGTTACTTTAAGAACAACTAGAAGACAAACTGTTACTGTTGTTTCTTTGATGACATAAATGTGTGGACCCTGGGAAAGAGAAGCCAGAAGTCCAGCCCTGGATAGCTCATCCCAGGAAAGAAAGCTTAATCGGTAGCTCCAGCTGAGTACAATGACATCTTCAGTTGTTTCCACTTGATGCTGTGAGCACCCAAACTGCTGATTTTATCTCTATCTGCTACTAAGTCTTACTCAAGGAATGGGTATACTTGTTTGTTTTTGTTTTGTTTTCTCTTTGGAGGCCTGCCATCCAGCTTCCAAATAAATACACGGAGACTTATTCTTACTTATGAATGCTGCCTTAGGTTGTCTTATTTCTAGCCTGCTATCTTTTGTCTCTGGGCTTTTACCTTTCTCTGTTCTATATGCCTTTCTTTCTTCTAACTCCATGGCTGGTTGTGTGACTGGGTGGCTGGCCCCTAGTATCCTCCTCTCTTCCTTTTCTTGCTCATTCTTCTTCTAACCTAGATTTCTGTGGTGATATATTATTTATGATTTATTAAAGCCTGTCTGAGGATTCGTGAAGTAAAGCCAGCCTCAAGCTATAGAGATCAGGCAGTGTGATACACACCTTTAATCCCAGCAACCATAGAGCTAGGTGGTAGTGGTGCACACCTTTAATCCCAGGACTCAGGATTGAGAGGTAAACTGATCTCTGTTAGTTCAAGGCCAACTGGCTACATGAAATTGATCCAGTCCTGGGATCACACAAAGATGATCTCAGTACTTGGGATCACACATCTTTAATCTCAGCACTAGAGAGGTAGAGACAGGAGGATATAGCTGGGCGGAGACAGGAATATAAAGAGGAAGAAACAGGAATTCAGTCTTTTGCCTCTGAGGATTTGTGGAGACAGGATTGCCATTTCAGATGAGTAGAGGCAAGATATCCTGGCTTGGCTGCTTTGCTTCTTTTATCTTCAGCTTGAAGCTTGAACCCCAACATCTGTCTCTGGGTCTTTTATTTATCATGCTACATATGTCTCCTCGTATTTATTCTCTCTACCTTGCAGCACACTGTCTACCCCTCTCCTGTCTAGTTATTGGCTGTTCAGTTTTTTATTAGACCACTCAGGTGTTTTAGGCAGCTGTACAGAGTTAAACAAATGTAACATAAAAAGCAACACATCTATGCATCATTAAATGAATATTTGACAGCATAAACGAATGTAATACATTTTATACTAATATTCTACGAAGTGAGGGCATTCTGTTTTGCCTGGGATTCTATTGATAAGGAGCCACAGCTGACTACCTTAAAGGGACTTTTACAGTCGATTTCACCTAGATGTTGTGAGTACTTGTTTTGATAATATCTTGCTATATATCTATCTCTTGCTATTTATTCTTTTACTTTGGATTGATAAATACTTAATAACTTTATTCATTGAAATCTGAATGTACAGCTATCACAGATCATTTTCTGTACCTAACAAAACATAGACATAAAAGCTGGGCCGGGGTTAAAACCTAATAGGTGGCAATATGGCAATTTGGTTATGAATACAACCTTTGGAGATGCATTGCTTGAAATTACAGGTATGGTCCTTAATAACTGTATGTGAACTAGACAACTTAAAAAACTAATCTTGCCTCAGCTTTATCATTTGTAAAAGAAGAATAATGCCCTAGTACAGTGAGGATTAAAGATGACATTGCATAGAAGGCTGTAAGCAACCAAAATGTTGACATTTACATGAAAATATATACAAATAGGTGGTTTAATAGCTTCTTTTACAGTTAGTTGGTACTCAGGCCTTAAGAGTCATTAATTGCTATTGACCTCTACATCTCTTGCTTTGGATGCAAATGAAATATAGATATTTACCTTTAGGTTAAAATGATAAAACCGGCCAATGATCAGTATTTATCTTATTCATGTGAAAATTACCTATGAAATGACCATAGCCCTTTTAAATCTTGTTATCTCCAAGGTTTGCTATGTACACATTGATTGGCCACTATTGTACTTAAGACTTAAATGAATGAACTGAGTTCTTTTTGAAGGACTTATTTTTTTGTATGTGTGTACGCATGCACAAACATGTGCAGATACCAGCACAGAGGTCAGAAGAAGTCACTAAATCACCTGGAGTTGGAGCCATTGTGATCCACCACATGTGGGTGCTGGGAACCAAACTCCAGAATTCTAAAGGAACAGCAAGAACTTTTTCATCTCTCAGCCTGTTTTGTTGTTCTTTGTTTTCTGTTTTGTTTTGCTTTGAGACAGGGTCAGATATAGTTCAGACTTGTCTTGAGGGTCTAAGAGTAACATAGGATGACCTTAAGTTCCTAATCCTCCTGCTCCCATCTCTAAAATACAGGAATTTCAGGCACATGCCACCATGCCAGCTAAACACAGTAAAAAGAGTCAAATTTTAGAGTCAGGTAAATTGGATTCAAATCTCAGGTATAAGCTCTGAAGTTGTATCTTAAATATAAAATGTATGCAGAGACAGGACTTTCTTTTGTGAGCATTCTCCTGTTAGGCAGAAAGTAGATAGATACTGTGAGCACTCATGAAATGCTATGTGAATGTTGAGTCACAAATAAGAACAGTGACTAGAAGGTAGTTGCTGTACAAAACAACATAAAAACTCCCTGAAAGGACCCTTAAGACCCCCATGGAAGGCCTCACCCTCCCTGGGGAGCAGAAAGGGGTTGGGATAGGGGGCCTGTGGGGAGGAGGGGAGGGAGAGGGAAGTGGGATAGACATGTAAAACAAGCTTGTTTCTAATTCAAATAATAAAAAGAGGGAGGAAAAAAAAGAAAACCTCCCTGAAAGAACTGTTTAAGATAAAAGTAAAAAATAAAAGGATTAATAAGATGACAATATTCGTATCAATCAGAAAATTATAAAACTTCAGTGATTAATCAAACAAGAAGTTAGAAAGATCAACATGGTACTCTCAAAAGGCAAAGGGGCACTTGCCTGATGTTTGTATTTAACATTGTATTTATTTATTTAACATGTTTGTATTTAACATTAGGCATCTTTCTTTTTAGAAAGATTTATTTATGTATACATTTTATGTACACAGTGTTTTGTAAGCATGTATATATGCACAGCAGAAGATGTCATTGGATCCCATGTAACTATAGTTTTTAGATGATTATAAGCTGCCATGTGAGTGTTGGGAATTGAACTTGGAACCTCTGGAAGAGCAGACGGTGCTCTTAACCACTGTGCCATATCTCTAGCTCCAATACTGCATTTTTCTTCATGGGACCTTTCCTGGAATAGACTGATTTGTAGGGGAAATGGGGGAGAGGTGATTAATGAATTAGAAGGTGGTAAGTGAACTTACCTGAAACCACATTAGTCAATAACACTCTAAGATTCATTACATGCCACCTTTTGAGTATTTGAATAAATGAGCATCTTTCCTCACTCACACTAGACATTTGTCAGAAGCAATTTCCTGGGTTACTCAGACCTCCATTCAAACTTCTCCTGAACTCTTCATAGTGAGAGTTTGGAGTAAAGCCAGAGCATTCCTTTCTGAAAGTATACCAGATTCCGGATCAATGGTTTCCAAAATGTAACACGTGTATCTAAAGCTGATGAATAGAAGTATAAGCCTGAAAACTTAAAACCAAAGGAGAAAAGTTCAGTTAATTGTAAGTCTGGAAGGACTTCCATGCCCCGTTCTGAACGTATGTAAAAGATGCTCTCTTCAGCTGCCTGCGCGCCCTCCCAGTGCACCCCCAAACTATTTTAACGGTATTCAGTAGAAGGAACATCAAGTAACTTTCACGAGACCACAGAGACAAAACCTTGCAACTACGAGACAGTAGGAACGCCGCGGAATCATTGGCACGGGGCCCAGTTGTCTTCGGCCCTGCCCAGGAACACTTGGGGAGCCAAGACCAACTTCCAGGTTGGAAATAGGTAATGCGAGTGAAGACAGTAAGCAGGGTCCCAGGCCTTCCCGAGCCTCAAGGACGGTCGGGCGCCCCGGGAATGGTTCAAGCCCTACCTGCCCTCTTCTTGGCCCTGCCAACTTGCTGCTGCAGGTAGACGGCTATCCGGAAAGAGGGGAAGTCACTTACCAGTCTTCAACCGCCGCTCCCATCCCGCAAGGGCTGGACGTGCAGACCGGGAGCAGGCTGTCCACGGCTCAGACAGCCCTGGCGACGGCTCGAGAGCGTCACTGACAACCACCCGGAAGTGATAAACTGCTTCCGGGGCCGCCCAGCGCGCGGCGGGAAATTATTTCCTAGAACCCAGATTCGAGGATCCCCGAGTGCTACCGCCGTAGCCGTCAGCCCTCCCGCCACCGCCACCGCCACCGCCACGCCACCGCCACCTACGCCGCCGCCGCCGCGCCGCCGCCGCCGAAGAGAACAGTCCGGACCCTCGGGTCGGCCGGGAAGGTAAAGCGCCGCGGCGCGGGAGACGCCATTTACCGCGTCCCCAGGCCGCGCCCGTGACATCCCCGCCGTCCTCGCTGGGCCGCGGCGGCGCCTGGCGCTCGCGCTTTCCACACAGCCTCGGTTCCTTCACGGTGAACTCGGGACCCGGCGCCCGCGCCGGTGGCCCGGGCCTCAGACCGCGACCCCTCCGCCCCGCCCGGCCCTTGGCCCGGGGCGCCCCCGCGGCCTACCTTCGGCCGCTGCCTGCCGTCCGGGCCCCGGCGCTGGGCCGCCCGCGTCTCCGGTTTCCATAGAACCCGCTAGGCTGCCTCACCCCTCCCAGCTCTGCTGCTTCCAGTGCAGGCAGCGGGCATTGCCAGGCCCTGCCTCCCACTGGGAGGGAAGTGGAGACCTTCTTTCAGTCTAGTAGAATTGTGTTTTTCACAGCGAAAGGAGTTTGTATCTCTGCGGCTACTGTGTATAGCCTTTGACCAAAAACGCGCGAACACCTGTCCTAAAGGGAGGGTCCGTGTTCCTGGTGAGCCCATCTGCTGCCTGAAAACCAGGACGAAATAAGTGATTATTCAGAAACTTATTCCACTTCCAAGGTCTGACTGTAAATATTGACAAACTCTGATTTGCCTTAATACTCCAAATCAGGATTTGGGACCTGTGGTAGATGGAACTTGATTTTAAAGTCCCCAAGCTCTTTTATGGCAAATGACTGTCCTCTACAGAGGAAAAAAATTCTATTGAGACATTGGAAATGTACTGGATTCACAGTGTACTTGTAGCAAACACCACATCTTACGGAGTTTTTTGTCTGTTACCCTGTCATGACCCAGGACTTTAGTTGGTTTTCAAGCTATTCCTGACTATGTGATGTTTGTCATTTATTCTAGGTGTTTAAAACATAGCTGATCATTTGGTTGTTGATTCCTGTGAGAGGAAATTTGATTTTAAGTTAAAGATAATTTCACGTACTAGGATATTAAAAACACTCAAATGTTTAGATCTATTTTATTGTAAGACAGTCTTCAATAAGCAACTACCTATTAAACTTGTTTTCTAATTTTCTCTTGCTTTTTTGACTTGGGTGATGGTCAGTTAAGTAACTTGATTTAGAATTTTTTGGTTTTGACTAGTAGAAAGGTTAGATCATGTTAGTGGGCGAAATGGTTAATTCTAATTCCTTTTCATAATCAAAATTAAGAGTACTTAAGATTTCATTCCATGCATTCACAATTTTCATGGATTCCTCGTTGATATTTTTTGGTTGTTTTTTTTTGTTTTGTTTTGTTTTTGTCTTTAGGAAACCGATAGTATAACCTTACTAGATAGTATTTTCCTTATGTATGTTGGCTATATTAGTCTACATGTCTTTTCTTTTTACTGTTTAAAAATCATGTCAAGAATAAAGTCAGTTGTCAGAAAGGTGGAAATAATAAAACCTAAAGAAAATGGAGAACCTTTCCAAAGAATAGAAACTATAGTGGAAAGTCACCTTTTGTTCTTTAATCAATTCCATTGAAATGGTTTTGAAATTGAGAATATATTGTTATTTTTGATAAGAAAATCTGTATGAAAAATTCCAATAATTGATTCCAAATCTGTTTTGAGAGAAAAATAATAGAATCTGTTTTGCCAAAAGAAAAACAATAGTACTCTTTAGAATATTCCTACAAATGTGTGAATATTTTAGACATTAGAATTTTTGTGAAAATGATTAATAACTGTTTAAATCTTTGCATTTGTTGCTCCAAATGTCTTCTTACCCATGACTTCCTGTTGTACTGGTGGAATATTAATCGATTTGTAAAATTGTAATGTGTTTAAAAAAAGTAGATTAAACCTGAAATTTAACCTGTTTGGCATTGTAAAAAGGGAATAGCCCTTTCACAGAAGAGGCTTATCTTGGAATCATGGTTTGACTATTTTTACAAAGATGTGACTCCTTAAGGTAGGTTTTTTTTGTCTTTTGGATTTTTTCTCTGCCCTTGATGCTAGGGATTGACTTGGTGCTTATTTCTTGCTAAGTTACCAAGTTATATCCCAAGTTATACCCCTTCCTTATGTAATTGAAACTAGGTGTAATCCAATATTCTTATAAGTATCTTGTATTCTCATCTGCATATGAGTAAATATAGTGGATAAATATATGAAGTGTATACATCACAGAAGGTCCTTGATAAAAATTAAATCAAACATTTTAATTAACAATCTTAGACTTGTGCTTTTCATACAGAAAACTGTCTTTGTACAGTTTGCTTCCTAAGGACTTCTTTAACGCTAAATTAAAGGGTTAGCCCAGGCTACACCATGTACAGTGTCAGATAGATGAGAGATTGCCACATTTTCCTTGTCTCCTGTTTCTTTTCTCTCTCACCACATTCATTTTTTAATTAATTACCAGATTATCCATTAAAGGAATTAATAATTGTTCCTTTTCTCAAAGGCAGGAACATTTCTCACATCTATCACTAGAGACTTCTGGTTTTCGGGTTCCATTTGTCTTTTTTTGGTTGTGTGTTGCTTATTGATAGAACCTAGGGTCTTATACATGTGAGGTAGACACTGTAGCATTGAGCTACATCTCCAATCTCTCCAGGCCTGTTAAATAATTAATATATCATAGCATTGAAAGATGGAACAGAAAGTAAGACAACTGTTTTTTCTTATTTAGTGTGTGTGTGTGTGTGTGTGTGTGTGTGTGTGTGTGTGTGTGTGTTCTTCCATTGGGTCTTGGGATCAAACTCAGGTCTTTAGGCTTGTGGCCAGTACCTTTACCTGCTGAGTCATCTCCTTGGCAGTAGCATAACAACATCTTTTAGGACAAATGCCAAAGGCCTGCTGAGTGACATTAGACCAAGAGTGTGTTCTTTCCTAGGCCCAGAAGGGCAAGGATTCCTATACTCTACTTGAAGTTTAAGCATTCAGAACCAACAGAATTTCACTCATAGCATAAGTACTAAGACTAAGTGTGTGCTTTGCAATATTGTAAAGCAGAAAGAAATGTCGTTCTTTGGCTTTATATTTCATTTTCATTTCAAGTTTCAATTTAATTTCTCAGTTAAATCTTTCAAGTTTTGAATTCAAAGTAGTGAAGTAAACTGTACTGTAGACTTATATATGCTTTTCAGAAGAAAGAATTTTCAAATGCTTGCCAGTAAAAGGTTTCAAATCAAAATAGTTTACTGTTATAATGAAAGTGAAGAGACTCCTAGTTTTCAACATGTGGTTTATTATATTTATTAACAGGAATATTAGCATGGACAAGTAATTATAAAAATTGGGGAAGCACATTCCCAAATTTTGTTACATGTGCTTGTTTTTCATACACACATTAATCTAATACAGTAGTTTGTAAGCTAAGGAAATTAGAAATGAGTTTAATCACTATATACTTGGTAGTACTTTTGAAATTTCTATACTCAAAATGTTGGTTGAAATTTGGTAAAGATTATTTTAGAAGTAAAAATTTAGTTCTTACACACATATATATGACTGGTTATAATATAGATTTAGACCTGGCTCCTCTTTTCTGCAGTAATTTTTTAGCCAACTGTTCATCCTGCTCTTTGTTCCTCCCTCCTACCCAACTTTGCTATCCTGTTACATAGGGTTGCACTCTGTATGTTCATACTGACCTCCAACTTGTCGTCACTGCCCTGTCCCAGCCGCTGACCTTTGTTTTCTTACCTATATTCCTGTCTTGATTTTCTTTTTTGCTTCTTGTTTTTGAGACAGGGTCCCAATGTAGCTCTTGCTGCCCTGAAACTCAGTGTAGATGAATCAGGCTGGCTTGAATCAGAGATCCACCTGCCTCTGCCTCCCTAGTGCCTGGATTAAATGTGCACACTAGTGCTGGTGTATTTTAAAGAACTCAAAGGTTCTGTTAAAAAGCGTAGGATAAAATATACACAATCACAGTGATGAGAAATTTAGGTTTCTTGGTGCTTCTGGAAGACACCAACTGTCAAAAGAATTTCAGGCATCAAGGATAGGCTTTGGTGACAGATATTTTAAGACAGTCCACGCCACAGCGACAGTTGCTTGCTATGTATAAAGGACAGCCTGCTCACAGGCACTGTCTCCTGAGTTGTGTATTTTACATGGTTTGGGGTGAGTATATTTTAAGGAATTTTAACTGTAAAGTTTTTAAAATATTACTACAAAAGACCTTTTTTACAACTCGGAATGTACTAGTGTAATTTTTATTATAAAGATAAACATTTAATTAATAAAACTGAATTGTCTCTTTTCTCCTCTTTTTGTGAAGATGCCATCTGTGTGGTGCTTAAAGGTTCATGTGTCCTACTCCCTTACCGCCACTTCAGTTGTGAAGATAGGACAATTTTTTTAATAAAATTTCTAGTATTAACTGCTGTGGAATGCTTGGTCTTTTCTGCTATTAGAAGATTTTGAGAAGTAAGATCTGTTTTTCATACTTCAGAACTATCAACTACATAAAATTGAACCCTACTCTAAGTGCCTGGCTTATTGATGTGCTTTAAGGACATTTCTGTAGTGCTCTCTTAACTCATTGACATATCAGGCTGCTCTTTACTGTTCTCTTAAACTTCCTGGGTATGGAAGAACTATCTACTACTACTGTATGTGTAAAATACATCCATGTCTTTATTGCCATGTGTATGTATATATTAATTGTCCCATGCAGTCATGTATTTTGAATGTCACGTAGATCATATCTTCATGCAATATAATGTTCAAAAACATTGCCTTTGCTTCATGTTGGTAACATAATTACAGAATGGTGGTAAAATGGTGGTTGCCTGCATGTTCAGTGTTTACAGCTCTGTGAGAGTTAACTAACATACTCCTGTTTTTCTGATAAACTTGTGAATAAATGTACTCCATTCTGGTTTGTTTTTAGACATGTATGTTCATACTGTTTGAATCAGGATATTCTGTTTTATCACTTGGGTCTCTTCTTTTCCCTCTTTTTATATGAATAATTTCAGTTTCTTAGTAAGCATTTTCAAATTAATGAAATTGCTTTAAAAATTCTTTGATGCTTTCTGCTGTTGTATACAGTTGGTTCTATTATCATCTTATGAGACATTGGTTTAGCAGAAAATGCTGCTAAATATATGGAGATGATTATTGCCATCAAAATGCATATTACAAAGATGGGTTTAAGATAAAAACTGCATTTTATGTACATATTTATTTCAGTAAGTTAAAATAATTTAACAGTTTATACCTCAAAACAAAATATATTAAAATATCACTTCAGAATTTAAAGTAGCAGTTACTGATATGAAAGGAACAATATGATAGACGTTTTTCTTTCATTTTTACAGAGCCTGTAATTTTCATAAAGTATAATGCAATATTTAAAGGCAACTTATTGGTGATAGTGTTACAGCAAGTTTTAAAACTTCTTTTTGATTATTGGGGGCAGGAGGACATGGGGCTTGATCCCAGTGTCCTCGTCATGATAATCAGATGCTTTGCTACAAGACATCACCCCATCCCTTCTCCAGTTAGTCGGTAACAGTTTCTAATGCATCATGTTCCATAGGTAAGACTGTAAATACTCTGGCCAGGTGGTAGTGGTGCACGCCTTTAGTCCCAGATCTTGGGAGGCAGAGGTAGGCAGATCTCTGTGAGTTCGAGGCCAGCCTGGTTTACAAAGCTACGCAGAGAAACCTTGTCTTGAAAAACCAAAAAAGAAAAGGTACTCTCATCCCTCTCCTTTTCCTACTAGTTCTTGAAATAGCCTGCTAACTAGTTTAAAAACTCTTCAATACAGATATAAATATACAATTTGGAAAATGTATAGTACATTTAAAGTCATGGCTTCTTCTCATAACTGACTTTTGAGATCTATAAAAACATTGGTTAAAAACTAAGACAATATTATAGATACATTGAATTTTACTTGGTTATTTCTAAACAATGTATCATTTTCTAAACGAAATTATTAAAGAGTTTTCTTAATTCTTTTGAGTTAATGAAAGAAGATTTCTCCCCTAGTTATAGCCACATGCTGTATAATACAAATGTGCCTTACTGTATAGGCATAGATACTTTTGGAAACAATGTTTTTTACTTGCAGTACAGCATAGTCTTTGTGTATTTGTCTATATTGCCAGTCTGTATTATTTGGTATAGTCACTGAAGAGCTAACTATATTAACCTTGAAACTGGTTTTTAAAATTTATAGTAAAAAGATCCCTTTTCAGGGACGTACTTGTGTCTTATTTATTGATAGTATTTTATAGATATATTTCTTTCATGAGATACCAGCACATGAGTGTACATTTTATAATTGTGTCCTAGCCAGACCAAAGCCCTGTAACTTACATTTAAACCTTTGCTTCAATTGAAAGTCTCATTCTTAAAGACACTTTGTGTTTTATATCTGAGTTTCAGTATTTTAGAGGGTTGATACTTGTTGCCTCCTTTGGAATCAGTTGGCAAATACTGAAAACAGAATTATTGAGGTCATAATATCAGCTTCTTTTACTGAGTAAAAATTGGTTTGAGAGCAGTGGCTTTGATAAGCAGCTCTGCTGTGCTCTTTACTATATGACCTGTGAATTGATCTGCCCTGCAGTGCAGGACCACCAGCAGCTCCCTGACAGGTGTCAGAAAGCATTAGTGTGAGCTGTCTTCACAGGTATTCAGATGTGCTGAGAAAAGCATGGCATTTAGGTCTCTGGAGGAGCCTCTCCCATCTATGATAAAAGCTAGAAAGAGGAACTGCAGTTGCTTTACCCTAGCTAGCATTCCTTCTCTCTCTAGGAGCTTTAATTGTGAAAAGAGAAGGTTCACTCCTGACCCTGTGTGAAGCTTTAAATGTAAGTGGTTTGTAGTGACTCATTCTTACTCCAGAATGAATTTTGACCTGTGTGTGTGTGTGTGTGTGTGTGTGTGTGTGTGTGTGTGTGTGTGTGTGTGTGTCCAGATGTGTTACAGATTTTAACTCTAGGACTCCCCCCCAACCCCTGGTACCAGTGTCTGATCATTTGAATTGCATACACTCTTTCATACTTTGAATTCTCTCAATAACTTAAAATCCCTGCTCTAGTGTATTCCATGTAAATAGTTATTACTTTATCTTCATTATGGAATAGTGTTGAGAAGAAGAAAAAGCCCTTTCCATGTTAGTTTAAATTTAAGGATTTTTCCCCCAGATACTTTACATGTATACTCTTTTGATATGAAACTCGTAAAGCTTTTAGTTCTTGAAAATAAAATTTCCAAGATTTTATTCACTTAATCCTGTGTTCAAATACCTATCTCTACTCTTAATAGATTGTTTGTTTTGACTTTAGGTTCTTGGGTTTTCATTTATTTATTTATTTTGTGATATGCATTGATTGAACGAAGGTCCATATCTGTGCTAAGAGTGCATTCTATGCCCAACACTTAAAGACTACTTAGATTTTTCTGAGAAGCCATTGTTTCTTTGAATGTTACTATAGCAACTGGTATTGCTCTGCCTGTGGTATTAGATCCTAATCTGTAGCGATTACAACAAAAGTGTTAGAGAAATGAAAGTTACTGGAATTCCATTTATCTCTGGTGTTATCTGAGCAAAAAAATGTTCTCAAAGTGCTGTCTCTAGTATTAACCTCGTTTGAACAAACTAAAATATGTTCTAATTAGAGAATCTATGAATTAGGTAACACCTTAAATACAAAGTACTTTGTGAACTATGTTTCATATGAATTGAGACCCCATGAAAACAAAGCTAGATTAAACCATGTGGGTTTTTTTTGTTTGCCTTGTGATAAAATAAGCATACACTCACAGAGAGAGACCAGAGACATATTGTGATATAATTAACACACACATATATGTATCAGAAAGAGTGTGGGAAGGAAATAATTAAAACTAAGTGTAAACAGATGTTGGAGTCATTGTGCCTGTCTCTTAGATTTTTGAATATAAATGCTTTGGAAATGTGAGGCCTGTCAGTAATTTAGTGACCTGTATATATTTTTTAATTTTGCCCACATTTTAAAAACCACCATGCAACTGATAGTTTCATTTTCACAAATGTGCTTACTTGAAAAGCTTTCAACAACAACAACAACAATCCCATAAGTATGCTCATATTTATCTAGGCCCCTATCATTTTGTGAGGAATCATATTCAACAGTGTGTTTTAATGGCAAGTAATATAGTACTGTAGGCTTCCAGTGTTGAAATAACGACAAAAATCCACTTTAAGGTTTCAAGAAAATAATTTGAAACTGGCTTTTATTGTAGTAACTAAATTTAACATCATTACTTACAGTTAAGCTTTACATGTATAATTCATAATATGTTTCATGGTTTTAGTTTCCTTTTAGTACTCATAATTATGAAAAAATAAGTTACCCTTATGCATAATGTTTAACATCTGCTATCTTCTGTATGTGTGTATATGCTAGATGGAAGATGGTGCCACAAAACATGTCATCCAAATGACAGGATTTAAGATGGAAGAAAAGGAAGCTCTAGTCAAATTACTTTTAAAACTAGATTGCACTTTTATTAAGAGTGAGGTGAGTAGAGGAATGTACTAAAATATTCCATGGAGTTAAAAATAGAATTAAAATCAACATGTCCTTTGATATTATAAAAGTAAATTTTTTTATTATTAAGAAAAATCTCACTGTAGTAACATTATTTCATGTGGACTCTTCCCTCTAGAAATATAAAAATTGTACACATCTTATAGCTGAACGCCTGTGCAAGAGTGAAAAATTCTTAGCAGCTTGTGCAGCAGGTAAGAAAGAAAACTCACTTTCTCCAACTCTTGAAAAAAATTCCATGTTAACAGAAAAAATCTTAAGTCACTGGAAACATATTATGCTTATTATGTCAGACATAATGTCTTGCTTTCTGATTTTTTAAAGATATTTGAGTTTTTTGCTTTACTCTGATTAAGATTTTCTAACTCATGCAATATATATTAAATAAGAAGAAAATTTCCTTTTGTCACAGATATAGTTTAAATGTTTTCTTTAAGAAAAGTGTCTTAACAAAAAGATTGGGACAAAGTGCACAAACCTTAAAGCCTTAGTTTCTGAAGCCTCAGCCCCGAGTCCCCCTTGTCTTCTATCATTTCTCATTACAATTGAACAGGGTTCTGTCCCTGTGTCTATACTGGGAAGCCATTGCATCCTCTTTTATTTTTATGAGATAGTAAGTTCTGAATGCCCAAGTTGAAATTTGGCTTCTCATCTCACCTTTTCTCATCACTGATGCACCAGTAGCTTTTTTCCTATTTAATTGATTTTTTGTGTCTTATTCAGTCATGGATGCCTTATCATTTTTTATCTTTTATTCGCCAAAGAAACAGACTTATCGCTAACCCTTACAGACAAAACTGTGCATATTCCTGCTGTTTAAAGGATCACTGGTGCAGCACATAAACAGCAGAATATGAATATTTATTCCTATAAAATTCACTCACTTATTAAATTCAACATAGCACAACAATACTGTGAATGTTATTTAAAAAGTTTAGCATAGGAGAAAATAAACCTAACAAAGAAAAATGAATACAATTAGTATTAATAGTTCAAGTAACATTGCCTTTCACTTTAAAACTTTAGATTTATATTTTATCCAGTAGCATTTAGAATTGTAGCTGTGAATCATAGAAAAATTGTATACAATGTTCAGTGATATTTAAGGCCTCTTGAAAATTTGTCTTTAAAAATAATTTTCATAGTCTATCATGAGAATCACATGTACAAAAAGGATGACTTTTAGTTGCTACTTGATCTTTATTGTTTACCATTTAGCAGAACTAAAATTCTTTTGTGACAGTTCATTTGCTTTCTAGGAAAATGGGTATTAACGAAGGACTACATAATTCATAGTGCCAAAAGTGGCAGATGGCTTGATGAAACAACTTATGAATGGGGATATAAAATTGAAAAAGACTCCCATTATTCACCACAAATGCAGTCTGCACCTAAAAGATGGCGTGAAGAGCTGAAACGGACTGGTGCTCCAGGAGCCTTCCACAGATGGAAAGTCGTCCTCCTTGTTAGGGCAGATAAGCGAAGTGATTCTCTCGTAAGGTAAGATGCAGTTATTCCATACCTTTGAAGCAGTGAATGAGTTCTTGTTTCTATGATACCTTTTAACATTCATGTTCAATGTTAGAATGAGATGTGTTATTTTTTTACTGCGGGTTTATTTTTAGTTACTAGGGTTTTTTTTTGTTTTTTGTTTTGAGAATTTCATGCATGAATACTGCATCTACATCACTCCCACTTCCTCATTCCCCCATCCAACTCCTCCCTAACCCCCCATTTTTTTCTCCATTTTTAATTTGAATTAGAAACAATATTATTTTATTATATTTCACTCCCAGTTCCGTCTCCATCCCCTCCTCCTCTGCCCCCCCCCCCCCAGCCTCTCAACTAATACCCTACCTATCCCATACCCTTTCTACACCCCAGGGAGAGTGAGGCCTTCCATAGGGGATCTTCAGAGTTTGTCATATCCTTTGGGATAGGGCCTAAGCCCACCCTCGTGTGTCTAGGCTCAGGGAGTATCCCTCTATGTGGAATGGGCTCCCAAAGTCCACACCTATGCTGTGGATAAGTACTTATCTACTACAAGAGGCCCCATAGATTTCCAAGGCCTCCTCACTGACACCCACATTCCTGGAGTCTGGATCAGTCCCATGCTGGTTTCCCAGCTATCAGTCTGGGGACCAAGAGCTCCCCATTGTTCAGGTGAGCTGTTTCTGTGGGTTTCACCAGCCTGGTCTTGACCCCTTTGCTCATCACTCCTCCCTCTCTGCAACTGGATTCAAGTTTAGTTCAGTGTTTAACCCTGCCCACCCCTATTTTTAATGATCTCTTATCCATTATTCTTCCATGTACACACACATATGTACACCTATGTATATAACCCACTGAGTCCATTCAGCTTTGTTTGTATGTCATGTGTCTAGGGCTTTATCAAATCTCAAATGAGGCATTGTGCACAAATGTATGCATTTAATAGAACAAAATTGGGTTTATAGATAGGCTTTGACTATTCTGGTGATCTCCATTTTAGTTCTGATGTCATTTCTTTTGTTCACCTTTAGGAAAATAAGAGAAATCAATACTTAAGAAAATTGGAGGCCTTCTTAAACTTTTGCTAGTTTATTATTTTATTATCAGAGATGCTTCCTTGGGGTTTATGTAGCACTTTCTTTGTGGGTTTATACTATTTCCATCATAATTTAATTTCTTTTTTCTTTTTTTCCAGACAAGGTTCCCCTGTGTAGCCTTGGCTGTCCTAGAACTCACTGCAGACCAGGCTGGTCTGGAACTCACAGACATCTGCCTGCCTCTGCCTCTGAGTGCTAGGATTGTTGGCATGTGCCCTCACACTCAGCTCATTTTGTCTTTTTAAATACAAGAAATTTTTGCTTGTGAAAGTATGTGGACAGGTATAGTTATACATGCATTTGCAGAAGAAAGAGCTCACAACTTTCCTTATTACTCTACACCGTAGAGATTTTGAGACACACTCTGTCACTGAACCCAGGGCTTGTTGATGGGGCTAGGCTCATTGGCTGGCTGGACAAGCTCTTGGAATCCACTTGTCTGTTTTCTGATGCTATAGCCACAGTTGTACACCACTATGCCTGGGTGTTGACAGGTGCTAGAGATCCCAACTCAGCTTCTCATGCTGTAGAACAAGCACTCCATGCAATGAGCCATCTCTCCATCACTTTAAATGGGTAAAAGACTTCTCATTGGCTAAACTATATTTTGATACTTGTATTTTAAAACCAGGGCTAGAAACTTAACTGTTTCACCAAAATGTAATTTATACACAATGGAATACACCAATCTTAAGTGTACATTTCAGTGAGTTTGTAGAACTCGTACAATAGTGTTATCCTAACTCTATCAAGATCTCTTGTATCCTTCCTTGTACTTTTAATTCTGGGCCATCAATACCAATCACTGATTTCTTATTATTATGCTTTAAGTGTTTTGGGGTTTGTGTGTATGATATATTGCTTTGATCTGTCATCATTTTCCTTGTGCTGTAGTTGTGAGATTTTATCTATTTTGTTGCATTTTTCAAAAATAGCATTTTTGTTGCTCTTTAGTATTCCACTGTGTGATTGCATTGTAGTCTGTTGTTTATTTACCTTTTAATGAACATTTGGGAGTTTTTTTGGTCTTTATTGATTAAGCCACTTTTAATATTTGAGTATAATTTTTTTACATACACATGATTTCAATTCTCTTAAGAAATATCTAGGAATTGTTGGCTGAAATGGCAAATTTATACTGAACATTATAAGAAAATGCCGAATTATTTCCTAAAATAGTTGGTCTACATTTGCTTACCCTTGCAGGAGCTCTGTGTTACATATGCTTTGAACATGTCTTGACACTGTTGCTAGACTCACTGCTGTGTGTATAGTCTGTGTCAGGAACTCGTGTTCTAGGTAATCATACTCAGTTCTACTTACCATCCTCAGCCAACTGTTTGGTCACTGCAGCTCTTGGAATCAGTTAGTTTGAATCTTTCAACCTTAATGTTTTTTAAGCTCTTTGTGAACCTGGATCCTTTGAATTTCTACATCTTAGAAGTCAGTGAAAGTCAAATTAAGGCTTTCAGTGGGATTGTGTTTTATTTGTGGCCTTGATTTTGTGAGAATTGAGCTCTTACACTGTTGATTATTCCTCTTTGTGGGCGTCCTTTAATGCTCTATAAGTTATATTGCTTCTTTGTTATATCAGCTGGCCCTTACTTAACCCATGATTCTGTGGCTCTTCCCAAGTACAGGGAGTACATTCCTTAGCCAGCATGCTTAGTATACTTTTTAGTTTTCATTGTATCAGTTTGTGTATATGTTGCTAAATGTATTGTTCCCTACTTTTGTATTTAGGGAGGCTATTTATAAGTAAATCACTATAAGTTTTTATTTGTCTGCTGCTATGAAGAGGGAGCTAGGAGAATGAGAAGGGGAGAAGAGGGGTGAGGAGGACATGAGGGAGCAGAAAGGTTGAGTTGGGGGAAGAATAGAAGAAAGCAAGATAAGAGATACCATAATAGAGGGAGCCATTACAGGTTTAAAGTGAAATCAGGCCCTAGGGAAATGTCTAGAGATCTACAAAGATGATACCAGCTATCAGTCTAAGCAACAGAGGAGAGGCTACCTTAAATGCCTTCCCCTGATAATGAGATTGATGACTGACTTATATGCCATCCTATAGTCTTCATCCAGCAGCTGGTGAAAGTAGAAGCAGACACCCATAGCTAATCACTGAACTGAACTGGAATCCAGTTGCAGAGAAGGACAAGTGATGAGCAAAGGGGTCTAGACTAGGCTGGTGAAACCCACAGAAACAGCTGACCTGAACAATGGGGAGCTCTTGGTCCCCAGACTGATAGCTGGGAAACTAGCATGGGACTGATCCAGACCCCAGGAATATGGGTATCAGTGAGGAGACCTCGGAAATCCCCGGGGGCCTCCAGTAGTAGTTCAGTACTTATCCCTAGCATAGGTGTGGACTTTGGGAAACCATTCCACATAGAGGGATACTCCCTGAGCCAAGACACATGGAGGTGGGCTTAGGCCCTATCCCAAAGGATATGACAGACTCTGATGGCCCCCTATGGAAGGCCTCATCCTCCCTGGGGAGCAGAAAGGTTATGTGATAGGTGGGGTTTTAGTTGGGAGGGGGCAAAAGGGGAGGGAGAGGGAACTGGGATTGATATGTAAAGCAATCTTGTTTCTAATTCAAATTTAAAAAAATGGAAAAAAGTTTTTATCTGCATCTATGAGGAGTCTTGTCTTTTCTGTTTTATTCTGTTAATTGATTCTTTTTTAAAATATGTAAAGTGTCCAATGTACATATGTGTCTGTGCATGTGTACCATATGTACCATACACTCAGAGGTCTGAAATTTCCTCTAAAACAGGAATTAAGACAGTTGTGAGCTGCCACATGGGTGCTGGGAACCAAAACCTGGGTTTGCTGCAAGAGCAGTAAAGTACTCTTAACGGTTGAACCATCCTTAGCCCCTACTTAGTGTTAGATTTAAAGAAATATTTTTTCTTCAGATAAAGTACATCATGGTATATTATCCATTTTCAATATATTGCTCATTCTGTTTGCAAATACTTTAACAGTTTCCTGTTTTCATCCTAATAAATGGCTTCAATACACAATGATATTTAAACTTTATATCATATTTCATGGTGACTTACCTTCCATAATAGTAACTGTAAGTGAGGGCTCAATGAAGTCACTGTACAGGACCACTGTGTTGGTAGAAGAAAAAGGTTTATTGAGAAAACAGACTGCTGGTCTGCATCCAAGAATAAAGGACAGCAGTTGGGCAGGAAAGTAAGCAAAGTTTTTATGATAGTCAGCAAATGGTCTTTGAGCTGATGAGGGATGTTAGGATTAATCTGGAACTACCCTTGCAAAGGTAGTTGACCACTGGAATGGATAAGGAAGGTAGTGATTTTCCTGGTAAACAAACTGCCTTGGGAAATTCCTGAGTAGTGTTGAGTTTAGGTTTCTGTTTATTCTTTTGTTTAAAATGTTGTGTCCAACACTGCCATTTGGGTGGGTGGGTGGGGTGTCAATTTGGATCCAACAGTGATGACAAGGTAGGGATGGATGCTCTGACCACTTATATTTAGCATTTTTCCTAGATTTACTAGTCAATACTATAAGCATGTATACACACAAACATAAATAAAACCAAATAAAAAAGAAAGGACGAAAAGGGGGAAGCTTAAAATTGAAAAGAAACAACCATAATTGTCTTTTTTAGACATAACTAAATACACACGCACACACAGACACACAGACACACAGACACACACACACACACACACACACACACACACACACACACACACACACACACACACACACACGTGTGTACTTTTAACAGGTACTAAGCCTGTTAAAAGAATTTAGCCAGATCACTGTAAAATTTTTATAACTGGCAAAGAACAATTGGAAATTGAAATTTAAATTAGTGTCCCATTCAAGAGGAACAACAAGCAGCTTTGGAACTCATGGAAAACAACCCACTGGTTATCATACACAGTGGATGTCTATGGACCTTAGAGGTACAGAGTTCCAAGGACAACATTTCTTGGGGACCTCATGCTTTTATTGAGCATAGCTCTGCTATTGCATTACAGTCACTACGTCCCTCATAATCTACGACTTGTATGAAAACTCTAAGGGGTTTCTAGCTCCTCACTGAGCATTGCTGCTGGAGTCGATTAATGATTCAACTATCACCCTTAGAAGGAATTTAGAGATGTAGATTGTTAGTAAAGTCAGGTTAAGATGTTTTTATTAATAGCTTTGATGTAGAAAATCTTGTGGAACAATTTAAAGTTTAGAAAGGCACACTTTTAATAGTTATGAGCAAGGGACTTGTCGAGGACAGGTAACAAGAACAAAGGCAACCAACCTGGCTATTACTAGCTGATGCACCTTCCTTGCTAAGATGAGTTGGTGACCAAAGGCAATTATTTATTTCTTGTACTCAGTGTTGCCCATGGCTTCCTGCTGTAACTTAATAAAAAAATTGTTGGTAAGTGGTTGTGCCCTCTGAGGACTTAAAGTAGAAATGACTGATTCTTTTTTTCTATATAAAAGTTGGATTTGGGTTCCTTTTAAGACCTTGTGCAAGATTACCTTCTGAGATAATAATAAATGATTGATTCTATTCTTTCTTTGTAACTGAAAACAGCTGCCTGCCAGAACAAAAGGAATTGGCTGAAATACACTTGACTTTCTTAAAACTTTGTTAATCAATTATAAAAAGAATCATTGTTTGGGGTTGAACATGTTATGATGGGAAAATTACTATAAAGAAAAATGTTTAACAATTTGTACCTGGCAGTTTTCTTGTCCTGCCAAGTCCCACAGCTGCTTTTCAGCCCCAAATAAGCACACAGAGACATATTTTAATTATCAAACTGTTGGCTAATGATTGGGCTTATTGACTAGATTTGTCTTAATTATTAACCCATTTCTATAAATCTACATATTTCCATGTGGTCTTGGCTTGCTGGGGAATGCCCAAACCTGCTACTTCTTTCAACTACATGGCTTCTCCCTGTCTCTCTCTGCCTATCTTTCCCAGAATCCTCCTTGTCTTCTAGTCTCAGGTATTTTCCTGCCTCTACTGACAAATGGTCAAACAGTGTTTTATTTATCAATAAGAGAAACATATATACAGAAGAACATCCCCATCAACTATTTGTGGGCTTCTAAGAAAAACATATAACTCATGATCATAATTTTATTTCTTCCTGTATAAAGATTTTTAATTTATTTTTAGAAAATATGTAGCTTGTGGTTATGAGGTAATCTTTACTTGCATAGAAATTTTTGTCTTGGGAGGTATAAAAGGGATAAGAGAAAAATAAGAGAAATAGAAAGAGAACATCAGAGAAGATGTACAAGGAAAACAACAAGAAAGAGAAGAACAACTGGGAAGAAGGAGATAAACAACAGGGTAGAAAAACAGATTCAGAACAACAACAGAAAGAAAAATAAAATGAATTAAACTTTGGCCCTCAGATAAAATTCCCATGTGTGTCTATGCATCTGTCCAGCAGTTGGCTGACTCTATGTCTCCTCTTCAGTTTCTCTGACCTGATGAGGGTGGGTCCCTCAGCAAGTTAGTCTAAAATTTATTTTACTGATATCTATATTTCTTTTTAAAAAGCTGTTTTACTGAAATGCAATTAATGTGCATATTCCAGTTGTCCTACCTTATGATGGTAAAGATGTATACCATTAGCACAAGATTTAAACATTGTAGTTTTATCTCTAATATACATATTAGAGCCAGATCATGTTAGTACATCATCACATTCCATAAGCACTGTAGTTATTCATGCCTTGACTCTTCCACCCATACACTCCCACCTCTCTATCCTTATCGTAGCCTACTCCTTCAGTATTCATCCTTTGTGGACATTCGTAAGAGTACTTCTCTTATTTACCTAATTATCTTTTAACTAATATGTTTTCATTGCCTGTCTCCTCTCCCACATCCCTGTAAATAAACTAAATCTCTGAGAACTAATGCACTTGTACTTCTGTTAAGATCTGTTTTTAAAGATCCACATAAGAGTGAAGTCTGTGCCTGGTTATTTGATATATTGTAAGGTTTTCTAGTTCCATTTGCATTTTAACAAATGACAGAATTGTAATATTCTGTATGAGCTAAGCAGTATCCCACCATGTAGATATAGCATTTTTTTTTTTTTTTTTTTTTTTTTTTTTTTTTTTTTTGGTTTTTCAAGACAGGGTTTCTCTGTGCAGCTTTGGAGCCTATCCTGGCACTCGATCTGGACACCAGGCTGGCTCCGAACTCACAGAGATCGGCCTGCTTCTGCCTCCAGAGTGCTGGGATTAAAGGCGTGCACCACCAACGCCCGGCGATATAGCTCATTTTCTTTATCAGCTGGTGAGCATTTGAGTTATCTTGGCTGTTGTGCATAGTGCTATAATAAATATGGAAGTATACCTCTTTAAGATACAATTCTCATATCTTAAGAATTTATATTCAGTAGTATAGAGTATATGCTAGTTCTTTAATATTTGGAATAATCTTTATACTGTTTTTCCATGGCTGTGCTTATTCTACTCCCACCAACAGTAATTAGGGATCCTTTTCTTCACATCCTACTGGAATTTGTTACCCTTTCTCTTAGATAATAGCCATTAGTTGATGAATCCTCCAATAAGCAAAACCTAAAATGATATGTTTGGAATACTTGCACAAAGGTGGAGAAGGTTTGTAAGCTCTGGGCCCCTTCCCATATGCCTTCCCTATACAGCTCTTCATCTCTGTCCTTTGTAATTTCCTTTATGGTAGTCTGCCTTATATTTTCCTTGGTTCTAAGAGCCAAAGGAACCCACGTTTAATAGACAGTAAGAATCACAGGTCAAACATCGTGGGCTGGGGGATACTGGCTGTGATTGTTGGCATAAGAAAGCCCGCCTTAGAGTCATATGTTTGAATACTTGGTCCCTAGTTAGTGAAACTGTCAGGGACAGATTACAAGATGTGGTCTTTGAGGGTTCAAAATCCCACCCCAGGCCCACTGTGTGTGTTTGTGCTGTCTGTCTCTGTCTCTCTCTCCCTGCCTTCAGCTTAAGGATCAGATGTGGAATTTCAGCCATGCCTTCCTGCTTGTTACTATGCTTCCTGCCGTGATGGTCATGGACCAATGCTCTGAAACCGTAAGCAAGTCCCCAAATAAATTGTTTTTGTTTAAAGAAAAAAAAAAAGGTTGCCTTAGTTATGGTGTTTCATCATAGTATATGATAGTAACTAAAAGACACTGGCATACAAAGTGGGTAAGGGTACAGTCCTGGGGTCTGAACTCTCAATCTATGGAATGTGATGCTATTAGCAGGTAAAGGCACCTGGGTAGTGTTTGCTTCTCCAAAACTGTTGCTTGCTCACTGATAATAAAGAAGTCTACATTCATTCCAAAAGCACAGAGGTTTTCTATGTTGATTATTATGGCATGCATGCAGAGAACCCCTCCCCCCATACAAACACTTTCAGTTATTAGTCTGATCTATTCTTGCCAATCTTGTATGGTTTTGATGAGAAATCAGTTGTCATTCTTTGCTTATTTGTATATGCTTTATCTGTTTTCCTTCAAGATTTTTCTCCTGACCATTGGTTTTGAGCAATTTGAATTTGTGTGATGGGAGGGGGCATTATTTTGTTGGTGGTTTATTTTGCTTATTGGGGATTTTCATTTTTATTAGCTATTATCATTTATATTTTTCTTTCTCCTGTGATATTCCCCTGGAACTCCATTGTATATACTGTAGAATTCTTGGGGGTTTTGTTTTGTTTTGTATTTTTTCTATCTTCACAGTTGTGTCCATTCCATTGATAAGGCTATATCAGGAATTCTTCTCTGATACACTGCAGTTTATTTTGATCCTTTCCAGTGATCTCTAATTTACAGTCTCTTGGTATGTGTTCCTACCAGTTTTCATTAGATCCTTGAAATTACTTCCTAGTAATTTCAGTATCTGAATAATATTTTATTATTTTATCTCATGCTATTAATTCATGTAATTTTTGTAGTTTTGTAGTATATGCGTTATGCTTTGTTTTTTGAGACAGGGTTTCTCTGTGGCTTTGGAGCCTGTCCTGGAACTAGTTCTTGTAGACCAGGCTGGACTCGAACTCACAGAGATCCGCCTGCCTCTGCCTCCCAAGTGCTGGGACTGAAGGCATGTGCCACCACTGCCCAGCTGCTGTTGTTGTTTTTTAAATGTTTTTGTTTTGTTTTATTGGAAAAAACAAAACAAAAGATTTCCATACACTCTATTCTAACCATGTTTTCTCCTTCCACAAATAGCCTCCCTGCCTCTCTACCCACCCAACTCCAAGCCCTTCCTTTTAAAAATAAGCAAGCAGAAATAAACAAAAAAGAAAAAGAGAGAGAGAAACATACACAGCACAAAAACCAGAACATACAAGCAAAAAAAAACAAAACAGTAAGATAAAAAAATACCCAAACAAAGCAATTTGAGACAAAATGCCTCCAGAAATACCATTTATTTCTTTCTATGTTGTACTTGTCTGATGTAGGTAACAGAATAATACTGCCTTTGTAGAATGTGATTGGAAGAATGTACTCTTCAACTTTTTCGAATAGTTAGAGAAAAATTGACACCAGTTCTCTGAATGTTTGGTAGGAAACAAGTGATGCTTTGGGTCTGGACTTTTACTTATATTGATGATTTTATTATTCGTTACTGGTCAGTTAAGGTATTTTGTACATGGTTCATCTGTGTACAGGGGTTTAGTCCATTTGTTTTAGGTTTCTCAATTGGTTTGTGTGTAATTGAGTTTTTTATGGAATCAGTTGTAATGTCTGTATTTATGTATTTTTATTCATTTGACTCTTCACTGCTTTTTTCTTAATGTAGTTAATGGTTTGCCAGTTTTATTCATCAAAATAAAGCTTTTAGTTCCATAGATTTTTTTTCTTCTGTGTGTTTTCTAGCCTTTGTTTTTGCTTTTTATTTTTTAATGTTTTTTAATTATTTTATTTTATGTACATGGTTCTTGCCTGCATGAATGAATGTCTTTATGAGGGTATTGGATCCTCTGGAACGGGAGTTATGGACAGTTGTGAGCTGCCATGTGAGTACTGGGAATTGAACTCGTGTCCTCTGGAAGAGCAGTCAGTGCTCTTAACCACTGAGCCATCTCTTCAGCCCCTCTTTATTGCTTTGTAAATATAAAGTCTAGTATCAGGGACTGCTTGAACTGTTCCTCTCCTGCCTGGGCTTTCTGAAAGCTAGTATTACAGGTATAGGCCACCTTACCCTGATATTCTAGTTTTTATTTTAGTATTTTGAATTAATCTGTATTGTTCCATTTATTTGCCTAGGTTTGTATTTAGTTTGTTTTTATTCTTCTTTGTTAAGTGGTCTAAGTAATAAAAACCCAGAGCCAGATATTTAGGAAAATGCTGAGAGATCAGAGAGAAGGAACAAGCCACCGCCACACCTTAAATCCTTAGCTTCTCAGCAGACAAGAGAGCACATTCCTGTTTCTCCCTCCTTATATCTTGTTTCTACCCAGCTATCTCACTTCCTGTCTGTCTGTTGCTAGTGTGAGATCTCCCCAACTTTTTAATGTAGGCACCTAGTGCTATGAAATTGCCTTTTAGTACGTATTTTCATTTTAACTGAGTTCTAGGAAGTTTTAAATTTCCATCTTCATTTCTGTCTTGGCTCACTTTTCATTCATTAGTGAGTTCTGTTTCCGTGAGCTTATATACTTTCTGTGTTGATATGCAACTTTACCCTAGTGGTCAAATTGGATGCAAGGTGTTATTTCAATTTTCTTCTATCTGTTGAGGCTTGCTTTCTGTCAAAGTATGTTGTACGAGTATCTGCTAGGTCCATTTGACTTATGGTGTCATGTAGCTCCAGCATGTCTCTGTTTAATTTTTTGTCTGGATGAACTGTCAACTGGGGAGAGTGGGGTACTGAAGTAATCCACTGCCATAATTTGAATGTCAGTGTGTGGATATAGCTGTTTTAGTGTTTCTTTCATGAACTTGGGGTTGGTGCATATATTAGAATTGAAATATCATCTTGGTGGATATCCTTTAATGAATATGTAGTGCCCTTCTATATCTCTTCTAATTAGTTTGTTTGAATTCTATTTTGTCATATATTAAAATGACCCCACCTGCTTGATTCTTGAATCAATTTTCTTGGAATGTCTTTTTCCATTCTTTTACCCTGAGGTGATGTCTATCCTTGATGGTTAGTTGTTGTTTCTTGGATGTGCCAGAAAGATGGATCCTGTTTTCTAATCTATTTTGTTAGTCTGTGTTTTTATTGGGGGAATTTAGATCATTGATGTTGAAAGTCATCCAGAGCACTGTTTACTGTGATTCCTGCTACTTTGTTGTTTGGTTTTTGTTTTCTTTTGTGAGACAGGATCTCACTTATATTCCAGATTGGCTTAGAATGTATGTATTTATTCATTTCACCCCGGGTAAGTGCAAATTTAAGATCCTTCTGCCTCGGGTCTTCAAATCTGTGATTCTAGTTCTATGCCATCAAGCCTAGCCAAAGACTAGAAATGTTAAAAGAACAACTTTTTAGTTGAGTCTTGGCAGCTAGTTTTGTTCATTCATTTGTTCATTCATTCATTCATTCATTCATTCATTGTGGTTCACTTTGATTTCCTTGGAGGTGTATTTTGCGTTCCAGGGTAGCTGTTTCCCTAAATATTTTTCGTTGTTTTTTCTCATTGATATGACTTGTACGTGTCAATTGCTTCAATATTCATGGTTCATAAAAACATTCCCATATAAAGAAACAGAGCCGGGCAGTGGTGGCGCATGCCTTTAGTCCCAGCACTCCGGAGGCAGAGACAAATGGATCTCTGTGAGTTCAAGTTTGAGAACAGCCTGGTCTACAAGAGCTAGTTCCAGGACAGCCTGCAAAGCCACAGAGAAACCCTGTCTCGAAAAAAACAAAAGAAGGAAGGAAGGAAGGAAGGAAGGAAGGAAGGAAGGAAGGAAGGAAGGAAGGAAGGAAGGAAGGAAGGGAGAGAGAGAGAGACAGAGAGAGAGAGAGAAGTAGGATTCTTAAACATATGTTCCAGACATCTTAGGCTTTAAGAAATTATTGCAGTTGTTAACTTTCCATGGTTCCTCAGTGACCCAGGAAAGTTTTTTCCTATCACTAAGGTAGTAACTGGTAGTTGACTGAATGAACTTAATTTTTCTAATGCTTTTTTTTCCCCCATCATTGCATTTTTATTTAGAGTTTTGGAAGCTGGAAAGGCAAATGTCATTTTACCAAAAAGTTCTCCAAGTGGGATAACGCATGTGATTGCCAGTAATGCAAGAATCAGTGCTGAGCGAGAACAAGAGAACTTTAAGGCTCCATTTTATCCAATTCAGTATTTAGGGGATTTTCTTTTAGAGGTAAGTAAAATAAATATTAGACATTTTAAAACATTTGTTTTTGTAAAGTATCAACAGAATGAAATGAAGTCATTCCTATGTCAGTCCCAGAAAAAAATAGGTTCTAGACTCCCCCTTGGATACCAGAGTTTACAGATGCTCAGCTCTCAAACCCCTTATGTAAAATAACATAGGACCTATATGTCATCTGTAACCACTTCCTGTGTAGTTAAGTTGTCTCTAGATTACTACAGGCCTGTACATGTTCAGTACCAGTCAGATTTAGCCATTATAGTCCTATTTTCCAGCTGCGTTCATTAAAAAGGTCCATGGGTTTAGAGTATGTAGAAATGGAGGAGTGACTCTTTATTTAAAATTGAGTTCTGAAATTTGAAAATGCAAAATTAGAAACATGAAAATGGGTTATTTTAAGACATTCTCAATTTCTTAAATAGTCAAGAATGTATGTAGATTTGAGAGAAGCTTAAGTTTAAACTTGTTTTATTTTCAGTTTCTACCATAAATACTTTAATGGTATATGCGAAGAACAATAATTTTAATTATTTTACCATTACAGTATAATAAAATAGAGAATGTATGACATACAGATTTGAGATTACTGTCTCTTTTGGGAAGGGAATTATTTCTAAAATTTAGAAATAATTTCCTGTTCTGTTATCCCTTCTTCCTTCTTTCTTTGTCATATAAATACCAAATCTCAAGTTTTTGAACAGGGATCAAACTCCAGAGGAATCTCCTAATAGATGAGTGAAGAATTTGTGATTCACTCATAGGGTTAGAGTGAATCTCAGGATGTTCTTAAATAACAACCTTCATCAGTGAACAGTCATACTCTTTCCATTATATCTCATTTCAGTGGATACCATGAAATGGTACCTGTTGACTTATATATGAAGGCAGAGATCTAGAATCACTTTTCAAAACCTTCCTTCCCTGATTTCTTGTACCCAGTCATTACTAAGTCATATTGACTCTATTTCACATATCTCTTGATTCAAACTGCTTCTTTTTTTCTAACATCAAATTTTTTGTGTACCTAGAATAAATTTCTAATTACTTAATGATACTCTACTTTTGATTTTGTGTCTTCTGTAATTATGTCCCGATCACCTCACACAGAGCCTGGAACATGAATTCTCATTTCATATTTGTTAAATTAGCAGAAATTATGAAAGCTTTTTGAATCTTTTCAGACTACACATAATATTTCTGTCTATACTCACCTCCTCCTGGTGAGTAGTAGCAGTATAAGCTTAGAAAATTTAGCTCGTGAGATGTATCTACATGAACTATGGAAAATGTCATTGTCCTTGACAGTGATTGATCTAGGAATGAGCATGTGATCAGCGTTAGTGGGAAGAATGAGAATTAAAATATTTCCTCCTTATCTTAAAATAATAAAAGCCACCAACAGGCTTGCCTCTCTAGATAGGATTATGAAATAATTTTTTACTGTAGTCATTGTTTGACCATGGATAGTTTTAGCCTTGATCAGAAGACAGCCATATAGATAGCAGAGTGGAAATAGAATCTGGGCACTTAGAATAGCCCTAGAGGTAGGCACCTGAAATTCCAGAACTCTTGAAGACTGAAGCAAAAGAATCATGATTTACAGGCTAATCTGTGCTATGTAGCAGAACTGTGTCACAAATGAAAACAAAAAGTCTGAACCCTTGCTAATGCAAGTCTCAAAACTTGTTCTTTCATTGACCCTCACTGACATTCAGAGAGTTAATACTTGTTGCTTTGAGTTGTTTCAGTTGGTTTTCTAGAACTTGCCACCAGCGATTGAAAGTCATTCTTAATTGTATTTATATATAATTATATATTTCCTGATGAGATGAATGATTGGAGTACATTATATAATAGTCATACAGTTTTAATATACAATAAAAATATGACAAGATTTAGCTGCTAAATTATTAAAGAACAGCAAATTTTATGTCAACAAAAAGTAGCAGATAGCATCTAATTTATGCACCAAATTTTAAAATACATTGTTTTGTAAGTCTGGATCAGACAGAAGTATATAACTTATGTAAGTGAGGAAACCACATTATAATGATTTCTAGGAAAAATGAGACAGTTAACGTCATCTTAGTTTCTTTTCTCTCCACACATTATGCACCTCATGCACACGTTCTTTAAAGGATCATCTAGGAAGAGCTGCTGTGTAAATCGACTGAGTTAAAAATGATGTTCACAAAAACTGTTGTGTTTAATGTTCTTAAACTTTTTAGAAAGCTGAGTGGCAGAATTAGGTTAACATCTAGTCTAGCTGTGAAGGTCTTTATGGAAGACTTGCTGTGTAATGCATTAGAGATATGAAATGAGTTACATCAAATATCTATCCATCGAACATGGAAATTATTAATATCAATTTCTAGTAAAATACAGGTTAGTAAAAAATATGCAAAGTAAAAGAACACAGAGGAGCAAAATTACTATATGTGTTAATTGTTGATCTTCATAAGATTTTATAGATGGCAGAAGTTACTTTGGAATGCTTAAACTTTTTTGGAAACTAAGAGATCTGGGAAGATGGCTCCATGCACAAATTGTGAGAACCTGAGTTCATATCTCTAGAATCCTGTATAAAGCCTAACATGATAGCACACATCTGTGAATCCAGACTCCTGTGGTGAGATGGACGATTAAGATAAGACTATCCCTAGAAGCTCATGAACCAGCTAGCTTAGCATACACAGGAGCAAACAATAAGAGATCCTGTCTGAACAAGGTGGAAGGTGAAGATGACACCCAAGTGTGTCCTCTAACCTCTACACATGACACCTGTGCTTACACAGGCATACATGCTCACACACTTCATATACACTGGCATGCATGCTCACATATTTCATACACCCAGGCATACGTGCTCACACATGTCATGCATACTGAAATTTCCTTATAAGAAGGGAATTAAAATGACTTGTAGGAAACTTAACAAAAATCAGAATAGCAGGGGAAACACAAAGACTTTCTAAGTTAAATCAACAGTACTGAGATATTGTCTGGCTGGAGCTTGCACAGATCTTGTGCACAAGTGTGTGTGTGTGTGTGTGTGTGTGTTGTTCATGTGTGTTCATAGGTAGGCAAGAGAACATCTTCAGATGTTCCTCAAAAAGCCACATTTATGCATGGCTCATGGAATGTGGACCTCACTGGGGACATTGATGAAAAGAAGAAATAGTGGACAGATGAACACAGAAAACCTGGAGATTGGGTGGTCTGGGCTTTCAGGTGACGGAGTCACAGTACCCCTGAAGCTTAGCATGTTTATTATGTATAGTTCAACAGTGAGGTAGGATTTTGCATACTGCTGAACAAGGAGGTAGGGTTATTGCATACAGAAAAGCAAGGAAGCAAGTGTATAGTTTATAGCTTGATCAAAGGGGCAGGTTTAGCTAATCTCTATAGGACTACTCTATAGGGGAGCAGTCTTCAGGCTGTAAACATCTGTAAGGGGAAAGTCTACCGGTGAATTTTCTGGACACACTGTTTCCACTTGTATATGGTACCCATAGGAAGCTTTTCCATCCCTGAGCCTATAGGTTCTTGACATGACTGTGTCCATGTCAACAGCACACATTAAACTCAGGATTTCACTGAGGGAGTCCCCACAAGTAAGAGAAACAGTGTGACAGACAGTTTAGATTCCATCATAACTGTTGCCTAACATGTTGGTCTTTCACTGTTACTGTGCAATTGTGAATCTGTGGGCATTTCACAAAGACGTCTTGGGAACCATCATGAGCTCACCTTTGCTTTTAGCTTGTTATCTGACTACTACGTTATGTGTATAATTACATGGATATTTTTAAAGACTTAGAAAATGGTTTATGGACTCAATTCAGTTTTTTTGTTTGTTTGTTTGTTTGTTTTTTTTTTCAAGACACTTTGTCTGCAATAGCAGAAGGTCAAGGTGATCCTCTTTGTTGCTGTTCTGTAAGATAGGTGCTGGATTATCCTGCAAATGAAAGATCTTATCAATGAAAGACTGAAAAAGTAAACAATCTGTCAGCAACTTGACAATTTTTAAATCTAGATTGGAGCTTGTGTGTAGGTATGTATAGTGTACCCAAGTCCACTTTCGAGTGTAGAGGCACCCTTGCGTGGAGGCTAGCTGTTAGCCCTGAATATCATCCCTTGAGAACAGTCCACCTTTTTTAGTTGTTTATTTTGTGGAGTTTTTTTTATTGTTGTTGTTGCTTTGTTTTTTGTTTTGGGTTTTGTTTTTGTTTGTTTGGGTTTTTTTTTTTTTTTGCATTTTCTGCTTTTTTCTCTCTTTGATTTTTGTTTCTTGAGACAGGGTTTCTGGAATTTATCATGTAAACTATGCCAGTTGGCCAGCAAGCTCCAGGGATCTACCCATCTCTACTTTCCAAATGTTGGATTCTAAGTGTGTGTCAGCAAACAAGGCTATTTTATTTGTCTTGATTCTAGGGATTGAATACAGGCCATCATGCTTACATGGCAAACAAGTTACTGGCTGAGCTCTCACCAGCCCTGAATTGTAACTTTAGTTTGCATAGGCCTGCGTAAAATGTTTTTGTCCTAGATGACTCATACACAGGGTTGTTTGACAAGGCAGCCTGACCATAAATGGATAATTCTTAATATCTGAGTTGTAATCTTAATCATATAAGGCTATATAGAATAGTTTTGTCCTTGACTCCTCAATAAATAGCAGTTACTAGCCAAAGCATTCGTGTGTGTGTGTGTGTGTGTGTGTGTGTGTGTGTGTGTGTGTGTGTGTGTGTGTGTATGTGATACAGAAATCACTATTATTAAAAAATTTGCTGTATTGGTTCCTTGAAATATTTTCCTTTGTTTTAGGAGGACTTGCTCAGAAAGTATATGCAATTATATATTAAGTTGAAGTCCATAAAATACAATAAATATTCACACTAGCATTATTATACCTAGTTAATGTATTTTTTTAATCACATACAGAAAGAAATTCAGAATGATGAAGATTCCCAAACCAGTTCTGGTTGGACCAAATACAGCAATCAAGAAGAAAGCAAAAATTTTAAGAAAGACTCAGGATCTCTTGAAATGAAAGCTGCTGGAGAGAGCATGTATAGAATCCAGGTAAAGTTTTATGAGTTAAACATTCTCTGATTTTTCGTAAATAATTGTAAGAGAGAGCCCATTTTTGGTAAACCTTGGGATCTGAAAACTAGCATATCAACCTTATATTTTTAGGCCATGAATTGAGCATGATGGAAGTTTTTGTAAGTCTGTGTTTGGGGGCGCTTTGAAATAATGCATATGTGCCTAGAGAATTGTTGAGTTCCTCAAACATGGCATAGTTTCAATGCATGCTAATTACTTAAAACTTCTATATGCTTCATGTGGCACCAGCCTTAGAGGACTTTTCCTCATCTGTGAGCACTCTCTTCATAATTAATCTAAAGTTATCATATAACAGTTTGAAACAAATTAATTTGTATTAACATGGAGAAAAAAACAAAAACACTAGGGCGACTGCAGCTGTTGTGACATGTTTCACAGACATTAATGATAGACAACAATGAAAAACCTCATTGGTTCTACTGAAGAAAAGCTGATCCTCATTTAATACTGTATGTAATAAGTGTATTTATTTTGTTAGTTTATCAGATCAGTTATTCAGTAACTATTTTCTAAACTGAAACATTTTTATGTGTAGTTAGAAACTCATTGTGTTCAAGATAGGTACAATTTAGAAGTTTTTTAAATTTGTAGTCTCTTAAAATCACATGAGGAGTTTAACTAAAGATTAAAATACTTTAGCCTTTTTGCTCCTACTCCTGAATGCAGTGGTATCTGTGTGCCTTTTAAAACTTCCTTCTGTAATCTTGGGTGATGTTTAGTAAGGCTTATTGAATTGGTATGTCTAAAATAGTCATTCCAAATTCAGTTTGAACAGTTTTACATACAGCAAGGAATATTACATACAGTAAGGAATGGAAAATGATAATGTTATCAAAATAGATTTCATTTTATTAAATTTTATTAAATATATAAAAATAGATAAATTTTGCAAAAGATGGGGAAATTATCAAAGTAAATGTAGGAGATTTTACATAAAATTAACAGAAATTTCTCATGTCCCAAAGAAATGAGATAGTAATACTTCATACTCTAAATTAAATAGGCAGGTTATGTAAGTATATCTAGTAAGTTACTTTTTATAAAATGTGGTAAACTAAAGCATATGTTTTCTTAGCCCTTTTTGTATAACTAGAGTGGATTCAAATTCACCTTACATTTTAAATTTACTCTCATGTGTGCTGTATAAAACCTGCCTTTCTAAAATTTTGTGTGACTTCCATTAGTTGTGTTGAACCTATATTAACTCAGTATAATTAATTTTATAATCACACAGAACAAAATGGAAAATCATGACAAAAATATTAATGACAGATTTGTTCTGAGTGAACATCACAATAAAGAAAAATTCAGAGACTACAGAAAATATATGAAATCTGTTAAAAAGAGAAATACATTTAGAAGACATGTACATGAGAATCAGGTAAGTTTTCACAAAAATATTCCTTTTATGTTATAAATCCTTTCTAAATTTACTAAATACAATGTGAGTCATGAAACTTCTTAGGAAGTACTTGTACAGAAGTGTTATAAGACATTTATGCAGCAATTTTAAAGGAAGAAGAATGCCAATTTATCAACTCCTTGGCCAAGGAAAGAATCAGTCTTCCCCAATTTTCAAGCCACCTCTGTGTCATTTCCTAACTGTATCTTTTCCATTTCACATGGAAGTATTCCAAGTATTTCTTATTTTAGAACTTATATTATTTTTCCTTTTGTGTGTGTGTGTGTGTGTGTGTGTGTGTGTGTGTTTTGTTTTAAAGTGGTATTTAGTTTTGCTTGTTAATGAGCATTTATTAGGTCACACTATTTATGGACATTTTCCTCACCTATATGTTTTGTTGTTTGATTGTGTTGCAGTTTTAAACTTCATCCATTTTGTTGTTGTTGTTGACAAGCATTCGGTTTTCTTTTTGTTTCTTTGTGGTTGATTGGTTGTTTTGAGATTATCTAACAGTTCTTGTATAAATAATTAGTATTCTCTTGCGTGACTCTTAGTACACAGGTTTATGGATTTCTCTAGCTGAGAATGTATTCCTAGAAATGAAGTTATTGTCATCAGGACAATATGTCACCTGTTGTTCATGATGCTCTTCTGTTTTTCCAAATGCTTTTTGCTAACATATACACACTTGTCTGTAGGAGAGCTTTTCTTGTGCATAGAGCTCTATTGATCAATGTGTCATGTTTATTTTGTCATCCCCCCCAGCTTATTTGGATTTTGTAACGTTTAATGCATATTCTGATTTGTTTAATTGTGGTAAAATACAGAAAGAAACTAAGAAAAAACATAAGAATGTCCATAAAAGTTACATTTTGAGGAAAAAGAACAGAAAAGAAGATTATTACAAAACTGATGATGAACATGACACAATCAGAAGTACTTTAAAAAAGCATGTGCATTACAGAGATCAGGTGAGACTATAGAATATGTGTTTCTAAGTTTTCTTTTTTTGTAGTCTAGCCAGTGGATGTGCTTAATAAAGATGCTCGCTGTATTAAATTCTATATACTTTTGAACAATTCTTAATGATATACTTATATTTTGCTTTTATATATATTATTTTACTTATATACATTTATTATATTATATACATTATAATATAATTAACTTTGGTCTATAGTAAAACTCTATATTAATATAAATAAGGAAATTTGGCTGACTGTGATTCTTAAATTAAGTTGTATTTCATAAACAAAAAGGAAAAGAAAAAAATGATCTAGAAGAGAGGTAAATTTCTTTTAACTTTTTTTTTAATTTTTGAAATTGTAATATAAATTCAACATGTTTTCCTTCTTCCCTATATATCCCTATTCTTTTCCAAGTTCATGACTATTTTTTTCACCATTATTCAGTAATAATCACACACATATATGTATTCACAGTACATATATATTCCTAACTATAAACTGTTGAGTCCATATAATGTTACTTATTGCATACATGTTTTTATGGTTGACCTGTTGGCACTGGACAAGTCATAGGTGTACTTCTCCCTGGGGAAGAACGTCTCATCCACTCCCACCTTTCCTCAGTTGCCTAAAGTTCTTTCTGTAGGATTGTGGCTCCATGGTGTTTCCCTCATCTACTTTGGCATGTTGGATTGGTGACTTCCTTGTTCAGCTCATGTTTAGACAATCAAGTTGATGAAACTTAATGGGTGTAGCTTCTGATGTTACTTGGAGACACAGCCTCACTTAAACTCTCTGATTCCTCTTACTCTTAAAAATCTTTCTTGCTCCTCTTCCTTCCAAGTTCCCTGAGCCTTAGGTGCATATATTATAGATGTATCCATTGGGACTGGGCTCTACAACTTGGCATATTGATGGCATGTGGGTTTCTGTAGTGGTCCCTGTCTGTCACAAAGAGAAGTTTCCTTGATGTGAGGTAAAGACCACCCCTGTCTGCAGGTATAAGAACAAATAGATTGCTGTTGGCATCATGCTGACTTAGTGAATTATAATTATAGATTCTTCTCCAATAACCCTGACTTCACTAGCACTGGGTAGGTTTTCCATACCATGCACAATTTTCCTCTTGTTGAGAGGGTCTTAAGTCCAAATAGAAAGCTGCTGGTTCCTGCCATGGTATGCATGCCATTCCTGCATCCTAAGATTATTGTGTCATGCTGTTTGTTGTTGTGGTTCATGGGCTTCATGGCTAGATAGGACTGTTAGTTGCCTCCCTCCTTTTGAAACTTGCATAGAATTTCTGCAGTGTATGGTGTCTTCAGCAATAGATACCTGCCATCTATCCACCTCTTGCAGGATGCAGGTAACAAGGGCAATAGGAGTAAGCTGTTTGTTTTTGGGGCTTTTTTTTTTTTTTTTTTTTTTTTTTTTTTTTGGTGGGGGAGTACCCTGCATAACCCTAGCCAACAGCTCAGAAGAGGGCTTGTCATATCTGGTGTTGGAGTTTTTGTTTAGGTGCTCATTGACTCTTGGTGGGATCACCCTTGTGGAAGAATTTTTTTTAAGTGGAAAACACCACTGTAAACACCATTTGTAGTAGTTCTTCAAATTTGAATATTGTTTCCAATTTTGTTCTTCTCTGGTAGAATACAGACCTTGTATAATAAAATAGTATTTCAAACAAAATTTCATTAGATAAGCTTTTTCTAAAATGTAACTTTATATTAAGTCCAAGTCACAGCATGTGTATATAGATGGAACATTCTGAATCCAAACATGAAAAGCTTGAAATACTTGGGAACACGTGCTTCTCAGTGACACATGATATTGAAAACTTCGGATTTAAAGTAGAAAGTCTATGCCTCAGCTCATGTTATAGGTCAGTCAGAACAGGCTAGGTACACTTCAGTTGTGTATAAAATTATCTTCAGTTTATGTATATAAGAAGCATAAAGAACATCAATTAATTTTGTGTTTAGACTTGGGTTTTATGATAACTTTAAATGATTTTTTTTTTAAGGTGCAAAAGATGTAGCTCAGTGGTCCAGCATTTGCCTGGCATGCAGTGTCTTGACATCACTGTGTGGGCTTTAAAAACAAATCACAAATGTAAATAGCAAGGAAAACATTGCAAAATATAAGTGGATTTTCTATAGTCTTGTATTTTTATCTGTGTTGAGTACTGTCTTTAATATAGTATCTAAAGTTTTTTATATGTATGCAGAAAGAAATGAATTCTCTTCTTACTGATTATGCCATTGACTCAAAATCCAAGGATGTCAAGACAAACGTGGGTCTCACCGAAATAAAAAATGCCTTAAAGAAACAGATATACAGAGACGTATATAGAGCTCAGGTAATGCTTATCACACTAAAACTCTTTCTGTAGTAAGATAGGAGTTACTGGAAGTGTGTGTGAATTATGGGTTGTTTTAATCCAGACACTGGTGGTCTTTAAAGAGTGCTGTGTGTTGGTGGGTACTTGGAGTCTGATACTTCAGGCTAGCTTGTTGACTACAGCTTTGCATCTCTGACTTTAAGAAGGGCTTTAAGAACAGGTAATTAACATTTTTCTTGCTACAGTAAGAACCCTCTTCTTCTACCTTTATGTCTAGAGTAGAAGCCAATTATCATTTGAATTTATAACTCCTTATAGTAACAAGATTCAATGTATTTTATAGCTTCACTAGCAATTATTGTATTGCGAGTATCTTTATAGAACTTTCTTGAATTGGGATGTTATTTATCTTTTATATTTCATTGCAGATATTTTTCATTATATTATTTTCTAAAAATTTACAAATACAGGTCTTTTAAAATAATACAAGAAGTTTTTATGTGTAATTATTAGGAATACTTTAGTTGCTTTTTTCTCCCCACTAGACTTGTGTATAAAATGTTTTCTGCATTTATATCTTTAATTATTAAAGTACTAAGGACAATAGACAACTTCAGATATCTAAAGTGAAAACGACCTGAAGTTATTTTAATTGAGGAGGAGACAATAGAATTGGTCTATTCATGAGAATGCTATTACCCTAAAATAATGATAGTTACTAATTTGAGCCAGAATGAGTATCAGATTAATTATAGCTATTAATGTGTTCCTGAATCTGTTTTGAATGTTTGGCCAAGGTTTTGTGCTTTGTAAGCTGAAATATATTTTTCAACTTAAACTATTAAATTTAATTACATGGTTGTTGTTTTGTAGGCTGTACGATACAACTGCATTAGAATAGATAAACAGCCTGTATACAATGTAGAGGTAAGGGGCTTGGAGTTGGATGGTAATTTGGGTCAAAAAAGAAGTGTAAGTTTTAGTTATTTTGATTTATGGTAATATATTACTTATAAGCAGAAATGGGGTGGGGAAGCATTATTATGTTGCAAAAAAACTTTTCAACACATCTGTCAATAGTGCTGTGAAGTATATACTTTTTTCATATTTCATCCCTTTTATAATTACTACTTTTGTGTTAAATTCTTGATCCAATACTTCCAAAATATTTCATTTATTTATTGCCATTCATTGTTTTTAAATGGAGTCTTTTCTTCCATGTGGTCTTTAGAATGGTTCCAGTTAAAAGCTGACATCCTCCGGTTTATACAGCAAATATTTCCTGTTTAAGACTTTCTTTCAGAGGAATAGTTTATCTTACTACTTCAGGAAATGAAAACTAAGAAACAGCTAATAGCACTTTGCTGTGCCTTCTAGTTTTTTGTTGTCGTTCGGTTTTTCAAGAACCTTCTAGTTATGAAACACAGTAGTGCTTATGACTTGCTTGGGACCAGAAAAGTTCAAGAGTCATGCAATCTCTCAAGTAGTAAGGACAGTAATCACCTACATATAGATGAGGAAACAGAAGCTCTTTATTCATTCAAGAGCTGATCTCAGAGTTAAACTTTTCTTCTTTCAGACATAAAATTATTTTTCCTTAGGTTAAGAATGCAGAGCTCCCCAGAGGAATATTAAACTTAATTGAAAGCCTCATAGAGGGACAATTCTTTAAAGAAGCCATTGAAGAGCTTTGCTCTTTGCAAGCCCATTATGTCCCTCCTGTGTGCCTTCTCCACACCCTTCTAGAGAATGTCCTACAGGTAAGGATTCCCTGTGCACTTAGAATCTTTTTTTTTTCATTAAGAATGCTAAAACGTGAACATTGTGATTTTTCTTTAAATCTCATTTTACTAAGAAATGTAGTACCCAGTTGTTCTGAATGACTTAGTCTATTAAAAAATAGATGGTCAGAATATATTGTATTAAAAATATTGTTCAATAAAAAAGAAAAATGTTACCTTTTTTTTCTGTGTCTGTAAAGTGACATAAATGTCAGATTGTGGTATCTGATTGCTAAAATGCTTTTAGTAATAGTCATTTTAATTGTGGTATACAGATTAAGTGAATGTAGTTTGTAGAAAAGTTACTAGTATCTATGGAGAAGTAGCTTTCTATCGTGTTCAACAGGGTGCTGATTTTATACTATAGCAAGGATAAACCATGCTGTAGTAATGTTTAATACACATAAGACTGGTACGTGAAGAGTTTCCACCTTGTCTTCCTTTAGAATGTTCTTTGATATTCTTAATCTTACTATCATCCTTAAGAAAATTTCACATATCCTACCCCTAATACTTAACATTTTCTGCTATGTAGATCTGCATGATAACTCCTCCTTGTTATTTCAAACTTATACAATTGTCTACTCACAGTAGGTTAGAATTACTGCTCTAGTTTGAAACTAAATTAAGTGATGAAACTGTTAGCTACAGTATTTTATTTTGTTTATTTTTAAATAATAGGATAACATAGATACATTTTCTGGTCGATACTTTCATATATTATCAGCTCTTCTTCATCTGCATCCTCCTTGGAAATCACCAGCCATGTTAAGATACTACTTAGAGTTATTTCAGTGTCCAACCTGTAGGAAAGGAGCCTGGTCTCTGGTAGAAGTGCTTGTCAGGTAAGTTATTTCACATTGGAGGACATTTTACTGTTTTCTAGACACTGATTTTAAAAAGTATATTTTTAGAAAAAAATACAGATGCTTGTGGGTTTTTTTTTTTGCAAAAGTTATAAAAAGAACAAATTTTATATTGATTGTTTGTCAGGATTTTTAAAAAAAAAACTAGGTATACAAAACAGAATAATAGCAAATTTTAAAGTTTCTCCAAAATTATGAATTTGTGTATTTTTGAAAGAAAAATTGAATATAAGCACCAAATTTGTTATAAAAAGAATAATATATTTGTCAATGTAACAATTAGAAATTTGTATTTTTAAATCAGTACTTATTGTTTCCTAGATATGTCATTAATCTTCTGTTTCCAGAACTTCCCATTCTCTCTCCTCTAGCTAAAATAATTACTAATTTATGATTTCTACTAAAACTTTGATAGTCTTCCTTTATTGGAAGGAGTTTTTCATTAATGTAGCCACAAATGCTCTTCATATAAGAGAGAAAAGACACTTGAGTATCTAGGCAAAGGTTAGACCTTTGTTACATTTCTTGAGAACCCAGGTTTTGTTGCAAAATAACTGGGACTATGTAATTTATAAACACTTGAGTATGGGTCAGGAAAGTGCTTGTACACAAGCATGAGGACCTGTGTTCAGTCCCCTGAACTTATTTTTAAAAAACTGGTGTGGTGATAGTATGCTTGTCATCCCAGCACTGGGGAGACAGAAACAGGAGTATCACTGAGACTGGCTGACCAACTAGTCTTGCTGCATAAGAGAGTTCAGGGATTCGTTGGTCCCTATTTTGCTGGGTGTGGTGGTGCCACCGAATGTCTTTAATTCCAGTACTCAGAAGGCAGATGCAGGTAGACCTGTCTTGGTGGGTGGAAAGAGTCCCTATTACAAAATGGAGGTGGCAAGTGATTGAGGAAGATATCTCATAGCAACCTCTGTTCTCCACATGCACACAAACATCTATGCACGTAAACATACAAAGTCAAGGAAACTGGAGGCAGAAATAAAAAGCAACAGTATTATTGATAAGAAAATTTGGAGTTAATTAATAAATACCATTGCCTAATTTCTGTCTCTGCAAGTCTTAGAATTTATTAGTGCTCTTGCTTTCTCTGTAAAAATGCACTGCAGGGCTAGAGAGAATTCCGTGGTTCAGACAGTTTTTGCTCTTGTTGAGAATCAGGTTCCATTCCCAGCACCCACATGATAGATCACAACCCTCTGTACTTCAGTTTCAGGGGATCCAATGTCATTAACCTGCTTCTGACCTTTCAGGCACCAGATACACACAGTATGCAGGCATACATGCCGTCAGAAATATCCACACTTAGAAAGTTTAACAAATTTGTTTATTTACTGTGTGTGTATATCAGTCTACTATAGAACAAGCCAAATTTAGGTGTGTAGTAGAACATAGCAGTCATCATTTAAAGTTCTGTGATCATGACAAAATACAGCTAAAATATTCAATTTTGAAAACTGTAACTGTGAAGCCATTTACCCTCATTTATTAGATAATGGAAATAAAAATAATCATGGGTAATGAAGAATACTGAGACCATAGTGGTGTCTTTGTTCTTAAAGGTGAAATGAAGTGCACAAACACAGTGCTGATGGTTGCTAGATACTATATTGAGGCTAGAGAAACTAGATTTGTGTTAAGAACTAAATCTTAGCTAAGTGGTAGTGGCTCATGCCTTTAATCCCAGCAGTTGGGAGACAGAACCAGGTGGATCTCTGAGTTCAAGGCAAACTTGGTCTATAGAGGGAGTTCCCCTGGGACAGCCAGGGTGAACAGAGAAACCCTGTCTTGAAAAACAAACAAACAATAAAACAAAACAACAACAAAAAAGAACTCAAGCTTTCATATTTGATGTGATAGAAATTTAAAGGAAGAAAATATTAAGAACATTTTATTGAGCTTGTTTTAAACTTTTTGTAGGTTTTGTAAAAATTGTAAAGTCTTTAAAAAGAATAATTTTGTCCACAATTTATTCACCAACTTTATTTTTATGAACTATATTGTTGGGTTCATATTTTTCAGGTCTTGCCTTTTCAACGAAGGTTTCTGTCATCAAATATCAGAAAATATTGGTTCAAAGGTGGTCCATCTTACATTGCTCAAGCTTTTCTTTAATTTATTTGAAAGTGAAGTACGGCATTTGATTCAAAAGTAAGTGTTAATAACAAGGAAAACTTTGTTATAGTTCTGTTGTTTAAACTTATGGTTATAATATATCTGTCTTTAAGAAGTCTCCTAATTTGTGTTTTTGTCTAGGCTTTGTTTCAGTTTTCAGATACAACCCTGTGGCAGTGATGGTTTGCTTATATCCCTTTTCTTTCTCTTTGGCTCATATTTTCTTTTCATTTGGAAGAATATGTGTTTTAGGAATATATGTTATTTAGGAATATATATATATATTCCTAAATGCCCTAAATGCCCTGTGTACTGATTTTTACTGAACTGAGACCATTTTTCTATGCACATTCATGTATATGCATCAGTGCACATATGTGCACATATATAGACACCAAAGGTTCAACCTAGGAGTCATTCCTCGGGAATATTATACATGTTATTTTTTGAGAGAGGGGTCTTTCATTGTCCTGTAGTTCACAGAGAAGTGACCAGTAAGCCCCAAAGGCCTGCGTGACTCTCCTTTCCAATACTGGGACTCCCAAGTGTCCTCCACAATGCCTGCTTAGTGTGACATACCCAGCCCATGAGGCTATTTTTTAATGGTTGGTCCTTTATTATAGCTCTGTTGTACTGTAATCTTATATATGTTATCACCATTCTCAGAAATTGGTGGCATTCTTGTCCTATCAGAATAGGTCTAATAACTGCCATGATTAATTGGCATGGTAATTGATTTTTTTTTTTGTTTTGTTTATATTTTCATTAGGTTGTGTGACTGGTCAGGTTCCCAGAGTCTGAAAGGAACAGAAAAGGCAATTGTTCTTGAAATCTTTTGGTCAGGAAGTGAAACTTCAGGACTTCTGACAAAACCAGTAAATATGCTTTTGGAATGGACTATATATTCTCACAAGGAAAAAAGCAAGTCTAATGATGTAAGTCGGGTTATTTTACAAAATAAGAATATGATCTATGGAAAAAGCAAAGTTAGCCCTCCTTATCTGTTGGTTTCACAAATATGAATTCACCCAATGCATATAGAAAATATTCAGAAAAAGTTTCACATCTAGTGAACATATACAGACTGTCTTATCATTAACTCAACAGTATGGTATAACAATCATGTACATAACATTTAGATTGTATTAGTTATAGGTGATCTGTAGAGGATTTGAAGCATATGGGAGGATTTAAAGTATATGCAGGCATCAGAGTATTTTATGTAAGATTATTGAGCATCCATAGATTTTTGACATCTGTATGTTTTGAAATCTATGCTGTGTCCTGGAAGCAATCCAGGGAACAGATACTATGGGATATTCGTTTTTGAAATAGCATATGTTTTCCTCTTCCTTTTATAGTTTGAACTCCTTGAAAAACATTTGAACCCAATTATGTTACTGGTTGCTGTGTAGTTTGTCTACTTGTATGGTAACAGTCCATAGAGGGCAGATTCTTCATCACTCCTTTAGACATAATATCCAGGAATTGTAGTCTGTAGTTTGCATTCTAATTACCTTATTTTTAAACATTACATTTTTTTTTACGGAAATTGTGGCTTCAAAAAATTAGTTTATGCAGTTTTGGAGAGTCCCGCAATAAAAGTTTTGCTTGTGTTTAAAACTTACTAGATGTTGATAACTTACTGAAGCATTTCTTCATGAGTAGATTTTACCTGCATTGAAATTTGTAACACATTGATTAGAAACTGATTGATTGATTGATTTTCAGAATATCCTAGAAAATTGAGTGTAATAAATCAGTAAGCTGTTTTTCAAAATAAATATAAATGAATATGTAATTGAAAGATGTGGTAAATGATACTAAAGAAAAACACATCACATAGATTAATGATATACTGTCCAGCCACTTTTAGTTGAGCTATATGACTAAAAAAAAATTTTATTAAGTAGGGATAAACTTGAAAGCACATTGCAACAGAAAATACACAGTAATGTTTATATTCATAACACAAATACATCATTTTAATGAATAAAACTATAAACCAAGTGGGAAATGAAAACCGATTATTAAATGGCAACTTGTGGGCTTTAAATGTTGAATCTATTCATTAAACACTGAAAATTTAAAAATGAATGAAATTTTTATTCTTATATGCATGCTACTCTTGGAAACATTATTATACATTTTTTCATATTCCTTACAATATCCTATGAAGTAAAACTATTGTTCTTTTAAAATTGTGAATAGAAATACTAACCCACAAAAGCAAAAGAAAATTTTCAATTTTGTAAAAACATTGCATTTCTCTATTGTCAAAACCCAGGCAGGCACTGACCATCTTTCCCACACCGTTTTCATCGCTGAATTGGACTATTACCCCTCTCTGGCAACTTCTAAAACACACAAGTCATTTACTGTGTCATGTTGGCTACAAAGTATAGAAAAGGTTTTCAGTCTCAGCCATAAGAAAAAAGCTTTGAAATATGTTTAAAATATTTACATATTGTATTCAGTAGTTGTACATGTACAGATGGACATATAGTAGTGTGTTGCAGAGATGGATCTAGTGATGTGACAGGGGATCTATAAGTCTTAGACAACAATGAAATGAAATCCTCCTTTAGTACGCTGTGTATATAGCAAGATGAATTCTGTCTCAATAATCTGACAAGGAGGGATACCATTAATATTGTTATCTAAAGTAGGTGAAGGAGGAAAATTGCCGACTGTTTTGTGTACTAAAATTGTATGATGGTATAAAGAAAAAAAAAACAGGTAATATTTTGAGTGCATTGTAGTAAATATTACCTGCCTTTTGCCTTTCAGAATTGTCTGCCTCTGGTATTTATTGCCTAATTTTCTTTTCTTATGTCTTTAGTTCTACACATTTTAATTATTTCTTTTATTCTCTCATCTATCTTCTCTAATGTTTGGATCTTTTTCTTTTTAGTCTGTGTTTTTAATAGTAAGTTTCAGTAAAATAGTATGTTTTTCTTCTTTCTTTAATTTAGTGAGCATTTCGTTCTGGTCCTAAAGGAAATCAGGTTGCAAGAATGTGGTTTTGCTATAGTTTATGATATTCTCTGTCATCCGCTAGGTCAAGCTTAATCTACTTTTGTAGGTTTTCATTTTTTTAATGCCATCCTATTATTCATCTTAATAGGCCATCCTAACTGATAGTTATGATGCCATCACTAACAGTTAGGCAATACATTCCTTGGGGACAAGTAAACAGTAGTTTGTTAAGGAAGAGAGCTCTGGTGGCAAACAAACATGAAGCCAATTTTTTTTAAAGAATTAAATCCATATAGTCTCCAGTTTCTTTTAAATATTTCCTGTGATCTGATTATTGCTGTTTGCTAACCTTACAGTACTTCTTGTCATGCATTTTTATGGGGGTGGAATGCTGCTGAACTTTTAAAATTACTAATACATTGTTTTCATCAACTTTTTTAGCTTACTAATTCTTTTCACCTGTGTCTACTTTGTTGCTAAACATTTCGACTGTATTTTTAAGTTTTGTGCTTCTCAACTGAAAATCTTTTATGTTTCCTGCTGTGACATGGTTTTCTTTTTTTGTTTGTTTGTTTTATGGTTTCTAATACACTACACATGTTTCACTTTTTTCCTTTGAGCATTATAATAATAGTAATTTTATCATCTGTGCCAGTTCTGCTTATTCCCATGTATGAGGTCCTTTTGGATCTTCCTGTATTATTATTTCCCCAGTCTCTTGTGTATGTGTTTTTCCCTCTATGTCTTTTATTTTCTCTCCTATGACTTGTTTTAATTTCCATTTTAATAACCATTTGTAGAATAGTTTGTCAAAAACCAAAATACCTTGTTTAGAGAGCGAGTATTCTTTACTTCTGCCAAGGGTCTGGGTATTCTACCAGTGAGGACTGACCTGAAGCCAATGTCCATGTCTGAGGCACTCTGCATAGCCCAAATGAAACAAGCCTCGAATATTTGTAATACTCTTTTACTCCTTCTCATTCTCAGAGTGGAACCTTCTAAGTCTTGTCCTATTATGAATTAAGCCTTTGGCTATGACCTCTTTTTTACCAGTTTTCCCTTTATTACAGAAACCACAGTTCTATGTCTCTCTATACTCCTCAGTTAGAATCACCAAAATTATTCAGGACAAAGTTAGGTAGTTTTTAAGTCTTCCTGGGCTTTTACCAAATTTTTGGGTATCTTGACATACATATCTCATAACTTACTTTTTATTTCAAAAGACGTTTTGTGTATTTCAGCTGACATTTTTAGTTTTCAAAAATTGTTCATCAGAATTCTCAAGGTTTCCTTTAACACAAGCACTGAATTTTAACAACAAGACAACAATCTTCCAGGCTTTATGGCATATATCTGAATTGTACTTAGGGGACACAAACAGGAAGCTCAGCGGTTCTGGTTGTCCTCAGCTATGTGACAAGTTGGTCTGGGCTACTAAGACCCTGCGTTGTATTAGATTCCCTAGGAAGATAACGAACAAATAATTTGTTACCCCAGATGAGCACCAACTACAATCAAGGTAACTCTTTCACACAAGTCTATGTTGACTAACCAGTGAGTTTAATTGGGGTTATAAATAGGGGCATGAATGAGGAGTTAGTTACCTATTGGAGCAGAGGAAGCTTACCAACTACTATAACATGGAAGAAAAGCTTCCCCCACCCATCACTCACACAACTGTTACTTGTGTGTAAATACTGGGGAAGAGCTGGGATCCAGGTCTCTGGTACACTGCCTTTGGAACCATTCCTCGTCTCTGAGACAGTGATAATGCATACAATCATGTGAAAGTCTAGTGCACATAATCACAGCCCCTCTGATTCAGGATGGCAGAGTCTATGCCATGCACCAAGAACAGAGTTCACAATACCCTGTATAAAACAATCACAAAAAGTAAAATAGCTCCTAGGTATAGCTACACTTCTTGGTCACCCAGTAATCCTATTGTGTGAGTGTAGCTATTTTTTAATAACTACATTTTATTTATATTGTGTACATGTATGCAGGTGTATATATACCACTGCATTATAGAGGCCAGAAGACAATTTGCAGAAGTTTGTTTTCTCTTCTACATTGTAGATAACTGGGGACAAACTCAGATTGTTAGGCTTGGTGGCATGTGCCTTTACTTACTGAGCCATCTTACTGGCCCCAAGTATCTGATTTTAATGTAAGTGTGACCATTCAACCAAGTAAGAGCTGTCTGTACCTTATTGACAGTTCAGTGCACTATATATAATCTTAAGCTTTTTGTTATAAATTACTGTTTGTCTTTTTTCTTTTTTTTATTATAATCACTTAGGATAGAAAATATTCCTTATAGGACCCCCTTTATTAGTTTGATTACATAATTGACATTGCTCATCTAAAACTGAAAACAAAACTAATGTTTTCACAATTTTACCAAAGCACCAGTCAACTACAGATAAAAAATTATTCACGAAACATAAGTAAATAGAAACAGATTTACACACATTTAAGTCAATAGTTTTTCTTCAGATTTATAAATAAAAGCAACATTGAGAAGCAATCTGCAACAAATTGTAGCATCAGTTCTAATATGGAAACTTTTTAAATTTTGCAAATTAGTATTATATTGTAGCATTTAAATTTCTTGAACTCACTAGCTTTTTTATTGTAATACCTTTCTGTTAGAAATCATCCTTATAGGTAATTAAATTTTTTTTGGTACCTTCCAATTTCAGAAATTCTGTACTGTACATATCCACAGACATCATTTTTTTGGACTGTAGAGGATTTGTTCCTTGATTTGCTTAGTTGAAGCATTAAGTTTAAGTCATTAGCTGAACTGAAGTCCTCAGTTTATGCTAATACTGTTTTGTCATAATGTCAGTCAGCAAGGATTGCAGAGTGACAGAATGGCAGTGAATTTCATTGTCATTAATCTGAGAACGCTTTGGGCTTTCTTTCAAAAAGGGCAGAGGTGAGCCATGTCAAGGTTATAGAGGAGATGTACATTTTCTTATGTTTTGGTGGGTAGTCCCACTTGTCTTTGCAATGTCCTTAAGTAGAAATGGATGCCAGTTTATATTTAACAATAAGTAAATTGAAGTTAGAGTAAATTACTAACAGATCACAGCCAGTCAGAGCAAGCCTTCACTAGGGGCGAAGTTTTCTTCAACAAACTTTCTCATGTTTCTATTGCCAGAGTATAAACCAGGGATAGGCATCCTGTATGCATTCTGTTTGCATCTTTCCAACAGAGTAGTTTGTCCAAGGATAGCCATAGGAGTCAGAAAGAGCCAAAGGCCAGGTTGATAAGTTTGTTCTGAATTACAGAGTAGTAAACTTTTGGTAGATTAATAAACAGAGTGCTTATACTAATAGATAAAGGAGAATTGTACTGACAGATATATAGGAATAGAGTTTTTCATGTTAGCAACTTTTCCTAATGGTAGGTGCCTGTGTCATGCAAATCATGTCTTTGTCTCTTTGTTAATTCTTGGGTTATTCATGATCTCTTTTTAGCTTTTGCACACATTTCAGTATTCCAAACAGGCTTTTTTTTTTCCATTGATGGTTTACTTGTTCTCTTAATAATCAGTTTCCAAAGCATACATGTCAACTATCCCTGAAAACAATAGTACTGGGGTCAGCAAGATGACTCAGCGGGTAAAGGCATTTACCACCAAGCTTTAGGACCTGAGTTCCATCTCTAGGACCCACATGGTGGAAAGAGAACCAACTCTTGGAAGTTGTCCTCTCACAACACCACGTGTGCTGTGGCATGCCTGTGCCCTCTTCTTGAAGGGACACTAGCCCATTGAGCATGTAGATCTGCAGGCCTTGCCCTTTTCCCCCATTCCATCTGCCTTGATTAAAAACCATTAATTATACTCCTAAAGCTAGCCACCCAAGGTCTATTCCCTTATTTAGCTACTTCTTCCTGAGGCTGACTACCAAGGTCCCGAAGTCAGAAGACCCCTTTGGCTCACCTAATTAACATGCCCAATTAAAATTAAACACCTCATCCTAACACAGGGTTTCTCCCTTTACCTTTATAAACCACCTTTTACCTATGTGCCATGTCTATCTCCCTTCTATCCAGAGGCAGACCTTTGTCCCTCTGGGACAAATATCTCTGCTCCCTTTCCTTTGTCCCCCTCCCCTTCTCCCTCATCCCCTGTCTCTTTTACCACTGCATCATAGCTCATTCTGACAGACTTCCCCTCTTAAAAAACTACACCTGCAAGGTCATTTGCTGCTATTTTCTGCCTGAGTCAGAAAGCAGTCTCTTTAACTTTTCTTTCCCACTTAAAGGATCTCTCAGTGAAAACGGGTGTTTGGGTGTGGTTTGCTCCTAATCCAGGATGTGTGAGGAAGCCCCCACTTTTCAGGGGTCTCTTTCACTCCTCACACACAATAAAACCATTAAGTATTTTTTTAATGTTTTAAATAACATTGTTTTTGCACTACGTAACACGATTTAATAAAAACCCAGAGGTAGATATTGGGGTTCAAGCTGAGGGTCATATAAGCAAAACAGCCAGCCACTAGCTCTTAACCTCTACCTCAGACTGAAAGGGTGATCCAGCTAGCTCCACGAATCCTCAGACTGCAATTCTGGACTGCCACCTCTCCTCAATATGGCTGTAGACTGATTCTCAAGGCTGACTATGCTTCTTCCTTTTATACTTCTCAAATAATAGGATTAATGGCATGTGATCCTAAGTGCTGAGATCCCCTTTGTGTGCTCTGTTTCTCTTTAGGACTGGACCACTTTCATGTAGCTCAGTGTATCCTTGAACTAACAGATCCATCTGTTTGTCTCTTGAGTCCTGGGATTAAAGTTGTACATCCCCATTGCCTGGCTGTATGGCTTGTGGCTAGCTTTGTTTCAGTCAGTCAAGTTTTATTTAATGATAAACAATATATCACCTCAACAACCTGTCTGATCTTGGCCCTGTTACTGTAATGAATGTGCTAGTTTAGAAAATAGTACAATGCCGGGTGTTGGTGGCGCACGCCTTTAATCCCAGCACTCGGGAGGCAGAGGCAGGTGGATCTCTGTGAGTTCAAGGCCAACCTGGTCTCCAGAGCAAGTGCTAGGACAGGCTCCAAAGCTACACAGAGAAACCCTGTCTCGAAAAACCAAAAAAACAAAACAAAACAAAAAAAACAACTAATTTTAGGGCTAGAGAGTTAAGTCATCAGTTAAAAGCACTTGTTACTTTTGCTAAGGACTCAGTTTCAATTCACAGCACTCTCATGGACTCAGAACCATATATAACTCCAGTCTCAGAGGCATGCATGCATGCCTCTTCTGACCTCCATGGGCACCAGACACATATATGGAACAGTTACATACATGCAGACAAAACATTCATGCAAATTTTTAAAAATCTAAAAATGATAAATACTTATTTTAAATTGAGGTTTCAGATATAGGTATATGTTGACTTATATAAAATTAAGGTAAAGTCCCAACTGATTGATATTTTCTTTTTTTATTAATAGAGTGCTAGATTGTGATTTTATATCAAGCTTGGTCTGTATATAAACTACATATACATATGCACATATGTGTGTTAGTCTATATCCATAGACTAACATTTATTTTCTACTCAACAGGTTTAGAATCTGGGGGTTCATGTGATCCTGAATTATTCTACTTGAAACATATTTTTAGATATCAAAATAACTGATTTCTCCCTTCTCTTCTAAGTACTATCATTACTAATACTCAAAATGCATTGTGTTTGAAGTAACATTTTGTAATATATCTTTGGACATGATCAATTTCATATCCTTTTGCTAATCTGAATGATATGAAAGAACTAACAATGTGTTCAGTCCTATCTGCATATCAGCTTTACAAAGAATAGAATTGTTTTCCTGCAAAGTTTCAAGAGATTGGCACTATAGTCCCTTAGGTCATGCAAGGGGTTAAATTGATGCTGCTGTTCAGTCAGTCGAGCTGCAAGCATCCCATGCCACACAGCTGCAACTGTACGATTTGACCAATCTTACAGTGGAGGTGGGAAGAAGTAGCAGTATTTGCATGCATGCATGAATTCTGACCTGATATGACCAAGTTACCTGTTGTAACCTCAACCTTAATTATATCACTGCCTTGCTTGTTTTAATTGTTAACTAACCATTCAATATAAAATCCTTCAACCCAGTGCTTCAGGATCTTTCTCTTAGATGTAATATGCTACTAGAATTCAGTGTGCTTCCCCATGACATATAACATACCACATCTTAATACTTGCTATTGATCTTGACTCTGGGATTTCCTTCTGTGTCACTGTTTGATAGCATAGATTACATGTGCTATTTGACTATTTGTTTCTGTGTGTTTGCACAGCAAACCAGAGTCAGAATTTCCATTGTACAATTGGTTTTTTTTTTTTACTCTATCATTTATTTCTTAGATGCATTACTCTATATCATTAATTTCTTCAGTGTCCAGAGTCATCTCTATGTGTTTAAGAACATAAGTCTTACTTGTACTAATTTCTACAATACATGTATAATATTTCACAAGTGGAATTATACTTTTGTGGTACAGTCTACTTTTATTTTATTGAAAGTAGATTCTTATGTTCTACAATACATCCCAACCACAGTTTCGCCTCCCTGCATTCCTCCCATTCGTCTCCCCCAGACCCACTCCCCCTCTGTCTCTCATCAGAAAAGAGCAGGCCTCTGGGAAATAACAACCAAACCTGACAAAACAAAACAAAATGCAATAAGACATAGCAAAAGCCCTCACACTGAGACTGGACAAAGCAACCCAACAGAGGAAGGAGTCCCAAGAGCAGACCAAAGAGTCAGAGACCCACTGCTCTCACAGTTAGGAGTCCCACAAGAACACCAAGCTCACAGCCACAACATATATGCAGAGGACCTGGTGGAGACCCATGGAGGCCCTCTGCTGGCCACTTCAATCTCTGTGAGTCCATGTGAGCGCTTCTTGGTTGATTCATGGACCATATTCTCCTGGTGTCCTCCATCCCCTCTGATTCCTACAATCTTCCCATCTCCTCTTCTGCGGGTTTCTCTGAGATCTAAGAAGGAACTTGTGGAGACCTCTCTTTCCACATGATGTCTGGCTGTGAGTCTCTACATTCACTCCCATCTGCTGTGGGAGGAAGCCTTTTGAGGATTAGACAAGGCATCGATCTCTTAAGTAAAACAGAATATCATTAGGAATCACTTTGATTTTTTTAGACCAGTCGTGTTGGTTCTACCATAGGTCTCTGGGCAATCCAGTCTCTGGTTCCTGGCCGTGCAAGCCCTGTGAGGCACGGGCTCCCTCTTGAAGAGTGGGCCTCAAGTCAAAATCAGACATTGGTTGGCCACTCCCAGAAATTCTGTACCACCATTTCCCCAGCACATCTTGTAGGCAGATCAAAGGTTTTGTGGCTGGGTTGATGTCTATGTAAGCTAAGGAATGCTTTCCTGGTAAAATATACATACTTAAAATAAATTTGTTTGCAAGGACATGAGAAATAAGCCTACTATTTTCTGAGGGTTCAAAATGCCTCAGCATTTCTCTCATTAGCCATAATATGATGGCTAAACACAGCAGTTCAATCTATTCTGATACAAAATTGATTCAAGAAAACATGTTTATATGCCTAACCTAACTGTTACTTAATGATATTTTCACACATGCAACATAGCTAGGAAACATACAACAAGAATTAGGTATTGCAACTAGTTTTGATGTCATTTTGGAAAAGTGCCTATGAATAGACCCATGAATGTGGGTGTCAGTGAGGAGACCTAGGAAATCTATGGGGCCTTTTGTAGTAGATCAGTACTTATGCCTAGCATAGGAATAGACTTTGGGAGCCCATTCCACATAGAGGGATACTCCCTGAGCCTGGACACAATGGGATGGGCCTAGGTCCTATCCCAAATTATATGATAGACTCTTAAGACCTCCTACAGAAGGCCTCACCCTCCCTGGGGAGCAGAAGGGGTATGGAATAGGTAGGGTGTTAGTTGGGGGGGTGGAGGTGGGGAGGCAGAGGGAACTGGGATTGACATGTAAAATAATCTTGTTTCTAATTTAAATAAAAAAATGGAGAGAGAAAAAAATAAACCATTGGATAAATAGAAAAAAATAAAAAGCATGGAATGTATGATCTTAAAACAGTGTTTTTAAAATACTGTTTTCTCACATCTTTATCTTCATAGTTCGTACTGACTTCTCTAGATTAGAGAAATGTGTTTAAAAGGAAAGCACTGTGTTAAAATATATAAGGCTCTAAATGCCTTGACATAGCTCTTATAAGAATGTAATATTTAGTATAAAAGTGATAATATGAAAATGTATACTTTCAAAACTGATCTCTTTATCTCCAATTTTGTTCATTTTGTTACAATTAAATAGAACTTGGATTAAGTCTATTTCTTTAACAGGTTTGTTGATGATTTTACTTGTTGAATTTCTCAAGTCTTTTGATACCACTACTTGAAATGAAAACAGCTCTAATGATAGCTCAGAGGGTAAAGGTACTTGCCACACAAATCTCAATATCTTGAGTTCAGTCCCTAGAATCCATGGTGGAAGCAGAAAACTGACTACAAAAAGTTGTCCACTGACTTTCACATGTGCACCATGGAGCAGGTGCATCACCATCTGGACACACAGTATGCACCCAATAATAGTAATTAAAGATTTTAGAAGTGCACATAGGTCTGTTTTGTAAAAATAGCAAATCTGTCTTCTTTTATATATGAATCAAGTAATTTCCAAAGAAGCCTGGAAATTCCTCATGATTTTAAATAGAAATAGTGCATGTCTAAGAGACCTGATAGCTTTGGGTCAAAATTTTTGTTGCTATAGGCTGTTGTTAAAAGCTACATTGAACATCCTTAATCCAGAATGCTAAATGCCCCCAAATCCATAATTATTGACCACTATGATTCCATATTCTATACCTGACCTTATATAACAGATCTCAAACAAAACTGCATTAAAAATACTGTGAAATTACTTCCAGGATATGTACATCCTGTATTTATTAACAAATGAGTTCTATATTTGGATTTGCATACCATTCTCTGTATGCATTTTGTATTTTTAGATAATTCCAAACTCAAAAAAAAAAAAAATCTGAAACCTAAAACACTTAAGAGCCCTAGTCATTTCAGATGACAGATTTCCAAACCTGTGATGTGTGTATTGAGAGAGAGTGGCATAGAATAGATGGAGAAAGAGACAGGTTGCTAGTATTCTTTTACTACTAGCATACTCCATATTGTAGTCATTGATCTCTCAAGACATAGTAAAAGGAAGTATTAGAGAAGTCTTGTATTTTTAATGTTTGGTAATACTTTACATCATAATTCTAGGTCTTCAAACATGAACTCGCTTACTTACTGACTGGGATTCTTGGAGCAGCAATAGATTATTGGATCTTCCTTGGTATTCAGATGGGTAGAAATGTGATCCGACACATGTCTGATGACTTAGGAAGTTATATCTCCCTTTCCTGTGATGGTAAGTGTCATTGTTATACTTTTATTTTAATCACTCATTCTGGAAATCAGCTTTCAGTTTCCTTTAAGAAGTCTATTCTCTAATGTATATTTATATGAAGTTTTCTTTGAATAATACATAGATGTGTACCTAAAGAGACAATGTAAAAACTAATAGAAATTTTTCCTTTAATACTTCCATGCAGAGAGCTTCTATCTTCTTTTTATCTAAGAAGTTATATATGGTTGAACTTTATTACATCTAAAATTATTAAACATGCATTTATTTGTATAATTTATTTACTTTTATGTGAATTGGTTTTAGGGTGTCAGATCCCCTGAAGTGGAGTTACAGTTGTGAGCTACCTTGTGGGTACTGGGAATTAAACCTGGGTCCTCTGGAAAGGCAGCCAGTGCTCTTAACCACTGAGCCATCTCTCCAGCCTATAAGCATTTATGTAATTATTAGTTTTAGAGAATTTCATTGATTACTGAATTTATACCATTTCAGTCCCACAAACAAGCCTCTTCAATTCTTCCTGTGCCTCCTCATCCAACTTTATTCCCTTTTCTTCTTTGTTATTACTGGTGTGTGTGTGTGTGTGTGTGTGTGTGTGTGTGTGTGTGTGTGTGTGTGTGTGTGTGTGTTTATAAATACAACCTGCTGAATCCTAGTCCATTTAGTATTGTTCATATTCATATGTGTGTTTGGGGATGACCACTTGAAATTAAATCATGGCTCATCCTGGGAGAAGACTTTCTTAACAGCCATTGATTACCTATATTTCTTTTCCTAAGGGTGGAACTTCTTGATATTTCTCCCATCCACAGTTGGATGTCAACTGGTGTTCTCATAGTACAGGTCTTGTTTAGGGGACCATACTGTCAAGCTTTCATGGGTGTATAGAGGAAGGGGTTTGTGTGTGTGTGTGTGTGTGTGTGTGTGTGTGTGTGTGTGTGTGTGAGAGAGAGAGAGAGAGAGAGAGAGAGAGAGAGAGAAAGAGGGGGGGGGAGAGTCAGTCATAGGAGACATCCCTAGGACTTAGGCTATCACAGTCTCCTGTACCCTTTTCCATGGTGTTATCTGAGCCTTTGCTGTAGAAGTTATGTTGTAAATATATTGATTTGGAATGGACTCCTTGACAGATGTTTTCTCCATTTTAACCAAATATAAATTTCTGGCATGGTCTGTTTGTTGGGGGAGGGGGGTTCAAAAGCTCTTTGATGAAGTACGAAAGCTATACCTGTGGATGTAAGGATAGGCATTTTGAATACACTTGGAAATTAACACTGGTCAGGGAACATGACCAGTATAGTTACTTACTAGTTTTCCTCTAGGGTCCATTACCTCACCAACCACAGGGAGTTAGCTAAAACCAGGCATGAATTCTCTCCTATTAAACATACCTTAGGACTGTTTAGATGACTGTTGGTTACTCCCTGAGATATTAAGTGTACCTTAACCAATATTTTAATTGAGCACCTCTGATTTTTTTTTTCTCAAAGGCCTTTTCAGCATCTACTGGGATGTTTATTTTATTTTGTCAAATCTATTTGTGACTTACTACATTAATTGACTTACATATATTAAACCATCCTAGCATCCCCACAATAAAGCCAGTTTGAATGGAGTAGACAATCTTTTTTATAAGCTTATGAAAATTTGTATTCTATTTTTCTCTAAACATGCATACTTTTACTAAATATTTTTGATACTTTTATAATATATGAATATTTAGATGATAGTGTAGAAAATGCTACCAGTAAATACATTGTTCTTTGGCTATATTTAAATCATATATTAAAAAGGTTGATAATGTTTTTCTAGTCCTATAATTAAAAGTTATATATCATTGTAGTTTATACATTTAAAATCACTTTCTTCCCATTTAATTATAATGGTGTGGTGACTCCTTATAATCCCACACACACAGACCTGCACAATAATGACACCAAATGACTTGCCAGTCTAGGAATCTCACAAAGCCCTACCCTTACAAGAAGAGCTACTGAACATTAATGACTGCTGATAAAGGGAAGTCAGTTTTCTCTAAGGACCAGCCCTTTAGCAGGTTATGCAGTCACTCTTAAGTTTTAACAATGGGTGAGGAGAAAAGGGAAGATTTTGCTCAAGGAAAAGTTGGTAGCCACAAATGAGGAAGAAGATGCTAACTGCGCACTTAATGGATAGAAGTTAAGGAGGCTACAGATACTAGGAATAACCTCCTGTACCAAACAATTACCCAGCGAAAACACTAGTACACATTGGTGTTTGACTAATGAGTAACTCATAATAATTCATAGTAGAAAGCCAAGATAGGACAAGCCTTAACATTCCTATCAGGTCATGTCATTCACCTCAGGAAATGTCATAACCAGCTTTTGGGTCTGCAGAATAAGAATATTTCTTTAAGACCTCCCATTACGTGACTTCATATAGCCGGCTTCAGAACAGTCAGGTACTCCTCCTTTCCTCCCTCCTTTTCATACCTGTAGCTTCACTTCCTCACATTTCAACTACCTGGGCCTTTGTGGACCCAAGTCAACAACAGTTTTTCTTACATATCATCTGTGGCTTGGACTGCCAGGTAAACAATGCACTGCCCACATGTTGCAGTGTACCTTGGTTTGTTGAAAGAATTTCTTGATCTACTGTTAGTCGTATTGATTTTTAAAAAGATTCTGTAATAGGAATACAGGTTATAATAACTGGATTTACAACTTATTCAATGATACCTTCTGCAAAGAGGTTTCTTTATTCTACCAAAGCTAGAAGATTTTTATCATTTTATTTCCTTCCTGTTTCTCTTTCATTGAGCTTAGGAGGTGATTACTGTTCCTTTTTTAGAATAGATATCATTTGTTGAGTGACTTTTTAACATTTCTTAGCTCAAATTCAATCTTACCTTAGATCTTTTATTATTTCCTTCCAATCATTTCTACAAAGTAGGTTAATGGTTTTTAAAAATCACACTTGGGGCATACTTTGCTAGAATGCCAAGGAATTTAGCTAGCAACTCCTTGTTGTCTTCCAGTAATGAACCTCCTTAAGTTTGAGGATCCATGAAAGCATTAGCAATGGCATTAAGGACTGTCAATTTTATGTGTTGTTTCCAGTGTGTAATAGTTGCCGTTAATTAAATCTCACTCACACTTTAGCCAAATGCATACACCAATAACCCTTGCATTAATGGAGACTGTATGTATGCTACTGCTTCAATGCTTTCTTTAGTCATATTTTGGGTGTCTCTGCACTCCAAGGCATTTGTTGTGCTGTACTTACTGTGAAATTTACTGTGTTCTGGCATGACAGATTTAAACCCTAGCAGTTGGAACCTGTGACTGATGACTGATTTGAGCTAAAAATTTAGCATTAACATCATTCTTAATAATATGGGCACAGTCATTTATTTGGTGACAGGGATTCACCTTTGTTCACCAATTAAAACTCTAGATAAAGTTGAAATTATACCAGTATTTGAAGTGAATTTACTTACTCTTTGCTTACTTTTCTCAGTGCATGCCAGCAATATAGCTCAATAGGCAAAGGCATTTGCTGCCAAGTTGGGTAACTTGACTTTCATTCTTGAGATCCACATGTTAGAAGGAGAAAACCAATTCCTCAAAGTAATCCTTTGGCCTCTGCAGATATAGCCTCTGTGTGTGTGCGCACACACACACACTCTCAGGAGGTGGGGGGGGGGGACTGAATAAGAAGTTGCAATGAAAACTTAAACACACATATATATAGAATTGGTTCCTTAGGTTTCAAATTGTGGAATGGATAAACGATTTTAAGTTTTTGACTTATATTTCTAAAATTAATCCTCCTACATTTTTTCTCAAGAGTGCTTAGTGTTTAAGATTTGTCAGGAGACAGGAATAAAGTAATTAGTTTAATCTTAAGAGAGAAGTAGCCTTTCTTTATTCAAAATAAAATTGAAATATTCATCTATCATGCAAGTTTTGGAGCCCCACACTTTCCCATGTATTTTAATAATCTTTTTGTTCACAACTTTATGAAGACATTTGAAAGTCATTGTTTGCCAGTTTCTTTTGTTGTTGCTGCTGTTGTTTGTGGATATTCCTGCCTGTTTTGTTCTTTCCATCAGTTCAGTTATTCTCTGTGTTTTCTGACTCATTTGTAAGGATGGTATATTTGGCTATTTTACCGTTTTCATTTGAAGACATTGACTCACCTTCCTCATTTACAATTAGTGTAATTGCTGAAGTTTTCAATTGCTTTATGAGAATTAAGGAACTATGTATTTCAGAAGATGAATGTAATCCTTTCTTGTTTTCATTAGATCTCATACCCATCAATTCCACATCAAAGCTATAGCATTGTTTTTTCACAACACTTCAGACAGAATTCCTTTCTGCATGTTTAACTATCTGAATTTCATTCTTATCCTGATTGAAATTCTTGAGAAACTATAGCTCCAGATGGGGATTAGGTTTCCATTTATGTAAACAATTAGGGTAAATCCTCCTTGCTCTTTAGACCTCAGAAGCTGTAGTAAGAAAACACCCTCACACAAAAATAAATGATAATGGCCTTCCAGTAACACTGCTCACATTCCTTTGCTGGTCTTTGAGTCAAACTAATTTCCTTTGGTTTTGATGAAGAGGAAAACGTGTCGCTCCAACAGTGCATGGCCATATAGATGGCCCTAGTTAAATTGGTGGCTGTAGGAGCATAGACTTCTATCTGGGTCTTTTATTCCATTGATGCTTGTATCACATCTATTTGCACTATGTTTTATTGTTCAACTTTAGCTCTTTTAGTATCCTATTGGTTGGTCTCATTCTTTGTCATTCTAGTGTGTTGTTTATGCTGCCATTTTTAGAAATTTGTAGAAAATTATTATCATTAAATAGTTGACATGGGAATCAGCTCCCTTAGTTTATCTCTGTCGATTACTCTGAATATTAATGAACTTTTGTCATTAACATTTGAAGTTTTGGATAGAAGAGATTTAAGGATGTTGGTGGGGTTTGTTATTTTTTCATAAACTAAAATTACCTCCTAGAAATAGTGGACAGGGAGTCCCTGAACTGGCCTTCCCCTGCAATCAGATTGATGACTGCTCTAGTTGTCAGCATAGAGCCTTCATCCAGTACATGATGGACATAGAGGCAGAGATCCACAGCCAAGCACTGGGCCAAGCTCTGGGAGTCCAGTTGAAGAGGGAGTGGAGGGATTGTATGAGCAGGGGGTGGAGGGTGTCACAATCATGATGAGGAAACCGGCAAAAACAGCTGACCTGAGTTTGTGTAAGCTCACTGACTGGAAAGACAGCTAGGGAGCCAGCATGGGACCTACCTAGGCCCTCAACATCTTGGTGACAGTTGTGTGTGTAGCTTGATCTTTAGTGCAGTCCCTAGCGGTGGGAACAGGACCTGTTAGTGATGCATGAGCTGGCTCTTTGGAACCTATTTCCTATGTTAGATGCCCAACCTTAATGCAGGGGGGAGGAGCTTGGTTCTGCCTCAGCCCTCTTACCACTGAGCCATAGGAGACCTTACTATCTAAGTGGGGGAAGTGAATAGAGGGTGGAAGGTTGAGGGAGGGAGCAGGAGGAGAGGAGGGAGAAGAAACTGTGGTTGGTATGTAAAATAAATTTTAAAAATGATGAAATTGTGTTTTAGGTGTATGGGTGTTTTGCCTACATGTATATCTATACACGACAAGAGTGCCTGGTACCTTTAGAGGCTGTCAGATTCCCTGGGACTGAATTAACAGATGGCTGTGCAATCAAACCTGGGTTCTCTGAAAGAGTAGCCAATGCTCTTAACCCCTGAGCCACTTCTCTTGACCCAAAGCAAAGTCTATTTAAAAATTATAAAAAAAAAAAGTGCTGCTAAAGCTCCCTAAATGCTCCATTCCTATATTACACTGGACATGCTCATTGTAGAGCCCTCTGCCCTGCACTAAATGCTCCTTTCCTATATTACAGTGGACATGCTCATTGTAGAGCCCTCTGCCCCGCACTAAATGCTCCATTTCTATATTACAGTGGACATGCTCATTGTAGAGCCCTCAGTCCTTCATTAAAAGGAGTTTCCCTGGGAACACTTTGTTCCCATACTTTGGAAATTAATCTTTGTTACATTATGTAATTGGAAACAATAAAGCTAAGTGCCAGTTTTATCCTTGTGTAATTTGAAAACTGGACACCCAACTTCACATTTCATCTCGGGACCCTCAATGACCTCAACAGTAATGAGAGGAAGTTTTGTATCTATTTTACTATATCACAAGACATGTAGAAATGGACTTTTAACTTGAAGCTATATGAACTAACTAAATTGATAAGTTTGATGTTTATAGATATTATATCTATTATGTACAATAATTATCTCTAAGGATAATTGATGTTATTTCATGCTGTTTGGAAATTCTGAGTAGCATTTGACATCTTTGATTACATTAAATGAGGGTAAATTAATTACCCTATAAGACTTTGATAAAGAGGGAAACTTTAAGAAATAGACTCACTGGAGACTAGAGAGATGGCTCAGCAGTTGGGAGTGCTGGCTGTTCTTCTAGAGGACCCAGATTCAATCCCTGCACCCACATGCAGCTTACAGCCCTCTGTGACTCTAGTTCCAGGTGATCTGATAACCCTCATGCAGACATACATGCAGGCAAAACATTATTCAATGCTCAAAAAATAAATAATTTTTTAAAAATTACCTCATTGTAGAGTAGGTACAAATTTTAATAAAATCTTCACATATTTGTTTTATTCTTATCTTTATCATGTATGTGTCCTCTAGCTCTTGAGTGATAAAATCGGTGTTATCAGAGGAAACTTCTGTCAGCTCAAGACTGAATGTCACGAAGTAATGTGTGCTTTTAAAATAAAACTAGGCACTCTTTGATTCCCACCTGTAATCCAGCACTTGGGAGGTGGAGGCGGGAGAATAAATAATACAGGGTCATTGTCAGCTGCATAGAGAGTTCAAAGGGGCACAGAAGACCCTGTCTTAAAAATAAATAAATGGGTCAATAAATAAAAATAAACGTTGTTGGCCATGGCACATCTCTGCCCTCAGAGACAGAGGCACAGGGATAATGAGTAAGGCCAGCCTGGACTGTAAAATGAGACCTTGTGTCAAAAGTAAAGTTAATCAGTTCATTTAATTAAGTGAATTAATTAAAACTAAGAACGAGTTTTTTAAAATCCAATTTGAGGTTGTTAATGTTATTTGGAAACTCATATATGGTTTTTTTTGTTTTTGTTTTTGTTTCCGTTTGGTTTTTTAGACAGTCTCACTATGTAGCTAAGGCTGTCCTAGAACTATGTAGATTGGACTAATTTCAATACACATATGTTCCCCTGTTTTTGCTGCTTCCTGATTGCTGGGATTAAAGCATGCTGACATTATATATGTAATTTTAAGACTTTTAATTGAAGTGATAGTGTTTGATTTTCAAATGCTGGCATATGCACCATTAAAATCTTTTGAAAAACAAGAAAGGGTATATGTGTATGATTTATTAGACATACCTACATACACACGTGCATATATATACATATAAAACCATCCATAGTGGTTCAAAGTTACAACTAAGTTTTACTGGCTTAGGAGAAACATCACTCCATTGAGTAGAACCCACTGCAAAAATATAGGGAAAAGGTGTAAGATGTCGTAATAACTATATTTATTTGTTTTTACAGACTTTTCTTCACAAGAACTAGAGATCTTCATTTGTTCTTTTTCATCCTCCTGGCTTCAAATGTTTGTTGCAGAAGCAATCTTTAAAAAGTTGTGGTTACAAGGCCCTACCAATGCTTGCACCGAGCCACTCTCTCTTCAGAAAATAGTAAGCACTGCCTTATTCAGGATCTTTTTTTCCTAAGAAGTGAATTCATGAGTTCAATTTCAGTTCTTATTGATTTCTCAGAAATGGGCACAATACAACTCATATTTTCTATCTCAGAAAGAGAGTAACAGGGCTGGAGAGATGCTCAGGGTTCTCCCAAGTTCACTTCCTAGCATGTATGGACCTTTTGATCACAGGCACACATGTATGCACCCCCCAAACATACACACAAGTAAATAATAAAAACTGTCTTTTCAGAAAGATTAGTGATAGAAATTTGGGGGAATAAGTACAAAACAGTATTTCCTGAGATATGCCATAATATGTAACACTTTGAAACTACATCCAATTTTTTTTTGACACTTAAAAAGGAAAGATGTATGCTACGTACATATACATACATATATGCTGCATTTGGTCCTGTTCTCTCGTGTCTTGGCCATGTTAGACACTAAGGTCTAAAGCTCTAGAAGCTTCTTCAGAATACACCAAGTCCCTTAGTTTATTAAAATACTGGGAAAATTGCTTTGCAACAGGACTTGCTTGAAGAATATTTTCACCTCTTATTCCATTTATTCTGGACTTATCTTTCTGTTGAAGAAAACCATTAACAAAATTGAAATAATACTTGTTGTCTATAAGTCTTAAGGTATAAAAATATGTAAATCCTAAGTTGAATATTAGACTTAATCAAAAGAACTTTCCTAAATGAATATTAAGATTACACTAGAAAATGTAATTATTTTCTAAAGGTATCCTCCTCTGCAAGATATGAACAAAATAATTACACAGAACTGGCACCCTTAATATTCAGTCCTGTTCAGAGAAGATAATGTGACAATGTAGTTGTGAAATGAAGAAAATAAAAGCAGACTTGCTAGTAAAATGATCAGGTAATGCCTTTTACTGCTCTTTGTAGTTATAGTAATGATATAATCTTATTTTGTAACAGATATACTCCTATTTGCCAGTTTTGGGAGAAATGGACATACATAGGGCTAGAAAGATGCAGATGCCAAAAAGAATCGGCCAGCGACCTTTCCTAGAGTCTCAGAGAGCATTACTAATGCTGAATGGTGCAAAGCAAAAGCAAGTTGAAGGTTGGCCAGAATTTCCGTAAGTAATGCTGTTGCTACAGCTGTACTTTGTTTTAGAATATGAACTTTTCTCTGAGCTTTCTTGAACTTTAGGTTATCTGGGGTATTGTCTGCATTATATTGATTGGAAGAAAACTCAATTTTAGACCTATAAATATATAGGATCAGCACTTTCTTTTACTGTAATGCAAAGATCATACTTCTCTCCTACTTAATCAAGTCTCAGTTTCATACAGTGTCTTTCTGAAACATGAAGTACTATTTATTTTTGCAATATAAATGAGATTTTAGTTGTTTGGTCATGTGAGATACTATACTTGCTTTCCAAAATGAGATACTTCTTGAATAGGGAATTCTGGAGGCCTGTATTTTTACTTAGCTTTCAGCTTTATTTTCTCTACAAAATGTTATTTACTTGGTTTCTTCTTTCCCCAACAATCTATACTCATTCCTTTTTAGTGAGCAGTGGAGATATAGACTAATAAAGTGAAAATTAATGCATCAAAATTTGGTCCCATAATAGCTGACCTGATTTTAAAAATTGGAAAGCAATATGATGGATTGAGGAAATGGTTTAAGTTAAAAGAAAGATATATTTTAAAGGAGAAAAATACTATCTTATGTATGCTGGCATGCCTTACTGAAAAACAGGCTTTCTTTGGTTTCCTTTCTTTTCAGAGAGCTGAACCGTGCTAAATGTTCCTCATCATTGAAAAAATTGAAAAAGAAATCAGAAGGAGAATTGTTGTGTTCCAAGGAGAACTGCCCCTCTTTGGTTACAAAGATGAATTTTCACAAAACTAATCTAAAAGGTATCCCAAATATCTGAATTAACTTATGCTAAGACCTTTCCTGGTGGTAGTCAGTATTTGCAAATCTCACACATTTGCCCTGATGAATGTTTGAACTTAAATATTGGACTGGGTCCAGGAAATACCTTTATGGATACTGTATTATTTTCTTGAACTCTCGTTTATACAAAGGAAGTGGTAGTTTAGCCCCTAGTGTAAATAGAGTGTCTCTCCATTTCCTTTTCCCCTGCCTTTCTAGGTGCTTATTGGTGTGTAGCACACGTTGAGCTCATTCCAGACTTGCCCTCCTTACTTTGCTATTCCACATAGGCGTGTGCTGCTTAGAATCACTGTCTTCTGATTTGAAAGTATAATTCATTCTTCAGCTCTTTTCAGTTATACACATTTTGTGAACAAAGAATGAGGAGTAGGCTATGTTACATAGCTGTGTTAAGCATATGGGCTCTTTTCTTCTAGGCACTGAGCCCAGACTGAAATGTGTTTGGCTTTTGGTTCTAACTGTACTGGAGCCTAAGTACCTAATGGATGGGATTTCAAGAATAATGCTGCAATAACTTACTCGAGCACCTCTTTACTCATATCTGATTACCTGAAGATATGTGTCTGCAAGGCATCTCTACTGGGATAAACTAAGTTGTTAGATTTACAAATGTCTCTTATTTACAAGCTATATCATATATGTTAACTCCTGATATGTATTAGCTCATGAAAACAGTGACAGCAAAGTCTTTACAATTTTTCAGTTTTATAGAAGTTTATAACTGCCCATTTAGTTCGAAATATGAAGCATATTAGTAAGAAATCTGATATTCACTTCAGAGATCAGTGTCTGTTTTCTTTGTTTTATTGTTTCAAAATGTAAAATTAATGTGAATGACTTTAGGCTGAACAGCAGGACTTGGAAGAGGAAGAAAATTGAGAAATATAGAAAAACTTGAAGAGACATCCTATGCTTGTAGCCGAAATGCTCAGTAGAAGTTGCAGAGATAATCGATAAAACTGAGCACTATAAAAATATGCTACTCAGTATTTTATAGCAGGAACAAATTTATGTTCATGTTTCATTTTGTTTCCTATACAGTCATTTTTCTTATTGTCAAATTAGGACTTACTAGTCTTAGTGGTACGTAAGGACTTTTCTCCCCTTCCCCCACCCGAGAGTGTGAGTGTGTGCGTGTGTGTGTGTGGGGGGGGGTGTTTATATTAAGATTCTTCCATTTCTCCCTCTGTGCTGCTGTAGCCAAGCCAGACAGCCTATTGAGAAGCAGCAAACCATCTGTTAATGGATTTGAAGTTCTGAATTATACTTGAGTATGTGGAGGCACTCGTGCTTAGCCAGAAACATTCATTTGAATTAAGCTATAAATGCTGTATAAGAAAGAGCTATACATTTAGTGGAGGTTCATGAATAAATTTAAGAGAGGGCAATTGCGCCTTAAAACTTTTATTGCTGCAAAACCAAGTATTTTTGGTGTTTTTATCATTAGGGGTTTTTATAACAGGACTGGAGCTTTAAACCTTGAACTAGGAAGAGACAATGAGTGTATTAGAGCTTAAGCTGTACAGTTTCATTGCTGAATTGCTGACAGGACAGAAGCTCTGGATTTCTGGAGATCACTGCCTTTTTTTTTTTTTTTTTTTTTTTAATTCAAGGGATGGTTAAACCAGTTGGAAGGAAAACTTGTAAATAATTGTCTGGCATGGGTCCAGATATTCTAGTTCATGGCCTTTGATTATTTTGTTTAGTTGATATCTTGTCTTCTCTGGAATAATCTATTAATTTTTTATGGCAGGGGAAACAGCTCTGCATAGAGCTTGCATAAAAAACCAAGTGGAGAAATTGATCATTCTTCTCTCTTTGCCAGGAATAGACATCAATGTTAAAGGTAAGTTCTCTGGGTCTTTGTGCTCTCATTCAGTGTCTTAAAATTTGTCATATAAAATAGTTTTATGTCATATTAAGAGAAATCATTTAAGTAAATTTACTGAAGAAATTTAAAAAAAATACTGTTAGCAGTCAAACAAAAATAATTCATTATGCAATAATTTAGAGCTAATAATATAAAATACTTTAGTAGTAGTTTCCTGGTCATATTCCAACATTAATATTTTGAAGTTGCTTTTTATTTATTTTCATTTTCTTAAGTAGAAATATGATTACACTGTGTTCATTTTCACCAAAGCTGTTGTTCGTATATGAAGGTCCTACAGAGTAATAGGATGGGAGTCATAGAACATCAATACTTTGCAACCAATAGTACTACTTCTGTTTTAAAACTTGCCTTGATTTGTAATTTAGACAATGCTGGCTGGACGCCGTTGCATGAAGCCTGTAACTATGGCAACACAGTGTGTGTCCAGGAAATTTTGCAACGTTGTCCAGAGGTAGATCTGCTCACTCAAGTGGACGGGGTGACTCCTTTGCATGATGCACTGTCAAACGGACATGTAGAAATTGGCAAGCTGCTACTACAGCATGGGGGTGAGTATATTTGTGCTAAATGGGTTTTGATAAATTATCTAGGCTTTTGATGAATCCCTCCGAGGCAGGTAACACTTGATATTTAAAAATCTGTAAGGAAAGATGCTTTTATATTAATGAAAAAGTAAAGACAATAACTCTCCTAAAATATAGCCACCCTTTATTAGCTGTTGTCATTTTATTGTATAGATGTACTGTTAAAACCTATTAAGGTTCATACATAGTTAGTATGGTTTTTTTCAGTTGAACATGTTATCTTTAAATATTCCCATTACAAACATACATGATGTCTTTGTGAACCAGTCGTTTCTTAGAGCTTTGGACTCAGTGCTTCTGGGGACGCCTTTGGGTTTCATTCGTTATATATATATATCTGTAAGTCAATGCTGTCTTTATAAAGGGATTCCTCTTTGAATATGGAAAAGATAGCCAAGAATATTTTCTCATTCATATTTACAAAAAACTAAGGTGAAGTCAGATTTTCAGATGGCATTAAGTGTAAAGCAAGGATTTTGTGAAGAGGCTAACTAACTTAAGCTTCATGTCCATCTACGGCTTTCCTGATTCCTTCATTTTTACCTTCAGCTACTCCCATTTTAGCGATATTTCTGCATATGAACTACTATAAAACTGCTTCAAAATATTCAACCTAATTTGTGTTTTTAGAAAAAAAAATGGTAACTAGCTTATGATGAGAAAAACACAAATCTTTGTGTAAATCTATTGGTTTTATTGTACTAATTTTAACTTACAATTTGATGTGTTTATGTTGTAAATAAACCATTTCATTCTGCGTAAAAGCTAAAGGTATATTCTTTATGTAGCTTTGTATTTGTTTATTTGTTTTGGTTTTTGGTTTCTGATTTGGGGGGCGGGGTGTTGCTATATGCAGCTAAGAAAGGATGTGTTACATGATAGCTTGAGAGACTTGGTTATTTATAGTCTTCTCCTGCCCCCTAAAGGCCTAAGTGTGTCTGATTTACCAACACTATTTCATAATTGATATTGTCTTCTTTTTTAAATACTATTTGTTTTCTAAACCTAATCCTTGTCCTATTAAGTATTCTGTTTTTCTACTCAAAGATTTAATCTGACATTCTAACAAATATTTGCTTCTGTCTCAAATGATATAAGTATATAAGGGTATTATAGTATGACATCCAGCTTACCAGTATAGTATAATGTTAGGTCAACCAATGTGAATTTTTCTAGCAAACAGTAGTAAGTGGTTCTCTGACTTAGGAGAGAAAAATATGCTTGTACTTGGGCTTGTCAAGGTCCATTGGCTAAAATATTTGATGTTTGTTGTTTTGTTTTGTTTTGCTTTTACTTATCCAGTCAGATTCTAGGTTTGAATCTATCACATGATTTGACTTTATCACTATGCTAAGCTATAATACAATCTATTAATTTCAAGACTTTCAGTCTTGAGAGTAATGATTTCAAGAGTATACATCACTAAAAATTTGTTTATTTCAGGTATTCATAATTTTTCCTAACAGCAATAAGTTAGAATATTTTAATTTTGTTTAGAGATGTTAATGCAAAGATAGATAATACAATTTTCATCTGGAATTCTTTTCTCTACAAACTATACATGAGTCATGTAAGCCATTATATGTGTGGTCCATGTTATAATGATAGGAATTTCCTGTTTTGTCTCCTACTGTACCTTCATATCCTAGGTAACGTGTATAAAGGTTCACATGCTATGACTGACAAGTACAGAGTACTTCCGTGCTGTGTCATGTGGCTGAGTCCTGTGTTCACTTCTTACATCCTTAATACCTAGGGAATAAACTTGGTTCCTTAGCATTTTAGCACTATCAGTGTGGTTTTGTTTTTGTTTTGGTATATCAACTATTGGGTTTGACTTAGAAAAATTAAAATTGAAATTTCTGTGAATACTTTACCTTTATAGACAGTAAACATTAGCATAAATAAAATGAAAACTGTACTGTATCTGCACAGGGTCTTTACAGTTTTCACATTACCGGGTGGTTTATCAGTAATGGAAAGGAGACATTTTTCTTCTTTTTTAGAACATAAGCTAAGGCATTTTATTACTTTCTTCTGTGAATACTGAAATTCTTGTTCTTAAGGTAGCCAAAGCTGTTTCATTTAACATCTATACTACTTCTGTAGAGTATGGACTTCTAAGCAGACTTCATTAGACTTTCGACAAGAATTTTTGGTTTGTAGTTTATACAGTGTATTACAGTCTGTGTGGGCAGCTAATTAGTGGCAAATATGGTACTATAAAATAGAGCCCTTTAAGCTTTGGGGGGGGGAAGGAAGGAAAATAGCTGTTAAACTGCCCAAAAGAAAAACATTTTACTATTAACATTTTACATTTTCTTTTTCATAGGCCCAGTGCTTTTACAACAGAGGAACTCTAAAGGGGAGTTGCCCTTGGATTATATTCTGTCACCTAAAGACAAGGAAGAACTCTTTGCCATTACCAATATAGATGACACAGTGGACAACTTTCATGCTCAGACACAGAAACAATTTTATCACCAACAGCTTGAATTTGGTTCATTTTTACTTAGTAGGATGTTGCTTAGCTTTTGTTCAATATTTGATTTATCTTCAGAATTCATCCTAGCTTTCAAAGGGTTGGCCCATCTAAGTGAGTTGCTTATGGCATGTACTAGTGACCACACAGAACCCACCACTATACATACTGACTGGTTACTGGATCTTTATGCTAGGAACATAAAGACATTAAAGAAGCTCCCAAATGTTCTTAAGGAACTTCCTGAGAATCTAAACGTGTGTCCTGGAGTGCATACTGAGGCCTTATTGGTAACACTGGAAATGATGTGTCGGTCAGTCACAGAGGTGTCATGATGCTGGAAAGTGAGAGTCAGAGTCTAAACATGCAACTTATTTTGTCACTTAGTACATCCATAGCTTATAGACAAATAATAATTTGATGTATTCACTAACAGATTTATAGCAGATTTTCATAGCACTTAAAAAACATCTGCAGGACAAGAATATGGGCTCCCTTTCCAGTGTTTAGAATTTAACTCAGAAAGATACAATGTTAAAATGAAGCAGTTTTGTTGGGTATAAAATGTTTTGATTGATCTTTAGAAATATTTGTTCTGAAAATATATTTATATTGTTTAATGTAGAAAATTAAATATTTTTTCATATAAAAATGTCCTTTCCTCTAAGTACTATAGGTTTTAAAATCATGGTAAGGATATTCATTAAAATGTGTATCTATATACTTGTAAAACTTGTTTCTTCCTTATAAGCTAATGTCCAAAATACATTTGCTTTTCTGTGTTTCTAAAATAAGCCTTTCTGGATTTTTAAATTATATTTAATAAACTTTGATTTTTAAATGCTATAATATATACAGTTTAACAATTCTGTTCTTAGATCTATTTTAGTTTAGCAGTCCATGCATGAAGTATGTTTCTATTTGGTTAACCAATCTTCTATAAGTGAAAACATTTTGCCACATAACAAGTTTTATTAAATATTGTAATTAAAAATTACAATTAAATTGGCAGTAGAATAATAGGTCTCAGGTTTTCTGAGAATTTGAATTTGCAGGTTAGTGTTTTCATTTTTCTCCTAATAGTTTATAACTTAAAGGGCAGAGTGTGACTATTAACTACTTACGAGATTGGTGGGAGAAGTTCCATTGTTTTACAGATGGGGAAAAGAAATTACAACTTAAATCTAGATGTTATGTAATGTAGTTGCTGATCCAACAGTAGTTAATGTGTTAAAGAAGCATTTGAGCTTTGTTTCACAAATAGATCTTTCAGTAACAGACAGACAGATGTCAGTGTCTTATTCTCTCCACCCTACTAAAAAAATCAAACTTCTGTAAGATTTCAAACTAATTTTATATGGACTGTAAGAAACAGCATAAAAATGTGTTTTTGTTATTAATCTCGCCAGAGTATTAGCAAACATGAGTAGTCACTGGAGGGGCTGAGTTAGGGGAATGACTATGAGTTTATAGCCAGACTAGAAAGAGGCAAGGGGGGAATAGAGAAAATAAAGGAACCAGGAACAGTTATTTAATCTTATTATGAAGCCACCTGGGATAATATTGCGTTATAAACTAACACAAACTTGAGCATAGGCTTTGAATCAGGCACAATGTAAATCTTTAGCTAATTTGTTACAACAAAATTACAAGTACTTTTTTTTTTCTATTTTGGCGTTTGTTTGGCTTTTTGTTGTTGTTTTGATTTTGATTTTCGAGTCAGGGTTTCTCTGTGTAACAGTCCTGGCTGTCCTGGAACTTGCTTTGTAGACCAGGCTGGCCTTCAACTCACTGATATTCTCCTGCCTCTGCCTCCCAAGTGCTGGCATTGAAGGTGTGCGCTACCACTGCCTGGTCTGTTTTGGTTTTCTTATCTGTCAAATGGAAGTAATGTCAGATGTCCTTGTCCTGAAAGAATTAAGCTAAACTCTCACTTTATATGATGCTTCATAAACTTTCTTTCTACTATTTCATTTGCTCATAATGAGATGCTAAAGCAAAAACGAAGATGCTAATTGCTTAAGTTGACAGTACTTCTATGATTAAAATATATAAATAGTATCATGAGTTAGGGTTTTTATACTGTTAGATAGTTTCAAAAGTTAGATATTCATTAAACAATATTTATTTGATAGAACTATCCAAATTGCATGGCAAGCTGTTTTGTGTATCACAAGCCATGATTCCATGCTCTGTAACACACTCAGGTGCTCCAAGATGTCTTCCTGTAGGAAGGCATTGTTTCACAGATACAAAGTACTGTGATCCATGCCGAGTTACTACACTTCAGTATTCCGGCATTATTTTCACTATTTCTTGTGTTTATATTTTAGAAAACATAATTGTTGCCTTATATCTATCTTAGAGGTTAAAAAGGAATTAGTTCTAAACACTTAAAAGTCCTGAGTCTTAACTTTCCATTGGAGACTTTTCAAAGTTGCAGTTTGAAACAAAGCTGAGTAATATCATTCTGTCCCGTGTTCTCCCAGATCAGATGTCACAGCCCCTTGGCTTGTTGAAGAGGGGAAAAACAAAACAAAAATATCAAATCAAAGCCCCTTCCACAATATGAGGAAACATCAGAGGGGACTTCTCAGTTGAGTCGGCTTTCCTCCGTGTACTCTAATGCAGTTCTTTTGAATTTCCTGTGGTCTTGGTCTTAGTTCCATTTAGTGAATAAAGTGTTCTGTAGACATAGTTTCCTACAAAATGACCAGGAAAAAAAAAGTCCCTGCTTCTGGTATAAAATACTGGAAAATGAATTATTGTTTTGAATTCAACATTTTTGAAAAGCATGAAGAGAGCATGAAGTGGCACACTTCTCCGGAGCTGATGAGAATAGAAGAAAGCCTGACCAACTGGGAAGGTAAACTAGAATTAATGCTGTTCATTTTCATGTGTTTTCTTAAGTGCTGTAGAGAGAAAATTGGTTTGGTATGTTTCTGGAAGCTTTAGTAAGTGTGCCCTACTTTTTCAATTGAAATACTGAGTCTGATAGTGTAATCATTTTATAAGGATTACTTTGGTAATTTAATTTTAGAATAAATAGGCAGTGGGTGGGCTTTAGAAGTCTTACTGCTCATTCTGAGACAAATGTAAATGTGTTAATGCTAGAATGCTTACATAAATACCAGAAGAGTGTGCTTGCTTTCTTGATACTGTTTTAGGAAAGTGAATAGATTTACATGAAAAGAAATAACTGATGGGCCTTTTAGCCCTCCTGCCTGTGATGAACTTGGTTGGAACTGTCAATGTTGCTCCATAATCAGCAAAAAGGCATCTTTCTTGACTGACATGAGGTACTTACTGCCTTCAGCATTTATTAGGTGGCTTTCCTTGCCAGTCATTTGTTCCTCCTGGTAGCTTCCATGCTAGTTGCATCTCCTGCTGAGGTGGACCTCGCAAAACTCAGAGTGATAATGGTTTTGGTATCAAATGTGGATTCAGTTAGAAAGATCAGTCACAACCTTATTGGAACGCACCCATTCCTGTTAGAACTAAACAAAAAGTTGTTAACTATTGCATGGGAATCAGATTATGTCATCACTAAATCCAACTTGTAAGTTAAAATGAATTGCAGTAGGGAGATATACTTTGCTAATTTCTAAGCCTGTATCAGAAAATATGAGGCACTAAATTGATCAGAAAAAGCTAAGTTGGTTCTACAGTGCACTGAGTATCCTACTGAAGGCAGACTTTCAGAGAAGTGTTTCATATGACTTTTTAATATCAATAGTCATTAGACAGATTACATTTACAGTAAATCCTGGTCTTGCAGAACATATACATATTTAATTCCTGACCCAAATTTATGAGAACACAAGCCACAAAAACTATCATTTTTTGTTTATTAAGATATGAAGTTATATGAATTATTAGGAAGAAAATTCTGTGAAATTATTTGAATAAAATCTTAGGATTTACAAATATAAGTGATTATGTTTTCTCAGATTATGGTCTGTTTGGGAGATTTAATGTTATAAGCTGTTTGTGATATGATATATTTGAATACATTGTAGCTTCTGTTAGTTCAGGAATAATACAAGTTCTGTCAGCCTATTTTTAAAGGTTTGAACTGCAATACTTAGTCCTAGATATGAATGACCTATTAAAAATAATAATGCTTTGCTCTCAAATATTTGCATATCTTTAAAATAAATACCGTAAGCTCTTTCTGTGTTTAAAACTGCTGACTTGTTAATAAAAGCCAACTGTGTTGTCAGAGAAACTACTGATCAGTTATTGAGTAATCATTATGAAAATTGTATGTTATTTATACATGACATGGAAGTATTGGTCTATATTGCCTTTAACAAGAAAGGCCCATTATTTGAGCATCTATGCATTCTTCTGTCCAGTTATAATTGAAATACTTTCTCCTTGGTATATTTGATCACCTTTTTTCTCATGTTATCAGATTACAGCAAATAAACATTGATGTACTATAAGTAGTAATTATTGATGGAAAATAGATTTAATTCTATCAAAAATAGAAATTTAAAATACATTTAGCACTTCCAGAGTTTATCGTGCTATCATTTCTTCTAATGGTAGATGAACTGAAATTGCTAGTCTTTCTCTATTCTTTGTCCCCAGGTGAAATTAGTCATATGGGGGGGGTCATTAATCTTGAAGTGGTGGAAGAAGTTAGTTTGCTCTTGGTGACTTCACAGCTTCAATGTCAGATCAACAGTGGTTGATGTCTGAATGCATGGTGAATTTATAATGCTTCTTTACGTGTGTGTGTGTGTGTGTGTGTGTGTGTGTGTGTGTGTGTGTGTGTGTGTGTGTGTGTGTGTGAGGGGGGTAATGTGTCAGGTGTCTGGCTCAAACGTGGATCTTTCTGGTTTGCATTGTTTCTCTTTTACACTAGCCATGAGATTACTGAGCATTAAGTAAAATTTGATAAAATTAAGATGTGCATTTTAAAAATGTTTACAAGTTGCAAAAATGAAACCTGAGCAAAGGGGATGAGGGAAAATGGTTAGGGAATGTCTGGTTTAAAGTAATCAAGAAAGGAAATATTTCTAAATGTTGAATATACTGATTGAAGTTACTGACTACACTAGATTATACAGAAGGCATATAGACAGATCTGAATAAGACAGATAAGCTATGTCCTAGGCATTTTTGTGCAGTTTTAATAAGCTGAACAATGATGGTTTTATAGTGTTCTTATGCTTGAAATTCAGTAAAATAAGTGCAGAATAAAAACGCCCAATAACAGTAGCATTAAAAACAGTCTGTTCTGCCGGGTGGTGGTGGCACACGCCTTTAATCCCAGCACTTGGGAGGCAGATGCAGGTGGATCTCTGTGAGTTTGAGACCAACCTGGTCTACAAGAGCTAGTTCCAGGACAGCCTCCAAAGCCACAGGGAAACCCTGTCTCGAAAAACCAAAAAAAAAAAAAAAAAAAAAAAAAAACCCAAAAACAGTCTGTTTTAACTAGTGGTATTCAGCCCTTTCCTCAAGGTTAGGTAAATCTAATTGTCTTAACTACAAAGACGCTCATGTACGAAAATGTAGTAGTGAAACTTAGAAACAATTGTCTCATTTTCTCATCACTACAGTTCTTATAAATTCCCTTTCAAAGTACCATAAGTTCATACTGAGACATGTCATTGGAAGAAACGAACGTAAAGGGAGGTCAGAAGCTATTTACTAAAAGTTCTCTAAATGCTTTTTTTTTTCTTGACTGATTTTAACTTTTTTATGAGAAATAGCAGGTATTTAAATGACATAAGAGACTTTTCTCTAAATTTCATGGGGACAATATTTTAAGTAGACACATTGTTATTGGTAGTTATATTTATGTGTCAAACATTTAAATAGTTTTCATTTATGTAATTTTCTGTAAAATAGTTTATATTTGCTTACAGTACTAGTAGCCTACTTAATGTAAAGTGGGTCTCCTAATTGGGTATTTTTTTTTATTTATTTACTTTGTATGTATTTGAGAATGTGTGTGTTAGTGGACATGAATGCTGTGGCAAGCAAATGGGTGTTAGAGGACAACCCTTGGGAATCAGGTATCTCTTTGAATACATGGGTCCTGGGAACTGAACTCAGGACATCAGGTTTGGTAGTGATGTCTCTACCAACTGAGCCATCTTGCTGGCCCAAGAATTGATCTTGAAATGCTTTTAAATTAGGCTAATTTTAAACTTTCATGTCCTCCATTTTTTTAAATTATCTTGAGCTTTAAAATTTGCCATTTTTCTTCAAAGGAGGCTACAATTGCTATCATCTAATACAGATCATACATAGCTCAGTTGTCCTTCGTATTTCTGTGAGAGTAGGTCTGACAACTCAACTCATGGTACCTTTACTGCCTAGACCAGAGCCTCACTAATGTTGAAGATAACTTCATTGCTCTTAATGGATAGCCTTAGCTCACTAAATTTCCAACTTTGTGAGGGGTACTCATAACATAACCCATTTTTTATTTTATAGTTTTGTAAGTGTTGATGAAAACAGTAAAGTGCTTTCTAGAAAGTCTTTTCATATTTAACATGGAAAAGAGGGAGTTGTGAGACTGAGTGGTAATTGGTCTATAAAATGGAAATCCCACCATGTAACTTATTTACAGCAGGAAAGCAGATAGACCTAGTTTTCTACTGAAGGATTCTAAGGTCACCTTGCCATTGTTCTCTCAGGCACACTGTCACATGCACCTGCAGTATGAAGGCCGGGAGTGGAGTATGATGCATTAATTAATCTCCAAATGCATAGGAAAAACATTGCTATTTGTCTTGGAAAGTAACAAATGGCAACTATAACAGCCAAAAATAATTTCTAAATATGTTTTGGTGGAAGGGCTTCTTGGCTGCCAAATAAAAGTATTCTTGAATTCACATTATAGTGCATAGTAATGAATGGTACATGCCTGATTATGAATTGGTGTGCCTGGCCTTTGGTTATGTGAATAAATGCAAAATGGTTTGTGCTTACTCCTATCCCCACCAAAACATAGAACAAAAAAGTACTGGTGATTGTTTTATCCAATTATTTTGAATTTTTTTCAATACTAGGATTGAATCTTAACCCTGACACTTATGAGGCATGTAGGCTACCATAGAACAGTAGTCTCAACCTCTAAATAAGCCACCCTCCTTTGAACATCCATTAGGGAAATTTTAAATACCAAGGAATATCAAATAAATGAAATGGAAATGAAATTTAAGGGGGTGCTTCTTCAAATGGGTTCGGTCATTTGACCTTTCCGGGTAGGTTCTGTTGCTTCACAATTCTAGGAAAGTGTAATAAGCATATGAGTCTGTAAATTTGGTTAGAAATTGGGACTATCTACTCACCTATACACAAGAGTAATGACAAAATCACAAGCATGTCCCTTTGTGTAACAGGAAATAAAAAGTTGTATTTTTCAAAATTTATCTAAGACAGGCTACAGATATATTTTTTGTTTACAATCATTGGAATCACTACTGTATAAAGAAGAATATTTTATGGGGGAATTTAGTTATGGATTCCATTTCTTTGGTAGCTGTAAAAAGGGATCTTAAGAAAAATATTGGCATTTCCTTCCCCTTGGCTCACTTCTATGATCCAGCTGTCTTTGTGAAAGCTAATACTTGACTGTTGTCTCAGGTGCTTCCTATAATGCAGAACACAATTTAAAATGGTTGGAACCATGAGTGCACTTTTCTGTACAAATTTAGCATTTCTTCGAAATCTGTTACTACTTGAACCCAGGCAAAATAAAATCCTTTAACTTGATTGAAGCCAATTTGAAGCTGGCCTTTGACCCCAAGATTGAGCCAATATTATCTTTCCTCATTAGTAGTAGTCACAGCCCCCTTCAGCCAGAGCTCAGAGCTTTCTCAAAGCAGTCTTCCTGAGAAATAAGGTGGTTTTTCACTGGCTCAATTTGGTCCTTTTCTCTTTGAGAGAACATTGAGAAATATAGAACAAGGAAGGCCAGCCTTTGTTGTAGTGTTTTTGATACATAATAATAGCACATTGACATAGTGATTCAACTAAAGCTCTCTGCCCAAAACAGTAACCCCATTGATGAAAGTACAACATGCAGTACCATTTTGTTGCCTTTTTAAAAATTAGTTCTAAGACTGGGGACTCAGCAGTTAAAGCACCTCCTGTTCTTGGAGAAGACCTAAGTTGGTTCTCAGCAGCTCACAGTCTGAAACTCCAGTTTCAGGGTATCCAGTGTCCTCTTTTGGCCTCTGTGGGCATTGTATTTTTCATACATGCAGACAAACACTTGTACACATAAAATAATGAAATTTTGTTTTAAATACCCCCTTTTTTCCACTGCATTCAAAGACATGGAACTATCTTTTTTTAAATTGTTTTGACAAAAATATTGTTTGTGTAGTACACCACTTTGGGAATTTTTATAGCTTTATTTTGCCATTTTGTTTTCAGCTTAGAATATGAAAGACTGAATGAGTTGAAATATTAGAGACAAATTATATATTCAGTTGTCTCATTTTGTGTTTTTTGGATGGTTTTGTTTTCCTTTTCCCTTTTACTTTTTAAATCAAACCAAAACCCTTGAGTCCGGGGTCGCAAATGGATTGTAGCAGACCCGTCTACTTCATATAAATACTTTGGGCATTAATACATTCTTTAATAATGTTTCAACATAGAGATTTTCTTTGTGTGTAAGTCACAGATTCTGCTGGAGTAAGTTCTCATGTGACTGCCATTATACAAGGTGCCATTGGAAATGGAAAATGAGTGTAAAAGTAGTCCCAAAACAAAAGAAGGAGATACTTTCTGCTGGGTTTTTTTGTTTGTTTTTTGTTCAGTGAGTTACATCAATCATCCTTGGAAGGAGAATTATAAAGAAAGACATTTTTGATTATATTTAGGTAGTTTTAATTCAACTGAGCAGTTAGAGAAGGCTGACTCTACATACTCTAATAGACCAGTGACTAAACATCTGTGAACACATGTAACATTCCAACCCCCAAAACTTAAACATGCTTTAATTTAGTAAGAGTTGAGTCTCTTTGTCACAGGAATAATACTGGCTGTCTTGTATCTTGAACCACGTGGCCCCTTACAGTTTTTGTTTAGGGTGAGCACAAATTTCTCAAGAACATTATTCCTCAGAAGTGTTGTAAGCAGTCAGGCTTATTTGAGTTTATAAATGAAATGATAGACTTTGAATAAGGTTTGCTATGTTTTAGTCTCAATATTGGACATCTTTGGATTTTGATATCAAAGTGGAAAGTTCCTATGGCCCCAGGATAGAATTTAGCTGCTTAATTTCAGCACTATTTTGCTCATCCTAGCACTTGGGAGGCTGATTCCAAGTTAGAGGCCAGAGTCTTGTTAAAATTTATGGAAACTTCTACAAAGTTATTTTCCTAAACATCATTTAAATTTGTCTATTTACAAATTTCAGATTGGTTTGATTATATTTTAGACACCAACATACACTATAATTGCCTTCTCAGGGTTATAAAGTAGATATACAATAGATGCATCAGAAGTCATGTTAAAAAAAATAGCCTAACTTACATTATCCTAATGTGTAGAATGGCTCAAAATTAATTTAGAACAGTCCTCCCTCTCAAGAACTCTCAACTTGAGTCTGAAACAGTAGTAAAATGAACTATTATGTAATAGCATGTTAAAATGTGTTAAAAGGTTACAAGATGGCAAGATGTCTGAATTATCCCAGTTAATGGTAGCAGAATTAAACATCATCTACCTCCTTGTTACATGATCTCAATGACAAAGCATCCCACCAAAGTTCAGACTGATGAGCCAATGAGTTTATCAGGCTAGCTTTCAGAAGATGTACTGGTGAGGAGTCACCTACAGGAACACAGATGACCCCAAAGCAACTGCACTGGGAAGTCTTGACCAGTATAAATTATGGCCTCCCCATTTTTCATAGATGTAGCCCTTTTCTCGTAACCTGCCCTGGACAGTATCTACTCTAGCACCTAGGTAAGGCCACATGTACTTAGGGCAGAATTTCATCCAAATTGCTGGAGTCTCAGGTCCACTGCCCGTCTCTACCCACTCCTTTGAGGGTCCATGGCAAGCCTGATTGTGGTGGTCTTTTATAAGCAGGGACTGTGGATCTAACAAACATGGCAGTTGTTTTGCCCAGGGGGCAGAGTTCTACAGCAATGTCTGTAATTTGAAATATAAATATAGACTGTTGAGAGTTTACAATGTGTTAAATTTAGCAATGCAAATAGATGCTGAACCACATTAAGTCTCTTCCTATAACTTAGAATATTTTCTTCAAATATCTCTGAAAACCAAGTGAATCTCAGTTTCAGGCCAGCCTGGCCCACAGAGGGAGTTCCAAGACAGCCAGGGCTACACAGAGAAAGTTTGTCTCAGAAAAAAAATAAAATAAAAATCTAATTTGTGGTTGAGAATTTAGCTCAGTGGTAGAGCACTTGCATATTAAGGGCAGGGCTCTGGACTCAGCCCTCAGTTCTGGAAAACAAAAACAAAACTGAAAACAAAGGCATACTTCTTAAATTTGATATGCACCTATGTAGGAAAGTTACAATCCTATCTGTACTTGGCATTATCTTTTTGGGCCTATAAATATATTGGTTTCTGAAAACATAAAGACCAGCTTGAAGATGACTTTTTGACTCCAGCTAGTTTTCTCTGCTTTATTGGATGCTTACCATGCCAAAGGTACTGAGTTTATACCCTTAGTCAGGGTTTCAGGAATAGCCCTGCTCAAATCAATTAAGTTTCCCCAAGTGAAGTATCACTAATGAGTATACATAAGCCCAGTATCCCACCACGCAGCTCAACTCAGGAAAAAAAAAATAGTGATTTTACGTAGAAATGATTCTTTTCTTTTGTGTTTAATGCAGTGAGTATGTAGTCAACATCACTATTGAACTAAACATCTGAAATCTTACACAATGAAACAAAACTTTGTCATCTGTTAATGGTTACATCCAATAGGTACATTTGAGGTTATAGAATGTCAGGCTTATAGACATTTGAGTAGAGACTGTCAGCACAGAACATAAATCTCACCCAGGTATAATCAGAACTGATAACCAAACAAATGATCTCATCAATAAAGTTTGTAGTAGGTCAGCTTCATAAAGTATGTTTTTGCCACAAACAGTGAAGGAATGCAGATGTAAGCATGTCATTTTAAACATGATAGACTAAATAGAGCATGTTGAAGTGAGGTCAAAGCCTTTCTGTAGAAAGGGAATTTAGTCAACATTCTTCCAAGCATAGTGTATAAACATCAAAATAGTTCTATTATAAGAAATAGTATTTAACAACATATTTCTAAAATAAAAATACTTTAAAAATCAGCTTTGATGAGATTTAAAGAATTCTTTAGAGTGAAATATATAGTTCTGCTTTTCTACATTCTCCAGCAAGCCCCCCACCTTCATCCCACCCGTTATTTATTAATAGCAATTAATAAAGTAGTGCAAAACATTGTCTCGAGCAATTTCCACTGAGTTTGATACTTTTAACAAGTCAGTGAGGACATTCTCACTAACCACGTTAACTCTGCAGAGGTATGTTCCCTTGATAGACCCTGGAGTTAGTTTTAGGAATGCACTGTTGAAGATAGAGTGTGGTTAGGGAAACATTTTTAATGGTAACCACTTTAAAAGTTTATTTTACAAAACAGGTTTTCATGCATTATCAGTGATCTTTCTTCACACTGGCCTTGCACTTAGTCCACTGCATTCTCTACATTAAAACTCAGTAATAAAATTCATAGTATGTATTATAATATTAAAGCATGTTACTAGTCTAATGAGAAAGCAGATACTGTTTTGTTGTTATTTTTCCGTGAGGATACTTAATTTTTTTTTTTGTTAAGATGTGCAAGGGCATAATTTAACACCAAATGCAGTATGGATTTAGTTTGCTAGTATTTTTGACAACTGAATTGGCTTGCTAATTTGATAACAGTATAAATTAAATATTGATAAATATATATATATATAAAAATCCTGATAACCATTTATAAACCTGGCAGTATTTATTTAATATAATTCTGGAGAGATTTTAAGGTTTTAGATGGAATGATAGAAGGCTTACAAGTTTTATTCGTAAACTCTCTGATTCTCTTAAGGGATTGTGTGTAAGGAAACAGCCAAGTATATGAATGTGCCTGTACTCCTGAGCGTAAAATCAGCCTTAGACATACAGAAGGGGCTTACTTACACAGGAATGAAAGTCAGAATGTATGTTACATTGAAATGCAACATCCCATTATTCAAGATTTGGGGTCCCCCCCCTTTTGAACTGTATAAACATAAAAAAAAAAATAGTGACTTACTTTTCACGTAAGAAATAGTCACATTACAACAAACCTAAAGAACAAATCAGCATTTATATTTTATGTAGGGTTAACCAGAGTACAATTGAGCATTTAATCTGATACTCTGGTTCTTTCACTTATAATTCTAGAGATATGTTTCTTCCAGTTTTATAACCATTATTTTTATTCTTTCAGTTGGTTATATTATCTATAACTAACAAGGCTTCCACACTCCACCAGCTAAAATCCTTTATCAAGTTGAGTCTGTACAATGGAAGTATATTTTCAAAGACATATGCCTTTTGTACACTATTTACAAATTTCCTCATAATAAAAAGGGAAAATAAATAAAAAGCAGAAAGAAAGGAAATGCTGCCGAGGCTGAAGGGTTTTTCTTTTATCTTCCCAAACATGCTGGTCTCTTCAGTGCTGGGAGCTGGCTAGCCAAGGTTGTTTTTCTTCCTTTTATATGGGCTATGAGAATGGTCTGGTTTCAGTTCTTGGTACTGCACCTGTTTAAACAGTTAAGAAAAAGAGTGGTCAGGTGGCCACTTCCTGGCAAAAGAAGGAAAAGCTAAGGAATGAGAGACTGCTTGGGGGAGTGGAGTGCTGCTCTGGAAATCAAGTGAGAACCCCAGCTGGTGCAAAGAACAGCAGGGAGCTAGAGCCAGAGTCAGGAGGGAAACACTGCCAGAAACTGCCTGAATCCCCATGGGAACTTTACTAATAGACTGTGACTGTTACTAACACAATACAATGAAAGAAAATCTATCTCTAATTTTGAAGAGCTGGACAATGGTTTGGTTGCAGTTTGATGTTTGTTAAATACAGTCTTAATCTTCACCTAGCCCATTGTCTTATACATGAAATGAAAAACTCAACTGAAACTTAAGTAAATTGTTATCATTAAAACCTGTCCTCAAGATTGTGATGACAAACCTTTCTTATATTCCACTTTGAAATCAGTCCATTAGTACATGATCAGCCCAAAGTAATTCAAAGAATTTGTGTGATACGCTACAGTATTCCAAATGTAGACTTTTCCCCAATCTAAAGTATACAATACCATGCGTCTTTAAAATGTATTGAATTTATGCAATTATGCACAGATAGTTTGTAAGCACCCATTTTACTTTCATCATCTTCATCTAAAATAACTTTTCTCTGCTCACATCTTGATGACATCTCTTCACAAACTGAGCTGGGCTTTGGGTGCATTCTCCCTGAAAGCCATGTGATTACTGACTTTCAGTCTCCTATTCTCCGTTCTGTATAGGGTTTCCTAGATTAATGTCTAGTTGGCTAAAGTTCTGCCAAAATCTTCAGTGGGCTTTATTAACTTTATCATGACCTTTGACATTAAAGAGTTTAAAAATTAAAACCCAGTGACATACTACACCCAAGTAGGCACAGTAATAATGAAACATACATACCACTTGTACATCTGAAGGAACTCTGGAAAGGAAGTCAAGTAGTTCATTGTTATCAATTGCATATGGACTCCGAAGCTTTTTTGTAAATTTATTAATTCCTAAAAAAGTGACATTTCAAACATTATTGAGTTCATTATTGAGCGTGGAGTTAGGCAAAGCACATTTCTGGAGAAAGTATTATGGCGATCTGAACATCAACTGTGCTAACCCTGAACCTTGAGGGGATAGCCTAGTACACCACCTCCTTTCAACTTTCCCAGCTCAATTGCTGCTTGTTTTTTCTCTTTACAGCTTAATAGCTTCCCAATAGGTGAGGGTTTGGGAAACACAAAAGGGGATGCCTTAGAAGGGATGAACAGTGTCTTGCCTTAGCAGATTCTCAGCCAACGTTGCAGTCCCTGGATGATTTGCTTTAGCCATGATGAGACTTGTCTGCCTATATTTCTACATTTAGATTGTTAGGTAATTTATTGTTTTCCACTTTTCCAATGATACACATTTTAGGGGGAGGAGGTGCTGCTGTTATAAAGCAAGCAAGATATTTACAAGTCACATAACTTTGATGGTTGGTTATTGTTTCAGTTGAAATGAAAAATATTGCTGTAAATTTTGGGGGGAAAGTATTCAGCTTTTCGTTAAATCCACACACTGGTGCAAATTGAGGAATAGACTTAGGTCCTAGCTTTTGATAGCATTCCTACAGAATGAACTTCTGTCACCTTGGTCTTGGTCTGTTTCCAGCCATGAGACCTGTGTCTTGGATTTAATATTTCAGCAATCACCTACCGCTAAAGTAATAGGTTTTTTTTTATTATTTTTTCGTCTGATGAAACAATACTCAAACACATCCTGTAAAATTATTTTTAAGACAGCTAGACCTTGGGGCCATACAGGTGGCCCTAAAAACTCCATAACCAGATGTCTGCCTTGGGCTCCAGTTTCAGAGAAGCTGAGTGAGGAAGGCCAGTGGGGGAGGGGTCTTCACCACAGGGCAGTAAAGCTGGTTCTGCAAGCCTGACCCTAGAAAGGTATGGTTTCTAGATCTGCCTTGATCTCTTCAGTGAGACAGGATCTGCACTGAATGTCAGAGAATGAGTGAGACATCAGTGTTTAATAGATGAGAATATGATAAAAAGCTAAAATTGTAAGTGCCATCCTTCAAATGGGAAAACTGGTGACTTAATCGAATCTCTGTAAATGCTAGAAATTAGAAAAGGAAAATATAATCACTGCTTCCTCTATCCTCCATCCGGGGCCTAGAGGTAATACTAGTGACTACAAAGATTAAGAGGGAAAAATGTTAACTTGGCCCCAAAAGAGAAAGAAAACAGGTATCTTTTATTTAAAGGTGTGTGTGTGGGGAGGGGGGGGGCGCGTGCATGTGTACCTCAAGCCTCTAGAGGGCAGAATCGAGCATTGGATCCCCTGAGCCTGGAGTCATGGGTGGTTGTGAACCACTGTGTGGGTTCTAGAAACCAAAACTGGGTCTTCTGCAAGACTGGTAAGTGCTCTTAACTGCCAAGCTGTCAATCCAGCCCCCAAAACAGGAATCTTAAAACTAAATTGAATGTTGTTCTTAATCCACTTTCTTCTAGTATATTTCTTTAAATGATTTGGGAGGCAAAAACATCTCCATAGTAATCCTGTTATTACAATGTAAGCATGTTTTCTTAAGGCCCATTTTTCATCCTTGCATTTTTTTTAACTTTAGCAATCTTTGATATATGTGTACATTGGTGAGGGGCAAATAGAAAATATTTCTATATGGTGGTGGATTATAAGGACTAATGGGTTTTCTAAACCAAAAATTTCACAAAGAAGGAAAAGAAAAATTGAGTTTCAGTTCTTCATAATGCCAAAACTGGCCACCTCCAGAATGGGTACTAGGGTCAAAGGGACTGTTGGAAGCATATGGCAAAATTGCATAAATATTAGGGGGCAATTGCCTTTAAGGTAGATTTTTCTAAAAGCATTCGTACTCAGTAGACTTTTTGGTTTCCTTAAGGAGCCTGTAAGTGCTAGTAAGGCTTTTCCGGAGTCCTAAAAGTGACCTTTTAAACCGGCAGCTAGTACCATGTTTACAGACACTTTCACAGGATAAAATACCACAGCAAAAGGTATATTGTCCTAAACATACCACATGGTTTAAAGTGCCTTTGGCATTTAAGTGGTGAAAATAAATCAGTGATATCTGGACAAAGTTACACTTTAATATATGAGGAATCTGTACCAGTACATGTTTATAGTATGATGGAGGCTGTGGTGCCAGATATGAAAAATGCATTTTACACTGAGACCTAAATCTTTTTGTGGTTGTGATTTTTAACGGACCTGTCTCTTCTCATCATGGAGTACCTACATGACGATAAATATAGAGAACTACTGATGGTATAACTCACCTCTTAAAAACAGTTTGTTCTTAGCTGCTAAAACAGGTGAGGGGTTTTATTGTTCTTTAAAAAGCTTTACTTACCCCAGACAAGAACAATGTATCTCAGTGGGATGAAGTACAGAATAACTGTGAACACAGAGAGGGCTACAATGGCCAGCCAGCTTAAGAATGGGACAGTCCAGTTGAAAGTACTGAATGGAAAAGTAACAAATCAGTAATGTGAGCACTTAACACTTTTCTAAACAATGGTTCAAATAAATGTGGTTTATCAAAGGACATAGGTTAGTCATAATCTGTTTCATCCATGAACACAGGCCCAGGGAAAGGATCTTACTACCAGGTTGTCCCAGGGATTTCATAGTCTAAAGTCACTGCACAACTTGGGTACTTCCCTAAACAGTTAAAAAAAAAAAAAAAAGTTTTTCTGCTACTAAAACTAGTACCAATCCTTGTGTTATTTTTAGATTTTATACAACAGGATATCTCAGGGCCCAACATTCATCCTCCTAAAAACTCCATATCCCCAAACTGGGAATAGATGTTTGCAGTAACTGTAAGTGCAACTCTTGGAGCACTGTGTGAGCCTTGAATTTTAGAATTCCTTCTAGGACAACTCTTTCTGTTCAGCTTTGTTTCCAATGGATCTAGAAACCAGGGAAGGAGGACAGGACAGTTAGCTTTGTGAATGTCACTTGCTACCATTGCCCTTGCTTAGAAATGTCTAGACAATTAGGAATAAAATCAGTGCTGCCTGTGCTTGATGTATTTTGAGCATGCTCTGTGGTGAATCTGACGTAAGCTATGAAGGAATCCAGATGTGCGAAGTAGATGGGAGCGGAACAGAGCTGCTGGATCTTCGGTGTTACTGTGCTTCTACTGAATGGTTACAGGAAGGCCAGGTCACAGAAGGTGGTAAGACAATAGTGGGCATTGACTGGTTGCCTAACACGCTAGTGAAGAGAACTAGGAGCCAGCAGGTTCTAGTGTCGATGAGGCATTCACAGGACTCAGCATACAGTGTGACATAATGTTCAGTAAAAATAGGGTGGCATGCTGTGCTCTAGGCTAGGCCGTGGGGCAAGGGAGGCTTATTAAAAGTACAGGCAAAAAGAGAGACTTAGTCTTTAGAATTGTGAGACAATTGCATTTAGGGGTAAAAAGGAGGTGGTTTTGTGTACTACACATAAAAGTTGAAAATCAAGCACCATTGTGTACATGGAAATGTATTAAATTTAAAAATTTACAAAATAAAATGCATTATTCCTTGCAGCACAAAAAGTATGCTATGATGACTCATACTTTCAGTTTAAATAATTTGTTCCTTTTAAGATCTGTATGTGTGCTGTCTCCGTTCTGCTCTCTCTCCTTCCTTTCTCTCTCCCCCTCTTCTCTCTCTCCTGCTGCTCCTGACTTAGAAGGTTGGTCTGCCTACTCTGCTTTCCCCCTTTTTTATGATCCCTTTCTCAAAAAAAAAAAAAAAAAAAAAAAAAAAAAAAAAAAAACAAAACCTCTGCTTGAACCCTGTCTCATGGCATCTTTCTCTTGTGCACTGCTTTTCTTAAATTACAACAATTGGTCATGAATAATAAATCAAGAATAGATAATGAAACTCAGAAAGTACAGGCATGTCCAGACATACTGCAGCCTTTCTTAAATAGTTATTGATAATTGTTATAGGTCAGTCATAAATAGATAACTATCCTAAAGTTGTTGTTTCTAATAGGAGACCCAAACTTGAATCAATCTGGTTACCCTGTTTTCCAGCAACCCTTGGAGCCAGGTTTTTTAAAGAATAGATTTTGTTGAGGCAGGTTCTCAATATGTAACCCAGGACAAACTAAAACACACTTTCTTGAGGTAGAGGTAGAAGGATCAGGAGTCCAAGCTCATCCTTGTCTACATACTAAGTTTAAGGCCAGCCAGGGACATGAGACACTGTCCCAAAAGAAAACAAATAAAACAAAATGTGTTAGTAAATAAAGTTATTTAAAATAGCACCATGTAAGAATAAGAATACAAATATCAGCTGGGCAAAATAGCACATGCTTTTAATCCCAGTACTGGGGAAAAAGGAAGTGAATCTCTGAGTTCAAGGCTATCTTGGTCTACATAGTAAATTCCAGAACAGCCAGAACTACATAGTGAGACTTTTTTTTTTTTTAAGACAAAGTCACTGTGTGTTCCTTAATTGTCCATTATATCCCAACAAAACATGTTCCTTCATCAAAGGGTGGGTGTGGTAGCAAACACCTCTGATCCTAGCACTTGGGAGTCAAGTAGATGTCTGTAAGTTCCAGGTTAGCCAGAGCTACACAGTAATAACCTGTCTCAAAAATAAAAACAAACACATAAACATAATGCAAAACCAAACAAACCAATACAAATGGTTAGTGGTGAAGAGCATTTATTCTTGCAGAAGAGCCAGTTTCAATTCTCAGCACCCACATGATGGCTCACAACCACATGCAACTCCAGTCCTAGGACATCCATTGCTGTCCTGGAACATCCAAGGGCACCAGGCACATGTGGTACACATACATATATGAAGGTGCAACACTTAAATAAATCTAAAAACATTTTATTAAAGGAATTTTTTATAATTTTATAATTTTTATAATTTTACAATTTTTATAATTTTTTATAATTGAAAAAGTTGTGATTTTTTCTAAGTGATTATATTAAACTTCATAAAAATATAATTAGACCCGTACATTACAGGTATCTTGATTACCTAAAATGTATTAGGTTAGATTATCTTTCTATTATGACTTCATATTCTTTTTAAGAACAAATTCAGTAGGAAAAAATATGCTGAAACGTAGGACAGTGTTTTTCTTCAAAGCTACAATTATGACTTCTTTCTAACCAATATGCTGTAAAATTCAGGCAGGAAATGGACAGAACCATCATAAAACCAAAGACTCATAAAAACAAAATAAATTGTGAGGAAACTGAACAATAGATTATCCAAGAGTGACTTGTGCCAGACAGATGTGCCAGACAGAACATGTTCTGTCTGCATCTCATCCTGAGTCAAATAGACTGTCCTAGAAAAGGCCAGGGGTCACATTTCTGCATCACTCACTTCTTTATCCTTTCGCCAAAGGAAGCCACTTCATCTAGGATGTTCTGGACACTAATGCAGACTTCTTGGATGGCATAGATTTTATTTATAAATCCTTTTTTTTCACCATCCTAAAATGCAATAAAAAAATTCTGAATGAGTAAAAGGTATATATTGGTTCTTGTTTGGTTCTTTGAACTGTCCCTCTCTTGCATTTTTAATGTTAAATAAACTTCATCTCTATATTCATGCAAATGGATATTTGGAACCCATGAAAATCTCAGGAAAGATGGCAGGAGGAATGTACCAGATGGCTGCAATTCAGGGTACTGACTTCAGTCAAGTTGAGGATTTCAAGCGAGACCTTCAATCAAGTGAATCCCATCTAACATGGACTAGATACTAACATTTTCTTTCTACAGGACCCCATATGACTATCAACGTCCCATTTCAGCAGGAAGTAACTTGGAGAATGCTACGCCCCCTTTCCCCATTGTTGTCACTTAGGATAGTGTATATACCTAGTTAGGAATAGCTTATGACTTTAGGGTTTAGTTATATTTTACCTTTATACTGTTAAGTTTTAATCCTCTTTTAGACTAAAAGGGGAATTGTAGGGGAAGCTGTAGCCACGCCTTCTTAGGGGCTGGCTACAGGAGTACCTGAGGGCTTGTGAGGGCGTGGTCAGAGTGAGTAGGGGGACTGCGTTTTCGGTTTCGGTTTCTCTTTGCTTCTTGCTGTACAGACTACCACCGGCTGGCTGGTTCGCTCTGTAAGTAAGGCTTTTCCCTATTAAATACCCTTATATTTCTACCTGACTCTGTATTGGTAATTTCCTACTATACTCCCCTCTTCACCAGTCCCCTCTCTTTGAGATATGATCTTAAGTAGTCCAGGTTCTTGATCCTTGATCCTCTACTACCCTCGAAGTGCTAGGACTACAGGCATTTTCTATCACAACACACTCAGTTTTACATGGTGCTAGGCAAGCACTCTAGTAACTGAACTATAGCCCAGCCTCAAACCCAATGTCTTGATCCCACCACCTGCATACCTTAGTTGGCTCTCTGCATATTTTCTTGAATATTTTTTGTTTCTTTTATATTTCCTATTGAACCAATGACTTTGTAAAGAATTCTACACTGAACTGTATTCCTAGACTTGACCAAACAAATACTTCAATGGCAGAAAATACTGAGCACAAACAAGAATACATGGCAACAGTAACAACTGATTAAAAAATGACTTGCCCTGAGAAGCATTGACTGGACACTCCTAGATCAGCTACACATTTATCTTCCAAATAATGCTCATATAGTCTGCAGTCCTTTTCTGTACATACTTCAGTGTGAATCTTAGGCAATTCTCCTATACCAGGGAACAGGTGGGAGGAGATTAAGTATAAGCACCCTGTGCCTGGTGTGAACCTAGAGAAATGTGCATAGTTTGTAATTTTAGACCCAGTGAAAGAAATAGAAGTGGCCTTTCACGATGGAATTCAGCTCAGTAGCCTGGCATCACAGACACTTGCCTAGGTTGTTTGGTGGAGACCATCCAACCCTGATTCCATGACTCCATTTCTCCATGCCAGCTTGAATGTCTATGGAAATGTAGATCCAATTTCATTACTTTAACTCCTTTTGAACACTTGCATACTATGCCAGAACACTTGAGACCTCATGTGGCAGTTAGTGCTTGCTGAAAGCAGCCAGGAAACTAGGATAATAATGTCATGTTGCACATTTACATACTGACTTTCAGTTTAGAAGAGTCCAAAGGCTGCACTGTGAATACTTGGCCAGGGCTGGCATTCTGCCATTCTGCCACCTAGAAACCAAGGACAAGTGAATCACAGGTGCAAAGGCTTCCTCCAAGGACGTCACAGTACTCTGGGACCAACGCCATAAAGGCAATTTTGTAACTGGATCACAACTGTGGATAGCAATCAGTTTTTATTTTAAATTTAATTTCAGATAGAGAAATCTTTTATATTGATCATCTAGTGTCAAAAATATTGTCAAGAGAGGTAAATGAGGGATACTCTAAGCCCTGTAATATGGAAGGTAATTAGATACCCAGCATTCTCCATTGTATTCAAAAGTCATCCTTCACTTGCCGTGACAGACCTAGATACATCAATTTCTTATGTTTTCTCCCTCTTCATTTTGCCAGACAAAATACTAATTTCACCCATGCAATCTTATGTAATTGTACATTTTAGATAAGGTGAATAACCAGTGGCTCTTTCCAGTTTTCATAACTGAAAAGTTGGGCTGAGCCTTAGTGTTCTCTCCCAAGTACCAGTTAAATTCTTTTATGTTTTTGAAGCAGAGCACCCTTATAAATTATTTATTCTGCGTGTAGAAAAACAGAAGCAAAGCCCTGCAGGACTTGGGTGTGTGTCCACGATAGACTGTGCACTTAACACACACCCCTGGGTTCTATCTCCAGCACCAAAGAAAGAAAAATAAGCAAGTCCAAGTATGCTGTTGTTAAGTGAAAAGTCCACTGGGAACAAGGTCCCTGCTCAAGGCTGTGTTCTTTCACAACAACAATAAAGTACTTTGTTATAACCTCAAAAAACTATGAAAATGTGGAAGCATATCTATATTATCATGTAGAATATTAGGGGGTTGAATGTACAGATTTATTGCAATTTCAACAGCTTATGTTTGGAGTAGACAGAACTTGAAAGAATTTGATAAAGTATTTCTAAATTTGCTTGGAAGATAAAGATGTGTGTAACTGTAATCAAGACATTTCTACAAACGGGAAAATAATGAGAAAGCATTTTGTAGACAAGATAATTAAAATGAGACACAGATATTGAGAGAATGATGCATAATAAGGCATCATGCTGGGTGCATGCCTACAATTCCTGAACTCAGGAAGTGGGCACAAGATGACCAAGACTTAAAGGCCAGATCCTGTCTCAAAAAAAGGGGGAAGGTAGGGTTTCATCATATAGAAGATATTTGTGAATGAGCAATTTAGTTGCCTATAATATTTAGTGGAAATTATGCTAAACCCTACCTTATATGAACTCTCAAATCTATTAGGTAGTACATATAAGTCTACATCAACCTGTACACCAAATACATCTAAAGACAATCAAAACTAATTTTTAAAAGCTAAAAACTATAAATGAGTTATTAAAAGACAATATAGCTATTTACTTCCATTGATAGGAAAGAACTTTCTAAAAACAAGCATTAAAAAAGTAGCCCACAGAAGAATAAATTTGATAGCAGTGATTTCATAAAATTAAAAGAATACATCAAAAGTTACCATAAATTTAAAACTACCAGGCTGGGCTCCAGCCAGTACTAGAGTGTATGCTAATCATGTGTGAATCCTGACCTTGGGCTACAACAGGACCAATGTGTGTGTGTGAATACAATGTGTGAATCCTTGGCCTTGAGCTACAGAACTACCAAAAAAAAAAAAAACAAATTTTCAAAGGCTTGAGGAAAAAATAGCAACAAATATTGCAAGTGACGATGAAATTCCCAATATGCTCACCCAATAAGCACCTCTAAATATTTCCATTGCAGTTTTCTTGATAAGTTTAACAAAAAAAATCATTAAAATATTGTATGGAACTATTTGGAAATCAGAAAGCGTTTAGTTTTTAATGATGAAATAATAAGTGGAAATAATAGTAAGTGGAAAATGAAAATAATACATAATTTCTAATTTCTTTCAATGAAAGTAGCATTTTATGTTTAGAATCCCATCCCCCAACATTGAAGAAAGCTAAACTAATTATAGGGCATGATTTTACTTTGACTTTTCTGTATTTTGTACTTTAATAAGCTTTAAGTAATTTTGAAAAAATATATAAGTACTGTTCCCTGAGTACTATAAAATGCTTCTCATAGCCATCCTATAGTATATTTTTCTCCATAGCTCATGGGAAACTAAGGCTCAGAGAGAATTGACAGGGCTTGAACTGGGGCTTGAAATGGCCAAGTTTAGTCTCTTCTCTCCATAATACATGTTATAACTTCCTTATCCTATTAGGAAGATTTCTGTTCCTCTCCAAAGCTTCAGTAGGATAAGCAAAAGGAGAAAGGGGGAAAATATTTACTTATATAATCCATAGCCTAGCCTTGAGGCTCACCATGCAGTTAAATTTTTAAGCAAGAAAATGAAATCCAGAAATTTCATTCAAGGATCGGAAATGAAGATGTGTTAAGAACCACCAGGATTAATGAAAACAACATGCAACAATGTAGGATCCTTAGCAACAGGATGTGTCATTGAAACCATTAAAAAGGGCAATTTTGAAAAGTTCAAATATTGATGTATAATTTTTAAATAAGATTCTTTTAAATTGACTCAGCTTATACAATTGTCTGTTTTGCTGTCATACCCCATCCCCATCCCCCTGTCATCAGAAGAGAAAATAAGATAGGCTTGCCTTAAGGTTGGTAAAGTTTGGGGACGCAAATACATTGGGGTAAAATCTTTATTGCAAAATCTCTTTCATCAGATTCTATATCCCTTCACTGTGGTCTCTGGCCAATGAAGTAATTACTCTTTATATACAGTATATGACCCAAAAACTGCAATGGGTAATGGAATTGCTCTATGTTGCATTCCAATATTTCACACTTTCCCCCTAATGTTCAATACTTTATTAGTAGGGAATAAATTGGTACATTTCTTTTATTGTCATTTTTGCTTTCTTTTATAAGCCAGTTTGGATGAAAGAAATACACAGAGTAGTTAATCATCCAAAGGCTCGGTAGTGACATTGGTTTAAAAAAATGATTAATATTTCTTTTCAACATGTAAAAAATGTCACCATAGAAAACAGTTATAACTATAAATCTGAGAACACGTGAGGCTTAAATTGCATAACTTCTTCAGATTCTATGTAATTTTTTAATGTTTTTAAGGTTCAAATTGTACCCAAAACATCAATTACTGTAAAACTTGATTCTAGTTTACTATCTCATGTTATAACAGAAATTCACAAGATTCTTCCAAGAAAAGTAGCTACTTCGTAGCTTTGGGGATTCAAGAGAACCTGAAAGGCCAGCCACAGACTGACTTCCATGAGTAGAGAATAATGCTCATTGACTTTGCAGGGACAATGACAGATTTCCTTCTTCCCCTTTCACTGCTCTTGTTCCGAATGAGAACAGGATGCCAGTGTGATAGGCACCTGGGTTATGAACTCTGGGTCTTACTCCTCATGTTGAACTACATCTTGCTTCAGTCGTTAATACATTTAGCAGTCTGCCACAGTGGTCATTGTCAACCCCACTGACATCATAGAATGTAAATCTGTTGAACACCTGTGCTGTACTGATCACTGCCCACAACAGATGTAGAGTCATTGTTCAAAATATTAGTATTACAAAATTGATTGTATTTCACTTTCCAGACTTGAGAAAGTGTCTTGAATTGAAAAAGTGTCTAGGGTAAAGAAAAGAAAGAAAGAAACCAAAGTGAAAAGGGAAGAGAAGAAGGGACTCTCATGACAGAATAGCAGATGTAGAACACAAACTCTGCCCCCACGCCAGGGCACATGCTCACCCTGTTCCCTGAGGGAAGTGTGCAGACTTGAGAAACCATCACAAAAGCTGGTTCCAGTCAACTTTTGCTTGTTTTTAAGCTTTGCAGTATCACTGTGGCAGAAAAGCATTGAAAGGGTTGACATTTGACAAGATCTAACTAGTTTCCTGTGGACAAGCACAAAGTCCGAGCATTCGGAACATAGTTAAGCTTTCTGTGATCTACATTCTCTGGTAAAGACACTTTGGTCCCCACTTTCCACAGCGGATCCAGTAAGATGCCATCAGTTCTGCACCTCCATCTGCACCTATGAGAACCATATCAGATAGGACATAAAGATCCATTAGGGATTCACCAAGAAGAGACCCGATGTTTTCTTTTTCTCTCTGCCAACATTTCCTTCTTTTTCAGATATAGAAAACTATATTTCAGCCCAAAATCTAGAATGCTGAAATTTTCACAGAGAGCAGCTTGGCAACTCAAAGTCCCTTGGCAACTGAATCTTAGCTAGTGTCTTCCATAATTCCAACAACATCAAGTCTTAACCAGGTTGCTTGGCCTGGATCTTTCCCTGATATTGGTCTTAAAGCACAGAAACTTTCCACTGAGACACTGAGGGCATCTAAAGCATAGTTAAGGTTGAGGGGTCGTGGGCAGAGATAATACACTTAAAGGTCCTAGCATAATCCTGCCAGAAATAAAACATCTACAAACAACTAGTATTAGTAGTACTATGAATTAAAAAATTAATTTAAATTATTTTTATTCCTTTTGGCATACATTTAAAATATTGACACTGAACTGAACTCCTGGAATCCAGTTGCACAGAGGGAGGAGTGATGAGCAAAGGAGTCAAGACGAGGCTGGAGTAACCCACAGAAACAGCTGACCTGAACAGGGGGAGCTCATGGACCCCAGTTGATAGCTGGGAAACCAGCATTGGACCAACCCAGACCCCCTGATTCTGGGTGTCAGTTAGGAGGTCTATGGGGCCTCTGGAAGTGGATCAGTATTTATCCTTAGTACACGAATGGACTTTGGGAGCCCATTCCACATAGAGGGATGCTCTCCCAGCCTAGACACACAGGGGAGAGCCTAGGCTCTGCACCAAATGATATGACAGACTTTGAAGATCCCGCATGGAAGGCCTTACCCTCCCTGGGGAGCAGAAAGAGGATAGGATAGGGGGTCAATGGGAGGAAAGAGAAGAGGGGAGGGAAAGGGAACTGGGATTGACATGTAAAACAAGCTTGTTTCTAATTTAAATTTAAAATTCTGAGAAAAATGGAATTATTATAGTGAATTTTGACTGCAGGAGACATCTTTGTGCTTTTTTTTTTTTCTCCAGGTAACTTAAATGTTGGCCTGTCAGGCACCATGTTAGAAAGTGATTCTTTGCAACGTTACATGAAGATCTTTTCCTCCCATTCTAACTTGACAGAGGAGTTGTTTTCTTTTTGACTTTTGGCTTATTCTTTTACCCTTCTAGAAAAAAAAAATCTTTTCTTTGCTGCTGTTGTTTTCTCTGTAAAATGTAGCCTCATGCTTGTTAGTACACTTTTTTTTTTAATAACACTGTTGTGCATCTGCATGGGATGTTAAAGATTATTGTAAAGCAATAATTCAAACCCTGTCACTTGGGCTGGACAATATGAAACGGTCTTTCAGATATCAGGCAGCACTCTAAGCTCTAAGATGGAAGCAAGGAGGGAAAGAAAGAAAGAGAGGATGTTAATAGAACAAAAAGAAGTGAGTTAAGGGAGAAAGAGATCAAAGCAAAGGAAGACAGGGGGAGGGGAGAAAGGTTGGAGAAGAGACCCAGGAAACAGGAGAGGGAGCAGAGACCTCACAAGGCTGGGGTTTTCTGTGAAAATGGAAGGAAGATGCTAAGGTCGACCAGAAAGAAAATGACATCAAAGCAGAACATTTCCTCATCATGAAACTTCCAATGAAAGTATTTATAAAAGTCTGCACATGAAATATTTATCTAATAAATGGAGATAAAACTTACAGAAAGTACACATCAGTATAATATACCTGTTATCAGGGAGCTACCTGAAGCCACACTTCTCACTGCTAGACCTCTCATCACACAGCTTCTAAGGAAGATGTAAACATCCCTAACCCTAATGATGTAAGAAAATTAGTTATAACTGGCTTGCAGGCACTTGAAAGGTCTTTAAGGACCTCATAGCAACATATATTCTCTTTGTCAGCAGGCAGGAGACGTGCCTTCCTACAGAGACCTTCCATCTCAGTTGGCATGGGTCTTTGTCCCCAATTCCTGCCTTCAAAACTTAGAATGAACAGTGGTCTGTTTCCAGGCCAACCTTGACAGATACCAAATAACCAAGAGGGAAATAAGTAGCAAAGGCTACTTTTATCCTTAAGTGCTGAAATAAGTATTGGTGTGCCCCACGGGGTTATCTCTAAAGTCCAAATGAATAGATTGCAGGGTTTGATAATGTGAAAACCCAGGCACGGCTTGTCTTCAAACCTCCTCCACTTGCCTATAATGCCTGGGCCCTATATTCAATCCCTAGAACCAGCCTCCCCAAAAGTTAGGGACCAGTACATTCACCTTAAATAGCCAGGCTCTGCAGCTATGGGCAGCCTCAGTCATTTACAGTTATTTGAAATTCTGAGACTTTGCTGTGAGGTAGAAACTGCCCTGCTCATTCTTGTTCAGTGATAAGGCAGATTGTGTCTGAATGTAAATAGCAAATGCTGGCTAGATATTTTTCTTTAACTTTTTTAAATTGCTCAAGTATTTCATAAATGTAAATAATATGTTTCAATCAAATATACCTCAATTCTCTCCCCTGCAATCCTCTTCTATCTCCCCATCACTTTCCCCAATCAACTTCATGTGCTGTGTCTCTCTTTTAAAACCCACTGAATGTGCTTCCCTGCTGCAGTGCATGCATGGACAGTGTCTCAAGGGCCACATTCCTGGAGAAAACTGACATGCCATCTGCCAGAAGCCACCAGTTGCCAATTGTTCAAATATGGTGGTGCTTCCTGAATCTTTTCCTCATTCATGCTGAAATTTGGGTTGGCTTGAGCTTGGGCAGGTCTTGTGCATGCAACCACAACCATTGTGAGACCATGTGAGTGCAACTTCTGTGTTCAGAAAACACTTTTACTATAGTTGTTCACTATTATTGTCTGTGAAGATCTTTCCACCCTCATCTGCAGAAATCCCTAAGCCTTGGAAGTAGTGAGTGTGGCATAGAGCTCCCATTTAGAAATAAACACTCTATAGCCTCTTACTATCTATACATTGACCAGCTGTTGGTCTCTTCTCTGAGGAGGTTAAAGAGATGCACCAATTGGGCATATAAAGGTAAATACTTCAGGAGCAGTTAAGTACTACATCTGTTGAGCAGAATAGTAGGAGCAGGTTCTTCCCTAGGGCCTATGACCTACCTTAAACAGTGCTAGGCATTGAGTGTCATCTTTTAGGGCAAGTCTTAAATAATATTCAGGTGACTACTGCACCAATGGGCATATCTTGCTGGGCCACTTACTACTGTTAACTCACAGTGTTCAGTTGGGCATGACTGTTAATTACATTTCTCCCCAGTACATGAATAGTACCTTCCAGCACTGGGAAAGTAGCTGAAATTCTTTTATCCTACCTACTAAAATCTTACAAATGCATGTTTGTATAGGAAAAAAAATCCTCTTTCGATACGATTTGTTTCATTTTCAAATGTTTGTAGAATTTCAGATGTAGAACTAAGAGGGCAACTGTGTCTTTATCATCTAGATGGCAATAATTTAATTAAAAGATGACTAGATTAAAAGATGACTTAGCAACTGGCTATTGCTAAAGTGTGGTTCTAATGCCTCCTCCATTATTGCCTTAGCTATAGGATCTACAAAAAAAAAAAAAAATCATTGACTTCATTTGTAAAATTCACATAACAATTGAACATAATTTGTGATTATTATTTTAAAATCAAATTAGTTAATTCATTTGAAGCACTTACCTTAAACATCTGGAACACAGCTGAGGTATTTAGCAAATATTAGTCAGTAATATTATTAATAATTTGAAGAGACTGCAGAGGAAATACTACAGAGTTTAAATGTGGAGCTGGAGAAATGGCTCAATGAAGAACACTTGCTCCACGAGATTGAGGGACTGAGTTTAGGTCCCAGCAGCCACTTAAAAAGCCAGGCATGGCTCCACGTGTCTATGACCCTACCTCTGCTGGGGAGCAGGGGCAGGCTCAGTAAGAGACCTCCTCTCAAGGGAATAAGGTGGCGAGTGACAGAGCAGGACACACACACACACACACACACACACACCAATAAAGGTTCAGGCTTTTATAAAAATTTCATGAAGAGAACACTTTTTCTCTTTCTCTTAAGGCCATTATTATCTGTTCGTATCTTTCTTTTTCCTTCTTCTTTTTTTTTTTTGTTTTTTTGTTTTTTTGTTTTTTTTGTTTTTCGAGACAGGGTTTTTCTCTGTGGCTTGGAGGCTGTCCTGGAACTAGCTCTTGTAGATCAGGCTGGTCTCAAGATATCTGCCTACCTCTGTCTCCGAGTGCTGGGATTAAAGGCGTGTGCCACCAACGCCCAGCAATATCTGTTTGTATCTTACAGGTTTCTGATTATCCTTACCATAGTCACTCAAGGCTAACAGCATCATCCCCATTCTCTCCTCATAGAGGGTGAAGATCTGCTTCTTACAGTCTTATCTTACCACAGTCTTTGATATTTATTCTCACCTGAGATTTGGGATGTGAAAAGTGGCATCTGAATAGAAAGTTCATCTGTTTACAATATTCCTCACCTGCTGAAGGTTGTATGTCCTCTGCAAACCACTAACCATAATCATGCAAGACAAACGCCATTTATCATGGGTATCACATGATTTTATCTGTCAGTGCTAATTCGAGTCAGACATTGCATTAGAGGCAGTAATTTGTTCAACAAGCCTAGTGGCTGAATTAGGAACAGAATTATTTAATATTGCACAGTATAAGCTCTGTTACCAATCTTCTTTATATCATGTGTGTTTTGTTTTGTTTCAGTTTTGTGCTGGTAGGAATGGTACAGGGCTTAGTGCATGCTCAGCAGGAAGTTGCCTACTGGCTACAGCCCCAGCCTTTTAGCACAGTTTTTAGCAAGAGAAGGATTTCCCTTTTAACAGGGAGAGAGGAAGATGCATATACATAATACATACACACAGAGAAAGACATATACATACACAGATATATAGACACATATAAACATATATACACAGAGACACATATACATACATACACAGACATACATACAAACACAGAGAGACATATACATATATACACAGATATATACATATGTACACAGAGAGATATTGACAGATGATATTTGACATTTTTATAATATACAAAAGTAAATGAAAATAATCATATTTTATGGCACTGTAACTTTTAAAGCATTTGAATTCCATCTTCCCACTTAAGATGGCAGAGCAAGTGTCTGTCCCATTTTACAGAGAAGGAAATTGAAAGTGAGAGAAGCTAACATGTCACTAGTGGAAGTAGTGGAAATCATTTCTAGCAATGTCTAAGGATTCAAACCGGGATTCTTTCAGGTCACCATTAAAAACCATGGTCACATATAGTATTTTTCACTACACTGAGATCTTTAAACGTGGCCCTTCTCTAATCTTAAATTATAATCAAATTAAGTGAGAAAGGATTTTAGTATTGTAAAAACAATACTCTCTGCGACGTCTCCAAGCATAAGTAGGAATTACTTTGTGAAATCTGGAGGCTATTTTTCTTCACAAATATTTTACAAGACAAACTTGTACCTTTTTGAAAGGCACATCTGTTATAAATTACTCCCTTACAGAAAGAGAGTGAGTCACCATCCTTCCTCCCTCTGAGCTTAAAAGAGATTTGTTGACATGTTCTAAGGCCAGCATAGACAAAACAGCACAGGAAAGAGGAGGCAGTGAGCAGGACCAGGGTTTGAGTTTGCCTAAACTAATCCCACATGCCCCATGGACTTTTATTTTATTTCCTGCTCCAAAGATCCACAGTGAAAATCATACGGGGTAAAGAAAAGCTGCACTTACTCTTTTCCCCCAACAAGATGCTGTGTTAGCAAGGAGAACATACAAGCTTCCTTCAGCAAACAAAGGTCCTTAATAATCCATTTTTCAAACACTACTGGTATTTCTTTTCCAAACAAAGATGGACTGTGACTGGAATCAATTTTATCATTTGTACAGTTGCAATTGCCAAGTTTCTGGAAATAATTGCCATTGAAATACTGGATAATATTTTTATATGAAGTCAACAACAGCTTTATTGCTATTTAATTTCCATGAATTTCTTTTCTATGTTTTCAGTGTTCTGAGAATATGATGTCTAGGGGGAGGGGAACGTGTTTAGAAACAAGCAGAAAAGAGGCGACGTTGAAGAAGTCGCCTTGAATCCACTGAACAGGGTAAATTAACATCAGAGGACAGTGATTCCTTCCACCCATCAAGGGCTTTAGGACTTTTCTTCAGTTTGGTACAACCACCAGTGGCATATATGTTGAAAGCCAGGAACAGAGCTAAAAATTCTCAAGATCTTGGGGCTCTCCAGTGATGAGCTGCAAGACAGAAACAAGGCTGGTGCTGATGAGGAAGTTGGAGAGTCAGGGGCCAGTTAGTCAATCTTTCTCTATTGATGCCATGTGTAGCACATACCTGAATAACAGCCCAGAGCTCATAGGTGACTGCTGATATATGGGGCAGACCTACTCACCAAACCTTTCCTTATAACAGAATAAATCATGAGAACAGGCCATTCTGAGCTTGGAATCCACAAGAACACTCACATTGTTTACCTAGTGGCAACATCTTTGTTTTCTCACTCTAGTAAATAATGGTCTTTAATTAGGGGGTGGGTCAGAATAATGTGCTTTCAGTTAGTTAAGGTTTGGGTGAGTGGGAAAGGACAAAATAACATGGGAATCAATTTGAAAAAAAAATATCTTGAATTCATTCACATGGAGAGCTATTGAATTAAAAGTATATAGTAAAAAAAGTATAAAGTGAAGAATATAAAGTATATCCTTGAGGGATTATTCTGGCTTAAAGTCAAGTGTCCCCAACAATTTCATGTGCTAAAGGCTTGTTCCTTGGCTGATGGGTCTAATTATCAAAAGGTGACTCCATCACGAAGTCTGTCACAATTTGACAACATTTGGGACAGATGGTGAGAGGCAGTTCCTGGTTAGAAAAAAGGTATCTTGTCCACAGAGTCTTTGTCTCTGTTTCTTCTTTCTCCCTCTCTCCTTCCTTCCTCATTGTAATCAGGGCATAAACAACTGTTTCATCACACCCTTTTGCTATGATTTTCCTGCCTTATCTTGGCTGGGAAACAACAGAGGCAGCTGACCATGGGCTAAAACCACTGAACTATGAGCCACAGTCATCTTTCCTCCTTTGGATGAGGTACATGCCACAGTGATAAAAACTATATTAAAATGGGATGAACATGTATTGGAGCTATAATTTACTTTCCTAAGCCTGTCTTTATCAGGCAGATGGGTGTTGTAAACTTCAAGCCTATTATAAATTGTGTAGAGTTCTATAAGTTACAAGCTTTCAGGCACTGTTTCTTTATTGCTAGCAATGTATCCACCACACTAGGTGTTGATAATTAAATTGGGTATGAAGTAACCAGTACATTAGTAGATGCTGTTGGTATCATTCGACCCTCTAAATTGCCTTTCTTCCCAGCCAGTAATGTTTCCTTACTTCTTTCTCCATTCTCTTTTGCTAGGAATTTGTATAGGATCCCTGTTTATTGTTCCCTCAATTCCCATCACTTCTCCAGTGGACCTGTCTGGTGGACAGCTGAACAACAGGAGACCCAGCCACCTGGTCACTAACAAAGAATGTGACATGGAGCAGCAGCATGGAAAAACATGTGGAAGGGGTCCTTTATTTTTCATTCCTTCTTTCTAGTTTCCCAGTGTCTCCCATTTGCCAATGCCCTAAACACTGACGTTTGTAGAAGAGTTGTAAGGATCATCCTCGAAGCAGACGGCACACACCACACGCCTAAATTGCCAGGTAGTGTGGGAAGATCTGGAAGCAGTGCCTATAACAGGTGCACTAAGGTGCAAAGTAGCTTCTCTTGCTGGACTGCTAAGAAACATTGGTGTGGTGGTCAGGAGACAGGAGAGCAGCTTAGAAATATGTCATGGGAGTAGCTGTGGTACACAAAGGAATCTGGAAGCCAGGACACTGTGGGGGATTTTATATGCTCTGTTTCAACCAGAAGAATTACACAATCTTCGAGATGCCATTTTTAAAACAAGAAAGACCAACTAGCCTTTACAGTGGTCTGTCTGCAGATGGATGATAGTTAAGGACAGAGTGTACAGATTCTAAATTTAGAAATAGACATGGTACTATCTGGAAGGTAGGAAAACAAATCTAAATGTTACCTATATTTTTTTGTCCTGGGCAACTGGATAAAAAATTCATGTTTATTAAGTCAAGGAAAAGCAGGAAAAGACTGTGGTTAGGAGAAGAACAGATAAGGAGTTGTATTTGGATCATGAAACCCTTGTGAGATAGATATCTGTTGGAGAGCCAGGATTTGATACTATGTTGAAGGCTATGTGTCAGAACAGGAGGTGTAGTTCTGAGAATCCTTGTGTATAGGAACCATATTATTATAGGAATGGAGGGAGGGAGCCAGAACACAGAGCTGCCGGGCCCAATAGAATATACCCTGTTAAGTCTAAGGGAAGATACCAGAAGAGAAGACCACGGATTGGGAGAAAAATTAGGAAACACCATGAGAGTAAAAAGAAAGGGAGCAGCTAAGAAATAGGAAGAGTAGACTTTCAAAAGCTTCAGTAGATCTGGCAAGTAGATATTGGGATTTTAGTAATTCCAGTTTGGTGGCAGGGATGGAAGCTTTGGATTAGGGAATGTGTGTGAGTGCAAAGTAGACACACTCACTGTAGACACCTCTCAGAAAGCCTGCTATGAAGAGCTGCCAAGAAGAGAGGAGAGAGGATGTATGTGGAGTACAGATAGATTTTCTTCCTTTTTGTTTTTCAGATAAGAAGTGGTAAAAACCTGTTGAGAATATAGCTCAGAGAAGACACTGGCCTGTCATGTGAAAGACCCTAAGATCCATTGAGCCGTCTGTTTGTCTGAAATAGAGGGAGGAACTAGAGACCATTTACTCATGTTTTCTATTTTAACCAAACTTTCTGAGATTCATATCATATTAAATTTTACAAAGGGCCATCTAGAGCACATTTCTGTGATGTTGGAATGATCTACCATGGGGAAGAAAGTGTGTACAGAAGAGAGACACAAACTGAAACTTCCAAGTGTTTGCAAAGAGATATGATGAAGGAGAGAAACAAGGTTGCATTTTGCTTGGTGACCAGTGAGACGGGAAAAGCAGGTCTTAATTTTAACAGTAGGAAGATACCAAGATTTGTAAATTTTAATTGCTTCTGTTTTTCTCAGTAATATGGGAGAGGAAATGTGATTAACAGGATGTATGCTGGTTCAGAAGTCAGTGGAGAAAGCAGCAGGCCCAAGATTGTTCACTGGGGAATTCCATATTCCTTCTCAGGCTGGTCATAGGCTCAGGAAAGTGATTTATAGCAATACTGCATTGCCCTAGTCACTATTGATTTTGCATTTTAGTGTCCTCTGATGCCATAATAACATTAGTTTTATTCATCTTACCAAACAAGTCTGTCATTTAAACAATGTTTCATAAAGCTTAAAAAGTATCCCATGCTTTATTGCTAAAACTCTAAATCAGTGTTTGGTTCAATAAACAAGGAGTTGCTCCCACATGAAAGGTGAAGCCCTTCTCCATGAAGACTCCCCATCTCCTCCTACTCTGCCTGGCCATCCAAAGGTACCCTCACCAAACATCCAGCAGCTGTCACATAAGAACAAGAAATTAAGCTGGGTGTTGGTGGTGCACACCTTTAATCCCAGCACTCAGGAGGCAGAGACAGGCAGATCTCTGTGAGTTCGAGGCCAACCTGGTCTCCAGAGCCAGTGCCAGGATAGGCTCCAAAACTACACAGAGAAACCCTGTCTCAAAAACCAAAAAAGAAAAAAGAAAGAAAAGAAAAGAAATTAGAGCTCTATAGTTTTCCCTTTCTTAACAATGTTTGCTCTTTATTCCTGGCTCTTTTGATTTCTACAGAAAACAAAATCATCCCTAACTAATTGAATAAATAATCTAGAGCTTGGCATAGGGGACTTTAATTTGCTTCCCAATGTTCATGGAGAACCAGTGGCAAATGTCAGAGAACAGCCCCATTGGGTTCATATTGTGTCTGACAATTAAATAGCTGCTGCTGTGATGGGTCCTTGTAGACTTCTGGAACAAATGGTCACAAAGGATGGAGAACATGACTGTAGGATAATCTCAAGTAACTAGGTTTAGGAAAGCATGTTTTCCTTGCTGTAGTTCTTCAAACAAACATCACTCAGTGATGTGTACTATGAGCCTTGTACCCTAGCCTTCCTTGTTTAGCAGGTCCTAGAATTCAATAAAGAAAATAGACTTCTTTCTGAGGGGTTGGAAAGGTGGCAGAGGAGGCCCTACTCAGATGCTGGTCTGGGTCAAATCACCCAGTGTACTATTTTCTAGTTATATGGGGGAAATGGGTAGGAAACACTTGTTACGATAAATCTTTCCTGCCAAAAGCTGCCTGAGCCCCACCGCCACGTGTGTGCTTTACGCCAGCCGCCTGCCCGAGTTAGGCCCAAATGAATACACACAAACTTGTATTAAGTTCAATGCTGCTTGGCCAATGACTGGGATTCTCATCTGTTAGCTCAGTCTTAACTATCATAAACCTATATATTTTATAAGACTTATCTTATCGAACGCCTTATTGGCGTCCCTCCTTGTCAGTGGATCACATTGTGCCACTGGAGCAGGAGCGGAGGGGAAAAGAGAACCTTTCCTGTTTCTCCTTCGCTTAAATATGAGTCTCCTTGCTTTGTCACTTCCTGCCTGGATCAGCACTTCTCTACTACATTTCCCAGAATCCTCTTTGACTCCCAGTCCTGCCTAGCTTGCCGTTTCATTGGCCAAACAGTATTTTATTTAACAATCAATAAGATAAACATACACAGAAGTACTTCCCCCATCAGACACTTACCTAAGGAAGGTGGAGAGAGAGCAAAATGGAGGAAGAGGAAAAGAGGAGGGATAAACAACACTAAAGATGTTTGGAAAAGTCACAGGGAATCATATGATTTTATGTTTACTGAGAGAGACAGAGACAGAGACAGAGACAGAGAAACAATGAATTAATTTAATTAAAGTTACTCCATTTGGAGTGACAATATTCCTCTAGAAAAGTCATTGACTACCTATCAAAACCCCAGTACTGCACCTGGGACACCTTTCAAGTTGTTGATTTGGGAATCTAAGAGTTCCCCCAAAGCAATATAGAATATTGCTATTGGCCCAGGTTGCCTCCCAGAGCTTTAAGGTAAGATCCTATTGCTAAAGACAAGATACACTTTGGAGGCCAGACATGGAGGAATCAAGCCGAAATTGACACAGAAACCTCCCCCACAAGAGCGTGCTCTCATAGTATTACAAGGAGAAATGGAAGCCAAGGGAGTAGAGCAGTTAATAGTCCTAGCTAGCTGTACTGCTTACAAACCACAAAAATGACCAGAATGGCAAGTTATTATAAAAGGTACAATTATGGCACTTATATCTTGGGGGGTGGTAACCAAGTGCTACCTAAGTGAACTTATGGCTTAACTTAGTGGGAGGGAACTCCTATCTGTCACTGTAAACTCTGCCAACTGCCTATGGCTGGAAAAGCCAAAGGACCTGGAGAAGAACCCACTACTGCCAGTTTCTCAAGGCAGTACAATTTCTAACTGAATTTTAAATCTTTATCTTCACAGATAAGTGTATCTCTCACTGCTGATCAAAATGGCTTCATTTTGCAGTACAGAGACCATTACTGAAATCTGCTACTGCTGAACACAAAGAGAACAGTTAACCAGTGGTTTCCCATACAACCACTATGAATTAAGCTCAGGGACCATCATTGAATAGAGGAGGAAAGATTAAAGAGCCAGAATATCTGCTTCAAGATAGTATAGTGGACACATGTACAGGTGGACACAGGGCAGAGGGGTAAGCATGATTCAAATACATTGTATAAAACTCTCAAAGAATAAAAAATTAAAGTATTTTCCTCCTATCATTATTTAACATAGAAAGTTACACATCTGGTTCTAGGCCAGCCTGGATCCATGAGATGTTTACCAAAATCAAATAAAAAAAATAAAATTTCTGCTTGAGGTACCAACTCCAGATTCATAAAAAATATTAAATGATTATTTTACCTGGGACTAGTACAGACTCCCAACACAGTCTTGGCATTGTACTATGTATTTGTGTTAAGTAGCATTCTGAAGATTCTCTACATCCTGCAGTGCTAAATATTCATTCAAGATAATTTTTTTTTGGGGGGGACAGGGTTTCTCTGTGTAGCTTTGGAAACTATCCTGGCACTTGTTCTGTAGACCAGGCTGGCCTTGAACTCACAGAGATCCGCCTGCCTCATCCTCCCAGGTGATAGAATTACAGGCATTTGCCACCACCACCTGGCTTCAGCAAAGAATTTTAATTCTCATGTAAAATAAATATATCAACCTCATTAGTGTGCAAATTTGCTATAGTCTTTTAATAAATGATAGTTATGTGTATACCAAAGAATTGTTTCAAAATAAATTCCTTCAGCATTTATTATCAGTGAATGTTTAGTTTTTATTTATATATATGTTTTAGATACTTATGTGTTTGGAGGTACATAAAATTTGTCAGGCAAAAGCACCATGAGTGGAAAAAGTTTAAGCACTCTTATAATACATAAACAGATGAGAAACATGACATGCAAATTGAAGCAGAACTTGATTAATATATAGTTAGGTACCTACATTACAAATGGAAGTAAAGAGACACTGGGAAATTGTGCAGCAACAAGAGGGCATGGTTTTCCAGTACTTTCCCTTGAGAATATGTTACAGGAAGATGACGATAATATTTTGATGTTCCTTCTTGCAGAGTTGAATAAATCACTGTATACTTGGAGCTATTCAAAAATTGCCTTGAAACTAATCTGGTGGATTAGGATTATTATTATTGGTTAGAGAAAGCTTTAATAGTATTACTTATTGCCATCTCATTAGTATTATTATTGTCAGATAATGTCATTGAGTGCTAGAGGATTATAACAAATACTGCATTTTCTTATCTCGTTTTTGATGTGTTTATGATGGCAGATATATGCAAGCTTTGAAATGTCTGTTTATGATTGCTCCTTGAAAATTACAACAGTCTTTACTCCCTCAGACACTGTGCAGAGCTGATAGACCTTCTGTTTTGGACCTTCTGGTTTGGGTGACATTGGGAATTAGACATTTCATCTGTGCTGAACTACTGCTGTGCAGAAATACAAATAAAAGTAGTATTCTCACTGAGCAGTAATGGCACATACCTTTAATCACAGCACTTTGGAGGCAGAGACAGGCATATATCTGTGAGTTCAAGGCCAGTCTGGTCAATAGAGCAAGTTGCAGAACTTCCAGGGCTACACAAAGAAATCCTGTCTTGAAAAACAAAACAAGTAAAAAAGTAGCAGTCTCTAGACAGAGCTATATCTTGGGAAACAAAAATAGTGTTATAAATTGACATTTTTTATTTATTCCATTAAACCAAATATCAAAATCATTATTCTAATTTGTGCAATGATTTATTCTTTATGTGTACATGTGTGTGCTTCTGTGTGCACATGCATGTAGGTGATGCAGGAGACAAGAAAAGGATGCCAGATCCTAGCTGGAGTTACAGGAAGTTGTGAGCTGTTTGCCATAGGCACTGGGAACCAAACTCAGGCCCTCTGTGGGAGCAGCAACCACCTTAACCACCACACCCTCTCCAACCACTGTATTTCACTTTTTATTTTCCTTTGTGAGAGTCATTTAAATGTTTCTCTTTGGTAATTGGACATACTGCTTTTAACTTAGCAGAGATGATAGCCAAAATTCAATGAAAAATATAGCATCATGTGCGGTCCTTTTGTGAAGGTCGAGTACTAGAAACTGCCCTATAAGAAAGTCTCATTACATTTGAAGGTTCTTAAGGAGTATTTAAAAAAAAAAAACACTATTCTTTCCTCATGGGTTGGGTTGGTTAACAACGGGCAATATTCTTTCACGTTTCTCATTGGTATGGCTGTCTTGCTCAACTGAAGTTTTCTTACTTGGCTTTGTAATTTTATTAACTTTAGTCAAATCACCAAGCTGTCTTACTATAGACCAAACTTGTATGTTCTCCAACTTAACGTCCATGTTGGAATCTAGTCACCCATGTGACACTATTTGCAGAAGATAATTGGCCCATGAGAGTTCCACCCTCATGAATGGGACTAGTCTCTTTATAAAATATCTGCAGAGCTGCCTGCCCTTTCCATCATGCCAAGATATGTCCGAAGTCATGAGCCAGGAAACGGGCTCTCATAACACACTGACTCTTCAGGTATCTGTCTGATCCTGATTCCCGTTCTCCAGGACTGTGAGAAATAAAATTCTATTAAAGCAGTTCAATGGGCTAAGCCTTTTCAAAATATTCAAAGTATGGTTTAGAAAAAGAAATTTTTGAGACAAAATCTGTGTAACCCAAACTGGCCTCAAGTTCAAGATCTTCCTGTTCCAGTTTCCCAAATTCTTAGGATTACAGGACCATGACACTGCACCCAACTATAGACTTACTCATATGTGTAGGATGTTACACATAAATTATTTAAAACTGAAATTATTTAAAACTGAAAATTGCATAATTACTTCTTTCTTTTTGTATTCTAGATAGGATAAATTTGGTCATTCCCATCCCAGAGAATACCCTGTCAGAAGTCTGACTTTTTCTCATGAATTGTGAATGATGGGAAATATCTTTGGGATAGAAAGTGAATATAAAAAGACCTGTGGCTTTACACAGACACCCAAACCCATCCTAATGTATTGAGTTTTCTTAGGCATAGAAGTGGGGCTTTGCTTGTCTTAGAATAAAACCCCATATTTTGTACTGAGCAAATATTTTGTACCAGTGGAGTGTAGGTGCTGATTACTGTGTGGCAGGCTGGTCATAGATGAAGAAAATATTCCATACATAAGGAAACATTAGTAGTAGTATTTTAAATACTTGATTAAAAAATAAGCCCTTTCCCAATTTCTAAACCACTACTTTCCTTCTTACTCAGGACACATTGATACCTGTGGGAGAAGTAGAAAGGGAAAAGCTATCTTTAAAGCCATCCTGACAGCCATGCCAGCCACGGAGTTCAAACCCTTTACATGTATTAGGGACACATTCCACAAGTGACACTTCAAAGGCAAAGTCAGGAGGGCTGTGGAGACGGTTCACTGAGTGAGAAAACTAAGTTTGTATCTATCTGTAGTAAAAAACAAAGATATAAAACAAAACCAGGTCAAATGTTACAGAAAATATCTCAATTGTTATATGACATTTGCTCAGATGATTGAAATACAACTTCTTGTGATTTCTTCCATATGCAGAATGATATTATAATCAACATTCAAAGTGTCTCCCCACCTACCTTTCCACTGTGCACTAGATATATAGGTTGGCCTTGCATATCAGCATGCACCATCCATCCCAGAATTTCTGTGAGCAATACGGATCAGATACAATACTCACTGGTACTCATTAAAATAGCTATTCATTCCTCTATAGATAATCCTGGTATGAAGACTATGAATCTTTTAGGATGCAGTCTTCTAGCACTTAGCATACTGCTTCCCAACCATAAACCAGCAACTTCATTTTTGAATATGAACACAAAAAATACACAAGTGAAAAGTCCGCGGTGAATGTCATTAATGTTTTGTCTTCTATCAGTCCAGTCTCTTCTGTTTGCTCATTTTTGTGTAAGTGTTAATCAAGTATGGATTATTCAAAGACAATACCTGGAGCTGAGAATTCAGTGAAGAACTCGGCCTTTACTTGTGGTCATTGATATTGAACATACTTTTGCTACATTTACAAAAGAGAGAGTAATATACACACAAATGCACATATTTCGAGCTTTCACTACCAAATGCTGAATATTTTATTTCCTTCTTTACTTTATCATTAAAAAACACTGCAAAGAACACGTTTGCACAAAAGAGCTTGACATATATTTTATATTATCTTCAAGCCAAATATTCAGAACTGGAAATGAGGGCTTAAAGGACTCTCAAGTTTTTAAAAGTGTAAAAGTAAAAACCAGGGCTTTAAACCTTAGATAAGGCATGTTCAGATCAGACTCAAAAATCCTCCCATTACTCCCTGACTCCCAGAGAGTTTGTTTCCCTCCTTGAATACGATGACTGATGCCCAATGTGTTAATATATTCTTAAATATATTAAATATATTGTATATAAATATATATAAACGTAACACATATACAGATGTTTAGAAATATGTGTATGCTGTTTCATTTATTACCTCTTGTTTTCTTAAGGCACAGATACAATATGCTATTAGCATATTGTAATATCCTTACATGAATTTGCCAACATTAATGTTAAATTCTGTTAATTCTTTTACTTGCATAATGGCTGGTGGAGTAGATATCCCAGGAATTATTCAACACATTTTCCCTTATGGATCCTTAAGTTCTTTAGTAATTTTTATAATTACAGAAGCTAAGAACATCCTGACTTTATTGCAATTCACACATGGTGAGTTTCTCTGTAGTATAAACTCTGGGAGTGGAATTATTTGGCCAAAGGGTTTGTGTTTTTGTAGCTTGTGTAGCTACTGCCAAGTTGCCTTCCAAGAGAGACTGTGTGGTTTCCTCTCCTGCCGGGTGACATGAAGGTATTCATCTCCTAGCCAGGCTATAACAGTAGGTGTGCCTCCTGTTGTCCATGTATTTCAGTAATGTTTGGAGATTCACACTAGTTGCTTAGGAAGCTTTAAGGATCAGTTTTTATACTTCTGACTACATTTACTCGATGTTTTGATGCACATTGATGTACTTATTTTAGAGAGGAAGATGGTCTTACTCTGCTATATAAAAATGGACAAAACAGTGAACATGGTACAATACAAGGTGGTTGTAAGTGTTTTCCAAATTAATAGACTAGAATTTTCCTTGTTCGGTGGCAATTTTCACAAAATGTCTATATTGAAGATCCAACTGTGTAGGTGTGTTTCTATTTTCCTGCTTTGAATGTATTTTCAAGCAGAAAATTTTCAAAATGAGAAAAGACATTGTGGCATTCCAGAAAAGCACACAGATGCTTCAGCCAAGGAGCCTGGTGTGCGGTTCCAGCTCACTGCCCAAGTCTGAACCCTGCTACTTGTATGCTCCCTAGTGCCTTGCTTACACCATCTAAATTTCAGCTTCCTTTTCTCCTTCCTGGGCTGGTGCTTGAACCCAGGGCCCTGCACATGCTATAGGCAAATGCTACATCACTGAGCTTCACCCCGAAACTGAAGTTGAGCTTCTGTATTTATAAATTATAATTAGTAGAACTTGGTTATTAGAAAGGCTACACTGAATGTAATAATTACTGCTAACATTTATAATATCACCATGACAGCACTATTCTAAATTCAAATAACCTGTGTAATTATAAGATAGATGCATATCCATGTTTATGTAGATACTAGATATGTCTGTAGAGTTTAGCATAATACAAATTATAATCTTGTTGAATATAGAAAGATTGCTGCCAAATTTCCCATGCCTCTTGAATACACACACACACACACACACACACACACACACACACACACACACACACAAACACAACACAAACACACATACATACATGTTTTCAATGATAGATCACAAAAAAAGCACATGTGAGACTCAGTGCTCATGAATCAGTCTCGTATTGCATAGGGATGAACTCTGGTTGTTTGGGGAAAAAAATAAAGTACTCATAAGTAATGTGTTGAGACCGCATGTGAAGGAGACTGAGTTAGTTTTGGACCAGCAGAAAAGGTTGATTAATTCTCTGAGCATCTACTCTGTGTTTGGTAGTACAATAGGCACAGGGATAGAGTAATGGACCCTGCTTTTATGACGTGTAAAGCCAAGTAAAACATTTTGAGGGTAGCAGTGTAAATAACACAGCTTCATCAGAACTTTTTAGCAGTAAAAGAAGCATTCCCAGATGAGGAAAATATCTAATTATTTCTATCACCTACATGATATATCAGAGAAATGGGCTCTAACCCAGAGACGTCACCTAGACATTAAAATAAAATCCATTTTCAAATCCAAGCTTCCGAAACTACTTAATGATATTTACCACCAAAGAAACTCGCACTACTTAATACTATGTTTTCTCCACAGTAGGTCTTGAACAGAAATAATAAAATATAACAGAGAGCCCCATAGGAGTTTTATTTAGATAGTTCCAATCTTGCACAGAGATCCTTTTATGGTTGAAATTATCAATGAGTAACATTTCAGTTTCTTCCTTTACTAACTAGAGTTATAACTTATTATATTTCACTAATAGAAAGTCTAACTTTATTTAATTAGAAGTAAACACTTAAATTCTCACAATTAGACACATCCAGAGGTTAGCAATTTTAAGCCGTTACTAATGCATGCTCACCACCTAGTGGCATTTGTGGTAAACTGCAGATCCATTACAGTGTATTCTGATAATTTAATTCGTGGTTGACACCAGAAGCTTTGTACATAGTTCCAATTTTCTAAATAATTTGTAGACTTTAGCATCTCCCACTATTTCATTTCAATTCCTACTGTACCCTCTTCTCAGATAGCCACAACATTATCTTGACATTGTGCTACTAGCCTGACTGAATTCTCCAATACCTTCATAACTCTGAAATCTATGCCATTGCTCTATCTAAGAAATGAGAAAAAGTCTGTTTCTGACACATCCAGCAGAGTCACCTGCACTTTCTGATTGTTGAACATGCTGGAGGATAACAAGGAATTCATGTGTGATCACTTTGAGTATACACCATGCGTCTGATCTCTCTACCTGCAGTATCGTTCCTGCTTCTCCATCACCAGGATAATTCTAGTCCATTCTTCAAGCCCATTGCATATAATTCCCTGACTGATAATTCAGCTCTTCTTGTACTCAGTTCCAAAACTGAGTTTTGTTAATTTGTGTTGTCCTCTTATTTGGTCATTTGTGTCTGCTGAATAGCAGATGGTTTCTTGGATGAGAAGAGGGAATGGTGAGAAAACCTCTGAGGATAATTATTGTTCTTACATGTTTAAAAATACCCCTTCATCACTGCTCCCAACCCAGGGAAGAACACAAAGTGTCGTATTTCCCTGAGGGCTGCAGCCAGCAGTACCTAGGAGCATTTCACCACTCTGATCCTTTAGTCTGCAGATGTCTTGCATGTGGCTGCTGATCACCCTGTGTCTTTCCCAAGTTATAACACATGTGATATTTTCAACAGCAGTAATAGCCTCATGTTCATATATCTGCATAACCAGCAGGAGGGAAAGCAGCATGATACTTTCTGGTAATTTAGGTCAAAAGAACAGTTCCTCTTTGATTGCCTAAATATTTTAGGTGAAAATCAGGGTTAAAATTTAGCAAAGGTTTATCTCACTCCTTAATTTCAATTTTGCAGGTCAGTTGTAAGTGATTAATGAATGCTGTACAAAGGTCACTATCCATCTTTAAAATGCATCAATCCTGAGTTGGCAACCTTCTACCTTTGAAGAAACTTTTGCTGTTTCACAAACACATTAGACAAGAATGTGGTTTGATCAACAGACATGGGATTTACGAAATGAACATTTGTTCACATAGCCATCATCTTTCTGTTTCTGATTAAAACTACTACAACAATAACTTGTGGGCCTAGAAAACATTGTTCTCAATCCACATATAACATGAAAGAGCAAAGGTATTAATTTACCCACTTGAGTCCCCAATGGCATGGCATTCTGATAGGAATACACATTGGTCTTAATAAGATGGATAACCCAAGGAATGCACACATAGCAAGCTGGTGTCTCAGAGTTCTGTGCTAACCCTGTAGTTCTAAGCCTATAATGAGATTTTTAATGTTCTTTAATTTGGAATAAGGCTTAAGATAATTTGAAATAAATTTTTATAATGCTCAAATCTCTTCACCATGTAAAATGCTGCAGCAACTACTTTGCCAGACACAATATTTTCTTGACTCATACACATATTCAAAGTTTATGAATATATACATTTCAAAAACTAAAATTCACGTTGATTTATCATTCTTAAAATAAGTTTCTCTACACATGTCCATTTATCTCTAGACAAACAGCCAGTGAAAATATGATTTGTCGAGGATTTGAATTTGTGTATCCATAGGCTGCATATTCTTACAATAAAAAGTGAAAAAAACCCACTTACATGCCTTCAGTTATCTTTGTTGAATTTGATTTCTTGGATACAAATAACCAAACTCTCTCAAGTAAGCCTGACACTGATAATGAATATGTTTCAGATGCCAACAGGAAAGCTTGCTACTGTTGCAATTAAATGCAAATGTTTTGAGTGCAGGCAATATTAAAGTCAAGTTTAAGCCAGTGAATGAGAAAATTTAGAAGTTAAGTGGCTCAAAAGGAGTAATTTAAACCTGCTGAGTCAGGTTTTCCCAGTGAACAAGCTGCCCCTTGGGAATAAATCTGGCATGGTTATAAGCAATAGGAACTCTGTCTGTTAGATTTCATAATTTTAATATGAATGGAAATGTTATTCTCCACAGCATGGCAATTTATGTGAGGTACACAGGGCTTCATTCTGAGGGGTTCTGTCTCTGTTTATTTAGCCAGTTAGTACCTAGTATGAATACAGTGCTTTGGAAGATGATGAACTGTATCCTCACTGTATGAACAGTTTTCCAGAAGACATGCTGGACTGTGTTCTCACTGTGTGCACAGTGTTATGGAATAGATGCTGGATCATGTCCTCACTGTATGTACAGTGGTATGGAAAAGATGCTGGACTGTGTCCTCACTGTGTGTACACTGTTCTGGAATTTGTGTTGACCTTCTGTACCCTTAAGTTGCTTAACAGACCCTATAGGAAAACATCTCCCAAAATTTACAAGTCCTGAAACTTTTAAAACAGAAGAGACTTGACCAAAGAAGTTATTAGGCAGGGAGGCAAGATTAATCAACGAAAATTTCCTGGAGAAGGTGACAACACAGGAGGCAGAACCACACAAGTTATTGTGTGGAGATGAGAAACCAAAGTGATGAATTAAAGCCAAGAGTCCATGTCAAGGAGAACCCAGATAAAAGGAAGTTTCCAGATGCTTTAATGCAGGGCACCTGATCAGCAATGTAGGGATCATTGATTCCTCCTTGAAGGACAAACTGTTCACTAGTCATCTTCAGGATACATGAAATGTTAGGGAACCCCAAGAAGTAAATCAATTTAGAATCTTATTTACAACTCATGTCAAAACATATAATTGTATAGACATGTTACAAATATCATTTGACTTTTATAGACCATTGTACAGAGTGTCTCTAATAAATAAAATTCTCTAATTAATGAAATGTTGATACATCACAGTGGAAGTGTGAAGTTGGACCTGTTATGCATTGCTGTGGAACACTTTGGTGTAAAGTGTTTTAGCATACCTGTTTCTGATAAGTAGAATTACTCAATCTTTCATATTATGCCAATAGTTATGATGCTAAATTTAAGAAGGCATATTACATGAGACCAACCACACATGCCAACAGCAACCTGGAGAACTCAGACCTCATAGCTCCTTCAGGAGGCTCTGATACTGCTCAGTGCAATATTTTAAAATTAATGTATCTAGCTTTCTCTTCAGTGCTCAAATGATAGTTGTGTAATAGCAGTTGCTACCACAAAGTCAGGAATCAACTGCAATATGGAAAGTGGGAATTTCTAAAAACCACTTGTATTGTAGGCCATTAGAGTGGTAAATACGTGCATATCTTCAATTTGAATTCCACTTTGTGGTTTCCTGATGTGACTGCTATGAGTTTATCCTTTCTAAATCTGATTCTTTGATAAGATCTTGGCTAGTAGTGAGCCCTACTTCTCAAGAATATGGCATGGCTCATATGTGGTGATTCCATTGAAATGTCTATCCCAGTGTTTGGCCTATAGGAGTAGTTCATAAATGTGGCCCTTACTTCATGAATGTTTAAATGATATTACAAAAGCTTTGACTATCATTAAGGCAATGGAATGTTATAGCAAGTTTTCTACAAAGAGGGAAGCTACAGGAAGAAATTAATCTACTATGGCCAATAACGGGAGAGAAGAAAGAACGGAGAGAAAGCCTACCCTATCCCTAGCAACAGTTTAAAGTGTTTCTGCTGTTTTTTTCCATCTGGAGCATGGCAATCCTTGTCACCTGTTTTGGCTAAGAAGTAGGAATTGAGCTAGAAACTTGGATGGCTCAGTCTTGGGTCAAACCAGGAACTTGCTACAGGATCTTAAAGCTTGTCTGCAAAGGTGGTAGAAAGAGAATCGAGCTATGAACTGAATTTCTGCTGGTGAATTCAACTCAAAAGGAGTGGGGAAGTGCCCAAACTTCTTGTTATTGACAACAACCTGGCAACAGAACATCTGTGACTGAGCTGTTTAAAATATAGCACTCAGTTTTCAACCCAAAATAAATGTAAAGAAAAATATATGAAACCACCTGTACTGTTGATTAGCTTGAGGAGTCCTGTTTCTGTTACTTCATGTCAGATGAAAGGAACTTCAGCACAATCCAATTGTCCCAGTCACTAAAATGTGGTTTGGCTAGTGTGCTAGATGGGAGAGGCACCAAGATTAATTATGCCCTTGCCCACACACTCTTAGGACACTCACTATCTGGTAAGTTCCATAGTAGAGGCAGAGAAGGATAGGGAGATGACTAACTGGGAGAAAGGAAGTCTTCACAAAAGAGAAAAGTGATTTTCTAATGTACTGAAACAGGAACATCAAATAGAAACAATGCAATTACATGTCAAAAGAAAACCTAGGGGATCACTCCCTACTAAATCCTGCCTGGCTGCACTAAAACTAATTGTAAATTTGGACTTGGTAAAGTATTAAATGTTGAGCATATTAGAAAGCCTATAAATGTAATTGTATCTAACACAATAAAAATATAGTGGAGATTCTGCAATATGCCAACCATGGATTTCATGCTAAGGAGAAAGAAAACACAACAGAGAAGACAGAGAACAGAGAACAGACTTTCAGGCTCTGTAAGGTGATATATGATAAAAGAATGTGAAAAGCGTTTTCTGACAGCGTGCCAACAAGAGGCTACCAAGAACATAAGTAACAATGCCTGTTCAGGCTAGGCTGGCCCCACAGAGAGGCAGAGCCCACAGCCTCACTTCTCTAGGCATGGCCATGTGAAGGCAAGCCCAGTGGTACCAGACCATCCAATTTTTCCAGAGAAACACTGCTAATTAAAAACTAAGATCGCTTAGTTTTTTGATACTGTTTTAAAATCCTATCCACAACTAGATTTCATTCCTTTGTTATCAGTTGCAGCATCTGTGTTTTCAAAAATACATGAAGAATGATTTTTGTGGGTAAGAATGCCAGCATGTGGGATAACTAGGGATGGGGGTTTGAGAACTGGGTATTACCCTGCCTGTGCCATGCAAACTTGGTAAAGTTCCTTAAAAGGCTTTGAGGTAGTCCTCCCCAGGAAAGCCTTCCAGTGTCTAACAGTCAGCCTTGAAAACATACGTACAAGTAACATTTTTATGTATCCAACAGGCTATGTTTAAGAATATATATGTATATACAAATCCATATATGTGTGTACTAACAGTTAATGAAAAGAGAGGCCCTGCATTTGAAGGAGAGTGGAGATAGTATATGGGGATAATTGGAAGGAGGGAAGGAAAGGAAGTTGTAATTAAATTACAATCTCAAAAATTTTTAAAAAATCCAAAGGCTCTGAGTATTGGGTTCATGATCTTTAAACTGGGATTAACAGACCTGCCCGCTGGGGATTTTACAAGAAGAAAATGTGAATCAGCACGCAGTAAGCTGCTTATGTGTATTGTTATCTTTGGAAAACGCCTTATGAAGGAAGGGGAACAGGTTCCTATGGTATGGGTAGGACTTTGATTGGCACAAATGACCTGGTGACATAACAGATATCGAGAGCTAAGACACAGACCCTAAAATGAGAAAGATCTCATCCTGGAAAAATTGACTTGCTGTCTTCCTTTTCTTTGCTGAAACACATCCATGAAGGAGAGTGTACAGCCAAGTACCAGCAGGTCAAACAGTGACCTGGGTCTGGGGCTCTTGAGTGCCAGCCTAAGAAGGTTCTTAAGCAAGAGAACACCAGGTCAGGGCTGTTTTTCTTATAGCCATTCACTAACACTTATTGAAAGCTTACTGTTCCTTGGATACAATAATGAACAAGGCAATAATGAACAAGGCAGACAAGCAAACTCGTTAATCTATTGATAATGCAAGCTAGAGATGTTAGAACAGATTTGTGTTAGTCTGCAATACTTTAGGATTGTAGAGACTAATTGGCAAGGCATTGCTAGTCTCCAGCAACAAGTAGTGAGGGTCTGATTTCAGACAGTGACAGTAAGATGATCAAAAGTAGAAGAGTCAAGAGATGCATTAACTAGGCAGTAGGAAAGAAAAAGCCATATAGGACACTGGCAGAGCTGGAGCTTTTGGACTGGAGTGACAGAGCAGTTATGACATCATTAGCAGAAACACTCATTTCTTGATTATGGTAGGTTAACTTTATCCTGCTGGAGTTTTTGTAAATGGCCTGTTGATGGATCCATTGCTGTAACAGCTTAGGAAAAATAGTTGTTTCTGAAGAGGTAATTCACTATCCTATCCTATGATATGTAGAGATAATGAGATTAAATTGTGTTTACTCCCCAAAATATCAAAGGCAAATCCTGGACATAGCATTTCTACTTAGATAACCATTGTTTAAGGCATCAGAGAACGAATGGGAAGACTCCAGAGAAGTCTACTGCATAGAATAAAAATCTTCTCCAGCCAAGTCTTATGCCATGATGTTCTGGCTATGCAAAACCTTAATATAGTATTGTCTAAGAGGAAGTTTGGGTTCAAATTTGAGGGCTTGGCTTGAGAGCCACATTTCTGTTCTGCAAGAACATCAGTGAATGACTACTCAAAATGGGTGTATTAGAATGCACCAGATCACTTGTTCTCAACATATGGGTTGTGACCTCTTTGGGGACCAAATGACACATTCACAGGGGTGGCATATCAGCTACTTACATTATGACTCATAACAGCAGTAAAATTATAATTATGAAGTAGCAATGAAAATAATTTTATGGCTGGGGTCATCACAACATGAGGAGATGTATTAAGGGTCACAGCTTCAGGAAGGTTGAGAAGCACCGTTCTAGATGGATATCTGATAGCTCAGAGAGTGTTCTCTGGTGCAAGGCGTGGGATGGGACAGAATAGTTGCACTGGATCATCAGCAGAGAGTTGTGGCTTCTGTCTGTTTTATTTTTGCATTTCTTCTGAGGGACAGTGAGTGGGGAGAGGTGGAAAGAGGTTGGGGGTTCTCCTGACCTCATATTCACTTCACCTTCTTACAGAGAGTAGGGACATACAGAGATAGGAAAAGGTGATAGGAAAAGCAAGTGGAGAAAAAAAAAACAAAACAAAACAGCATTTTCTTGTTTTCCATCTACATCTGAAGTTCCTCAATCACCAGTTAATTTTAAATTCAAATATCAGCAATAGTGACTGTAACTGAAGCATATATCAAAAACAGCTAAGGGAGGATTTTTGGTGTTCTTAACACAGAGAGATGATCGATGTTTGAAGTGACTAACAATCCAGTTGCCTGATTTCATTATTGCACATTGTATGCATGGATTAAAATACTAAAATGCATGTATTTACACTATTAGTATTTAGATCAATGCCTGACACAAAGGAAGTGCTCCACAGAAACTTGCTGAAGAAGTTAACAGTTGGAAATGAATGCTTATTTGTGCAGGTGGGCCATAGAGTCAAATTTATTACGTGATTTTTTTTTTAGCATTTTGCTACTAGCAACAACTGTTCCCCCCACAGAAATTTATGTAACAAAGTCTTTTTTTTCTTATTTAGCAGTTAAGTTCAAAACCTGGTGGTTACTAATATTGATTTAGATGGTCAAGATCTCATTTGAGCTCTAAAATCTTCTATTTTTCTATCAAGCTTTTGTTTGTTGCCTTGTGGTAAGGATATGGCTGTACCACCTGGAGGCATTACATTTAAAAGGAAAAAGTAGATAAAAAGAGGAAGAATGGAGACAGCTAAATCTTTTCTCCTCTTACACAGACAGTAAAGTTTTTTGCAGACTCCTCCTGGGAAAATACTCTCTTTCAGCTTTTTGGTCAGAATTATACTAGATGGCCACCCTCATCCTCAGACACTATGAAACGTTTAAAAACTGAAGTTTTAGGTCAGAATCTTTGCTTTTATGTATAAACTCAGGTTTCCATGGACAAATGGGGAGACAATTAAGAGCATTGGCCACACGTTTGGAGGCTTTTTGCTCCTCTCTCCTGCATTCTCAAATTACCCTTTGCTTTGTATTAATTCATTTGCTACCTATTTCCAAACCATATTAAAGGCAAAAACTCACATTTTAATCATTTCCCCTACCTTTGATACACAGTCCCTCAATAGGTATGATTGCACATCTTGACAATGCTATAATTTTTAAAGTACATGTAAAATGATGCTTTTAAAGTAGTTAAAGAAAAACAACACTGGTTCACTTTTACATTTGTGCATTAGCTATGACTCGATTTTATATACACTCGTCAAAGTAGGCTGAAGAAGTTTCATCAGGGAATAAGAACAAATACAAACAATAAACTGAAAACATTTTTATAATTGTAATAACAGCACAGATAAAACTAAAATTCACATATATAAAATGAAGCTGACTTCCTGTTTCTTGTCCTCTAATGGATTCTGTATCACAGATATGTAAATTACTCTACTAATACCAATTCTTTCAGGACTAGGAAACTTGAGTGGTTACAAATGCAGCTGAAAAACTTTCAATCTTCCTTTTATTAGGCCAGAAAAATTCCACAATTTAGTTCTAACTAATTTTTTTGAGAAACATTATTCTCATGTTGCCCTGGCTGTCCAGGAACTTGTGATCCTCCTGCCTCTGTCTTGTGAGTGCTGGGATTCCAGTCATGTACCATGGCACCAACATTTCTAACACTGTCGCTCATAATTCTTAAATAAGAATATTTTTCTGTCTGGAAAATTGCACTCACAGCCACTCCCTCTCCCGCAAGGTCACTCCTTGACCAGGAGTCCTCAGATATTTGCTTGACTTGTTTGAATCCAGTTTAAACTTCAAATGCTATCTCGGTTATCAACCAGATTGTATGGTGAATAGCATTATTTAGCTGGGAACAAAGTTTGCCTTTGACATACTGTCTGCCAGCATTATTACTCCAGTTGTCCATGGGTCATGTGTGTGAATAGCATTCTTTCCATCCCACGCAATGTCTTAGCCACTGACACATTGTAATAACAGCCATTTCATAAGAGGAAGGGTGCTAGAATCCTACTCAACATCATGCTCACTAGTCAACACTATTTATGCATTTTCTAGCATACTTTATGTTTAGACTTCCTTGGCCATACAGCTTCTGCAGCAAGTACTCATCTCTGCCATACAAAGCATGAAAACAGTCACAGATCCTAAGTGAAAAAACTGGGTTTGGGGTCAGCGAGATGGTTCAGTAGATAAAATAACTGTCAAACCTGATCACCTGGGTTTGGTCTCTGAATCCTAAAAGTGGGAGTGAAGAAATGACTCCCTCAGTTTATCTTCTTACCTCCTCCATACTTGCATAACACACACACACACACACACACACACACAGAGAGAGAGAGAGAGAGAGAGAGAGAGAGAGAGAGAGAGAGAGAGAGAGAGAGAGAGAGAGAGAGAGAGAGAACAAACTGTGATAAAATGTCTATAAATCAGATGTAGTTGTTCTCTAAAACTTGATTTATACAAACACAGATATAGCTTGGTCCATGAACAATAGTTTTCTAACATTTGTTCTACTCCAAACAATCTATATCATTGATTGTTCATGAGAGGCAAAGCCACATGGTCCAACCATGGCAATGAAGGCAGATCTGGAATCCAGGTCTTTAAATTAAACACGGATGGTCTTTAATTGCTTACTGAATTAGGATAATTTCTCTACAACTATTGAGCTTTTGTAACTAAAAGGCAGTTCTGAGATACTTCACAAATGTCTGATCAGATAACTTAGATTATATGATTTGCTGAGGGTTTTATTCTATTCCATTGATCTGAAGCAAATGAACCTTAAAATTTACTATTTTGCATATTTATATTAAAGTGTGCTTATTAGGTAATAACTCCCTGTGGATTTTTCAAACATCCTTAGTGTTATTTAATTCCTTCCTTCCTCTCCCTCTGTATTACCCTCCCTCGATCCAGTTAGTCTCTTCCATCTACTTTCTTCCTTTCCCTCTTCACAGTACCCTTTTCTCCAAGGAACCTTCTTTCATTTTCTGCAATGACCCCGTCTTCTTTCATGGCTTCTGTAGTCATTCCAGCTTATATACTAAAATCTAAAGATTTGGAGCTAGGTTCTACAAATAAGGGAAAACCAGTGGTGTCTGTCTTTGTGGGTCTGGGTTTCACTAAGTATAGTTAGCATTTTCCAGTTCAATTCAGGTAAATGGACTTTTGAGTTAGTTTTCTTATTTATTTTCCTATGAGCATTTGCAGACTAGACAAACACATGCTAGGACTATATGTATAATAAGCACTCAGTGCTTGGTAATGGGAACTGGGTTTTGTGACAAAACTACCCGGGCAATAGAACTTTGCAGGATTGTTTATGGCAGTTCTGACTATATGTGGATGCCTGCCAAGCTTCTGAAGTAGTCTACTGCTTTACCCATAGTATATATCTTGTATGGCTATAGGACAAAGACCTTTGATTACTTGACCTCTTTAGCTTGTACTCTAAAAAACAAACAGCTCTGCATTGTTGATTTAAATTTTTTAATAGAATACAATTTCTGCATGGCAAGCTGCTATTCAATGACATTTTTCCTTCTATTAATAGCCCTGGGAGCCATGGGAAATGTAACCAACCTTCCCACACACATTTACATCTTGAGTCTTGTTATCAGCACTCTAAACCTTTCTATGTCTCTGGACTCTGTGTGGATACTATTAATTTCAAGACTAATTGGAGCTAGATGTGCTCTAGCACATTTCCAGCTCTCCTTAGTTACTAAAATGAAGAAGCAAATCAGAGGGGCAAATTGGACCTAATGTATTTTAATCTCCTAGGAAGATGCTGCCTTCACTGTACATGTGGACACACCTTCAAAGGCGGGTCGACCTGTGTGTCAGTGCTCTGCACAACCAGGAGGCTGAGGCATGAGTCAATGCCAAAAGGTCAAGAAATATGGTTATCCGAATATTTGGGCTGGAATGGTGGCCCCATGGCATTCTTGCCCTTGTCCCATGTACTGATCCAGGGTTATGTTTAGAAGTTGGGCATCCAGGTCTTATTAGTTGATATTCGTTATATTTAAATACCTCAATCAGTCTTAAAAATAGTTCAGAATCCTCACTAGCCTATACATTCTTGATTCTAATCTTCATCAAGGAGACAGAGTACCACATGATGAGGGAGAATGGGTATCCTATAGCTGATACCACCTAGATATACCACTTCAGATATATGTAGCCCTGTGCCCTGAAACTTGCAGGATAAAAAAAAATATTTTATTCAAACAATGGGAGAAGAGCATGTTTCTTCAGATTTGAGAATCTTTAAGTATTTACATTAAAGTGAATAAGAACATCATCAGGTTATCCACTGCTGAGCATAACCACTAAGAAGCTTTGGGCCAAGAGCTCTAGTAAGTACATCTTATAAATTCTGTGTAAGAAGTGCTGGCAGTATCCAATACACAGTTAGGGAAGATGGATATACAGAAGTGAAACAATCTGACTCATTGAGCCAGTAAATGATGAAGTTAGAATTTAAGCTGAAGAAGCTAACTGTTGTCTGAATGAAGCATTGTTCCAGTATGGACAACAACTGCATAAAACAAACAAACAAATAAACAAAACCACTATATTTAGTAGAAAATGAACTAGATGAGAAGGAAGACAGATGAAATAACATATTCCAGTTCTCTGTTCTCCAAATCACTGTTATTACAGAATATCTGCCACCTGGTGTTACTATCCATGACTGAGCAGTTATAGGGGAGTTGCCAGCCACAATCATCCACCATCAGACCTCATCAGTGTTCTCAAATTTATCAGTCTACTTGTTTCTTGTGTGATGCTACTTGTGTATAGCAATCCTGCATTCTTAGTTGTTTGACTCAGTTATTGGGGAGTAAAGAAATTTGGGCTTATACCCATTCTTCCTTTTCATATTTTAGACTTATTGTGGTGGTTTGGAAGGATTAAGAGGTATGTCCATGTTGGAGTATGTATTCTTGTTGGAGGAGATGTTTTATTGGGAGGTGTCAAAAATCCAGGCCAGACCCAGTCTCCCTGCCACCTCTTTCTGCCTGCTTCCTTTGGATCAGGAGGTAGCTCTCAGCTACTGCTCCAGCACCATGCCTGCTTGTTGCCATGCTCCCCACTAAGAAGATCATGGGCTGTACATGAGCCCCCAAGTCAGTGTTCACTTCCATAAATTGCTTTGGACATGGTGTCTCTTCTCAGCAATAGAACATAACCAAGACACTCGTGAACCTGCAGGACACTTTAAGGCATGTACAGATGTTTTGGCCTTCCCTTTCTGGACCTGAGGTAGTATGCTTCTCCTTACTACTTCAAATGATTTTGTTGGACTTGTAAGAGGTGAGCAAAAGGAGACAATGGTTTTTCCAGGTAGAAGTTTTAAGAGCCAGGACTCCTTTCAGCATTGTAATTGCTTGGTGAAGGTAATAATGAAGGTATGGAGCTGAGTGCCCTGCCCTCCCCTGGTACACATGGTACAACTGAGTGAAAACACTCTAATTTTAAGCCCTCGGGACTTGCAGTTATTTTTGTATAGAGGATCCTGACCTATGCCCTTTTACGCAAGATTTTCATGCTGCTGCAAAGTGTGACAAACACAGCAGAGGAGGGGTAGGGTTCTTGGAAGCCAGATAACAGGAAAATACCCAAGTGTTTCCAGAAGAACTAGAAATAGTGTTTAAAGGAAAAGGTCCTATCACACCAGCCTCAAGCCTTGTTACGACTCTCTGAAAAGACAAGTGTAGAGATTCTAATTCTTGCAACCAACCCAAATTATTTGGAGAAGCCTGCTGTCCTTCCCACACCCTCTTAGACACAAGTCTACATAGCTTCAAAACAATTTGGATGGTTTTGATTATTTGGTCAAACTGAAGCCACTAGTCGGAGCAATAATATTTTAATTTCCTGATATATATGATAAAAGTCGGAAGAACAACCAAGGGCTTTTATTCCTTTCCCTATTTCTCCTTTTAGTAATACTCAAAATGAGTGATACTGGTGTTAGGGGCTTAAACAGGAAGAAATTGAAGTCCATGACAGTGATGAATTAATAATGTTGCAAATTATAGTTTTTAGTTCAGGTAATTTAGCATACCAAATCACAGTTTAATTTCTTACTACAGAGCCCAGGCATGTACAATAGTGTGTGGGATAAGGGCAAGGCAGGATGGAGGGGGTGAGGAGAAACCAATAAGAAAGCACAAATGCAGGTGCCCTTGGAAGATTAACAGAAATGACCTAGGAATGTAAATGACAGTTTCGTAATGTGTTGCAGGGGCTACAGCCCTGAACTCCAGGATGCCAAGAGTCCTTGCTTCCTTTTGTTTGGTGCCTGTTTTTCCTGCTTGGTGAAATGTGAGGATCAGGTGCCCAGAAGGAATGCATACCGTTTGCTGAGCTCTTACATCTGTGCAAGGGACAACGACTGAGAGTGTTAGCAAAGCAGAGCTGCTGCTGAATGGCTTGTGTCCTTGACTGTGCACAAAGCTGCATCTAGGAGGGGTAAGGGGTGTCTTTTGTTCTGGGATCTGTTTGCCAGATAAAATAAACTACCATTCCCTTCATGCTTGCAACTATTTTTATATTCAGAATAGCTTCTTCAGTGAACTCACCTGTCTGAAGATGTTAATTGTAAAACCATACAACATGGTTCTAAGGCTGACAGTGTGCTTTTGCTTGGGAAACTGTAACTCAAGTCCATCAGTCCCATCCAGCCATTGTACAGTGTGATCAAGTGTTCAGACTCTGGAATAGACATACGCTCCCTCGTGCTCCTGTGTGTGTGTGTGTGTGTGTGTGTGTGTGTGCGCGCGCGCGCGCGCGCGCGCGCGCGCGTGGGCGCACATGCATGTGAGTTCTGAAGTTAAGGGTCGAAGAAACAGGCTACTTTACAAAGCCATATGACAACCCAGTCAAAACAATTGCTGTATCCCATCCCTTTCTTTCTAAGGAATGTGTAGATTACTCTGAAAACTGTGTATGGGTGCCTTTTTTTTTTGTGGGATACGTGCATTTGATTTCTGTTTGTCTGAGGCAGTCTCAAGCAATTCAGGTTGTCTAGAACTTACTATGTATCCAAAGCTGACCAAGAACTACTAATTGTTTTGCCTTGATCTCATATGCTCTGGAATTACAGGCATTCCCTTCCAAGCCTGGGTAGTTTTTTGTTGGTTTGTTTGTTTTTGCTGCCAGTTGTTTTTGTCTTTTTTTATTTCTAAAACTTATCTGAGTAGGTAAAAAAAATACAGCCCTGCATAAACATAAAAACAACAGCAACACAAAAACATCTAAGAAAGCAAAACAGTCCATATAAGTAGAGATATAATATCATTTATCATCCAAACTGGGGTAGAGTATGAAATGGAGTGCTATTAACAATTACAACCAGCATAAGCATAACCTTGGTTTGTACTCTAAACCAGCAACTACGCTTACCCATGTTCTGTAACTAATATGGGTATGAAAGTTGCTTAGGACTTAAGTCACCATCCCAGTAGAAGATCCCATCCAACCTCAAAGCCTGGTAGTTGCTCTGAGTATTTTAGCATGGTGAAGTATTTAGAAGGCTGAAGGAGCCTTGAACCAAGAGGATTTGATGGAGACTCACTTTGTGGATAGAGAAGGGTGAACCCTGAGTCACAATCACTTTACTGGAGAAGACCCCAGAGTGGAAGAGCACACAGCAATGACATTTACCCACAGCAATTACAGAGCCCCCTTTCTTAAAATTAAAACACTGGTCCTCTGAGGCCAGGAGTAGGGCAAAGAACACACCTTAGTTTGCTTCTTACACTTCAGTTTCCAGAAAAAAACCTTTCCCACAAGCTGTTAGCTCTATCTTCATGCAGTCCTCACAATTACTAATGATTATCACCACACAATTTTCTACCGCTTTCTCCTGGAGGGGTGAGAAGATTGCAATAAACTTGTAAGGGCAAGGAGAAGAGATTACACACTTTTACTACCTAGTGTGTGCAAAGAAATCAATATGCAAAGTGTGTTAGTGTGCAGTAGCTAAGTGGGAAGAATGTGTTTCCAGGACATTTCATTTATCTCTTTGCTTGAAAGGATGAAGTGACAGTGATACTGTGTGTCTGCTCACAGGTATGTTCCCATTTTAACACAACCTCAGTGTTTACTTGATTAATCATTTAACACATACAAATGCTCTCAGCTCTGTAAAATGCCCAACATTTGAACTGTCTTCTTAAAGCAATAACGTTCATGCATAAGAACCTAGATCTTCACAGAGAAACTTCTTGGTTAGAAATTGTGTGAGGGAAGCCCTTGCTCTTCTGCATACAGATGCCTGGGCTTGGTATGGAAGGGATGTGTAATTGGTGTGCAGGCTCTCCATGGAAGAGCATCATCGAAGGAAACATGGAGAGAATTACTAAATGTGTGTATAGAAAGACACATAGTAATAGTTACAGGGGAAGGGAAAGAGAAGGAAAGGTAGAAGGAAATCAGTCTTAGATGATTATAAAATATATATTATTTACCTGAGAGACTTAAGGTGTATTTGCTGTGCTTTTAAAAACTGCTCTTAATTACCCCAGAGACCAGAATTCTATATGAGATAAATATGTTTTTAGATAGTTTCCTAAAATATGTATAATTTACTCAAGGATAAAAGGACTGTGCTCTCTGGAGCCAGTCTCCCCACACAGGTGAATACAAATTTAAGTAGATTCCTAAGCAGCATATTATCTACAGATGCTAATGGAGTGGCATACCTGTGAAGGAGCTGGCAAGGTCCGTCAGTTAAGCACATAATAAAAATGTATTGAAAAAAATACATCGTTTCTCAGTGGACTATAATTGGCTATGCATAGTAAAAAGTCTTATTTTCAAAAACGCATTCTGTATCCACAGAGTTTTAAATCTCAGTAACTGTGTTATTTTTAAAACTCAGAATGCTAAGCAATATTAGTGAGAGTGGCAGAAGGGCCACATGGTGGATGTCATTCTACAATTTACAACTCTCTTTGACATCTTTTTCCCTTCCAGTTTTTCTGAAAGCAGATGTCACCTAAAGCCATAGGTGACATATTAAAAAAAGATGGAGAAACAAAATTTAGCTTTGCTTCCTTCTCTGATTGATGCTTCCAGAATTTTGTCAGTACAATTGACTTTAAAAGTATAGCTTTGTATTGTATGTGTGTAATATACATAACACACACACACACACACACACACACACACACACACATACACACACACAGAGAGAGAGAGAGAGATTTCCTTCTGTAGCTAAACAAGAAAGGTGAGAAAGACGAAAGACACACAGAAAATTGAAGTCTGTGCTATGCAAACTACCTAGCTATGCCGTTGATATGTCATTTGGTTTAAGATCTTTCTCATCCTACTGACTGAGAAACTTCTCCGCACATTATTCTCCAAGATCATTAACTCAGTTTTGCTTTCACATCAGCTGTATGGTTTGGTTATATGCACATATATATGAAGCCAGGCATGATGACACTTGGGAGGCAGAGGCATGTGGATCTTTGTGAGTTCTAGGATAGCCTGGTCTACATAGAGAGTTCCAGGACAGCCAGGACTGCATCCTGAGACCCTGTCTCAAATAAACACACACACACACACACACATACACACACACACACACACACACACACACACACACACGGGGTGGGGTAGTTGGCATGATGAATTCATCTAAGAATGTAAATGGACTCATAGTGAAAAAATACGAAAGAATATTCCATGCAAATGGAAATAAAGCAAGAATTGATGTGCCTATTTGAGTGACAGACTAAGAAAAAAACTGTAAAAAGACATCCTAGCTTTGAATTTTGAGATGTGTATGTTGAATTTGAAGTGTCTATTGTGATCAGGGAGCTGGGAAGGATGTATGGTAGGAGTGAGAAGCATCCTTCAGTGGGATAGCTAGCCACACATGACAAGAGAGTAGAGGAGTCATCCCGGGGCTAAAGATTAGTGGGGATATGAGGCTGTGAATAGCTGGTGGGGGTAGAAGGTAGGCTAACCAAAGTTAAGAATTATGAAAAAGCCTTATGGAAGCTACTACTTTGTATGATAATTTTTCAAAAAATTTAAAATAAAATTAAATCGAGGTACCCTGCTTGTGTGGATTACGCTTCTCCCAGAAGACATGGGTTATTAAATGAATATCTCTGTGTCAGGTGTGGCATGCTTCCCTACAAACTATTTATAAGGGAGAGTCCCTAGGTTTCCCAGGCAATACAAACTACAGTTATCACTTTCTGCACACATAAACTAGATGGTAAGACTCTATTGCTGAAGATAACACATTTTGCTTGCATTGCATGGACAAAGTAAGCTACAACTGACCTGTAAACTTCCTTCCCAATAGTTAGCTTTCATAGTGGTGAAAAGTGCTATGCATGCTACTGGAGAGCATAAGTTGACTTACTCAGAGATGGACTGTGCATGCTACAATACTAGTCAGCTATGTGAGATATGACCATGGGTTCAATAGCGGCATGACTGTTATGGGGATAAGTAGTTGTTTTCTACTTGGGATTTGATGTCTATTCCACATGAAGGAGTTCATGCCTGGTGTTTTAGACCTTGTCAAAAGCCCATGACTACAGAAATTATAAACTGTAGGTGGGGAAACCTATTATTGATGTTTTGATAAATAGACACTTGCTAACCCTTCCAAACATTTTTTTTTTATACCAATAGATCAAGGCTGCCACCATCCTCAGTGAGAGAAATTTCTTTTTGCAGTGGGTAGCAGTGTCAAATAACTACTAGAAATACTGAAAATAGGTGACTGCTGAATGCTCAGCCCTAAATGACATGTTTACAGTAACCTCTATAATGCTCAGAGAACATCACTGAAGAAAAGGCAAAAAGAATGCAAAAGTCAGAGGATGGGGAGGAGTGCAGTAAAATTATGTCTTGACGTGACATGGCAGCTGCACTTGTGGACTAACAGCAGCTATAGTTACCCACACAGAGCCACCATGAGGTGATTCCATTCAGTAATTTTATCAAGGAAAGGAAAGGGTATCATGAGGCTTTCCCTCTAGTTCAGGAGGTATTGACAAATGAAGGCTGCTGGGGGAGGAACTATCACTTTCATTGTCAGTATGGCTGTGCAGCACTAATGACAGTCACTGGGTTTACTAGCAGGGGACAGTGGGAGGGACATGTACTGGGAAGAGCAGGAGGACATGGGGGAGGGAGTTGGAGATAGATATCATCAAGATACATTGTATATGTATATATGTGTGGAAATATCAAAGAACAAATACAAATAATTTCAAACAGACAGGAATTTTATGATGATAAAGAGATCAATTCATCAAGAATACACACAACTATTAATATGCATGTACTCAATACCAATCTCCCAAATATATTTATCTATAAAAGGAAAGATAAATACCAATTCATGAATAGCTGAGGAACTGGATACCCACTTTTAATCAGGGACAGATCATGCTGACTAAAAATCAACACAGAAACTTTTGATTTAAACTACTCTAAATCAATAGACCTAGCAGACATTCACAGAGCATTTCTTTGCCTTTTGTTGTCTATACAGATTCTACTGTACCTGTCCTTTGTTGTTTCTGTGTGTTCCACTCTAGGATGGCTAAGTGCATGAATTGAACAGTCTGCCTACTACAACCTCCTGTTATATATTACTAGTCCTACTGGGGCTGTCATAGTTGCTTACATATTTGTCTGTTCATTTTGTACTATCATTTCTCCCTTCTATTCTTTTAATTCTCCAACTTTCTCAAGAACCTCTCATCCAAACTTTCATACTAACAACAGTAACCATTCCTTTTTCTTTCCTAGGTAGTGCTTCCTCAGCACCCACCATCTTCACCCAGGCCTTCCTCACAGAATCACCCCTTATGTTCTTCCTTCCATCCTCTCCCACCTCTTCAGAGACATCCACCACTTTCTCTCCCAGATCTGAATCCTCTTTCTATGTTGGAATCTGCTAAAATTATGTGAACCCTCTATTTCTAAAACAAGCCCCAAGTTCTTGCCAATTCCTTGTGTTCCTTTCCTCCCTTTATCTGATCCATTCAGGCTATTCTGCCCCATGGCTGCCGTGGATTTACCTTTCAGCTCTCACAGTGCCAGTAAACAGGAATAAGGCCACAGACAATCTATCAGTGTTCATGCCATTTTTTTTCTCGGTGTTCATATTTCATGACCATGTTTAATTCTAGTGAAATTTCTCAAAACTCTTGATTTCCATTCCAGGGAACATTTCTCTTCTGCAGTATGTTCTGTTGTCCTCCCTTTGTTCCCTCACAGAGGCGTTTTCCACATAATTGTCCTGGGCCCTCTTCTTTGTGCTTTCAACATCTCTGTTTCAGTACTTTCTTTTATGTTTAAAGGTTATTTCTCAGATTTAAGTCCCTGACTATAACCCGTACCTTAAACTCCAGATTTCTATTTTTAACATCTGAAACCAGATCCAAATTGAAGACCTGGTGACCTTTTGAACTCAACATTCTAGAAACAGAAGTGATTTTCTTTACCTGTGAAACATATCCCTACTCAGAGTTGCTGTCCCTCTTAAAAGCATGACATAACATGTACCTCGGTGGGTTGAAGGCTAGTAAAGCAGGATAGGAATGAATGATATAGAGAAGATAATGCTGCAGGTTTTACTTCTAGCACTGGTGGGTACAGTTACAGTTAAGAGAGGTATATAAATGTTGAAAAGAAGAACAGAAAGATAATGACAAAATGAAGATCACTTGAAAGACAATTTCTTTTGCTGAGTATGAGCCAGCACACAATAAGGGTAGTTGGAAACATCTCGAGACTGTGAAGCCAAAATCACTATTATCCAAGCATTTATAAGAGGATAAAATTAATAATTTTCTCTAGTATAATGTATCATACTCATTATAGTACTTAGCTATGACCACACAGATATATAATGTTTATGTTGAAATGGCACATATGAAAGCCATAAACTAGACAGAAATTTTGATAGAATTATTGAATCTCTCTCTACACATAAGGCCTATCTCTCAAATATGCCAACAGAAAGTTTGATTCCACTAATTCCTCAAGAAAAGACATCAAGTAGAGTTCTCGATACCAGGTATGAAAACTCTCAAGATTCTGATTTTATGGCATCTTTCATGTAGAAACTCAAACCCAATCTCAGTAGATTCAGAAGTTAGTCCCACTTGGAAATGTTACCTACCATTTTACTGTCTGTCATTAGTTAACCAGAAGGCCAACAAAGAACATGCCTGCATTTAATGTCAGATGACAGCTAATATAGCACATTAAAGGTTTAATACTATACACATGGTAGTTATATAAATAGTAGCATTAAAAGGGGTTACAACATCACTAAGACACCCTAAATCTAAAACACTTAAAAAGCACATTTGCAGCACAAAGTTATCTAAAATTATTTTAATCGGTCTCAAGAAGACTTCAGATTAGTGACGAGCTTTGACTTCTCTGATTATAAAAGGGAAATACAAATGAATGCTTTTTAGGCTAATATCATTCCCAGGAAACTACCACATAACCTATGCTACTTAAATGCCATTAACTACCAGTGAGCGCTATTTTCACGTTTTATGTAAATTTTGTTTCCTTGATGGTTTTAGTTCTAATAAATATAGTTGGTGCAAAAAAAATATCTCTCTTTGCATTCATTACCAAGAAACTTTGGTAAGGGGGATGGGGAGGAGGGAAAAAGTTAAAGACATAGAATGCATTTTACTATTGAAGGTTTTTTTTAAGTGATATGAAAAATGATCCAGTTACATTCTTTAGCTGGACTGCTTACAAATAACTTATCTTGAAAAGAAATCAAGTAAATCTGTCAGTTGTGGGAGGTTATTTTCCATGTGTTATCTAGAGATAAGCCAGGCTGTACTACTAGATTTCCAGTGACATAATTGTGCATGAATTCAGATCTGATTTGGTATTACATGGTGCAAAAGCTGACACATTTTCTCTAATATACTCCATTAGAGTGGAAAGAAATTGCCCAGTGTAAAACCTTAAGACTTTGATTCACAAACAACTGGCCTTTGAGGTTGGCTAGAGGTAAAAAGGACTTGTTCAACTACCTCAGGCCCTGAAGGCTGTGACAAGCAAAGCCAATGCCAGGGTGTTTTCTCTGGTGAATAATGAATAAAATCTCCCATCATCATACTCCCCACCCATATATTGTTTTTATCATACTGCCTTGTGTGTCCCCAGAATATTCAAGTGTGGAATCAAAAAGAGTACAGATGCTAGGCCTCATTCCTGAATCGCCGCCGATCATAACACACAAGAACCAATATAGGCATTTATTTAAAATGTTTGTTTGAACATCAACATGATGCCGCCTCACTACAGCAAAGAAATAGTAACTTCAGCAGTCCTAAATGCCAGGGAAAATAGCAGTTAATGGCATTTAAAGGGGTCTTGGTAGAGCTGTTTATTGTTCTTACAGCAAATGTTTCAGGGATATTGTAATCTTCTAAATCCTCTGAGGAAAGTTCTTGAACAAATTAGTAAAATGCCAGATATAAACTAATGTCAGTTTCAAATTATATTTTCCTTCTTTTTACAAGAAATTAAAATAATTACAGTGCGCATGTGTGTGCTTGGGCAGGGGATAGATGGTAACTTGATGAAATCAGTTTTCTCCTTCTACCATATGGCTATCAGGGTTAAACTCTGCTCATTAGGCCTGGTGACACATCTCACTAGGCCCAAATTACATTTTTCCAAAAAGTAGAAGCTACATTTTTTTAAATGAAGTATTTCACAGTTCCCTTGACATTTTATTTTTGGCAGCCATCCCTGGTAGGTAAGTCCTGGTTTCCAGAACCTAACACAATGGCAATTTTCCTTTATCAGTAGAGGACAGTGACTGTTTAAATATTTACACAGAAGATCTGTAAGGGATCCTTTGTAACTATTTCCTAACTCATAACTAGTAACCAACATCAAGAGAGAGCTTAGGCAGAAGGGCAGCCTTTCCATTGGGATCCAGTCTACAGGCCAGTTCACCCTTCAGTATTTCAGTGGCGAACAGGAGAGTAACAGCCCAGTAAGTCCTTAGCTGCTTCTTGTAAGCCCAACCCAGAACATAAACATCTGTGTGATGGTAAAACTTGAGGATACCCACCCATTTAAATGTGCATGTGTGTTGTATTTTGGAGATAACCTAAAATCCTCTTGCTAATGAGTCTCCAATAGGAAACAGGCTCCACAGTTTTTAATGCTGTAGGATATCAACTGGAGTCTTGTGTCATTTGAACATTATGGCTTATTTTATTTTTCAAAGATGCTTATATACTCTTGTATCTCATAGGTTCATTTGCAACATGACCTTCAGGTTCATCATCAAGAGGTCAAACTGGGCAACCTACCAGAGGGCATGTTTTCCTCTCCTCAGCAGCCATTAACAGCTAACACTCAGGAGTAGAACCCAAGTGGCTCTTACCACATCCATGCTAAAAGTTTTACTGACTTGGCCTTGATCACACCCAAGTTCATATGGGCAGCACTAATTTCCCTCAGGAGGTTATTAATAACAATGAAAAAATAGGGCATGAAGTTGGGAGGAAGATGAGGTGGGAGACATAGAGGAAACTGGGGGGGGGGCGATAGTGGCAGACAGGTTTAACTAAAATACATTACATAAATGTATGACTTTTCAAATAATAAGTTAACATATTTAAAAGGAGAGATTGCATTGGATTTTCCTGTTCTAGAGTATGGACTGGCTTTTGTGTCTTACCCAATTAACACTGTGTGCCAGAAGTAATATTCTGGGACTTCTCAGTCTAGGCCATGACAGGCCTTGGTCTTTTGCTGGTGTCTCTTGGAACACTGAGATTTTAATTTTTCCTCTTACAACAAAGCTGTTACAGCACAAGAATCAGCATCAACTGCCAGCCTGTGGTGGAGCAACCTTGAATGTTGGTCTAGTTGAGCTGCTATAGCTGCAGCCACATGTATTAGGAGTACTGATTTTGCAGGAACTTCCCAGGTGAGGACAGCTACCCAACTGATTGAGAGAATATTAGGTGAATATGTTTAGGGGTCTGTGGCTATGGTCATAAAAGATGGGCTTGGGAAGTAGACAGACAAGAATTTAAGCTTTGGTTGCTCCTCTTTATTTGAGATGTTTAGTCATCTACATAAGTGCATTTTCCTCCTTTACCTGTAGGACACACACACGATAATTGTTCCACTGCTACTGATCCTGCCAGTGTCGTGCTGAGTGTGACTAACACCAATGGTGGACTAAGCATGGCTACTCCAGGCTTTGTCCCCTTCCTCCACTCTTGAGGCAACAAAAGTATTTCACTCTGTCTTACATTTACTCTTCTTATTTCCATGCTGTATCTGTACTGCATGTTGAAATAACATGGGAGGGGGATAGACCCTGGTCCTGGTCCTGTGGTCATTACTTTTCCAAGTGCTATCAAGAGCCAGGACCTAGGGAACATGGCCTGGCAAGTGCATGGAATGTTTCTCCATCTTTGTTGAGCAAAATGGGATATGGCCATGCAAAATGCATACCAAGTGCCCTGGTGTCATCTTTAAATGGCTTGGCAGATTTCTTAGGTTTCTCAGATTGGTTTCTTTCGATTCTGTCATTATTATTGCTTAAGTTGAAGATTTCTTATCAGAGCTATTTTAGAAACTCCTAGTATATCTCTTTACTTCAAGTTAACTTCTTTCTTATTCTATTCCCTACCCTTTGTCAAAGTTATTTTTTCATAATAAAGAACACTTCTTATTTACTGTTAATTTTCATTATCTGCCATATAATGCTATATGAGTACATTTTCATCAACTATTTGTTTAATGTTGAGCATATTTAACCTTATGCTTGATGTAACAAGTACATATTTTTTGTTTGTTTTGAGACAGGTTCTTACTCTGTAGCCCAGTCCTTGAACTCCACTATGTGACTAAAATTGGTCCCTATATTGAAACAATTCTCGTGTCTCAGCTTTGTTAGTGCTTAATTACAGGTCTGTGCCAACATGTCTGGCTGATTGTACCTCTTCATGGTTCACAAGGTGATGTTATGATACCTTTAGATATTGTGTATTGATGAGTTGGGAATACGTGGGCTTTATATCAACTTGAACACTTTGCATTTATTTGATGAAAACATTCAAAATCCTTTCCTTACTTCTAGTTATTTTGACTAATACAGTGCTATTAAGTATACATAGGGTCAGTATTAGAGCTCTTCCCTCATTCTTATTAGGAAGAATGGTTAGTGGATACAAAGATCTCTTTTTAAAGCACAAATTTCATCACAAAAATTCCAACTTTAAAATTGTCTTTGAGGGCAATTAGTTGGGAGATAGCTTAGCTTTCAAACTCCACAGATGATGACCGAAGCTTCCAGAATCTAAAATTTACATTTCTTTTGTCATCTTGTCTGCCTTCCTTCTTGATTTTTCTTTCTGTTATACTATGTAGACCTTAATTTTTAATGCCACACCTTCTAGTATATTTGACTGTGTCTTTGAGACATAAATAAATATTACCTCTTTGGTGCAGCATTTGCTAACAATGATAAGAAGGTACCTACCCCCTTTTTTCAACAACATTGCTTGTAATATAATATCAGTGTGACATTTTCCATATTGTATTTTATATATAATTAATATATATTATACACACATATTATATATATATATATACATATATACATACACACACACACACACACACACACACACACACACATATATATATATATATATATATATATATATATATATATATATATATTTGCTTCTATCCCTTAGATAGTGGCTCCTAAAAGGTTTAGTCAGGTGTCTCTCAATCTCTATTTTTGGGTCAGAAATACTGCTTTAAAGCTCCATCTCCCAAGTTCAGTCTTTATCTGAGGTTGCATTTAGGGGTTTGGTAAAGGGAAAAGGCTGCTCTGTGTATTTAGGAGGAAAAATATTTAACCTCCTTTCTGTGACTTTCATTTTTGAATCCCATGCTCTGGGGCTGGGGAAGTGGTTTGGTGGACAAACTGATTGCTGTGCAAGCAAGAGGACCAGAGTTTGGAATCCCAGAACTCAACTAAGAGCCAGAACACCACGGTGGCCACCTAATTTTAGCACCGTTGATCTCTGGGTCAAGCTATATAGCTAGAGTAGGCAGAATCAGTAAGCTCCTGGTTCACCAGGAGATTCTAGCTCAGAAAAGAAAAACTATAGAGTTGTTGAGGCAGATGCCTAACATCAACTTTGGGCCTCCATCTGTACACCTACATACATACATGTACCCCTACACATCAAAACATCCATGTATGCACCTCCCACAGATTCCATGCTCTATTTCAAACTGTAGTATCAAGTCACAGGGTGGCATCGGGTGGTAAGGGATAGGATGCTGTATCTGTCAGAGTAGACTAAGTGGCTGTAAATCTAACCTCATAAGACTTTGAGGCTTATGAAACACAGGTTATTTGCTGCACTTACACTACCTGTCCATCACTTGCCATCTGATCTACCTTCTTATTATTTTTATTCCTGGACTGGGGCAAAAACAGTAGCATCCATCTGGTGAGTTCCAGCTTTATTGCTGAATGAAAAGAAAGGTAGCAGGGCCAAGTGTGGCTCTTCTACCTTCTGCTTGGAAGTACATGTAAGAGCAAGCCATTGTTTTTTTGAAGGAAGGTTTTGTGTAGCACAGGCTGCCCTGAAGCATACTGTGTAGCTGAGGATGACCTTAATCTGAAGTGTGGAGATTACAGGCACATGTTACCATGCTATTTTCTTTTTAATTACTTTTGTGTGTGGTGCTGGGGAAAAAAATCCACAGTTTCCTACATGTTATGCAAGCACTTAACCAATTAAGACACATCATTAGCACCAAGCAAGCATGTCAACCTTTAGAGACTGGGATTTTACCTGGCTTTGGATTTGCCTTGGGAAAAAGACCAAAAATGAACTCTTTTTGTATTCACCAACGAACTGATATGTTACTTGTAGCAAGTTTTTTTTTTTTTTTCTGTCCTGCCAGCCTGCTCCCAAACAATGACATGGAGAATTCTTTTTAATTATGAAAGCTCAGCCTATAGCTTAGGCTTGTTCTTAACTGGCTCTTATAACTTAAATTAACCAATTTATATTAATCTACATTCTATCATTTAGCATTTTTGCTAAATTTTGCTCTTTGCCTTTTTGCACCTTCTGTTTCCTCTCCATATCTCTTGGTGTCTCCCATGTGCCTAGATTCCTTCTCCTCTTCCTTTCTCTGCCCCAAAATTGTACCTATATCTCCTGCCTAGCTACTGGCTGTTCACTCACAGCAATTTACACCAGTTACAGCAATATAACTTCATACAGTGTACAAATATCCCACAACAATTACTGAATATTTTGGTGCAGTCATTCATTTCCTAAAGTTGTGTCCTCATCAAATAGCCTCAGTCCTACCAAATAGTTCCTTCTGACTGTTACCATAACAATGGATATCTGCATTTTTGTAGGTGTTTCTACAGGTAACTCCTGTGGGCATGATCTTACCATTGAGGAAGGATTCTTACTTTGTGAACTCTTTTAAGAATTTTCAGAGTCAATGTCTTTTATGAGGTAGAAAATTTCTTTGCCAAACAAACTTTGAGGCAGAATAAAAACCTTGGCACTGTGGGCTCAGTTGGAGCATCTGTGATGCTTGGCAACACATCTGGTTCTGTGCTTTGGTGAGGAGATGTTCTCATCGCAACATGCAGTGGTGTCAGCCGGTGTCAACGACTCTGCCAGCAATCCTAAAAAATCGTGTCTATTTCTCTGTTCATTGTCAACCTCCTGAGAGCCAGGGCTGACACACTGCTATTTTGAGAGTTTTTGTCAAGAAATAGGAGTGGAAGAGGAAGTTCATTGCTGTAATACAAAGTTAACCAGCTTTCCTGAGGACCTGCCATAAAGGGTTTGATTGGCCTTCAGATCGAAGTTTTGCTTTTTGGAGGCACAAGAAATCCAGCTATCACTGACTGGAAGGATTTCCATTCACAATTTACTGGATGTGTATTCTTATCTAATTTTCTAGGCAAAATTTTCCACTTTAATTCTTCTAACCCACCTCCCACTCTAGAAAGGCTCATCGGGGCAGATAGCTATCTAAATATTTTAGGTCTGGAGAGGTGCATTTGCAAACCTGAATAAGGAGCAGCCAATGTGTTTTCATGTAGAAACCCAACAACTAGAATCACTAGGTAACCCTGATAGTCCAGTTCCACCTTCCATGACAACCACCCAATCTTTTAAAGAAACAATGATGCTTTTCATAAAGCAACTTCACTGAACACAGTATAAATTCTATTGGACTTTGGCAAATTCTAGGAAGTCTATCTGTTCCCAATCTTCACGGACTAAACCACTGAAACTTCCATTTTATCATAATTTTCTTTTGTTAAATTAGTGATTCTAGAACTTACTGACACAAACCAGAAAAACCCATAGTTAAAATGAATGTCCATGGCAACAAAACTTGAACTGGATATAAATAAATACAATTTTACTTAAAGACTGGCATTTCCTTAAGTATTTGAAGAAATAGACATTAATGTTAAGAGGAAGTTGATGAGAACAGACAGGACTTTATAAGGAAAACTTATAGTTTCTACAAAATAATGCCATCTCCATAGTTTAGAAAAGATGTGAATCTCTCTTTTATTCTTCTGGAGAATAAATCTATATTTTTCTTAATATTCTCAAAGGACTTGTTACCTAAATGAGGGTGTCACACACTGTCCTAGAAGTCTGTAGGATAAATTAATTTAAGGAATGGAATGACTGTTTCAAGGAAGGAAATCCTTCTGTTAGAAACAAAATCCCAGGTAGTTGATCTCTATCCCCACCTCTACTAAGGAGCTGTCAGCAGCTTTGGTAGCTGCTGAGGAAGGATAATCACCCTTTTCTGAGGGTGTGACCACTGGTGGATTCCCATGTACCATGGATGCTCCATACCCACTCATGCTCATATGAGTAGCACGAACTGTACTTAATGGGTTACAAAAAATAAGCTTGCTGTTGGGAAGGAGATGTGTTGAGGAACATTTAGAGAGGATTTAAGGGGAAGAAATTAGGGGTCAATATCATCATGTATTTGTATCTCAGAAATAAAGAAAACAATTAAAAACCTGCTACTCTTTCACCAGTGTATTATATAAGGTCCTAAGTAGGAACATGTAGTACTCTATAGATGGGAAATAACTCTCTATCATTTGGGAATCATTTTTTCTGAAATAAAATTTAAGGCAATTTTGTTAAAATGGTGTGGTTTATATTCTTTCTCATTTCCATATTGAATGAAGAACTGAATATTCTCATTGACCAAGTCAATAAAGGAAAACTAGAAACTTATATTTACTGGTTTATAATATAGCATTATTACTGAAGTACAGCCAACACAGTTGGAGGTAGCTATAATAGCTGCCGTAATGAATTATCATAAACTTCGTAGCTGAAACACATTTGATCCTTACAATTCTGTATTGCAAAAGTCCAAAATAGGTCTCACAGGGTAAAAATCAAGATGTGGGCAAAGGCTCTCGGGAGTGGTCCCTTTACCTCCTTGCTCCAGTTTCTGCAGATTGCCTGAGTTCTCTTGGCTTGTGGTTCCCCTCTTCACCCTGAAAGGCTTCCAGAAGTACACCACCAAGCCACAGTAAGGATGTGTTTTATAGGTTCAGTGTTCAGCGCTTGGCCACTTATTTCTCAGTGGGAAGTGCTTGCTTCCCACAGCTGTTTGTTGGACCACAGAGTCTCCTCCTGCTGGCCTACCCTGCACCACAGCAGCATGCTCTGTTTGGCCGTAGATTCAGAGCTTGCATTTCTTGCCCCTGTGAAACATGCTGAGGCTTTCAAGTCTTCTCAGTGGCACTGAGAACAGTGGGCTAGTAAACAGCTTGGCCTTAGAACAGCTTGGATCCCATGCCACCTGTCATATAGCTGGGGGATCTCAGCCTTCAGATTCTCCAGCTGTTCCAGGAACTCTCTCTTCTTTCTGTGATGGTTCTGAGCCTTGAGGTTGGCCACAGCTGTACAAGTTGCTGCCACCTCCCATTTGCTCTGATGGACTCTTCTACTTTTAAGGACACTTGTGATTATATAGTGTCCACTTATATAATCCAGGGTAATCGCTCTACTTTCAGGTAAAGTGGTCGGCAATCCTCTTATCGGTTACCATCATTCTTTTTCATTATATGGTACAACACAAAAAGTTTGTCTTGTCTCACCTACCCTCTCTTGTCTACATACACTGGCCCACAGTGTAGCGGGAAAGAGCTATCTATGTAGCATCCAGAGTGGAATCTAAAACTGAATAGCTTCAAGCTGCAACAGCATGCCCCTTGCTGTTCTGTGTAAGTTCTGAAAGATGGAATCTGAGCTAATTTGTAACTGTACTTTAATTCTTTTCTTCCCTGTGAAAGCCTGGTTGTAAAGCAGGATGGGAATGCCAGAGATGGAATGAAAAAAAATTTGAGCATTAGCATGGACTCCACCATTAACTTCCTGTGTCACTTATGTTTGACTGAGTCCATTTCCTTACTTTAGTTTTAATTGTTTTGTAATACTGGGGTTCAGGCCTGGGGCCTTTTGCACACTAGGCAAGTATTATACCATAGCTATAGCTCCAGTCCCCAGTATTATGATTGTAAAATAAGGTGGTTGAACTAGATTATTTCTTAGTTATCCTCAAACTTTAATGTCACTATGGTTCTAGATGAACTAGACACTCTTAAGAAACTGAGGTCATCAGCCCAGTGGGGCTGGAGCCTTCCCTACATTTTGGTATTTTTATTTTTCCTCAAAAGGAGAAGAGAAGAGGAAAGAAGTGGCCCATGAGAAGCCCTCTGCCTGGCCACTCGCCCCTTACTCCAAATCAGCAAGCTGGACACATTGCACTTGTATTTTCATAACAAACACATATTCTGTAATACCTTATATTGTTATAATCTTTGCAAGTGCAGATCTAGGTTACCTAGGTTGATTGTTTCCCTTGTTTATTATTGTATGACAGCTGACACCCAATTTAATAGTAGATCTAAACAATGAACACAAAGATTGTTCCACTTCCACTACAGAGAATGGACAGAAATACCCAGCTGCCATATTCAAAATTCTAATATTGAAGCCATAGTTCTCTCCTTCTATATAGCAAGTTTAATCCCCTACCCCCATTTATGAGTATGATGGAATAGTTATTAACATGATTAAATCACATTCATGACAGTTTTCTTTAAGAAAGGGAAATTATCTTTGGTGGGCCTGATGTAAACATGTAAGCTCTTAGATAGGGCTGAAGTGTGGGGAACCTAAGGGAGATTCTCCACTTATGCATTTAAAGACAGCTAGGCCACTAGGAACAGAAAGAAGAAACACAAAAACAAGGATTTCAGTTCTATATTTATAAGGAACCGAATTCTACCAACAGGCTGAATGATCATTTGAAGTGGATTCTGTTATAAACCCTGCAGATGATAACTCGCTCTGACTCACCCCTGGGAGTCAGACTGTGGACAGAGAACCAGTTGTGTTTTCCTGTATTTCTGACCTACTGAACACATGTACACAACAACAATATTTGTTTTATGTTTTTAAGTTTGTGGTACTTTTGTTATACAGACACAGAAAGTGAATAAAGGAATACAATGGTGTCCCAGTTGAATGTGATTTGGGATTTTTTTTCAAAGAGAATTTTCCTAGTCACCTTTCATTTAGCATTTCTCTACAGCCTCAATTGGCTTCCCCACCATGAAGTTATTGCACTGAATGTAACTGGAAAATGCAATTTTGTCAGATTAAAATCTTCTCTCATATCACTTAGAATTATCTCTTTCTTTCCTCCCTCACTGCCAGCTTAAAATGCAGAGATGTATGGATCTTGAGTACAGTATACACATTCTTTGGTTGGAGAATCAAATAAAAAATACAAATTTCAAGAATTAAAGAAAACACTGTATATTTTGAAGTAACTCAAATGTTTCATTCATTGCCTCTGGCTGTCTGGAAACAAGTAACCTTGACATAACAGCTGAAGAAAAAGGAGAAGCTGTGTGACCACAAATACTTGAATGTGTTCATATCTTTTATCAATAAACATTACTAGAATGTAATGCATTTGAATTCACGTTTTTCCTGCTGGAACCCAGCATTCTTCCTTCTGTTTCCTGATGCCACAGCTGGATCTTATTACCAGTGCAGGGTGTACCGTGGGAAGCACGATGGAAGTTTTTAGATTACAAAAGAGGACTGCCCTTTGTTAATTGATGTCTAGGTTATGCAGATTGGCCACTGTGTGGTTATACAATGTGGTGTGAACAAGATTATATGCTTGCTTATATTATATGATATGGAGTGAGCACAATGATATATTTGCTGATAGCACCACCTAGGATATTTACTTGAACCTTACTTTGCTTATTCCTTTCTCTAGTAGAGAATTGGTATTGGTTCAAAAAATATATCAGACTGAAGCTTTGTGGTTGAGGGTTGAGAGAAGGCTCTACAAAAACTCCAGGATGTCCCCTGGTTAATACTGAAAAGAATGCTGTTCCTATCGTAGCTTAACGGTATTCTGACACTATGAATACAGGTGAGTGAAAATATTAGAAGGCCATGATTAATATGCAAAGCTCATCATTTAAAACCCATGTTTTGTGCCTTATGAAAATGATGGAATTGGATTAAAAGGAAGGCCACTTAAATTTAGATTTGAACAAATGTGGAGAATGGGTTTTATCATGAAGGGTAAGTCCATGACCACAATGCTGAGCTAAATAAGGATAAACCTTTTAGTTAAAAGTGAGGACAACACCAATAAGAAGAACTTAAAAGTCTCAAAATCTGGTGACCCTGGTGAACCACAGCTGAGCTTTTACCAACTTTAACCAATGCCTTCCCAGGTTCTAAAGCCGGCACTAGAGAAAAGTTATTACCAACTATATCTTTATGGGCTTCAACTTCTTAGGCATCTATCTTTTCTATGTGTGTGACTATGCTGAGGGAAAATCCTGCATGCTCAGATGAAATGAAGGACTTCAGCTTATGCCCACAGGACCTTGTCAAGTAGCCAATGACTTACCCTTTCATTGCGAGTGACTAATACCAATGCTGCTCTAAAGAAAGACACTTTTCATAATCACCCAACAATCTGCTAAGTGAAAACATGTGCACGGGCTTAAGAGAGGCCTGCCAGGGGTCTCTGCTGAATGGGAAACAGGTGCTCACATTCTGTGCCACGTAATACCCCATTTACCCCCAAGTCCAAAGGTTACAGGACTAATAGCTGCCTTTCGGCAACCAGGGAAAGCAAGACATTGGCCCCACAGGAACATCTGGGACATATTTTACATACTTGCAACATATGCTTCAGGTTCAATTAAAGTGAGGCTTTGGCACATTTATTAATCTTCTTTACTTTTATCCTATAAGAGGACCCATTGACCTGACCCCACTATTATACCACATGAGAAAACAGAGAAATAAATGAGAAATAATGAGGGCTAGAGGTCAGTACCTGTTCGTATGGTGAAAAACACATTAGTTTTTTCATGAGATTCCATTACACATGGTTCTACACACAAACTTGAAATGGAGGAACCAATGAAAATTTTAAAGTAGGAAATGACTCTTCTTCCATTCAGACACACTGATAGCTAAGACTTACAATGTGTACTTTGTGAGAGTCAAGCAACAGACAGAAGCTGGTTAATGGACTCCAGCAGGATCCTTCCTCATCTCCAACTTTCTAGTCTAAGAGAGATTCAAAGACTTTTGCAAATTACTCCACTTGAGATTTTCTTTTAGGTTCAGACACTTTTCATACTATCAATTTCAGTATGGTCAAAAAAAGGGAGGACCTCACTTTTACATATTCAAATAAAGGGCTGAGTTATGAACAATAGCTTACAAATGAAAACACACTACTTGCTCATATATCAGCTACAGACTAATAATTCAGTTGAATTCACACAGTAACTGAAGCACCCACTTCCAGTTTACTTTGGTAACTAGATCTGAAAATGTGTTAGAAGTAGGGTGTCAATTTCAGACAGCCAACAGCTGGTTTAATATGTATACAGCTCCTGAGAGTTGGTATTGCCACTCAGATGTGTTTGATCAATATCTGTGTTTGGGTGAGATGGTTAACCAGGGATGTCTATTTGCTGCGTACATTTAAGATCTTCTCTATTAAAAAAAAATGAACAAGAAAAGGGAGACACACAATACCAACAAACTGGCTAAAAATGTATGGGTTGGCTTCCAGCAGAGAGACATGGAAGAAGTAGACTTCACTGGGTTTCTATTTATTAGCATTTCTAGGGAAACGCCTGCTGCTGGATGGATCTTTATGTTGGCTTTAATAATAAAGCAGCAACAAGCAAGCGAGAAAAGCCATAAATGGATGGCAGCTCAGTCTTTAGCAGCAGAGAACTGATGATTCAGAGCTGGCATGTTGAGTTAAAGTACAGGCTCTCCACAGCTCTACAACTGACCTTAACAATAAATCAGGCCATTTATTGCCAGGGGTATATGCTCATATTATTTAACTTTAAAAACAAGCGTGTGTGCGTGTGTGTGTGTGTGTGTGTGTGTGCGCGCGCGCACACACACACACACGTAGACAAAACATTTTGTTAGGTTATTTTGATCATGATAATAATGAGTGAATGAGGTGCAGGAGGAAAATTTCACATAAAAGCTCTATCAATTTAAAAGCATTTGAAGCCACGTGAGAGGAGAGCATGGGATAAGCATGTGTGTTCCCACACTACTGAAAACATCCAGTGTGAGTCAGGAAACAAAGATTGTCTGTGAGGTGAAGTAGTAAGTGTGACATTTCTCCCCCTGCGACATTTCAAATGCTTGCTTCCAACACAAATTCTTCTACCTGGGTATAACTGTACATCTGGAGTCGAAGGTCAAGGGCTTAAATTATGATGCTCTGGTTTTCTTCCTTCAAAAACATCATTGCTTACTGTAACAGCGGTTAGTTTTGGCGGAGGTCAAAATCTGGTTTTGTATGCTAAATAATGTGCAAGTAATTAATACTTTCTCCTCTGCCTCCTTGTCTCATCTTCAGATATGTTAAGTTTTATATTTATAAATGCCCAGAGATCACAATGCTAGAGTTTCTATTTTGCTTGCAGGAGAGAGCTGCTGTCCTAACCCCAGCCACTGCTGTGGTGGTACAAGGTTGTACTAATTTCTCCCTCCCTGCAAGGAAGCACCAACCCAAACAAGCCAGAGATTAGCTGCTGTTTACTGTGGTCACCATCCCCAAGCCAACTATCAATGAAGTGGAAGTCTTTCCAAAGGTGTTTGGTGATGGAGGAGGCATGGGGACATTATAGTCTAGGCAAGGGCAGTGAGCACATGCCCATTTAAATGTCCCCCCAAGCATGCCAGACATTCTTTTGCTGAGCAATTCGTTGAAAATTATAGATGACAGTATCCATATCCAACTCACACAGGCTACTATTTTTTTCACACCCGCCCCCTTCCTCCCAAAGCATAGACTGATTTGTAACACTCAAGATAGGACAAATTTTTGCCCTTCAAAAACAGTTGTCACTGCTGTTATCTTCACAATAGCTATCAAGTTTCAGACAAGCTGATTTTTTTTTTCCTGGCAGAAAAATATTTGACCCAGCTCTGGACAAAAGCAGAGAGGATTTATAGCCATTTCTTCCCTTTGCAACACGCAGTGGCATTGTTAGGATGATAAACAGCACTGTCCAATTTTCTGGACTCAAACACTTCAACTCCTTTTTTAACTGTCTGTGAAAACAGTGTCATGTCTGCATTTCCCACCCCCAGGTACCAGCACTGGGAAAGATAATTACCTTGTCATCTTTGTCATCTTCTTCCTCCTCGTCCTCTAGCATGTCCTCCACTACCTGCAGACAGAAACACAGGCTGTTTTTGTGCTCTTAGAGGGAAGAATTTTGTTCTGTCATTTTGAACCCTTTGGAAATGAAAACTTTATTAACATTTGAAACACGTGCTCAGAGAGCTTAAGCTTCACCTAGAGATGAAGATTAGGAAAGTGCTCAGTCTTTAATTGATTAAAGCCAGGGAGCAGAGGTTCAGCCAGGAGAAGCCTGCTCATGTGAAATGTCTGGTGTCAAAGAAGCTGAAGTATGCAGAAGGTAAACTAACATGCATCTGTGGGTTGCTCTAAATCATGAAATTTCCTTCCTAGCTCTTCTGCTGCCCATTTCAATCAGGCATTTTAGACGGAGCGTTGAATAACAAAGCATGAAAGAGTCCTCCTCTTTCTAATTTCTGTTTTGTGCAACTATAAGATAAAAATTATCTCTGCTAATTGATTCACACTGGTGGTCTGTAGCATAAAACTAACAATGAATGTCCTTAATGGCTCAAATTTTCATTCTTATGTATAAAATCATCTCTTGATTGACTTGCTCTGAGTCCCAGGTTCCGATTTTGTGGGTTACCTGAAATATCCTTTTTTATTCTTCATAATTTTTTGTAAGGATCATGAATGTTTATTAAGATTAGAAATATATTTCATAATTAGATATAAATAATGAAGAAATTTTATAGTGGTAAAATGCATACTTTTAAAATATTCTCATTTTACTTTATGTGTATGGGTATTTGTTGAGCCTGTGTATGTGTTTAGTAACCACTTGCATGCCTGGTGCTCTTGCAGGCCAGAAGAGGGCTTCAGATTCCTTGGAACTGGAGTTACAGATGACTGTGAACTGCCATGTGGATGTTGTGAAACAAACCTGGGTCCTCTGGAAGAGCAGCCAGTGCTCTCAATACCCAAGCCATCTCTTTGGTCCCAATATGCATATTTCTAAATGGAAAAATTATTTTGGGTTTAACAAACATTTTTATTTCTTTGGTCAATATATAATTGTTAGCATAATAAATGTAGGTTCATGAAGCAGATGGCCTACAGGGAGTTTGAAGACTGTAAGGTTACACAGTAACTTCCAGGCCAGCCTGGGTTATAGCATGTGTCTCTGCCTTAACAAATAAACTAGAACTTTACAGTTTAAATAAATGTTTTACGCACGATAACATGTTCATGTATGTGCACTCTGTGGGAACCAAAAATAGAAAACTCCTGGGAGGTACTTTTCAGGGAAGCCTCAGAGGACTATAATTATATAGAACATAAATTCCATATAATTTCTAATTCATATGCTGCTTTTTTCTAATATAGTTGAATGTCTCACAATAGAACTAGTTGAAACACAGTTGTCAAGTACTTTGGAACCTTTTTCAACAAACTTTTGATGATGGCAGCACCAAATCCTTCTTTTGTATGACTTTGTGATACAAAAAGAAACGAAGACACTGTGATGCTGCTGAATTGTATAGACCAAGAAGCTGTGCTAATATTCCCAGGTGCTTTCTCTCAAATCTTCTACGAGCCTGTGACTTTACAAAGACATCTGAAAATCCCAGAACTGCTCCTAATTTAATGCCATACATTACATCTTTGTTAAAAGTAGGACTTGTGACCTTACTGCTGAACAGTGAGCTCCTTAGAAGGGCCACAGCTGGAAAGTATGTTGCTTGTAATATGTGTTGAGAAGACCCATCATCGGGGGCAAGCAACCCAGTCTCCACAAGAAATCTGCATTCATCATACTTGAGACCTTATTCAAACAGCTGATAAGTATTTGTTATAAACCCCTGGTCCAAGGTGTGCAGTATAGGTAAAGTGTGAACAGAAAGATGAGTAAACACATGGAGACTCCATCAATATTCACACCAACCCTGTAGGAACTATCAGACAAGCCTTCATGTAGGCTTTTAGTTTTCTTCTGTTTGAAGTATTCACATTATAAATATGGAGACAGTGGTGACAATTGTGGTGATGTGTGAATAGAACATTCAAATTGGTTTATTTGTGATAGAGATAAGATTTCATCAAAAGAAGTCACTGAGCCCTCATGAGATTACATTTAAATGACTTTATGTCACAAATAAAAAATAAAATTATCTTATAAAAATTTACATTTAAATAGGGGACTTTATCTTTCTTTTTTTCTTTCTCTTTTGCTAAAGTTGGTCATGAAAAGTCATAGTGAATATGAGAAGAAAACAAACTCAAACAGTGCTGAAGCTAGTTTTAATCAAAATGTGTTATTGTAGGGTCACAAGTGGTTGCTTAGTTCATGCAATCCTGTATTCAAGACTCAGGGCCGGAAACAAACTATGTCCTATGCCTCCTCTCCAGCCCCTCATCACACCTCACTTCCAGAAGGCATATGGGACAGACTATGTTTGCATATTGCAAACTACATAGTAGGTGTTACAGAAATATTTTTGGTTTGATTAATAGATAAATTAATCATCTGGCTGTCATATCATTTTGCTTATTTTGTTTTTCTAGAGTCACCTCTCCTGCCTCAGTCTCTCAGGTACTGAAACCAGAGGCATGCATCACTGTGCCTGGCTCTGGGTCAAAATATTGGACAAACTCCATTCTATGTAGAGAGATAGCTTGTTCAGCCTAGACACAGGGGTTAGGGGGTGGAGAGGTGCCTTGGTCCTGCATCAATGAGATTATGGTACAGATTTAGTAGACTTCCTAGAGGAGACCTTATGCTCTCTGAGTAACAGATGGGAGCATTTACTTTACTTTTAACTTCACCTAGCTCACTTGGAAAGATACACACACACACACACACACACACACACACACACACACACACACACACACATATATATAGTGATGTAGATAAATAAAGGCAAATGATCAAAACTTTTTCAAAGAGTGGCTTGGAAAACGAACCCATCTACATCTAATCATTAAGATTCAGGTATCATCACTAGCAATTAATTTTCAAAATTTCAAAATATGAAAAATAAACAAGCTGCTAGGATAATTTATACATTTTACAAATGATACTGTGTTCAAGTGTGACTCAAGGAGGTCTACAGAGTCGGGCTTCTTTGCAAAAGTCTAACTGTTATTACCCTCCCCTAGTGGGTAATTGGCTCCACGAAATTACTCTACAAATGCGCAGCCAGAACCCCCCAACACAGCCATTTGCTTCTACATTTGGCAGAAGAGTGTTGTACTGTGTGCTACTGAGGGCTTCCCTCCTCAGATGCCTTCGACTGTTAAATCACAGGCACTTACACTTGAGGGTTTATAAAACAGGTGCTGACCAATTCCTGAACATAACACCAGTAGCACAGACACTGAGAATGACAATTAATAAATGGGACCTCCTAAAACTGAGAAGCTTCTGTAAGGCAATGAACACAGTCACCAAGACAAAACAGTAGCCCACAGAATGGGAAAAGATATTCACCTACCCCACATCTGACAAAGGACTCATTTCCAAAATATACAAAGAACTCAAAAAGCTAGTCACCAAAACACCAAATCATCCAATTAAAAAATGGAGTACATTGAAAATTCTCAATAGAGGAATCTAAAATGGCTGAAAGACACATAAGAAAGTGTTCAACATCCTTTGCCATCAGGGAAATGCAAATCAAAACAACTCTGAGATACTTACTCCTGTCAGAATGTCTAAAATCAAAAATACCAAGGACAGACAGTTTATGCTGGAGAGGATATGGGGAAAGGGGAACACTTCTCCACTGCTGGTGGGAGTGCCAACTTGTACAGCCACTTTGGAAATCAGTATGTCCATTCCTCAGGAAATCAGTCCTGGGAATCAGTCTAGCACAAGATGCAGCAATTCCACTGTTAGGCATATACTCAAAAGATGCACATTCATACAACAAGGACATCTGTTCAACCATGTACATAGTAGCATTATTTGTAGTAGCCAGAACCTGGAAGCAACCTAGATGCCCCTCAACTGAGGAATGGATGGAGAAAATGTGGTACATTTACACAATGGAGTACTACTCAGCAGAAAAAAAACAAACAAACAACAAACAAACAAACAAACAAACAAACAAAAAACAGTGGAATCTTAAAATTCGCAGGCAAATGGATGGAACTAGAAGAAACCATCCTGTGTCAGGTAACCCAGTCACAAAAAGACAAACATTAACCTTCATCCAGTAGCTGATGGAAGCAGAAGGAGACACCCACAGCTAAACACTGAGCTGAACTCAGGAATCCAGTTGCATAGAGGGAGGAGTGATGAACAAAGGGGTCAAGATCAGGCTGGAGAAACCCACAGAAACAGCTGACCTGAACAATGGGGAGCTCATGGACCCCAGACTGATAGCTGTCAAACCAGCATAGGACTGTTCCAGACCCCTTGAAAGAGGATGTCAGTTTGGAGGTCTGGGCAATCTATGGGGCCTCTGGTAGTGGATCTGTATTTATCCCTAGTATACGAATAGACTTTGGGAGCTGTCTCCACATAGAGAGATACTCTCTCAGCCTAGACACATGGGCAAGGGACTAGGCCCGGCTCCAAATAATAGGACAGCCTTTGAAAATCTGAAATGGAAGGTCTCACCCTCCCCGGGGAGCAGAAAGGGTATGGGATGGGGGGTTGGTGGGGGGCAGGTGAGGAGGGGAGGGAGAGGGAACTGGGATTGACATATAAAACAAGCTTGTTTCTAATTTAAATTTTTAAAAAAGAAAAAAAAACAGGTGCTGGTTTCCTATTGATTTCTCTATATAACTTCAGAATGTATCCCACCAGAAAATGTTGTTCAGGTAAAGCTTAGTATACTTTGCAAAATAGTGATGGTTGCAGTCCCTGTCCCACAGTGCTGGCTGAAGACCCAGTCAGGCTATGTATATAAAGTCTTAGCATACTTCCTGTATTGAAACAAGTTCTCAAAAATGTCAGCTAATAATAATGACAAAATGTCAACTGTATCTTTAACATTAATTTTTGGAAATTAAAGTATATCTTTTTTCTGTATTCTGAATGACATAAAATTCTGTCTCATGTTTTCACTGACCCCAACAGACAAATCAGAGCATAGTATAGGTATAGGTGAAGATTTTAGCTTGAAGTCAAGAAGGATTCATGACTAATCTTCAGGCATTAGTGACTCAGTGAACGAACAGCTCTGAGGGCCTGTGTGTAGCTTCTGAGCTGGGCAGTGCTTTTAGACACACAGTCCAGGAAATGTAATTAGCACAGAAACTGCAAGATGAGTTAAACAACAAGCTATGTACCACTGAATTACATTTAATGACCACACAAAACCTCAGCCTTCCCAGAGAACTCCAACAATACCTATTATTCAAAAGGAGTGCTGGAGTTTTAACACTTAACTAAGGAAAGCAAATAGAAAACAAATGCCCTGCCTCAAATCCCAGCTCTTACCTCCTCAAATCAAACCAAGTAAGTGCCACATAGTTCTTTTAAGCATTCAAAGTCCAGTAGCCCAAAATTTGTCAGCAACAATTTAATCATACCACACCACACATACACATGGGAGGGGTGGGGGGTTAGAGAGAAAGAGAGAGACAGAGACACAGAGAGAATATTCCCTTCTCCTTCAGGGGAAAAAGGAAAAAGATTGAGAAAAGTGCATTTGCTAAAAAAGATAGTTACTAAGCTGGATTTCCCTCTTTTTCTTAAAGGGAGAGTGACTAAGGGAGGCTCCAGAATTCTTTTTCCAAATTATTCTTTCTGATACCTTGCTTGAAAGCAAGTAGTATTAATCAAACAAAGGAAGGGCACTAGGGAAATCAGAAAGATGTAATGCAAGCAGTTAAAAGTGACATGACCTTCTGTAATGTCGCTCGTCACAGACTTATATGCCACACATTGGAGGAAGGTCCGCAAGGAAACCGATTCTAGACACTGTTCCTTGAATGTAATACTAATAAAGATGACATTTTAAAAAACACCCACAGGCAGCCCCAAACACAGTGTGCCAGTTACATTACAGCCAAAGAACAAACAGATACCATTATTTTTTAAAGGATAATATTTCTTCTTTGTGTTTAATATTTGCTGAGCATTTGCCATTAGCATATAAAATTTAACGTGTAGCTTTCCATTTAAAAAAACTCTTTTCAAAGTTGAACTGTGTTGTATCTATAGGATCTACATGTCTTAACCAGGCGAAAGGGCATTCTTTAAATAGTTTGAGGCTTTTCATTGTACCCAGTCAGTGTAACACTTTATAAATTGAAAAAAATTTATTGGGCTGAATTGTTAAGGATCCTGGTAATGTAAATAAAAGTACATGTAGAATTATTCTATCAATGATCAAGAGAAGTGACTGAGATGGTTCTGGAGAACACGCGAAAGGCTAGAAATACATTGATTTAGTTAACTCCATTATTAAAATCACTGCAGGCTGGCAGCTATCAATAATTCATTGTAGTACCAACTTAGGGTATGTGCATCTACCCAAGGTGGCAAGAGGACAAGTAAAGGTCCTTGAAAATTATGAAAACATGCATTATTATTCTTCTTAGGAATAATGTCTCCCCCTTATTTAAAATCCTTTACATTAAAAGAAGCAAAAGAAACTAGGAGATGTCAACCTTATTAGCTTTAGACACATCAAGCCCTAAATTCCCCCAAAGTCAATGCTGACACAAAACAGTTTCTTTCACGTTTATTTCTCCTTGAAGACAATCTTTGAATTAAATATATGGTTTGCTGGGCTCAGAAGCAATAGTTGCCCAATTCAAATGTTTTTACTTCAATAGTCTGAAAAAAAACAAACACATTTAAAGAAATCACTTCTGGCCACATGCACAATAGCAATGTTAACTACTAGAGTAAGAAAATTGTCAGAAGTTTTGTGTTTAATTCCATAGTTTAAATTCCCTGTGGGTACATCACAGGACATGTGCCCATTTCCATTTCAGAGAGTGACATACTAGGGGAAAGTAGAATGTTTCACTATGGCCTGGATTTTGTTTAGATCAAAGAAATGCATAAACCCAGCTGGGTATGCCTTTCTGTGCCAATGGATTTATTACAGGTATACGCATGACAGGAAAGTATGGGATGTGTAGGGATTGAGAAAATGCACAGAACCACTTGAATGATTTGGGGTTTGAGAGTACCAGGTCATTACAGATGTGCTTGGGCAAATAGCACTTTTACTGCTGGACCATTTCCTCCAAAATGTTTGAGAAGAAACTTTTACTGAATGAATGTAACAAGTAAACCACATATACAATTTATTAATTGTTTGTAATAGTAATGCCGCATAAGCAGCTCTGATGTGCAGTTTCACCCACATACTCCTCAAAGCAAACAGATGCATGATGACTTCCGAGCTTGATTCACACTGTTAAGAATTTGACCTTGAAACGTCTCAGCCACAGCCCTCATCAAGATAACTGGAACACTAGATGTAATAATAATTAGTGCGGTGGCTTGCCAGTGAAGCTGAATGGATTGCGGCACAAAAGAAGGCAGACTAGAAAGAAAAGCATTAGCACTCGTTGCTAAAAGACTTCCTGATTTTATAGAGACTCAAAGACAATTATTTCATGCAGAGTGCATTTCCGCCTCATTTTGGGAAGTGCCATGTTGTAATTTAGTTTGGTTCTTAATAGGAAGTATGGCTCTAATGTGGCCATCAGATGACTCTCGAGTCCTGCCACTGATTATGTACAGCCTGCCTTCTGCATCATCAACAGCACTCTTATTTACAGTGTAATATGCTTTGCTGGAAGGCACAAGGACAGTGAATTTACTTGACTGTCTAAAAGGATGTAACCTTTCTTTTTCTTAAGCATCAGTTTAACTTAGTATGTGGAGAAACCTTTCCACTAAGAAAGGCTAAACAATAACTAATACAAATTCTATATGCAACATCAGCATTTTAAATGAATTTCTTTTCCTATTTCCCCCTGGTTTCTGAAATGTTCATTCTTACACAAAGCATTGTGAGAATTCTCGTGTTTATTTGAACTATGTCTCCATCTAAAGGATTCAAAATGTATTGTATTTTTTGCTTGCAAAGGATTTCAGGTGTCTTTATGATATTGTGTGTTAATTTAGCTGAACAGGATCATAGGGTGACCATTAGCCTGTAACACATTACTAAAAATTGTGTTTTCTTAAAAGTGCTATTTGCCAAATTACAGTAAGGTGTACAAAGGGCCAAATATTTTGAATTGTTTAATGTGTTTTTTTCAAGTAAAATTAAAAGTGGACATATTATTAATCTTTTAAAAAGACAGTATTTTTGAAGTAAATATTTTGTCCATAAATAATAAAGAGTTCGTGTAAAAAAAGTAATTTTCTTAAATTTTTATCTTAAAAGTCAAAATTTCATTCCTCAACCACACCATTTTAACAAGAAAGGCATAATCTGAAATGTTTCAAACTTTGAAACAACCTTAATAATTTTTATACCCTTGAGCTGCCTCATGCAAACTCCGTGTTACATATTTAACAGTTCTGCAATGAAAGAAGAGGGGTTTGCATGGCCTCTGTAAGAGTGCATGTCCTGCCACTGGCACACCAATGTCCCTTCTTTCACTGCGTCAGATATGCTTGAGAACACTAGAGCTACACCAGGCCATTTCTATTTTAAGCAAATGCATAATTTATCACATTGTATCACAGATAAATACTACACATTTGGAACATTTGGGCTCTATAAGAAAAACATTTACAGATAAAGCATTTTACTGAACTCTTATGAGAATTCATAGTGTATATTTACACAACATGTTGAGTCATGGAGGGAGCAGGTGGAATGGGTTTTGTGTTCAGGGAGAAGTTTCAGATACTATGCTTTTCTTTTTGATAATTTTCACCTAAAATGTTCTAAACACGGAGGAAATTATGTCAGAATATTAAGCATTAAAATGAAGCATGTTGATGCAAAATCGAAGTCCCAAGACTTCAGTCTTTAGCTTAGGTGTTTTTAAATGAGTAATGATAAAATATTTTAATCATTTTTTTTGTGTGTGTAAAAAGAAGCATGCTCACAAAAGAAAGTCCTAATAAGCTTGGATCTACATTTGGATTGAGAAGAACATGTACAGTGAATGATAAATTTTAGCATAAAAGCCTGAGTGAGAAGAATGGCCAGGAACCTCACACTACCTGGGAATGCTCATGAGCTTCCTTCAATAAGTCAGCGCTGGTTCGCTAGGCTCATCTCTGCTTTATGTAGTGTACTATGTGATTGCTAAATTAGTGCACAATGCATTTATAATATTTATAGTACCAACATTTAGTTAAATAACCTTTATGTAAGATTTATGTTGATTTTTTATTTCTCATTTAATGGCAAATTATGAAGAGCATGTTTCATAAAGATAATTCTCCATTTAAATTCATCAGTCCATTAAATATTAAAATTATGTTTCTGATGCAATCGAGAACAAATTTGTCCAGCTTCAGTGATTATTTGCACTCATAAAAATTAGGCTTGATTAATAAAATTTAAATGCTTGATTAAGTTGACATTTTCATGTTCCATTCTGATTTATTAAAATTGCCTGTCTCCAAGCATGGTGTGCTGGCGGAGGGATACCTTCCCTTCTTCTACCTAACTCTTTCAGGAGGCCTTTAGGAAAGGGGATTTTAGTGGACCTAATGGTGGTTTTGGTGAAATGCCCCATGTTAGCTTGTCGTGCTGCCTGCCTTTGTCTGTGCATAGTGCGGATGTACAGTACAATAATCAAGAAAAAATTTGTTTTGATATCTCCAAATATAACCTGAAAAGTGACATACAGTTATAGCGCTCTATGAGAATCCACTTCTAAAAGGTTTTAATCTGCTAAAGATTTTTTTTGCTCAAATTTCATCATATGCTTTAATTTTTAACCATTTGATGCTTTTTATTGATATTAACATATGCTTTTTTATCTTTGAATCACTTCCCTATACACAACAGGCTGATTGGGCACACAGGAAGTCTTACTATGACATTACCTATCACATTTGAAACTAAAAACACAGTTTTTAAAGAAAGTTTTATTATGTATTCCTGGCTGGTCTGGAATTCACTATGTACCCCAAGATGGCCTTGAACTTGAGATAGTTCTGGGATAGCAGGTATGCACTTTCATGCCCAGTGAAAACCATCTTTCTCAGTACATCTTAGAAGGCAACATTTCAAGAGAGTTGCTGACTAATGTAACATGTAAGCCACCCTTGATACTCACAATAGCTTATTCTATTATATACTAGGTAAGGTGACTAGTTGCTATGTAAAGAGAATTATGGTGTAGAATAATGAATAAATTTGTGTGTGTAGCTAACAAGTAGAAAGTTTGGAATTTAATCCCTGGATTTGCTGTTTGTTTAGCCATTGACAATAGACATGACAAATTATTTGCTGTATAATCTGTCTTTTTAAAAAAGCAATAGTAGCAGAAGACTCAATTATTTTTGAAGTGATAATGCGCAATTGTTATTTTCTTTTTCTTAAATGATTAAATATATTCAACAACAACTGATTGATAATGCCCTCACAAGTATAATTTCCATTTGGCCACTACCATACTATTCCAGTTTCATATATGGAAGGGTAGAAAAGCTTAAAGTTGTGTTACTGACAAATGTACTTCACTTAACAAATATAGGATTTTGGGGCAACTAGATCACTAGTAATATTGCTGAATCATTAGCATCTTCTATAAGCTGATAGACATATCATATATTGTCCACTTTTCCTTTTTAAATGTTGGTGTTCAAGTTCTGAGCAATTTCCTGAATCAGAGGCAATAAGTCAGAGGACATGGCTCAGTTGCTAGGGCATCACTGTGCAAGCACAAGGTACTGGCTTCAGACCCTCTGCTTCAATATGTAAAAGCTGAGTAAGGTGGTTCACACTTGTATCCCCAGTGCCAGGGAAGGAAGATGAGGAGCATAGACAAGGTGGATCCCTGATCATTGGCTCATTGACCAGCTATCACCATTGAATCAGTGAGCTTTAGTTCTGTGAGAGACCATGTCTCAAAAAATAAAGGTGGTCAACAAGACAAACAGCTCCCTTCAGAAGGGGAAAAGATCTTCACCAACCCCACATCTGACAGAGGGTTGTTCTCCAAAATATACAAAGAACTCAAGAAACTAGACATCAAACTACCAAATGAGGTACAGATCTAAACAGAATTCTCAAGAGAACAATCTCAAAAGGCAGAAAGACACTTAAGAAAATGCTCAACAGCCTTGGTCATTAGGGAAATACAAATCAAAACAACACTGAGATACCATCTTGCTCCTGTCAGAATGGCTAAGACCAAAAACACTAATGACACCGTATGCTTGAGAGGATGTGGAGAAATGGGAACACTCCTCCATTGCTGGTTGGAGTGCAAACTTGTACAGCCACTGTGGAAATCAGTATGGTTGTTTCTAGAAAATTAGGTATCAATCTACCTCAAGATCCTGCAAAACCACATTTGAGCATATACTCAAAGGAGGCACACTCACACCACAAGGGCATTTGCTTAACTATGTTCATGGCAACATTATTTATAATAGCCAGAACTTGAAAACAACCTAGATGTCACTCAACTGAAGAATGGATAAGGAAAATGTGATACATTTACACAATGGAGTACTACTCAGCAGTAAGAAACAATGACATCCTAAAATTTGCAGGCAAATGGACAGAACTAGAAAAAAACATCCTGAGTGAGGTAACCCAAAACCAGAAAGACAAATATAGTATATACTCACTTATAAGCGGATACCAGACAAAACAAAAGATACCCAGCCTACAATCCACAACCCCAGAGAAGCTAGAACCCTCTTTCAGAAACAGATGGATGCAGATGAAAGATGCAGAAATCCACAACTAACCACTGGGCCAAGCTCCTGGAATACAATCAAAGTGAGGGAGGAGCAATAATATTAACAAAGGAGTCAAAACCATGATGGGGAAACCCACAGAATCAGTTGACCTGAGCTAGTGAGAGATCACTGACTCAGGTCTGACAAATGGGGAACCTATATAAGCCTGAACTAGACTCCCTTAATATAGGTGACAATGGTGTGACTAGGACAAATAAATGAGGCCACTTGCAGTGGGTTCAAGATCTAACTCTAATAATGCACAAACTGACTTAGTGGAGCCCATTCTATATGGAGAGATAAACTTGCTCTGTCTAGACACAGGATGTGGGGGTGGAGAGGTGCCTTGGTCCTGTCTCAACGAGATGATAGGACAGACGTTAGTAGATTTCCTAGGGGAGACCTTACCCTCTCTGAGGAGCAGATGGGAAGTTGGGGAGAGTGGGGAGAGCAGGTGGAGAGGAGGGAGGGGGAACTGGAATTGGAATGTAAAAAATAAATTTATAAATTAGAAAAAATAAAGTGCTGTTTTTAAAAAAAAAAGGTGGAGAGCAAACTATGTCGGTTTGTGGCCCCTGCACACATATAAATGGTCATACACATGCACATGTACAGATAGCCATACTAACATTACATACACCATACTCAGCCCCCACACACATACCAACAAAAAGCGCCCACCCATATACATGAAATCTTCTACCAAGACCACCATGATGGAGTCATGTGTGAGCAGATGACCTCCGTCTCACCTCCTTCACCATAATATTTCTAATAGTGTTGTGTTTAGGAAAAGGACAAGGCACAGTCATCACGAAAGAATGAGAAAGGTCAATAGATCTGGTAGGTATCCTTTTGTCCATTTCTCTGGCATCTCATCCCTCAGTTAAAGAAGACAGAACTAGGGAAACAGGCCTTCTGAAGCACAGATATTTTTAAAAATCGACTTATATGAGAAAAAAAAAAACAACACTTGAATGAGACAATCTGAAGAACCATCAAAGTGGTGCATTCTTTGGGCCCACGAGAGGTTCTGAGTGGAGTTTAGGGACTTGGTATTCCAGTACCTGTCGAGGACTCCAGTCCTTTCCATAAAGGGCTGTGATTTCATAAAGCATAAATCATAAAGCAATGCTTTCAGATTTCCTCCAGTGGCCAAGACTCTTTATTTGGTGGAAACAAAGCTGGAAGAATTCACTGTCTGTTAGAACTAAGCAACCTGCCTCTTTATGGTCGCTAGAACTAGAGCAGCCAGGAAGAGTTCAGACCGGTGGGAGGGGCCAAAGTATGAGACCAACTCTATCTTTTCAGATGTCTGCCACTAACTTTAAACTCTCAAATCTCTTCCGAATCCGATAGATTTAAACCGAGAACCGTGCTTCCAGCAAGAAGATCTTTAGAAGATTGCCTTTTAAAAATAGAAATATTTCCTTTGCGTCGTTTTCTCTGTGAGAGCACATGGCACGTACAGGTAACACTCATCTCCCACCATTCTACGATTTTATCTCTCCAATTTTATCTTCAGCTGCACTTTGAGAATGGAGTAAAAGGGCAGGCTACAAACATAGGAAGTATTAAAGGTAAACACGGAGTCAGTAAGTGAAAAAAGGATAAGCTCAGCCTCTGGGCAGAAACTGAAGAGCCACAGACATCCAGGCCCCATTTCTTTCCAAGCGCAATACACACGTAGTCATTACAGGTCATCTTTTAACACTCTACTTATCACACACAAACACACCTCAGGTATTCGGACATTTGATTCAGCTGGTTGCTCATGCAACATGTCACAAACTGTTCCAGGAAAGGGACACAACTTAGCCTTTTTTTTTTTATTGTTAATGCCAGCAAGGTTTTTTTTTAATTCATAATTTTAAAATTTATTTTACATACCTTCCCTCCTCTTCTCCCATTCCCTCCCCCTACCTCCCCTCTACCCACTGCTACTCCTCCTCTGTCTCCATTCTGATGAGGTAAGGCCTCCCATGGGAATCAACAAAGCATGAATGCTGACAAGTTTTAAAGCACTTTTGTGTAAATTTATACAACTTTTGACAGGGAAAGAAAGGTAAAGCATTTGTTTATCTATCAAACATTTTTATTTTGGGACAAAGTTTTACTATGTACCCAAAGCTGGCAGAACTCACAGCACTCAACCCCATCCTCCTGAGTGCTAGAGTTACAGAATGAGTCACAATGTCTGGAATTATCAACTGTTTTTTGAGCAACTATTGCTGCTTTGTCTGGGCGATCTTCCACTGTGCTAGAATTAAATGCAACCATCACAGGGTGGTGAGAGAGACTCCTAATGAACCAATGATTACAAAGAGTGAGCTGTTGCTTTCTCTCCTTATGTTGCTTTCTAATTTGGTCTTAATGTTTCCGAGAGTAGCCACAAGCTACAATACATACTTACTAGAAGAGCTCACCTGGGAGAAGACATGTAGACACATGCATGACTAAATGCATGGAAGGCGTAGATGTGTTAGCAGGTGGACACAATGGTAGGATAAAATAAAATTCACAAAACAAAAGAAATTTCTAGCTAAGTTTTAAGTAATGCTAGGAGGACCAGGGGGATTAAGAGATACCTAGAAGCAGCAGAGAACTGAATCAGCAAATGGGGCATATGAAATGAAGATAGGACATGTGTGACTATGTTTTTATTAGGGAACTATTCCTGAGTTGTTTTAAAGGAACCACAGGCAAAGGCTGGAACTTGTTTATTTGACTCTGGTGTTAACTATTATGTTTTATTATGGTCATCAGCTGTGGGATATTATGGTCATCAGCAGTTTGGCTCAGGGAGGTACAAGTGGGCTATATTGCAAACAACCATGGGAAATGTGGTAGTTTGAATGTAATTGGCCCCCATAATCTCATAGGGAATGGTACTACTAGGAGGTGTGGCTTTGTTGGAGTGGGTATGGCCTTGTTGAAGGAAGTCTGTCACTGTGGGAGTGGGCTTTGAGGTTTCCTATGCTCAGGATACTGCCCAATGTCTCAATCAGCTTCCTGTTGCCTGCAAGATGTAGGAATCTCAGCACCATACCTGACTCCATGCCACCATACTCCCTATAATGAAGATAATGGACTGAATCTCTGAAATTCTAAGTTGAGTCCCCTCAATTAAATGTTTTCCTTATAAGAGTTGCCATTGTCATGGTGTCTCTTCACAGCAATAGAAACCCTAAGACAGGAAGTTACATTTTGAGTAGCCAAAGATGAACTGGAACCATTGAGTTTCAAATAACATGATTTAGGTCTAAAAGCAGGTGATTTGGCAGCAAATATATCAAATGAATTCATGACAGATAGGAGAAGTCAGAAGAGCTGACTCACTCATAGTTAATAGTGTGGACTGGTAGTGAGGGAAACAGTGAGAAGTTATCAATGGTTCTCTTGGAGAAAGGGCAGGTGCTGATCACTCAGCTATAAAATACAGTGTTAAGCCTTTAGAAGGTAATAAATTATATTAAAAAAATCAAAATGAATGTATTTTGATCCAAAGACCCTTTGAAGACTTTACCAGAAGGTGTTGCCCAAGTATCCACTTAAGGTTTTCTTTACATCATTGACATGGTCACAAACAACAGCCACCACCCCCAAATTTGAAGCAAATACTTTTTAAAAAATAGTGTTTAATAAGAAAAATATAGTATTTTCATAATTAAAACTATGCAGACATTAAAAACCTTATATTTGCTAGGTTTTCTAGTACTATAAAGGATGATTCTAGATATGCTCTAGATCACAAATGTGGATGACCTAACAGAGGACCTGATGTGGTACATTTTAAAATATGTAGGATGAGCAATAAAAAGTTACATAAGTAAACATATTTTAAAGAAAAGAATAGAAAATAGAGAGAGTACATAGAAATTTGGGAAAGAAAGCCATGTTGTACTTTGAATGCTCTTACTATTGCTCTCCAGAGGCCACTGACCCTTCACCTCTCCAAATTCTTTGACTCCTCAAACATCCCTTGTTAGCAGCTCCAGTCTTCTTGTTGGTTTGCTACACACAAAGTTGAGGAGGAGGCTCAAGAGCAAAGCAGCTGGCTTATGCCAAGATGTCAGTTGCCTCCAGTGCTGTCATGTCTGTGTCTTGCCTTTTGACTACAGAGCCATAGTGCATACTCTTAGACCTTTATGGCAATGAGTCAGTGTTCCAACCAGGCCACATGTCAGTACACAGGATCTATGTTCCTGTGTGGCCTGCATTGTGCATCTGCTTCACACATGGCCCTCTACTCAAGTGCACCAGCTCTGCTGAAGTCACCATCTTATTTTGGCGTGGTTTCCTCACCTATCCAAAGAAGAAGCATAATTCTTGACTTTCTGCCTTCCTTTGTTTCTTTAAAAGATGGTGTGAGGGTGGGGGATGGGGACGGGGTAGGGAGGTGTACACTCCAGGACACATGTGTAAAGGTCAAAGGACAACCTCAGGTGTTGGGCCTAACCTTCGGTCTTCTTTGAGGCAGGGTTCCTTTACTCTTCATCATGTCCAGCAGCCTTATTAGTCTGCCAGCTTCTGGAGACTCTCTCTGGAGACTCCCCGGCCCATCTCACTGTAAGGGCTTTGCCATCACAGATTCACGTACTGGTTTTTACCTAGATTCTGAGGGATCAAAGTCAGGGACTCATGGCTGCACAGTAAATGTTTTACTCCCCGAGCCATCACCTCAGCCCTTCTTCCTGCCTTCCCATCTGTGTATGGAGGCCAAGGAGTTGCACAAGCAATAACAATAACAAAACACAAAAAAACAACCATGCCAGACTAAAGAGAAGAAAAGCCTGAAGCTGTGGTTTACATGGCTCCTTCTCATGGAGAGACTTTCAAGCCATCCTTGAAGACTTTAGGGATCTACCAATACAGCACAATTGTCACAATTAGATTTTTATTTCAGGATGACATCCTTCCTCCTGGTCTTTAAACAAAAGTACTGATAAAAATTGCCAGATAATTAATTACAGGGCATTCTGACAAATTGGAATTTTATTAGAAGCTTTATTGTTACCTGGAATTCTGAGTCATTCAATCACCTATGATTTTTTGAAGACCTATTTATATATGTGTGTGCCTGTGTGAGTTTATCTTCATCATGTACATACAGGAGCCCAAAGAGACTAGAAAAGGGTGTCGGTCCTGTGGAATTGAAGTTACCAGTAGTCGTGACTGAACTACCTCTCCAGCCCAGGTTATTGGTGTTTTGATTTGATAAATGTGTCATTCATGACTCTGGGATGAATCCTTTGGACTTCAGGGCTGGAGTGTGAGGGGAATCTGCACAAGAGAAGGTTTAATCATTTTCTGAGAAAGGGAAATGATAACATGGTGATGATGGTAGAGGAGGGGGGCTGAGATGAGTGACAAACATGTTATGTTCAATTCCTGATGCAGTGATCCGCAGCCTTGTGTTACAGTATCACTCTACACTGTGAGTGATTAGCCAGCAAGATTAAGCAGTCAGTGAATACCCTGGAAGGTTGCGGGGGTGCACTTTTCTATGGCATCAGATTGCTATAACTTTCAAGCGCCTTCTGCTTGGGATTACTTTGGAAACTAAAGGTCTGATTCTTTTCATGGTCCTCCTCAGATCTTTGCAAGCTGGTAACCTCTGAAAAAGTTGAGAAAATTGTGGTTGAAATAAGTACAAAGGGAGAAAAGAGCGATCATCCATTTTTAGATGTGTTCAGAGGCTGTATGACTCAGAGCTGCTTCTGTTAAGAGCACTGAAGATGTGGGCTTTTTTGGTACCAAGAGACAAACACAGAAGACTTATGCTCTGTGTTACTTTCAGTGAATGATAAAACCCTACTGAGGTAGAATCTAACGACATCTACAAAGCGCTTCTGCCAACAGTCCTCTCCTCTCTCAGCCTGGCTTTGGCCAACCCGTTTAGTCCTTTTAGACTCAGTTGTTCAGTATTCCACAGATTCGGGTCTTCCACCAAGGGCTGCTTTCTAGACAAGAGCAGTGACTGAAAACATAACAAATGTGTATGACTGACAGGATTCAGGACAGACACCAAATGTTTCTGTGGTGACCAATCCAAATTTTCCAACAGCATTTCCTCCTTCCAAGCTTTGCTCCCTAGAAGTAAGTATTCTGGGCTTAAATGGATCAGACCCAGCAAGAAAACAAATTCAGTACTATTGTAGGAGGGAGAAGAAGAATCTAATGCTTTGTCATTGGGAGGAACGAACTGAACATTCCAGTATTTACTTGTGTTTTAACAAGGCAGACTTTTGTCTCCATTTATGTCACAGTCATACATGAGTCAGAGTGATTTCACTGATCTGCCCCACTCTTCAGTCTTTTTCATGCCATCATTGATTAGCAACAGAGATTGCTATGTGGGAGGCATATCATGACAGTGGAGATGAATGTTCTTTTAAAGTGTAATTAAAAAATCCTGCTTGAAGAATGTGTGTATGCCAAGACTTTTTTCACAACTGTGGGGGATGCCCAGCTTAAGTTACTCCTCCCATGCTCACCTGGGTGAGTAGAAAGTCACCCCGCAGGCCACAAACACTTTCTGAATTAATGGCTGCTCCTAGCCTGGAGCAGATGTCTGCAATCATTCCTTGAGAAGTCACTGAGAAGCTTAAGAGAAGGAATCTGGGGTATCTGGGGCTCTGTGGAATGGCCTGGATACCCTGAGAGACCCCGGGAAAGATGAGCCCAAGAACACACTACAAAACCAGATCAAGGCTTAGAAAATAGCAGACTTGGTTTCACTTCACATTGTGCTGTGGAGTTCATTGTTTATCTTGCATTTCAATTTCCTCATTTATAAATTAGGGACAAGAGCTGGGTCCTACCTCAAGTTGATGTGCTCTGCTTTGTTTAAGCCCATGGCAGGCCTGCCTCTTTCTGAATGGAGACTGAGGAAGAGTGGATGGGGAGGGGGGGTAGATGGGAGTAGGGAGGAGGAAACAGGAGGAGAGGAGGGAGGGAAACTGTGGTCAGGATGCAAAATAAATGAAAAACTGTTAATAAAAAATACAATAAAAATTTAAAAAGTAAAAAACATTTAGAATAATTTACTTGATATAATTATAGTAAAGAATGAAAGGAAGTGGTATCTTGAAAGGGTTAGGAGGAAAGCTCAATATATAGAAAAATGCTTAATAAATATCTGCTCCATTTCTCTGAGTTAACAGTAAGACATGAGGACGAAGTGAATGAATGTCTGTCAAGGTGTACACTTGAGGGTGGAGTTAGTGCCACTGTCTATGCTGTAATTCATGGGAGAAACTTGCCCAGGGAGAAGTGGAATGTAGCAAAATAGAGCGGGAAAAGGAAGCATGATTATGGTTAAGAATACAGGAAATGGGTGCCTTTGCGTGAGTTATTTAACTGCTTCCCTGTGGATAAAGTAGAAATAATGATACCACAGAGTGTATAGTAGACCTCTGATTCCATGATCTACTCATTTCCTTCATTTTCTGAGACCCGTCCTTTTTCTTAAGGGAGGCTCCTGCAACTATACTTATTCCACAGGAGTATTTTCCCTTAATTGCTACAGATGAAAGCATGGGAATGGGGGATTTATGAGGACTCAACCCAATCAGCTTGTTCTGCAGAAAGAAGACTCAGTAAGCAGTGCCTATAAAGTGCTTCACATGGCACTTGGGATGCAGCGAAAGCTCAGTAATTTTAAAATCCCAAATCAAGAGTATTGCCTAGTGTCAGTGCTTCAGCTGTTGACACTTTTGTCAGCAGTACCTGTAATTTGGATAGGTGGTACCAGCCCAATAGGCAGTGTGGAGGAATTTTCCTCAGCTCTTGGAGTGACAGCTCAAACCGACAAAGGGTGGCATTTCTATCTTTATAGCCCTTTCATGCCAGGGACATTTCTGAGTGAAGTATGTATTAAGAAAGCTCCTCTGGGAAAGCCCAACAATTCCAGTACTGCAAATTTTCACATCATGGTCCCACACTAGGGGACTCAGACCCAGCATTCCTTATTTTTTACAATTCTGGCTGGGAAATAGCAAAGGAAGAATGCCATTTCTAACACACCTCATCCTATGGGCTCCCTCAGGGGCTGCAGATGCACCCCTAGTAATAGCTGTCGGCTCACCCCAGCCCTTAAAAGGCTGTGCTCATTACATGTGTCTCTATGTACTGGGCAAGTATCAGGACTTCTTTTTCTGTTTAAACTAGAAGCACTAGTTGAAAAAGAGGGAAGGGCTTAGTCCTTGAGCTCTTCGGACTGAGAGGCTTAATAAATAATAAAGAGACAAGGAAGCCCTTTTCTGTTGAGTATTAATCTCAACTATCAGTCAATACATTGAAGACAGAATTTTCACTCATCTATATACTTAATGTTATGAAATTATTCCTAACTTTTGTCTCTTTTCCATGTAGATCTAAAACTAATTTTGATTTGTTTTCTTTTAGACTTCATTCTAATTAAATTTTCTAAGATTTCAACCCTTCATGTCAGAAACAGCCCCCACTTTTCTCCCTCTCCCCACCCTCTCTTCAGGAAGTTTCCTGGTTTGAGGTCAGTCAACAGTGTAATTAATTCACCCCAGAGGACCTGTGTACTTTTTATATAAGTCGAAAGCTTTGACAAGGTTTGTAGAGATTCAAATACACATGCACATCCACACAATACACTCAAATGCACACCCACACTCGTGTGCATGCACCAGTACACAAACACACATACACTCACATGCAAACAAACACACATGCACACACACAAACACACTCTCATGTGCACACACATACATACACAAAATCTGTAACCAACAAGGTATCATCAAGGTCTTCTTTCAAAAGGAAAAAGCAGTTAAAACAGCTGGATATGCTAGAAACCACATAATTAGACAAACTGAATTTAAGAGTTATGTAAGGTCTCAACTGAGCCAGTGAATGAGAAGTTGAAAGAAATGTTGTGATTGCTCCTCCAGTCCCTGGGAAGAACAGAATATGTGGATATGTGTGCTTTGGGCAAATAAAAGGCAATTACTGGCCGTTATGGAGTGTAGTTGACATTTCAAATGGGTTAAGCTGTTGAATGTCTTAAGAGAGGCTGAGCTGGGGAATAAAATGTTGACCAGGGCTAAAAGGGAGAAACTTTAAAAATAGATGTGCTTGAAAGGAAGATCTAGAAAGTTCTGTTTTAGTGTTGTATTTTGTAAAAGACAAAAGGCAGTTTAAAAAGTATATTATGCGTAATACTCAGAAACCTGTGATAGAGTTCACAATTTAGAGGTGAAGAAATTGAGATGTGAGAAGGTTGGGGGGGTACAAGAGAAGGTAGGGGGAGTGAATATAATCAAGATACATCTTAGACATGCATGAAAATGTTATAATGAAACCCATTGTGATATATAATGAGTATATAGCAATAAAAACTTCAAGAATAAAACAGTATATTATGCAATTTTAAATTATATGTTATATAATTGTTCAACAGACTTATAAAAATTTCAGAGAATTTAAGCACCCAAGATAAGTCATATACCACAAATTTCTTTCTAACAGTGGACTTGCCACACAAGGCAGGTATGTTCTAGAAAAAATAATGAAGTTTACAGTTTAAGAAATTTTTTACTAAGAATTCTCAAACCAAGGCCTAAATCTTCAAGATAAATCCCATAGGACTTAGAAATTAAAGCTAAATTACTACTTTTCTTATTTGCAAATAATCTTGTTTGCAAATATGCCTCAAGATAGTTGAATAAAAAGTAGATATTCTCTTTTAACCATCTCCCTGAGATAAACAGACAAAAAAGTAATTGTCTTAGACAGCCCTATTTTCTTAAAGAAAAAAAATCCTGGATATTAGTTCCCAAGACATCAATTCTTATAGCATTTTGGGCCTCTCTCTTAGCATGCAATTTAAATACATATCCTTAGCAATAAAAATAACTTCTTGTCTATTGATATTGCTTAACCATTAAAACCTCTATCAGCAGTCTTGTAATTGGCTTGATAGGGTTTATAAAATAAAGTGTTTGGGGCCTGGGGAGATGGCTCCAGTGATAAGAACATTTGCTCTGCAAGTGTGGGGATCTGTCTCTTAATCCCCAACACCCACAAAATGTCAGGGCATGTTTGTATATGTCTAGAACCTCAGGACTGGGAGTATGGAGATGGGTGGACACTAAGGGCTCCCTCTCTTCAAGAACCCCTAGCTGAAATGGTGAGCTTCAGATGTCTCAAGGCAATAGGTAAGAGCAATAGAGCAAGACATCTGGCATTCATTCTCCTCTGGCACACAGATATACAGGCACAGGTTATACACCTACACAGTCAGCAAGTATGCAACACACAAAGACTTGGAATACTTCTAATCTGTAAAGTATATGCTAAAAAGTCACAAATATAAAGGTCAACAGAAAATTTGTTTCTTCAACCTTAGTCTAATCTAGTAAGAAACACATTAGAAAGTCAACACCACTGTCATGAACTTGGTGGCTGTATTTTAGTATCTATCATTTATTCTAAAGACAAGGAAAATTACTTTTGAAGAAATATAATTTGCTTATGTTGACATTTGAAATACATATTTGTTTTAAAGGAACTATTTTTTGTTGGTTTGTTTGTTTTTCCATAGGTAAGACAGTGAGTTCACTTGATAATCATTATTGCAATGAAGTATAGTATTTTGGACTGATATTCAAATAATTCCATTATGTGTCATAAACATACATAGTAATGGCAAATATCCCTGATTAAGATGCTGTATCAAGAATAAGTAAAACATTCCTGTTGTAAATAAAATGGAGTCTATAAAACACTCAAAACTTTGATAATAGAGTGGCATATCACAGTATATTCTCATCTGCTTTAAGAGTCTTTTTAACATTTGCCCATCAGGGAACACAATTACAAATGTTGAACTTGGAGAAGATATACCCCTTCAGTCACATGCTGGTGTGTGTGCTAGGACTACAGTGACTGAAAAAGCACACGAGGAGCAGACCTGACCCCCTGGCAAAGCTCAAGGCTCTTGTCAGCTGAGCTCTATCTCCTTGTCTCACACATTCTGTGAACTTTCATAAACATCAAGGGAGAGTACAGATTTAGCTCAACATTCCCTGGATTAAATGAGAGGTCTTCATCTTTGAGGCAGTATAATAATCTACCTGACTCATAAACACATACTTGTTGTTAGTGAAGAGTCACTAAATTGAGGGACTTTAATACACTTTCCAGACTAATAACCAAAAAACTCTTTCTTCAACGATGGTTTATCCAGATAATTGTCCTAAGTAGAATACATTAACTTGGTCTGATCATTAACAAGATTATGACATTATCTCTTAGTTCACCATTCATGAAGAAATAAGACAACCAGGAAACTGAAAGAAATGAAGGTTTGGATTAATAGCTATTAATGATTTTAAATCATAGATCAGTTTGTATACTTTCCACTTTAGTTTCTACCAAGCTGAATCATCCCAAAAATAGGCAGATATTTCATCTTGTGCTAAGAGCAAAGAGTTGTTAGGTTTGAGCTTACAAAACCTTCCTCCAAACTTGAATATTTATAGACAGAGTTTGTGGTTTATAAACTGAACTCAGTGTCATCTCATCAGAGGCAGGTGAAGCATGACAAAAACACACTAAGAATGTAGAGACTTACCGTATCTCGTTGCCTGGTATCTTTCCCCGATATTATGAGGAAGTAGTTCCAGGTCAGGAGTAACAATAGCAAAAGTGGTATCATATAGAGCTCAAAGTTCCAGACAACAAAGAGGAAGAGCTGGAGGAGAGAAAAAAGAGAAAAAAAAAAACCAGAGTCAATTCTGACTTTCCTTAGTGTACTGTCACCCCCACACCCCCACTGGTACATGCTCCAGAGCAGGAAGATTCTTCTGGAAAACAAAGCCTGAAAAACTTGGTAGGCATTTTGCTAAAAGCACAACTCACCCCTAGTAATTTATCCCAGCACTTGGGAGGCAGAGACAGAGGCAGACGGATCTCTGTGAGTTCAAGGACAGCCTGGTCTACAGAGGGGATTCCAGGACAGCCTCCAAAACAATACAGAAAAATCCTATATTGAACCCCCCCCCAAAAAAAAAGAAAGAAAGAAAGAAAAAGAAAAGAAAGAAATTCATTGCTATGGTTTTTGTTTTGTTTAATTTCTGTGCAGGAAAACTTGATGACATTATAATGTTGAAGGCAATTTTAATTTTCTTCCTGGAGTGAAATTACAGTTATATTAGGTGAAATAAGGTTTTGGGTTTGTTGTTGTTGTTGTTGTTGTTGTTGCAGTTTTGTTTATTCTTTCAGTTAAAAGAACTTCACTGAGAATGGATAAAGAAAATGTGATACATTTACACAATGGAGTACTACTCAGCAGTAAGAAACAATGACATCCTAAAATATGCAGGCAAATGGACAGAACTAGAAAAAAACATCCTGAGTGAGGTAACCTCAAACCAGAAAGACAAATATAGTATATACTCACTCATAAGCGGATACCAGACAAAACAAAAGATACCCAGCCTACAATCCACAACCCCAGAGAAGCTAGAACTCTCTTTCAGAAACAGATGGAAGCAGATGCAAGATGCAGAAATCCACAACTAACCACTGGGCCAAGCTCCTGGAATACAATCAAAGTGAGGGAGGAGCAATAATATGAACAAAAGAGTCAAGATCATGATGGGGAAAACCACAGAATCAGTTGACCTGAGCTAGTGAGAGATCACTGACTCAGGTCTGACAAATGGGGAACCTACATAAGCCTGAACTAGACTCCCTTAATATAGGTGACGATGGTGTGACTGGGACAATATATGAGGCCATTGGCAGTGGGTCCAAGATCTAACTCTAATGCACAAACTGACTTAGTGGAGCCCATTCTTTATGGAGAGACACCTTACTCTGCCTAGACACAGGGGTATGGGGGTAGAGGTACCTTGGTCCTGCCTCAACTAGATGATGGGACAGACTACTGACTTCCTAGGGGAGGCCTTACCCTCTCTGAGGAGCAGATGGGAGGAGGTGAACAGGTGGAGAAGAGGAAGGGGGAACTAGGATTAGAATGTAAAACATAAATGAATAAAAACAAAAAGTAGCCCACCCCCCCAATAAAAAGAGCTTCACAGTATTGTCAGAATAGCTTGGTCTTCTGTCTGTCTTAATAACAAAGAATGAATCCTCGTTTAGCATCAGGGACATTCTGGTCCCAAATGTTACTTGGATAATATAATAGAACAAGCATAATAGGCAGATGAAAACACCATGTCTGTACCACAGAACCTCAAAGATCGCACATTATGAAGAAAACAAAACAACAACAACAACAAAAAATGCTGCTTCCAACAAGTGTTAGAAGAAATTGGCTTACCATTCAGTATTACACAGAGAGCCAGATGTTTGCAAATGAACACAAAGAACAATTTTGTCAAAGGAAATTTTAACATGCTCATTTGTATTGGTTTTAGCACCACTTATTTGAATAAACTATTTTTAATTGTAAGACAAATGTCAGAGTAAGAACTGGGGATGACCGAGGGAGCCGATTTATGCATATTTACTTGGAAAAACAACAGGATTTGAGACCTACATTGTGACTCTCTCACCTCTTCACCAGGTGTACTCCCAGGTAGATCATCTAAGTTCTCTGGCTCTGTGACTCCTGCTATTAGACTATGGTCACCTTAAATAAGTTGGGACTAAGAGCAGAATTCCTACCTGACCTCAGTGTCAAGGAGCTGTGTAACCTTTCTAAAACTTCTATATAATGCATTTTAATTTCTTCCTCTATAAAATGGGGACAATGAGTTTCAAAAACTGCGTAATTAACACAGTGCTCGGGCTGTGGTCCATGCAAGTGATGCTCTTAAAGTGTACTAATTATTGATTGGAAATCACAACATTGCCTGCCTAGTAAGCTTTGGTCGAACAGTAGCACAAGTGGGAAGCTCAGAGTAACGTACATCTTGCATTTTGTAGACCAGGAGAGTTAGTCGTGAGGACACTAATGTGTAAGCAGAAGCTAGGACAAATCTCAGCAAGGAAAGGGGAGATGGGTGTGAACTGCCACCCCTAGTTGTTGAGTATTGGCTACTGTCAGCTGCTGGGAGAGGGAGAGCCAGTTTGCTCTAAGAGTGCAGCTTCTGGTAAGTCAGACCCTGTCCAGTGAAAGACCACACTTTGGGAAGCAGAAATGAGTCTTACAAGTTTTTTCTTTTTTCAGAATAAGAAGTTGGGTGAGTGGGCAGACGTATCTAGGAAGAGCTTCGGAGGGAGGGTAAATATGATCAAAACATACTGTGTGATAACCTCAGAAAACTGTCAACAATTTAAATATTTTGAGAAATGTGTTTTTACTAGGTTTCTGATATTCATAACTGAAATGGACACCAGTATACATATATAATTATTTAGTACTACATGGCAACAATAATTTCAGCTTCCAGAGTAAGAACCATTTCAAATACCTCAATCTATGAAATGGGTGATTTTTTTTATTTCCAATAGAAATGTAGGAAGATTTCTAGAAAACAATGTCCCATTTAACTTTTGAAATTTATATGATGTGTACAAAGATTATATGATGTGTAACTGATATTTCGGATTATTAAATGTGCTTTTGTAAACATAACTCTTCTTTCAGGAAGTATTAAATTGATTAAATTGACAGGCAACAACTACATGTAAAGGGGAAATTACTTTTGAATAGAGCCCATTAAATATTGATACAATTATTATACCATTCAGGTAATCACTAGGATGCAAGCCCCTGGAGAACAGACACCTTCTTTTTGTTCACTGCTTTACATCTGGAGCTTAGAAAATGACTGGGGCAGAGTAAGTATTTAGAGTAAATGGACCCAAGGCCCTGGCAAATTATTCAGCAGTTTAACTATTTGTATTAATAAAGGTGCTATAGAACCACTGCCAGAAACTAGCTGACTTGAGAAAAATACAGCCAGAATTATGAAGTGAGATGCTTCTAGAATTTTCTCTGCTTGGTTAATATGCCTTTTAGCACTTTTCCCAGAGAGGACCCCCCCCCACTCGCCTGTTCTGCTGTCCTGTTGTGCTGCCATGGGAACCCATTCTTTCCCTTTGGCCTTTCTCATATGTCTGCATGCTCAGAGAGCATTGAAGAACAAGGCAGTGGTGGCACATGCCTTTAGCCCCAGAACTCAGAGAGCATTCACTCCCTTCAGTGGGTTCTGCTAGCATGGATGGGATTCAGATGATTTCATTGCTAAATATGATATGGTGGGATAATGTCACCCTGCTGTGAAGGGATATTCTGCTTTGACATGTCTGATCATTGATGTTAGACTGACTGCATTGCTGATTGCATCTTTCATCACCATGGTAGTCTTTCAAAGTTGCCAGTAGCTTCAAGCATTGCTAATAAGATGAACTTTGAGTATATATTCAACTGTAAATATCATTCTCCTCTCACAACCTTAGCTCATCAGTTGCTCTCCTGAAATGTAGCACTCCAAACTAACACAACATTTCTCGTGCATTTATATGGAATTCAAAGTGCCCCATGTACACAGTTAACAGAGCATGGATCAGGGGAAGACAGGGAAAAGAGAAATCAAGGAAGAAATTATATTTGCTTTAGAGATGCTTGAAATGGATGGATCAGCTTCTTTCTTACTGTCTGTGCATTAGGAAGCTGCTCCTGGTGGAAGTGAGCAAGCAGCTCCTACATTTTAAAAGAAAGCATATTGAAAAGAAAGAAAATAGTAGAATTTTGGATGAACTCCAGATGAAAAATGTTAAGTTTATCTTTTTCAATATTCAAATAACATAAAATCTCAAAAAATATTGAACATAGCCCAACAATAAAAAGTTTTAAAACTTTGACCAAGTGTTCAGAAGTAGGGACAAAAGCTTTCCTGACTCAGGTTGCTAAGAATCAATGAGAAAACATCAGGCACTAGAGTATCACCTGTGATCCTGGTTTTTGCTAGTCTGTGAAGGATACCTTGAAGAAAGGGCCTAGAGTAGAAGAACCCTTTTTAGCTCATTCTCTCTATATTAGATCTCCCTCCATCCTCCCTGGGACCCCTGCACAGACTGAGCCACTGTTCCTTCCTATGAAAGTCTGAGATTATACAAAAGGCCAGGCTTTCGGTGTCCCAGCAGGTAGTAGGAAAAATCTTTGCTTCTGGGAAAACTCAAAGCCAACTAATCCTGGCTATGTCCTTGGTCATGACTACACTTCTTCATAGGTTTGGGAGTGTGCAAAAGCAATGCAGTAATTAGATAAAAGAAGAAATTAAGGAATAAAAATACATCCCCAACACACACACACACACACACACACACACACACACACACACACACACACACACGGACGCACGCATGCACGCATGCACATATACACACACACTAACTACAAATATAAGCCATAAGGTGTTGGATGTGTTCTGATCTCACTCTAAAACTGCCTTTTCCTGCATGGAACACAGAAAGAGGACCAAAGAATCCTAGAATGTTTCAATATTAATTGCATCAGGCTAAAAGGGATTTATGCAGTATTCAATTTTATTCAATTCCATCACCTTGGAATACTTTCCCTATTCTCTTCCTTCATCACCGAGTCTGTAGCTTTTCCTCTCATGCCCAGATCTTAGTTCCTGCTTTTTAATTTGGTCTTTTGGCATTTCACCATCATAGAATTCATGTCTCCATTTACATACAGAAAAACAACTCTACATTAGCTATCCCTTCTCATTTGAGACTGAACATGCTTCAAATATTTGATTTTCTTTGTAAACTTTAAGATAGATGTTGTGATTTATAACTAGAATTCCACAGTAGAGTCTTAATGAGATGCTAGTCAAAGTGGTAACAGCACTTTTGATCTCCACCAGTAGAAAGAACACTAAATCCCAGCACGGTGGGTCATGGCTACAATTTTAGTACATGGAAGGTTGAGGCAGGTGGGTTAGGAGTTGAAGGTCATTCTCAAGTTACATAGCAAGTTGGAGGCTAGCCTGGATTACATGAGAACCTACCTCAAAAAGTTAACAAACTAACAAACTGAGAATTCTGTGTATTATGCTGTATGTTAGAAGGATGCCAGAATCTCTCTTCTAACTGGTCTTGTATGGTCAGCTATGATTACCATATTCCTTGAGGAGCTGTTGTAGTGAGATGAAATGGAAAGGACATTAATGTTCACATCAGACTAAAGAGCACTCAAGATCCCTAGTCTCCAGTGCTATGGCCTTGGACAGCTTTGGATTTCTTTAAGTTTTCTCATCTGAAAAGTAGAAATTTACTTTGCAGATTTGAAATAGAAATAGTCTAATACTTGGCACCTAAAGGTGTTCAGCAAGCAGAACATATCAACTCTTATTACACATCAAGTTTTGGTCCTTCTTGAAGCTTGCCATATTTCCTATGCTACCCAGTGTTAACTATGGCTTCAAGAGTAAGAGCTATGAAGAAGCCATGGCAGTGTCATTATGAGTAACATTTTTAGTGCTTTTACGTTTAATTTGTGCTGATCGTGTGCAGCAATGTCCTTAATTTGTCCTATCTCCTTGTACCTATGACTTCTGTAATACTCTTTCACACCAAGACATGAACGTAACATATGATTTCTTATGGTTCATAACAGAGTATCAAAATAGAAGCCTAAAAAATCACATGGCATCATCACCTTCATCACCTCAACTGAAAGTCAGACCGAAGAGCTAACTGAAGATGCATCAGTGTGTGCACAGCCACGTACAGAAGAAATGTCCAACTGTGCATGATCCATGTGCTGACCTCAAAATGTTGCCTGATGACTTGTAGTTGCTTTGAGTTTGGAATTCTGGCACCATGTGTGAACAGCTAAAGCAAACTGATATGTAAGTCATCCCTCTCTGAGGAGACAATGTATTATGGGCAAAATGTGACATTCAACAGACATCCAAAGAAGGGGCTTTAATTCCATTTTTGACATTTTGCATTATAGGATCTTGAACAAGTCAGTTACTGTCTCTCAGTTTATATTGGCCTATTTCATAAGATAGCTATGGGGAGCAAATGAGGCAATATATGTGTGATGGTTGACCTTGATTGTCACCTGACATGACTCAGAGCACCTAGAAGCACAGGATGTGACTGTGAGCGAATTTGAGAGGTTTGTATGAGGTAGGAAGACTCACTCTGAATGTGGAAGACACTCTCCTATGGGCTGGGGCCCTGTATTAAATCAAAAGGAGAAAGTGCATGGAGCATCAGCATTCATCTCTCTCTGCATCTGGACTGCAGACACAGTGTTACCACTGCTGCCAGGCATTCCCCATTACAAATGACAAACCTGTCCCTTTAAACTGTAAGTTGAAACAAACTCTTCCCTATCTTGTCTAAAAAAGAAAGTCACTACAGTGTGTAATGGAGCCTTATGACTAAACGCTATATGAAGGCAAGTGCTATCCACTGATTCTGCTTGGCGCTTATCCTAAATTATGCCTGAGAATCAAAATAAATAAGGAAAACCCACCCTCACCAATGTAGACAGGCATTAGTCACTACATTAAGGACGTTAATTTTTAAAAAGGAACTTGATCTCTATTCTCTGTCTCTCTGTCTCTTGTGTATTACATGGACAACATAAACAAATCCCGTTAGTGGCCATGATAACTGCTAAGGGGTGATTGGTTGAGTGGTTGGAGAAGATGGGTAGTGTTCCTTGGAGGTCGTGTATGTTGTGTGGGAGGTGTTTATTGAGGGAATCTGTATTATACAGAGATATTGCAGTTAAAATTTTTACTAGTAATTTCAACAAGAAAAATCTAGACACTTGATTTTTTTTATAGTAAATCACATAGCATACATTGCCCATTCTGTGAATTAGAGAGTAAAAACAAATAGGTTTTAAATACTTGTGGTGTGTGTGTGTGTGTGTGTGTGTGTGTGTGTGTGTGTGTGTGTGTGTACATGAATGTGTGGAGGTTAAAGGACAGCTTGGGGAAAATGGGAAATGGTTCCCTCCTACCATGAGGTTTTTGGGGATGGGAATTGGGACATCAGGCTTGGCAGCAAGTTCCTTTACCTGATTAGCTATATTGCTAGCCTAAAAGTTTTAACACTTTTTTAACAACCTAATGCCACTTTTACAAAGGAGACCTTGGTTTGCAGAGTTTTATGAATATCAAATTATGTCTTTGATGTATTTTCATTTGTAAATTCAAGTATCATTTATCAAAATCCTTGTTTCCAGACTACAGTATTAGCATGACCATCTCTAGGGGTGATTTGAGACAGATTTTGGAAGCATTCTAAACCTTAATCATAAATATTCAGAATGGATTTTTAATTTACAAAAAGAAAAATAACATAATTTGTCCTAACAGGTAGGTTGTATGATGTTGTGTGGAATGAACCCTAGGAGAGATGCCATAAGATGCCAGGAGTTGAAGGTTGCAAAGACTACACTTCAGAAAGACCCTTTTACGAAAGCAGAAACCAAGGCTCAGGCCTTTGAGGCCTGACAAAAGGCACTGACTCCCAATCCATCACTTTTCCCATAAAGCCTACGGACTGAGGGGTGGAGTCCTGTGGCAAGGCTGGGGCTTTGAAGACATGAGTCATTCAGTGTGGAGACTTGCTATGTACCACTCCTTCTTCCTGCTTTGTTCTGGGATCACTCTTTTTTGAATCAGCATGAAGAAAGAGAATGGCAGCTCTTAGGCGTTGTGGCAAAGGTTTGGTAAGGCAAACAGGTCAAAAATTAATGGTGGGAATGAGGTTTCTGAGGTGTGTTTCACTCTCTTCTTTCTTCCCTCTCTCCTATGGCTTTTAATAATCAAACGTTGGCTGTTCACAATGTTTCTATTAAATGGGTTTTCGTCTATCCAAAATGTTTAGAGGAGGTTAGCAAGGTGGCTGCAATGGCAAAGAATGGAAACTGAATGAGCCAATTACATTTTTACAGACAAAAAGACCCAGTTTTCCACATGAAGATTAAACAAACAAAAAAGTCTGTCCTACTGAAATCCCAGTTAAAGGCAGGTTAAAGCGTCACCCTTATTAAACAAGGCAAATTATATCAAGTCAAGTGAATGATGCAGAATATTAAGATTTTATAGCAACACTATTTCTACAGAAGGCTTGATTTGCCTGACTTTTATTTCTTTGAGCATGAGAGTCTAAGAGTCCCAGGCAGGACCAAGCCATTCACACCATGCTCTCGATTGATTCCTGCATTGAAGTGCAGTGGGAGACGTGTGCATTCAGTGACCACTCGGTGCCACACACGGCAGCACCCCTGGGGAGCCTACTTCAAAAAATCATTTAAGTTGGAATATTGAATATCCTATTCTTTTGCAAGCTACAGTATATTTTAAAAAGAAATCTCATCCAAAATGATTAACACTTCCTACTGTTCGGGAAGAAAGCCTGCCCTTTCAGACTAACAGCTGTGGATCATTAGCTCTCTAGTGATGAGATGTGTTTGATGAGTATTTTTCTTTCTAATTAAGAGATGAGATCCTTTATCTGACTATCTCTTCAGAAAAAGTGAGGAAAATAATTCTGCCTATATGGAAAGGCCATCTCCTACAAAACAATTAATTATTTCAGGTTCCTTCTAGAAAATCCTTTTCCTCCCCAATTTCAATTCCTTTCCCCCCGAACTTAACACACATTTCCACTCTAGCCTTTACAGTATTAACCCATTTTTACCCAATCTTCATCTTATAATGTTTTCTGGTTTGTCTCATCACTCAAAAATGTTCATTTCCAGTAAAACAGAGGGCAGAAATATGAACAAAATGCCTATATGATTATGAGGATTAACATGGAACAATTGTTTTGGTTTTAACAGGAACATTTGGCACGAGAATATTCCCTAAAGTGAGAGGGGCCTCAGAAAAGATGAATACTAGTATTTTTGAGGCAATGATAAAAGAGCCTCAATTTTCTTAGCCATGCATTTAAATAGACTTTAAAACTGATAATGATAATAAGCCATTAAAAGGAAGTCTTCATGTCTACCAGCAGAACTGTACTTTAACATGGAAGCTGCAGAGTGGATACAAGGTGGGTTCTAAAATACTTTGCTTTTCCTCTTGAAATGATTTTCAACAGATGTGCAAGGGGTAGAATTCCCAGTTTAGAAGCTCTCCTGAAAGTGTACAAGAAGCTGGAAAGTGGCACCATTTATGAGCTGGCCCATCAGTTGCCTCCTTCAGCTCTTGCAATAAGAAAAGAGGAAAGGAAGGAAGGAGATCTGACTTTCAAAACTTTGGTCTCTGGATAATGCTTTCTTTGGCTAGGGCATCTTTAGAAACATGTAGGTCGATTTTGGTTGTCAATGAGTAGTGTAGGAAAGGGAAATAGTATAATGGGTGAGGCAATCCTGTGGATCACTGGGAAAATGGTAGGAAATTCCCACCCATTGAAGAATCTTCCTGCCCCAAATCCCAAAATGCTGATAGCATTCCCTATAGAGAAACATTGACAGTTATTGTATGGACATGTATATAGTCTCTCTCTCTCTCTCTCTCTCTCTCTCTCTCTCTCTCTCTCTCTCTCTCTCTCTCTCTTCTGTGTGTCTGTGTGTGTGTGTGTGTGTGTTTCACTCTGGGACTCATAGTTAATGATGGTTTCAAGCTATGTGAAGTAATGAACACCATTTCACTGTTTTTACTTTTTATTTGTGGTGACCATGTGTAGTAACGTCTTCGTACTGGTTTAGTTCCAAGATGATGGCATGACTTATGACTTCAGATTGAAGGATTGAGAATAAGTCTTAGTGGAGAAAAATTGTGCCCATTCATCCGCATCTGCACAATATGTTTTCTTTACCTGCAGTGTTTCGTTATTAAAATGCTCAGAGAAGAATCAGAGTGAATCCCCAAGGCTAATTTGCTGTCTTTTGAGTTAAGTCCAGCCCTATCCCTTCACCATAGTCTTCTATTACTTTTCCTTCTAAGAAAAGGGCAGTTTTGTCTTAAGTGGCCAGACTGAGACATACTTGTCTAAGGTCTGTATTTCCTGTCAGCTCCATTAGAGCTTCCTGCATGGCCTCCATTTATCAAGGCAGACAACATAGGCAAAGGGAGTCTGGTATAACTGTAGCCTTTCTGCAGTGGCCTGAAGGCATGAGGCACTGCCCTTTTGAAGAGAAGCTTTGTTTTAGTTGGGTAATTCTGTGACTTGATAGAAACTGGAGATAGGCGATTACAGCATACCTACAGAATCCTCTCCACCATCCTCTGCTGCTTTCTGTGTACATAGGGGACCTCAGTTTGTAATAAAAGAGCTCCATGTGGAACTGCATCCTTCTCACCATTAGAAAGAGAACTGGTTTATTCTTAGTCTCAACCTGACATCATACTAATGAGACTTCTGTTGTTTTGGATGGCATGGATATTTTACATGTTTGGAGAAAGACTCCCAAGTGCACTATCTACAATATTTCTAATACTAGGCCAAATCTGTCAGGAGAGCAAGCTATCTCAGTTCTATTACAAGTGGAAAAGAAAGATGGAATTTTGTTGTCTTGTTGATAAACTTACATTAAAATGTATATACTGTAATTTGGTTTGCTTTTATAGATAGTGGTAGAAAAATGATGCTTGTTTAGATTTAATTTTAATATTTAGATACACATGTCAGAAAGCTCCAATTGCTGATTTTGTGAAATTGAGCACTGAGCCTTTGGCACTCCTATCTAAAACTTAAAGTCCACAGTCTTAATATGTCCATGATCTTTCAAAAGTATACCCTGACTCCATCTATTAAAGAGGCAAGCATGACATCTGGATAGGACACATCTGAAGAGGAGACACATACGAACCACAGAAGCAGGACCCAAGAAATCTCCAGGGCAACCCCAGAGACAGTGCTCTCAACTCATGGGAGCACAATCACACAGATTTCTGGGTGGAGAGATTACCAATTGAAGTCTGAATAAGATTTCCCTGGTTGTTATTGAGATTTTTTTCTTTCCAGCTTGCAAGTTGGACTGATATCTTGTGTCTTTTTTTTTTTTTTTGTCAAAATCAGGCATAAAAAGCTCTGGATTTCCTTTGAGAATGCCAACAACTCTAAAAGGAAAGCCCAGAGTAAGTCCAGTCTGAACATCACACCAACCACATATCCATAACCGATAGAGTTTGAGTTTAATGTTGATCATATTATGCATGTAGAACAAAAGTAACAAAGGCTTAGAGTTGCTTGGGGAGTAGTGATTCTTGGAAATCCCTTTCACAAGATTTAATCCTTCAGCTACTGGTTTTAAGGTCCGCTACAACATCAAATACAGTCATTTTCATCCTTGTTAATCATAGAAACTTGGTACTCAAAACCAGATGTCAGGAAAAGTATTCTTTGGTATCCCAGATAACATATGCACATTTTTTAAAAACATGGAAAACTAAGAAGATGTGCACTTATTTCACCCGTGGGTGAAATAAAGGTACAATCACTCCAAACACTGAAACAAATGGAGAATCAGTGTTAAAAAACTGTTGGCTTTACTTAAGAATAGTTACATCTGGTACATCTGGAATATTCTTTGTCTGTGCTTTGGAGACACTCATGGGTTCAGGAGCTAGGGCATAGCACAGATCAATGCACATTGGGACAATTAGTCTCCTTAAGTATTTCCTGACTCCGTTTGATGTAGTTGTCCCTTTATACCTCCAATGCCAGGGAAACAACTGTCATTTTCATCCTAGGTCTTATCTTGTAAGTTCTTGACCTACTAGCAGATAAAGTGATTGTTTTCAATGTGAGTATAGATTTAAGGATAATCTCTAGTTTACCTGCTCTCTGTTTTCAAGGTCTCAGCAGTGCTATGAAGATTCATAGAACTCAATTACGCACAATTATCTTCTCAAGTTTTACAGGAGTGAGTCTACTACCATCACCGTTGGTGAAGCAGGTTGTTGGTCAATTCCCATTCTTGTGTATGTAAATGCTGTGCCTAGGTACGTACATTCTACACCAATGTTTGCTGATGTACAAAATGTTCAATCTATCCTAAGCTCAAAATTTGGCTTTAAAGCTATCTCCGTCATGAACAGGTACAATATTTAAGGCAACAGCTGGCACTTCAGTTGCTCATGGGAGGAAACTCCCTCTGTTCTATAGGCAGTGCCAGGAAATAGGATACTATGCTGTCTAAGGAGCCAAATGAATGTTCCTGAAGTCTGTGTTACACTTTACTTTAAAAATTAGACCTGCAGTCTTTATGTCCTCATTTCTAACTCACTGAGCAGGAATGCCTCTACAATAGCAGACGATCACTGTGGGGCTTCCTTCCAGGAGCCACTTGCAAAGGGGAGCACCCTGCCAAGTTTTGTGATGCTCCGTACCATTCTGACTCATTTCCACTCAAATGATTTCACTCAGATTTATTCAGCTTATCATGACTATCTTTCCTACGCTACTTATTTCTGGTCTCTCTTTTAATCCTTCATGATATAACCTGCAGCTATTGTTGATTATTCATTGTCCAAACTTAATGTCTTCATTTTACTCTTAAAATTACACAGCCAAAGTCAGAAACAAGGTTTTTTTAAATACCCAAACTCTTAAATAGATTTAAGACCTAATAATATCACATATTTCAGCTATCTTACCAGCTTCTAAAGCTTCATCTCCCATTCTGTCTTATAATTTTCTAATTTTCTCCTTCACTGGTCTCATTCCCCCAATCCCTCTGTTCTGGAAAAACTTCAAGAGTTATGTTTAGCAGCTCTAGCTATGTCTGAACATATCTCTTTGCAATTCAAATAATCATCTTCGGCTGACTTTAACAGGCTTCTTTACTCCATTCCATCTTTTACCCTTGCTGCTTAATGTTTACTGATGAATATTTTCTCCCATTGCTTAACAGGCCTTAGTGGGCTTGTTACTGCATGGGAAGCCTAAAGGTGCGAACACTCTGAACACATCTCTCTTGGCTATTTTCCACATATCCAAACATTTTCTTAAATGCAACAGTGCTTGTGTTTCAATGGTAACAGAAGTTATCAGAGAACACTGGTTTAGACAGCAAGCACACTGAACTCCAACTGTTCAAACAGCCTGACTTTTACAGTAAAGGAACGGCCCAGGGCCAAGACCACTGAGATGAGCAGGTATTTTTAGTTCACTTGTAGGCCAGCTCTAATGTAATTCTGAAATGTTTTCTTCAAACCCAACCCGACTTTTCCAGGGCTGTCCAAATCTGTTTTCTTTTATAGCAAGTACAAATTCTTGGAGCAAAGGAAGCACGCTTATCATTTGCAGTGTCTCTGCATGGCTATGGTGCTGATGCCCGATGGCTCAAATTAGTGTGAAACAGAGGAGTGCATTGTAATTAGCTCTTGTCGAACTGTTAGAAATACAAAAATGATTTCCAATGTAATAAAACTTATAAAAAAATCTTCCCAATAATTTCCAGCCAAAATTGTTCCTGTAATGGCTTATAGCTTAGTGCCCCAGAGTTCTAAAAGAAAGCCACTGTGTTCTTGGAAAAGGTTTCACTTCACTGACATTAAGATGAGACATGTATTATCTTTCAGGCATATTCTGTTGTTGTACTATATTGCCTGTAAAAGCTCATTCCTATAAATGACCTATCAGGATTGGACAGACTCTGGGATGACATGGTGCAGATAAATGATTCTCAACCAACATTCATGTTTCTCTGACTATTTTTTTCAGTGCAAAAATTTTTCAGGGCTTTACAATAAGTGTATTACTATGATGAACTTTAATGAATAATTAAAACTACTGTGTGTTTAAACAAGAAAGGGTATAGGACAGTATTATTCATATGGGGCATCTTGCGTACTAATGGTGACCATTGGTGTCTTGTTGTTGATTGACTTTGGATATACACTATCGGAGCTGTGACTCAAAAAATGCTTCTGATTGATCTTTAATCATAAGGACTTCCAGCACACTGGAACTTAATATCCTCTCAAGGAAAAATACAGGTTGTTAAGAAATAGGTGGCTATTTTAAAAAGTGAGTTTAATTACTAACCAGGAGGTGGTATAACATGAACTGTTAGGTTGTAGCCAAAATGTTACCCCTTCTTTGTGTTCCTTAGACTTCCCCAGAGATATGGCAGTGTTTACCTGTAGGGATGAGTATGGGCATGAATGACTCTACTTTTCAAAGTCATTAGTTACTGTATTCAAAAGTTCATAAAATGGATGATGTAATTAAAATCCCCAGAAGAAAACAGTGGCTTGGGGAGAGGAAAGAATTTAAATATATAGCACCTAAAGCAATTTCTCTGTCTTTGTTCTCTCTCCACTCTCCTCTCTTCTCCCTATGCTCTCTCTCTCTCTCACACATATATATCATATGTATGCCTCATCTATGCATATATATGATTTAAACATGTTACCAGAGAGAGTATATGCATAAGCACATGTAAACGTGCTCAAAATCATTAATCACTAAAGAAGTGCAAACTGAAGCCCAATGGGATACTATTCCTAGCCATTAATTTGGGTATAATCAAACAAATATTACAAAATACAATGGTGAAAGAATAGAGATACTAGAACTCTCATGCCAAGTTAATAGAGGCTCATAATAATGAGCTACTGTGGAAACATTTTGGTAATTTCTTTTTTTTTGAAATAAATTTATTTATTTATATCCTGGCCAAAGTTTCCCCTCCTTCCTTTCCTCCCAGTCCCCTCCCCCACTCTGTTACTACCCCCATTATACTCCCCCTCCATTTCTGTTCAGAAAAGGGCAGGTCTCCCATGAGTATCATTAAGGCTGGGCAAATTGACCCAGTATGAGGAGTAGGGTTCCAAAAACTAATAAAAGAGTTGGAGGCAGCCTCTGTTCCCACTGTTAGGAGTTCCACAAGAAGACCAAGCTACACAACTGTAACATACCTGCAGAGTGCCTAGGCTCCCTTGTTATCAGTTCACTCTCTGTGAGACCCTATGAGTTGTCATTGGTAATTTCTTGAAAGAACAAATGTAAATTTACCAGATTAACCAACAATTCCATTCCTGTGTTTCTGTATCCCAAATCTGAATACATCAGGCCTTGGACTTGCCCATAAATGTTCACACCAGCATTATTCATAAGTGTCTCCAAAGGGAAACTGATAATGATTGTCATGGTAAATGGGTAGTCAAAAATGCACACATCACACACAATACATTATATCCATGATTACTACAAAGGATATGTGCTCACACCTGAAAGTTCACAGATCCAGAAATACGTGCTGAGTAAAAGAAGTCAGATAAAAAGACCATATGATGCATGTGTTCAAAATGTATGAAAGGCAAATTGCTAGAAATAGATACAGAAGAGTTGTTACTGGACATTGGGAGTGGAGAGTAACTATAATCAGGCAGGAGTTAGCCTTTTGACATGATATGTTTAATCATATATTTTTAGTTTACATGTCATCTGCATGTACTGTGTGTGTGGCTGGTGCCTGTGGGGGCCAGAGAGGACCCTGGCTCCCAGGAAATGATGTTATAGAGAGTTGTGAGCTAGCTATGGGAACTGGGAACTGAACTGAGGTTTTCCAAAAGTGAAGCAAATGCTCTTAAATGACAAGCCATCTCTGAAGCCCAGTGACATCACAAATTTTTATCAAGCTAAATCCCAATACAAGTAAGTAAGAGAAAGCAGGCTGTAGTAACAAAAGGCCACATTCTCAAACCATCTAAAATGCTAGGGATGACACATTCCATTTACGATTCTCCTCATTTGAGTTCAGAGAGTATGACGATGACTGCTAACAACAGCTAAAGCAAGTATCAATACCAGCCGCTATTACCAGCAAAGCAAATTCTGCAGGCAGATGAGGAGATGTAGCAATACAATGCTCCTGCCTTCAGCTGAAACAGTTGTGTGACTGCCCCTACATGCCCATGCAAAATTGCTCAACTTTGAAAAACAATACAAAACAGGTTTTCAACGCCCTGAAAAGAAATGGCTGGGAATTTGAAACACCAACACCATATAACAGACAAGGGAAACTCTGCATGAGATGTGAAGAGAATCAAAAAAGGGAAGAAGTATCGCTTAGATTTACATCCTGAAAGAAAATAGGTCAAATAAAACAAAACAAAAGCAAATCTTGGCACAACAGAGTGGGAAGTAAGCCTGCAAGGTCTCCCTCCCTAGCCAGAAGGCAGCACTTCAGTGAGTATGGTGGTGTTTTGATGTCTTCTCACATGGAAATCATGCAGGGGGTCATTTAATTTGAGTCTAGAGTTGGGATTTCATTGCAATCCTGTGATCTCTATTACCAAGTCCCCTGGAATACCACCTATCAGGAAATAAAACTAGCCTCCTATATCCACCCACAAATAGAGTAGAAACGTTGGTGGGGATTTGTTTTATTTTTCTGGTCAGCAACAGTCAGCAACTCCCTTTGGTTGGTTAGCTTTGTTTTTCTCAGTATATTGCATCAAGAAAATAGAAATGAAAACGCTGAACACAGCAGGGAGAGTGAAATAAATCTGAGAGACACTTCCAATGGTTTTTATGTGAGCACTTCCAAAACTCTGGGATAACTCTGCATTTTCCAATATCAGCTACAAAACATTTCTTGCTCTGCCCCACAATAAAGCTTAATCCACGTATTTGTAAGTTAACCAAATTACATCAAGCATAGAAATGCAGGTGAGCCTGGCAGATTTCCCATTGTTTCTACAGCCATTTTCTCTAACAATTGCTGCAATCTACCCTGACTCCATGTTCTACCATCAGCTTACATGGAGCTATTCTATGTCCCAGGGAGACAGGTGTGGCTTTGTCCTCCAATTGCAGAATCCTGCTCCCTTTTAACAGGCTTCTTTTGTGGGAACCCTTCAGTGCTTGCATTCATGGCTATGCCTCTCTGACCACATTCATATTTCTCACTCTAACAAGGACAATGACTCAGGATAACCAGGTTCTGTGGTTGCTAGTGTGAAGAAGTGGGGATGTGTTTGTCCTCCAACTCAGCTCAGTCTTGGGGAGGCACAGAGGGATGCCTTGCCTTTATTTTGTTTTTTCTTTTTTTTACAATTATGCTAGTATTTTATTAATCCAAAAACACTTCACAGAAAAATATAGCTTCCAATAGAATTGTTATATTTGGACTTGATAACCAAGCTTATAGATTTGAGTGTGCAAGGAAAACCAGACTTTCAAGTTAAACAACAATTTGTAACCAGAGCTTTAGTCCCAAGGATTCTCCAAACATATTGAAAATGACAGCTTTTAAATATTACAACAATGCTGGCTCAAAACTTTATTTCCACCTTGGTATCCATTGAATTAGAGAAAAGGGAAATAATTTTTATCTGGTTTGTTTTAGAAAAATGCAACTGACAGAAACAGGAAGGAAAACCCTAAAGAGGATACCAGAAAAAGATACACTAGAAACAAGGATGAATGGTGTTTTCTAGATCCATCTCATAAAGCAAGGACACTTTATTCATTTTTTTTATATAGAAAAATTTCACTAATAATCATAGACCCATTTCAGGTTATATAGATATGCACAAATATGTTTACTAGGTACACACCTAGATATAATACAGTCTATATGAATATAAATGTACATAAATTTATACTATATCTGTATAGACTTGTATTTACTTGTTCTGTAGGATGTACATATGCATAAATATTAAATAATTATCCATGGGACACTTCTCAGTTGTAGAAAGAAAATATCAATTCAATTATGATAAAATGTTCATAAAATATTACTGATGATAATTTGTCTCACTTCCAGGGAAATAATTTATATAGCATTAATGTAAATCTTATTAGTATATTTAAATAATTTTATTAGTGTTAAATCTAAGTAAGGCTTGCATATGAAGTTCAATTTGAATAATTTTAATGTGTATATTTTCTTAAAGATGTTTATATTTTAGTTAGTGTGTGTATGTGTCTGTGTGGGTGAGTGTAGGGGAACAAGGCTTCCAGAAGCACTGGCTCTCCTGGAGCTAGTGTTACAAGCATTTGTGAGCTGTGTGAGGTGACCAAACTCAGGTCCTCTACAAGAGAAGCATGTGCTCTTAACCACTGAGCCATTTTTCACCTTCTCACCCCAATTTAAATAAATTTTAATTAAAATTATTATTATGGAGAACTAATTATATCTACTTCTATACTCAAATGGACAATTTAACTTTATTATACTTACCAATTTTAGGTATACTTTTATTCTCATGCTCCATATGGGAAAGATGAGTTTAAGATGGTGTGTTACAATTCTAATCCCCTACTTCTAAGTATTAATTCCAAAAATAAGGTGGTTTAAAATAGACATCATTTTAAACAACATTTATACTTTTTCTCCCAGATTGTGTGGGATGATACTAAGTATATATTATAAGGGTTGTTAAATTTAAAAGAACATTGTTACATGATTTAAGGGTATCATTTTATTAATTGTTTATAAGACTGCTCTTTCTTCATTCAAAGCCCTTGCTAAAGATAAAAGGTATCTAAGTTCAGACATGTTCTTGTGAGAGGGAATCACTGTTCTTTGAAGGTGTGAGCACTAGTAGGCTGCCTACAACCTAGGGGATGGCTCCATGCCCTAGCACATATGGGCAGAACAAACTGGATTTAGTGAGTTATCAAAGTGAGAAAAAGAAGAAGATATGAAGTTGGGAGGAGGGTCGCATGGGTTGCAAGGGCAAATAGAAGGAGGCAAGGTCATATTTCTGTAACACAAATAATAAAAGACCCAGAGAACTGATATTGGGGTTCAAACTTCAAGCTGAAGATCAGAGAAGCAAAGCAGCCAAGCCTGTAGATCTTACCTCTTCCTAGCTGAAATGACAATCCTGTCTCCACAAATCCTTGGAGGCAAAAGCTATCAGTTCCTGACTCCCCCTATCTTTTATTCCTTTCTCCACCCAGCCATATCACTCCTGTCTCTACCTCCCTAGTTTTGGTATTAAAGGTGTGTGATCCCAGGTACTGAGATCACCTTTGTGTGAGCTGTTTAAGACTGGATCTAGACTGGTGGCACATGCCTTTAATCCCAGCATTTGGGAGGCAGAGGCAGGTAAATCTCTGTGAGTTCTAGGCCAGCCTGGTCTACGGAGAGAGTGCCAGGATAGGCTCCAAAATTACACAAAGAAACCCTTTCAGGAAAAACCACCACCACCACCACCACCACCAACAACAACAACAACAAAAGGACTGGATCTATTCATGTAGCTAGTGTGGCCTTGAACTAACAAAGATCTGTCAACCTCTCCCTCCCAAGTGCTGGGATTAAAGGTGTGTACCACCTCCCCCTGGCTTCTAAAGCTTACTAGTGTGGCTGCTGCTTTGCTTTTTGTACCCTCAGGCAGGTTTTAATAATATTATACAGTAATATATAATAAATAATATATATGCATGAAGTTCTCAAATAATAAAAAGTTATAACAAAAGTATGGGTTACTGATAACTTGTTTTGAAAATCTAAAAGAGAGAAATCCTATATCTTACTAAAAGCTTTTATCTTCTCACACTCAAGACTATGTGTTGGCATAACCAGAACGTTTCTGGACTACTCTACATAAGTGGTTGAAACTTGTTATAACTTTTCAACACAGTTGCCTTTTGACAGTTACGAACTTCTTAGCCCCTGATACTTACTGGTATAATGCTAATTCCTTGGTAGTTTCAGTTCTTGCTTTGATTCTTTGTTCTTTTCAGCCTTCTTTGCACTGTTGGACATTGAGGCCAGTCTCTTGTGCACCCCATCCCCACCCTGAGTCTTTTTAACATTTATTTTATATAGGGGCTCATTAAGTTTCCCAGGTTGGGGAGGGGGGATGTTTCCCAGGTTGATCTCAATCTTGGGATCTTTCTGCCTACACCTATCTTCAATGCAATCAGATTGTAAGTACAAAGTCCAATTCAATTTTTTAAAGCTTCAACTTCAATTCTAGGCAAATTCTGGTCAAATGTGTCTGATATGATTTGCAACAGAAGAAAGTTACCAGCAGTGTAATGAGTGGCATCACACAACAGAAAAATCTGTTAGTCAAGTCATTCTTCTTGTGTGGTATTTCTTCTCATATAATGATTCAACCAAAAATACAGAATAGCTACTACCCTTCTAAAGAACTGTCATCAACCTGCAGGCTCTTGAGTTGATAGTCCTCTTTCTGATTCCCTGGTGAAATCCTGCTGCCTCTCCAGTGACTACCTCGTGCAGCTAGTTTTACCTCTGGTTCCTGCTAGCCAGACCATGGACTTAGGCCTGGTTAACAAGTGTATGGGTTTAAGGAAGGGCAAGTCAGAGCAAACCAGACTCAGTTATACATCTTCTGTACTACTAGGCTGAAAGAGAATTTCTGTATTTTATCTCATTAACAGCTAGAAGAGTAGAAGCCTGGTGGGTGTTCAATATCATTTATGGAAATCCTGCCAAAAGCCAAAACTATTACAGAGAAAAAACAACCCAAAAAAACAAGTTCTAGTGGAATCATTGAACATTCAGAACCAGACTGGTATGAAATGTAATTTTGCCTACTATGGATACCTATATTATAGATAGTTAAAAAGTCAATTTTAATACTTCAGTGTAATTCTTAGAGTGTTTGAAGAATACAAAGTTTACCAATCACCTTTGTTTGACACTAGACATGCTGAGAACCTCTGGTGGTGGTAGGGCTGGATGTAAACTATACCAGCCCTTCTGATGGTACTGGAGGAGGAAAAACCTTGGTGGAGTCCTCCTAATGGTCTCCTGGAGTTGATCACTGGAAACACTAAGGAAATAAGAAACGAAGTTCTTAAAGTCCTGCAAAAACACTGAGTGAGGTCAGGATTCCTAGCCTCAATTTCTTATGTAGGTGCCTTTCTCTAGTTTCATGAAGTGTGAGAATCTACTCTAAGTTCACTATCTGTTTGTGGTTGGCTCCCAGGCTGCTCTTCACACAAAGAGACAATTATTCAGAAGAAACTTTTATAATAACAAAAACCTTTAGGAAAATGATCTACTATGAGGTCTATCTAAGTGTGTGCTTATCTAGGTAAATTGTTGTTTAATTTTTTAAATTATATTTAGTGTGTGTGTGTGTATGTATGTGTGTGTGTGTGTGTGTGTGTGTGTGTGTGTGTGTGTGTGTGTAGGTAAGAGGACAACTTGCATAAGTTATTTCTTTCTTTATGCCATGTAGGTCTGATGGTTTGGGGATTGAATTTAAGTCACCCAGTGCACTTACCCACTGAACCATCCAGCTAGTCCCTCATCTAGAAGACCTAAGACTATACAGGAAGTCCAGGCTTTCCATCCCAGTCCTCAGAGGTGGCAGCTCACCTTGTGAAGTTACCAAGCATTTTATTAATATTAGGCAATCTGGATTAGTTTTCCCAATAGCAAGTGATACTTTTCAAGCCCAGATTCTATGTAACCGGCTGATAGAATGGAGGCATAGTACTTTACCACTAATTACCGTGAACTTAAGAAAAAGCATTTACAAACAGTGTGCTTCAAGATAGTTCATTCTGGGCCTTTTTAAAGGGCACAGGTCTGAAACATGCACAGTCCTCTAGTGTTTATTATTAAGGCTCTTAAATTACCTGACTGTTGTGTCATCTTGAGTTTGGGTATGTGGGAAAGTTGTTTTGATTTCACACCATCCCACACTTCCTCTTTCTAACTTGTACCTTAATGACTTGTCACTTTTGAATGAGCTGGAAGCTCAAAAGAGAGAACATAAAACACACATTTCTTTGTGAGTTGACACAGCTTTCTCACTAAATAGGTGTGATTAAGAAAAACCAAGTATTTTACTGCTTAACACATATTGGAAAATAAAGATTAAGATTGGTCATTCTAAAAGCGAAATAATGAACTATGGCACTGACAATCCCCTCCTCTGTTATAGCCAGCCCCTCAGAGCAGGAAAGTGCTCTGGGTAGTGGCACTTTCTGGTGAAGGACACCCTGGAAAGCATAAGGTTGCTGACTCTTTGTTCTGTGGAGGCCTTTGTCACTCTCGTCACAGAGTGTCATGGCATCCTCCTTAAAATTTTTGCAGTCTAAAATAATCACACTAATGCTTTTTGGCATAGAATTTTGAGGCTTGTGGGAAGAAATCTTGGTCAAATTTCCTCAGTCTAGGCTCATTTAGAGACCAGGGTCCATTTGCTCAGCCCATGTCCATGTGGAAGTGATGTGGCAATTTATAGACTTCTGTTTGGGTTAGTCTTCTCAACTTTTAAAAGAGTTATCACCTGTATTTCTACTTCAGCTGAGGCTTAAGACCTGTTCTATCCCTAATTGGCAATAGACTGCATTCCAAGTACTTGCCAACAGAGGGTTCCAATGGCTGTTTGCTGCCCATTGCCTATTAAAAATCACTTGAGGGGAATGATATTTGTGGAAGATTGCCTGAAGGAGATACATTCATTTTTAGATCTTTTCAATTTTATTTGGGGATTTGTCCATGCCATTTGAGAGAAGCATGCTTAGATCCATGACTTTGTAACCTTAGAATAAATAGTTGCTTATGGCCACATACCAAGCACTAAAATCGATGCTATTCATAACATTAGTGACAATGCTTATAATTACCATGAAGGGTTATTTATGGTCTCTGTTCTCTAGATCAGAACACTTCCACAAGCATCATATCATTTGCTTAAAGCCACAAAGAAAGATGGTGCTATTTTACATGGTTCAGATTAAAGTTGGTCTGGCTCTAAATCCCATGTGTGGAGCCTGAGTCACTTTTATCACTCAATGAGCATCATTTTGGTGGTGTAGCAACAGCCTCTCTTGGGGAAACCAGAAGAAAGACTTTGGTGAAAATTAGATCCTATAAACTCTAGATACAGATCCGATTACACAGTATCAAGCTTTGAAAGTACTTGAAGAAGAGTTCTTGTGATTTTAGTACAGGAAATAGTTGAGTTTACATAGAGCAACTATGATATAAAGACATTAGCAAGATTTAAGTCATGGTACTGATAGCTTCTCTCTTCGTTTGCTCTTCAGGGAGCCCCGAGCTCAAAATTTGACTTTATGTTCAGTGTTTTAGCTTTTATCTTATGAGGCACCATCATCACCAGATTATCTATCTTTCCATTCTCTCACCATCAGTGGGATTTCTTCACTTAGACACTTAACTTGATACATTTTTTGATCATTGCCATTATTCTCATTGTTTTTCAATAAAAACAAAAGCCAAATAAGAGCTCTTTATATATTAAACATGTAATATGTTTGAGAAACTGTGCCAAAAGGCACACTATTAAATTATCTTTTAAAAATATTTATAGTTTATAATAATTGAAAGTGGGGTTCAGAGAAACTTTGGTATTAGCTAAAATTCATACAGCACAATTGGCTTTCTGGCTGACTTCAGAAGCTGAGTTCTTAATTACTCAGAATGTCTCTCTTCAGCTCCATGTTCTGTTACTTAACAGGATGTGACAGGATGGAACTAATGCGAACATGAGTGAGAGGACAGAGAGAAGATACCCTAACAGGAAGGAAGGGAGGAAGCAAGAACAGATACAAGGAAAGATAAAGGGCCTGAAAGACAACAGAGAAAATGCATTCAATGCTGTCTCACAAGTGTTCACTTGCCCCAAGTCTCTAGAATGAGGTTTCATTTTTTTTTATGATTCTGAGTAGTAGTGTCAATACTTAAATGTCAACTCATTACACTAAGCTTTTAGAATTCTTCATGTCTGATCCACTCCTTTGTGTAACTCCGTGTTGCTTTGTAGGCTGTCTATCCTATTTTGCATTTGTGCTCCATGTTGTAGTAGGTTCTACTGCCAAGTGAAAAGTAGGGGCATTCTTTAATCATTTATTATGGCAGACTCTATTCATTATGCTTCATGTGAACTTACAGGAAGGACCATATTATTTTTTTTCTTTTTTCAATTAAATAAAATCTGTTACCATTCACAAAAGTAAGAATAAGGAAGGTTCAAACAACACAATGTAAAAAAATTTTTCTTTACTGACACCAAACCAAAACCAATCACCTTTTAGAGCTATCCTCACACATGAGGAACAAAAGGTGAATGCAAAAAAATATATTCTAAGGAAAAGGACACATGATTATGTCTATTATAGAAGAGTTGTCCCTGAACTTAGAATTTATAATTACCTTTCAAAAGATTTTTATGTAATCCTTGCTAATTTTACTTTCAAATTTACTATTTGTTTTAACAATTAAGCATTCTTTGCCCATCAACACATCAAGGGTTTGCTATAACGTTAGAGATAGCTTGAAATTTAAAGTTCACCCTGAAACTACTGATAGAGTTGACCAATTTACCAACTAGAAATATCTTTAGAATTTACAAAGACCTAACCAATGGTCTTTGAGAGAATTCCTTATTTCTGTAAGTTCTTTTCAACACCACCACCCAAGAATTTCCTTTGAGAATTTTATATTTTAGAGCAGACAAATATTTTTATCAAGTTCCCTCCTCACGGTAAAAACACTTATTTAGGGGTAAATAGTCTTTGTGTTTCTATTTTGGGATAGTTAATAGACTTTTTGCTCTAGTTATTCCTCTATCCATGTGAGAGATTGCTAAATACAGATGAGTTGTGGATTATTGGTTAAACTTCATCAATTTCTGTTCTGTGCTGGTTATTATTATTTTTTGTCAAATTGATGTAAGCTGGGTCACATGGGAAGAGGAAACCTCATTTGAGAAAATACCTCCATAAAATTGGTCTGCAGATATTTCTGGGAGGGCTCATCCAACTGTGGGTGGTACCACTCTTGGGCAAGTGGTCCTGGGTGGCAAAAGAAAGAAATCTGAGTAAGCCCTGGACAGGAAGCCAGTACACAGTGTTCCTCTATGGTGTCTGATTTTCTTTCTACCTTCGGTTTTTTGCCTTATTACTGTCATAACTTCCTTCAGTGATGTACTTAATCTGTAAACTGAAATCAACTGGTCCTCCACAAGTTGCTTTGAATCATGGTGCTTGACCTAATAGTAGAAACCCAGCAGGTGCATCTGCCTAACAAACTAGGAAGAACTAGAATGGTGAAATGAACAGTGCTTTCTCTCAGGTTCAGCATAGGTTCTACTGCCAATGATTGGCCACTTTGGGGAAACTATAGCTCAATCAAATAACAAGCCAGTTTTAAATGTAATTCCTATGAACATACTCTATAAATGGTACAGTGTTGGGAGCCAAAGATCTCAGGGCTTGGCATGAGATCCTAGGCCATGCTTGGTCAGCCACATAGTTGTATATTAACCTTTACATAGCAGCTCCTTAGAACCTCATCTCAAAGAAAAAAACAACTTAACCCTGTCCTCCACCCACAGGCTCAGTCAGCTAGGCAACCCTTCCTGGACCTCTTACTCATAAACTCTTTACCCTGCCAAACATCCTCTCTTTGTGGTTTCCTAATATCCTGCCTACACTAACACCTGGTGCACAAACAACCCATTCTACCCCTCCCCATATCCTGCTCTACTGTCTATATAAGCTAACCTGAGAAAAATAAAGTTTACCACTTGATCAGAATTCTGTCTTGTGGTCGTTCTTTCTGCGTCTCTTGTCCCCGTTCTCTATCCCTGACTCTCTTGCCCCAGGTTGACGTCCTGCAGGTTGGGACAGTATAGTATTAACAATTTAAAGACAATTAGGTTCAGATCCAAGTCTGCAAGTGAATATAAATAATGGACTTTGAAATGTCCTTCTATTCACAGAAACTAGAAAACACTTAATTGAGTACTCTATCAGAGCAAATCATTAATTGTTTCTTTAGAGTATCATCAACTGATGTGATCACATTAAGAACTTACCAGCAATATTAAATACTAGCACTCCAGTGGATTGGAAACTGAGGTTTAAATCAAGACAGGAATAAGATGACAATTATAGATGCTCAGACCACTGAATGACTGGCAGCCAGTGCAGTTCAGAATTGATGATATCAAGTCAAAGCTATTCTTCAAAAGGAAAAAAAAATGGGGCAACCCATTTTTGGATAGGTTTATCCAAATATATATCACTATGTGTCCAACAGGAACTTACTGTTCATTAGTATATGTTTCTAACTACCATAAGCCATGAGACATTTGTTTTGCCTTTTATAGTCATACACAAACAGAAATGTTTACAAATGATTTTTATGTGATCTATTTGTAGGCTTTAAATTAAAAATGTAAATGCCAGAAATAATGTTTGAAATTCCTTTAAGGATCTTCTCAAAATTTTCTTCTCCTAGCTGACAGATACTACCTGGCACCTAAGCAATTAAACATGGTGTTCCATCATGTCTACAGCATCCATTTTTTTCTCCTTGAAGTGCTTAAATAATAATAAATTTTACAAGTTAAACTCTAATTAACATGATAGAGAATATATATATGTCTATAGTGATTTTTATGAGAATACAGTATTTATATATCTCTGAGACAAATGTATAATTTTAGGTTCTTATGTTTAAGAGTTATTAAGTCTTGGGGGAGAGATGACTGAGTGGTTAAGAGCACTTTTTCCTTTCAGAGATCCCAGATTAAGTTCCCAGCACACACACAGTGGATGACAACTATCTGTAACACCAGTTCCAGGGAAACTGATATACTTTCTGGCATCCACAGGAATCAGACATGCATGTGGCACATATACATACATGCAGGCAAAACATTCAAATATATAAAATGAAAATAAATAAGTCTTGAGAATTGTTAAGTTTGGACTCATGCATTTTCTAGTAGAAATATTTTTATATTCAGTTCTTTCAAATATTAATAAAATATGAGAAGACACCTGTTAATGACAATGATATTCAGGCCAGAAAGAAAGGAAAAGATAAGTTATGAAGAAGAAATATTTCCACTTCTATGGAGCTCTTTACTGATCACAGGATATGCATCTTTAATGAACCAGCTGATGCTTGATTAGAGTATTAGAGATTTCTGAAGAAAAGGGGCAGTCTCAAGGGTTCTACAGAGTCTGTGGTGTCCCTAATTAATTCCACTTTGAGTTCATTATTCAACAGCTGCTTTATGAAAATAAAAGACATGCATCTCTCCACACAAATGTTTGAGGGATATTTTATACCACAGCCTCTCAGCACATAAGCCATTTTCTCTAAACTAGATTTAGAGATAATACAACGAGAAGTTACTTCCATTACCAAAGGTGTTTGGAAAATTCTTCACTTTTCCTTTGATTTTTCAGTGTAAGAAAGCAAGCCTTGAGCTTTGCTCAAAATATAGTATTTTTTGTAAAGAAACCAAAAATACACATTGGAAAAAAGTATCTTCAACAAATGGTGCTAGTAAACCTGGATGGATGCATATAAAAAGCCAAATAGATCCATACTTACCACCCTGCACAAAACTCAATTCCAGATGGATCAAAGACCTCAACCTTAAACCACACAAACTGAACCTGATTGAAGAAGAAGTAGGGAGTAGCATGGAATTCACTGGCACAGAAGACAACTTTGTGAACAGAACACCAATAGAGCAGTCATTAAGATCAATAATTGACAAGTGGGACCTCATAAAACTGAAAAGCTTCTGTGAAGCAAAGGACATCATCAATCAGACAAAGCAGCAGCCTATAGAATGGAAAAATATTTTTAACAACTACACATTCAATAAAGGGCTAATATCCAAAATATATAAAGAACTTAAAAAACTAGATAATAAGAAAAAATAACTCAATTTAAAAATAGAGTACAAATTTAAACAGAATTCTCAAAAGAGGAAACTCAAATGGGGGAGAGAAACAATTAAAGAAATGTTGAACATCCTTAGCCATCTGGCAAATACAAATAAAAATTACTTTGATATTGATCTTACACCTGTCAGAATAGCTAAGATCAATAAAACAAATGACAGCTCATGCTGGTGAGGATGTGGAGTAAGGGCACACTCCTCCATTGGTGATGGGAATGCAAACTTGTATAATCACTCTGGAAATTAGTATGGTGGCTCCCAGAGAGATTGGAGTCCATCTCCCTCAAGATCCAGCTATATCACTCTTGGGCATATACCCAAAAGGATGCTCCATCCTACCACAGAGATATTTGCTCAATCATCTTCATTGCTCCTCTATTCATAATAGCCAAAAGTTGGAAACAACCTAGATGTCCCTCAACAGAAGAATTAGTAAAGAAAATGTGGTACATTTGCACAGTGGAGTATTAATCAGTCATTTAAACAGCAAAATCATGAAATCTGCAGGTAAATGGATGGAATGAGAAAAAAAATCATCCTGAATAAGATATTTCAGAATCAGAAAGTGAAATGTGGTTTGTCTTAACTTATATATGGATACTAACTGTTGTCAATGATAACTAAGTTACAATCTGAAAAACTAGAGAGGTTAGGTATAGAGTAAAGGACTAGAGAGGGTAGATAGATCTTGGTAGGAATGGGAAATAGAATAGAAAGTTTTGGATGGAGGGGGAGATGGAATAGAGAATCAAGTGGGTATGGGGAGGGAAAGGGGGGACTAGGGAGGGAATAAGGGGAGAGACAGCTAAAATTAAGGGCCATTTGAGGGGCAGTATGGGAACATAACACAGTAGAAGCTTCCTAAAATATATGCATTTACTAAGACAATCTAAACGAAAGCCCCAAATATTTGGGGAGATAGAGCCCCAACTGGCCATCTCTTGTCACTAAATAAACCTAGTACTGGGGTCAGGTTACACCAAATTGAGTGGTTGGCCAAAGGAGTCCTGTGGGAACCCCCAAATCGCCCAGGCTATTGTCAAGACTATAGTTTGTCTTCCACTAATTGAGAGCAAGACCCCATGCTGAAGACAACATCTACTAACTCATTGAACATGGAGAAGTCAAGTTGGTGCCTACACAGAGCCTTCACCTCTACTTGGTAGCATCTTTGGTACAGGGAGGTGCTCTGCACAGAGAAACATGCACCCAGTCACAAAACCATGGGTCTACAATGTTGTCCTGCCTGAAAGTTATGCTACTCAATGTTACCATAAAGCTTGTGGGAGTAACCACAACCAATATCCAATATCTGATTTGCCTTAAGGCCCACACCATGAAATACAACACACAACTGACTCTGCTTAATTGACCAAGAATCTGAGATAAGAAAGCCCAGGGACCTAGGGTAAAACCAAATATTACTGTTCTAAAAAATGTAGTAATCAAATAATTCTTAATGACATTCTGCTATATTCATAGATCAGTGTTTTTGCTCAGACATTATCAGAGAAGCTTCCTCTTGCAGTAGATGGGAACATATACAGAGATCCACTGCCAGACATTACGCGCAGAGTGAGAGACCTAAATGGGATGTCTCCATCAAATCCCTCCCCTTAGGGTCCAGGGAACCATATAGAAGATGAGGTAGGAGTTTAACAGCCAAAGGGGATGGAGGACACCAAGAAAAGTAAGCCCTCTAAATAAAAACGATAGTTCATAGGAGCTCCTATGAACTGAGAGACTGAGGCAGTACCCAACAGGCTTGCACAGGTCTGTGTCAGGTCCTTTGTGTCTATATTTTGACTTCAAGTTTAGTGTTTTTATGGATTCCTGAGTGTGTGAATGAGTGGGTTGCCATTTCTTACACCTCCTCTTTGGGCTATTTTAGCTCCATTTGTTTGTTTTCTCCAATTCCAATGTGTTAGTTGTATTATTGTTGTCTTTTTGACTAAGGTTTCTATTGCTGTGATGAAAGCACAATGACCAAAAGCAATAGGGAAGAAAGATTTTATTTACCTTATACTTGCACAGCACAGTTCATCATTGAATGGAGTCAGGACAGAAACTCAAGCAGGGAAGGAACCTGGAGGTGGGAGCTGATGCAGAGGCCATGGAGGAGTGCTGCTTACTGGTTCATTCTTCATAGCTTGCTCAGTCTGCTTTCTTATACATCCCAGGACTGCCAGTTTAGGGATGGAACCACCAACAGTGGGCTGGGCCCTCCCCCATCAATCACTAATTAAGAAAATGCCTTGAAGACCTGCCCTATAACCCAATCTTATGGAAGCATTTTCTTAATGGAAGTTTCCTCCTCTTAGACAGCTTTAGCTTGTGTCAAGTTTATATGAAGCTATCTAGTGAATTTTATTATATTATGTTTATTATAAAAATGGTTACATTCTTTAAAAAAAGAAAGAAAAGGCAGGTTTGCATAGCATTGCCACTTTCTATGAACACAAAGTTAACCCCTCCTTGACTTTCTAATGTTGCTTTTGCTGAGGAAATATGTCTGCAATTTCTCGGAATAACAAGTTAAACATTTAATTCTTTACCCATGAACTGCTTTATAAAAGTGCATTGGACTTCTTTGATTCACTGCTCACAATTTATCCTTACTCCTTTCTTCAGTGACTTAACATAGGATCTTTCCTTTTGCTTTGGACTATCTGAATTCTCTTTATCTCCTATCTCTCTCTCTTCTCTCCTCTTTCTCTCCTTCAGAATGACTTCATGATAAGTGGTCTTGTTCTGAACATAACCTTAAATTTGAGTTGTCCTCTTGGTTCCTGTACTTAGTAAGTCTGAATTTATTGCAGGCCCTTGTAGTGCGATTTTTGATACACCATTAAGCTCCTTTTTCATTGGGAGCCTAAAGGCACATTCAGGCTCACTGAGAAGAACACGCCTAAATAACAGTTAAAACATGTGTCATGAGCTGCAAGGGGCTTGTTTGCCAGCAGGGCAAACAGTTCATTGCAGCTCAAGCAGTACCCTGCAACAGGCTGGGTAGGGATAATGAGATAACCACATACCACAAGTGAATGGTTCATCTTAGTCTTCAAGTGTCTAAGAACACAGTTATCTCAGCAGGATGCTACACCCCATAGAGATATAAATACCTTTCAGAAAGGTAAAGAGAGCAGCCAAGGAAAACAAGTCCCAAAAATATAAGCAGAAAAAAGAGCTGTGAACAATTTTTTAGAAGCAAAATTTCATCTAGAATTTGAATCAGGCCAATTGTTCTTTGTGTTTTTCCCCAATATGGTTTACTTTAAATATATGCAGATTTATTCTAATATTATGATGCTAATCAACCTGTGTAGCTATAATCATAAAGGCAATGTCAACACCTCATCAAGTAGTCACACTGTTTCTTTCATCCTACACACTGTGTCTTCCTTATATATTACCAAGGTACTATGAAAATTATTTATACAAATAAACGGTATCATCAAAAAGCCTGAAAAGGTATAATAATTATGTGTAATATGGCCCAATTATGTGTTAATTTCTTTGTTTTAATTATTTGTATAGTTTTAATGAAGGGGTTGCTAGAAGGTGGAACTATTTTTATTTTTAATGGGAAAAATTGTTTTTAAGAATGAAAATAAAGATAATTAGCTATTCAATTAGAGGCATGCTAATATATGCATGCTCCTAAATTATTACCAGTATTATTACTCCATTTTTGCTATCAAAACTTTCCTCTCTAAAAAGTTACTTTTCCCATTTTTGTTGTATATTAATATTTTTGCTGTTCATCAAGTGCCAAAATAGAGGTTTAGAAGTTCCCCAGATTATCTACAGAAGAAAACCGTGGTAGGTGATGACAAGCAGGCTCTTTCAAGATGCAGTTTCCGAATGCATAATAACTTAAGAAAGTGAGAAAAAATAGACTTATCAAGAAAAGAGAGAACTCTCCTACATCCAACACAGCAAATCAGCAAATTTCTTCAGGGAAAGACATCAAATCTGAAAGGCATCAATACTCCTCTGCTGTCACCAAACTGTTATTTGTGCTCATGCACCAGCTGGATTTGTGTATGTGCGTGCATAATCTTTTTCTCACCACTGATGTCATCATTAAAGCTGTGCAAGAATTTTGATTTTTCTTTTTCCACGATCTTCAGTGGGGAGGAACTCGTGGTAAAACTTTGTGACAAGTTAGTAAAAAGTAAGAAATTGGGGCATAAGGCAGTGGCGTTTCACCACTGCAAACCTAGCATGCTTCCTGCATGTGGGTTCTTCTGCCTGTCGAGTCCCCACTGAAGAGAGCATGTAGGTGACTGTTGAGAAATAGCTAACTGTGTTTGTGGGATGGGGAACATTTCCTAGTATCCAAATAACATTCCCTGTTAATAAGCTGTCCTTTCGAACGGTGGAGCATATTCTAGAGTATCAATATATACACAGTTCTATTTTTGCAATAGTATTCGGACAGATCTTAAACCACTGGATCTGAGTCTCAAGGAAGCTGAACTGTTGGTATTTCTGTAAACACACTTATAAGGATTCCAACAGCTTCAACATCCTAAGACTTTTTAGGAATTTTTGTGTAGGAAATCTGCAAGCTTCATGAATTAATTTTTAGATGAGGAGGCAATCACCAGGAACATTAGGCATCACTTTGCCATTATGAGGAAAAGAAGACCACATGGCACTCTAGAGGCAGCTGAGAACTGAGCTGGGACATGGTAGAGGCGGGGAATGAGACCCCTTCCCATGTCACTAATGTGGCCTCAACTGGTAGCCATGTATTATATACTATAAACTGGCTGGGTAGTTCTGTAGTTCAGGAAACAGATTTTTTTTTGTACTTTCTCTGTGTTTTTTTTTTTCTTCAGTTTACCCAGAAACATCTAACTTATCTCAAGATAAAATATCATTGGTAGATCTAAGAGCTGGATTGGGGGATGGTGAGAGTTGATTTTCTTTTGTTTGTTAGGTTTTTTTTTTGACTTCTGTTTTATTTTTTATATATTTGAATTACAAACAAGATTGAATTACATAACGATCCCAGTTCCCTTCTCCCTCCCTTCCTCCTCTACCACCCTCCCCTAACAAAAATCCTACCTGTCACATGTCCTTTCTTCTAATCTACACCTGACTCAAAATTTCTGCTTCCTCATGACCTCTGCATCCTTCCTTTTCTTCCCATCTCACTCTCGTAGCTTCCTCCCCCCTCTTCCCATGTCCATCCCCTGAACAAATTGAGAGTTGATTTTCTTAACCAACTTGCTTATCTAGGTATTTACACAGATTCAAGGAATTCAGTGCTGATAGGGAATTTTGACATAGAAGCTAAGTGGATGTTAATTGTTACTGGTGACCAACTGAGCTAGTAGCAGCCTCCTTTTATGCTTGCTTGAACTACACCCTGGGCTGTGTCTATGCAAGCCAAACTCTCCCGCATGTCTCAACCCCTCTCCAGTATCATTTATTTATTTATTCTTTACAAATCATGCAAGGTAGGTAGGTATTAACTTCCCCATTCCAAAGAAGGAGGCCACTGAGGGCCAGTGTATGTCTGTATTTTGTTAGTGAGAGCTGCCTAAAGTATACAGAATGCTAACTGACCCTCAAGGGTTTACTTACTAGCTGGGGAAAGAAACACACACACACAGGACCAATTGAATACATAAAACACAATACTGTGTTGAAGCACAGCAGAATAAATGGTGAAGACAGAAATTGCTCTAGGAATTGAGGGGTTCATCCTTCTGCCTTGTGGGTTTCTTGTTACCGTGGAGGGATTGAGGAGCTCAACCTTCTCTTGTGTGTTTCTTGTTACCATGGAGGCTGAAATCAGACTCTTTAAAGACACTCTGGGTTAACAGTTAATGCAGGAAGATTTATACTATGAAATACCCTTTCCCTAGTAATTTTATGATTCCATAGTCTGAGCCTTTGTCTTTGGAATAAATTTAAAAGACCCACCAGACTGTTCATGGTTTCACCCTAAGCAGCAACATTAGTTCTTATAAAAACTGTAGCTGATAAAATTTGCAATTTCCCATTTATACCATCTTTGCGTTTCTTAGACAAAAGAGTAAGATAAGGAAGGTAATTATTGGATTCTGCTCTGCAGTTTCAAAAACCACAGACTTAAAAATTACAAGGCCATTTGAATCCCAGAAGGAAAAGAGGTTTGATTGAGAACACATTCTTCTGTACCTAGGATCATTAGGATGCCAATCTCCTCCCTGGCAGCAAACTTTGTTATTGAATCCCCACTTTCTATAGATTTACAGAAGTGACTGAACCACTTAGGGATGGGGGTTGGGCAGAAGGCAGATTCTGAGGTTAGAAACACAGAGAATGTGCATAGCACGCTTGGATATGAACCTCTGATTTACCATCTAGTGTTACAAGTCCTCAGCAAATTATGTCACCTCTCTGTCCTTTGGTGTCTTCATCTGTGGTGTGAAGAAATAGAGTAACTACTATTTGAAATTGTCATGGGGATGAAATTAGTAACCATTGGCAGCCTGTATCACCAAGCCTGGCATGGGTTGGGCGATTATTCCAGTGTGGAACAAAGGGATCAAAAGACATCTGGAGCTGATTTTTTCAAACATTTTCCCATGCCAGAAGGAGGAAAAAGGAAATATCTGAAATCTAAAGACCTTGGGTTAGAGGGTGGACAAGTAACTGGGGTACTTGCTCATTCTTGGAGCAGAATCAGTCTTCTTTGTGAGGGCTCCCAAATTATATTTCTTTTCATGTGCTTTCAAGGAGTCAGAAAAGCAGATGCCTGAGGCCCAGCACTTGGACAGGACTCTGGCATGATATTTAAATATTCCTTCACTTTCTGTATGGCAGTGATTCGGTAACTGGGTCATCTGCAAATCACATCCCTTCCTTTTTTTGGAAATACACCTGTTTCTGGGATTTGATTTGGCTCCTAATTCAAACAGACCTCCAAGTGTTCAGAAACAAAATCAACCTAAAATTATATGCTTATCTAGAGTTACATTTAGGCCATATGGTTTAAGTTGTCCAAATGCCACAGAAGCAACAGCAGCAGCCATCATCAGACTTTACACTCACCCAGCATCTCTCCTGCCAGAATGTTATGTAAGTCATAAAAGTTTCATTATAGCAGAGTTGTTAACCCTAATTCCAAAGTGGTGGTCATAATGCTGTATTTTGGTTTAGTTTTTTTTTTTTTTTTTTTCTGTGAAGTGCTGCAGAACAGTTCCTGAAAGGCTGTTATAGTTTCACAGTATTATACTTATAGCCGTCAGTGTCCAAACTGCTAAGGCAGGTGGGCTGCCTTAATTTAATTATTAGGCTCACTGCTCTAAAGACAGAGGAAAATGGCCGAGATGTCATTTCCTGAAAACCCTGTAAAATTCAAGGTGCCCATACCATGGGAACATTTCTGTGTACTACCGCAGCCTTCACACATTCAAACTCAATGTTCCCTATGAATTCACTGTATCTTTCTCTCAGTATCAGCACTGTGTCAGACATATAGGGAGTTCTCAGTAAATGCAGTCAGTACACGATTACCTTTTGCAAGGCTGAGTTTTGCAGTATGGACATGTAGAGCATATGTGAGGAGCTTAACGTAGGAGAGTGAGATGATAATACAGGATGGGAAAGATGGTCAGCCCCAGGAGCAGATATAGACAGGCTGAACTGGAAAAAACATCATGAGAGGTGTTGGTGTTAAATTTTCTGAGTAGTAAAGGGTAGTTCCAGATGAACATCCATTTTAATATTATCTACTTTTAATTATCTAGGCTAGAATGTTGTGTATATGTATGCTTTTTACTCACAAACCAATTGACCCATGAATTATCTGATCAGCCAGGTCAAGTGATAAATGCTACAACATGAAATGCAAAACCTCAGGGGTCAGGGGGTGGCTCAGTAGGGTAGGGCACACTTGCTCCTAAGCCTGGTGGCCTGAGTTTGATCTCTGGGAACCACATGTTAGAAGGAGAGAAACAAGTCAAGTAAGCTGTTGTGTGAACTCCACACACACCATGGCACACATATCTACACATGTGTGCAGAAAATGAATGGATGGATAAATAAATGTAAAAAACAAAATTTAATGGCAAAGGCTCAAAATGCAACTCTTGAATCATGTCCCAGGTTTTTTCTAGTCATGGTCTTTTACTAGTTAAAGCTATCACAGTTGGAAATCTAGAAAATATATAAACAACTATAGCCCCATCCTGAGGGAAATATCACATTGCCTTTAGATATGGATTTGGTGTTAACCAAGAAAACAAAGGACATTTAGCCACCACAATCTCTTCCAGGCACTGAGTTTTCACACTGGAAGATTCACACCATGCTATGGCCATGTAGAGATGAAGCTCTGGGAACATCATTTTTTGTAGTGATGTTGAAAAGATTGTAAGAGATACATAAAAAATTTCAGAACATAATGTATGTTCTTTAAAGTAGCTAACTCATAGATGCTTTAAAATAATACAAGAGAAAATGCATTTATTGCCCACCATAGCTCTTTTCAGGACCACCTTCCCTAACCCAAGAGAGGCTTCCCTGCTGAAGACAGGTATCCAGGAAATACTGGAAAGCAATGCTAACCAATGGATTTGAGCCTAGGCCTGGCACCTCTTAACTTTGTGATCTCTTTCAGACCTTTGATTCCTGCTTCTAAAGATGCTAAAATAATAGCACCTTTTAAAAAGATAATGACAAAGATTACATGATGACATCTGCAACTATCTAGTATATAATATATGCTCAATAAATATTCATTTCCCTTAATTGAAAGAAATGAATTCACAAATAAAATAGTAGGATTTTTCATATCCCCAATTCACTATCTAATTATGTCCTCTGGTAGTAATTAGAGATCTAGAGCAATGACCTCAGGCAAACACTGGAATTGTGGCTGCTTGTGATGCCACAGGGACACAAAGCTCAAGGCTCTGAAGGCTGAAATCCCATATGCTTGAACCAGGTTAAGTTCAAAGTGACACCCATGTGAATCTCAGACAGCGTCACTGGGGAAATCCTGCTTTCTCCAAGTCTCAGGGGAGAGAAGAAATTCATGGAGCTTTATAAGACTGACAGTGGATGAAAAAATTAGGAGGCCACTCCTAAAACTTAAAAAAAACAACTGTATTTATAGAAACAGGAAAAAGTTAAGAAGACTGAAATACACAGAGAAGAACAGAGAGAACAGATAGCTTTGATTTTCATTCCAATGCTGCAACACAGGAGGCCTTGGAGGGTCTGGGAGAATGCAGTTCTTACAATGAGACAGAGATTTCACACCCCTTCTGTGACCCCTGGGTTGGTACATTTAGCCTCCTCCATTGACACCCATGTCTTAAGGCCATCATCCTTCTCATGTAACATGTTTGCCCTCTCCTCATTTATTTTGTGTTATGAGGGAAAAATAGCATCATATCTTGCTCTAACAACTGGATTGATATTTCAACTCCCAGGACTTGGATTCCTTTCCTCTAAAGGAATCCCATCACAGTCTCACCTGCTCTTGTAAGAACACTCTGACAGTTGATATCTACAAAAGTGCTGCTGTTATCAATGGTAACACCTCAAGGGTTCAAGTTGCATTTGAATATTAAGCAAGATGTGTTAACAGAGCATTTATGCTTATTTTAGTTGGATTCTTTTTCTGTGTATTTCTCAAGGGATATGGAGGAATGGAAAATGCCACCCTTAGTTTGGGCCATTTCATATAAAACAGCTAAATACTTGGCCTCCAGTAAGTGCTCACAGTGAGAAGTATCTTTGACATGGGAGAACCTTCAGGGACAGTAATGTTTAGAGCTGGCTGCCCAGCCTGTATACTAGACTTAATGGCAAGTAGTAGACAGGCCCTGCCTGTGTCCTTTTAAGATTGTAAGCCAAGCTCATCAGGGCACAGAGGTTCAAAGACACAAGCCCAAGATGGAAATGTGCCACTGGAAAAAACAACATTGCAAAGGAAATACTTAATGTGTTGGCAGCCTCAGATATAATAATGGCAAATGATAATGTCAGTCACAGATTGACGGTCAATCATAGAGATTGGCACTTAGATTGGAAAGCTCTTAGGAGATGTGTTTTTCCCATTAGAAATAGCTGAAAAACAATACTGATTTTCTATGCCATTGCTACTCATCATCTCACAGTGGCATAACCCCCACTGCAAAATGCTGTGGAATTATATGCAGTATAGATTTGTTTATCAGTTCTTCTCCCCATCTATTTTTCAGCGGCTGATTAGTCTCCCTGGGATGTAGACACATCTCCTATCAAGAGCTGCTTGGATCTTTCCTGTCTTCACACATGCATCCCAATATACACATTTCTTATAATAAATGTGCTTATATGTATATATAAACACATTTTTATGCATATATGTTCCCTGTACTATATTCAAAGATACATTCCAAATGGTGTATATATGCACTCTTATTCATATAGGAATCCAACTGGATTCCCAGAGGGAAATGTGGAACACATTGTTAAAATGTCTGTCATCCATGTAAGAGAAGCAGAAATGCACTGGCCATTAAATTTGCATACAGCCCCAAGCACAGAGGTTCCTGCATGTGCACCATTCTCCTGTTCTTGATGATGGGCATATCTGACAGGAAAATTCTGTCAGGATTAGCTCAGGAGAAACACCCCCAAGGAGATAATTTGAAGACATACTGAGAATTTGCCTCAATACATGAAAATAAACATGAAATCCTCAGAGTTCCAAGAGTTCCCACCAATACTGGACCACACACCGGAGGATAATCTACTGGAGCTAATTAACACACAGTCAAATGCAACTCTGCCTTTAGAAGTGGTTGCCACCCGGGGTTGGTTTAGTCGCTGCAGTGTTTAAAAAGCATCAGGGTAGGTTTGGGTGCTAAGTGAGCGAGGGAATGACGAGAACATAAAAGTGTAAAAATAGCTACAAAATCAAAAGGTGCCAAGCCCCATCCCTGAAGACATGAGGGAAACTTACTGAGAAAGCCACAGGATTCTGTAAAGGAGGTGTCTTATTTGTGTTCCTTTTATATCAAAGAATTCATACACTCATACAAAATCTGCAGTATAAAGAAGGACATATTTTATGTCATAAACAGCAACAAATTGCTGGATTATACCATCTAAAAACAGCAGGCATATCTTCATGTCCATGCCTCAGTTATTTCATCTTTCTGATTAATAACATTATGGGTTAGGTCACCAATGAAGAAAGAACTGCATATAATTCCTTTTAAGATATCTTTGCAAGGAATGAATGCCAAATAAGTCTATTTAGGAAAAGTAAACATTATGGAGGCTGCTTTATGAATAAGAACTGTTTATAATAGAAGATCAAACTAGTTAAATAAGACCAGTAGTAAACTTCTATTTTCATGATAGAAGCAACCGGGAAAAGAAAGATCATTAGTACAACCTCCTTTAAGGCAGACTTTGTGAAGATCTTGAGTTGGAGTTATTTTCCCTGAGTTCAGTACATTATAACAGCATGAAGAATACTGAAGGGTCTTCTCTTTTAAGAGAAGCATGTTGTTTATTAAATAAGCTGGGCTTAATGGCAAACTCTTGTAACCCCAGATACTTGCAAGGCTGAAAAACAGCAGCCTGCAAGTTCTAGGTCAGGCTGGGCAACTTGGTGAGAGATTATCTCAAACTAAAAAGAATTTACAAGTTTGCTGGGGATATAGGTCAGTGCTACAGTGCTTGTTTTGCATGCACAAGGCCCTGGCTTCGATCCTAGTACCAAATAAATAATCCCATATGCAAAACTATGAACTATATTTTTATAATATGCTGATTCTAGCCTGAAAAATAAAATTTACAAAATGCATTCACACTGAGCACTCACTGTGTACAAAGGCTGTCTACCACATCCTGAGTCAAATAACAAGGGAAAGCTGTTTTGCATCTTTTTAGATTCATACTCATGAAGGAAGACAGCCATAAAGAATAAGGGAACTGTAGATAGATTCACCTCTCAGTGATCTATAGTGGATCCTTATGTGGGTGCTTTGCTGGGAAGAATCATGATGCAAGTACACAAACACAACACTGTAATCTATTTATAATGTCTGCCTTGAAAAGGGTATCAGAGGCGCTGGGATGTAGGTATTTGTCTCCTAGTTTTAGTCTAGAAGTGAGAAAGATATATGGTGGATAAAGGAAGGAGCCCATGTAGAGAAGTCAGGCTCAGATGGCAGGTTTGGGTAAGATAATGGACTTGGTACTTTCTCTCAAGATCGATCCCTATTAGCGAAGTTTTATCTTAGATGTCTTTAAAATGTTTGAAGCCATTTGTTGTACTTTTTCAAGTAAATTTTCCATTTGTAGAAAATAAGAACTCCAGCAAAATATTCAACACTAAAATGTAAGACAGAAGTTCAAGCAAGAGATTGGCTTGAGTTCAATGCCCTGGGAGAGAAGAGACTGTGGGCTTTGAGAAATTTCAATACTGCCTCAGCATCTTTATATGGCAAACTACTTTACTTATTAGATGGAGACAGAAGTCATTTTCTTGCAAAAGCAGAGCCTAATATCAAACGTGAAAGGTGAACAGGGAGAGCTTCTGGGAGAGCTGACCTGTCTATTGCAAATAGAACAGAGAGTAAGTACCAAGATGAACTATGAGCAATCAAGATCATCTTCTTCCAACCTCGGCTTCATTCTGTGTCAACACTGCCATTAGTGGCATTTTGGACAAGTTAGCTTCTATTCTTAAAGAAGGCATTGGAAAGATAAGAGAAAGTTTGAAATTTTCCAAAAACTTCAAGCATGAATGTGACAATTCATGTTTATCCATTTTATTAATGTCTATAGCTGCCTTTATCTGCTGTAAGAACCTTACAAACCTGGGCACCAATCGCCTGCTTTTCCTTCTGGGTCTAAAGCAGCAAAAAAGCATGCAGAAGACACTGGAGAAAGATGGATTGAAGGGTGCAAGGCTGTCGGCTGCACTGAAATCCTGGCAGCTCCCAACTGCCAGTTGTGGGAACACCTCCTGAACTGCCTTCACTCACAGGCTTCACTTATACTGATGAGAAAATCAAGGCTTTTTTTTTTTACCGTTCTTCCTTTCCCTCACACACTGACTACTGGTTTCTTTCCATCTTTTGGAGTCCTAGCTCCTCATTTTAAATTTAGTTCCTTTTACAATTTGTTATGTGTCTTTTTTGTGGAAAGAATCTCACTGGGCTTGTTAGACTCATTTGAATATAGAAGGAGGGGAGTTGGGTTTTGTTCTCCATGCCATTGCCCTATCCAAGACCCATGCAGGAATTGTTGAGGTAAGGGATGAGCGCTCTGTGTATGGGTGTGTGCATGTGTGCATGCACTCGAGTGTGTGTGTGTGTGTGTGTGTGTGTGTGTGTGTGTGTGTGTGTTTTCTTCTAATGCCACCTTAGTTTTTAACTCATATGTAGTAGAGTAAATGACAGGAGACCAGTGATTTTCAAAGTGTGGTCCCTAGATAACCACAAGACATACCACTTGTGAAATGGCTAGATGTGCAAATTCTTGAGCTCTGGTCTTTTCTTAATACCACAATCCAGATTTCTGGATTTTAAGAACCTGAACTCCTAGAATCCAGTTGTAGAGAGGGAGGAAGGATGAGCAAAGGAGCCAAGACCATGCTGGAGAAACCCACAGAAACAGCTGATCTGGCCTAGAAAGAGCACATGGATCCCAGTCGTAAAGCTGGGGAACCAGCAATGGACTGAACCAAGCCTTCTGAGTGTGGGTGTCAGTTAGGAGGCCTGAGCAGGCTATGGGACCTCTGACAGTAGAACTATTATTTATCCCTAGTGCACAAATGGACTTTGGGAGCCCATTTCCCCATGAAGGGATACTCTCTCAACCTAGATACACGGAGTAGGGGCCTAGGCCCTCCCCCAAATGATGTGACAGACTTTGATGATCCTCCATGGAAGGCCACATCCTCCCTGCCGAGTGGTTGGGAGTTGGATGGGGGGGGGCGTCAGTGGGAGGCATGGGAGGATGGGAGGGAGAGGGAACTGGGATTGATATATAAAATAAGATTGTTTCATAAAAAGAGAACCTTCCACTGGATCCCAAATACACTAGAGTTTGGGTACCTATGTTTTAGATCACCAACATCTTTGTGCTTTAAGTCCTTCTGGGTCACATCAACGTCACCTGGTAAAGGCACTTTAGCTCCTGAGTCAGCCAGCTTGAGAGATACACAGCAAGGACTGATGTGCACTGCTCTAAACTTAACCAAAGTTCTGTGTGCTGGCCGTTAGCTGGGTTCTGATGATCCTAATAATCCACAAAGCAATTACCCATTTCTCAAACGCCAACTTCAACTTTTCTTTTATTGCTTATAAGATAAAGCTGATTTTCCTATGGGGTGTTAGTTCTGGATCTTTTTTCTATACTTGAACTTCTAATAGTTCCCATATCCATAGACAATGAAAAAATAAAAGTCAGACTCCTAATGTTCCCCTCAGTTCAAAGATATATTCTTGATATCCCTCTGGATATAGGATATCAGGGATGGACAAAAAACACAGATAGATTCTTTGCTTTTTGCCATTTTTGATACACACAAAGGGATTTCTGGAGGTAAAGGAAAAAAAACTTTATTAGCCACCATTAAGAGGTAGCAATATGTGTATTTGTGCACATATGTTGAGCTGGGGTAAATTAGAAAGAGGGAGAAATATCATTCCCAGGAGGTCAAGTTCATCACCCTTCAGGTTCAATCCCTGGTGTGTTGATGCCCCAGATATGGTTGTAACAGAGGAGAGTCTGTCGCCCTCTGCAGTCATCTAGTACCGTGAGAACCAGGCTGATGATAAAAGATTGCAAACACCCACTCAAGCACCTGCTTCTCTGCCGTGCAACATATCTGCAGTGTCAGCTTTGTTCACCTAAGATATGGCTGGTCTTTGGAAACCACAGGTCATTCACTGTGGCATCTTAGTGTTAAGCATTGGTGTGGGAAGGGTCGGTGAGAGGGTATAGGGAAGACATGTCAGGTGATCTGTCTATATTTGTAGCAAGTAGGAATAACCTTCAGAACTGAAAAGAGTACACTAAAAAATATTTACAACTATGCCTGAATTGACTTATAACCAAGAAAATCAACTATAACTAAAAAAAAAAAATAGTAGGCTATCCAATCTTCCAGCTAAAGAGCCTGGGAAAAATAAGCTTGTAATATCCAAAGTGTTTATTCAAGAAAAGAAGTTTGTCTACCTTCTGTTTGAATCCTCCCCTTCTGCACAGTCCTGGTCCTGGGGTTCTCTAGGTGAGAAATGCCACCTCCGTTTACCCTCATGGAAATGACTCCTTCCTTCAACAAGCTGCAACTCTAATAGTATGTAACCATGGGTTCAGAAGTTTCCCAACACAGACAGGAAGTTTGTTTTGTTCCTGAAGCTGCACTCTGTGACTTTGACAGGTATGTTCCAACATGAGCATGAAGGGTTCGAATGCAGTCTTAGTCATCATGAGGTATTTGTCATGATAGTATACATTTCATGCTTCAAAAAAGAGGTTGCAGTTTTATCAACTAAGACGGTAACTAATGCAATACAGCTTCTAGAAATGTAGGATAATTTCTAGAAAATCAGAAGCACAGACTGCTCTGCTGATTAACAGCTGAAACTGAAAACCCCACTACACAGTTCACAAGCAAACGTTGGTTCCTCTCCACTTAAGAACAATTTCCTGTTCAAAAATACAATCACTGAAAAATGCACTGAAGCTCCACTCAATGGAATCAACAGGTACGTTCAGAAGTAAATCAGGAATGGATGTTTATGTTTTTGGAGTTAGATTTTTAAAAATTCATGGAATTAGACATTCATGGATATGAAGCATAGTTATTTGATAAGAACTTTGTGCACAGAAAATCAATTTCCCCCTCATTAGACATGAAATATAAAATTGTTATTAGCACTTCCTTTAACAAACAGTTGAACAGTAATAAAATGAAAAAAAATATTCTGGAAGTGATAACCACAATTTTAAGAGCTAAGGAAATGCTTTCTGGTATTGCTAGCAGACACATGCTGTTAGTCTTTCCACCTTAAGTGATCTTTCTTGTCCTCATTAATTTCCAAAAGCCTTCTCACACAGCCAGACTCGGCTGGCACGTCTCCTGTTCTCTCAAGCCTGCCTCCATCTCTGCTCCACACGGTCAGATCATGTCAACTTGGAAGCTCTATTTAGGACAGAAACTGTTAATGTAGTGGACACTCAGCCAATAACAAGAGTGAAAGAGCAAAAGAGTCTCCAGTTTTGGCACACAGCCCTCTCTGAGAGACAGATTATTACTCAGAAATAAATCAAAAGCTACCATTCTAAAAACATCACGTACTGTTTTCAACTCATGAATCAGGAGTGAAGGTACATCTTGCTACAGAACACACGGTCTGCTTGAACTAACGCACTGCAGTCAAAAGTGAAGGAAATGACCTCCGGTGCATACATGTCTTCCGTATCTTCTCCCACATCCATACTTAACTACAGATTCTTACAAATACATGTAATGTGTATGGTTATGTAGTTGTGCTCTGTAGCAGTTATTCCTCTATTCCTTATAGAACTGGGATTAGCCAGATTTAAGCGATTTTGGCAGCGAGACGGTAACTGCATACTTTCACTGTATGGGAAGGAGAGCCTGACTCAGGGCCACTCTCGTCATCTTTTCCACTCAGTACTCCACTATTCTCCCATCACTTGGAAACTTTACTGATTTATTTTAATCTGAAGGGCATCACATTCCATGCACATTCCTTTTGATTCCTAAGATTCCAGTTGATGTTGCCACTCTCCAGTCTCCAACCAATCTTGGGTCACGATGCAAAATAAAGCCTGCGAGATTTTCTAGTAAGATCCTGAAGGCCAAACAACTGCACACTAAATCTGTAGGTCACAGTTTTAAGACCACAGACCATCATCAAAGTCTGGAATCTATGGAAATAGCTCCGGCTGTGTTTAACAGATCTGTAATGGAGCGAGCTTTTCCTGTTGAACGAAATGAATCACTGGAGAGCCTTTTGTGATGCAAGACTGCCCCCTACAGGCCAAACTTCAGAATGACATATAAGACAACATGGAGGGGGTGGTGGTAAAGTTTAGTACAACCGTATCAAAATTATTTGCTGGCAGAAGACAAGCTCAGGAGTATGTAATGGTTTCAAAACCCACATGCGGATTTGAAAGGTACTTTCTGACTTAAAAGTACAATAAAGTCTTAGGGTTTTACATTTTTTTCCATTTCTTGTGGAGGTTTATCTTCAGACAAATGTAAATTGCTTTTCTAATAGAGAAAATATTATCTATCAATAATGTACTCTAACACTCTCCATCTCAATTTATTGTTTACATGGATTCCACAGAGAATCCATATTAATAATCTTGTTTTCAGTGGACTGATCACAATGTCACCATGGTGTGAGACTCCCTCATGAGATGGGAGTAGTTCATACTAAACTTTCCCTGATGCTGTAAAGATTTTAAAATAAACTCACTTAAACATGTACAATATACCTTATACAGTATTAAGAATAATTCAGTTTTTATTTCTAAGCTGCATTTCTTCTTTAGGAAACTGTCAAATACTTTGGTTATGAAGCTCAGATCTGTTTTACAATAAAAAAAATCTGATATTTACTGGAAAATGTATCAAATTAACACTGCATTTTCAGTAACTTCTATGATAAGCCACAATTTTGAAATACAGAGAATTGTTTTGAAACCTAGTTCTATTCATCGGATTATTAGAAATGTATCTTCTTTCAATTGTAAAGAATTTCAAATCTATTTCAAAACTGAATAATAAATTATGGTTAAAGCACATCAACAATCTGTCACTCCATATGTACAAATAAACATACCCCAATGACACTCCATGTGTTAAAAGATGAGGCCAATAAAACATCTGAAAGGTAGAGTGAATCCTGCATCGTGCTAGAGATGCCAAATAGCATTGTCAACATAACTAAGATATGTGTAAGGATCTTTATTGCTGCTATTTATACAGGTCAAACTCTGCTTGCTGGTGTGCTAAGGATGTTCCACATAACCTCAGTTTCAAACACAATTTAGAGCATATGCAAGTGGCATAAACAAAGGGTTCAGTGTGGACACTCGATCTTGTTCTGAACGACACAAGGCTAAGTATAATATTTCTTTGAAACAAAGTCACTTGGTAAGAGCTCAAATGAGTGAAAAATTTGCTAGAAACAGAAATACTCTAGTTTGTTCTGATAGGCGGCTGTGTGACAGGTAGCATTTCCTTTTCTGAAGCATACATTTCAGGCAGTTAGAGGGAGGAACAGATGTGATAGAATCACAGAAGTACAAGCAATGAAGGTGTTAATCTGCAGTGTCCGACCTCATATCAGGCTTCCCAGAGAGTAAATGTTGCATATATAGTGTTTAATTGTATATAATCATAATGTATAATATAATTATGAAATGATTAAATGATCTCAATTTTATTTTAATTAAATAGCTAATCTTTTTATTAGAAATGGGTCTCTATAATTACATTGTTCAAGAGAAATTTTATAAAACTAAGGATGAAGTCGTAATTTTCAAAAGCAGATTCATAACAAGTTTTCTAGGAAATGAATATTTAATGTGTCTAAAAATACTTTTCTTCTTAAATAGATATCTAAATTAGATTGTTACTTCTGCTACTGATTCATACTGTGTTCAGTCTCTACAGCTGAGAGGAGATTACTAAGATTATTCAGGGTATGTGAAAGAGTTATTAATTAAAAGTTTTTAACGTTTTTAGTATTGCTCTCTTAGGCAAGCCAGATTTTTAAGACCCTCTTATTATTTATCTTGCTCATATAAATAAATGTATGGAGCTTTCCTTCTCCCCGAACACAAGTAAAAAGGCACAGCAAAGGCATGGGTATTTGTATTACAATTTAGGAGGCTTTACAAGATGTAAGCCTGAATAATAAAAATTGTATTATAATTGGTAGGGTGTTTCCGAAGGCTCTCAAAATCAAGTGAGATTATTGATTAATGAAAATTATTATGTTAATATTGTGATGCTGATAATACAGTAGTCTGCTATGCTGTGTGTCATTCAACTGTTGACTGTGTCTGGGCAAAACTATGTACAAAACTATTTTTCTCAGCTCACAGATGTCTACTTGATACTTTTTTATTTGTTGTATTTTGATCTTTTCATGCTACAAAGAATAACTTCTGAAAACTAAATTCATGTTACCGACATGGCTTTTAGGTCTGTCACAGCTCTTTGCAGCATGCACTAACTTCATTTTTCTCTTATATTCTCTGCAAAGCTTACCAGCAACGTGCTCTCAGAAAATGCAGCCAATAAACTGCACTACAGTCACTCCGTTAGAAAAGCACAGTGATCTCTGGCATCATTCACTATTTTCAAAGCCATAAAAGGACAGATAATAAATATATGACTCACAAATTACCAATTATGAAAAACAAGCTGGTTCAGAAGGCTTCACTAATATAAAAAGATAGATCACTTGTCACAAACCAATAAAGGCTATTGTTTGTGAATCCAATATTTGATTTTTATCATTTATGTTAGGCAACTTAAAATGCTTTTTAAACCACATTACTTTTTGAAAAAAAAAAGTTATAAAGGTGAACATGGGGACTTGGGATGGAAAAACCACATGTAATCAGTCATCCTTGAAATAATTGATACTTTTACATGGAATCCAGACCTACAAATCTAAATTGTAAAGACTTGGTCTGTAAGGTTGATGCATAGAGAGAGCATTCTACCGTGTTCAGAGAAAAAAAGCCTGACAGGAAGGTTAGCATGGGTTAGATGCTTTCCTCTTTCTTCACATTGTATTCTGATGACTGAAATTTGCTGCTGTGGGCCCTTCCAATATAGAAGACCCAGTGCCAGCACCAAAGATGGATCACTCCACTTCTGTTAGGGTGGATCTGCTCACTTTGTTGGCATCACACAGAGAAGAGCACAACAAGGCCTTTTGTCTTTATAATGAAATCACTTCCCTGTTATTTAATGTTAATCATTTCTTCATATTAATCATTTTTTTTTTTGGTTTTTTGAGACAGGGATTTTTCTCTATAGCTTTGGAGCCTCTCCTGGCACTCACTTTGGATACCAGGCTGGCCTTGAACTCACAGAGATCCGCCTGTCTCTGCCTCCCGAGTGCTGGGATTAAAGGTGTGCGCCACCAACGCCCGGCCAGCTTTATCATTTTCTAAATGAAAGAAGAGGTATATTTCCCACTGAGATGGGCACCCTTGAGATTATCTAGGACCAGAAAGTTCCTATCTGGTGTTGTCTGAGGGTCAGTCTATTACTTTGTCTGCTTTTTAATATCTCATTATAGATTTTTACACCTTTATAAAAAAATTGACCTGCATGTCTAAGAAAATCAGAAGTTCATTGTCCACAAAGTCAATGATAAGTGTTCATTGTGTAGTTAAAGGTGACCATATTCCAACCTTAGACAGCATCAGACTTGACCATCAGGTTATCTTGAGACATACAAAGGAGAAGTCCAGGATGCTGATATTGGACACAAGTTAAGTTTCAGTGACATGTGGCAGATACAGTCAGAGGTAGCCAGGACCACAAGACAGACAGTAGGCCAACATGATGGGCATGACTGGTGGGTACCCAGCGGGGAGCTGGAGGAATAGGAAAGGTAGGTGCATTCTAGAGACACATTTCATGGACTGCATAGGAGATTTCACTTCCTAGCACCTCATGTAAATACTGTATAACGAATAGAAAGAGAGTGAGCCAGGGAGCTACTTATGTATGCCAAACATAGTAAGGATCATTAACTATTGAATTTGTAATACTTTTCCAAATTTGTTTTGGGAGAAGGAGTCATGAACTTTGCCTGAGGCATGGTGTATGGATACACATGATATATTCCTATGTGGGCACTGAAAAGGACTGAAAATTGAAGAATGGAAAAACTGAGTAACTATTAAATTATAGAAACAACTAATTAAGTTTTTTAACAGAAAATGTGCTAATTGACTAGGTTGAACTTTAGAACAAGCTCAAAATGTTTGATTACCTAGTGTCTTCTGATGACCACAGTCAGCTGTAAACATGTAAAATTAAGGAGTCTTTATGACAGCTATTGAGCTTAATGACTTAAGGACTGGGTGACTTTAACCCTGACAAAGCTAAACCACACTCTTATGAATAATATGTAGTTTACTCTTTAATTGAGAAGACTATAAAGCTGTGAACTTGATTTTCTTATACAAGTGAAGTAGCCAGCACACTCCCAAGTAAGTCTGTGTCCAGGGCTCAGTCTGATGAGGAATGCCTATTTCTATAATTTTTGGACCAGGCGAGTCCAAATACTATACAGTAATTTTTTGAAAAAGATTTGTGTTTTGTAATCCAAAATTATAGTCACCCCTCTCTTTCCAATGTTATTAAAGCTAAAATTCAAAACAGGTGTTTGGTGCTAAAGCTGTAACCAAAATATCCTGATAAGACTCCCTCGGAAATATAATGGTTACAGAGCCCTGTATAGCTTTAACAAACCCCTATTTTCTTCCTTCTGTTCCATACAATGTGTTGTCTATTTGCACCCATTGAGGACTAAATTACAGATAAAGTTACAGCAAATTTGTTTTCTCAAAAAAGCAGTCAGCCCTAATATCCCTTGAGTAATGAAAGCCTTGTCTTTCATTCAGAACCAGAACTGGCATAATTTTCTCCAAGAAACAAACTCTACTTCCTGTGACAATGGACCTGTTCTTAAAATTCTGAATGGGACACAGCTCAATTTGCAGGTGTTCAGGTCTAAAGGTAAAAGGGCGTTTGACCTCCTGGCTGGCGATGGTTGCTGTGGTAGGTAACTTCAGTCTGCTAGTTATAGCATTTTATCAGATAAGCTGCCAGAGTTTTTAGCTCTGAATTACTGAGGTAGGCTCAAGTGAATCAATAATTTATACAGATATCTCTCATTCATTCTGATGGTATAAAGATACATACTAACAGCCTGCTGTAGCCACGGAACAAAGCCAAAGAGACATCATTTAAAAAGAAAGAAAAAAGAGACCATTTATCTATGTGAACAAAAACCATTGTGTAATAAAGACTTAATGGCTTATTAATTTTATTTTTCAGCTGTGTTAGTGATCAGTGTGATGAGATATGAATCTCAATAAGATCACCCTGGCAAATATGGAGACAGTGTTTACAATTTTCAAATCCATTTTTAGGTAGAATCAACATAATATAAACCATCGGAAACTATCCATGGCTGGATTAAATTGTTTAACTAAATCCTTCATATTTCCTTATTGAGTTTCAGTATAAATTACTTTCTAAACACAAGAATCAAATACATTTGGGGCAATACACTAAGAGTATTGTTAATATAGCCTCATGCCATTAATCATTACCTGGGGAAAATTATACAGTGTTTTATACACTAATATTGTGACATTTTTATTAACTCATAATCCCTGTGCTAACAGTGCTGCACTAAACAAGTAATAATTAAGAAGGTAGAAAATATTAAAAATGCCTACTTTAAAATTCTTCAATCATGGTAAAGGGAACACCCGAGCGCCTGTGAATGAAACAGTACCCAGAACAGACTGCCTTGCAGATCATCAGACTTACTCAAAAATATCCACATTTTCTGGGTTTTGTGATTAAGATTAAGGGAGTTTATAACATAAAAACATTATAAAGATACCTTTTAGCAAATTTAATTATAAACAGAGACTGTTTCTTGACAGATCTGAAAATGTATTTGCAGACAAGAGGCACCAGAAATCACCCCATACCTACTTTACCTCTTAGTTCAAGGCTGGACATGTGTTTGGCCTGGATACACGGACTGATCCATACTTAAGGAAGCTGTGTTCAAAACTGACTCAACAAGAAGGGAGGCACCATTCTGTGGTAATACCCAGGTATGGACATTTTGCTACCCAGAAGAAAGTTTTCTCTTTTCCTTTCCAGGGATCCCCTGCACCCCAGTGGTAAATAGAGGAGATGATAGAAGATAAAGAGCATGTGAGAGAGAGGAAAGAGAGAAGAATGAAATGAGGAGAGAGGGAGGGAGGGACGGAGGGAGAGGAGAGAGAGAGAATGATTAAGAGAGAGATGTTATTGCCTTCACCTGAACTCTTTAACTCTTCACATGAATTTCTCCTGAGCTACCTGCACTCCAGTAACACCTCTGCCCTCTAAGAGGACAGAGAGAAACAGAAAGAAAAGAGGAGATATTGTAGTGTGCCCTTTCTGATGGTAAGACAGAGGAGAGACGTGCTCCCACCCTCATCTCATTGCGTGGTACAAACTATGAGTGTGAATCTTACATGTGCTTCTCTCAGTAGAGAGGAGGGTGGGGCACCCCACTTCTCTTGTGATGCAATGTTTGCTGCCCTGCAGTAGTCTCAGGTCCTACTGATTCTATCCTGGGGTGACCAATGCAGCTTTAACCTCAATTTTGTCACTAATGTCATTTGAGCTGCATCCTTCACAGCTTTATTTGTGTGTGCCTGAAAATGGGAAGCCCCATTTATTTATTTATGGATTTATTCCTTGTTGCCATCTCTGGTAATGTATTAAAACACTGACAAATGACATTTTTCAGTTCACAATCTATTTTATGTTCTCATTGTTTAAATTTAGCCTGGACATCCTTGGCAATTAGAAATAGAACTCAGGTGTTCTTAAATATGTCACTGACACTGTTTTTGCAGGAAAATCCAAGCCTTCAGGCAAACATGGATGAGACGATTTTCCTTATGAAGCATCCCCAATTTAAGGTCCAGTGTAGAAAACTTTCCCATATTTCTTTTTAAATTACCTTTCTGTACTGATACAAATTTTGTAATACTATAGGCATCAGAAACAAAACCTGTGTTGTGCCCATGACTGTTATTGGATTCTAAGTTACCCACAGGTTCCTCTACTTAAGAACTTCAAAGAGATTCATACAGGTGACTTAATTTAGCTGTGTTCACTCCAGTAACTCCAATAACTTGGTGCGCCAAGTGTATAACAAATACTACTTCAAATAATCTACAGCAAGAAGTGGGCAACACCCTATGGTTTTGGTTCTGCCATTAATTCATAAGGGCATATAATATTACATTATACCATTTAATTTTATGCTGAACAATTTGGATCTATAGAATCTGAAGGAAATTTAAGAAGTATCTACTTTTGTTGTTTATCCAGTACCAGGGCCCTGCTGGGAAAAGACTTGCCAGTGAGCAAGGACCCCAGAGCAATCAACTATTTCAAGTGATTAAAATATATGCCCTCTTTCCTAGCATTTATTTAGTCTAATGGAAACTAGGTTTATTTAGCCACCATTGTGTCAATGTTTGTCAATATAGGCTCTTGGAGCTGCTTTGTCAGCTCTTGGAGCTGCTTGATCAGCTCAATGATGACTCATACTTAAACACAGGAAATAAATTTTTAGCACTCATTTTCTTACTAATATTTAGAAACAAAATAATTCTTCTTGTCTATGGTGTACTTGAAACACAAAGTGAATTCTTGGGGTTCTTTTTTGCTGTATTTATACCTCTAAACTGCAGTTTGGAGAGCTCTAATGGGATACAGGCTCAGTTAGTTCAAAATTTCATCAAGAAATGTAGTCCACATATAACTTACACCAAGCATTCATTACTACACCAAGCAGGGAATTCCCTCCCATCAACACATTCCCTAACAGAAAAAGCCAAGAATCAGAAGTCCCGTTTTATACCCTAGGACTTCCAGGGGATGATGTCCAATACTAGCTTTTCCTTAATTGACAACAATTTACTGTATTACCTTTTCATTGCTGCTATCTTTGAAATGACCACTACTAAGCAATTGGGGAGAATTTAGGGAGCCATATGCCTCTTTGTACTTTCAGCCTCTGCACTGTAAAATTATCTCCAAGTACCCTTTCATATTATCATTCTGTGGCTTCATTACATCTTTGAGACCTCATGTACTCTTTGCTTTTTAAAGCCCCTTGCCCTTGCCATGATGAGGCATATGATTCTAAGGATGGGGTTTGGAGTAGATCTGTTCCTGGCATATTCTGCACCAAATCCTGAATCTGATTGCTCTAGTTTCTTCATGTGGTGTTTCCATTCTTTGAAGGGATCAGGGAGCTTGCTTATTGGTATGCCATTATGCCATGATGGAGAAACATGCTCCAAGCTCCAAGGACCGGTCTCATAGAACAGACTTTTCTGTTTGGAATTAGGGAGCCTACATGAAAATCATTATGTTTAATTACATATCAGTTAAGATTTAGAGCTTCGGGATGACTTACAGCTTACCATGTGTGTGTTTGAAAGATTGAGGAAACAGCACAAACTCAGCAGAAAAAAAAAATACCCTAATATAATCAGCCTCCTGGCTGAGGTACACAGTAGGCTTTTGTAATAGAAGAACCAAACTCTATTTAAAAGATTTAAGCAAGTCACATACTGATTCAACGTTTTCAATATTGCTGCCTACCTAGAAAATACAAACATAGCCATTGGAATTGAACACAGTTTTCCCTGAGAATCAGCTCCCACTTTTCTAGCATAACTTCAGAATAAGTCATTCTATGATAAAATTTTAGTGCACTAATTTGTGGGTAATTAGGTAGATTACATGTAATCCCTGGTAACCTATATTCAAATGCTCTCTTCTACTGACTAAGGAAAATTGTTAAATTTGCCAGCATCTTATAGCACAACTAGATGAAATATTCCTGCTTTAAACACTCAAGTCCTGCTGCAGTTCCCTTGCAGGAGCTACACAAACACACACATGATGGAATATATAGTATGATTTGTGTTTAGTCACATGAGACAAAAGAATCAATTATGCATATAATTGTTTAAAAATTGCAATAATGAACTTTTTGTTTTAATGGTGAACACACTAATTTGCCATTCTGAATAGGTCAGAGAAAACTCTTTTTTAAATATATTTTTATGTGACTCTCCTTTTCCTTCATTTTTCCTCAGATCTCCAATGGAGAACTTAATGAAGAATACAGAGGGTTCAGTCAGTAAATTGTTGCACAAGCTAGAGGAGCTGAGTTCATATAGAGATTTGGATGCAGAGTTCTTCTACAACTTCAGTGCTAAAGTGGCTGGAGACAGGCAGTCCCCTGAGCTCTCTGACACATCAATCTAGACAATAGGTGAGTTCCAGGCTCAATGAGAGATCTTGTTTCAAAAATTAAGGTGGAGAGCAACTAAGAAAGACCATCAGTATTGACCTATGTTCCACACACATGTGCATGTACTTGCCCGCACAGTGCAAACACATACAGTGAGATATAAAGATTGGCTATAACTAATTAATACAATGCAAAGTATGGATAAAATCCACTGCATCCTCATCATGAGTGAGGTCGAGCTACTTAGTTCAGAAGATGTTCACACACTTCTCCATGTTGACAGAGCTCAGGAAAGCACAGTGGGATTGGATCCTGTGTGAGTTTGTATAGGGGCAAGAACACATTTTTCAAAACTGAACAAATCTTTCTGTGAAATGAACTCTAGAATAGTCAATAATTTTGTATGGATGTCACCAAAGGCTTCTTCAGGCAGGTTTGCGTCATATTTAAACTATAGACATGCCAAGCTGGACTTTGTCACCAACCACAGCTGAATGTATGCTGAGCCCCACTTGGAGTGTTTTTAAGAGGACGGTGCCACCTGTGAGGGCACAAATTTGTTCTTAGTGTGGGCCAGAAAACAATCTTAAATGTTTACAATTATTTCTGAAGGTCAGTACTCTTTGACAATTGCTCTTCACATTTATTTTTCTCTTATTAAATACCTTTAAGATAATACGAACAAAAGTAAAATTCCTAAGACCAAATAAAAGCCACATGTGGCCATTTTGCTTTTTTTTTCCTCCCTTAAAATAAGGACTGACTTTCATTTTCATCTACATACCTATTTACAATTTGATATGCTTCCTCTTCACTCTTCCCTGATTTTTCTCTGCATTTCTCTTAGAGATGCTCACTGATGACCGGTGTGAACACCTTTACTCTTTTACTGCTCTCTAAATGTTACCACTTGCTGAGTGTCGGACCCCTGTCATCACAACAAAAGCTGTTGGTGCCATGCAGCCTTAGCTCAGAGCTCCCTCTGTGTCAAAGGCTTCCCAGTTCTTATTAGTACATTCAAATGTGGTTAAATGACAGAGAAAAGTAGTGACAACAAAAACAGGAACAAGTTCATTAGCAGGATCTCGAGTTCCCTTCTCACTTAGTAAGCCAGGTTCTCACACTTCTTGTGTGGATCCTCACAGCTAGCCAGAGTGGAGAAGGTGGTTTGCCCAGTGTAAGGGTGACCTCACAGGGAGAGTTAGCTTACCTACTAAAGTGAAGTAATGACTGCCTGTCTTATAATTTACCACCATCTGGAAGAGTTTGTTTCATCAACTGGAGTAAATCATATAGTTAGTGCATTCTTTTCAATATTTTTCTTTGGGAAATACTTTGAATAATAATGGGTTATAGTAAAAATGGGTCACTACTTTCAACAAGTATGTCCCTAAATTTAAATTTGAAGGTAGGTAGACACTCAGAGGGAAAGAACATTGATTTAAGAATCTAGAGACAGGTATTTCTTATTCATTATTTAAAATATTTTTGATTGATAGTTCAGTTGCAAACAGTGATCTTGAGGGATCTTACTAATTAATAAAAGGTGAAATGGTACAACACTCAAACAGGAAAAAAATAAGCAAACTGAAAGAGTGAGCTTTGGGGTATGAACTCCACCACCCAACTCAAAAGCTCATGAGAAGGTGGACTCTTGGACTTATGTTAGTTAATGCTTCCATACTTACAGAATAGCAACAGACACCTTGGCAAAGGTGAAATGGTTTTATCATTCCTCCCCACAATAAAGCTTTCCTAGCTAATAGCATGGCACTGTTCACATTAGAGGAAAAAGGAGGTAGAGCTGAATTATAGAAAGCCTGAGTGTGACCTTCCTTGAGGATTCAATTCTTGCTACTGTAAATATAAAACAAAATGTAAGAGGAATATACTTTTCAAAGCATTACAGATCTGAGGCTTATGTGATCAATTCCCTCAAAGACCAGAAAGTCCCTTTGTGGATATCTATTAAAGTAAACAAAAAAGGGCACCAGGGGAAAGACATGGATCTGACCACATGCTAGGTTACTATAAAATATATAACACTACAGAGCAGAGGGACAATGACTGTGTGTATGAACCACACACACAGACCTACAGCATCTCCTCTAGACAGGATCCTAGGACACTCTACATCTTCTAAATTATAGCTTTTGCCAGGATGTTCTTGCAATTGTAAGAATTTATACTCATTGTTTGTGAAAGAAAACACAACTGTAACTTTTTATATAATCAAGGACAATATTTGAAGATAAATTTAGGGTGATGGGGATATGTACTTGGATTATCAATTTTCCAAGTGAAGTGTGCATTTAGCGTACTTGTTAGAAATTTCTTAAGGTCAACATCTATGACTATGTAAAGGAATTTTAAGCAACTTTAGAGGTATATGATTTCCTAAATCAATGAAATTCTAGGCAAGTGTTTTTCTTCCTTCAGTAGTGAAGGGAAGTCAAATGTAATGTAAAATTTATATCAATTGTAGGTATTGTTTTCTAAATTGTGTAAGTTTACTGAAGGGGAAAGCATGTGTTATGAATGGTGGGTGAAAGGGCTTGGAAATTTCGATATATAATTTAAGAAAAATTCATGAGCACACAGACTGTTAGTAGTACATTATGTTTCATTGGTGCTTATTTCTTTTGATTTTCAGGTCTTAAATTTTGTTTCTGTGAGAAAAAGCAATAAAATTTGTACCTGGAACATTTCCATTTTTTGCTAACTCTAAGAAAATAATTGTAGCAACCAAAAAGCTCCTATAAAAATAATTTGAAAATTTCCATAATATCATTGGTGTGGTATTACTGGAGTCTATTAAATTCTCCAAATGCTGTAAATGTGAAGTGCTTTTCACTATATCCAGCATAATTATCCTATATCCTAATCCACTATGGATGCTCAGACTTGGACCACAAGTGATGCAGAGACACCTTTGTATCCTCTAGCCACTATGTATGCTCAGACTCCAACCACAAGCGATGCAGAGATGCCTTCATTTTCACATTGGTTTTTCTCCTTGAGTACCATGGCTTTTTCAGTCCTTAATCATGAAAGCCGCTTACAATGTTGTTATTGCTTGTAATACTTATTAGAGAAATCTTTAAGTTGTTTAACAGCAGCAGACTTTCTATACAGGAAGCACACAGTAAAGCCTGCTGGCTGCCTCTGTCTTCAGGACACTGCCCTTTATTCCCATCGCCTCCCAAGGGCGGGTCCTCCTTTTTGCCTGTGGTTTCTTCATTTTTTACTTTTAATTTTGAACATTTGCCTACACATACATCCCACATGTCACTCTATGCTTGTATCATCCCTGTTTGTTCTCTCTACCTCCACAATGGTCCAGCTTTTCTGAAAAAAAAAAGAAAAAGCAAACAAACAAACAAAAAAACCTGTGGCCCCAGTGTGATCCTATACAAAAATGGGGACTTCTGTAAAGAAGAGGGAACACAAATTGTCCAGAAGCAAAGGAAAGCAGGCAATTGAAAATGCCCAGAAAGGAATGAATAATAATCCAGTGTCTTCAATGAATTACTATATACAGAAATCTGTTCACTCCCACACACACAGAGAAAGACAGAGACAGAGACACACACACAGAGTCAGAGAAACATAAAGAGGCAGAGAGAGACACACACAGAGATAGACAGACAGGGAGAGTCACACAGAAATACAGAGATAGAGAGGCAAAACTAGGGCCAGCGTCTTACTAGAAAGCCTGCCTGGGTTGGTCAGGATAGAGGGTTGAAGCCAACAGCTCCTCTCAGATATGAACAGAAACAAATACATTTTACGGCTACCAGTTATGCATTCAAACATGCAATTTTGCTATACAAGGTGCTATGAGGAGCTGTATCTTGTCATAATTCATGTTCACTGTTCCTCTAAGTAAAATATGTGTTTCCTGCTAGTTAGTCTGTGCAGAATTGTACTTTAAAGGCAAGAGGACATTTTTGATAATGCATATCTTAAGACTTTTCATTCAAGTATCAAATTTAAATTCTACCTCTTTGTGCATGCTGACATTTTTTGTCTGGCATTTTCATTAATTTTGCGACATACATAAATGTAGCTGAAATGTTAACTGATCAATACTTTGTCTCTCTCATGTAGCACTAGGGTTTCATTCCCCAAGGACCACACAGCAGAACAGAAATTAAATGTGTAAAATATCAAATGGTAATGTTAAACACAGCAGCACTCACTGTATAAGGACAGAAAAGGCTAAAACAATTCCAAATGGACAGATGGTACCACAAATTATCTACAATCACATTTAAAGATTAAAGTTGGTCCTGTAAAATAATTCTCTGACGCACACTGAAGTGTGTCCTTTTGCTGATAGCCCAGTTTTCCAATTATTTTTGTGCTCATTACAGTGAGAAATGACAGTGCTGAAAAGACAGAATGCATGCTCACTCGCTCTCCTTTTCTTTTTCCAGTTTGCATCCACTGACTTCCACAAGAACACAAATGTCTGGTCAAGAGCTTGATGAAAATTAGTTCAATTTGTAAGATATTTCTAAGCCTACAATAGCTGATTCCTAGGGACAAGCAGTGCCTTCTACCCCACACACAACAGAGCTACGTTAGAAAAATAATTTACAAAACTTAAAAACTGAACTCAGAGCAGCCAGCAACAAGGACCTTCCAGAAGCCTGTTAGCTTTACTTTGCCATTCCCCACTGATATCCTCTCTATTGCCTGCAAAACAGGTAGTGCTGGGAGGCTGTGGCTGCTGTCTGCATTTGCACATCCACTGACAATGAGATGCAAAATATGATTGTTTTCTTCCAGTTTGACCTCACTATTTTGCATTTGTTTTTCAGAGAATTGAATTAGAAGAGAAAACCAAAATGGAATAGAAAAAAATCATATTCATTTAAACATTAAAAAGCATACTGATCTGGGCCTAAAACTAAGCCACATAATGGTACAAATGCATGTCCTCCATGAGACAGCTGCAGTTAGGAAAAAAATGGGCCAAATGGAACCAATATTATAATAATAGACCCATGATCTGTCAAGAGGGCATGATGGGAACAATATGTCTGTAACAATGGGCACTGCTTATGTGCATCTAATGGAAATCGGTTCTTTTCAACAAATTGCCCTAATAAGGCTCTGCTTATGCAATTGCAACTTCGAACCATTTCATTTTTAAATACCTCATTTACTCTCTCTATATAAGATGGCTAAAATCTCTCACAAAGTTTTTTTTCTGAATTAAATTACAATTATAAGGTGTATAACTTAAAGTCTTCTATAGAAAAGACTATCTACTGTGCACATTATGAGTCTAAGTTTCTTCATCTATATGCTAGGAAAACAATAGAATCTACATTATGAAGTTGTTGAAAATATTAAATTCTTAGTGCAAGAGCATTTTCATGTATTTGCATATGAACAATAGCTCCTTGGCACATAGGAAGTACCTGATAAACTGTAATTATTGTTTGTATGAATCTTTTTATATCAGAATTCAATCCATTATTAAGTAGATTATTGATAAGAAATTTTAACAGACTTTTGGGTTCATATAGAAATTATTGGAAAATTGCTTTGATAGTATTAACATGTTCTTATCATCATTTAATAACAAGATATTTATTATAGCAAACTTTTATTTATTTGGAGTTTCTCTATATAAGAAAAAAATTTCAGATTGGCAGCCTCATTCAAAAGATTTAGTTGGCCATTTATACTGGAAGCTCACTAACTGCTAGGTACTCTTCAGGTGGTAGGCAAATAGCATGAAGCTGCTGAGTTCTCATCCCCATGGACTCCCAGTTGGAGTCTAAACAAAGGAAGTTTGAGATTCATCATTTCAATCACATTCAATAAAATGCAATTATTTTTTTCTTTTTTCAAGGAAATGGTTAATATTGTTTCTTCACATTGTGTCATGTGCTCTCCTGTTCCATCCTTGTTTTCAGCCCTAATTCCTACCTTTATTATCCCAGTGTCTTTTCTGGACAAGTCCTTTGCATTCCGCTTGTGTTTCCTAGGACTGAGTCTGTTACAAACTGGTTACTGGCTAAGGTAGATTCAGCATTTCCCACAGTGCTTTGCTTCATTCTAGTGAAGTAACTGTAAGTGAGATTACATGCAGGTACCTCTGTTTCTCAGAGTTTCACTTGCTTCTATTCTTTTTTAAGATGCAAAAGGAGTTTGTGAAAAGGGCTGCCATCTTGAATTAACTTTACAAATGACCTTCGGGAGCTGGAAGAAATTTGGAGACTCACACAACATGCTGTAATGCCAAACAATACACAATGAATGTTCCTGAATAAATGATATAATTATATACATTTTTGTGTTTTCAAATTTCACAAATAGCTGTGGATATGGCTTTAAGGAAAGTTAATCAAAAATGAAATGGCAGTAGGCATTTTCAGTAGAGTTTTGTTGTTATTACAAGGCCCTTTAGAACCTGAACATAGTGATTTAAAGTTATATAGAAATTCTCTATCATTTTGCTTACCATCATAATGTCTCTATGCTAATGAAAAATCAGAATACTCCAATATACCCTTTATGTGAGAGGTATTAGGAGAGTGTAGAGAGATTTTTTTTTTTTGACAATGATGGTGGCAGTCACTTTCTTTAAGGAGACAACAACATGTTTATGGGAAGCAGGCTGCTAACTTTCTGGTGAGTTAGAACACAAAGGGACATATGCAGTCTTTGTTCATGTGCTCAGACCTTAGTGAAAGACCCACACAAGGCCTATGCAGAGGATAGAGATGGAGAACTAAAAGCACACAGTCATTTGAATGGTAATACTAAAAGTTGGTTGTTACTCTAATAAAGGCCTTTCTGTAAGCCCCACAATAATGTCATATTTTGCAAAACTGCAACTTAGGGGAATCATAAGTTGCTTATTTCCTAACAAACACAAAATAAAATAAAGACTTTCAGAAGATGGACTCCACAAAAACCTCAAGTAAAACACCGTCCAAGCAGACATAGCACAAGTGGAGAGGATCCTGGATAGGTCAAGAAGAAGTGCCTTTTTAGATTTTTCTTCCACTGCCAGTTGGTCTCAATATCAGTTCTTAAATAATCAGTGTAAAAGGGTACAGGATGAACCTTGTAAAGAGAATATTTCGGTCGATTACATTCTCACTTGTGACTTTTTAAAAACTAGAAACCACAGAAACATCTCTTAAATAGGTCACATCTCTTTCTGCTTGACTCATATTAAAGCCTTACCAACCAGCATTGCACTGCCAGTGGTATTCCTATACTTACAGAATGAATAAAATCAAAGTGCTGGTGATCAAGGCCATTACCATTGTCATTTTTTTTTAACACAGAGAACTTTTCTTTTTTGGCTCTCCTATTGGGATCTGGAATTGTACAATATGCAAAATTTTACTTTTTAAGTGTCAGAAAAAATTATGCTTTGGCTGAGATGTCTTGCGTTCCGGAAATCTGAGGAATATATTCTTGGATTCAGACCCTGAACAATCCATCAGGTTCCTGCCCACAGCAAATCTGTCCAGTCAAGTCTCAAAATAGGAGTTTTAAAATGGCTCTATCAACATAACTGTTACTATAGCCACAGAGTCTTGGAGCTAAGATTGCTGAATGTGATGAATAACAATGGACGAGTAATACAGTGAGCTCATACCACAAAAGCAGCAAGACTCCTTGGGGGTGAATCCCAATCAAAGCAACTGTTAACGTAGTACACAGCATTTACCAGCACCATGACACAACGCTTCGTTCTGATGAAGTTTCTCAGAAGCAGCTGTAAGGAAAATGAAAATAGTATTAGAGTTCATAAGACTGAAAACAACCAAATATACTGTCTACTTGTTCAAGCTTGTGGTGATTTAGCATGGATCCAGAAAGGCAATGAGGTCACAGAGACATACCAAGTGATTTGGCCCACTAGGTAAAGGGAAGGAAACATTGACGGAAAGAGTGCAAAGGGCTAGATGGGATGAATAAATATATATTTTAAAATAATGTTTTCATGTAAGCTGGTATGTTTGTTCATAAGAAAAACATCTGATACTTACAAAATGTGGGCCCCTATTGATTCTGAACACTCTTCCTTTTGTTTTAAGATGAATTAAATTTTTTAATTTCAAAATGCTTCAAAGTGAATTGGATACCTTAGAATGTTTTGATTTAGAGTCTTAGAGAGAAGCCTGCCTAATGTGGCTTGCTATGTAAGTACTGTTGGTTCAGAACTTTTCCCACTTAGTAGGATGCTCCTGTCTTCTAAGCATCCCTCACTACACATTAAATCTGCCCTATATTTTCCTATGAGTTTAGAGTTAGGATACTTTTATGGTTATCAAATATGTTGTAAAATCTCTTATTAGGAAAAAGTATATATGATAACTGATGCAATTTAAGTTTAAAACAAACAACTATAGCATGACATCAACAGTAAAAAGAATGTCCATGAACTAGATAATGTTTTAAAAAGTCACATACAGAAATGGGTAGTTAAAGTAATCATATGTCTGCAAGATAATATGTCACTATTCTAAATATATTTCAGTATCAATCTAGTATTTTAAAGAAACAGATGCATAAAATTAACTGAGTTCAAATGAGAAAAGTACACATGTGTAAAGAAGATGCATGTATGAGCAAGGCAGTTATAACACATTTTAAAACTGGAATTGTGTTTAGCCAGAGAGGCTCCCTGTATATTTCCCTTCTTGCTTCCTAGAACATTTTTAAAAGAACAATATTTACTATTCTTAACTATAATTATGGAGAAATCTAATATGGTTTTCTATTTAGATAAGTGTTTCATGTGTAATGTACGTTGTTTGAATGCCAAAAGTCTAATTTTGTGGTAAAGTCAATAGAATAAAAATAAAAGTATTTTAAGGTTGCTCATGACACAGAAAATTATCAAATATTTTATAGTAAAAGTAAGCTCAGTTACTTTATAGCCACAATCAATAAACACATTGTATTTAGCTTTGTAAACTGTATTAAACATTTAAAAATGTTAGGCAGCACTTTTTAACTTGATATTAAAGTAAATTTTAAGTTATTATTGATAAATGCCAAGCTTAATGTATGCAGCTTCATAAAAGGAAAAACAGAATTCCTGGGTTTTGTTTGGTTATCTGTTTTGTTTTAGTAGAAAATGCCAATGAAACTTCACTTCTGATTGTTGTTAAAATCTAATTAAAAGATCCCCCCTCACTGGATTAGAGGGAAGTGCTTTATTGGCAGCGCACACCTGCATCATACCTGTGGGTGGTCTGTGCACATATTTGAACCTCAGGATTTGGCGGTCTCACTCACACACGCCATGACAATCAAACTGTAGTTTACGTTCCAAATGAGCATTCTCTGCCTGGTGCATAGCCACATGTCCATCAGATGCTGGACTTACCGAATCCCTTCTCCTTGCTTACCACCCCCATTTCATTTGTGATTTCGGCTTTGCCTTTCTTTGCTTGATATTTTTAAGAAACGAAGAGAGAAAAATAAAGGAGAAAAAAAACCAGCCATTTTCAATATGTAGGTGACTAAATTTGCAAGGGCTTCCCCACTACAGACCTCTAAGGTTTATTTGAATTTACATCGATGTTTTAGAGAATCAATCAGTTCTTCCCAGAGGGAATTAATCTTTCTTTTTTTTTTTCTTTTCTTTTTTTTTTTTTTTTTTTACCTGTTTGGAGAGCCTGTTTTCCTCTTCAATGTACTTCTGTTCTTTGGGTACTAATGTTCGTAAGCTGGCTTTCACCTATACATCAACACATGTGTCTGTTATGGGTTCATATATTACAACTGTTTACAAGTTTTGCATGCAGTTCAATTTGCAATAATTTTTAAAGTTTCAAAGTCCTGGCTGCTGTGCTCATAAAATATAAATGTATACAGTTGCATATGCATGCGCGTCCCTCTCTCAGGCAGGCAGGCAAGCAGGCAGCAGCCGAGCACACGCACAAGGCAGCAGCAGCAGCCCCACTGTAGCAGAAAGTGTGGGTGTGCCAGAAGCATATTCTCCAGGATACATCAAGGTTTAGAGAAAATGCGGAATGACAGAAACTCTCTACAAATCAGGAACAAAAGCTTTCATGAAACTGAACTCTTTAGCAGTACAAAAAAGCCAAAGTTAAGACTTACAGCATTAAAAATCACATCTATTTCAAGATAGATGACCCCCTTTGTTGGCCCTGTCAGCTGCTTGTTTTTCAGGACGTAGGCTTTCTGTTCACCATTTTGAATCTGCGGGAAAAGGACATGACAGCCGTCTGTCTCGCGGTCTCCACTGAATACACTCCCCCAGTGACCTTTGACCCCCAGCTGCTGAAACTGACAGAGAACCCAAAACAACTGTGGCAATTCTGACAAGTACCTGTTCATTACCAGGATCAAGTCTGTCAAGAAAAATTAACTATCATGGGATTCAACATGGCCGTGCATTGAGTATGTTAAAATTTTTAGTGTTCTTATTACAGACCTTGGTTGAGAAATGACAGACATAGAGCTGAGTTTTTTTTTTTTTTCCTTAAGCAAAAGCAACACAGAACAGTGTGCCAGGTGAATAAAACTTACAGACAGCAATGGTATAGCAACTCTGCCCAGAAAGTCGGCACTCCGGTCACGGTCTTCATCATAAACTGTCACTTCCAGGACTGAATGAATGTCTTTAATGTTGCTGTGTAATAAACATACCCAAGGAAGAAAGACCCCATCAGTATGAAGTAAAGCTAGATTTGTTTTGAAACCTCAGATTGTACTAGCTGTTTTTTTGTGTCTTTATTTTTCTGTGTATTATTTGCACGCAGACATACATGTACAGGGTAAGGCAGAAGCGGTAATTTCTCATGATACGTCTAAGATGACAATACCAAGGGTCATAGCATATGGAACTTTGAAGACTACTGTAACTTTCAGTTATATGCTTAATGACATATCATTTTTGATCTGGCTATGCAAAGAATAAATTACTGGAAAAAAATCACTAAGTACTTCTGGTAATCTTGAGGCTTTCTGTCTCTTCTCATTATAATAAAGCCTACAATCACATAAGTCCTATGTAAAATGTCACAGGTTTGCTATCAGTAGGAGTCACAATAGATTTTTGAACTCTTACCGTTTTCAATACTACGGCATGTCTATTTTTTTGAAGTTTTTGCTAATGCACTTACTAAGTTTCTGTTAGGTTCGAAGCAAAAAGAAAACAAAATAGAGAAAATGTAGCATTTATAAGTACAGTATTATCCTTGAATTTAGAAAAAAATTAAATTCCAATAAGTTCTAAGGACAGCACATGATAATAAAAGACTGTGAGTTCTTCATATTTTTGTTTCAAGAAAAATAATTCTCAATTGTTGACAGCATTTACTTTTTGATCAAATTGTTTACCAAGAAAATATGAATTAAAAGAAAAACAAAAAAGAATATACTCATTACTGAAACACCATAACTGCTCGTGAAAAGAGGCTTTACCAGGGTACAATCAATTAATCGCTTTGATAATAATCAAACCTATTCACTCAATTATGCATTCTAGAGAAAACACTCTCCATGGCCCTCTTAGGAGTGCAAGCCTCCTGACTAGGCTTTCATCTCTTATAAAAATGTGGAATTCCTTAAAAATAAATTGGTCAGATAATTAAAGCTGATTAGTTACTGGCTCTTAAGCAGAGACATTAGAAGGAATTAATGAGGAATTTAGCAGTTTTTTATGTCCAAGAAATAAAACCATGTTAGAAAACTGTGAAGTACTTCTGTTCTGAGAGTTTTCTTTGTGGAGTCCATTCTCTACAGCCCCATTTTTAAAAGGGACTTATAGGCCACTATAGAGCAGCATGCACAGCTTTTACTGTGCACAGTGGAAAAGATTTACAAACTTTTTAAAACAAAAGGAAAATTAACTCAAAGGTTGTTTTGAGATCCAGGACAATGCTTAATGTCCTTATTGTGCTAAAATGAAACAAGCCCAAAATAGGCGTCTGCCAAACCCGACTGGATTGTTTGCTGATTTCAGCGATGGGACAAATAGAGCTTTGTCCTTCTTGGTGTCCATGCAATCAGGAAGAATTTCAATAGAACGTACAAAAAGAAGAAGCAGTATGCAGATTCAGTGATGGGAGCAAACTCTTAGTCGAGCCACATGAAAAGCACAGTGGAAAAAAAAAAGTCTAGTGAAAACAAAGAAAAAGGACATACCCGTTTTCCCAAGTTTTATTCTTGAGAAGATAGGGGCTTTGGAAATTCATAGTTAGCAAAGGCAGAGCAGATGTGTTGTTCTGTGAACTAGAGTGTGCACCTGCATGCACACGTGTGTGCACACACCACACACATACACACATAGTCTCAGGATGAACTATATTTTCACACCAGTTCTAAAATAAGCACAAAGTGGTTGTTGTACTTACAATGTGAACACTTTGTTCCACTCAGGATTGAGGTTTTTGTAGACAGTGTGTGTTAGCAGTCTATCGTTGTTCAGTTCTACTACACAAAATGGATCACTTTTGCCTACGGGAGATTTGCAGAGAATGATTTCAGCATACACAGCACCTGCACTGATGGTATAATGATCATATCCTTTGTGATCACAATCCTTCCCCAAAAAGTTTTATAACAAATGAAAAACTTACAAATTAAAAACAAATCTCATCAAAACAGATGTAACTGGATATTAGCCATTGCTATGATTCATTGTGATTTAGAACTTGAGACCAAAGTGTATAGCTTGACTTTTGATAGGCTGCAAATTTTAGCAAATATAAAACTACAGCTTTTATGGGAAAGTGCACGTTCTTTGGTTCTATTATGACCATTTGAACTATTCAATCACTTTAATCTTACAGATATACTTTTCAACCTATCTGATCCTCTAGTAACTCACCACGAGGACTTCCATATAAGCTGAATATGAGAAAATAACTATATTGCCGACAGACAGCAATTCAATCTCATTATGGCTGAGTTACTTTCCCCTGAGATATCTATGGGATTCATGAAAAGGTAAAGGATACTGAATAAGTAGGCTGTTTGGATCTTAAGATCAACAAGCAGTCTGCATACTAAAGAAACAGCACTTCTTGTTCTTAATGTTATTTCAATGTTGTAAATAAAGCACCTGGACATTTTCTATCCATAGTGACTCTCATCTGCCATGCTCCAATCATCCATTCCATAGTTACATTTTGGGATGTCTCGAATTTTTTGACATATCATATCTCGATTTATAAGATTTCACAGAGCCTCTGGCTCTGTGAGAACAGCGTGAGTGGTATTGGTGCAGTGTGTAATTTGTTTGATATCTTATACAAATGACAATGGAATCAATATTTAGACAAAGCTGTTCAGAGGTCATATCTTTTAAACTACAATATTGATTTAGACTACATAAGAGGTTAATGTGCATATTATTAACTTTAATGATAAAGAACAATTGTTTTAAATGCATTGTGAATTGTAGCCACAGTAGTTTAAACTGGTGCGAAACCTAAAATATCATCTAAGATTTTCAATTAGATTTTAATGGGAAGGAATTTATTAGCTATCAGTGACAGAGAAGCTGTATATTCCCACAGAGGAGTGTATATATATATATATATATATATATATATATATATATATATATATTGTCATAGGATGATATTTAAATGAGCAGTACAAACATCAAGCTACCTTTAATTTATGAATTTTATATTGAAAACGATTTAGTATGCATGTGTTAATTTGGTAGTCTCATCTAACCCAACATAATTGCATAATTTAACATTATGGTAGTTTCCTCAATTTGGGGTCTTGAGGCGTCTTCTCAGGGAAGACTAGAGAACTGGTCATCTCTAATGACTGGTGACAAGTCAACCTATATGCTTTGCCCCTGGCCCGGTTTTATGGGTTCTGGTTCTTACCTTCACTACTCTCATTCCCAACTCATACACAATACAAAAGACAGTGTTGAAATATCTTGTTCATTTAAAGCCAGTGAAATTGGTTTCACTTGGGACTTTAATAACTTAATTTTCTTTCATAGAGTTCTGAAACTAGCATACACAGGCAGGCACAAATAGCTTTTGGAAAATGTTTATACGCAAACCTCTAGGCAAGATTTTCTTCAATAATAATGCCATGTCTTAATCATCAGCAGGTTACAGATATGGGAAAAGTTTTATAATTTTAAAACATCTTCATTGCTTTATCACAACCAGTATTGTATATGCTAGAGAAATAACAACGTATAAAACAATGAAAATAATCCCTGTACTTATGGATTTTGGACTGAAGAAAATGACTGCATTTCAGTATGTGTCAAGTGATAAATACGATGGTGGAATTTAATGATGGGTATTGTGATGTGAAATGCTTCTGTACACAGGATCTTCAAAGACTGAAGAACATGACTTGCTGCAAACAAATGGCGTAGAGACAAAGTAATGAAAGAGGTAACAGAGTGAGCTGTAGTTTGCCTGGAGGAACAGACCCTGTAAAGGCCAGAGAAGTGGCTGTGTCTGGTTTGCTAGCAATATCCAGGAAGCCAGAATGACTGAGGAAATAGATTGGGAATGTGTGTACTACATGACAGGGGGGACAAGGAAAACAGTGGGCCTCTGAAAAACATAGCTCTCACTCTTGCAAGACACGATGCTTTGGGGGAATGTGAGTTGAGGAATGATCTGAACTGATGGCTATCTGAAGAGTAAGGTGGAGAGGGCAATGGGAAGGCTAGGGAGAGCAGTGCCAGCCAGTCCAAAATGCAGGTGGTAATAAACAACTGGGTTCTGGGAACCCTTTGAAAGTCGAAGCATTGTATTTTAGCAATGCAAATACTGAACAGTCTAACACATCTTACATTACCAACATTGGGAAAACAGTTAACTGAACTTAGCCGAATTTTATGTGGGATTGTGGATAGAAAAAACAGTCACTAACCAGCTTTTCTCCCTAGAATCTGACAGAGACTAGAGAAGAAAGTTTGTTTAAATAACTAACTACAGGCAACTGAGGAACACTGAGTGTTGGAGGTCTAGTGTTCCCTAAGGAAGAGCACACCAACTGGCTGTCATCCCTGAAGACATTCATCTGAGGAACATTGTACAGACTGATAGGTTGTTTTAAGGAATAGATGCATGCAATAACAATTAATGAAAAAAGAGGCCATGAATTTGAAAGAGAGATAATGGGTATGTGGGAGGGTTTGGAGAGAGGAAAGGAAAAAAAATGACACAATTACATTATAACTTCAAACAATAAAAGAAGTAATAAAAAAGATAAAAGAAAGTTTATTGAATTTTTATTCACTGTTTTTCTAAAAAGGCATGTTTTGTAGTATTAGAAATTGATGCAATGCTGTCTTTGAACACTATTAGTCTTCACTAACTTAAAAAGGACTCTTCTGACACAGCGATCAAGGCAATTACAAACTACTATCAGCAGCAATAGCAAAGTACCATATCAGATTCTACCAAATCAGAATTAAAGCATACATTAGAGTTTTACTTTTAAAGAAGTAGCTGTAAGCAGTGTGCTAGTTTGTCTTGATGCTTTGCTGTTTGAAAATACTGGCTTCTCTGTTCCTTAGTTTTTTAGGGTTGATTATTTGCCACTTATGCAAGTAAAAGCAATCAGAGAAACACTAGAGATAAGCCAAATCACTACTCACATATTTACCATCCACTCCTTTCATCTTTTTATCATCTGTTTTGACTCTGTAGTACATTTCTCTGATTGCTGAGAGCACCAGAGTGGCTGGCCTCTGGGAAGGAGTACTGATGCCCAGTAGGCATACAATATTTTGCAAAGTGCATATTTTTTCTCAATATCACATGGCTAGAAGTGTGAGAGATGAAGGCAGTAGCCAATGTTGAGGTGTATTTTTAAGTCTTATAATTTTTCACTAAACAGAAACTTAATAGATTATATACTCTATTATATTGTTATTTTCACTTCTGTCCTAAGCTCAAGGCAGACCTGTGGGGTGCCAATAGTCTCTTTCTTCACTTCTGTTATTTTGGTGACAGAAATACCTATCTCTTTCCTTAGAAATGTAACAAATTGAGGAATTTGGAATTGATGGAAGACAGAAATTGTAGTAGTGCTGTGTGGTAGACATGGTGTTGATTGCTTTAACTGCAATGACAGCTAGAAGAGAATCCAGCCTTCCTTGAGAACATGGCAATTTCCAATGTTGACAATTTTCTAAAGAGAAATGGGGATGCCCTCTGAAGCATTCATTACTTATTGAGTGCCTGCTCTGCTCACTCCAGAATTATAAGTATGATTAAGACATAGTCGAGCTCTCAAGGCATGCACAATTTAGTAGACATGATAGACATGTAAATACATAATTATTATGCAGGATTGCAAGGACTGTAATAAAGGTAAGTGAAGAGTGCAGTGGGAGCAGTGAGAAGAAAGCACATAATTTTATAATCCTGAGATGGGGACAGGAAAGGGAAGCAGAGCTTTCCCAGTGGAGTGGACCCTTGTGTTATGCCATGATTGGACATCTTTGTCACCAGCTTTTTTAAAAGTGAAGAACCATCACAAAAGTGAACTTTATAACAATTTGTAATCAGGAATATCTCATTTAAAGTGATTCACATATTTCTTTGATAATGTCTCTATAACATAAAAACTTACAAATGAATTGCATAACTCATAAAACAGACACTTTAAACCAGTATGCTTGGATACTTTTCCATAATCTAGTTAAATGCTAAAAGCCATTTCTTTTCCTTACAGATTTAATAAGAAAAAGAATCTCCCATGTGAATTACAACTAGTGATTCTTTTACCCCTTATCATAAAGCTAAATTGGCAACAGACTTCAAAGCACATATTCCATCACTTCATTCTTCCTTTAATAAATCCTTTTACAATAATAAAAGAGATATCAGGATTGACTCCAGTAGGCATCTTTTCTGGGAATCTTCAAAACTACACCATGGATTAATAAAGTGAGTTCAATGGCTAATTTCCACCCTTGCCCTTACTCTCCAGGGTCACAACCTGACATACTGGTGAAGAACTGTGGGAAAGTTCACACAGTTCATTTGCTACCTGTTTTGTGGCAGGTTGTGACTCAGTTCGTTGAAACTAGTAGTTTGAGTATTAAGGTCACTCAATGATACTGAAAGATATTCTTGCTCCCAGAGCAGAGCATTAATCCTGATCAATCAGTGGTGGGCTTTGTCTAGGGTCATTTTACTGCTGACAAGAGGCATAGTTTGCTAGATGTAGTGTGTCACTAAAAATGTGGGGGTGGGGAGGACCTAGTGACCACCCCTTTGTTGTCATGTCTTTGAAAACACAGAAGGCTTTTAGTAGCATGGAAAGCAATTCATACCCACAGGCAGGGAGCTTTTACTTTGAGCCTACCTTGCATTTATTAAGCACTTTGGTTTAATTTCCTCAGTTGCCACAGTTTGCAATGACTATATTTTAATCTTTAAAAAATTATAATCAAGGTTGCCATCTGTCTCTTCTGAAAACTTTGAATTTCAATCATGACATATAACAATGTCAGAGCTGAGGGAATTCCAGGGGTTCCTTAGAACAAAAAGCAACATATGTTGAGGTTTCTTCCAATCTTTTTCTTACCAATGGAAATGGAGCTTTGACCATAGGCTTTCTCATCAACTGGCCTAAACATATTTTAAGCTTCATATTGGTAGAATTATATTAACCGACACTCTTTAGTAGGTCCCCACTGGGTTTAAGTCCAGAACTGAGTGATAAAAACAGAGTTTCTGTTTTCTCTCTAAGCTATGAAGCAGGCAGGTTTCATTGTGGTAAGGAAATTGACACTCTAGTGTCATGCTGTCTATTATTAGACCTAAGACACTTTTCTTTCCTACTGATAATTTTATAATGCTCCTTTTCCTATCCTGAAATAAAATAAAAGTGTAGAACCTCAACTATTATAAAAGAGAAATAGGTAGAATTTTGTTCACAATAAAACCATACCTGGAACTAGTAAACAAATATTTATTGAATGCCTACTGTGTGCCAGAGCACATGACCAAGGAAGAGGAAGTTATCGGTCCTCTTAATTTAATTGTATAAGGGATGGGGTAAGAAGGATAAATATTAAACATAATAATTAGTGGGATGTATGATGTGCTAAAGAGTGACACAGTTAATGGAAACAGAAAAATACAGAGTACTGTGTTAGAAGGATATGAAAGAGGACCACAGTTTATAGATTGAATTCAGTGGTTATAGTACGACTATAAAGATGAAGTTGAAGTTTGGGTGAAGAGGTCAAAGAACTGTAGAACAGCCAAGTGGGTATGTGAGAAAAGTGGTCTTGAAAGTAGAAGTGACTAGAACCAAATCTTTGTGAATCCTGAGTCTCTGGCATGGTTAATAGAAGATGTCAAAGAAGTAAGAACAGCAACCATGAAGTGCTTGAACACCATCAGTCTTTAGAGTGCACTATGTAAATGGTAGCCTTTGCAAAGCTTGATTGAATCATGTGTTTCAAGGTGTAATCTAAATAAACATGATGCAAGGCATGGCACAATCCACCATATAAGCTTGTCTAATCCTTTGTATGGCATTTAGCATTTTCAGCTTCAAGCTGCCAAATACCAAAAGTATCCCCCCAAATTTGTTTCAAAGTTTCTTTAAAAATGACATGAACACTCAAGGGACAGTACTACCTTTTTATCATTTGAGAATCATGGTCCTTCAGTAACATTTCTCATATATTTTGGTTATAGGAATCTTTCAAAATCATTGAAGATCTCAAAAGTTTTTACTGTATGGCATAACCTTTAAAATGACCATTTTAGAAATACAGAACAAGACCATGAGAGGTTATTAGTTTGATGTTAGTGACAATGACAAACATATGTGATATAAACATGAGAGTGAATGAACATTAATGTAGACTTTAGAAACTTGTATTGAGGGCTGAAGAGAAGGCTCAGTGATTAAGAACACTAGCAGGTCTTCATGAGGTCCTGAGTTCAATTCCCAGCAACCATATGGTGGCTCACAACCATCTGTGATGAGATCTGGTGCCCTCTTCTGGCCTGAAGGCATACTTGCAGACAGAACACTGTATACCTAATAAATAAATCTTAAAAAAAAAATAAGGAAACTTGTATTGTGTGCTTATGGGAGAAAATAATGTAAAGCTGAGTGACATATTAACATTGTCATGGAAATAATTTTGACTTCATACTTCTCCGGAAGCATCTTGGGGATTTCAACAAATTCCTGGGCTAAACATCAGACAAAACAAGAGCAGTGGACACCTACATTATGTTGCTCTTAACATTTTTTTTTTATTTCCCTTGCAATCTAGAACTAGATGTACAAGAATATCATAGAACTTCATGTAACTAGAAGTATTATTGAATTCTTAAATGAACCATTTTGATAGAGTCCAGAAGTTGGAATTGAGAAATGGGAACACAAAGAAAAGGAAGACTATATAGCTATAAAATGAGGAAAGCCCACAGAAAATTATGCTTGAACACTTGCAAGCTTACATTACATAGAAAACCTTCACTTTTCATTCATTTTGATATAACATTATATACATGATGTTCATTTTACAAGCATAGATTCAAATAAATTATTTCATCTATCATAAGCATAAGATACATTAAACTCTGTTTGTGGCAACCTTCCTAAATATTTTAGGACCTCTAGTACTTAATTAGACTCTCCTGAAAGAAAAAAATCAGATTATCTTCCTAGAAGTAAATTAATTAGCTAGAGAGATTTTTAAAATGCAGAAAAGCCCTTTAGACTTAAAAATTTAGTATAGTATTAGGAGTTTAAGCTTAAAAAAAAAAAAAAACCTCCCTCAATCAAAGGAAACACAGATGTCATGTTTCTGCTGTTAGAATATTTTCCATTTTTCTACTTCATATCTCATTTGGGATTTTTATTCACCTTGTTACTACTACCTCAGAATCTGATGGCTTTGAAAGACACCTTAAGGAAGAGCTGCAAATCTCATACAGGTAACCAGGGAGTCATTCAGACTCTGTCTCGATAGTTCCAATGATAGGAATTTTTTTTTCCTCACTGGAATTTCTGCGTCATGTTATAATTGTAATTTTTGGAAAACGTTTATTTATATTGAGAATAAAATTACCTATCTGTGACTAATATGTAATTTTCCTTTGTAGCAATTTTAAAATTTAAGTAAAATGGTTAAGTATAAAACAAGGGCACAGCCTCTGTCAGGCAATATGTGATAGAGGTGCACAGGCTGACCTCCTGGGTTGGGTACCATGGCTGACTGGCTGAGCATACATTCTACCCATCTTGCAAACTCTCTTCCTGCACTACACTGAGGCCATGAAGCTCAGAATAGTAGTTCCAGGCTCTCTTGCAGCTAGAGAGGGTGTGTGTGTGTGTGTGTGTGTGTGTGTGTGTGTGTGTGTGTGTGTGTGTGTGTTATATGTTGTGTGAATCGGGTGTTCCTACGTACGGTATGATACCAGATTTCAGTTAACCCTGAGCATGCTGAGTTCATTTTGTTGTTGAAGACAACAAGTAGGAGCTGTGCAAGCTGTTTCTTCTTAAGTTTCTAGTGTGGTAGGAGAACCACTTCTCACTAATCTCTGCAGAATGAGAACAGAGTCCCTATTCTTAGGGCGCTCTGCCCACAAGGATTCTATAACTAACTTAATGCTCTAAATTAAATCACTTTCTGATTAAATTTTCCTTATATATTATACATTTTATTTTATTTTTATGGGTTTCTTGTGTGTGTGAATGTGTTTGCCTCAGTGTGTTTCTTGTGCTTTTGCTCTTTTTTTTCCTGTTTGTTCATTTAATCCTATTCAGGTTTGTTTGTATTTTATCTATTTGTTATTATTATTATTATTATTATTATTATTATTATTATTATTATTATGTGCCTGTTTGTTTTCTAGTGAAAGAGAGAAAGAGAGAGGTTATAGATTTGGGTGGGTGGGGAGAATCTAAGAGAAGTTGGAGGAGGGGAAACCATAATCAGAATGTATTGTATGCAAAATATGTTTTAAATTAAAAAAAATCAATTTGCTAGAATGGAGAAGGCTCTTTGGACATGAATCTTAGCCACTACTTTCTTCACCAGCTTCTGTCTATATCTTCCCCAGGACAGAGCTTCAAAGCATAAAGCAATGAGAAACAGTCCTCCAGTGTCTTGCATAAAATAAGGGTCCAGATCTCTGTGGCTGCTCTTGTGTTCATGACTTGAAGTGGGTGTGCATGTGCATGTGTGCCTGCCTGCGCGTGTGTGTGTGTGTGTGTGTGTGTGTGTGTGTGTGTCCACACGCTCATGTGTGTGTGAATTAGCCAATCTTTCTACTCTTCAGTTTTCTAAATTACAAAAACTGGGATAACAATAGTTTTTAATCATGTTATTATGAGATTCATTCTTGTAATCCTTGTGCTAAATCCAAAGTCATATCTTACATGACAGAGGTTCAAAAATGTTAGTTATTATTATTGTTATTAGTATCATTATCCTGAATCTATTTTCAACTGACATCATTATAAATCCCAAGATTAAAACACAATTTCCGTTGAAAATGCATTCCAATCAGTCTATCAATGTTCTTGATGAATAACTTTGACAATGAAGTGTAATTCTCAACGTTTGATTTTCAATCATGATAACAATACTGTTGTATGTATAATTCACTTTCATAAAACTTAAATTCATCTCTAAGACTAAAGCATTTTCTCCCATTAAAGCAAAACATCCCAATTTTTCACCCATGTAGGGCCTTAGATTTATATTTTTGATGTTTATTTTATTTGATATTTACTTCAGTCTATAAATATATACACACACAATATACATATATAGAGAGAGACATATAAAATGTTTATGTTATTTTTGCATTTTAGTCTCATATAAATGAATCAAGTTACCCGTCTGGAATATTTGATAAACAAGGAGACAATTATGTTGTTAAAGCTATTAGTAAATAGAGTAGACCAAGACAGAGCCATGGGTCTCCCACTAGGTGCCCATTGACATCAGTCCTTAAGTCACTCTTGGGATTACACAGCCCAAATATTTCTATAGAAAACGGTTTTCTCCACCGCCGCCCCCCCCCCCCGCCCCAGAAACCTACATAAATTCAGATCTTCTTGGCTGCATTTCTTACATCCATTGTTCTAAGAAGTGACTGTCTTATTTATACAATTATGACTTGGTCTAACAAAACATTAAGAATAGTTTAATTTAAAATGACTTCAGCACAGAGGAAAGCCTGAAACTGGCTTTATAAGCCACACCAGCAATTCTCTATTTCTTTACCAAAAGGATCATTTTGTAATCTTGAATCCACAGAACCTGATTAATTATTTTATAGTATTTCTCTTCCCTTCATTTCCTATTGATAGGGGGGCTACCACTTTCTCAGCCCATAGTCCTTTACCTCTAGAACATATCAAACCCAATTACTAGTCTCTTTGTCATCCTACCTATTCTTCCAGAGAGCAATCTCCTGACCATGTGACCTGCCTATGAATCACACATGATTTCTGTAATTCCATTTGAAACACTAGTTCAGACTCAGACTTCACCAGTGTTTGTTCTAAATTATGACCTTCATTTATGTTTTAACATATATTTGATAAGAATGTCTTTAAAAAATCTTTCCACTTCTGCAATTACAGTATGACTTTTTAAATGCACTTACTAAAAGAAGAAAGTTTTAGAGGCTGGGACATAAGGAGGAAAGCAGGACCAGTTCCTTAGCCTCATTCTCAGCGAAGATTTGAAGAACACCAGTGCATTTACCACATGAGTGTGTATGTAAGAATGTTTCTAAAGCAGGTATATTATCACGACAAAATGCCAAGCTTTAATGAATTGGATAAAATGTTTTATAAAAGTATACTGCTAAAATAAATCTTCTGATACCCCAATGGAAGGCCTCACCCACCCTGGGGAGCAGAAAGGGGATGGGATAGGCGGTCAGTTGGGGGGGGCAGAGGGAGAGGGAACTGGGATTGACATATAAAACAATCTTGTTTCTAATTTCAATTTTAAAAAGGAAAAAAATAAAACAGATAAATAAATAAAATTGGAAAAAAAACACTTCCATAATATATTAGAAAGCAAATGGAGACATTAATTTATGTCATGGAAATAAAGCATACTTTGGGAAAAGTTTAATTTTTGTTACTATTTCTTTTTGTTTCAACAAATGCAATCTTAAGATTTTAAGATAGTAAATATTGAGAATACCTTCATGCATCTCCTTTAGCTGTAAATTTCTTACTGTAGTGTTTTATCCAGTCTATTTAGTGGAATGATATATATTTTAAAGGCTATATATTTTCTCTTCTACCATCATAGATTTTAACTAATTATCATAAAATAATGTAAGACTATGCTCATTGGATGTTCTCAGTATTATTACATATGATAATGTCAACTACAGGTACATGGTATTACAATTCAAACTGCTACCATCCCACAGAAGAAACAACTTTGCCATGCCTTTCAATAGGGCAACAGGAGTTTGAAAGGCATTTGATGCAATAAGTATGTACATTTTCTACATTTTGCCAAAAGAACTCATAAGTTATTTTGTAAGGACAGTATATTATTTAAGGACAGTCTAGAATATATATGTAAATATTCTATATATGTATAATATATATGCATACATACACAGACACACACACACACACACACACACACACACACACACACGCACACACGCATGCACGCACATGCGCACGTGTACACACATGCATGTGTGCTAGTATTCTCCAACTTTCTATGATCCTTTCCAGGAACCAACTTTCTTTCTTCTCTACAGCTGCCTTTTCATTTTCTTTTTCTGAATAAACCCATAATGTTCAGGGAAAATATCAAGAATAATAAATCCCAATCTCTGTATAAAATATATCTTCATGACATACTCAAGATGGAAATCACAGGAACCAATAAAAATTCAGGCAGCCTTCTGATAATGAGGTCAGAAATACAAATAAATTTACTTTTAATGAAGACTGGAGGCACAGTAATCAAAGTGTTAAAATTCATTTCATGCATATCTCATTTGCTTCTTAGCTGATATTTACCACGCAATTCTGTGAGAAAGTAGAGGCCTAAGATGCTCCAGATAAATGGCTCAATTAATTGTACAGAGGTAGACCTCTTTGAGCCGAGCCAGAGCTGTGAGCTCTTTATTAAAAGCACTATTCTGTAGCCCCTAACCTTGTTCCTTGACTCCTCTCTGGTTTCCAATTTAAACAAGTCCCCATGCGGCCTGCTCTAAAGGGCTTTGTCTCCCTGTCATTGTTAAGAGCGCTGAGGCATCCTGGAAGTGTGAAATCAGACCTCATGAGTTGAACGGTTCCCCAGGGAACGAGAGACTGCGCAGAAGGTCAAAGTCATGGGCCGGACCATCTAAAAGTGTCTGATCGCCGGTCTGTGACACAGCAAGTTGGGGGTGGGGGCTAGACTGAAGAGGACTGAAATTGAACACATCTTAATTAAAGCCCATAGACAGCAAAACAAAATGTTTTCTAGGCAGCCTGTCAAATGGGGCTTAAATTTAGCTCTGCTAATGAGTCTGAGCTGCTCACTGTTATTTTGTAAGATAATAAAACTCTCATCACAGAAGCTGATAGAAAAAAAAAAAACTGTAGCATGTCTTTTTCTGCTGTTTTGTTACTTAAATATTTTCCAACAATGAAGACAGTTTTCCAAAAGGAAAACATGGAAAAAGTCTATGCAAATAATGGGTGCAGAAAACATTTCTCTTTAATAACTAGTTGCTTCTAGACTATGGGGCTGACATGCTACAAGTCTTTATTCATAGCTTCGTTTGGGGGAAAGTGCTCATTTAATGGGACAATTTCAGTGATTATTACTCATAAATCTCCCTTCTTGTCTCCCTCTTTTACTTCCTGCAAGAGATACCACATTCATTTGCAAAACCAGTTTACCAGGGCTAGGACTTTCTAACTCAGTGGCAAGGCAACACATCTTTTGAAGGTTTCCCAGTTCTCCTATTGCTGTTCTGAGGGGCTGGACTCCCTGGAGAGGTTATGACCTCCTCCTCAGGGGAAAAACAAGAAACATGCAAACAAAAAAACTCTACAACGCTGGAAAAATGAGGATGAGGGGCTAGGAGCCACCACAACCCAGGGGAAAGCTGAGAAAGGAGCTGAGAGGACTCACACACTGGAGGGAAGTGGGAGGAGGGGCTGAGGAAGGGGAGCCCTCTCTTTCTTTTGGAACTTGAGAGAACTCATCTCCCAGGTTTAAATACTCTGCTGTGAAAGCCTCACTCAATACAGAAGACTTGAAATGCACTGTTACAAGCAGAAATCAAACCCTACTTAAGGACAAACGGGGGCAAGAAAAGGACAAAACCTGAAGCATTTCATTTCCTCTCTCTCTCTCCCTGTTCCCCCCTCTCTCTCCAGTTGGTCTTTCTGTTCTCAAAGTCTTGTCAGTTTTAGGGCACATGTGATTTCATGTTGGAAAGAATTTTCCCAGAGAACAGGGCAGGAGCCTCTAGCTTTGACTTTGACTGCACAAAGAAGCAGTAACCTCTCATTGGGTAGTCAAAGGTGAGTAAGCTGTACTTAGAAGTATTTCTCAGTTACTCAAACTTTTTCCTTTGGAAGAATTTAGTGCACCAAGTCTTCAAACCCTAGAGCCACTTTCTCAGGCTGTGAAAGGCTGTCCACAATTTGACTGAAATTTCAATCCACTCTTGTGCTGTGCCCAATGTGCGCATATGTGTAGGAGTTGTAAATTGAGGCCTCAACCACCAGAGTTAATCTCTTTTTAAAATCTGTATTAACCTTAATGATTTGAAGTGCACTGTCCAACACTGGCCTATTGAGACCGAAGAAAAAAACTACCCTTGACTATCAATAGTTTATTAGGGGCTTAACTGAAGTGACCTACTGTAGTAGTGTTCAGCCGAACAAGGCTAGAGGCTTTTTGTGGCAAGGGAAAGAATTGAGGGTTTCATTAAAAAGTAATTTGTGCTTTATACTCACTCATTCAAAGAGTTTCAATTGCTCTTTATTCACACAGAGTTAACACAGTATCACAATGTTTCTCAATGAATGTGTTGTAACAAAAGAAAAATTTTACATTTTGAAAGGAAAAATTCTTTGTAACTGCAGCAAGATTGATGGCTACTTAAAAGTTACAGAATTTCTCCTGTGCTCATTTAATGTTGGAATATTAATTAAAAATCATGCTTACATTATGTGACCTTATGTTGCAAAGATTAAAAGCATTTGAGAAATATATGAAAGTTGGTCAAGTGTAAGTTTATCTTGTTAGATTTCTGTAGAAAAGAAGTATTCTGAAGCCAAATACCTTCTAACGATAGCTTCATTTGTACCAGGTCAGAAAGTAGCATAGAGAATCACTCATGATTTTAAAATCCCCTTTATCTGGCTACAAGTCTCTAGATCAGTGGTTCTCAACCTATGGGTCAGAACCCCTTTGGCAACCTTCTATCTCCAAAAACATTTATATTACAATTCATAAGAGTAACAAAATTATAGTTAGGAAGTAGCAACAAAAATAATTTTCTGGTTGGGGGTCACCACAACATGAGGAACTGCATGTATTGAAGGGTCACAGCATTAGGCAGGTTGAGAACTTGCTCTGGATGTATTCTTATTTGAAGACTTGAATACAGAATGAACCACTTAGTCCCCTGTCTTTTCACTTTTGCTTCACATTAGGCAGAGCTTGACTGTCATTAACCATTAAGATGGACATCAACTTTTCAAAGTTCTATGAATAAAAGTCACATGAAGAACCTATGTGTGCCCTAAATTATTTATGCTTTCATAAGTAGTATTGCTTAATAGTATATTTAGACATTAAGCACTAGGCCAGTAATTTTTGCCACCATCACAAATGTCATAAAAACCACAGAAAGTCCAAGGGTGAGCAAGGTCAAAGACAAAATTACCCACTTGGCCTTGAATAGTTCAACATCTCTCTTGTTCAGTCCTGAGCCCATTAGATTATAAGGTCAGCATAGAATGAGGAATCATTAGATTTATATCCATAAAACTGAAGGGAAAAATTGAGATTCAGTTATTCAGGATTCCCCAAATTAATGTTCACTTTATCAAATAAAAATTATATCTCATTGAATCTCCAGCAGAAAGGCTATTGTTATTCACATTGATTTACATAGAACCATTAGGAAAGAAATATCTCTATTTTTTCCAACTTTGAAAGAACATGTACTTTAACTTCCATAGTGGCATACAGGCCAAGTAGGTTAACCTAGTTTGCATATTCATGAAGTTTTAAAATCGATGACAGCTTCTTTCCAAGAGGAGACAAACTTATACAATTGCATTCAGCTTGAATAATGGCAGGTAGCTAAGCATTTGAAATAACAGGTATGTGAATTTTTCCACAAGAAATTATTGTACACAGATTAATTCACTGATAACTATACAAGAAACCAAGTCCTTAAGAAAGAAAATGAATAAAGTCACTATTCACAAGTTTTTTTTTTAACCACTAAATTCTAAGGTAGCTCACATTAAAAGATTACAGCTATCCTTTGCCCCACTATTCTTGGGTATCCATATACATAGTTTAAAGTGTTATTATCTTCAGTTACAAAAGAGTGAATGATTATCTTTTCAAAGAAATTATAAATCCCTGACATTTTTGTATCTGTCATATAATATACTCACTTGAAATATGAAAAATTTAAATATTGCTATTTTGGAGCAAACCTCTGCTATTTAATTTTGAAGGGAATTATCTTTTAATCTGTTCTCAATACTGCTGGATGAATTAAAAAGAAGCATAGTGATTTGCAGACCATTGAATGCTAAGAAAAGGATAGTATTTTATTCAAATAAGTCTATAACTTTATCAGGACCATCTTACTTAACATTTAGAATGATATGCTTATTTTTACAAATAATAACCCAATGTTTCCTAGCATGGTGATATTTCCATGGAACTGGAAATTCAATCCTATCTTGCCACCCAATTTTAGATAGATAATTCAATGGGTGGTATGAACATCTCTCAAATTATTATGGAATTAAATGACAAATGAATGGTCATGGCTCCAAACAAAATAATTAATTAACTTTACAGCTTGATGATATAAACACCATTATTTCATTTGTTAATATGTTGAATAAACAGCCATACTAAAGATAGAGAAGACACAAGACTCATTTTGCTGTTTTTACACGCCTATGTTCTGAGTGAAAAGTAAAGAATATACTTAGTTTAGATACATAATTACTTTTGTAGTATGCTGAAGGATTTGTGTAACTATGGAATGACAGCAGCAACCCAATATGAAGCATGCATATTGATGGTTGAACACTACATTGCTGAACTTTTCAGTGAGTGAGGCAACATATTCTGTGAGTGTTTGACTTACACATATTTGTGCTCTGTACAGAGCTGCTGATAAGTGATAGAAAATGGCACTCTGTTGCTTCCATATGCCAAAATGAAAATACCTGGACACGTTGATCCCACTACATTGATAAAAATTTTGGAAGGGCAATAATTCAGAAGTTATTTTGATTTTTATTATTTACTTTTAGTGTATTACACTGTTTAAAATATAGAACTGCGTAGGCCTCTGGGAATTATCAAATATTGTGGGAGATCAACTTTGAATCATTCTATTTAAACGTATGACTTCAATGACCTCCTGAGATAAAATTCAGGGCTGGATTATTTCATTGTGCAGACTTGGCACACCTTTGATCTATACAATAGGGGAGTGCATCAGCTCCTACCTGTGACGTCAGCAGCCATCAAACCTTCAGCCCTGATGACTCTCACTTGGAGAAATCCCACATCTTTTAGGTTGTTAAATATCTTCAGTGGGCTCTGGAAAACCCAAACAAGGGCATTAGGAAAAGAAGTCTAAAGAAGCCAAACATTCTTAGAAAACATTCAATTTTCTCAGGATGCTTTCTTAGGGTCAAAGGGCCATTTGTGCTTTTCCAATACAAATGATATTTCCAAAGTCAGGAATACACACAAATGCATGTGCACATGAGCACATCCATGCACACATGTAATTAATGGTAAGTGATTTTCTGAAATAAAAATACCACAGTTACTATCAATAAGTAACACTCAGTAAATGATGAGCAGTGAGCTACAAAGCAAGTGTCTCCATGGTTTCTCTCAACATCTTCTATTTAAGGACCTCACAAATCTTTCATCCATAAATATGATAGTTTGAAGATGATAATGAGCAATATTAACTCCTATGTGATTGTTTATGTAACACTCCTCAGATAGGGGCAGTTGTTAAGAATGTCAATTTTTCTATCATTTTATTCTTAGTGCTTAGCTAAGGGGTAAATGATCTAAAGACTTTTCTAACAGTTTATTCAAACACTTGCACGGTTTTATAAAAATTTTAAGGGAGGTAATTTTAAAAAGCAAATCAAAATAATAAAATAAATTCAAAGGTGGTGAGAAATTTTTCTTAAGTTTATATTTGTATTTGCTATAATGTGTAGAACTGTGGAGTTTTTGATAGAAGAGCATGATGATAAAAATAAAAAAAATGATTGTGATGTTTTACTAAGCATAGTACTTGAAGTAACTAAACTCGGAAAGCCAACACAATTAACTGAAATCTAGCAAATTGGTAAAGAAAACAACTCTGGAGCGTTGATATGCATATCGTTTGTATTTCATACTGTTTTTCTTATGGTAAGATCAGTGTTTCTATTGGGTAAATCAAAGACAATTTCTCACCATCTTTAAAATGTTTCATGACAAGGCACTTTAATATACTTCTGTATAAGAAGTTATCTATCAAAATATTGCTAGAATAAAAGCAATCACTAGTGTGAGGGTATACAAACAGCAATCTCCTAGTGTATTTATTACCAGTGTGAGGGTATACACATGCCAAAGCTTCTTCAATGTGAACCTTATCAGCCCTGATAGCTGGTCATTATTTACACTGAAGCCTTGACCTTGGTACAGTGAAAAGGAATAGATACAGATAAATGTGTAATCTCATAGCATGACTTTGTAAAAACACTGCTCAGTAAGGAAGATTACTTCTTAATCTCTAATCATAAACTACTATTTATCACCAAAAAAATATTTTAAAGACCTATTTGACTAGATTTACTAAAACTGCACTTGTCTCTCTTTTTAAATTCCTACAAATCAAAGGTTTATCAGTGGGGACTTTAAGCAGCAGTGCTATGGTCCAGAGGCTTCTGGGTATGCTGTGTCCTACAGCACTGAAAAAGTTGAGGAAGGACTTACTCGGAGCTCACTAAATGTGTTAGGGATGCTTTCATGAAAAGGGTTCAGCACTGTCACATTTTCAGGAGTAATTTAAACTGAGTTTCACTGTGACTAAAACAAATATCATCAGTCAGAACATTTTGCTCTGTGAAGCTGACCAAACATCCACGACCACACTGTCTTGGGGGCTTCATTTCTGGGGCTCTGCTTTGCATTCAGAAGGGTGATTATAGTTTGAAGGTTTCACTCTCCAAGTCACCTGACATTTGACAATTGATTTCAAATTTCTACTGTTTAGGCCAGTGACATATAGATTATAATAATAACTCAAAGTAAAAGCAAATAAATACCAGTTTAAAACTGTAATTTTATGGAAAGCTGTATCAAGGAGTGTTCCCATGTTGTTATTTATGGTTATTTTAGAAGGTCTCAAAACCTGGATGGCTTTTGAAGGCAGAAATTTCCATAGCAGAGGAATCCATGATTTGCTGAGAATCCTTTCAGCTCTCAGTAGATGGGAAGAGATTGAAATGCTCCGGAGAGGACTCCTCTTTATTTTTTTAATGAAAGGCTGTATAATATATTTTCTCTATGGCTGCAGCAGCTGTCAGAGAGAGCATTGCGGTTCAGCTCTATTACGGGAGAGGCAATACCCCATCCTATGGTACAGAGATGCTCTGAGGGGCCAGAGCTGATTGACAGCTTGTCACCATGACGTCTTATTCCATCTCTGTTATGGAGAAAATTAATGTCACACCACCAGCCTTATGACTTGCTGTCATCTTAGAACCGCTCACCTTTTATCAACGCTCTAAATAACATTTCAAGCCCATCGTCTCACAGTGGACAATCCGGTCAAGGGACATTAAATCAGATGACTGTGAAATGTCATAATAAAAATGGAATGCTAACAACTTCTTCTCTAAACCAGCTCCTCTGGTTTTTAAACTGTGACAAGGAGGAGCAGGGGTTCAGCAAACCCGTTCTGAAAAGGTCAAACAGTAGCTCTTGGACTCCTACCCATTACTATCTGCCCCTACTGACCTTCCCCTTCCCTCCCCTCCCAAAGAAGAAAAGAACATGAAAATGGAATTAGCCAACTTTTCAGAATGTGGTGATCAAATAGTAGCTCACTCAGGAATGTCTGTTTAATTTGTGGGGTCTCAGTGCTGAGCAATGACAAAATTCTCTAGGGCTGTTTCATATCAGAGTGGGGCAATTTATTACTTCCCTACCCTGACCAGCACCAAATTGAAACCAAATCAAATTCTTAAGTTTAACCTCCACTTTAAACACACACACACACACACACACACACACACACACACACACACACACACACAGATTTTTAAAGGAAAACACACATAATTTGCTGAACAGTAATGTTTTTTACATGTTTCATCAAAATAAGAGGTGCATTAGACATCATATAAAATTCATTCATTTCATGATACACAAAGCATAAAACACATTAAAGCTGCCAAGATGTTGCTCTTTGTCTTTGTACTGTTGTGAGTTAACACTAATATAGCACATACACTATTCTGTGTTATGGCTTCTTAGTAAGTGTGTCTCAAGAGGGAGAGGGAGACTAGTGCCTGAAATTCCGGGTTACAAAAAAAGCATATTTTAAACATGATTAATACATTGGGTCAAATATAACCTTGGAATTAGCTGAGATGTCAAACATAACATTTTACATTTCATTGAAATAACTAGCTTTTTTGAAACTATTGGAAACAAATATTTGCACTCTGAATGGAAATAGCTGATAAAAGGGACTACATTCAACAACAACAAAAAAATCAATCAATAATAGGTGGATTACTTCTAATTATGTAGACAGCAGTATCATCTTTATACATGGAATAGTATTAAAATAGTGATCCAGTAACTACAGAATGTTAATGCCCAGATGAATTTTTATGTTAATATGCCAATTAAATCCTTTATGGTAGTTTTAATTCAGAAATCTCATTTCCAGTGACTAGAGAATGTATTTTTGGTGGAATAGCAAAATGTGAAATAATTTTCATAATTGCAATAATATATTAGAAGATACTATACAGAAACTTAGGCTCTTAGGTGGCTTAAAAATATACACTATTTAGCCTTGCTAAGTCACCTCTATTAAACTGTTATGATAATACTGTTGGTGGATGAGTTGTACAAGCATTAGCAGACAGCTGATTCAGTGCAGATAGCCAGAATAGATTTGCTGAGGCGCACATCCTGCTAATCTGTTTGAAGAATATTGTAGAGCATTCGTACGGGCACTTCATGTCAGCTGCACAACCTGATAAGGTACGTCTTTATTAAATTCAGTTATTGAAAGGATGTCAGTCAGCAAATAGGAATAGTTTTTAAAAAGCCATTCTTTGTTAGTCGGAGCTTGGTTTCATGGCTGAGTGTCTAGAGGAGCCGTCTAAACACCTGGCAGCATTGTACAATACAAGCTTTGTGATTTGAAGTGGAAAAGCCTTCCCCCAGCTTTATGGGTACCAAAGCATTTACTTTTCCAAGCCTCCATTGAGAGACAATGGTGGAGCAAGAGCTCCCCTCTCTGTTGATTCAAGACAACTACATGGTGGGAAATGCACCCAGAAAGTTACTGGGTGATCGGAAGATTTGACTATTTAGAGGACATAAAATTTGAGAAGGGCAATAATTTATTGTCACTCCATTCCACTCTCATACCCCGAATCAATCAGAATGAAGGGAGCTACTTTTGATTGCATTTTATGGTGCTGTAAACTTCACTCTGTGGATATCCTCTAGTTCCCAAATTCTCACTATGCCAATAACTTCATTTTAGATTTCAAGTCTTACTAGAAGTTACACAGAGCCAGGGTTTAATGATAAAGGGACGTATACATGTGAGTCCCTTACGGAAAGATTCTCAATATGATAAAGATCACAAGGTAGAACCTTAGAGTCCAGAGTGTACTCTGCAATGGATTCTGGAGATGACAAGATATTGACATCAGCAGGCAATGCTAACGTTCCTTCAGGGCTGCATGGCATCTACATGAGCCTGTCCTCTGCTCCTCAAATACCTCCCCTGGAAAACCATTTGTCTTTCTGGGCACCCTGTATACAACCTCATCTAGTCACACGTGGGCTGGAAGGAAGCTCTTTGCATACGTACATATCTCTTTAATATCTCCCCCCGCTCCTTCTGGTCCTCCAGGGAGTGGACAGAGAGGTCGGAGATACTGACTGTGGCCGAGGCTGTCAGAGTGACAAGCAGAACCAGGTGGCCCTCACCCTCTTCCAGCTGTAACTCCAGCTTGTGCGTTTGTTCCCTACTGAGGGACGACAGGTCAACCTGGCACCTAGAAACAAATGTTTTGAATTAGCAAATGGCATTTCACCACATCAAACAGACATGGTTTTGCTGCAGCCCTGTGAAAGATAAAGCAATAGAAATAACATCTGGGAAGGTGGGATCAACTGCCTTTCTTCACAAAACTCAGGCTCTGGCTATCAGAGCTTTTAATTGCTTATTTCCTGTAAGATACAAACTCAGGTGAAGTTGAATTATTATATCCTTCAATACCGTATTCATGAATTGGTAGAATTTTGCAGACCTTTTCAGGCTAAAGCAACTATCAAAAGCTTGAGTTTCTATGCCTCTGTTGCCATTATGTGATTCCCTCCCCACTATTCATAAAAGCCATTGAACAGTAAATAGAACATTGGCTATGGAGAGGGTAAGTTTTACATTTTAAAAATTATACTTATAGTACACCCACTAAATCTAAATGTACCCTCCCAGGGTTGCATAATTTGGGAAGCCATGATACATGTGGCATTCTTCAGTTAAAACACCTTGCACTTGTATCATAAAAGTATCAATTGATTTTGAGGAAGCAGAGAATATAGTGATCATCAGGCTAATAACCAGAGAGGGGGAGAGAAAGAAAGAGAGGGTGGGAATAAAGAAAAAACCTTTAAAACAAGAAGCGGGCTGGTTAAGATTGCTCAGTGGATGCAGATGCTAGATGCTAAACCTGGACATCTGAGTTCCAACTCTGGGACCCATATAGTAGAAGGAGAGAACCAGTCCCCACAAATTGTCATCTAGCACCCACTCATATGCTGTGACACACACCAAAAAATGTCATGAAAATTAAAAAAATAGTTAATTGCTAAAGTAAATGTTCTCAATATATGATAAATGAGATGGACACCTATAAGGGAAAGATTCTTACTCCTTTTCACTCCTCAATCTGTCATTTATTGCTTTGTTGTAAATTGTTTTTAAACAATAGTATAATGACAACAGTACCTAAAGTCTTTAAAGATTACACTGAATTCAAATGTCTCTCTTATGAGAATTTACAAACTGAATTCAGGTCTGACATTTACTTTTATTTTGTGCACAGCATTAACACTGACTATGACTAGACACAGGGCATATGCTAAATTCTATTATTAAGAGTGCTAGAAATTAGTCTGCACAATTCTGGAATACACCTTCCAATGCTAGAATAGACACTAGAAACATCACCGACTGTCAATACAACATTCAATTCAAAATACTATCACTAATTCTCCTCAAATGTAAAAAAAAAATTTAAAAAAGCCCACACAATATCAAATGCCTTATTCAATTGTAATTAGAATTAAGCTGTCAATAACACCTGGAGTAAACTGAAAGTTAAATCGCATCAATGAAAAACAACCACTCAAAAGTAATATCTAACGAAGGGAGGAACATGAAAATTATTTTAGAGACCTCTTCAGCTCTGGCACTGTGCCTAGCCCACACTGCCTGGCCATACTGCATGTGAATAACTCTGGCTTGGGTCAGGAGTGGAACACTAGATGACTGAACAGGGATTGTGATCCAGACAGAATGTTGGCTGGGTACAGTTGGGACCAACAAGGGTCTTTCATCCACTTAGTTTCTTTTTGTTCCCCACCCCCAGCTCAGTTTGATCATGGACTTTCCAGACCCTTCCTTCCCTTAGTCTTATATAGGATGCTGAATTGTCATACCCAGAAAAGCACTGGATACACTCAAGCCCGGACATTTCCCTTCCAAGCTCATGACCACTTTGCATAGACTGTGTAGATAAATTTGGCTTCCTTTCCTTCAGAGTCATCACAGGCATCATCATTTGCTCAAGGTGACTTCCTCTAGAAATTGCAAACTAGCAATTTTCAGATGGAATCACACCTATAGACTGTGTGTGTGTTTGTGTGTGTGTGTGTGTGTGTGTGTGTGTGTGTGTGTGTGTGTGTGTGTGTGTTTTGTGTGAGCACACATGCACACGAGTGTTTGCTATTGTGCATGCATGCATGTGCATGTGATTATGTGTTTTGCCAAATAAAAACTGGATTCTAAATACAGATATTTTGAATACAGGACACATGTTCCCTGAATTAGTGAACATTACCAACTCTGTGTAAGCAGCTGGAATATGTTACTTAATTACTCTACCTGTTTCAATAGGTATTGAGTATTTGAGTGTCCTGCAATCTCCTACATGTCAAGGAAAAAAAACTGAGGGGCAGGGAGGTCACATGACCTATGACACAGTTATGACCAGAGTCAGAGCCAGTACCTGGGCCTCTGAAATGGAAGACCCAAGCATCTTCTCTCCAAGTCTGTTGCTGAGTAACAACACTCTTGGAGAAAAGCGAGAAGTTAGCAATAGCCCTCAGAGATGGTCAGACATTTGTTCCATATAGAATTGTGTTGTTTTTATTTCAATGCTTTAAACTACATATAAATTAGGGGAGCAAGCTATCCTTGTTCTTATAAGACAAGAACATTTCACAAATTAAAACTTAAAAGCCACTGCTGGGTGGTGGTGGCACACACTTTTTATGCTAGCACCTGGGAGGCAGAGGCAGGCAGATCTCACTGAGTTTGAGGATAGTCTGGTCTACAAAGTGAGTTCTAGGACAGCCAGGATTGTTACACAGAGAAACCCTGTCTTGAGAAACAAAAAAAGAAAGAAAGCAAAAGAAAAACTATGACACTAGTAACATTTAGACAAGAAAAATTTATAGAAATGGTTTTTCTACATCAACTAAATCTTCAGTATTGAATATGCTCACAGAAGGACCATGTGTATTGCTCCAGCATTTGACTGTCCTAGTTTTAATATAGAGAACACTAATATGCTGGGCATGGTCCTGTTAAATGTTAAAAGATAGGAGGTTTTCACCATGGTTACTTAGACATCTTATTTATCTAAAATTCTTCTCAGGAGTATGATACTGCTGTAAATGTCAATTTATGTTGACTTAGCCAAACTGTCTTGTTAACTTGAAGATAAAGTTTGTATCACAACTTCATTGCTGTGTATCAAATCAAACGACTGCTGGGAACAGAATTTTCCATTCCCTTTCACCTTTTGAACAAATATGTACAAAGATAGAACCCTTGTGGCACAGTCTACTGCCTTTTGAATCTAGCACTAATTGGTGTGGGATGAAGTGCATGTGTGTGGCTCACCTGGATTGTACACCCCTCACAAAGGAAGAATTCATCATAGATGAGCTCTGGAAGTAAGTGATTATCTGGGGGACCTAGGCATAAGGAATGCTCTTCAAAAATGAAAACTCAAAATTATCTTTTTTAAAAAACAGTAAGGTAAATTCATGAACTCCAAAAATACTTGATGGAGATGAAGAGCCCAGAATCTTTCCTTAGCTCCAGGACTCTGTTCTTACTAATTAGTTGTATGACCTTTTCCAAGACAACTTTCCCTCTTGAATTTCACTTTTCTCATCAGCAGTTATGAGTTAATTGAACTAGATGAACTCTGTGAATTTTCATTATCCCCAATCACACAATTTGTAATAACTCTATCCATGTTTACACCATGTCTTTCTTTTCAGTTCTACAAACTAAAACCCTAAAAGGACAAGTTTATCTTAAAGGTAATGAAATATTATTCCTTATTCATCTTATAAAACAAAACAAAGCAAAAGACCCTTGAATAGCTTTGTAAGAAGAAATCCATATAATTTGATTTCATATTATATTGCCCCCAATGTCAGCATGGAAGATGTTGAGAGAAGGTGCTGTGGACCTTCCCATGAAACACTGAAGAGGTTGGTTTCCTGTGAAGTGAACTTTGGTCAGTGGAACAGAAAGTGGAAAGATAACTTCTGATACCTCCCTCACTCTGACATACTATTCCAAAATATGAACTGATGTTGTTTGACTGAAGATAGCCATGTGCTTAATACACCTCCTAAGCAGCCTGCCTCTGATACACAGAAAACAGTGGCTAGCTTGGCAGCATATTACCGTGAGCTGTTTGACATGGCTCCTTATTCATTATCTCATACCTTAATTTCTGGGAATATACCTCCCAGGAAATCAGCAGCAACACATTGTTGCCTCAGAGTTTGCTTCTAGAGAACACAGGCTAAGGTGAAATGATATGATACAGTTTACACACACTCCCAATTTTGTATGTTAAAAATTTGGCTGTGTCTCTCTTCCCACTTCCCTTCCCCTAAGAAATAACCCCAGCATACAGATTTAAACAGAGAATTCTCAACAGAAGAATCTCAAAAGGCTGAAAGAGACTTAGTAAATTTCTCAATATCCTTAGTTATCAGGGAAATGCAAATCAAAACAACTCTGCAATACCATCTTACACCTGTCAGAATGGCCAAGATTAAAAACACTGATGACAGCTTTTGCTGGAGAGGACATGGAGTAAGGGGAACACTCCTCCATTGCTGGTGGAAGTTCAGACTTGTACAGCCACATTGGAAATCAGTATGGCGGTTTATTAGAAAAACTGGGAATCAATCTACCTCAAGACCCAGAAATACAACTCTTGGGCATATACCCAAAGGCTGTATACTCATATCACAAGGGCATTTGCTCAACTATGTTAATAGCAGCATTATTCATAATAGCCAGAACATGGAATCAACCTAGATGTCCCTCATCTGAAGAACAGATAAAGAAAATGTGGTACATTTACACAATGGAGTATTTATCAGCTATAAAATCAATGGCATCTTGAAATTTTTAGACAAGTAGATGGATATAGACAAAACCATCCTGAGTGAGATAACCAAGACGCAGAAAGACAAACATGGTATGCACTCACTCATAAGTGGATATTAGACATAAAGCAAAGGATAACCTGTCTACAACCCCAGAAAAGCTAGGAGAACCCTAAGAGAGACACACATAGAACCCCCTGTGAAGGGGAAATAGACAAGATCTCTTGAGTAAACTGGAAACATGGGGGAGGGGGAAGGTGGAAGGGAAGAGTGAGGGGAGTGGAGGAGAACTTGGTGGAATAAGAAGGTTAATTGGGGGAAGGACAGAGAGGGGAGGAAGGAAAGATATCTTGATAGAGGGAGAAATTATGGGATTAGTAAGAAACCTGGCATTAAGGAGAGTTTTGGGAAGTCATAAAGATGACCCCAGGTAAGACTCTAAGCAATAGTGGAGAAGGTGCCTGAACTGGCCTTCCCCATGTAATCAGATTGGTGACTACCCTGGTTGTTGTCATAGAACCTTCATCCAGTAACTGATGGAAGCAAATGCAGAGATCCACAGCTAAGCACTGGCCTGAGCTGAGTCCAGTCAAAGAGAGGAAGGAGTGACGAGGAAAGTGGTCAAGACCATGATGGAAAAACCCACAAAAACAGCTGACCTGAGAAAGAGGGAGCTCACTAACTTCTTTGGACTGGCAGTTGGGAAACCTGCATAAGACCAAACTAGGTCCTCTGAATGTGGGTGACAATTGCATGACTTGGACAGCTTATGGGGCCACTGTCAGTAGGACCAGGATTTATCCCTAGTGCTTGAACTAGCTTTTTGGAGCCCATTCCCTATGGAGGGATACATTGCTCAGCCCAGATAAAGGGGTGAGGGCCTTGGTCCTGCCTCAACATGATGTGATGAGACAGACTTTGTTGACTCCCCATGGGAGGCCTCGTTCTTTCTGAGGAGTGAAAGTGGGTGAGGGAAACTTGGGGGGGGGGAGCAGGAGGAGGGGAGGGAGGGGAACTGGGATTGACACGTAAAATAAAAAAGATGGTTTTAAAAAAATCCCCAGCAATATGACAGTGCCTCACCAAGATATTGTCAACCTGTCTGTGACTTTTCATGCCATATTGTGTCACTCCATAGTTTTACTCAGGTTCTGGAGGTTTGGGTAAGACATCTTATCTGCCTGAGATGATAGTTACCTATCTTTATGTGGCTAACTTTTGCTATCCATTATTGAATAACCATTCAGTTGTCTTTCTTCAGGTCCTGAACCATTTGTAGAAGAGGGATAATATCGTGTCTATTGTATCACCCAGACTCTATTTAGTGCTTTACAAACATTAAACTTTTTACAAAGTAATGTCACTTCAGACAGATCAAAAATTCACCTGTGGTGACAAGGTTTCATCATGGCAAGGCCAAAATTGATGCCTAATGTTCATTCTGATACTTCTGTTCTGTGTCTACCAAGAAAGTGATCTTGTTTTCCTTTCTTCCTTCTTTCTTTCCTTCCTTCCTTTCTCTCTCTCTCTCTTCCTTTGTTTTTCCTCTTTCCTTCCTTCTTTCCCTCATTTTGTTTGACTTGTTTATCACTCACTCATTCATTGACTCACTCATATGTCAGATCCTTTCAGATTTTTAAGGGTCACCTATTTTAAATCTTGGTTTTCCTATCTTTATTTCTAGAACACTAAATACCCACCAACTTGGTGTTAATGTGAACAAGGTTATTTGACTGCAAATTACATGGTCAAGGGTTCGGAATGCTGAACTGAAAAACTCACTTATGATATTAAACAAATAACTTAAGCACTTTGTTCTTCAGATTTATTTTGAGACATGGTCTCTATATATAGTTCTTGCTGGCTTGGAACTTTATACATAGACCAGGCTGGCTCAAACTCATAGATATCTACCTGTCTTTGTCTCCTGAGTTCTGGGGCTGAAGGGAGCACCATCACTTCCAGGTCAGCTTTACTTACTTATCAAATAGAATTCAAGAGAAAAAAACCCTCTCAGCTAGAGATGTAAGAGCACAAAAATAAAAGATACTTTGAAAAGTTAAAATTCTTTCTACTAGTTACACTATAACCTTCACTTTAGTTCAAACTTTGAGCTATCTATACCCAAACCCAACTCACCAATTAATCAGTCAATATAATAGTTAAAACAGAATTAACTCTGAAGGAAATTTCAGAGATATTTTGTTGCATTCCAAGAAAATGAGAATACTAAAGTTCAGAGATCAAAGAGCTTGAGTCCGGTTTCTTAAATTATTTATCAGAACTCGAATGTATAACATATCACACACACACACACACACACACACACACACACACACACACACAGATTCTTTAACCATACAAAAGAGCACTACACATCTTAAATGACATTTCCCCTGAAAACTGAAGGAGAAAACTGGGTTCATCTCATGTTTCTTTCCCCATGCCTTGCCTCTGCTGCTCTTGAACTGGTGCTCGTCAATGTTTCTTCCTAGATAAAACAACCCATGGTTAGCATCCTTGGTGTGTTAAATGAGTCCCCAGGAGTACAAGTAGGAGAATGAGCTATCTGAAGTCATTTTTTTACTAAAAAGTATGAGCCCACACTTCCCTGATTGTGGGGAGACACATGGGAAGACATGGAAGGCACCAAGTAATCAACATGACACTGGTGTGCCCTGAACTCCAGTTCATATAGGCCTTAGCAAGTACATCTAAGAACTATATAGCCTAGCTTTAACTCAGCTAATTCTCATAAAATGCACAATTAGCTTAAAAATATCCCTGTTAGGTTGGAGAAACCCACAGGAACAGTTGGCCTGAACAAGGGAGAGCACATCAACCCCAGATGCTGTCGGAGAGGCCAGTACAAGACTGATCCATACCCCTGAACATGGATGTCAATAAGGAGGCCTCTGCCCTCCAGGGAGCCTCTGGTGGTGGATTAGTATTTTTCCCTGGTGCAAGAAGGGACTTTGAGAGCCCATCCCACGTGAAGGGTTACACTCTGGCCCTGGACACATGGGGAAGGGCCCAGGACCAGCACAGGAAGATTTGGTGGACTTTGCAGAGCCCCAGTTGAGGGCCCTACCCTGCCTGGGGAGTGATGGGGGGATGGGGTTGGGAGGTGGGCTGGGATGGGGGAGGATGGATGAGGGTGAGGGGAGGGAGAGTGAGAAGGGACTTACATGTGAAACAAGCTTGTTCCCTAACTAGAACTAATAAATAAATTTAAAAAAAAATTCAAAGCAAAAAAAAAATATATCCCTGTTAAAAACCTGGAGTGATGACATTTCTCCTCCTACTTATGGTCTGTGTCAGACACACTATGAGTCATAAATCACTGGTGGTATAATCAGACCTATCAAGAATTCAGCCTAAACAACCAAAATTATCAAGCAGAACATTTTCAACAGAAGTTTATATCCATTTTCTTTAACAATGAATTTCAAAGTGTACTTCATACCCTGAAGTACTGGCTAAAGATATTTTGAAGACATCACAATTAGCATGATATTTAAAAATAAACCTTCCAAAGAAGAGAACAAGTCTCTAGAATTCTCTTTGGGGAAAGGTATTTTAAAAACAACATCAGTTTTACATACTTTTTAAAAAGCAAGTATTCAGTAAGTTATATGAAGTTTAAAAATGTCTTAATATATGAGAACAACTTTATATTATTATACTTGGTAATCTATAAAATACTGAAAATTCTTATATTAAGAATTAGTATAGTTCATACTTTGAGATGTTTGCAATGGAAACATCTCAGCATGGAGCCGATGATGTGTTTCTAAGTTCATGATCATTCAGAAACTTATCTCCACTTGGGCATTAAGTAAGAAATAACAAGGCTGAATTCCTGTTGTCCAAAGTTATCATGGTTCAGTTATGTGGGGGAAATTTTTCTAGCAGAGCATATATCTGTAAACTTGTAAAATTCCCTTGGTCTTGAAGGTAAACTATTGAATCTATGTATCATAATATCCATAAATGATATAGTTAGAAAATATTGAAACAAGCACAAATTTATAACTTTCAAGAGGAAATAGTGACTTAAGAACAAACGATTAATTGAAATGCTGTCCACCATCATAAGGAAATATCCCGTTCCACAAATATTCAATTAGGAAATCAATAAAAATATGACAATAAAAAGCTCATTAGTTTACAAATCTCTGTACTTTGTAGTTAACAATGCATGTGGTTTTACTTCCTCTTTTATGTAGGAAGGAAAGGTCATTGTAAGTTTTGGTGTCACAAATAAATGCCCCAAGTCAGAATCATAAAGTTGACTATGCAAATGCACTCATCTTAAACTTTAAAGGAATATGAATTTAGTGGCAAGTCAAAGCCAAAGCCTGGTTTCCTCCTTCCCCACACTAAGCCTTGACATGCATGTTCACCTCCATCTACACATTAAAATGTGTGTTCACCTCCATGCTAACCTTGAATATTCATGTTCACCTCCATCTATACCTGAACAGGTGTATTTACCTCATATTCCATTCTCATCTTTTGAAGAGTCATAGGGTTATTTCATGCTACAGAATTGGAAGACATGTTCTTGGCCCAGAACTTGACAACTTATTGTAAGTTGTCTTATCATATACCATTTAATAAAACATTTTCAAAACTCTTTTCTCAGGCCTACACTAGCAACGCTTTTCTGTACTAGGCAGTGCCAACTCCAAGGCCTTGATAACATACAATGAATAACATCGCTAACACCTCACCAAACTAAAATACATATATCCCCAAATCAATGCCACTTTAAAGATAAAATGATATTTTGCACACTAACAAATTATACTATAAACTTGCCATATTGGATTACAGATAACTCTACCTGAATAAGCTTGCATGCTATAGGATTTACTTATTCTGTGCATTCATAAAAGCAATTTGCTCTCTGACAGCCCTCATTCTTGGCAATTTACCTCAGCTGTCAGCAACCAATTTGTCCAGATTACTACTCTGCATAAAAGTGTAACAATCATGAGGATTTATTAGCTGATTATCGTAAAGATGGCCTTCCTTCTTGCCTGCCAAAATGCAGGAGATCAGAAAGTTAAATAATTAACATTACTTCACCTTTGCTTGAAATCTGTAGTTCAACAACAGATAAGATTTGTTGTTCAACTTGCAGTATGATGCACATCATCTAAATTGGTTTACTGACTAATTATTTTCTTTAAGAGTTAAAGCCTTCCAGAAAACATGCTGAATACAGACTGTGGTAAACTGAAAGTGAACTTTAGAGTTGGGAGACTTGGATCTGTACCCTAGCCCAGTCACTCCAGTTGTGTAATCAGCAAGCAGCCTCTTAACCAAATTGGCTTTAGTCTTTGTATCAGCAGAATTGGCACAGTATACACTTTCCTTCTATACCTTCCTCATGTTGAGCTGTATGAAAAGATGGCTTACAAGTTGGAAAATAGTCATTATCATTGTCATTGCTAATTTCTGTTCTTGGTGAATATATTTTCATGTAAAATAAAACAAACAAATGACAAATAAACAACGTGTAAACCCCATACATCAGGATTGTGAAAATTCTGAATACAGTGAATATTAGAAGCATACTACAACACAATGAAGCCTTAAACTAGCCTATAGTTGATGTTATATTGAATGGGGTTATGCTATGGGATGTTGCTGCAGAATATGTGCATGCTAACTTTCAAGTTTTTATTGCCAGAACAATCCAGCAAAAGGAAGAAATGGAAGCAAAGTGTCACTATTCATATGTGATGTGATCTTATTTACAGAATATCCCAAAGCCCCCCTGAAAACTGTTAGAGCCAATTAAACATTTTTTTCAAAACTGTAGGATCCAAAAATCAACAGATAAATATCAGTAACATTGCAGTCCATCAATAGCAAATTAATTTAAAAAATAAGAAAACAAACCAAATTTACAGTAGCTATAAAAGTAAAATATTTGAGAATAAATGAACCAACTTAGAATAAAAGCATGGAAAGGTAGGTTCATAGATTGGAATAAATCATAATATTAAAATGTCCATGCTACAGGGGAGTAGCTTGGTCCTGCCTCAACTTGATGTGTCATGCTCTGTTGACTCCCATGTGAGGCCTGTCCCTTTCTGAATGGAGATGCAGGAGTGAATGGGGGTGGGTAAAAGGGAGGTGGAGGCTGGGAACAGGAGGAGAGGAGGAAGGAAAACTGTAATTGGTATGTAAAATAAATGAAAATAAATAAATAAACGTCCATGCTACTCAAAATGATCTCCAGATGCAATGTAGTTTCTGTCAGGGTGTGAACAACACTCCACAAAGAGCTAGCATTTTAATCAAACAGCTGAGCTCATTTTAATACCTGACTTCCAAATATATCACAGAGATAATGAAGACACTTAGACAGTGGAGAAGCATTCAGAGCCTACAGGTGTTCACCAAGGATGCTCAGCAAATGCACTAGAAACATGGAGCAAACTATAAGCAGCCTCTTCAACTCATGGTCTTAGGAAAACTGGATACCCACATGCAGAAACCACACCATGATCTCTCTGCAGATGTACACACCAATTCAAAAATTGACTAAAGACTTAAAAAGCAGATCTAAAACCATGAAACTATTGAGAGAAAAAATACATAACTACTTCAGACTCTTTACTGCTATGTTTAACGCAGTGCTGATCACAGGATCATGAAGTGGACACATTACTGTCCATCAACTGATGGAGAAAGAAAATATAGTACATATTCACAGTAGAATATTATTTGTTATTATATGTTTTTTTTTTGAGACAGGGTTTCTCTGTGTAGCTTTGGAGCCTATCCTGGCACTCGCTCTGGAGACCAGGCTGGCCCGAACTCAAAGGGATCTACCTGCTTCTGCCTCCGGAGTGCTGGGATTAAAGGCGTGCACCACCAATGCCAACAGCCCCTTCATTCAAGAGAGTTCGAACATAAAGCAAGGAGGGAACAGGTTCCACTTGTATTATCTGATTACCTAGACAAGCACTGTTGCTTAAACTATGAAAAATAAGTTAGATTCTGACTCTCTGAGAGAGATCACAGCTGGAGGAGGGAGATACAATCAAATGCACAGTGAAATGATTTGCGACTGACTGGCAGGTGTCCACCATTGTGATAGAACATTATGCTAAGATGTGTTACTTTTGTTTAATCTATGGAACATTTAAGGATGTAAAGATGTGTTGCTCTCGTTTATGCTGTATTTGCTTAACTCTGTGGAGCTGTGATTCTTAGCCTGTCGAAAACACCTGCTTGGTCTAATAAAGAGCTGAAACGCCGATGGCAAGGCAGGAGAAGGGATAGGTAGGACTGGCAGGCAGGAAAAATATATAGAAGGGGAAATCTGGGAGAAAAGAATCTGGGGATGAGGAAGGAAGGAGAAGGTATTCATAACTAAGAATAAGTCCCTGTGTGTGATTTATTTGGGAGCTGGTTGGTGGGCCCCTCAAAAGAGCCAAAAGAGTAAAGCATCACATAACACACCATGACTTAAGTTAGTAGCAGATACCAAAAAGAACAAAATAACTTCCAGAGGCTTATTGTAGAATATTATTTTAAGATGTGTTACATTTGTTTAATGATGCAAAGAAGTGTTGCATTCTTTCATGTTGCATTTGTTTAACTCTGTGAAGCTGTGTTACTTTGCTTGTCTAAAACACCTGATTGGTCTAATAAAGAGCTGAATGGTCACTAGCTAGGCAGGAGAAAGGACAGGCAGGGCTGGCAGGCAGAGAGAATAAAAGAGGGGGGATAATCTGGGAGGAAGGTCAAAGAGCAAGATAACAAGGAGAGGAGGATGCTAGGGGCCAGCCATTAGGCCACACAGCCAGCCACAGAGTAAGAGTGAAAGATTACAGAAGTAAGAAGAGGAAAAAACCCAGAGGCAAAAGGTAGATGGGATAATTTAAGAAAAGCTGGCTAGAAACAAGCTAAGCTAAGGCTGAGCATTCATACGTAAGAAGCCTCTGTGTATTTATTTGGGAGCTGGGTTGTGGGCCCTCCAAAGAGCCAAAAGAGTAAAGGGAGTAAAACAGCCAACATTTTGGTGTTTCAATGTGGGACCAGAGTCAAAAAAAAAAAAAAAAAAAAAAAAAAAAAAAAAAAAACCCTACAGAGAACTCTAGTAGTAGTATTTTTCTGAGAGGCAAAGTACAACAAAAAGGACTGGAGTATAATCCAATTCCTAGACCATAGTGGTGTCCCCCCAACTTCATTTAAAAGCCAGGTGTTAGTGATTAACTGAAACTTAGCTTCATCTCCCATTCTACAAGCATATGTGAAACTATTGCTTAAGTAGGTGTGTCAGAATCATTTAAATAAAAATGAAGAGCCTCAAATGTCAGTTTGGATTCCTGTTTCTACTTTTAGACTGAAATTCCCTTTACTTTGGGAATGTGTGAATTCTCTTTGGATTGTAAATTCAATGACTTGGAATTCCTGTGAACTACAGTAAAGAATTAGCAAATAATAAACCCCTCTGTAGACTGCATTTTTCTACGCTGGCAAGTTTTCACACATTTTGATACAATGGAATACGTAACTGTCAAAAATACAAAAATAGGATTTTTAATCAGAACACGATTTCTATCATTCAAGTGGTAGAGTCAAATACCTGTAACTTTGTAGAGAAATGCCATTTGAGCCCGAGAATACATTTTGCTGCATTATCAGATTAGCATGTATCTGCCCCACTGATGTCCTCCCTTCTCTAAAATTCTGGAACTCTTTACAGATTTATGGACTCCTAAGAGATTGTAAAGATGCTTGTACAGAGTTGTAGGAAGTGATGTGTTTTATGGTTACAATATACACTGTGAAAACAAACATTATCACAGATCACTTTCCATCCTTGAATGTGTCCTTTGTCCTCTAAGTGTCCCATATCAGATTAAATTCCTCTTTTCCAACTCCCATAACTTTTGGGCACAAAAATTCTGACATCTGGAGAAAATTTCTGGATATCAAATGGGAATATCCTGTCCATCAACTAGGCAAAGCTGCCACCTACTGGTCATTGTTTGAATCTGGTTTTCAGTGCTAAGTGGTGCTGTAATTGAGGAAGGTTTCCTTCTTTCAAAACTGCTAACAGCCAGATTTAAAGCAAAACATGTCATCTCGAAGGTAAATAAAATACAAGTTTTCACGAACCTTCCAATAAAATCATCCCTTTTCCCAGCATCCTTGTCCCAGGCAGTGATGTCAATGATCCCTCCTCTTTCTTCATAGAGATGGAAATCAAACTGCTCCCTCCACTGGGGATTCAAAGTTTTGGGCATAATCTGGAAAGGCAAAAAGTTATTGTATTATCAAAACAATTAAGTGCAAATTGTATTTAAAAATCAACTTGAAATACTACACAGAAAATCTTGCTAAGGGCAGTTTCAAACAAAGATTCTGGGTATACATGTACAATATTAGCTACCCAATCTTCTGCTTCTTAGTTTCTGAGTACACTTTTATGGATATGTCCAGAGAAAGCAGACAGTCAGAAGTAAGTCCTTGATTATCTTACACAGCAGATGAGAAATATGAAATACACAAGAAGGCAGCCTGTCAGTGAAATAAGTCATTCAGATGCTAGCATTTATTCTATTACAGTTACTGATGAAAGAAAGAACACATAGTCAGTTATCTTGTAGTAAAGGAAGGTGATAATTCCTAGAGTTCCCATTTTCCCTTTTATTTTCTATGCACATTGGTGTTTAACAGACAATGAATTATATTGAAGCAGAAGGAATAAACAAGTAGGTTTAGTTTACTTTGCATTTAGTATTTAGCATCACTGTGCTATTCCAATTTCCACACAGGGAAACTGCATGTGTGTGTTTTTCATGTTGAATAAACCACAAGGATAGCTAGACTGCAGTTTTGTGATTTTAAATAATCAGAGAAGACACTCAGTAAATCAATAAACAAAGTTACTAATATTAATGTACTATAAAATTCCATTTGTTTCTCTTGCCATTCATTTTTTTTAAAGCAGATAGTATGTAGTGGCCTTTTCTCTTTTTAATGTATGACAGAAAGATCCTTTGATGCAAAGAATTTGAAAGCAATGACATATGTGATGTGCAAAGGTAACGCAAATGAATCACAACTTTAAAGTTCATAATCTGAAATTAATCTGCAATAGATCATGGACAGAAAGATCAAAAGAGACACATGTCCATAGTGGGGTTCATATTTTATATCTAAAGAGCAGAACTATAAAACTAAGCCCAAATGAACATGCAAATTGTATTAATGACAGAAGAGAGAAGTGGTCATAGATATCTATTTTTGGAAAGAGTAGCTGTTTTAAAATTTGTTCTTAAGCTCCTGGTGAAAAATATACATGGTACTAGATGGATGCTATGACAATTCAAATGTTCTCTTCAGCTTAGATGAACTCCTATGGCATTTTGGAAATGTAGTTCATCTTTTATTTTATCAGGTGGTAAACATACTAACATTTAGATATTAGGATGGTCTTTCCCATATAACTTTATTCCAGCTAATAATTATGTCTAAATAGTCCATGTGGGCCTCCATAAGATTACAGTTGACCTGACCTAGTGAGAGGATGGAGACCCTAGTCGTAAAGCTGGGGAATCAGCATTACACTTAACCAAGCCCTCTGAATGTGGGTGCCAGCTAGGAGACCTGGGCAGTTTATGGGGTCTCTAATAGTGGAGCCAGTGTTTATCCCTAGATCACAAATGGTCTGGAAGCCCATTCCCTATGGAGGGATACTATTGCAGTCCAGATACACGAAAGAGGACCTAGGCTCTTCCCCAAAGGATGTGACAAACTTTGACGATCCCCTTGGAAGACCTCACTATCCTTGGGGAATGGCTGGGGGATGGGTTGGAGGAGTCAGTGGGGGGCATGGGAGGATGGGAGTGAGAGGGAACCGGGATTGATATGTAAAATAAAATTGTTTCTAAAATTTAAAAAACTGGAAAAAATTTACAAAAAAATTAAAAAAAAAGATTACCATACTGCCTGCTAGCAAAGCATACTGCCTATTAATGAATCAGTTTAGGTATATTTTGAATTACCTTAAGTACTGATGAAGACTTTCTGGGCTAGAAGGGAACTAGACATGGTGTGGATGCAAGATCCATGAAAACAAGTACATTAAAGGCAAGGAATTTTCACAAAAATAATCATTTATGTAATTGAGGATGGATGGAAACACTCATCCCAAGCTGTCTATGAATACCAGCTGTACAAACTGGAAGCAGTTGTAATTGGACATGACAAGATGTAGCTATCAGTAAGTCTTTGTCATTTCATAACTAACATGCTACTGATATTACTTAATATATTACCACTAAGAATAAAACTGTCATTCTACAAACATTACTACTGCTGCTGATCTCCCTTCTGCTTTTAGCATTTACTGTAGTTATGATGACAGCAGCATTTTAAGTCCTTGGTGTGTCTACCATACATACATTTAATTGCTTCAATAATTTGTTTTTGTAGGCATTATTTTGGTTCTCTTTCTGCAGAAGGGGAAATTGACACACAGAGGGATTAAGTAGTTGTGCTTTTGTACATGACTCAGCAACAGCAGGCAGGGGTTTGGCCCTTCCTTTCCTAAATACATGTTAAAATTTCTGTATATGACATGGCCATTGCAATTATGAACATACAACAGTTGTTCCTGCCTGCATTGGGGCCAGATGAAAGAAAATAAAGGAGAAAAAGCAAGTAAAAGAGGAAGGAAGGAGGAAAAGAAGGAAGGAGGGAAGGAAAGAAAGAAGGAAGGAAGGAAAGAAGGAAGGGAGGAAGGAAGGAAGGAAGGAAGGAAGCAAGGAAGGAAGGAAAAGAAGGACATGTTGTGGGGAATCAGTTTGGAAGAACCAAATGGTTGCCAGGAGGGTCAAAAGGAGAGAAGTGAATGTAATTGAAATACATTTTATTGAAGCATGATACAAAACTCAAAAGAATTATGATTAAGTAAAAATGAGAAACCAATTTTAAAACAACTTGGGTGTTGTATTGGCCAAAGTCAGATTGATTAACATGATGCAGTGTAATTTGGAAGACTTTCACTGCATGCAAAATAGTGTATGTATCACTGATGCCAGCAGCGCTGGTTCTGGTCAACTTCCTCAGCATTTCAGTTTGGGGATATTTTATACTCTTTCTGGGATATTGTTGGGTTTTTTTTTTTCTTTTAAACCTCACAAATGTGCAGAGAGCTGGTTCCTGGATAATAGATAAAGGCAGTGAGACAAAATAGCAGAGTGGTTCACTCAAGGCCACTTAGGACTTTGCTTCAGACATGATATTCCAAAGCTCCCATTTCAAAAGGCATCTGTTGTTCATATCTCCTGAAGCCTGGCTACTAACTGGTCAGCACCCTCCTAACAGTGACAGGAGCATAGAAGGATGGAGACCTACCTTGCTCTTGTACTTCTGATGCCCGAGCCGGAACTTCACATAGGGATCACTCAGCCCGTTGGAATCCATTGCTTTGAGGTCTCGGCCCTCAATCAAGGTGATGCTAACGATTCCTCTCCACAGGTGTGATTTCCTGTGCTGGTCTGACAGACGTAAGCTTTGAGTCTGAAACTGTGACAAAGGAAAAGTACGTTAGCTTATTGTGTTTTAGCTCCAAGCTCTCAGGTACCCTTGCTCTTTGTCCTGGTATAGTTTTCCAAAGAATAGAAGTTAGTCAACTATTGCTTAAAGAAAAAAAAATTATGGAATATTATGTATTGATTATGAAATTATTAACAGGCTATGAAATTATCATCTCATGATATATTTGTTATGTTTGAGGAATACTCAAGCACTACAGCTTCTTGGTTCCTGAAATTAAGAGATATAGATATGCCTGTGTCAAAATGTCTAAAATAAATATCAAAGACCACAGCTGTACTGCTCTATTTAATTTTTAAAGTTTTAAGGTTTAAGAGTCATTTTTCTATGTTAAAATGGATTTTGCAGATGGATTTTTGCTGAAAGATCAGTTGCAAGTTAGACTTAGAAAATTTTAAAACTGTCTTACTATCTTAGGGGATTAAGTGATTTTCTAAAGAACTATTTAAAGGATCAGAGAATATAAAACTAAACAATATGCTTACCCAGACATCTTGCTTTTGTCTGGAACTTGTGTCATGAATAGTTACAATTATTTATAAGTTAAAATGTGATTTACATTGGTATGCTTCTAGATTTTTCCCTCATTCTGTTGCATGAACATTCTCTAATAATTTCTAATATGTTCAATTCTAGATCAACATTCAGTCCAGTGAACAAAATCAAAATTATTTTAAATTAGTGAATATACTAAAATATCCACATGGTTTTAATAAAATTGAATGACACTTAAACTAGAGGAAGAGCAGTAACAGTAAACATGATCCATCTGGATTCAGTATCGTATTAAGAACTGCTATAGAATTATTGTTTCTGTTGAGGGTGTTCAACCCACTTACAGTTGTACCGTGAAAAAATTCAGTTCTCCCTATGCAAATCATAGGTTATCTGTACTGATGCCAAATCCTTTCTACATCAACCTCATGAGCTTACAAACTGCCTTGTTCATGCCTCCTCCCTTTTTTACTCCCAGAGCTTCTCTATACCATAGTGATACCATGGACAGTTGCACATGTGCTCATTGAAAGTTATGTATTTCAAGGTGGTTTTATCAGGAAAACAGACACTGCATGCTTCAAGGACAACAGTTCTAGTGCTAGCAATATTTTAATGAAAATCTTTGTAAACAACACTTGTTCAACAGCAAATTTTGGCCATTGGTTCTGTCTTATTTACATGTTAATAATACGCCTCACCTGTGAGCCTCAAGAGTAGTGTTCAAATGAGTTCTGACAGACACAAGAAGTCTGGGAAAGTGCATGCAAGTTCCACAGAATCCTGCCTACTTCATGAGGGTGCCTTTTCTCCATCTGTGCCACACACTGGGTTTCCACACTGGATTTTGTTTGAACAAAGCATTTCTCAAAAATAATTGTTTAGAATTCATTGCACCAAAGACTAAGGGTTGTTCTTTGATTTAGAGTTGTATTGTCATGTCAGTGGATTATTTTTGTTAGTGCCGGGCATTGAACCTGGGACCTCTTGCATGTAGGCAAGCATTCTATCACTGAACTACCTTGTCACTATATTCTGATTGGTTGGTTGATTGATTAAACAACTGATATTGAGATTGTCCCTAACAGCATCACTTAGAGAGGATTCTAAACTTTGGCTAAGAAAGCTTTGTTGAGAAGTATGATTGGCAAAGGAGGAAAACAAATGTTACAACAGTAAGAAGGCAATTTTGTTAGTAAAAACTACATGAATTAATGACTGCCAATTCATATGGAGCTTCAAAATTTAAAAGTAGGCATATGTACACTGTAGCATTTGGCTTCAACTAAAACTCTACATAGAAAATCAAAGACTGGGCCTCTGTTTAGTGATTTTTAATTGAGGCGCAGAGTGTTGAACTACTAAATGGTGGGTGTCTGACTAGAACTGTGAGTTTCTGGGTTTTAATTTTGATGTTTTCTCAAAATAAGTGTTAGATCAGACACTGTCTTACATTTTTAAAGATAATAATGATTTAAACATATAAACAAAAAATTCATTTAAATTTATTGTTGCTAAAGAGATAAGTTTCCCTAGTAAACAAGGAGGACCCTAGAAGAGACAAACTTTGTCCCGTGGAGAAGGGGAAAGGGTCACCATCCCCTGAGTAAATTGAGAGCATGGGAAGAGGGGGGAGGCGGCTACAAGACTGACAGCTTGTGATAAAGCAAAATATCATGTCCATAACAATTAAAATAGAAACTAAAATGGATTTGGAGAAGAAGCGCAATAAAGGCTAGGGAATAAACAGTCAACTTTAAAGCAAGTAAAAATAAAGAGTGCTAAGGTGAAAAAAAAAAGAGATGTTTCCAGTAGAGGATATTCTATATGGTGAACTGAGAGAATAAGATCATGTGCTTTATCATTATAGACAGTGAACTGAAGGATGCTTTCTCCTACACACTCTGCAGAAGCCGGGGACTTCCCAGTCACAGCCAAAGTGATATGGGATACCATGTTAGCTGCACATCAGCAGCTAAAGATGCCGAGATGTTTTTTTCCACTATAGGACATCTGAAACCTACACCTGTTATTCTTATTCCTACTATATCTTTCTTTTTTTCCATGAGAACAGAAATAAGTGAGGAGGAAAAAGCACGTTTTCCATGGAGGATCTACCAAATGCCTTCTTTACAAAGAAATGCTTTCTTAGAAACTAGAAGGCTATTTCATAAGCAACACAGGAAACAGAAAGGGGGAGAGCAAACTTTGAAAAAACAGTTAACCATAGTCTGAATTAAGGTGACCTGTGTAGCATGCTAACAAGAACACAACAGGTTCAGGTTCTGAAGATGATCAGAGTTTTTTTTGTTTGTTTGTTTGTTTGTTTTTTTGAGACAGGGTTTCTCTGAGGCTTTGGAGGCTGTCCTGGAACTAGCTCTTGTGGACCAGGCTGGTCTCGAACTCACAGAGATCCGCCTACCTCTGCCTCCCAAGTGCTGGGAGTAAAGGCGTGTGCCACCAAGGGATTTTTTTCTTCAATAACTAGTGTTCAAAATGGCATATTTCTCACAAGAAACTACAATTCACCAGAGATTTAATTGGGTAAGTTCATAATTTGAGTAAACAGCATAGTCACTAAACATACATATTTAGTTTTGGCCATGAGATTTGGAAAGTTAATAACAGTACAAGGTAAAGGAGGAAGGTTAGACAGTCAAGATTAGCAAAATGAAGGCACTGAGCCCAACTGGTCTTTACAACTGTGCATTTTTAATCCATACATGTAATTAATGACTGACTGAAAATATTCAAAAACACTTTCGTACTGAACATTTACATAACGTTTCCTGTCATTACTCTCTAATAATGTGGTATGACAGCTAGCTACATAGCATTTATGCTGCAGTAGTTATTTTAAACAATCTAGGAAGATTTAAAGTATGGGTTATAAAAACCACACAAGTTTGATTTCTGGACTTGTTTTGTATTCAGAGGGAGTAGTTGAAATGGTTTTCCTACCCAACCACCACACACTAAAAGAAAACTATAATCACATCTTTCTAGAAATTTCCGTGTGATTTTGGCATGTTGGCCCCCTTCTTGGATTTACTTTTCTTGGTTTTCAAAATGGTTATCTATAGTACTGTGTAGAATGAGAACACCCTTCAGTGTACATGCAGGAGGAACATGTACAAACCTATGTTTCATTAACCACAGCAGCCTCGCTTTCCTTTAGTTCACCATTCCTACCTGCTTTTAAAACCTACCTGCTTTTGAGGGAACTCATCAAAGTGTTGGTGATGAGCAGAAAGCCAAAACTAAAAGCATTCTGAGACCTACTAATACTGATGCCCCATGGTACCTTTTGTCACTTACTCCCTACTAACACTGATGTCCCATGGAACCTTAGGTCATTTGCTTTCTACTAACACTGATGTCACATGGTACCTATGGTTACTTACTCTCTAGTAACACTGATGTTCCAGGGTACCTTTGGTCACTTACTTTCTATTAACACTGATGTCACATGGTAGCTGTTGTTGCTTGCTCTGCCTCAGAAATCCACTTCCTCTATACAGTGTATTTATGAGAATATGTGGTCTACTGAATAAGACATCAGTGCTACCTGGGAACTTATCAGAAATTGAAGGTCTTCAGTCCTCTTATTGTTCAGTGGCAGCAGACACTGAGGGTTGGGCTCAGCTTTAGCTTAATCAGCCCACTAGGTAGTTCTGAAGGTCCTCAAATGTAAGAGATGCTATTTTAAGCATTGCATCATTCATATTCACACTGGACATCACCTGTGTTCTATCACCTATTATTAATTTATATACTCATAAATATCTTTCACCATTCACCTGGCATGGATATACTTATACTTTTAAAGTCTTTAGTACTGCTTTTAAATGCACTGGTCAACAAAGCATCTTATTCAGAATATTTGGACAATTTAGAGTGAAGTAGATGCCTAGTGAGCAATTATGAAAATTTTATTTATTTGTTACCTCCCTTTATTAATATTTTTCTCATAGAATGAGTCTAAACCATACATATTTATTGAAGTGCTAAAAATCACTAGCCAAAACTACTTATTGAGCAGCTAACAGGAAGGAGTAATGAACACATCTGTGGTTGGATATTTAAGGTGTTGTTCTCAGAAAAGTACTTGCTAAATCAGAATTCTATTTGGCAAAGAATGAAAAGAGGAGGGAAGAATAAGAGGGTGGCATAACTCTGCTTGGAAGCCAACATCCACAAGTGACAAGTAATGAGGGAAATAATCCCTTAGTTTTAAAGGCATGAGATCTCAAATTTTAGCAGGAAGATTGTTTAAAATCTTGGGCCTGATCCTAACTGGATCTGATTCAGTCAGGGAGGTTGAAGAACTGAATCTTTATCAATGCACTCTGTGTTCTCCTACCCATCAGCACTCAAGGACCACAGACATCAGAAACATTCATCCAATTTTAGAACTAATATAGAAGAATGTCAACAAAGTCTGAAGCAATCAGTCAAAAATATATAGCTTTAGTAGGATTTTAGGACTAATTAGTTGGCACTTTAAAGAGAATGTTAGTTTACTCTTTTCCTTTTTTGGAAAATAAATCCAAGAATATGCAATTCGTTCATGTGTCTAAAGTATTCTGATAGGAAGTGGTTTTCAGAACTGACATCACCTCGGTATACACAATTCATTTAAGCAGAGCAAGCCAATGAAATAATTGGAGGAACTCTCTTGGGCTTCTTGCAATAAGGACTCACAACCTCTGCTCTGCTGAAGCCAAGGACAGGGAGAGCAGGTTGTGTTCATCTCAATGGGATGAATGGTTAGAGGTCTAATTTTTTTTAAACAGCATGTAGCATTAAATTTTTAAAAGTTGACCTTGATTTTCAAGTCACTTTTCTAAGTGTCTTTGTAGTACAGTGAAGATGAGCACCAATGCTACTTCGTTTTCATTAGGGTGCCGTTGTCTAGCAAGAATTATAGGGTGATGGATCCTGCTTAATAGTTTCAGTGTTTTGTTAACAGATCAGGAAGAATTTTTTTTCAACAAATCTGATACGATAAAATTTTTGGAGATTTTTTTTTCAATGTGGAAACAGAGATAGGCTAAAGAAAAATAAATGTTACATGGGCAACAATAATTGATTGTGTTCATCTTTCATATCAGCATTGAATCTTATGAATTTCTTAAAAATATCTAAATTAATGGAGATCTGTTCCACTTATTTTTGTGTCTTTGCCATTCACAAGAGCAACGAAAGGAAACAAAAAACGTCACAGAGATCACTCCTCTCATGACACCACAGACAGGCAGTGGGAGGCAGGACAAGAAATGGCTGAACAAGGAACTCTAGAGGGAAATTACCATGGTGGGGCAGTGGGGTGATATTTAAGATTTAGGCAATTGCTAGGAAGAGTTTCCAAGCAACAGTGTATAAGGAGAGGAGAGGATCAGCCTTAGGCACATCACCCAGAGGGGGACTGAATCAGGACAGTCTGAAGCAGGGGTTAGGTTACATTGGAAGAGAAGCTTAGCAAACATCTACTAGAGTGGAGTCTCACACCCTGTTTTTCATGACAAGCATCTTGCCAAGACAGAGATTTATAATTTGGGATTGCTTATCTGTTATCCACACCACCTCTTTAAATGTAGAGTCTTAAATGTTTATGACATGAAGAGATTGATTGTTACAAGTTTTCAAATGGTTTTGGCTTTCATATAGATGGAACACTCTCTGGTTATAGATTATCGAGAATGGCTAATTAGAGGCTTAAATGAAATAAGCCAGCTGCCACTGCCTTAAGTGCGTTATTCAGTGCTGATTAAGCAGATGCACACTGTTTGTGTATTGTCCTCTAACATCTACCAGTAAAGTACACTCTGCTGTATAGATTGCAGATGCATTTATATTCTCATTGAAGTTAATAAGAGTTACTAATTACATTCTTTAAAATCCCAAATAGTATTAGAATATATCCCCTCAGTCTAGATCCAGCTTAAAAAAATAAAAGCAAAACCCATCTGTGTAGATGTAGCATATGACTGAGGAAACAGACCAATCTACTCTCTGATAAGTACAATGATCCTTGGGCTTTGTTACCCTGATTGTGTTACCTAATCCTTCCAAATGAGACACAGACCCTACAAGACTAAAGAGAAAGCATGGCTCATGTGCCTACTATGAGCCATGTAAGAGTCAGCCTTTTCTATATTTTTCAGCACAAAGGTGAGACATGCTTTTCTTTAATCAAATGGTCCATAGGCCACAACAAAGAAAAATAATGCCAGCCTAAGATGACTGTTTTATGCTGCAAAAACTGGGCAGTGGAGCAAGCAAGTTTCAACTTAATCAAGACACAGGCATGCTCTGTCCTCCTGTTTTCCTAAAGTGTTTACTCCAGTGATGCAGCTGGATGATTGAGGCTAACAAGCAGATTTGTTCTGCAGTTATCTGTTTTCTAAAGGCACGATAGCTTTGTGTAGCCTGGTGCAAAGTGTCTTCCTGATAACAAAACTCCAAACACTCTTCTTGAAGATGATTCACAGCCACTGAGGGCCTCAGAGAAACTGCTGGATTTCATCCTTCAATTTTCTCTCCTTGCTTCTTGATACAATGTATGCTGCCAGGAATTTAATTATGTTATAAGGTGTTTTAGCATCCACTCTAAGTTTGTGGCCAAATAGATCTCAAACCCTTATTGTGAAGTTCAATGTACATCCCAATTGAAAACCATCATATATATTTTAACCATATCTCAATATTAAAACATCTACATATATATACCAGTGATACAGGAAAGAAAAATAATAGTCCTTAATTTGACTTACAAGGCTTTTCTTTAAAAAGCTTAAATGAAAATTTATAAATATTTCAAGAGTCTTATTTTCATATCTAAAATGGAAATGATCTGTGACCTTTTGGGGGGCTATAATATATACTTAATTTTTAATAATGTGAGTGCTAGCACATGGTCACACTCTTGTTTTACTCAGTGTTAGTCAGTGCCTCTTCCCCTTTGCTGAAATCTTTCAGCTAACACACTTCTGCTTGACCTGACTATAAGACACACCCTGATGTCATTCTGCACTGTTCTGCCTTTTCTGTCATAAATCTTTCCTCCATTTTTATGTTTGTTTAGGCAGATCCCTGATCTTTCCATTAAAGATATTTAATCCACTATAGTGCTTTTGTAATATGGTTTCTTCAGTTAAGTCTTCTTTCAGAATCTTGATGTCTGCTCAGTGGAAATCACTGGGAAGAAACAGAAGCATGGAAAACTTGTGAAAGAAATGAAGACATAGAAGCAAGCTAAACATGTTCTAAATGACCCTTATTTCATTGGAAGCTAAATGTCTATAATAAAAATCTGACTTAATTACAGTAATCTGATTTGAGTTCCCATAATTTGTATTGTTTTCAGGAAAAACATGGTAATTGCTATACTCACTGTGTAATGCTCTGTCCCGAGATACACTGTCCTGATGAATTCTAGATATTCTTTTGGGTAATTAGAATACCTCTGTGTCACTTTTGTCTTTAATTTCCATTATTTTGCTTTCAAAAAATGAAATATAAGTACGACTGGTATTCCAACTGAGTAAGCTCTCACGGGGATCTGGATTGGCTCAATATAACTAACTTGTCACCTCTGGAACACACAAATGATAAGTTTCTTTCCTGACAAAACGTATGTGTACCCTTTTTCTTTCTTTTACTAATCTTATTTAAGAGTTATTTTAAATGATCTGTGTGCATGCATGCATGTGTGTGTGTGTGTGTGTGTGTGTGAGCATGTGAGCATGTGAATGTTTGTGCATGTGAGCATGTGAGCATATGAGCATGTGAATGTGTGTGCATGTGAGCATGTGAACATGAATGTATGTGTGTATGTGAACATGTGAGCATTTGAGCATGTGTGTGTGCATGTGAACATGTGTACATGTGTGCATGTAAGCATGTGAGTGTATGACTGTGTGAGCATGTGTACATGCAAGCATGTAAGTGTTTGTGCATGTGAGCCTTGAGTGGGTGAACATGTGAACATGTGTGCAAGTGAGCATGTGAGAATATGAGTATGTGAGTATGTGGTGTGTGAGTGTATACACATGTGTGCATGTGAGCCTGTGAGCATGTGTGTGTGTATGCATGTAAGTGTGTGTGCATGTGAGCATGTGTGTGCATGTGAGCATGTGTGCATGTGAGTGTGTTAGCATGTGTGCATGCAAGCATTTGTGCATGTGAGCCTGTGAGTGTGTGATCATGTGAATATGTGTGCATGTGAGCTGTGAGCATGTGAACGTGTGTGTATGTAAGCATGTGAGTGTATGTACATGTGTGCATGTGAGCATGTGAGCATTGAGCATATGTGCATGTGAGAGTGTATACATGTTAGCATGCAAGGACAGTCTCTGAAGGAGACAAGAGGGGTTTGGTCTTCTGGAACTGTTGTTACTGGTGGTTGTGAGCTGTGGGACTTGAGTGTTGGGAAATAATCATTAATTCTCTACAAAAGGATTACATGTTCTTAACTACTTCTATTCAGCCCTATTTTATTAAATTTTTCAAGATAACTTTTACTTTTTGAGATGATAATATAACTAAACTATTTCCTCCTTTTTTTCTTCCCCCATACCCTCCCATGTGACCCAATTCTCTCTCAAATCCATGGAATCTTTTTCTTTAATTGATGGTGTGTGTGTGTGTGTGTGTGTGTGTGTGTTTGCATGCATATGTGTGTATAAATATTCCTAAATATATAAATATAACCTTCTCAGTCCCTATAATGTTAACTTCTATGTCTATGTATGTTTTCAAGGCTAACCATGTGCTATTGGATAACCCATTAGGGGCTCTCTTCGAGGGAAGAGGATTTCTCCAGCTGTCAGCATTCCTTAGTTGCCTGTAGTTCTTTGTCTTGGGTTGAAACCTCATGATCATCACCTGGCCAATTTGGTTGTCTGTTGGCCCCATACTTATTCAGGTCATGTTTAGGCAGCTCTGTTGGTGAGGCTTCATATGTGTAGCTTCTGACATTTCTAGGAGATACAATCTCACAGCAAACTCCAGTCCTTTGGCTCTTACAATTTCCTTTCTTCTGCAGTGATCCTGAGCCTTAGGTATTGGATTGGGTAGGTATCATTTGAACTAGGTTCCATAACTCTGCAATTTGATTGCTTGTGGTTTTCTTTGATGGTCGCCATATGTTGCAGAGGATTATACTTCTCTGGTTAGGCCCTGGAGAAGATGGCTTTTATAAACTTTAATAGTTACCTTACAAATGAATGAGTGTTTTCATAGCATTTTTCATACTGCACACTCTATGTTAAGATTTTATACAAGCTTTTTGGAGTTCTTTTGCATATTTGAACATGTCCAGGGAAAACATCTTTTCAAATGTGTATCTAAAATGTTTATGAAAATACTAATAGTTTATGGGCAGATACTCATGGGGTCATTTGTCAGAGTGACTTTTGACGTGAATATGTGAGATATTTCTCATCCTAACTAGACTTGATTACTTATTATCGGTTTTTGTAAATGGAATGTCAAACAAGCAACTCTTCAGTACATGAGAGACTATTTATGTAGCACATTTCCTTGGTCAGAAACCCAAATGGAAGCCCTGCTACTACTTATTCTTCCAAACGTTTATTTCTATGCATTCATAAAAAGAAGAATGTTGCTCCTGACCACATCCTTAGGGTTCTTCAGGGAGATGACATCACTGTTCTGGGTCTTAGTTTCCTCATTGAGAGAATACATGTCTCTTAAAGAGTTTGTCTTTTTTTTCAATTAATCTGCAATTACTTAGTGTTGTGTGCCCAAAAGAGATCTTACCACTGTTTCTTGGGTGCCAAAAAAGCTATAATTTAAACCTACACATTTGTTCTAAAATCAGATACTTCAAGAAATGGAGAAAGATTATTGAGAAATATTGAGAGAAGAAAGAAGGGAGCCAAGTGGAAAGCACTGATAAGTGGAAGACTAATTTGGGAACAACAAAGCAGAAGGAATGAGCCCCTTAGAAGGGAACATGGAAAAGGCGGTAATTACAGAGTTGGTCCTAGCAGTGACTCTTGACTTGAAATTACTTGTCTGCATGTTTGCAGAGCAGAGAACAAACTCAACACTGAGTGAGTGTCCCAAATTCTGCTCTCAAATAAGCAAAAGTCTCCTCCCAGTGAGGATTCAATAGAGGCCAGCCTCTACATTCATGAATATACATGAACACATAAGAGAAACAATTATTATTTTGGCAAACGTACAGAGTAACTTTAGTGAAGGCAGCTTCTGTAAAGGGGGTAGAAAAGAGACAGCACACTATAATCATTCAACAGGCTCTCAATAAGGAAGAGCTGCAAAAAAGGTGTGTGTGTGTGTGTGTGTGTGTGTGTGTGTGTGTGTCTGTGTGTGTCTGTGTGTGTGTGTCTGTGTGTGTGTGTTGGAGCAGGAGGATAAGTATCTGTGGCTTATACTGATTCACTGGCCAGCACCTGACTTACAGTGGAACTGACAACATGCTGAAGCATTATTGCAACAGATCTCAAAATTCTAAATGGAAAATGTACTTTTTGAATACAAGTGATTTGAAAACACAAAAGGAAAATAGCAAGGACTTAAAAATGTAACATTTTCCCTGCAGTGTCTAGTGTTACAAAATCATTGTCTAAATGGTTGTTTTCATTTCCCTTTTCTTTGTTTTAATGAAAGAGAAATTTAGACCCAGAGATATACACACAGGGAGAATGTCATATGATGCCTGGAATAGTAGTAGCACAGTAGAAAATCTACAGAGAGCTAGGAGAAAAAGTCCCCCAAAGAAAAATGGCTCTACTCACACACCGCTTTGCATCTTTGCCTCCAGAACAGTGAGACAATACATTCTGCTTATAAGATACTGTGTTCTCAGCTTAGTTACAAGAATCTTGGAGAATTATTGTAAAAGGTAACAATGGAATTTGTTTTGGGATTTTTCTAATGGCATACATAAATGACAGCAGAAAAGGAAGAACTAATGAAAGCAAAATTGAAAATGAGGAAAAGAAAAGACACAATGAATGGTAGTTGTTTCAGAAGAAGGGGAAAATGCAACCCAGAAATTTTGGGAATGACAGTACAGGGAGACCCAACATCTCCTTGAGATAAGACAAGACATAGCCCTCCCTCTCGGAGTGGCTCAAAGATGGTCTTAAGTAAGGGAGAAGGACTTCTGGGAGCTTATGGTGATGCTTCAGGGACAGTCTTCAAGTACTAGTAAGAAACCAGTGAGTACGTGCTGTGAATAATGGAGTTACATAAAAGAAAAAAACCGATGACATCAGTAATGATTAAATTCTAATGATATTTAAAACAAATTCCATGGAAATTTTATATTATTTTCATTTCAGTCAACAGTAGATTTAATGTTTACTAACTCAAATAAATAGCAGTGACTGTTTCCTGTATGTCCCCTATATGTGTTGCTTATGATCACTTTGATAAGAGTAACTTCCAATGAACAGAAATGGAGCATTAACAAACACATCCAGAGTGGGACAAAGCCTCCATGTACTTCACATAGAGAATCACCCTCTTCTGGGAGAACTCCGAACTATGGTGCTTAAAACTTGAATAAATGTGTTCCTGCAAAGAATAGTTTCCAAGACATGCTTTCAAAAGCATAAAATTATCAATATTTTTAAAGTGAGGGCAGAAAAATTGTTGATATGGCTTAGAATTAAGTCAATGAAGAAGGCAAATGAATACATCTATCTATGGGACTGCTTTAAAAGTCAAAATTCTTATTTCACAATAATCATCCAGAAACAAAAACTCAAGAATATTAATATTAAAGTATTTTAACATTACCCTCCAAAAGAAAGACTGCACAGAGAAGTGAGATCCAAACACTTCATTTTCTGAGAGTTCCTAAAAACAAATGAATATTTAACTAAATTTTTAGATGTTTTTGAGAGTAGTAGCAAAACAAAATCAAAGCAAACTGAAAGTCAAAAATCATAATTGAGACACTTTTGTTTTTGTGAACTACAGCTTCTTCTCTTGCGTAGATGACTCTCTTCCTTCTGTCTTCTTCATCCCCTACATCACTGAGGATAAAGGGTGGAGGTAGTTTCTGTAGTTATTAGAGTTCACTTAACACTTTGTTCTTAACTGTTCATTAATATATCTCTGAGTCTGATGTTTTTTGACAAAGAATATAAGTACTAAAGCACATTGCACAATTTTAAAATGAAGTAGACAACATTGTTTCTTTTTTGTAAAACATTTGTACTAATTATAGACTATGGGATTGTTTTAAAATACAGAAGCAGAAATCTTGTTAATAAAACATGTACCTAGTTAAATTCTTTATAAAATTTCTCAAATTTCCTCATATGATACAATACATACAATAAATACAATGCAAATGACTTCATTAACTTTAGCTCTGAGCTACATCCTCACCCCAATTAACTGCATTTTTAAAAACTTCCATTTCTTTTCCTTTGGACTGTACAGTGTTCTAGTCTGTTCCTGAGTATCACTACAATGAAGTGGTGGAATGCTGATGAGAGTCTGGGGACAGTTCAGTTTTGACACTGTTATGAAGAGGGAACAATCTTACTATGCATTTTTAAATTTTATTTCATGATAACAACTAGGATTATAGTGGTCTACATTTTACAGCATGTCTAAGGCATAGTCAGTACTCAATAAATTTTGTTAACTGACCAACTAGCATTTGATTAAAATCTTACATTTTACCAAACATGAAAAAAATAAAGTAGAAATTAATATTTAATAATAAAGATGTTCTGGAGTACTTGTCAATTTGAGTAATTTAAAATTAGACAGAAATGCTTCACAGATGACTATGTAATTTAATAAAATACATTTCTTAATACAACAGATTATTATTTCTCAAGTTGCTTGCTTAGAGTTTGGTCAGGTAGAATTGCTTATGGTAGAAATCATCAGGAAAAAAATTTTTCATCTAAAATATCATTTGGTCAGCAATAAAGGGTTCTTATTTGTTTATATTTATATTTTATAGTATTCATATGACACACTATCACAGTAGAATCTAAGCAACAACAATCCTTTAATAATTACACTTACATTTCAGCCTCTTTCTTGATACATATTTTTTAAAAGATCACTCTGAATTTTAAGTTATGCATCAATTCTTTCTTAGTTATTTATTATTGGTGTGGTGATGGTTGTGGTGGTGGTGGTGGTGGTGGTGGTGGTGTGTGTGTGTAGTCAGTACTTTCCTGTCATGGGATCTGGGAATCAATTTCTGGCCATAAGACCTGTGGGAATGTGCCCTTACCCATTGTACTATCTCTCTGGTTCTTTATCTTATTACTTAAGTTAAATAATTGTCTGGATTTTAGAGAAGTTTATGCTTTCTTTTTAATTGTCATTTCTCTCCATTTTGATGTGTAAATATTTAAGTACTTGATCTGCATATTTATTGACATGTGACACAATTTTAAATATCAAGTTGTAATATCATATTTGAACAACTAAGTGTGGCAACAATTAAGTGTAGGTTTCACTCTACATAAGGTGAGGCAGTATCAAAAGTTATACATCTAAGTGAGTTTAAATCATAGGGCATAATGTGTAAACTAAATAGAGATGAAAGTTTAACTCTAAATCAGCATAAATGAAATACTTAAAAGTAATATTAGCTCATTTAAAGCTTTAGGTATCCTGTGTGACTGATACTAAGCTGTATGAATATTACTTTCTGGTCTTCTTCAGCTAAAAGCAGAGAGCATTTACCTGTTTATTGGCTTAGTATACAAAGAAAAAAATGAATCTGGTGGTTGGGGGTTTTTTAATGATGAAAATTTAAGATTGAAAAACAAAACTGTTGGATACATTAGGATCCACCCTAGTTCCCAGGCTATACTTTTTAGACCCATCCTAGTTCCTAGACTGTACATTTTATGCCATATTTAATTATTTTTATCACTCATCAGCTACAATTTTTAGTTGATTTTACATCCCACATTTTTATGTAAATTTAGGCCTTTATTTCAAGTGAAACAGTTTAATTTTCATGTGGCTTCTAGTGCCATTTATTGCTTTGAATTAATATGAAATTTACAATAGACCAACCCAGGAGTAGTTATTATTGGGAACAACAGTAACAACAAAAACAATAAGAAAAATAATAACAATAGCAACAACATTAATAGCAAAGAAAATAATCATCACAACGCAAATAACAGCAAAAGCAACACCAATAACAACAGCAATTAAAACAATAAATGCAACAATAAACAATAGCTACAGCAATAAGTGTAATAACCATCACGTAACAATAGCAGCAGCAACAGCAACAAAGCACTGGCATTATGATGAGTCCTAAACAAAAGCACTGATTTGAATTTGGAGAACACAGAGAATCCCAGAGAAGCCTTGAGTCAATCATCATGTAAATATTAAGTAACACTTCAGTGTCCATCAAGACGAGAGACTTCAGAGTGAGGGGGAGCAGCAGTTTGAGAACACTAAAATTACAAATCAACACTGAAAGAAAATTGAACACAAACATGACATCAATTTGATAAAAGATAATTGTCAAAATTATCCTGAATAAAGCCAGGCAGTAGTGGCGCATGTCTTTAGTTCCAGCACTCGGGAGGCAGAGGCAGGCAGATCTCTGTGAGTTCGAGACCAGCCTGGTCTACAAGAGCTAGTTCCAGGACAGCCTCCAAAGCCACAGAGAAACCCTGTCTCAAACGCCCACCCTAAAAAAGTTATCTTGAATAATGAAAGGCTGAACCACTTCTATTGAGGTTTCTAATTTAACACACCACCAAGTGTGCCGTTGGTTTTGTATTAATTAGGTCTATTTCTGCCTTCAAAGTGTTTTTGCACTATAAAGAAATTTCTCCTCAAAGTTAAAAAATCAAACTACAAGTCTAAAATTTAATCATATTTTTAAAATAAAAAAGTCTAAAAGATAATTTTCCTTCAGAAAAGTAAAAGTGCAGTTTTACCAAAAAGTTGAATATAATAATTTTTAAAGTGTACATAAAATAAATCACAAGAATCTTTTAAGATTTTGTTATCAGTTGGAGTGAGGATTAACTATCAATATTTTATTTAAGGTGACATTTTAAATTTCATCAGCATACAGATTTTGAACAATAATTCACATTATTATAATGTGTGTATTCTTCAAGAATCAAAATAATCACAAGAAAAAACTTGAATTTTTGACCCTAAAATTTAAGTGTCTGAATCAAGTCAGCATTCTAGATTACATGAACCTATTTTTATATGTACATGACAAATTTCTTTTCATTGGTGCTATTTTGAACATTAGAGAGATTGGAAATATTTTTAAATTCATAAGCAAATCAGTTACATAAAGTTTCCTGGTCAGATAATCATTGTTCATGAAAGTTGGGGTCATGAGATGCTTCCATCCTAGCAAACAACAATGATCTAGAGTATTGACTAAGCCTTTGAATAACCATGTCAACTAGGGTTTTCATATTAAAGTCACTGCAAAATTATGAATTATTTTCATTTGAGTATTTAAAGTATTTTAAATGAATAAATTATCTATAATCTATATATCTACCATCTATCATCTATCTACATATCTATCTATCTATCTATCCATCTGTCATCTATCTTTTATCTATCTAGCTATCCACGTACCATACATCTACCTACCTATCATCTATTCTTCCATCATGATGCCATACACATCTCTGTGTCTGCCTTTTGGTCCATTAACTTGGAGTCAGATACATTAATTCTCCCTTCTAATCATCTCAGGAAGGATCATGGGGAAATTGGTTGGCACTTTGTTAGCACATCCAAGAAGCAAAGGTCAATTGGCAATCAGGCAATAAACGTCTTAGACATAGGGCACAAGCTTGGCGGATTTCATCTTGCGCTCAAGGGTACACTTTATCCTTTTAATTTAAACCAGATCAACCATATTTATCCAGAAAAAGCCACAATATATAAGTTCATCAAAAGCAACCAAACAAATGTAATATCATGATTATAGCAAATCGTCATTATGAATTAAAGTATATAAAATCTAATTTTAGGTCTATAAGGAAATATGAAAACATCAAAGAAAAAATCATTTCACTATAAGATCAAACTATGGCTTCATGTACTTTGTTGGATAAGCAAATATCATGCTAATTATTTATAAATATTCATAATATTTATAAAATAAGTGAACTTACTACAAATGTAATAACTGAGGTCCAAATAATTCTATATAATAGAACTCCTTGTTGCTGTTTATCGTTTGTTACTATTGCATTTTAGAACCCCAGAACAATCAATTCTGACATAAGGTATTATTTTATAGTACTTTAAAGAAAGAGTTGGTAATAAAAATAAAGCCAAAGTAAGGAATTTTAAATAAAAGTTTGTTTCCTTAAAAACATGTCACCATTTCCCATGCTCAGAGACACATGCCTGCAATTATGAATGGTATACTAAATGAAAGTATTGTGAGAACAAATAGCTGAGAGCCTCCTACCAGTAGTTTTCATTTTACAACCTTTTCTATTCTTTATAATCTCCTGTTTATCTGCAAATGACATCTAAGTAGAAAGACCCAATAACTGTTAACTAATATCTTTTTCATGTCTGACTATGTGTGACACTCAAAAAAGTGTCCGTTTCTGCCCCCTTACTTAAAGCATTTACAAGTCATTGATGCATTTTGAATGTGTCATGCAAGGTGCCAGTTTAACTATGCCCTGCAGTTTTACAGAGCTCAGTGTTCCCTAGTTTAAATTAATGATAACTTTGCCAGAAGTCTTATTAAAATTGCTTCATTCAACCAATAGGTAAAGTGTTTCATATTTCATTAACATCATGCTAAGTGATTATAATAAAATCTTTATCAGAAGGTATATTGCTAAAAGAGATGTAGGCTGTCAAATAATAGGAGATCTAGTAATGAGATACCACCACAATAATCTACATTATATTATTAGAAGGACAGAATTATAAAGAAAACAATTACATTGTTATGCTTAGGATTTTCTATACAATTACAATAGCATTTTCTTTTTTAAAAATAATATTTTGATTTGCTCTTTGAAAATTTCACACATGCATACAGCATATTTTAATCCTCACCACCCCCTCCCTGTCGATAAGCCTCCAGCTGCTTCAAGAAGCTCCCCCCAACACATCTCCGCCCAACTTTGTGTCCTCTTCTTTTAATTACTATCTCACAGACTCCAATTAGTGTTTGCCTATGTGCATGGGTGTGGCCACCCACTAGGGCAGGGGCAACCTTTCAGAAGGCACAACTACGAAGAAAAGTGAATCTCACTCAGAAGTCAACAAGTGCCAGTAGCATTTTAGCTGGAGGTAAGGCTGCCTACAATAGTATTTTTCAGATAACTGAAGTAATTTATTGAAAACATACGTTTCTTATTTTTTATGTAAGGTAAATTATCACTATATACTACAGGATGATTTGAAACCATGATTCTGCCTCATCTAACATCATGCTTAGTAGTAACTTGTTTATTATTACTCATCATAACCACGGATAAACTCTCCTCTGGGTAAAACACAGCATACGCAGCACTGAATAAACTCCAAACCAACCAACCAAGACAATTATTTCATTATTTCATTTGTTTTTGTTTTGACCCCCCAAATTTATTCACTATATATGATATACATTATATATAAATTCAATATATATTATATACAAATTTGCTATATATGTGTGCATATATATATATATATATATATATATATATATATATATGCCTTTGAGCTCATGGAATTTTCTTGATGAATAATTTAACTTTAAATAAGTTATCAATGATAGTCTTATAAAGAATAAAGTATTGAAATAACTCAAAGAATCATAATTTCTCTGCCAAAATGTATTAATGCCTAGTTGTTTGAGTTTGGGTAGACATTGATTTTCCTTTTTTCTTAAAATAACACTCTTCTGTTACAGATAAGTGTGAGACAGGAATTAAAGTGTAGATCATGGAAAGTGTAGTTAGTTGGTAACCATAACGAGAATACTCATGGATGCTACTATACCCAGAAGAGGAGATAGTGTGGAATTTACTATTTTCTGATTTGCATGCACTTGAAATCTAGCCCATATTTCTACATCTTACTCTTTACAGATATATGTAGGTGCATTTTTCCTACTTCTTATAATATGTTTACAATAATAATAAAGAGACTTGAATAACATTTATGATGCCCTGTCCTCTGGATAACTGGTTTATTATTTCAATAGTACATACTGTCACACAGCATGTGAGTACCACAAATATTTCCTTGAGAGAATCTACTATTGGCAGAAGTGTGGTGAATAACATAAATAAAATATGAATAAAAAACCTTATCACAAGGCAGATGGTTGTAGCACACCCCTTTAGTCCCAGCATTCGGGAGGCATAGGCATGATAGATCTCTGTGAGTTTGAAGCCAGCCTGGTCTACAGAGTGAGTTCCAGAACAGCCAAGGCTACATGGAGAAACCCTGTGTCAAAAAACAAACAAACAAACAAACAAACAAACAAACAAAAACAAAACCCTTATCACATAAAGATAATGAAGTGACAAACAGGAAATTCTATGAGTTATTTCATCTTGTATGCAAGGGAGATGTTCATGTTTCAAAGGACCATCAATGTAGAGACTCTCCTCTATGTATTTAGATTACTTCTGAAGGAAATCAAGACCAGGAAGAAAAGCCCAAACCACACACAACCTTGGAAAGCAATGTTTGGCTATATGTAAGTCTTTAGTAGGAAGATTTTGATTCTCAGATTTTTTTTCTCCCTTGGTGCTCAAAGACAAGCAGCATATTGAAGTCCTGCCATGAAGATGACAGGAGATTTCATTCCTGTAAACTGAAACTCCATAGAAGAAAAGTATTTGTGTCTACAGGAACATCCAACGGTGAACATAACTGTATAATATAAGCACAACTACTAAAAATATCAATGCTTATTTTAAAGCATGATTCAAGCATATTCTTTCTAAAATCAAGAGAAGAATTCTCCTCATTATGACATAGATTTCAAGGGGCAGAGTGCAGTGAGAATATTTCGGCGAATCAGTGGTGTGCCCTAAACACAAATAGCCTGCTCACCTATCCCTTAGTTCTTAGTTGTAGGTGCCTTGGAGGAAAATAATCAGAAAAGTGCCAACCTGGGGAGGAGCTTGAAGACCAGTGAAGTAGGTAATAATTAGAAATGTGAAAATGTCCCTGGATTATTAAAATATAACTCTATTTTTATAACACTATCTGGTGAATATGGAGAGTGTTTTAAGACATAGTAAATATCTGAATGAATTAACAAGTGCTCATTCTGTTCTCATAGAAAAAATCAAAATAGGTGAAGCTATTTTAACTCACTCAGCACTTAGAATCTCCATGAAAATGTACCAAATTGAAAAATTCCTTAATCTAACATTAACATCTGTACTAAATATAATCTGTCAACTGTTCAAGTGAGTACTGAAATAGACACAGGTATTTTGCATCTACAGTGGCAAACTTTCAAGAATTTTATATATACATAATGGAAATATATTTGTTATTCATTTAAATTTTTATAGGTTCAAGGAAATTATGTGGATTTATTTTTACTTTATCATTAAGATTAATTTAAACAAATTAAAAGTCTTATAGACATTGATTTGCCATCTTTCTATCTGAATATATGTTCAAATGTTTTTTTCTCTGCAGCCAGGCCTATTCATTTGTTTGTTTGTTTGTTTGTTTGTTTTTGTTTTTTCGAGACAGGGTTTCTCTGTGTAGCTTTGGAGCCTATCCTGGCACTCACTCTGGAGACCAGGCTGGCCTCTAACTCACAGAGATCCACCTGCCTTTGCCTCCCAAGTGCTGGGATTAAAGGCGTGCACCACCAACACCCCACCTACCAGGCCTATTCTTTAGTTCTCTCCCCTTAGCCCCTTAAGTGCTGGGGTTTTCAGTGATTAAATGTCTTTCAGTATACACAGTCAAAATGATACTTCTATTCTCTTTTATATTTCAATAAAATATATTATTCATATTAATTAATGCCAAATACTATGTAATATCTAGTTCTAGTTAAACTCATTTGGAAGATGAATATTGCTAACTATTCACAGGTTAGGTTTTTACACAAAAATATCATAGAGTCACAGGATGGGGAAAGTCTTATGTACATTTTAAAATCAACGCGTTTAATATAATATTAATTCTAAAGTAGTTACAAAGATAAGCAATTCAATCATTTCTTTTAAAGTCTTTACAGCCTTATTTTGTTTAGTGAAACCAGAGTAGACACTCAACTTTCTCTAATATGTGCTTATTGAGTGCTGGTCTTTCAATGAGTTGTCTCTTTCTTGTCAGAAGTATCAGAACAGGAGAGTACCCAGCACTCAGGAGCTGAGGCAGGTGGATCTCTGTGATTTTGAGGCCAGTCTGGTCTACAGGACAAGTTACAGGACAGGCTCCAAAGCTACACAGAGAAACCCTGTCTCAAAAAAATAAAATGAATAAATAAAATTTTAGCTGGACAATGATGGCTCATACCTTTAATCACAGCACTTGGGGGGGTGGGGAGCAGAGGTATCTCAGTGAGTTCTAGGTCAGCCTGGTCTACAGAGTGAGTTCCAGGACAGGCTCCAAAGCTACAGAGAAATCCTGTTTCAACACCCACCCCCCAAGAAAGAACTGTAGAGTAACTAACTGCATATGAGAAGTAAGATGTCACAGCAAACATAAAACAATACTTATTATACATATTTTCTTAATTCCCAGTAAAAGGAAAATGATGAATTTGAGTAATAACTTAAAGAACAGCATGATTTGAACAGAATGGAAGAAGAAAGATTGTCAGTGTTCCAGGGTCTAAAAAAGCAGAATTATTAAAAGCAATATTGACCTTTTAAGAAGAAATTTGAATAAATGTCATTTTTTACCAAGGAAATTTGTTTAATTTATTTCAAAGTGCAGTCATATAAAAGTTAATGATAGTTATTTATACTCAAGAGTGGTGCTATCACCAGAAATACTAACATCACCAAAGATACTATGTGTCTTACACATCTCATAAGGTATATGCAAAGCTCAGTGCATTTCTGGAGTCACCACTCCTCTCATTCTGGAAGTGAGATGAGGCACTGAGGAAGAACTGTCCTCAAGCTGAAATGGCACACAGATTGGGGTTTAGAAAGCCCAATACTCAATTTTCTGGGAACAAAACCAGAAAGTCCCATGGCCACTTGTGTCTGGAGTTGTCTCTGCCCCAGTCTCATCACTTTCATCCTGGAACAGAGTGATTTTGTAGACCCTGTTGTGCATATAGTAGAGACCGGATGCTGAGAATGAAGCTAAGAAGTGACTGAAGAACAGCAAGAAAATGGTCTGGGTGTTCTGCAACAGCGAGGCTTCTACTGAATTTGAAAGCATCTCATGATTGGCTTAAAGATTATGGGGAGAAAAGAGCAACTAGCAGTGATGTGTGGTACAGCTTAGAAGGAGATGAGAGGAATCTGAGAAAGAGAAAGCGGCTAATAGTCTTCCCAACAAGGAAAGCTGAAGATCGCATGCTAAGAGTTACCTTACTGGATCTTTTCCAACTCTTCCTCATTAGCATTGTCTGTAAATGAAATAAAGCACTTCATTATCTTCATCCAGTACAGAGCAGGGCAGCCATTGTTTGTTAGGGGACATGTAACATTTATTAGCCCTTTAAATAGCAAAATGTTTCCAGCAACACAAGACTGCTTCACACACACACACACACACACACACACACACACACAGTGGGGTGGGGGAAATTAAATGGAGGGAGAGTGGAGGGAGGGAAGGAGAGAGAGGAGAGAGAGAATCTTTAACGTCCAAACAGTTTCTGCTGAGAGATCACTTGCATTATTCTTTGTATGAAGAAGTTCGACAGTATATTTTAAATATAATAGAAGACTTGGAATTTGAATTAATTAATTAATTGTGAATGAAGAGTGCAAATTGACCTTCAAGGTTGTGCCTTTTGGAGGTGCTGGTTAGGGATATACTTGACTTAATTGGGTATATAGCATTTTTTCTTCAACCGACATTTAAAGCCTATTGCTTTGCCACATTATGGAAACATTTATACATTTAACTGTATCATTGTCTACAATGTTCCAAACTCAGAAAAATGACCGCTTAATTTGTTTTTACTAAAATGTATCCTTTATAATATTCTGTTTATGCCACAATGAGAGGTTGGCTTGGCTAAATGTTTTAATTAAGCTTCTGGAGATTTGTTACAAGTGTTTTTAAGACCATTGGTCTCTTGCATTTGCAGAAAGCAAAACATAAAGAGCCCCAAATTTAAATAATTCTCCTATTTACTATTAAACATTTCCCTGAGGCACCTACATGTAAACCTTCCTCTTTGCCCTACCATGTCTTATGGTTGTCTTTAAGGCAGATGAAGAGGAAAGTGGAGAATGTTTGGGGGATACTGTGGTTCTAGAGAAGCTTAGAATGTCAGTGTTAGGGAACTACATCAATGATAAGAGTTCCATCTCTTTCATCAGAACTCACTATGAAGAAGATCCATTCTAGAAAACACTCATGCACTCATGCCTCATGAAACTACAGAAAATACTTCACATAAGATTAAGCCATTTTCTGAGGCTTTCGATGTCAGCCCAAAATTCCTCAGTTGTTCTCTGTCACATATTTACAGTGATAAACATTGTTTTGTCTATTTTGAAATTTGATTTCTCTCCTAGTAAATATGATATTCCATAAAAAATATTAAGCCATTTTTGACCTGAAGGGGGAATGTAATTATGTAGCAACTTTAGAGTAGGAAATAGAATGGTAACATTCCCAAAGACAGGTCCTATGTTGCTTTCAATTATTCTATTGACCCAAACATTTCTGAAGATTATAAAAATACACTTCTCTGATTTTCAAGTAAAATTGGGAAACAACAAATCATTTTTATCAAATACTAGAAAACAGATAGTTTATATTTTCTAAGTGCTAAGGTCCAATTCATTCTGAAGCACTACATCCAATCACTAGGTTGAAGAAACAGACATGGTGGACATCTAATAGAATATTGATGTTAGGTGAGTGATTTTCATTATGAACAACAATAACATGATCACATTCTCCATATCACCAAAGGTCATGTGCAACCAAATTCTTTAGTGGTTAACCATACAACAGCTCCCCAGTCAAAAGTCCAATAACAAAGGTTTGATTATGCATTTGATTATGACAATTTTTAGAGACAGCATTATGAGTCAAAACAAGTAAAAACAATTAGAATAAAGAAATAAAGATTAAAACACCTTAACTAGTGGTCATTTATCAGCATCATTAAGCATCTAAGGATCCTATAAAATTGATTCTGTAAGAGGTATTGGGCTATGAAAGCAGGATAAGAATATTAAGAAGGGTGGACTGTCTTGGCAACATTGACAACATTTAGGGTCACATGCTTCTGCACAGAACAGCTGAAACAGTGCACACAATTCACTTCTGATATAGAAAACAGAACAAAATACAACTCTGCTTTTTCTATGTCTCTCAAATTTTGGTTGTATTTTTCAACTGGGAAGCTGATACAAGGAAAACAGCCATGATTTGGCAGCTACAGGGCCAGTTCATTCTCCTGAATCAGTATCAAAAATTCTGCTGTAGATCTGCTGTAGACTGTCAAAATGGCCCCAAATTTTATAACAAAAATTCTGCCTCATTAGCCAAACCTATTAGCTTATCAATTTACGAAATGCCCCACACAAAGTTCTTTTTCCATTTTTTGATACTTCGGTTAAAGAAGACTCTATTGCAGTAATTCAGTAGAAAGGTTAAAAAAATAAACAAATGAACTCAATAAATGAAGTATTGATGTGGCCATTCTTGATAACTATGAAATCTATTAAAGAAGAAAGGTCAGGGAATGTTAAAGATAAAAAACAAAGTAAATTCTGGAAATACAAGATTTAAGTTTTGCTCAATGGTTGTAACTTCAGCTAAGAAACATATGAATTAGGTTTTTAACGTGTCAGTGTTTATTAATACAGCACAATTTAGGTTCTTCATTAGCATTTCAACCTTCCTTGAAGCCAAAATAAGGAATAAGTGATGTAAAAATATGGTCAATGATAGAATTGTAAAGCAACTGCTTTAAAAAACTTTTACAATCTCATTTTAACTTCCTTTTGTTGTGATTTTTAATATATTATTCTGCTAATATGCATACAAAAAAGCACAGAACAGATAGATAGTATACACTTCTTATAAAGCATACACATTCAACATTTCATAAATAGATGTCTTCAAACATTATATGAAAGTTATAAGACATATCAAAGTTAATGTATAAAAATTGTTTTTAACTCATCAAAGGCAACATAGTATCAATTCATATGTTTCTATAGATTTTCTAATTTTCAACCTTAGCCAAGGATGCATATCTCTATGTTATCAAAGAGAGTGCATAACACAAATTAACTCACTTTTATGTCATAAATTCTCCAATGAAGAAAGCTTTGGATTGAACTCTGCTAGAAAAAGAGCCAGAAAGAACTCAAACACACTGTCAAACAAAAATACCACATATAGGACACACATGTATGTATAACATACTTTTTCAGATTCAAAACAGAACATGCAGTCTAAACATAAATGATAGGTGTGCCAGGCAGCCAGCTACAAGCTGCCCATGGAGGCTTTGGCTTCTTAAACACACACAAAAAATGCTGGGGACTCAAAAATAGATGTATACATATCTGTCCACATCTGGAAATTTTAAAAATACACTCAATCATGTATTCAATGCAGATTTTTATATTGGCAACTATGAAATAAATTTGCTTGTAGTCTTTCCACATATCTTAAATTGCTGTAATTAGATGTTATGTGTTGTCAAGGTTTTAGTAAGTGGTCTGATTGGTTATTTAACTTATTCTTCGATTGACTGATTTCCAGAAGTGGCAAGCCACACAAGAAGAAATCATGTCAACTGCATTATTCATGGAATACATTGTCAGTATTTAATGGTGCATATTCAACTCACAAAACAGCTGGTTTAGAAGTCTTAGGGCTCTATGATACTAAGTACGCTGTATATCCAGTTCTTCCTGACTGTAAGTATTCCACTTCCTACTCAAATGTTAGGACATATTTGTTAAAGCTTTAGAAACTCATCTCATCCTTTGTCTGTTTTAATTCATGTAAAATATTTAGCAAGCATTTGTAAATAGAGATAAAAAATGTGTTGTTGTTGAACTAAAGTCTCTGTCCCAAAAGCCCCAAATACATCATTTCTGAGCTCTTAAACAAAGAGAACTGAAACCTTCTTCTCATGTTGTTGTGTATGGAGGAGCAAAGTCACCCTCCACTCCCTCTCTATGCATCATTCACAGTGACAGAGACTATGGGGCATCCCACCATTGATAGTTACAGGGTTTAAGTCCGAATTTCTTTTTGAGTAAGAGCTGTTCCTGTGTAATTTGTGCAAGTTCAACATGCCAATTTCACTGAAGTGGTATGTTCTACATTCAGAATGTATCCCAGATTACACTTTGCTAGTATGAGAAGGACAATACAGCTAAGCATTAAAACACTAATTTTAAGATTTACCAAAGGAAGTTACTTCATAATTTAATCATGACATAATGGACTTTGTAGCAACCACAATGACTTGACTTTTAAAGTTAGAATAAAAATAACATGAGAATACCACCCCCATTCTTTGAAGCATTCCTTCAAATTATCACAGACACACCTCTAAGACATTGAACAACCACTAGGTACAGGATGCTAGACTAGGATTTAAGAAATGCCATTACAAAACCATTTTTGCAGACTTACAGATGTACTATTATAATATATATGTAAAGAATGTACCTTATACATATGCCACTCCTCAAGAGGAAATTATATAAGATGAAGGTGACGTGAAATTTTGGCAACACAGACAACACAATGACAGATTGGACTTGAGAGGCAAACTGTGGAGGAGTTTATGTGACTAGAAGCTATAAGTGAGAGAACATATGCTGCTTGTTGCAAAGCTGTTAATTGGGAGTTTCCATTTATTGTTGAAACAACTCTTTCAACAGTTAAAAAGGTAAGTGACTTAAAGAAGTTTGGTAAATAAGCAATAATATTTTTAATTAATATACACACTACATATATTTACAAACCCTGGGATGTTTATATAGCATGTATACATTGTCGTTCAAATCAGCATAGCTATATCTACAAGCATTTATCATTTGATGGAAATATTTAAATTCCTTTCTATATGCAGCATATTATTTATGGCTATAATCACCCTACTGTGTGCCAGTACATCAGAAGTACTTGCTTCAAATTGTCATTTTCTCATTGACGAATCCTTCCCATCCTTCTCTCCCACAAACTGAATCACCATTCTACTCTCCAGTTTTATGAGATAACTTGGTTCTAAACATGAGTGGGATTAGTATGTGTTCCTTATCTTCATTAATGTCCAGTTCCATCCACATGACTGTAAAAGGCAGGACTTCATCCTCTTTGTAGTTGATTACTAACTATTGCACTATGATTTGGTTCAGAATTTTAAAACTTAGAAAGTCCTGTTGCTTAATATAACTGGACACAAAGAGCTTGAACAGGTATCCATAGAACAATTCTTTAGGTCAAATAAAAAGCAAAATCTCAAAAAATTCTATGCATTTATAGGCATACATTTAAAAATTCATATTTCAATATAATATAGGGTATTAGAATATCTGAAATACCATATCCCAGTAGACTTGCCTATTTTCTCTATTTTAACTTTCTCCATCCACTATCTTGGCTCTCTACTGCCAAGCACATGCTTTACTGTTGATCACAACCATGAGGATGAGTTAGGATAGCCACTGGGCTCACTCTGCTCTCCCTCCTGGGGTGTGACCAAGGTCAGGATGAGGAGTCCAGGAGTATCACATCCAGAGGCTGACTGTGGTGTTGCTCTGGAGCCCTGGCTTAGTTCTACCTGAAACATTTGTTTCTCTGAAGAGGGACAAGGGGAATTAGTAACAGGATGGAAGAATGCACCATTTCCCATGTGGGCAGCAGAATAATCCAGCACAAATGGAGACTCTGAAAGTAGAAGGCATGGAGTAGGGCAGTGAATACAAGCAGCAAGGAAATTGCTCAAATACAAATAGTCAAAATAATTTGAGTTATGGAAATAGCATAATAGTTTTTAGGAGAAAATCTTCATGTCCAAGGTGAGTGTGGCTAGAAATAAACAATGAAGAGAAGGAAATAAAGATAAATTAAATGGGTTTTTGATGAATAAGTTTTCTATTACTCATTGATTTCCTTCACATATGTAAGAAGTCACTGATGGTCAGTTTTTAGTTGCTATGATTTTTTTGTAGTTAGAAATGCATGACATCTGTGATGTAAGCTTTGGAAGACACTGAGGTTGGGGAGTGGGTTCCAGGAGTGTTGAAAATAAATAATGTGAGAAGAATCTTTGTCAGTGCTTGCATTTCGTTCCAATTCAGAGTAACTTAGTAACTTCTTTGTTGCTACCTTGATAACCTACTCAATCCCTTGAGTCCTCAGGTTGATGCTAGGGTATTTAAAATGGTTCTTTTAATGGAGAAATTTTCCTGACTACCCATCATCAAATGACCGGCAGCCACACCATCTAAGTCTAATAATACTGCAAGTATGGGTGGTCCAGGGATACATGGGACTTTGGGCGCCAGTTATCTACATTTATGAAGTGCTGCTCTGAATTAAAATAGCAAAGAACACCAACACAGGAATATTCTGTCACTGAATTTTCTTGGCTTGTTTTTATCCTCTTGCAGGCATACCTGTCAATCCCATCCATCTCCCCTCTGAGGGCTCTAATTAGAACCTTTTCATCTTTCATGTAGGCTTTGTGCAATAGCTTCCTAATCAGAATCCATGCCTTTAACACGTTTTCTAACGTATGAAAAGAGATAAGATTATTTTACAGGCAAATACAGTCAATTTCCCATTTGCAGACCTTGCCAAAATGTTTCATTGCTATTTGGATAAAGGTCACAAATCTTACCATGGACAATGTGCCCTCCACAGTCTAGGCATCTGTCTTCCACTCTGTACCATGGCTGCCAGTCTTTACTCTGTCTCCCATAAGCTCCTCTATCTCTTCAGTTCTTGGAATGTAGTGTGCTTCTCTAGCCACAGCGTCTTTGTATGTGTTCCTTCTTCTTCCTCAAATACTTCTCTCCTTGAGTTTTGTTTGTCTTTAATTCCTATCAATACTTCCTACCTCAGTTTTCACATGACTTCCTTAGAGAATCCTAGGCCCACACTGATTGGGACAAATTTCCTGTTTTTCTGTTCTTTCTAGGTATGTGTTTTTCTTTCATAACACCAAACTAGTTGTCACCTTCTTTTGTCTCAGTGAAGCACTGATGTATCCTAAGTGCCAGCATAGGAGCTGCCTTACAGTAGGCTTCAGGTGAACATCTGAATTATTTAAGTAAACTATAAAATGAACATTTAGAATGTACTCCCAATGATTGACTAGCCATCTAGAACTTACTTCCTGGTTTCTGTAACTGGTGACTTCTAACTGATGGACTTTCCCTGTAAATGACAACATTCTTTGAGAAACTTTTCCTCAGCTATCCCTCCATCCCATAAGCTATGAGTACTCACTCAGCTATACCATGTCCTCACAGCAGGTGCTATGTATACCCATTCACACCATGTCCTCACAGCAGGTGCTATATGTTCTTAGTCATACCATGTTTTCAAGCAGGTGCTGTAGAGACTCAACCACACAATGTTTTCACAGCAAGTGCTATGTGTACTTAGTCACACTTTTTTTTCACAGCAGGCACTATGTATTCTCATTCACACCATGTTCACACAGAAGGTGCTCTATATACACATTCACACCATGTTCCCACTGCGGGCACTATGTGCACTTGGTCACACCATGTTCACACAGTAGGTGCTATGTGTGCTTAGTCATACCATGTTCACACAGCAGGTGCTACATATACTAATTCACACCATGATCTCACAGCAAGGCTATGGGTACTTAGTCGCACCATGTTCACACAGCAGGTGCTATGTATCCTCATTCACACCATGTCCTCACACTATGGCTATGTATACTCAGTCACACCATGTTCACACAGCAGATGCTATGTGTACTAAGTCACACCATGTTCACACAGTAGATGCTATGTGTACTCATTCACACTATATTCTCACACTATGGCTATGAATGCTCAGTCATACCTTGTCCTCACAGCAGGTGATATGTATACTTTGTCACACCTTGTTCTCACAGTAGGTGCTATATGTACTCATCTACACCATGTTCGCATAGCAGGTGTTCAGTGTACTTAGTCACACCAGGCCATATTCTTCCTTGGCTACCACTCTGTCTGCACACATGTATATGCAGTCATACCATGTCACCTTCTACCTCACCAGCATCCATCTGTACATGTGTACAGCAGTCACACAAGGCCATGGTCTCATAGTAGGTGCCATGTGTACTCAGCCACACCATGCCACACATTCCTCCTCAGCTACAACTCCATCTGCACACAAGTATATGCAGCCCTACCATGCTATCTTCTCACAGCAGGTGCCATGTAGTAAGACTTGTTAATATTTGAAAAAGTAGGTTTTCCCTAGTAAATAAAGTTTTAGAATAATGTACATGACCTTGTTTGCCAATCGATTAATTTTTATGAATAGAAAGAAATTCTTCTTAAAGGGGTGAATTTTCTTTGGTGAGTTTAAAAAAAAAACCTTAAATTTTTGAAGTTGGGATGCACTATTCTTAGCCATGGTCTTGATTAAAATGTTAGCCATATATTTAATAAATAACATATACCAACTTGAATGGCACATTATTTTTTTAAACAGGAATATAGGCATTACTGAAAGAGCTTTTTGGGGAGCCCCCAACAATTATACATCTATGGCAAATTGTGGCAGAACTACACCAGCAAGCACACAGAAGTGAATCACAGAGGTACACTGGCAAGCGCACTGATATGGATCACACCAGACACTTCTCAGGTTACTCCAATAGTGTGGAAGTCACAGCTTCCTCTGCAGCTTCATTTCTCATAGCAGCATGGTGTGCAAGGAAGTACAAATAGTACTGAGATGTGAGAAGTATCATGGAAGCCCATCAAAAACATGAAGAATACACATTTATTCAGTAAACAATCACCAGAAAGCAGAAACTCTGTTATAATTTCACCTTAGTTTCCTTGTCATGACACATTTTGGCAATATAGTCAAAAATAGTAGAGTCGTGGGCATCTCCATGGGAATTCCAAATATTCAATTCACTAATCAATGTATTCCCTGAAAGAATGCCTACAATAAAACATGTCTGAAAATGATTAATAAAATTATAAGGGATGTAAATCTTCTTATTTACAACAAGAGGTTCTGATCTGGAGTATGAGACAGGAAAATTCAGTTGAAAAGACAAAATGAGCATGGATGAGTTCTAGTTCTACCCAGGTACTCACAGCAACCAAGAGTGGGCTAGAGTTTCATGTGCATCTGCCGTTATCCCTCTATCTCCTGAGAAGGTTCTCTGCATATGAGCAAGTGTGAGCAAGAAGAGCTCTGGAAGACTTACCACATCCCTGGGTTCTCCTTCCTTAGGGGTAAGGATGACTGACAGCAAAATGATTCCAAGGTCATGGTCAGGGTAATGGGGATCTTTCAGAGTTAAGGATACATCCGTGGACCTGTGATATATAATATTTAGATTAGAAATAGTCATTGAATGAATAATCCCCAAATTATTTTAATCAATAAATCACTGTTCAAGAAAGTTTTTACTCTTTTGATTTCTTAGTACAGTTTTTGTTTTCAAAATAGTGTTGTATTAAATCATCTAGTAAGCTTCATGTCTGTGGAGGTGCTTGAATTCATTGGGCAAATTTCTTCACTTTCTGAGGTTCCACAGGGTTGCTGAAAGAAACAAAACTATTCAAAGATCTATGAATCCCCTTTATATGACCTGTGAGCTCACAAGGAGAAGTCCAGCTCTTTTTTGTACTTGAAGCCCAGCAACTGAAAGTCATTTATCTCTACCACTCTTAGTTATGTGCCTTTTTATTTAAACAGGTAATTATTTAAAATAAACAAACGTGAAGAGGAAGTATATAAAATATAACTTGCTTCACGTATTTTATGCATATATTTTAAGGGAACATATAATTATTTGAAAGAAAAGCAGTGCTGGTTGTTGGTGGTGCATGCCTTTAATCCCAGCACTGGGGAGGCAAAGGCAGGTGGATCTCTGTGAGTTCAAGGCCAGCCTGGTCTACAGAGCAAGTGACAGGATAGGCTCCAAAGCTACCCAGAGAAACCCTTTCTCGAAAAACAAAAAACAAAAACAAAGAAAAAGAACAGCAGATATTTAAAATAATGCTTTTGGTTTGGGACTTGTGAACCTGTGCCCAAAACAATAACAGAAATATTACTTAGAGTTGGACAATGAAGAATTTATATTTTGATTTGGATAAGTATTTCTGAGGAAGAGAGGATGAATAATTTAGTATACACAAGTCACTTTTAAGAAGTAAAGAAATTAAGCTAGACATTGGTGGCTCACCCTTTAATCCCAGAACTGGAGAGGCAGAGGTAGGCCGATCTCTGTGAGTTTGAGGCCAGCCTGGTCTACAGAGTGAGTTCCAGGACAACCTTCAAAGCAATACAGAGAAACCACAAAAAAAGAAGTAAAGAAAGTAGACATTTAATTGAGAATGCATAGATAACATCTTACTTGCCTATTGCAATTAATACTGAACAGACAGGGCTCATGAGCCACCACAAACCAGTTTCTGTAGAACATGGAACACTAAACAAAAGAATCATAGGATGCTTGGCAATAAAACATCTTTTCTTGTTTTCTTGTTCATCCAATTTTTTGTTGTGCTCACAAAGAGAGCACTGAGTACATAGTAAGTATCTCGTGGTGCTCTGGGTTTTAGTAAAAACCAGAGATCAAAACCAAGGGAATTCCTGTGTCCACAAAACTTCAATTTTAGTAGTTTAGTTCTGATATGGTGAATAGACATTTAGGTTAAATACGGCCCAAGTGAAAAATTTCAGTCTTATCTATCAGTTTTCATTATTTTTCTGTTTTGTGTGATTGATTGTGTGTGATTGATTGTGTGTGTGTGTGTGTGTGTGTGTGTGTGTGTGTGTGTGTCTTGAAGTTCACCTCTGAATAATCTGTGGATGAGTGGTGGGGATTAGAACTGGGTGGAGGAGTGGATTAGATGTCTCTATGCTTCTAAAGTGCCCTGCCAAATGACTTTCTCACACATCCAGGATTATAGAACATAGACAATTTTTAATGTGAGTATCATGGTACCAGGTACTTTGTCACATGATATTTAATACATTAAGTTAAGGTATTATCATATGTGGAAATGTGAACTATTTTGTCATATCATAGGTTTAATCAAATCATATGCAATCTGTCTGCAAATTGTTTTCAACATTAATTTAGCTATAAGTAATCATTACAATTTGATAGCAACAAGTGGTCTTTATTAATTATTCATGTATATATGTATATGTATGAGTGATTGTGTGCATGTGTGTCAGCAGGGTAGTGATGGTGCTGGAATACAATTGTGAGTGTAGTAGACGCTAGGTGTTGATGACAGGCATCTTCTTCAATCACTGCCAACTTAAACTTTTGAGCCAAGGTCTCTAATTGGACCACCAATGAGGCCTTTCACCTACTTGTTTAGGCTGGCTGGCCCATGGGCTCCAGGAATCTACCTGTTTCTAGCTCTTCAGTACTGGCATTATAGTTGTGTATCACTGTGCACAACTTGTTTCATGGATTCTAGAGATCAAAACTCATGTCTTACCCTTGTACAAACATTTTGCGATCTAAGCTGTATCCCAATATCAACTTGTCTTTCTAAACAAAAGTGTATTTGGTATTGTAGTGTATTGATGCATTATATACATATTTGTGGTTGAAATTTGATTAGATTCCTTTTCATATAGTGAATACTTATAAAATAAATCAAAATTTTTCATTAATGCTGGAGTGACCACAATTCCAGATCTTAAGATATATTACACAGTGATAATAATAAGTACAATATGGTACTGCTACCCAGACAAGCATGTAGACCAATGGAACAAAATTGAAGAGCTAAACATGAGCACATATAACTTCAGCCACTTAATATTTGATAAAGACACCAAAATCATACAATGGAGAAAAAGCATCTTCAAGAAATGTTGTTGAGAAAATTGGATGTCCACATTCAGAAGAATGAAATTAGATCTGTATCTATCACCTTCCACAACGACTAAATCCAAATTCATCAAAGACTTAAACATGAAGCCTGAAACACTGAAACTGCTAGAAGAAAGCATGCACAGGACCCTACATGATACAGGTGTAGGAAAAGACTTTGTAAATAAGACTCCATGTGGCAAGAATTAGGGACAACCATTGATAAATGGAACTCATTAAACTAGAAATTTCTTCACAGTTAAAAATATCAGTCTAGTGAAGAGGAAGCCCACAGATTAGGAGAGTCTTTGCCAGCTATACATCTGATAGAAGACTAATATTCAGCATATACAAAGAACTCAAAAGCAAACAGTCAAAAAATGGTGCATTAGAAAAATGGGTCTGGGACCTGAATAGAGTTTTCAAAAGAAGAAATGACTAAGAGATATCTACCCCACATGTTCACCAGTCCCAGCAATAAGGGAAATGAACATAAAAACAAATTTGAAATTTCATTTTATTCCATTCAGAATGGCAAAAATCAATGGAACAACCAACAACACATGCTAAAGGGATGTGGGGAAAGGGGAGTCCTTTTAATTGTTGATGAGATTACTAACTAGTGTAGCCACTATGAAGATCGCTGGGGAAAGTTCTTAAAAAGTTAAGAAATAAATCTACCATATGACCCAGCTATACCACTCCTTGGCATATGCTCACTTGACATTCTACTCTGAAGATTCTTGCTCCACCATGATCATTGTTGCTTTATTCACTACGGATAGGAAATGGAAACAACCCAGATGCCCTACAACCAACAAATGGATAATGAAAATGCAGTACAAATGTGCTATTGAATGCCATTCAGCTGTAAAGAAAAATGAAATTATGAATTTTGCAGGTAAATGGGGAAAAGTAGAAAAATCACATTGAGTGAGGCAACCCACACCCAGAGAAAAATACTGCATGTTCTTTTGTATTGAAGGCTCCTAGCTCCACATCGTCTAATGTGAGTACATAGCCTGCAGTAACTACAGGCACTATGACAGTAAAATAGAATCATTGCTAGAATAGGTGGGAGGCTGGGGATCAATAGGGAAGGAAAAAGAAGAGTACAATTGATCTGATCAGGAAAATGGGAAAGGGAGAATCTTTTTAGGGATGAAGGAGTGAGGTAAATACAGAAGAAGGTGGGAGGAGGGTAAAGGGAATAGCATGATACAAATATTCTGATAGGGAAATGGGGAAAGTGGGGACTCTTTAGGGAAGGGGTAGGAAAGTAAATATAGAAAAATGGTAGGTATAATACATATAATTTCATGTATAGATATACATGTACAGATTTAATGAACTTTTCTCACCTGGGCTAAGAAACCACAAAACCACAACACCAGATATCAGAAGCCCTCTTTTGAGTGGTTGCCCAGGTCTGCACAAGAGACTACCCAAACACATAACCTATTGCTGTTGCTCTTGTTTTCCTCCAAGAGGTGGAAGGCTAAGCCCTTATTGCTGAAGACACCAAGCACTTCAGACACAGGGCCCAGAGACCTCTGAGATGGAACTGATCTGACAGCCTCTGTCTGAGAACTAGCTTTCATAGTACTAGAAGGAATGGTGCAAGATTCCCAAGAAGGGAGAGAACCAACAGTCCTACCTAGATATACCGATAAACCCATCAACAACTATCATAACATAATAACCCCAAGGTTGCTGGAGTAGCACACATTGCTTGGCACTAACCAACACCTCTTTAATTGGAATTAAGACTCATTCCATGGGGGATCTTCAAAGTCTGTCATATCATTTGGAGGAGGGCCTAGACCCTCCCCTGTGTGTCTAGGCTGAGAGAGTATCCCTCTATATGGATTGGGATCCCAACGTCCATTTGTGTACTAGGGATAAATACTGATCCACTACCAGTGACCACATAGATTAACCAGACCTCCAAACTGACATCCTCATTCAGGAGAGTCTGGAACAGTCCTATGCTGGTTTCTCAGCTTTCAGTCTGGGGTCCATGAATAACCTCTTGTTCAGGTCAGCTGTTTTGGTGGGTTTCTCCATCCTGGTCTTGATCTCCTACCCCATGGAAGGCCTCACTCTCCCCGAGGAGCAGAAAGGGGATGGGATAGGGGGGTTGTGGGGGACAGGGTAGGAGGAGAAGGAGAGGGAACTGGGATTGACATGTAAAAGAAGCTTGTTTTGAATTTTAAAAAAATAAAAGTAAAAAAATTAAATAAAAAAAGAATCATTAAAGAAAAGGAAGATTATGCCTGGAACTGAAAACCCAGCTAACTCCTCAGTGCTAATGAGTCACTGTTATTGGAGAAAATCTACAACCCCTAATTTACTAAAGCAGCATAATTCCTAATAACCTATAAACACTTACTCTTATACCCACAGACAATTGTAGTCTTCACGCTCATTAAGAAAACTTTTCTTTTCAATAGATGGGGGCCATTGTGAAAAGTCACAATCAATAAAAATGCAGAGTTCTAAAGTCCAGTCCCAGTGGATACATGTACAAAACACTCCTATACCTAAGGCTCAGGAAACATTGTGACAGAGAAATGGAAAATTTTAACATCCTGAAGATTGGAGAATTGGTTGTGAGATCGAGTCTCCTAGCAACATCAGAAGCTATACCCATAAATTCCTGTCAACATGATTACCCATGATCTTAACAAGGATGACAATTGTGAACATGCCAAACTGGAAAGAGAAATAACCCACAAGGCCTCAAACCTACACAAAAAACTGTATAAACAATGAAGAAAATCTGGAAACAGGAAAGAGCACACTGACTAGTTGTCCAGTGACAAATAGTCAGCACTGTAAACATACATACAAGTACTATTGTATGGACTGAACATATTGAGCATGCATATGTACATAGTAATACGTATATGTGCAGAAATTAGTGAAATAGAAGCCATGAATTTGAAGGGAAGAAGGAAGAGGTATATAAGGGGGCTTAGAGGGAGGAGAAGGAAGGAAGAAACATTTAATTAAATTACAAATATCAAAAACTTAAAAAGTCATATTTTTAGAATCACTTTAAAGAGATTTGGGAACATCTACAGTTGCTTTATGAGATTCTTATTATTTTCTTTCATTTTAAAAATATTTAGGTCAAGCCAGGCATGGTGGTACATGCTTTTAATCCAAGAACTCAGGAGGCAGATGCAAGAGGTTCTCTGTGAGTTGAAGACAAACCTGGTCTACAAAGTGAGTTCCAGGACAGCCAGGGCTGCTACAGAGAAACCCTGTTTTGCAAAACCAAAATAAAATATTTATGTCATTTAGTTTGAATAATTCCCCCCAAAAGGAAAATATCTACAGTAAAATAAACATTAAGATCCAAGTTAATAACTCTAGACCAACAGCTGTGAAGCCTCCATGGGACCCAACTAGGCCTTCAGTATGTGTGAGACAATTATGAAGTTTAGACTATCTGAGGAGCCCCTGGCAGTAGACCTATCTATCCCTGGTGCATGAACTGGCTTTTTGGAGCTCATTCCCTATGGTGGGATGCCATGCTCAGCCTTAATGCATCATGGAGGGGATTGGTCCTGCCCCAGACTTAATTGACTCCCATGGGAGATCTTACCTTTTGGGAGAGGTGGAGGAATTGTGGGGTTGCTGAGGGGAGTGGGAGGAAGGGTTATAGGGAGAACTGTGATTGGAATGTAAAATGAAATTTAAAAAATTATTTTAAAAGAGAAAAAAGCCCACATTAATAAGGAATAGATTATTCTAATTCATTAATTGCTATCAAGTTATTAACCAATAAACACTCAAAGAGCTGATGGAAAATAACTGTGACATACCAAATTAACCATGTGTTTAAGTTCTAAGTTTCTCATCTGTTGGGTTTTCTCATCTCCTTCCCCTCTATACTGTGTTTTTTGTTTGGCTGGTTAAGCTGGATAGCTACATGTGGAAGAATGAAACTAGATTATTATTTTCTTTTAAGGAGATACCCCAATATTATCTATAGCAGCACACATTTACATGGCTGTCATTAATATCCATTTTTGACATCCTTGAATTGTATACACGCTGAAACAGCATTCTAAAGCTTATGAGGTCACTAAGTGATCATCCGATATGTACGTGTCCTTAGGGTGGTAGTGGATAATGAATTACACAAAATAAGCAACATACCTAAGTATACCTGAAATGTTTGCTTATAATCTCTTTAAGGTTCTTTAATTCTATAATTCTTCATTTAAAATTATTTTCACCAATGATTTATTTTTAATAAGGAACAAGAGAAATTTATGCTTTAAGTCTTATAATTTGCATATAGTTAATGTAGTAGTTTACAGAAAATGTAATTGTAGCCTTTGAAGAGACCATCAGAGTCCATTTCAGTTTGCATCAGTGCTCATGATAACAGAGCACAGACACCACAACTCAGAACATGTCCTCTAAAGGGAGAGAACCAGCAGTCACCTAAGTTCTATCCTCAGGTCCAGCCAATGTAGGAAGACAGCAAAGGCTGCCCTTTTGTTTGCCCCTGATGCAAAAGCAATCAGTGAATCAATAAACTGGAAGACCACTAAAGCTGATTCTATGCTCAAAGTTAGCTTACTACAGCATGCATAGAGGTTCTACCATGTACATTCCTCTATTCATCTGTATTCATACAAAAAGGAAATAGGAGTCTAGCCTATGACACTACTTTCCTGTCTCCCCTGTCACCTGATGTAATGTGATCATTCAAGAAAGAAATTCCATTTGCAACTATCAAAGATTTCATTTTGAAGCCTATTTTTTTCTTCTACTTTTTAGTCAGTTCTTAGTTCCTATGACAAAATGTATTTTGAAAACTCCATGCCTATTGTCAGGGATTGAGTAATGTTACAAATGACAATGAAACTAAACAAATATAACCAACCTAACTCTACTACTTGGTACCCTATATCTGGAGATCTGGTGATGGTAAACTGTGATGCAAAAGTCAGTTCTATATTTAAGTGATGGGAGATTTGCTGATTTTGAGGCAAAGTATGTAACAACTTGCTTGTGAGGTACTAATTACAGTCTTTATGCCAAATCCCAACTAAACCATGTGAGATTAAAGAATGTATCCTGTCTCTCCTAGCATAGTGCTAGGGGACAGGGAAGGTAGCCAATAATATTTTTTGTTTGTTTGTTTTTCGAGACAGGGTTTTTCTGTGTAGCTTTGGAGCCTATCCTGGCACTCGCTCTGGAGACCAGGCTGGCTTCAAACTCAGAGATCTGTCTGCCTCTGCCTCCCGAGTGCTGGGATTAAAGGCATGTGCCACCAATGCCCGGCTTGCCAATAATATTTTTAAGAAAATAGTTGCTATTGAATGAGGAAGTCAGGGAAGATGTTGAGAGCCCATGGGTAAGTAAGAATGGGTGATGAGTTGGAATTCGCCTGACTGGTGACAAAAGGACATCAACAGGAATATGTACTGAGTGGGGTTTCTGATATCACAGACCAACTCTGTAATGGGGCATAGCAATGTTACAACTGTTGAATTACCTGTTTAACTCCAATTGTGTGAGATCGAGAAAGGCTGAGCCCATAAAGTCATCTTGCAGTCCAAAATCATAGTCAAATACCTACGAGGTCAAAGAGACAAAACATTTCAAAATAATCTCAGAAAAAATTTTAAGTGAAACATGCTGTTTATAAAATCTGGCTATCTCCTCACCAAAGCAATGTAATCTTCTGATATGTCTTTTTGAATTTTTATTCTTTGGAATGTTAGAATTTCATAAAATATTCAAGTAAATTACATTTTCATTTAATATTTATTATATCATTCTATTTGTATTAGCAATAGAAATTTCACAGAAGGTGTATCAAAATCAAATGAAGTATAATAAATATTTAAAAGTATGGGAATCATAGCTTAGAATACTTTTTATTATCATAACAGAAATATCATTAATCCTAGAACCAAAGTGATTTAGTTTGAGACTCAACAAATACATCTGTGTATTGGGCTATGGGTGATTCTATTTTAATATTCATATGTTTTAAGGTCATTAAAGATAAATTCTTTGATATTATAGAATAATTTAATCTTGACATACAAATAAGTGAGAATACAGATATTATGGCTAAAAACTTTGTAAAGTTAAAATAAGGCAATATCAAATTAACTTTTTATGTTTGCAAACAATTATTGGAGATAATTCTTTTGTTTGTTTGTTTTGTTTTGTTTTGTTTTTTGAGAAGGGGTTTCTCTGTGTAACTACCCTGGCTGTTCTGAAAATGTCTTTGTAGTCCACGATAGCCTGGAACTCACAGAGATCCACCTGCCTCTGCCTCTCAAGCCCTAGGACTAAAGGCATATGCCACCATGCCCAGTCTTTGGTAAAATTTTTAATTAAACATTAAAATGTTTCTTCCTCTGCCCACACTATTCAAAGTTACATATTTAAGTGCTAAGATAGTCAATAAATACATAGATATATACAGTTCAAAGATGAGCACAATGGGCAGTAACAGAAGCTAAAGGTACACATGGGGCTACTGTACACAAGGAGACCAGAACAGTCTCTATGAGACGTTTTGTGTATAGAACTGATTGGAAGAAAGGATAAATGTCACACCAATGCAGGGAAGATGCTCTGGTCAGAATAAACAAGAGAAGTTAAGTGTCTATGGATCAGCAAGAAGCCAATGATATTAAGTCAAAGTTGCGAAATGGAAGAAGGTTAGAGAGAGAGATCTATTATTTGTCAGAGGGAGAATTGTTCTGTGTGGATCTTCAGAATATAGAGCAGAGGAGAAAGAATAAAACAGAAAAAGCATGTCCACTAAGCATTAATAAGAATAATTAACGTTTACTCAGAAATTACTATAACTTAGGTCCTGATCTAAATGCATTGATTTTGAATTTTAAGCAAATTTCATAGCCCAATTATTAAGATATTGCTTGCATTTTTCAGGTAAAGAATTTGAAAACATTTATTTAACATCAAATTTGAGGGCTAGGAAAAAGCAATATTCAAAATTAGAGCATGTTTAAATTCAACATATATAACTTGGGTACCCCACCCTGAGGGAAACATTGGAAATTCAAACATAAATTATTTCACATAACCCTATCTGTCAAGGCACCTCCATTCTGTGAGTTGGGAACACTAGGTATCATTGGGCTAGAAACTGTCTTGATGATGTTTTTTTTTTAATAATCTTAAGATGATTTTAAAACAATAAAAACTTTACAATGAATGATAAATTTATATAAATCTCAACTCAATTAACCAAGAAAAATTATTTGGAGTGTGTATCAGTGAAAGCACATTTCAACTCACTTCCTTTAATGTCAGTGTGAACTTGTGAGTTCAAGTGACTAAATATCCACGGGCAATTAGGGATACAAGGGAGATTAGTCTTGAAAGTTCCAATGATTTCTATCTTCATTTATTTACTTGGAAAATGCCAAGTAAATTCTTTCAGTGGACCAGGTTCTGTTCTAGGCACTTGCAATGTATGCAGCAGTGAAATCAAATGTTTAATTTCTTGAAGTTTCTGTAATGGTGAGATGTTGAACAATGTAAGTATCTATGGAGAAAATTATCCATTTCTTTTAGATTTTCCAATTTTGTGGAGTACAGGTTTTTAAAATATGATCTAAAGATTCTTTGGATTTCCTCAGTGTCTGTTTTATGCCCCCCTTTTCATTTCTGACTTTACTAATCTGAGTATGCTCTCTTTGCCTTTTAGTTTGTTTGGATAAGGGTTTATCTATTTCGTTGATTTTTTTCCAAGAACCCATTCTTTGTCTTATTGAGTCTTTGTATTGTTCTCTTTGTTTCCATTTTATTGATTTGAGTTTAGTTATTTCCTGTCATCTACTTATCTTGGATCTGCTTACTTCTTTTTGTTCTAGAGACTCCAGGTGTGCTGTTAAGCTGCTAGTATGAGATTCCTCCAATTATTTTATGTAGGCACTTAGTGATACAAACTTTTCCAATAGCACCACTTTCTTGTGTCCCATAAGTTTGCATATGTTGTGCATTCATTTTCATTGAATTCTTTAATTTCTTTTGTCTTGACCCATTTTTCATCCAGTAGAAGGATGTTCAGTTTCCATACGTTTACAAGGTTTCTGTTGTTGAAATTAGTTTTAATTCATGGTGGTCTGATAGGATGCAGGGGTTATTTCAATTTTCCTGTATCTGTTGTGACCCAATATGTGGTCAGTTTTGGAGAAAGTGCTGTGAGATGCTGATAAGAAAGTATATTTTTTGTGTATGTTTGAGTGAAATGTTCTGTAGATCTGTTACTGCTCTAGCTAAAACTGGAAACATTGAATAGGAGTGGAGAGCCCAGGCACCCTTATTTTGTTTCTGATCTTAGTGTGAATCCTTTGCGGTTTTTCTCCATTTAACATAATGCTCCTACAGGTTTTTCATGTACAGACTTTACTACGTTGAGTTGGTAAATGTTTCCTCCATAACTAGCTCCTCTAGAGAATTTACTGTGAAGTCAGGTTGGAGTTTGTTAAGACTTTTTTGTACATAGAAGCTTTGTCCATACATTTCTGAGGTAATTTTGGACCATGTAAAACAAAATATTTAAGACAGCAAACATCTTCCTAAGTAGGGAAAATCCTGTTTGGATGTGCTAAGGCTTATATCAGTAAATATATTTCCCTTCCAAATATTCAATTGTTACCACTCAAATACATAGAACAGTAGCTTCCCCACACAAACTGTATCAGATAATCTATGGGAGAGTTCTAAAAATAACAAACTTAAACTTTACCTCAGATCCTTTAGGAGTGGAACTAGGTATTAAAATACTTTGAAATTTTGTGAATAACTTTAACAATACATTCAGGTTTGAGGGTCACCAGTACATGATCTTTCAGAGAAGCCCTTGTAACCTATTGAGAAATCTCTCCAGATAGGGTAGCAAATGTGGTTCTTACCTTGACAAAACTTTAAAATCTTAAGCTTATAATCAAGTTATTTAATGAACTATTGACTTTATTAAAGTGTTACTATAGAACCTGTCCTGCAGTCCCAAATAGACTCATTTTCCTAAAGCACTAAAGGATTTCTATCATTTAGAAGAGTTCTATAATGTGTTTTAATGAAATAAGCCAAACACAGAAAGACAATGATTACATGATCCCACTCGTATATAACATGTTTTAAAAGTTGATCTCAAGAATGCTGAAAAATATAACATTGTGGGTTTCTGGAACCCACAGTCCTTATTTGGCTAAGCAGGTATCGATTATGTAAACATTTTCTCCTTGAAATTATGTCTATTTCCCTTATAATTCTGGGTACTCATTCAGAGAAACCGAAATGGGTGCTAAGATATGCTGGCACATCTGTGTGTCACACACACAACTGCTCCTGCAACTTCTTCCTCATTTTGTATATGCCATGGCAAACTATATGTTACATGATTTTCTATACAAACCTTTTTCTTATTTGAGATGCCAAGAATTCTATCTATAACTTTAATGTTCTCTTTAGTAACATTCACACTGATACTATAATCAGATTACACAATACATATGGGACTTGCTTTCCCTGTAGCTATTGGCAGGAGGACTGTGGGCTTAATGTTTTCTAACCATCTAGCTCACAAAAGTATAATTTCACAGTGCCATTACTGCAGAATCAGTTCATTCCTGAGAAATCTTTTAAACAAGATTAATCATCTATGAGAGAAAAGATAAAGGTCACCTTAGAGTTTCAATAAGGCAACCTCACAGTGCTGTGCAGAGACAATACAATGCTATAAAGTTCGTGAAGCCACATAGGAACTCAGCGTCACTCACACCAATTGTTTTATTTGGATCTTTGTATTCCCAAGGCCAAGCAAAAAAAAAAGGATATTTTCACTTCATAATAAAAATAAATGATTATTGCTTTACAAATGACTGTGCATTTTTTTCTGTGTGGTACAAGTAGAGTTGTGGCTAACAATCCTGTATAATGAAATGCTAAAGAGACAAAAGTGCAAACTGACATACAACCCTTTGTTTCTCCTTCTCAGTTTCTTTATAAGTAATGTGTGACCTTAGCAGTGGACTAGCCAATCTTCAGGACTACAATGTATATACACACATATGTATATGGATTTATGATACACACACTCAGGTATATATGTGGGTATTCTTTTGAAAACCATTTATTTTTATTTTATTTTATATGAATGGGGGGTTTTCCTGCATGTATTTCTGTGCACCACTTGTGTGCCTGTGTCCTGCAGAGACCAGATAAGGGCAACAGATGCCCTGAAGCTGGGGTTACCGATGGTTGTGAGAGAACTTTTGATGTTGAGAATCAAATCCAAGTCTACAGCAGAAGGAATTAAAAAATAAATTCCCTTTCTATCACTTTTTATTTGAAGTAACATTAATGAGAGCACACACCCTAGGCTCCCCTTTCCACTGTCACCCCCTCACTGTCCCCTCTGAGCAGAAGCTACCTGCTGGGCTTGATACTACGCAGAATGGGTTGGGCCCTCTTACAACAACTGCTGATCAAGACAATTTCTCACAGACATCACCACTAAACAATCTGATTGGGGGAAATTCCAGATCTAGTTACCGCTTCCCAAGTAGTTCTAGGTGGTGTGATGTTAACAATAAATAATAAGCAGGACATAGAGGGAATCAATTGGAGGCTCTACATGAAGACTTGGGAATCTAGGGGAGGTTCTACACTGAAGATTCATGAGGGAGGGAGAAGGGCACATACATGTTCAGAGAGCAACTGTCTGAGACTTAGGGATCCTGTGGCAGGAATGACAATTTAGAGAAAAAGGTGGTTTGTGTCCTGCAATGGCAAAAGTAGAGAAAGGATTAGGTATCAAATAGACATCCAGGACACAGGAGCTCCTTGAGAATTTCTTTAAATTTTTTGACATTTTATAAATCAGATGAGAGAAAAGCCTCTTTTATAATGTAATGCTGAACGCAATGTGGAGTCAGAACTAGATTGATCACAGATAGTTTATTAAGAAAGTCTCACAAAATGGAGCCAGTGACCAGGTTTACACCGGATGCCTGCTCATCCACTCAGCCAGGCGGGAGAGGGAAAAAAAGAGGGCTGTGTGCATGCCTCTCTGATATTTAAACTCTTGCTATGTCACTCTGACCAAGCCCAAGCAGGCATGGTCAGCGGCACCTGTGCCAGCCCCAAGCGGGTTTGGTCAGCATTTCCTGTGTTCAGCCCCAAGCATGCATAATCAGCATTTACCCATATAATAATGTCTGGAAGTAACAAAGTCATCTCTTAGCCCCATTACCTTTGAACTTTTCATTTGTAGAAGAAAGCACTTTCCTTGAACCAGGAATGATAAATCTTAAAACAGCATAGTTTATTTTTTCTCAGTGTCCCAGGTAAAATATTCATTTTTTAAAAAAATCTAAATGGCTATCCTGGGGCATTGGGGGATGGCTCTGTCAGTAAAAGACTTGCAGTGTAAGCCTGGACCTGAGTTCTGATCCTTAGAGCCTGTGTGAAAACATGTGCCTGGGGAGGTAGAGACAGAGGGTCCCAGGCTCACCAGTGGCCCAGCCTCACAGACTAAGCAAGAGGTGAGAGAGCATGTTACAAAGGGTAAAGTGGAGAGCAACTGAGCAGCGTGCTAGTCAATGACCTCTGGTTGCCACATGTGTCATACACACACACTCATGGACATGGCACCCACACATAAGCACCCATATGAACCCCATAATTCCCTTATAATAAAACGTCATTTAATTCTTCTTGGTTGGCATAAAGTGAAGCTTTAGTAGATGTCCACAGACTCAATGACTTACAGAAAAATATGAGTGAGTCTCTGAAGACTGTAAAGCACACAGATATACATACTCCTAAAATAAGTTAATCCACTAACTTTAAATAGAGGAAAAGAAAAAAGCTCTCCCAAATTATTTGGTGTTTATATAATAAAGAACACGGGTTTATACAGTAATTTTCTTTATTCTGCAGTGCATTCTCTGCTAGTTTCTTGATAACTATAGCCCTTTAACCCCCTAAGGCTTCTTCCTGTAAACAACATGAACAGTATTCACCCCAATGCTAAGATGTGTTTGTTTTTTCTTTAGAGACAGGACTTTGTAATCATCCTTGATAGCCTAAAGCTTTCTCTGTAGACTAGGCTGGCCTCATATTTGTGGTGATACTCCTGTTCCTGCCTCCCAAGTGGCTCCATGCCCATATTCCCACTGTCTTGCTATGGGCCTTTTTCATCTCCTTTGGACTGTGGTAATTGCTTGTCTGGTGAAGAACAATGCCCTGGCACATTTAGGTCTGCTTTAAATTTGATTCTTGGTCTTTTTCTGTGGGTTTGTCTTCAGAACTCTGCAGTGAGGCATCTTGAGTAGTATTCAGAGTTCTCCTTGACTGCTTTAGACATGGTGTGCATGGGAAGGAAACTGGTCTGCACCACAGGTTACACAATTCACTTGACTCATGGCAAATGCTTTCAGTCCCAATGCAGAGCTGTCCCTCATGCTCACTAGGAGCAAGTTCAAATCATTGTTTGTTTACATGAAGCAGAGAAATTCCAGGAATGTTTCTAAGGTCTGACAATTCCATTGCCTTCATTGTAGGTTATACATGGCCCCCTTAGCTGGAGAGAAGGATTCTTCATTCTGTCCTTACCAGATCTCATTCTTTGGAAGGCATAGGCCTTTTGGTACTACCACAGATATTAAGTTTCTTTCTTTTCTGTTATTTTTTATTTGATTTGATTTTGGTATCCTATTGGATGTGTGCTCGTGTGTGTGTGTGTGTGTGTGTGTGTGTGTGTGTGTGTGTGTGTGTAGTGTACTGTACATGCCCACATGTGCACCTGCAGAGACCTAAGGTTGACATCAGGGTGTCTTATTCAATTGTTCTCTATTGTGTCTATGTATGTATGTGTGCATGCACTGTATGTATGCATGTATTACATCTGTCCATCCCTACGTATCTATGCTTGTGTTTGAGACATGTTCTTTTTATTGCACTTGAAGCTTGATGTTTTGGTTAGATTGACTGGCTATAGAGTTCTGGAGGTCTGCCTGTCTCCATCCACATGCACCAATTACATGCACTAGTTACAGTTATATACAACCACCTCTGGGTTGTTTTTATGTGGGTGCAAGGACCCCAGTTAAAGTCATCTTGCTTGGACAGCAAGTGCTTTAATCACTCAGTCATCTCTTCAGTCCCAGAGCCCTAACTTTCCTAAGGAGCAAAGCCTCCTTTTGTTCTTATGCATTTATCTTTATTGTCTACTACATAGGTGCCTCAGGAACTTCCTTATAACAAGGACTTTAGATACAACCATAGCCAATGATGCCAGAGCTGTCAGGCAGAGAAGGTGGTGTACCATTTGGGCTAACAGGTGCCAGCAGCACTAGATTTTGGTCAAAGCAAACATGTGGCATCTGCTATACACATTTCCAGAAGTAAATTGCCAGAGTAGTGACTCCTGCTACCTTGAACTTAAAATGTGAACCACACCACTGTGAGAAGACTAAGATTAGGCACTAGATCTACTAATTCAACATCAGCACAATGTGGTCTATTGTTTTGTCCAAACTGATTTGTATACATTCATAATATCTGGTTGAACAGGAGCCTGTAACACAGCACAGAAAGTGACACTTTTGTGAGATGACTTCCCTAGTTTTGAAAAGAATTTATGAAGTGTGTAAATCTATCCCACAGCAGGAAAAATAGAAATCCACAGTCTCCTCTCTCTGCAGCTCCCACACAAAAAGTTTAAGTAGCACGATTAAAAACAAAACAACCAAAACAGAAATTCGGGTTTCTGTGGAAGCTTTCCTTCAGGCTAGATTCTCTGGAGACTTATTATATTTCCATGTGCCCCCCAGCCTACAATAAATCCATTTACAGCACAAAGCAGAAGATGGATCTCATAGTTCTCCTGAATGTTCACCAACAGAACTGCTCCAAATGCAGTGCCTCCAGCAACTCACCATCTCATCCCATTTGTGTCACATTGTCTTGGGCAAAGCTGTTAATAGTAGTGTCTGGTGAAAACCCCCTCAGAGACACGAGAAGCAGCCATTAATAAAGATTTCTGAGTTAGATTCCTTAATGGAAAAGCAAAGAAATGGCTCACCTTGATATACAGTGGCTCTCTAAGATGTTCAACAAGAATGCAAGCCTTTTCCTCCCACACAGGATTCAGGTTCTTATGTATAATTTTACTTCTAAAAACTTCTTTTCTTCCGATCTTAAACTTCACATATGGATCACTTGTCCCTGTTGAAGAGATACACATGGTCCGTATTAGCCATTCCTTTCTAAGAAAGTATGACAGCTACTCATTGGAACATCAGAAAGAATAAAATTAATTCAGACCTATCACACAGGAAAAGAAGGTTTTCTTCTCTAAGGATTGAAGTAACATCAAATCATCATCGCCATTGTTACCGATTTATCTTCTGAGCATAATTCTGTAAACTTATCCTGGCTTTTCAGAGACACAATTGCTTTCATAGTGGAAGAGGTAATTTATATTCTACCAGCAGTGCTTGAGGGCTCTCCTTTCCCTCAATCTTCACTAGCATGTGTTGCCATTTGTTTTCTTAATGATAGCCATGCTGACTGCAGTAAGGCAGGAGATCTCACTGTAGTTTTGAATTTCCATTTCCCCAACTGCAATGGCTAAGAATGCTGAACACTTTTATCATATATTTACTTGCCAGTTGCAGTTGAGCTATGGAGAATTTTCTATCCATTTCATTAACCCACCTTACTGGTTGGGTTGATTTTTGTTTGTTTGTGGTATTTGGTTTTGAGTTCCTTCTACATATTCTGGACATGAATCCCATTAGATGCTGAGCTAGCAATGATTTTTCCTTCCAATTTGTAGGCCATCTCTTCATTCACTTAATTGTTCCTTTGATGTGAGCATTTTAACATCATACCATCAGAGTTGTTAACTCTTCGTTTATTTCCTGAGCATGGAGGTTCCACAAAAACAAATAAAAATAGAGGGTGGGAATATAGCCCTGTATACAGAACTATATGGAACACTTGATGGGCTTGTTTAAAGCCCTTAGCTCAGTCCCCAGTATGAATAATAACCAATAACCAAATTCCTAGAAGCAGAACCACCAAAGGACCCAGCTATTTGATTCCTGAGTACATACTCTAAGTAAACACACCACACAGAGACACATTCACATCCATGGTTACTACAGCAATATTCACAATATCCAAGGCATGGAATCAGTGGCCATAAACAGAAGGATATGTAAAGATAATGACATATATATCTGTAATGAATTATCATTTAACCTTGAAAAGAATAAAGTTAATGCTGTTTGCAGGAAATAGGAGCAAATGGAGATTATCACACTAAATGAAGTAAGACAGATTTAGAAAAATGAAAACCATGTTTTTTCTCATGTGTGGATCCCAGTTTGCATATAGATTCATCAAATCATTTCTGAAGATGAGACAGAAGAAAATGACCTTAAAAACAACTTTATGAAGATGATAGAGGTCCTTAAAGAGGAAAATGAGAACATCCTTTAAAAAATGGAGGAAAAGACAAACCAAAAAATGCAAGAAATCTTTTAAAGAAAGCAAGGAAAAAAGCCAAAAGAAAACAAACAAGCAGGTATAGAAAACAATCCAAACAGTTCAAGATGTGAACACTGAAATAGAGGCAATAAAGAAATACAAAGGCACCCACATTTGTTAAAGAAACATTACTAAAACTCAAATCAGACATAAAATCCCACACACTTATAGTGAGACTTCAACACTCCATTCTCACCACTGGACAGGACCACCAGATAGAAACTTAACAAGAAATAAAGGAACTATCAGAAGCTATGACCCAATTGGGTTTAACAGAAATCTATAGAACATGCCATCCAAACACAAAAGAATATACCTTCTTCTCAGCTCCACATTCTCTAAAATTGACCACAAATTCAGTGACAAAGCAAACTTCAACAGACACAAAACATTGGAATAATCCCCTGTATCTTATTGGATTACCATGGTTTAAAGTTACAAATCAACAACAACACAAATTGCAGAATATCTACAAACTCATGAAATTGAACAATGCTCAAAGAAAGAAATTAAAGACTTCCTAGAACTCAATGAAAATGAAAGCAAAACATACACAAGTTTATGGGAAACTCTGAAAGCAGTGCTAAGAGGAAAGTTCATAGCACTAAGTACCCATATAAAGAAACTGAAGAATAGTCATACTAGAGACTTAACAGCACAACTGAAAGCTCTAGGAGAAAAAGAAGCAAACTCACCCCGGAGGAGTAGATGCCAGGAAATAATCAAATTGAAGACCGAAATCAATAAAGTAGATACTAAGAAAACATTACAAAGAATGAATGAAATAAAGAGTTGGTTCTTTGAGAAAATAAACAAGATAGACAAACCATTATCCAAACTAACCAAAAGGCAGTGAGAATATGCAAATTAACAAAATCAGAAATGAAAATGAGGACCGAACAACAGACACTAAGGAAATCCAGAGTGTCATCAGGTCATACTTTGAAAACCCGTCCTCCACAAAATTGGAAAATTTAAAGGAAATGAACAATTTTCTGGTAGATATCACTTACCAAAATTAAATCAAGAACAGATAAGCAATTTAAGTATACCTATAAACCCTAGTGAAATAGAAGCAGTCATCAAAACTCAAAAACAGCCCAGGGCCAGATGTTTTCAGTGCAGAATTCTACCAGAAATTCAAAGAAGAGCTTATACCAATACTCCTCAAAATGTTCCACACAATTGAAACAGGAGGTTCATTTCCAAACTCTTTCTACGAGGCTACAATTACCTTGGTACCCAAGCCACACAAAGACACAACTAAGAAAAAGAACTACAGTATAATCTCCCTCATGAACACTGATGCAAAAATGCTCAATAAAATACTAGAAAATTGAATCCAAAAACACATCAGAAAAATCATACACCATGATCAAGTATGCTTCATCAAAGGGATTCAGGGATTGTTCAACATATGAAAATCCATCAATGTAATCCACCATATAAACAAACTGCAAAAGGAAAACCACATGATCATCTCACTAGATGCTGAAAAAGCCTGTGACAGAATCCAACACCCCTTCATGATAAAGGTCCTGGAGAGATGAGGGATAACAGGGACATACCTAAACATGATAAAGGCAATATACAGCAAACCAACAGCCAGCATCAAACTAAATGGAGACAAACTCAATACAATGCCTCTAAAATCAGGAACAAGACACGACTGTCCACTCTTTCCATATTGTGGGGGACCAAATAATTCTGTTATGAAATATTTTGGCGCCCAGCCTCCAGTTTCAGCAAATAGAGGCACCGGAAAGCTCTGGCCCACTATTGTATTGTTAATTGCCAGTAGGGCTACTATTGTTTAACATGGCCTCAGGGCAATATGCCTCTTATTTGCATCTCTGTGGGCCTAAGCATCTGAATAGGCCCTCACCTGGGCGGTGATGGTGATGTGAGGTGTGTGAAAGGAACAGGGAAGACAGGAGTTAGCGACCAGAGGAGAGAGGAGAACAAAGAGAGAAATGGTTCCCTCGTGGTATTGGCAGGATGGTTAAGAAACAGCAGAAAAGATGGCTAATAAAGAAATGACTCTAGTTCTACAACATGGAACTGAGAGCTCTCTAAAGATGACAAGATGCCTATGTCTGGTCTTTATCGCTGCTGGGTTGCTAAGAGCTTCCAGGTCCACACACCCCCAACTCAGGCCAAACCTCATGGATTAAGGCTGAGACATGCTGGGTCATGACACCATATCTCTTCAATATTGTTCTTGAAGTTCTTGCCTAAGCAAGAAGAAACAAACAGGGATCAAGAATATACATATTGTAAAAAAGAAGTCAAATTTTCACTATTTGTTGATAATATGATAGTTTACATAAATGACCAAAAAATGACCAGGAAGCTCCTACAGCTGATAAACACCTTCAGCAAAGTGGCAGTGTACAAGATTAACTCAAAAAAATCAATAGCCCTCCTATACACAAATGATAAATGGGTGAGAAACAAATCAGAGAAACATCATCTTTCATAATAGCCACAAACAACATAAAATATCTGGGAGTAAGGAAACAAGGAGGACCCTAAGAGAGACATACATGGTCCCCTGGAGAAGGGGAAAGGGACAAGATCTCCTGAGCTAATTGGGAGCATGGGGGAGAGGAGACAGGGAGTTACAAGAAAGAGATGGGGAGAAGAGGAGGTAAGAGGAGGGCAAGAGAGAGCAGGAAGATGGAGTCAGGGGAAGAATAGAGGAGAACAAGAAAAGAGATACCATAATAGAAGGCGCCATTATAGGTTTAAAGAGAAATCTGGCACTAGGGAAATGTCCAAAGATCTACAAGGTTGACCCCAACTAACAATCTAAGCAATAGTTAAGAGGCTACCTTAAAAGCCCTTCTCCGATAATGAGATTGATTACTACCTTATATGCCATCCTAGAGCCTTCATCCAGTAGCTGATGGAAGCAGCAGCAGACACCCACATCTAAACACTGAGTTGAACCCTGGAACCCAGTTGCAGAGGGGGAGGAGTGATGACCAAAGGGATCAAGACCATGCTGGTGAAACCCACAGAAACAGCTGACCTGAACAAGGGGTTGCTCATGGACCCCAGACTGATAGCTGGGAAATCAGCATAGGACTTTTCCAGACCCCCTGAATGAGGATGTTAGTTTGGAGGTCTGGTTAATCTATGTGGTCTCTGGTAGTGGATCAGTATTTATCCCTAGCGCATGAAAGGAATTAGGGAGCCTAATCCACATAGATGGATACTCTCCCAGCCTAGACACACAAGGAAGGGTCTAGGCCCTCCTCCAAATGATATGACAGACTTTGAAGATCCCCCCATGGAAGGCCTCACCCTCCCTAGGGAGCAGAAAGGGAAAGGGATAGGGATTGGTAGGGTATAGGGGAGGAGGGCAGGGTGAGTGACCTGGGATTGACATGTAAATTAAGCTTGTTTCTAATTTTAACAAAAAAGGGGGAAAAAACAAAAACAAAACAAAACAAAACAAAACAAAAAAACAAGTGAAAGACCTCTATACCAAGAACTTTGAGTCTTTAAAGAAAGAAATTAAAGAAGATACCAGAAAATGGAAAGATTTCCCATGCTCTTGGATAGGTAGGATCAACATAGTAAAAATGGCAATCTTGCCAAAAAGCAATCTGCAGATTCAATGCAACCCCTTTCAAAAGCCTAGCACATTCTTCACAGACCTTGAAAGAATAATATTCAACTTTATATAGAAAAACAAAAAAATCCATGGAAGCCAAAACAACCTAGTACAATAAAGGAACTTTCGGAGACATCACCATCCCCGACTTAAAAAGCTCTACTGTAAAGCTATAGTAATGAAAACAACTTGGTATTGGCACAAAAACAGACAGGAAGACCAATGGAATTGAATTGAAGTCCCTGATACTAATCCACACACCTATGATCACTGATTTTTGACAAAGAAGCTAAAATTATACAGTGGAAAAAAGAAAGCATCTTCAACAAATGGTGCTGGCATAACCAGATGCTGGCATGTAGAAGATTGCAGATAGATTCATATCTATCACCATGCACAAAACTTAAGTCGAAATGAATCAAAGACCACAACATAAATCCAGCCACACTGTACCTCTTAGAAGAGAAAGTGGGAAGTTTCGTCAAACAAATTGGCACAGGAGACAGATTCCTGTAATAATACCAGTAGCACAGACACTGAGATAGACAATTAATAAATGGGCCCTCTTGAAACTGAGAAGCTTTTGTAAAGGACACAGTAAGCAAGACATAACAGCAGCCCAGGGAATTGGAAAAGATCTTTACCAACCCCACATCTAATAGAGTGCTGATCTCCAAAATATACAAAGAACTCAAGAAGCCAGTAACAAAAACACCAAATAATAGAGGACTGAGACAGGGGAGGAATAGAGGAGGGAAAGAAAGGAGATGGCTTGATAGAGGGAGACTGTACAGGTATGGAGAGAGGTCTGGAACAGGGGAAATGTTAGGGGATCCACAGGGGTGACCCCAACTAAGAATCCAAGCAGTGGTGGGGAAAATGCAATGATGTCTTTCTCCTATAATGAGATTGGTGTCTACCTTGGTTACCATTCCTAGAGCCTTCATCCAGGAGCTGTTCGAAGCAGAAACAGGCACCCACAGCTAAGCACTGAACCATACTACTGGAATTCAGTTGTGGAGAGGGAGGAGGGATGAGCAAATGAGCCAAGACAAGGCTGGAGAGACCTGCAGAAACAGTGGACCTGACCTAGTAAGAGCATGGAGACCTTAGACATAAAGCTGCGGAAACAGCATTGGACCGAACCAAGCCCTCTCAATGTGGATGCCAGCTAGGAGGCCAGGGAAGTCTATGTGACCTCTAACAGTGGAGCCAGTCTTCAACCCTAGAGCACAAATGGACTTTGGGAGCCCATTCCCTATGGAGGAATACTGTTGCAGCCCAGATACAGCAAGGGGGGCCTGAATCATCCCCCAAACAATATGACAGACTTTGAAGGTCCCTGGTGGAGGGCCTCACTGTACCTGGGGAGGAGTTGGGGGATGGGTTGGGGGGATTGGTGGGGAACATGGGAGGATGAGAGGGAGAGGGAATGGGGGAATGGATATGTAAATATGAATGGTAATTAAAGAATTTAAATAAAAAATGGGATGCATACCTAAATAGAGAATTCTCAATAGTGGAATCTCAAAAGGCACTTAAGAAATTTCTCAACATCTCTAGCTATCAGGGAAATGCAAATCAAAGCAACTCTGAGATACCATCTTAAAATCAAAAACACCAATAACAGTTTATGCTGGAGAGGATGAGGAGAAAGGGGAACACTCCTCCACTTCTGGTGGGAGTGCAAACTCATACAGCCACATTGAAAATCAGTATGGTGTTTTCTCAGGAAAATGGGAATCAGTCTACCTCAAGATCCAGCAATTTTACTCTTAGGCATATACCCAAAGGATGCACATTCATACATCAAGGACATCTGTTCAACTATGTTCACAGCAGCATTGTTTGTAATATCCAGAACCTGGAAGCAACCTAGATGCCCCTCACCTAAAGAATGGATAAAGAAAATTGGTACATTTATACAGTGGAGTACTACTCAGCAGAAGAAAAAAACAAAACAAAAACCAATGGAATCTTGAAATTCACAGGCAAATGGATGGAACTAGAAGAAATCATCATGATTGAGGTAACCCAGACACAGAAAGAAAACCATGGTATGTACTCACTTATATATGGATTTTAGACATAGAACAAAGGATTACCAGCCTGTAATCCACACTGCCAGAGAAGCAAGGAAACAAGGAGGACCCTAATTGAGACATACATGATCCCCTGGAGAAGGGGGAAGGGACAAGATCTCTTGAAGAAATTGGGAGCATGGAGGGAGAAGGAGGGGAGGAAAGAGGAAGGGAAGAGAGGAGGAGAACATGTGGGATCAGGAAGGTTGAGTTGGGGGAAGAATAGAGAAGGAGAGCAAGAAAAGAGATACCTTAATATAGGTATTATTACAGGTTTAAAGAGAAATCTGGCACTAGGGAAATGTCCAGGGACCTACAAGGATGACCTCTACTAAGAATCCAAACAACAGTGGAGAGGCTACCTTGAATGCCCTTTCCCTATAATGAGATTGATGACTATCTTAAATGCCATCATAGAACCTTCACCCAGTAGCTGATGGAGGCAGAAGCAGATTCACAGCTAAGCTCTGAGCTGAACTCCTGGAATCCAGTTGTAGAGAGGGAAGAGTGATGAGCAAAGGGGTCAAGACCATGGTGGAGAAACCCACAGAAACAGCTGACCTGAGCAAGTGGGAGCTCATGAACCCTAGACTGACAGCTGGGGAACCAGCATAGGACCGAACCAGGACTCCCTGAACTCACATGTCAGTTGGGGGCTCCTCTGACAGTGGAACCAGTATTTATCACTAGTGTACAAACGGACTTGGGGAGCACATTCCCTATGGAGGGACACTCTCTCAGTCTAGATACATGGTGGAGGGACTAGGTCCTGCCCCAAAAGATGTGACAGACTTTGGTGATTCCCCATCGGAGGCCTTACCCTCCATGGAGAGTGGATTGGGGATAGGATTCAGGATTTGGTGGAGATAATAAGAGGATGGGAGGGAGAGGATACTGGTATTGGTATGTAAATAAGATTGTTCTTACTGTAAATAAAAATTAATTTAAAAATCTGCATTTGACCCCCAAATGTAATCATTTGGTTTTTTTGTTTTTGTTTTTGTTTTTGTTTTTTGTTTTTTGTTTTTGTTTTTGTTTTTTGAGACAGGGTTTCTCTGTGGCTTTGGAGGCTGTCCTGGAACTTGCTCTTGTAGACCAGGCTGGTCTTGAACTCACAGAGATCTGCCTGCCTCTGCCTCCCGAGGGCTGGGATTAAAGGCGTGTGCCACCACCACCCGGTTTAATCATTTGTTTTTGGTATCAACATATAGTAAATATAGTATAAAACTTCATTTCATTTTGTCAGTTTGGTTTTACCACAAAAGTAAAAATATTTATGAATATAAATATGGCCTAGTATGTGGTATGATTTTAAAATATATTCTTTAGGGAAGTCATTGCAAAAAGAATTAAAGTTAAAATGGTTATGATTGATACAATGGCTCCTAATTATCTGCTGAGGACCCAGAGTGGTGAAGGTGCTGCAGCACATATCTGAAGGACTATGAAAATATATGTACTCATTTTCTCAGGTATGCTCCTGAGAAACCTTAAAAGTGAGAAATAATGTGGTGTGTGGATGACAAAGATGTAGATATTTGTGTATGAGAGATTTGTATGCAATTAAATTCATCTGTCTGATTAAGGATAGTGTAGCAATTTAACCAAAATATATTATACTGGAAATATTTGCAATGCCTCAAGCAGGTAAGGAATTATTTTTTGATGTCATAAGAATGTTTTAAAATCAATAAGAATAATACAGGAACTCCAGAAAAAAAATTCTAAGTTTTTTAAGTTGGTAATTTACAAGAGGGAAAGCCCCCAATAAACAAACACATAATTGGATAAATTTTAAAGACAAATAACAAAACAACTAGGGTCTGGAAAGATATCTTAGCCATTAAAGGGAACTGGCTGGCCTTGCAGAAGATCTAAGTTCAATTTCCAGCATCCACGTAGTGGCTCACAATCGTCTGTAACTCCAGTTACGAGATGAAATATCCTCTTCTGGCTTCCCTAGCTATCATGTGTACATGCAGTGCACATACATATGTGCAAGCATAACTCTCATATACACAAGACAAAATGAAATTAAAACATTTAAAACCGACTAGCAATCAGACACACACCAATAATTAAATAGGAAACTCCTTTTTCACTGAGCCGAAAATAGTCAGGACCTGTGTATCACAACTTCTGATGTGCTTTCCTGCCTCCCCAAAGCTCAGCTTAGCATGAGCTCTCCCATACAGCAGGCTGCACACATCAGTCGCTCAGTAACAAGCCACCTGGATCATGGTATGACTCAATTCTGTGAACTATATGTATATGTGTATACGTTTAGTAGGTATAGTGTGTATATGGTGCTTATGTAGGTAAGTTCATGTGTTCATGTGTATGAATGTGGGTGTGCATGTGCTAAGGGAAATGTGTGCAGGTCAGAGAACAACTTCTGGGTGTCTGGTATTCTTCTTGAGACAGGGTCCCTTTATTGTTTGGTGTATGTCAAGATAGCTGGCCCACAAGCTTCCTGGGATGCTCCTGTTCCATTTTCTCTTTCACATCTGGACCGCTGGGATTACAGGTGTGTGGTACTGTGTGTTCCAGGGACTATAACCCAGGTCTTCACATTGCAAGTGGTTTAACTGCTGAACATCTACCTAGTGCAGAATATCTCCAGAGGAGGTAATCAGATAAGGATTAGATAAGGGCATCCAGACAGACATCAACTCTTGGAGGAGGGAGTTAAGGAATTCTATGCTTCAGTACCCATTATCGATGGGGAAGACTGCATTTGCTCCTGCACAGTTGGTATGCAGCATCCAATGTGGCTTTAACATTTTTCACAACTTGACTAAAGTTTGCACATATTTGTTTCCTTGGTTTTCAAGGTTAGTCTAATAAAGTCATAATTCTTCATCTGCCCTCTTACCTTGCAGGTATTTCATTTTATATTTTTACTTGTATTGCATGTGGCGGGGGCATGGAAGGAAGTGTGTATGTGAAACTCAGGGGGTAATTGTATCACCAAAAACAGGTAGCTAATCTCTTGAACCAATCTTCTCAAATGTTCTATGGTTTATTTTCACGTGCCCACTGGTGCATTAGAATTCTCCTGCCTTTTGTCTCAACGGAAATGAATTCATTTTATCTGCCCTATTATGAAAGTCTCAACTCTTACTGTTATAGTCTTGAATAAAATCTTCCTTGGTGTTTTTAAGAAACCTTTATGTATTTTTTCCTCACAAGCCAACAGTGTGATATAATTTATACATATTGCTCTGGATTTCCAGAGATGTTAGATTCCATTATTGGACACAAATCTTTGTCTGTCTTTATATGAAATACCTTTGCAATCCATTTTTCTATGGTCAAATTTTGCTCTTGCTCTGTTGAGGGAATTTAAATAGACCAAGGCCCAATTTTAATGATTTTAATAGGGGTGTGAAGTAGACACAGGAAAAGACTAGGTTTCCACTTGTGCTTCAACTATTACCATGAGAAAAACACATCTGATCAGCTCCCTGATCCCAGAAAGGCACAGGAGGTGTAAGGCAGGGCATTCCAGCATCTTAGCCTAAGGCAGACTTGCTGAGCAAACTCAGTCCATAAACACACATCAAATTTGCCAGGGGCCACAAGAGTTACAGCAGGTGACATCTGGTGTTCAGATGTCAACCCACCAGAGGTATGACTATCTGATGGATGTTAATCCTATCCAAGCAAGGTCTGCAGGACCATCGACTGAAAACTGTTGCTCACTTTTGCTAAAGCAGCTTTGTGTCTCCTCAATACCTGAATTGAAGTATGTAATCTCATGTGATCTATACATGTAATCTCATGATTACATCTCAATCTTATGGGCACATGTATCTGTAGATGATCAGGAAGATGATTTTTCATTCAGTTATGTAGTTTTGATATATAGAATATATATAGGGGCATACTTCATAACTATCTATTTGTCCCACAAGGACTATGGACACTTAAAAGCCTGCCTTGTTCTTTTGCTTATTGGGTGACTTCCTCCACTCTGTGGGACCCCCAATGAGAAAATTTACACAGTCAAAAACCTCAGTTCCCAAGTCACATCTCCACTCGATCCCCTGAGATAAAACTTTGGAGTCATCTCCCTGCAATTATATTTTTATTTGGCAGGACATTTAGTCAGGAGAAGAATCTTTCAAGTAGATCACATTTGTGACCTTCAAAGATAGGGATATGGGATGTCCCAGCTTGTTTGATTCATAGTTCTTCCAGATAAGGAGATTGGTTATCCCAAATTCACCCACAGAGATTTGGGAAAGTGCTAGCCTATGCCTGTATTCTGGAAACTTGCAAAATGTTTAGCAATTTTAGAAGTCAATATCTGGAAATCATCAATTTTCTATGTCTTATGACCTAGCAATTCCTTTTCTGGGCCTTCATTTCAGCTAATTTTCCTTCTTAATTTTTTAAAATTTAATTTCTTTCTTCTTTATGTGTGTATACCTTGCCCATGCAGAGGTCAGTAGATAACTTTAAGGAATAAATGCTTTCTTCTACCACCTGTGTCCCCAAGAATCAAATTCAGGTACAGGCTTCACGGCAAGTATCTTTTCTCACTGAACTGTCTTGTGAGCCCTATTACAGGTGACTTTTATGAGTCCAAAAGGGACAACAAATCTTTTGTCTATACTGCTTCTGTGTCTATACCTGTGTTTATGTCTGTCTGGGTTTTTTTGTTTTGTTTTATTTTGTTTTTTGTTGTTGTTATTGTTTTGTTTTTTGTTTTTCAAAACAAGGTTTCTCTGTATTGTTTTGGAGGCTGTCATGGAACTCGCTCAATAGACCAGGTTAGCCTTGAACTCACAGAGATCCACCTGCCTCTGCCTCTGTCTGTCTGTTTATATCTTCTGTCTATTTATCTATGTATCTGTCTATCTATCCACCCATCCATCCGTCTATCTATCATCTTAGGGTTTCTATTGCTGTGAAGAGACACCATGACCACTGCAACTCTTATAAAGGAAAACATTTACTTGAGTGGCCTAAGTTTCAGAGGTTTAGTCCATTATCACCATGGTGGGACACTCAATATGTAGCTGAGGAGGACCTTGAACTTCTGATGTTCCCCACCTCCACCTCTCAAATACAAGGATTACAGCTAAACACAGCCTTCGCATCTAGTGTTGTGTATGTCAGCTATCTTGTCTCCTTCAGTGTTCCACCTTCCTGACTTCTTTTGCCTGACTGAGGCTTTCTGATTCTCCAAATTCATTTAAGAAATGCCTTCCTCAATTTCTTATCTGAATAAAGTTTCAAGTAACATGTATCACAGAAGTTATATTTGTTCATCCACATTTCCAGTTTGCCTATCTTCTTGACTATTCTGTTTTTCTGCCATTGAATGAGATCCCGGTGAGGGTCAGGATTCTGTTACATGGTAGTGTCTGGGGGAAAACGGATAGCCCAAGGTTTATCTCACTGTGTTTTTAATTTTAGCATTTTCCCGTTTATTTCATCATTTAAAAATATAAAGTACACCAGCATGTGAAAATACTATGTATAATGTCTAAAACTAAACAGACCACAAAACTGTCATCGTTACCCTCAAGAACATAGACATGTCTAGAACCTCCCAAGGTTTTCTGCAGCCCTGCTTTTACTATAATTTGTGGGAAGAATACATAGGAGCCTTGTCTCAAAGCCCAATACATAACAACATAATCTCTACTTTCCCTGAACTATTTCATTTTTAGCTATGTACAATCCCAGCATCTACTGACCGTTACCTCTTCATTCCCTTGGTAATGCCATTGCATGCTTCTCAGTTTTTAATCCACTTTAGGTCCCCATGTGTTTTTAAATCCTTAATCTAGTTTGGTCCCTAAGTCACTTACAGTCATTAGTGGTTCAAGACCTTCAGCTGCTTGTGATTTCAATCTGCAGACAGAGTCACCCTAGTTCAATTCAGTAAAAGATTCATACATGATGTGCTAAGTCACCTATGTGTGGAAGTTTTTATAAGAAGTTTATCTCAGCAAGATGCTACCAGTGATATCAATAGCTGCTGTGGTTTTCAGTGGACTCTGTGGTCAAGCACATGTAGAAAATGATGCTTTGAAAGAAAATTAAACATCACTGTTCTAGTATACAAATAAGTCTTGGGCCCTTTATGATTTGTGCCGTCAAGAAGTAGAGTGATGTTAGTTAACTTTTATGGGGTGCATCCTTTGGAACTCATAATGACTACTCAAGTAACTCTTGAGGAAAAGCTATCTTGGCCTGTTTTATCATGGATTTCACACGGTGTGGAAAGTACTTTTCTGCAGACTCTCCAGCTACTAAATCATACTAGCATTTAGAATTCCAAGTAAATTCAAGCCAGTAATTCATAAAATCCTTTAGTATGGATACAATGACAACAATAATAATATTATAATAGTAATAATAATTAGTGCATTTTAAATCTCAAAAAATTTACTAAATCCTTAGTGCTGTTTTGTTGTAATATTTCCTCAAACCACAAGGTGGCAGTCATAATTACCAAATTTCTGGTCCACTCTGTGTTTATGTTGTGCAAGTCAGGGTGGCTGTGCATCATGTTCTGGGGTTCCTGAGCTTTCTCTAGCAACATATGCCTGACTCTTATAATCTGTACCATACGCCTCATTAAAATGGCTTACAGTCGTGACAAAATGGCAGTGGCAAAGAATCTGGGGATTGAATTCAGATTGCTTTTCCTAGCATAATTTCAGGATTGGTTTTTAGAAACATTTATTTTATTTTAAAATTATAGATATACGCTTTAAAAGTTATAGAATAGTTTAAACCTAGAGAGTGCTGATTGCTTCTTTCCAAACTCCATGATCCAATTTTTTACTTTAAAGAAAATCAATCTCTTTTCTCATTATAAAGAAAAGTATACATGCCCTCCGACCTTTTAAAACCCAGAACACTGATGAAAGTTTCAACATTTTAAAAATTATGTAGACTTTGAAGTAGTTTAAGTCCAACACAAAATTAACTTCTTCTGATCAGGCCCACTTCTGCACAGCATAAAACCACCATTCACAAGATGGCAGACTCTTCCCCGAGACAGCGTCTACTCACAACAGCCTTGGCTTTTATTCTCAAGGACAAATGGGCTTTCTTGTTAACAAGTGTAAATCAATGTTATGCCAAACTTAGTATATAATTAAATATGCATAGCTCCTCACACTTTGGGGACCTATAAAGATTCAATGATGCCATGCAGCCACTTCAACACTCCAACTCGTAACTCAGTCTCTGCGTACAACATAGGTGATGGAGGAGGCTGGGGAAAGCAAAGGACGCAAGAGGATTGTGCATAAATATCGTATGCAGAGTCCAAAAGAACTCAGATTTACCGAGTCATCTTTTAGAAGATATCCAGTCTTACTACCCGTTATGCAGTTCGTAATCTTTATCAACCAAATATAATGGAAAATGTGCATTTGTGAAGCAGGAGCTTTCACATTTAAAAGGCCATAAAAACAGTGAAGTTGAAACATTCATAGTAACAGATTGTTTTTATGTGCTTATTTCCATCAGTGATTTTTTAAGTTTCTAAAATAAGTATGCAATTTATGTACCAACTCATTTCCTCAACTTTCTGCTTCTTTTGAGTTGTCATTAGAGAGTACTAATTCCCCACACAGGGCTAAGTAAATAAATACACTGAAATTTAAATGCATGTGGTTTTTAATGACAGATGGTTTCAGGTAGTAAGGATAAACAGAAAGAAGCACATTAACTTTTTCTAAAGGCTTACTTTTTTTTTTTTTTTTTTTTTTTTTTTTGGTTTTTCGAGACAGGGTTTCTCTGTGTGGCACTCGCTCTGGAGACCAGGCTGGCCTCGAACTCATAGAGATCTACCTGCCTCTGCCTCCCGAGTGCTGGGATTAAACGCATGCGCCACCAACACCCGGCTAGGCTTACTTATTTTTATTTTATGTGTATGAGTGCTTGCCTGCATATAAGTGTATCACATACATGCAGTGCCTTACAGAGGCACCAAGAGGATGTCAGATCCCCTCGAACTGGAGTAACAGACAGCTGTGAGCCATCTGTGGATGCTGGGTACCGAACTTGGGTCCTCAGAGGACCCAAGTGCTCTTAACCTCTGAGGTACCTCTCCCACCCTGACATCAGCATTTTTTGAGGAACATGAATATTGCCATGACTTAAAATGTTGAGTTATAGAGATTACTATGATGTACTACACAGATGAATTAGGCATTATCTCACAATAAAGTATAGTGTAGGGCAGAAATAAATAAAATTCTTTCTCTGAGGAATAGGAAGAAGTCAAAATTATGTGAAGCATTGTGAATGATAGAGATAAACATGAATTTTCTAAGATTAAACAGTTTGGGCTTAATTTCTCTCTTCAGTATAGAACCAAGGATACACAACAAAAGTTATTCTTGCTACATCTGGGTAAGCAGCATATCTAGCATAACAATAGGTAATATCTAAATATAACTTTTGGAAATTTAAGTAAACTAAAAAATTTTATATGGTGCTTGCTTTTTTTCACAGTGCTTTGGAGAAATATTGCTTTAATTGTGAATTCAAGTTGTAGATTAATCTGTAAGACAAAACAACCACAGTGACATTCCAGATGCCATTTTCCCAAACAACATTACTTCTGTTGCCTTGGACATTTCCCTTGTGCCACTAATTAATGCATTAATTCTGAAAATACAAAATATATACTCCCATCGTTAATCATTTTTACCCAAAAGGAAACAATTTTTTCTGGAATGCTTAAATATGTATCAGGTTCACCTTAACAAAAAAATCAACTCTATAAAACAAATTAGAAAGACTTTAAAAACACTTAAATTTTCTGATTTTAAAAGTCAAAACGTTTATAATCCCAGCACTCGGGAGGCAGAGGCAGGTGGATCTCTGTGAGATCGAGGCCAGCTTAGTCTCCAGAGCGAGTGCCAGGATAGGCTCCAAAGCTACACAGAGAAACCCTGTCTCAAAAAAAAAAAAAAAATCAAAAAGTTTAATAAAGTTATACCCCAAATATCTGTATCTTCCTTAGCTCTTTTCTCCTGTCTCAGAGTTTTTCTGAAATTGTTTCATGTGTCACCAGGAGCATTTTAGAAAATTCTATAAAACCTATTTAATTTTGTGTTGCATGTACGTCTGTACACCACATGTATGCAGTGACCACAGAGACTGAGAGAGGACGCATGGAATGACTGATGGTTGTAAGACACTGTGTGGGTGCTAAGAATGTATGGTCCTCTGAAGGAGCAGCCAGTGCTGCCAAGAGCTATCTCTTCAGATTCAGCAACATTTATTTCTTAAAATCTGATTCTATTGGTGTTCCTTTGTTGGAGTTTGAATGAGAATGGGCCCCCCCATAGGCGGCGCATAGATTTGGCTCCCAGTTGGTGGTCTGTTTAGAAAGGATTAGGAAGTGTGGCCTTCTTGGAGGAGGTGAGCCACTGGGGTGGTATGCCCAGTCTCTCTCTGCCTCCCTCTTACAGAAACAAACAAACAAACAAAAACACCCAAACCCAAAACCAAAAAACTCTCCCAGCTCCTGCTCCAGTGCCTGCTGCTGTTGTGCTCCCCGCTGTGATGGTTATGGACTCACACTCTGAAACTGAGCAAGCTCTTCGTTAAGCGCTTTCCTTTATAAGCTGCCTCGGTCATGGTGTGATGAAGACCCTTGCTGGAAGCTCTTCTGTTTAACATTTCTGTGAATCTCAGTGAGAGTCTACCCCGACTCTCCAGGGTTTACTCCTGCGTTCTACCAGTCCTTCTGTGGTGGAAAGGACGTTGCTGGTGAAGAAGTCTTGAGTGTACCTCACTAAAAGCTGTTAGGATCATCCACATCAACCAGGGCAGGGCGCCTCACTCTTCTGCTCACCTCTATATCTCACATCTAAAGTCCTCACGTGGGCACACACAGGTCCCACAACTCTGGCTCAGAGTCAGCTTTCAAAGCTTCTCCCTGGCCAAGAAATTGTGCACAAACACCATTGTATATGTGCCACCTTAAATATCTACTGTAAGGCTTCCAGGCCTAACTAAAAACCCATTTCTCACTTTTTTTTATTTCAGTAATGTTGCCTTGATCAGGATATATGGTCAACCCATCACAAACCAGCAGTTTAAGAAAAAAAAAAGTTGAGTTTGTCACTAGAAACTTAGCTTATACTTAGTCCCTTCAGTGGATTTATTAAAACTGCTGTAATCCAGCTTTTCTCAAAGCCACTTGTGCTCACTGAGGTTCCTTTCTTACAAAAATTAAAGGAAGAATCAAAGTTTAAAAAGAAAAAAAATGAGTTAACGAGATTTGGCACTTCTTTTCTTGAATACCTACTATGTGCAATCAGCTTTTAATTCAATGTTTCATTTACAGCCCAAGAGTTGTTGTAAAGCAGCACACAGGAGGGTCTAATAAATAAATAAATATATAGACATTCTTAATATTTAATATTAGTAAACTGCTTCAGAGAGATGTCCTTTGTATGCTGTGGATATATGTTTCTATTAATGGTTCATGAATAAATGCTGATTGACCAGTAGCCAGGTGGGAAGTATGGGTGGGGGGGCTACCAGACTAGGAGAATTCTGGGGAGAGGAAAGGGAAGGAGCAGTCACCAGAGGGAGATGCCATGTAGGACACCTTGGCATTTCCCAGTAAGCCAAGACCGTGTGTAATGATGCAAGAGTAATAAACATTTATTTCTCAATCAGGTATTCTAGTGGAGACATATGTCTGCAGGAGAGAGCTTTGGGCTCAGTCTTCTTCTATCTCAGATCACACTTGGTGGTGGCTGCATGCTAATGGTTGCCATGGATGCAGGAGAGCTAGCCCTGCCCTACTCTAGCCACTGCATGGCTCTCCTGGGTTGATGGCTTTTGATGTGGATGCAGGTGGGGAAAGACTCATCTTCCCTTGAGGGGCTGGCCACTAGGAATTTGACCATGCTTCAGTGAATATATGGACAACACAAAATGGACTTCTTTTTTGGGGGGAGACTATGGGAGAGGGAATGACATGGGAAGATTGGGATGTGAGCACAATTGGGGTGCATGATGTAAGAGTCCCAAAGAATCAATAAACAATAATTTAAAAAATAGCTAGCAACTATTGGGCTAATGAGATGGCTCAGCAGGTAAGGTTGCTTGCAACCAAGATTGACAATCTGAACTCAGTCCCTAGGACTCAAATGGTAGAAAGAGAGAACTAAGTCCTGTTAAGTTGACCTCTGACCTCTACACATGTGCAGTGGCATGCTCACACAAACAATAAATAAATGTACAAAAATCAAATAACTAGCAACATAAACTAAAAACAAAATTTTTCGTCAATTGAAACTGAAATTACTAACAATGTCAATAGTCAATGACTGGCTGTTGATTGATTGATATTATTACGAGGAGTAATTTCAAGGCAATTATACAGCTAAAATATATCACAAATAGCCATGGTTAAAAATGTTTCTTCAAATAGTCGCATCTTTAATTTAAAAAAAAAAGGATAAACTAGTCTGGTCCCATTTGCTCCCCGATTCTAATGTTCCCCACTCAAATTCATTCTCTAAAATCTTATGCATAAAATTTTTTAGATAGAAATTTTTACTTTTTATTCTTCATTGCTTTCTCACTCATGAAGCTCAAATGTGTTAGCTCATGGTGGACTGAATGCTGGTGTGCTCACCCACTATAGCAGCATGATCATTTCCTAAGCTCTTGACAAAATGCAATTCCTTTTCTGAAAAGAAACCCAACATTTAACTAGGAATACAGCCTCAACATAAAAAGATCGTATATGTTTTGAAAGTTCTTCAGTTAATATCATACTCAATGACAGCACTGAACCTTTCTTGGTACCCCCTCTTAGCACTTCCATACATCATAGTAATTCAGTCCTTGCCTGAGCCATCCCTCATGAAAAAGCAATTGTCCCTGTAAATGGCATTATATTGTGCATAGAAAGCCCAAAGACCCATGAAAACACTAGTAAAAGGAACCATTACATTGAGTAACCCCACAGGAAACAAAATCAACATACAAAAGTCAATAGCATTTATATATTAACTAATTATTATATTAATAGCTAAAAATTAATTATGCAAAAAGGAAATAGGAAATCAATCCCATTTCCAATAGCTTCAAAGTACTAAAATACTTAGGGATACTTTTACTTAAGAAAAAAGACTTCTCTGTGAAACTGCAAAAAAAAAAGATGAAAGAATTTGAAGAAAATTGCAAATGAAAATATATTTTATGTTGATAGATTGAAAGAATTGGTCTTATTAAAATGACTATACTTCTTGAAGTTACACATAGATAATTAATAGACTCACTGCAACTTGCATCACAATTCTGATGGCAAAAATAGAAAAGAATCTGAAATTCAAATGGAGCTACCAAAGATTCAATTACCACAGCAATTCTGGGAAAAGCAAAGTAAAGCAAAGGTAGAAGCATGATACTTTCTTATTTCAATAGATTACAACTGCAGTAATTAAAATAGCACAGTACCACTGTAAAGACAGATACACAGTCAATTGGAACAGAACTGAAACACAGAAACCAACCCAAGGATAAATGGTGTGTCCATTTTCAATAAGGGCGCACAGGATACAAAATGGAGAAAGACTAGTTCAACAAATGATGTTCCGAAAGCTCAATGTTCACATGTAAAAGAAAAGAATGGGAACATAACCCTATACCATACATCAAAAAGGACTAAAACTAACCAAAACCTATAAGTATACTTGAGACTAAGCTTTCTAGGGAAGAAGATAAAAAGCATCATAACATAGGTCCTGGGATGATGTCCTGGATATGGCACCAAAAGCACAGACAATTAAAATGAAAATATGCAAACGGAACTATATTCAGTTGAGCATTTTGTACAGCAAGAGACACAATGAATAGCTTAAAAAAAACCCTACAGAATTGAAGTGGACATTTGTAAGCTGTATATCAGATAAAGGGGAAATACTTTAAGAAATAAGGAATTCTTACCACTCAATAACAAAAACTATCTGATTTTTTCTTCAGCTAAATATTTGAATAGAAATGTCCCTAAGTTAGACACACAAATGTGCAAAGTTATATGCTAACTCAAACATCAAACCACAAATCAAAACAATGAAGTGCTATATTATATCTGTCAGGATGGCTATCAAAACCTGTTGGCTGCAACCCTTGAACTCTGAGGGCAGGAAGGAAATGGTACATTAACTATGTAAAACAAAGAAGAGATGATGCATATGACAAAGAAGAAGGAGAAATAGGAAGAAGAGGGTGGGAGAAGAAAGAAGACGAGAAAACAGAAAAAACCTGACCTAGAAATCTCACTTCTTAGAATAACTGAAATCGGGTAGTTAAAGAGATATGAAGCTATCAACCCATGTTCACTACAGTACTACATGCCGTAGCCAAGATATGAAAGCAACCCAGCTGTCCCTTGATAGGGGAATGGATAAGGAAATGTGGCATGGGCTTGTAATAGTACATTATTTTGACTTTTGAAAGGACCCACTGCAGTATGTTATAACATTGATGAAGCCTGAGGACTGTATTCTGTAAGTCACAGGAGGACATGCACTTCACTTCATTTATATGAGATATTTAATATAAGTAACTGCATTGAATCAGAGAACAGTTGTGTCCAGAGGGTAGGCAGAGAAGTTGGGTTTTGTAGTTAGAATGTATTAAGTACACTGTCCTGCAGTGTGCAGTTATTAATAAGAATGCATTATGCTTAGAAATCTGCTAAGGAAGTAAAATGCATAGTAGACATTCTGGCCACAGTAAAAGATGTCAAAATGCAGGAACATTGAATGTGGTTTTCAGTGCATGAAAGCCTCCTGAGTTTTTGATAGCACAGACTTAGTTGAGTGAAATCTTGTCTCATAGTGGTAGTAGAAATATGAAAGCTTCCAAATCTCTGAGAAGAGGAGGCCTCTATAACATTCAGACATGGTCCTAAAAGACATTGACTAAGGAGTAATTTCCAGACGATAAAACAGTTTCCTAAGAGGGAAATGGACAGAAGGGTTCTTCCCAGATAGTGCTGGCACTACAGGGCTATTATGGATTAGTAACATCTCTGTCTCCCATGTTTTCATGTTCACTTTTAAATACATGGTTCATGTGGTGAGGCAGCAGGCAGACTTGTAACACCCAAGGCTACAAAGTGCTATAGACAAATTTGATAAAGAATTTCTTTCTAAAAGAATCCTCACACACCCCTAGGCTCAGGGAATACCATGCAAGCAAGAGGGGGCAAAAAGTTCTAGGAGGCAGATGTTGGGGGAAGGCTGATATGAAGTGGTATCTTCTGTACATGGTAGAGTGATACATTACAAATTCATTGAAGCTGTGATTACCTGTACAAGGCCTGTACAAGATAGAGAGCATCAATATTTCTTCACAGATGGGAAAAGGCTCAAAGAGCCCATGATGGTCTAAATGAGATGTCCCTCATAGCCTTGTGCATTGTAATAGTAGGTCCCCAGTTGGTGGCCTTCTTTGAAGGATTAGGAGGTGTGGTCTTGTGGGAAGAGATGTGTCATGCAAGGAGGATCTTGAAAGCTTACAGATACATAATATTTCCTGTTTTCTCTGTTTCCTGCTTGTAGTTCGAAATGTAAGCTCCCCACAGACTCCTCAAGCCTGCTAGGCAGATTTCTTGCTACAACAGACTCTTGTTCCTCTGGAACCATCGGCTAAATCAAACCCCTCCTTCTATAAGTTTGCCGTTTGCCTTGGTCATGGTGTTTTATCATAGCAATAGAAAATAACTTATGCAGAAGTTTGTATCAGGAAGGGGGTTATTGCTGTGAAAACCTTGACATCAAGTTTTGGAGAAATGTGGAAGGCTTTGGAACTTTAGCCTGAAAATGTGGTTGAATGCTGAAAGCATAGCTCAACAGGCTGTCCTAGTAGGAGCTTAGAAGAGAGCTGTGTGTATTGTGGAGACCTTCTCAAAAGGTTTCAGAGAAGAGCAATATTAGCAACTGGCCTAGAGACTGATCCTGCCATGTTTGGGCAACCATTGTTGATTTCTGCTTTTGTCCTAAGAAATTGCCTAAGGACAAATCTAAAAGTAATAGACCAATTGCTTTGGTGGAAGAGATTTCAAGACTGCCTAATATTGATTCTGTCATGTGGTTATTAATAAAGTCACATGGTTATTGATAACCATTCATATTCTGGTCTACAACAAAAAAGAGCAAACTATTAAACAGCATTCCTCCATGGCCTCTGCTTCAGTTCTTACATCCATGTTCCTACGTGGGTTCTCTCCTTGAGTTCTCCCAGTGACGGAGTATGATCTGACAATGCTAAGATGAAATAAACCCTGTCTTCCCCCAAGTTACATTTGGTTATGGTATTTTATCACAGCAAGAAAAAAACAAACTAAGACAAGCCCCATCCCTTCCCATTGTGGTTGTGGGGAATGAGTGTCTCTTTCTTCGACAATAGTCGCTGATAAGTTACTCATGCTGCAGTAAATATGCCCTGATTGGAGTTTAAACAGGCACCCATTAAATTCAAAGATGAAGCCGTCAGTAGAAGACAGGGAGAAGCAGGATGATGGGGGTAAAAGGATGAAAGGTCTTTGTGTACATGTTCAAAATTGTCAAAGAACGAAAAAGACAGGAAAAAAGAAAAATTTATAAACCAAAAATCCAAACACATTTAAGCAAAATTGTTGGAAATGCACACTTGGTCAAAGACACTCTCTTCAATAAATGGTACTTAGGAAGACTGGACATCTACCTTTAGAAGAAAGAGAGCAGACCTTGATACTATTCTATGAAAGCAAAAATCAATTCAAGGCAGATTAACAGTTTAAATGTAAACTCCCAAACTATAAAAGTGCTAAAACTGCTGAAAGGAAACATTAGTTGAGATATTTTGATATTGCTTTGGGCAACAAAACACAGGCAACCAAAGCTAATGTAGATTTAAATGTAATTGCCATAAATTTAGAAAGTGGCTTGCAAAAGTATGAATGAAAAGACAATCTACAAGCTAGGAGTATTTCAAATGCAAATCTGAAGAGGGGCTAATAAGCAGACCAAACAAGAAATTCAAATAATTCAATAGCAAAACAAGAATAATCTACTGAAGAAATCCATAGTCAACAAGATTCACATATGGACAGGTGTGTAGAATACTGCTCAGCAACACTCACTACCATGTAGATGTAAACTGAAACAAAGATGTGAACTATCTTATATCTGTTAGAATGGCCAGCATGCACACACACACACAGAGAGAGAGAGAGAGAGAGAGAGAGAGAGAGAGAGAGAGAGAGAGAGAGAGAGAGAGAGAGAAGAGAGAGAGAAAGAGAGAGAGAGAGGGAGAGGGAGAGGGAGAGGTAACTCGTAATTCAAGGAGGGGTTAGGTGGCTGAGAGTTCAAGGGCTATATTCCATCACCTGAGGTAAGATGTGAGGACAGAAGCTTGTGGAACAGGTCATGTTATATTTTAACAGTTAGGAAACTGAGATAGAACCAGAATCTAGTGCAAGGCTGATTCCTGTGACCTGTTTCTTCCTATGAGGCCTTCAAGTTTCCACATCCTGGCAAAACAGCACCACCATCTGGGGCCAGATACTCAAATACATGAGCCTGCAGGGGCCATTTCATATCTGAACTACAGCTGCATATGCTAATTCCTCTGTGATAATCATTGGCTATTGCATACATGTAGTGAAATATCACCTGTACCTAAATATGTAAATTATTATGTACCAATTAGAAGTATGAAATATGAAAACTGAGGAGAAATTTTCTTTTATTAAAATTTGAAGAAATTGATTAGAAATACATCTAGGTCTCCACTGATTAATTACAGGTTTTTCAATGGTTATTTGATATAGTCAAAGGTTATATACATTTTATAATCCAGAATAAAGACAAGGAAAACAAGTGTAACACCTACAATGCAACCAAAATACTCAAGGACAATGAAAACAACAACTTCACTTCTCATGCTAAAAACAGTTACTAAATGTTTACTGTGACAAGTGACTTCAAAACTTGCAATTATCTTGCTAAAGGGTATGTCTTCCTGGCAGATAGAGTATAGTAGTAGGTGTTGCAAGTCTTCTTCTTAACTCCAACACAGTATTGCCTGCAACCTGATGCAGGGTGTTGAGTGAGTCTGCATCTATAAATTTAATAAAGATGTAGAATAAACCCAAGTGCTACATCTCCAAACTATGCTACTCTACAGTCCTCTGCTATTGATGGTTTATTGTGTTATCAAGGAAGACAAAGCTCACAGCTGTAATAAGATCTGTACTAGTTGTCTTAGAGAATGAAGTCTCCAGCTGGTAGAATTTCCATTTTCTGAAATACATTCAGGCATCTAGCAATATTTACTACATGTCAATTAAATGTTAGGCGCTGGGAATTCAGCAGTATATAAAGCCAAATCCTTGTTTCCATAGAGCTTTCATTCTAGTGGAAGGAAACACGAAACAAACAAATATATTAGCATGTAATACTGCTGTGCAATGATCCTTCTGTACATTGTGAATATGTGTTACTCTCATTGGTTGATAATAAAAGCTAAATTGGCCTACAGCCAGGCAGAATAAAGCTAGGCAGGAAAGCCAAGCAGGGACAAAGAAGGGCTGAGTCAAGAAAGACAGCCACCTAAGAAGCAAGATTCCAGAGGACCAGTAAAGCCACAGCCATGTGGCAATACATAGATGATGGGGAATGTTCTTCTGTGTGTATGTTTGTCTTATTGATTGATGAATAAAACACTGATTGGCCAGGCAGGATGATAGGTAGGACTAGATGACAAGAAGGATTCTGGAAGTATAGGCAGAGAGGAGTCATTATGTGATTCCAGGCAGTGATGTAACTGGGCAGAAACTGCCACTAGATAACCATAGAGGTCTGGAAGTCTGTACAGACAGGCAGGAAGTGATGTAGCTGGGTGGAATCAGAATATAATCAGGGACAAACAGGAAATCGCTCTCTTCTCTGCAGAGATGTAACAGGTACAGGAGTTGCAGTCTGGCATTCCCGGTAAGCGAAGACTATATGGAAATACTTAGATTAATAGAGATGGCTTAATAATTAAAACAGAGGTAGTCAAATAAGAAATGCTAGTCACTGCCAACATATTTATAACTAATATAAGTCTTGTGTGTTCATTTGGGGACTCAAGGGTGGTGGGACCACTCAGGCCAAGAAAACCCCATGTTACACATAGATTAATAGAAATGGGCTGATTTAAATGTAGGAGCTAGTTAGTAATAAGCCTAGAGCTATAGGCCAAATATTTTGTAATTAATATTAAGCCTCTGAGTGATTATTTAAAAGTGGCTGCAGGATGGGACAGGACAGAGAAACCTCCATTTACATAATACATTGTGTGGTGATAAGTACATGAAGTGACAAAGTTTGGCAAAGGACATAGAAGGGGCTACAGATAGGGAGGGAGAGCCTGGCCTGTAGGTAAGCATGGTGTGGATTTCCATCCAACTTGGGATGTTTGAAAACATTTAATTGAAATATAAGAGCAAATGGATAATTAGGGAAATATTTACAAGACTGTCCTTCCTGTTATCAAGATATCATTCTTTGATTAAGGAAAACACCAATAAAAAAATTCTCAAATCCCTTAAATATACAAGACTAATTAGCCTAAAATATGGTCTTGGTTTTTCTCAGGATTGGATAATTTTCATCTGTAAGGGGTTGGGGACAGAACAATAGAGATTAGACTCAGGTTTCTCATATGGAATAGATTTTAAAAAGGGATAGATATAATAGAATAATAAGGCAGATTTGTATATCTGCGTGTAAACTAAAACCTATCAGTTTTAAGTAATTTGCATTGGTATGGATTCTTGTATGTTTATACATATCCAAATTTATTTTCTATTCCTGTTTGAGACAATCTGTATATTGATACAAACTCAAAATTATTTTTGTTTTATTGTATATGTTTCTATTTCTGATTAAAATATTTTTGTATATTGAAGCAAATGTAAAATTATTTTGTCATACTGTACATATGTTTTGTAGGTTTCAAATATTTTGTATGTTGATGCAAATTAAGGTTATTTTGTTATATAGCATTATACATTTCTACCTCTGGTTAAGATATTTTTATGTAATGTCACAATTTCAAGATCATTGTCCTTATACTGTATATATGCTTATAGTTTATTTTTATTATGTGAAGCTTTAGTCTTTACACTATATAGGTTATTAAGAATTACAAGTTAATAGTCACCCATGTTTGTCATACTTATAGTTACTTAGGTTCCCTAGATGCACAAAAATGTATTTAAATGTTTTAATAACTTAGAATTCTGTTGACATGAGACACAACTGCTCCTGGCAGCACCAATCTACTCCCAAGAGGATGATGGGCACCAGAAACACTTAATATTGAGTTTGTTTTCTTCTTGGCAAAACTGACCTATTGGGCAAAAAACTGCCCTTGCCTAGACTGCTTACGGTAAGCACACTGTCCAATCTGGATAAGCATGATACAAGGATAAGTGACTACTGAACCTTGCTGAGACAGGGTAGGATAGTCCTTCAAATTTTCCTGCTTCTGAAAATGGTCTGTCAGATGTTTTAGGCCTATAGCCAAAGCTGGATGCTTCAATGTTGCAGAGAACCTTGGGTGACTATCCAGGCAGCCAGCTGTTTTTGTCATTTTTCTTGCATTTTTCAGAAGTCACTTGCTTGCACTTCCTGCTTACTCAGGTAATGTTATTTCCCTTCTCAGGTGTTTGATGGGGTTGAAGACTAGTTACAATTGTAATCACCTCAAATCTTATCAAAGGACATAATAGGTACAAGACTTAGACTCTTCAGGAAAGAACAACTATTGGAGTAATCTCTGTAATTTGCCAGTTACCTATGGTCTGGACATCTAAAATGTGTTTCTTGCTTAATGTTGTTCTTGGTTATAGTTCCATTTTTGTTTATGTTATTACCTTTTCTTTCTTCTGGACAATACTTGATAAGTGTTCTTATTGTATATAGTTTTATTTTAAGACTAGAACCTCCTTAATGAGACAAAAGGGGGAAATGTTATGGTAATTTGGCCATTCAGTCTAATGATTAATGGAATGCAATAGACTGGCTCTATGGGCATGGTATTTTCTGAGGATACATGACTCCTTAAGAAGTGAGGAAGGAGGATTGCATGCCCTCTTGGATGTGGAAGGCTTCCAGATGCCATGGCTTGGTGACCTGGTGTGGAACTTTCTCCCTCCCTTCCTGGTGGACAAAGAGGCAGTGGGTGTGTCTTTATTCGGTATTTATGTGTGATTTCCATTTCAAGCCATAATAAATAGGTCCTGATTCAAGACTTAGGTCGATTGACACTTTAATATTCTTAACAAAGTCAATTTAAAGACTGATAATAGGGTCTAAAGTGATGGCTCAGTGGTTAAGAGCTCTAGCTACTCTTCCACAGGAATGGAGTTCAGTTCCCAACTGCCATGTTGGGTGGGAAGCTCACAAGCACATGTAACTCCACCTCTAGCCATCAACACTCATATGCATATAGCCACATACAAGCACATACATAAGTAAAAATAAAATAAGTAGATCTTTAAAAAAGAAAGAAAAACAAAATAAATAAAAGCTGATAATACATATGAAATGAGTATAGGATTTTATGCCACTACCTTACATCTATATCACATCCTTTAAAATATTATGTGCTATCTACAGCAAAACAGTACAGGATATAAAACATGTTAAGAATCTTCTGTGATTCTGCTAATATTCTTACTTAATATTAATACAATAACACCATATGTGATTTTATAATATTCATAGCAAAAATAGTACATTTAATTCAAAAGCATTTATTAAATACTAGGACTTAGTGAAATCAAAATGAGATAACAATTATTTGGAACTGTTGGTAAATAAATATCTTTCTAGTGTAATAGGCAGGATTCTAAAATGTGCCCCCAATATTTCTCATCCATTCCCTGACTGAGGTAATGAAGAGATACCAGGTTCATGATTCTACTCTTTACATAGAAAAGTGGATGTTACAGCAGAAGTGTTTAAAGTCAGAAACCAGCTGACATTGAGTTAATCAAAAAGAACATGGCTCATGGATCAGTGGTTAAGAACCCTGGATATTCTTGCAGAGGACTTGGGGTGTGGGTACCAGCCCCACATGGTAGCACACAGCCATCTATAACTTCCATTTCATGGGATTTGAATCCATCTTCTGGCTTCTGTAGGTACTTTATGCACAGTGTACAGACAAAACACTTACACATAAAATATAAATAAACAAACTTTTTTTTTAATAATGTGGAAAGGGTAGATATTATGTAACCTCACTTCCTTAAAAAGCACAGAAGTTTTTCCACCTGGCAGCTGACAGAAAACTTAGAGTTGAAGCATGAGGTGGGCTCACAGGCTGCTCCTTAGTTAAAGGCTATGTGGCAAAGAAGCAAAAGAAAAAGTCCCTCAGACGAGGAGGACCTAGAAGAAGTGGTGGAGAACTGAGGTAGGTGTGGAGACATAGCCCATTGACGCCAGCAAAGAGAGTTAGGGACAAGAAGACCTAGAGTTTGAGGGTTACCAATAGAGTGAGATCATATTTCAGAAAAGAGAGGAGGGAAGGAGGAAGACAGAAACACAAAGAAGCAGAAAAGATAACTGAGCTCATACTCAAGAAGAATAAGCATAATTTTAGGACAGGTCTGAAGTAGAAAATGTATTCTGGTGAGTGAGACATTAAACTACTGATCAGAGCATATGGAGCCAGCTGACAGTTACAAATGCCAGACTGAAGAATTCTGAAGCAACCACATTAACATAAAGGAGGTGATGTAAGTGGTGAGCAGAAACCTGCAATCAAAGCTAAAAACACCTGCCTTACATTAGATGCCCTAAAGTGAATGGACACACGTGATCATACGAAACAATTGCCTGCTAAGGCTGTTAACAGCTTTTTCCCATTTCTTTCTGAAGTTTAGAGCCTTAAATGCAAATGAATCTTCAAAATATAAACTTAAAATACAAATGAATCCTTTGTTTAATACAAAGATAAATAACCTAAAACAAACAAGACAATTACTAAGTCACACACTAATGTTCAGTTAGTAAAATACAACATTTTAATACTATATGCTACCTGCTAACATTTTCTCTTATCAAAAGAAAAAGTCTTAATACTGATGATGAAGCCATGCATCAGTTATCTGTCATAACTCATTTCATATGAATTCTGACGTAAATATGTCTATAATATTTAAAGTATTATAGGATAAGTTATGTACTATGTTACAAAACTATTTGAAATTTTTCAGTAGTCGTAGTAATATTCTTTGCTTATAAGATTTCCAAATTCTTCTAGCAATGAGGTGTCAATGCGAAGGTTTTGGTTGTGGCCATTTCACACAAGCTGTCATTTTAATTCAGGCACTAGAAAAGTGCACTCATGGTGACAGCAACAACTACCCTTAGACACTGAGCAGTACACAGCTCCTTAGTGACATAAGCCAGAAAGACCCTTTAACAGGTAATACATGACATTCAATTGTCTCAGTGCAGCTGTTACATGAACATGGACAATAAAGGTTGCTGATTGAAACACATGGTTAAAGTTCTAATCACACCTGGAAGGTGCAGTCAGGGTGTCAAAGGGCCTGCCTGGAAGACTGGCAACCACACAGCCCTGTTAAAGGATGACAAATGTATGAATGCTACCTGCTTTTGGGCCTTCCTATTAAAAGAAGAAATTTCTACTAAGCCCAAGTCCTTTTCTCTAATACCTTTTATCAAATTGTGATTGTGACAAAGTTGTTTCATAATTTCTGTTCTAATTTTCAAACTATGTAGAAATCTCTCTCCATAGCTAGAATGAAAATTTGAAGCCTAAAGACAAAAAATGATTTAGACAGAGATACAGGATGCAGCTCTCACTGTTGCTGTGTGCTGCCTCTTCCCCTCAGCTAGCTGAAATGACAGTGGTCTGCTTGCATCTCTTCCTTTTTCAGTCACAAAGTAATTACTGTCCCTTTTCTACTTTTGAAGTCAAATGCTTACTTACATTGGCTTCTGTCCTCTTGTCTCTATTTTGACTCTAAAATAAGCCATCACTTTGCTCAGGTGCATTTGTGGATGTTATTTTTTTATTCAAATGGCTAACACAGTTTAGGCATTGTCCCTGTCACTTTACATGTCTCACTAAATGATGATTTCATTCTGCTATTGCTTTGTTCTATATCATGCTATTCGGCAATGTTTTACACTTACATTTGTTTAACATCATCTCCATCAGAATTGTTACATTGTTTTACAGCGGCCCAGTCATTCCATGTGTGGTAGGTTCTTTTTACCACCAGCTGTGTGTTGGGTATCACAGATTAGGTGCTGATTAAATGCACACAGGAAATCACTTGCTTCATGCTTTCCTGTGTTCCTCCTTATGTGTCTGATGCTTTATGTTCTCATGGCTTACATAAAACAACAAGCTCCTAAGAGGTGACAGCTATAGCTCTGAAAGGGGGTGCAAACTGAAAAGTGGAAGACAGTTTAGGGTAGGCACAAGGAGAAGCATTTCAGGACAGAGTATCACTAAAAGGAGCTGTGGATGATAAAGTGAGCTAGTTTGATCTCTAGGCTTTCTCATATAGTAACTCAAACCACACCCTTACTGCCTATGTGCACATTCAGAAACAGGTCTCCTCTGTCACTGACTGTTGGACACCACAGGATTTGTGGTTAGTCAGGGTGAATCTTCTCCTATCAGTACCTGCCATTGCTTGAAAGAGTTCTACATGCTTATTCCACCAGCCTTGATCTTCCTCATGTAATTTATATTCTGATCACAAAATTGTGTAAGCATTAGAAGGCACAAATCTCTTACTTCCTCTCTACTACCAGTAGAGACATCGATCCTGCCAGCAAGCACCACTTTATGCTGTGGATAAGCTCCACAGAAGTGAGAACTTGCTAACAATAACATCCTCTGAGGCTAAGGGGATGTGTCATTATAAATTTATCAAAGCAGGTTTTTTTCCAAGCTATAGAAAATCTAAGCTTTTGGGATACTAAAAGCATTGAGAATTCATAATGTTTATTCTTGAGATGGAGATGCCTACCTTTTAAAACACCTTCATGTTAGAGTTAATGCATTTTTATGCTGGGCTTCATCATTTGGCTTCTTCAAACAGCAGTGTGTCTTCAAAAGCATTTTGTCTTGCCTAATATTCCCATTTATAAATGGCACACTTGGTTTCTATTATACCCAAAGACTGAAACCTCATGAATTAATGAATATGCCTTCTAAGTCCTAATGAAAAGTGCTCTTTCGCAATCCTGTTCACTTGATTCATAAAAAAATGACTCTGGGAGATGGAGTTTTGCTCTTGGTGGTTTTTTTTTGGGGGGTGGGGGTGGGACAGGGGGTTTCAAAAGGCAGCTCAGACTAGCCTGAACTTTCAATCTCCCTACTTCAGCCCTTCAATTTCTAAGATTGCAACTGTGTGCCAGCTTGCCTAGTTGAAAATAATTGGATTCAGAAATCCCCCCTGTGTAATTTCATTTGGTGCTCTATAGTTTGTTATAATTCAGAAGACAGGATTTTGTTCAGCTTAATATGTCAAAGAGTAATTTTAAGAGCATTCTGTAGGATATAGGAAACAACTAGACAATCTGGGAGAAAAAGCAACGTTTCCTTGCATTTTCTCTCTAACTACTTTCATTCTGGTGTGTCCTAAATGTAATCACAAGGACTGGAGGAGAGGAAAGATAGGGATGTTATTCAATTAACAGCTAAGACAAGAAAAGGCTGTTTCACATTCCTAAACAAAGGCTAAACCTACTACAGATCCCATCTCCAGGTTACTTCACCCAGTGTGACAGGATTATAGCCCCAAACAACTGAGGATCACTAACTGCTCCTCCTCAGCACTGTGTATAAAGTGTCTCTGTGTTAGCTAGTCTCATAGCCAATGCAGCTTAAATGAAAACAATTTAGGCTTTGCTTCCCCAGATTTTTGTTATAAAAATGTTCTTAGCACTTGATTCAATGGACATTTTCTTAGCTCCTAGCTTGCCTCGTTACTGAAGATGTGAGCTCTTTTAAAGACTTCACCAGATTAAATAAGGCCCACTGAAGGTCACCTCCCTTTTGACTGGCCTTGAGGACATTTCTTATAAGAATAAAGGCAGCACAGTCACAGGCATGATATCCCACAATTCACGGGTTTCTTCTCTGAGGGCTAGGTATATGAAGACTTGGGTCATTAGGAGTCATTTTAGAATTCTGCCTGCACCATAAGTCCTAAATCCAGTTTTGTTTGAGTGATTTATTACATTCTATCTCCCAGACCTCAATATAGGGTCCCCCAGGTAGATACTCAGGCCACAGATAATCACAGAATTGCATTGGTTTGGCTCTGGCTCTCTCCACAGAGCATTCTCAGAACACTTCCCACCATATTTCCTTCAATTACACTGAACTTAATAAAAATGTGCAGCACTGTTTCTTCCTGGGGCTCTGACATCTAATACCCAATTACAGATCAATAGCCTAAAAAGAAAAGCCTCATGCATTTAAAATCTGTATGGTTGTAGTGTGTACGCTTGAGCCATTGATAAGTCTAAAATTTTCTGCCTTTAGTTATGCATTTTAAAATAATTCCTTATTTTCTTGTGAAAAGTTAAATGCTCTTCCATTTTCTGCATGAACAGCATGCCATCTGAGATATCTTTTCACTCTATTGACTTTTTGGTACATACGATTGAGTAAAAAGCAGAACCCATTGACTTCTGCTGTTGTGTCTATCATTCAAAACAGCAAAGAACGTTTGTGTTTAGCAATTGTATTGAATCAAAATAGTGAAGCCGAGAGCAGAAAAAGAAAGCAATTCCCATTATTTAAAATACCCTGGGACCTGATTGTCCGATGTAGCCTGATGTTTCCTGTAGGCTTGGGACCTAATAATCATCTCTTTTCAAGAACATACAATTCACTAAAGAGCAGGTCTGAAATGATTAACAGATGATTAGCATACTATTTAAAGAAAATAGGAGCTTTGTGCTTTAAATGGTCAGGTGAAAAACTGTAGGCATTACCTTCAAAACCAGCAAAACACTTGCTTTTTTCCAATTCTCAGCATCCTACTTTTTGTTCTCTATAAGGAAGATGGAGTGGTGCGTTGCAGTCAGTAGCACAAAGACACAACGAGGAGGCTGTCGACAGCATCAGTCACTTGTTAGGGCTAAAAAGATGATATGCCAAGAGAGCCCACAAGCAAAGAAATCCATAAAAGCAAAAGAAAATGCCAAATTCCAGAGCCCACTGGAATACAAAATAGACACTTAAAACCGTGGAAAAGAAAGATCCTTGCAGCTGCCACTTAGACATGTTTATTGATTTTTTGGTCAACCATGTTTAGTTATCATGATGTTAAGAATAACAATGTTGATGGTGGGAATCTATAGAAGAGCTCGCTTAGCACAAGACTTTACACACAGGGTCCCACTTAATTCCTGAACAAGCCTAGAAGGGACATATTTTTGTGATCTTCAGTTTGCATATGGGATTTATTACTTGGTGACTTGCTCTTGTTCCATGAGGTGGCAGACTTGCGGATGTCCAGTAACATGCCTGCACTCACATTCCGCTAAACAGCAAAAGTTTTACACATCATTCCTGTGTCACATGCTGCTAACTTTCCATAGCCAGAACTTGCTTGGCCTGTGCCTGGGCCGGGCCATGGTTGCTCAACCTTGGGAGCAGCACTTAGATAGAAAATGGAAAGTGCTGAATAAGCAATGCTCTTGGTTGGCCATTGAGACATGTGGAGGAAATTCTACACCATGACTGAACCACCAGGTCACCTGCATCTTAACTCACCCTGCAGCATCCCTTTCCTCTCCTTCTCTCATGCGTACCCTCACCGTGGCTTCCTAGAATTGTCTGCCAGGTTTGTTCCTAGGGCTTAAAGAAATTATGTCCTTCTATGACAGTAATAAAGTATTATTAAAGCCAACTGACATTTCAGAATTCTCAGGAACTCTTTAAAAAGCCATTTATATTATTTTTATAATTACACTCACAGACTTTCTTTAATAAAGAAGAGTTGAGCTGTGTTCATTCTTCCTCTCCAGTTTAACTAGCAACACATCTCTGCTAACTTTATTTAGTAAGTGGTAAGTTCTAAATGCACAAGAACTTTAGAAAAATCAAATGCACAATTTTGTAGTTATTGCTTCTGAGGACACTTTACTATAAAACTGTTCAGAGTTCTAAACTGCTGAGCTACATTTTAAAGCTGTTTATGGAGAGCAAATTGGTCACTCTTCAACTATAAAGAGACTTCAATTTACACTTGCACAGTATTGTCACACAGCAACAATGTACAGAATCCCAGCTTGGCAGTCATGAGGAACAGCATGTGGAGGAGTTAACGGAGAGTCACTGGCTCTGGAGACCAAGGATGTGTTGCCCACATTGTCTCAACCAGGCTCCCTCGAAGGCTGAGAGATCAGAGCTACAACTTTATTTCTAAAGGGTAATGAAGATGTAGGAACTTTTTCTCTGTCCTGGAGATACAGTTTGTACACATTAGGAAGATAAAGTCTCTCGTCCTTTCTCAATAGAGAAGTTATGGCTGTGCATCACGTGTTACAGACACACCAAAGGGGCACAATGCAATATGGATCTTTTAAGTGCAGCTGACGTGAACACTCACTGTGTCTCCCTCGGAGGAGGAGAGTATGGGCCTGCAAAGTAGACACAAGAAATAATAATGCTTGCTCTTTGATCTGGAAACCAAGCCCACATTTTCATTTAGGGAAAATAACGACATTTAGATGTTAAATTATCAATAAAATGTTCATGGGGTTGAAATTTTCATGTGATCTACAGGGACCTTTTCATTTGCACAAAAGATCACCATCTACTTCTGACACGTGCTTATAAAGCTGTTCTCCTCCACAATTCTTGCAGAAACCTCAGAGATTGTGTGTTTCACAGGGAATACAAAAGCCGAGCAAATGACAGTTGCCTACCGGATAATGAAGCTTCATAAGAACAGTCAAGATTCTTTTCATTTTATTATTTTTCTCCCTTTCACTTTAAAAGCATGCAGCCTGGGCTGGAGAAATAGCCCAGTGAATAAGAGTGCTAACTGCTCTTGCAGAGGACCTGAGCTCAATTCCCAACACTCATCTGTGCATCCAGACATACAGGTATATATGACACACATAACTTAAAATGTGAGTCATCAGTCTTCAAAGGCATGTCAGATGGAGCCCTTAGTCCAGAACTTTGATTCCAGTCTAGGGGAAATCTGAAAGGACCCATGTTTATGGCATGTCTTGTCATTTGCTCTTAGGCCCTGGGGAGTGAATCAGAGTCAGAGGAACAATTCTGTATTCAGGGGAGCACAACCTGACTGTACACATTCACAGAGAATTCTAGACTGGAGGAATCCTGTGGTTTGAGCTATATTTGTGGAGCAACCATGTTCACTGCCTTACTGAAAAGTGAGACACTCTAGGAAAGCAAGTCTCAGGGAGCAAGTGGTCTCTCACTGGGCTCTTCTGGCTGCCACTGAGGTTTTTGTCCAGGAGATTTTTCCATCCGTGCTTTATTTCCATCATTTTATTTACTTACCAGTTACTTACCAGTTAAACTTATACATGGCAGTTGGCACAGTAGCTTTCTGCTTGTCTATGTGTGGCTGAAAACAGTTATTTACAGTGCCAGGTTTATGTGTGGGGATCGGCATGTGGTTTGGGGAAATATTTTCATCAAGATTCTCAAACTTATGTCAGAATCAGCCAAATGATTTTTTAAAATACAGATGAATGGGCATTCTTTCTAGATAGTGTGATTCTGTGGGTCAGGGGTAAGACCATAAAATTGGCAAGTTCCAAAGTGATTCTGATTTGCAGCTGCACTGAAAATCATTACTGTGTGGGGACAACTCTCCTCAGAGAGCTCTAAATGCAAGGCGAGTATGTATTTTACAAAAAAAAAAATCCAATTATATGAGTAAAATCTATTTTAAAAGTCAAAGAAGATTGAATGTGACTCCTAATTGTACAAGAACAAGCCCTCCCTAGGTCACCTCAGCAATATGTAGGTAGTTTTATAATACAAGAAGCAATTGAGCAAGATGACTTTGTCTCCAGACCAAGAGCAGTCCCTAAGTTATTCTGGGAGAAGACTTTTTTTCTTGACAAAGCTACCTTCATGTAACTACAGAGACAAAGTGACAAGATTATATAATCCTTCAAATGGAATAGAGCTCATTGTTTGATTGGTCCTAAGATTAAATGAAGAAAAATTTAGAATAGACACACACACACACACACACACACACACACACACACACACACACACAGAGAGAGAGAGAGAAGAGAGAGAGAGAGAGAGAGAGAGAGAGAGAGGGAGGGAGGGAGATCTTGCTTTGCTAGTGAACTTGAAGAAGTGGCCACACTCTTTGGGCATGGTTTCAGGCGATCACTTTAAGGTAGAGTAGCTGCAGACTTGAGCTCTCTTGGGTCGAAGAGAGCATTGTAAGGGCAGAGACTGCATCTTCTGGAGCAGGCAGGCTGCAGAGGTTATTTACTCTTATCTGTGTAAGTTGTTCCCAAATAAAACACCTATTTATCTTTATGGTGGGTCTGGTGAACTTATTTAAACACAACCTTCAGACAGACACAGAGAGATTAGCTAAACCTGCTGTGGCAGTTTGAATGTAATTGGGCCCCATTACCTCATTGGGAGTGGCACTATTAGGAGGTGTGACTTGTTGGAGTAGATATGGCTTTGTGGTCACTGTGGGGGTGGGTTTTGGAGTTTTCTACACTCGGGATACCACCCAGTGTCTCAGTCAATTTCCTGCTGCCTGCAAGATGTAGGAGTCTCAGCTACTACTCCAGCACCACATCTGCCTACAGGCCACCAAGCCCCCCATCGAGATGATGATGGACTGAACCTCTGAAACTGTACAAGCCACCCCAATGAAATGTTTTCATTGATGTGGTCCTGGTGGTCTCTTCACAGCAATAGAAACCCTAACTAAGACACTTGCCTCCTTATTAAGATGTATACAATAAACCCATGTCCTTGACTTAGATGTGTAAGATAAATGTGCTGGGTTTCTGGTCTTCTATTGTACTTGGTACTCCCCCCCCACCCATCAGAGCCAGCATAGGCTCCCTATCCCATTGCTCCCCATGTATATCCATGTGTTTGTCATTTATTCATCCTCTCTCTGCCCCAGTCAGGATTCTAGGACCAAGCTATGCTGAGTGTGGCACAAATTGTCTAGAAAAAAATTTTATCTTAGTCTTATACATTTGTTAAGGGATCACCAGTTACACACACACACACACACAAAAGAGAATGTGTGGACAGAAATGTGTAGAACCCAAATGAAATAAAAATAGCACCTTTGTTTTTTAAAAGTATGATTATTTCATTATTCAAGCAGTTAGGTGCTGGATTCTCAAAAAAGTTTATAGAGTACTGTTAGCGTGGTGTTTAATATCAAATAAGGCTCTGTTGTTGATAAATTGTCATTGTATGATTCATAACTAACTGAAGTTTGAAGTAATTAATGTGCAATGTGTGTTTGGTATTTTAACTAAAGTAATGACAAAGATACTTGGTAACCAAGTAGCTGTTTTCTTCAGTAGATTTATCTTCTGTGAATGTTACTGGTTTCCAGCAAAACAAAACAGAAAGTACACAGCTCCATAAACCCACTTTTGACAAACATTTCACCTTCCCACTAGCTACACCCCATCACAGAAGGGCACGTGTGACAGTCAATTAATCCTGCTTTGTCACCTTTCAATCACTCAAGTTCTCAAATTACATTAGGATTCATTTAGTATCTTTTGTGTATTTAGAAATCTGTGAATGTTAACAGTGTAAATACTCAAGTTATAAAGGCAAAATCAATGTAGTAAAGCTGTTTCATGTTTTTTAAAAAAATCCATTGTATTTAATCTAAAAATGTATTGTTTATCATTATTTCATATACTTGTCTGTATGTTAACATATAGCAGTCGCTCTCAACCTTCCGAATGCTGTGACCCTTTAATAAAGTTCCTCATGTTGTGGCGACACCCAACCATAAAATTATTTCACTGTTACCTTATAACTGTAATTTTGAAAGGCCCGCTGCCTCTCTGTCTCCCCCCGCCTATGCTGATGCTGGGTGTTCTCTCTGGAGCAGCCGGGATGGGCTGGAGAGTGCAGCGCGGGGCGATAATTGTCCGGGAGCTGCTAGCTGCCGCAGAGCTGCCCTGCTTCACCTTCATCCTGCCCCCGCCGGCCTCCACTTCCCCCGGCTGCCGTTTTCCCTCCCAAGCCGGTTCACCCAGGCGGGGCTGCCCTGGCACCGCGCCCCGGGGCTGGGGCCGAGCAGGGAAAGGGCACCCCTCGCCCCCACGCCCCCCCCCGTTGAGAAACACTCCGTCCCAAGGTCTCCGCCCCCAAGGTCAGCCACCTGGGCGCGGAGGGAGGAATCAAGTCTGTTGTACCAGACACCAGACCTTGAGAATATGCTGATCTGGAATGGCTCTGTGCCTCATTTGAACCATCAAATAGAATCCCTGCTCCTAGCTTGCGCCTTTTTCCCTATATAAGGACCCCTTTCCCTTGGCTCGGCGCGCTTGGCCTCAGAAAAGCTAAGTCGCCCCGGGTACCCGCGTCTCCAATAAAACCTCTTGTTTTTTACATCCAGTTCGTGGCCTCGCTGATTCCTGGGTGTGAGTCTCCCTCTACGAAAGTGCCTCTTCGGGGTCTTTCAATTTCACTATTATTATAAATCACAGTGTAAGTAACTGATATGCAGTGTATCTGATATGAAGCCCCTGTGAAAGGGTCATTCAAGCACCAAAGGAGTTGAGACCCACAGGTTGAGAACTATTGAACTAAAGACAAGAAGAGAATTTTAAAACTTTTAAAAAGAAGATATACATAATAGAGTTTAGGAAGAAAAAATGATATCTGTACTAGTTACCTTTCATGTTGTAGTGATGATTGTATAGTCACCTTTCCTGTTGCTGTGATGATTGTATAGTCACCTATCCTGTTTCTGTGATGATACAATAACTGCTGAAAGCATCTTAAAGAAAGAATGGTGTATGTAGGCTTGCAGTTCAGGGGTACGATCCATCATGGTGGGGAACTGAGCAGAGTATGTGGAGGCAGCTGGTCACAGTGCATATAGCAGTGCTTCTCAACCCTCTGGGGGTTGAATGATCCTTTCACAAAGGCTGCATATCAGATATTTACATTACACTTCATAACAGTTACAAAATTACAGTTATAAAATAGCAACAAAAATAATTGTATGGTTGGGGATCACCACAACATGAGGAATTGTGTTAAAGGGTCACAATGTTAGGAAGTTCGAGAACCACTGCTCTATAATCTTAGAAACAGGATGATGAATGCTGGTGCTCATCTCACTTTCTCTTTCTATTCAGTCTGGTTCCCTCAGCCTATGGAATGTTGCTGCCCACAGTAAGTAGGTAACCTCATCAAGACAATCCCTCACAGACCTGGCCAGAGGCTATCCTAATCCAGATGATATCAGTCTTTGGCCAAGGTCACCTGAAACTGTTGGACTATCATTGCTTTGCAAATGCCCTGGCTATTATAGTATTGTTAACTGTGGTTATTACACAGACAAGGATGCTGCTACTTCTTGTTCCTGAACACTTGTGTTTGTGCTGAAAATTCAGAGGAAACTGAGATAATAAAACAGGAGGGCATTTTCACATACAGACCAATCTTGGAGCTTCTTGAACAGATGCCACAGACACCACAGGCTCATTTTTCACCTTGAAATTCCTTCCAGTGGCATGTAACATGGCAGACTGCATTAGACATGATTTAGAAATGTTCCCTATTTTCTGTATTTTCTCAAGACTCACACTAGTGTAGGAAACCCTGTCCTTGCTCTTAAATAAAGCATGACATTTGGTTCACTCTCTATTCTCCTGGAAAACTGATTAGGAAATACGTCAATGATATTGCTAAGCAACATATGGCAAAAATAAAGGCACACAGGATCCCATGTGCTAGGAAGCTGTTATCTTTGGGATTCCCTGAGTTAATTATTATTATATCTTGGTGTGTCTCTGTAAATTGTCTGTGGATTCTGTGAGAGACAAAGCCTTTGAGTGGCTTCTCACTCTGCTCCATGTAGATTTTGTCATTTTGCCTTGTTGTTATGAAACAGTTTCATCCAAAATTGAAACACTCAATCCTGAAGAGAAGCTCCTTAAGCAGGAAGGTAAACAACTCACAATAGCCTCAGAAGTCCCTGAATCTGACCAGATTCGGTAGCCACCACTCCCCCACATAAGCAATAATTCAGTTTTGTCACTCTCAGCAAACCATGCTGCAAAGACATAAGACAGCTGCCTGGAGAAGCAGATGCTAGCCACGATGCCTGGAAGAGCTTTAGACCGACTAAGGCACCTGGAAAGGACACTCTCTAATCTGATGAGCTGCCTGCAGGCTCTGCCATGTGCTCCAAGTTCCCAGCTTTGTGAGCTGTCATCCATAGGATGGACTTTGGTGATGCAACTATCTTTGAGTCATTTCTGTCCTATATAGTAACCCCTCACCCAATCACAAAAAGACAATATGGTATGTACTCACTAATATATAGATTTTAGACATAGAGCAAAGGATTACCAGCCTACAATCCACACTGCCAGAAAAGCTATGAAACTAGGAGGACCCTAAGAGAAGAGGTCCCATGGAGAACAGAAAAGGGACAAGATCTCCTGGGCTAATTGGGAGCATGGGGAGGGGGGAAAGAGGGAGTTAGGAGAAAGAGAAAGTGAGAAGAGGAAGGGAGAAGAAGACATGAGGGAGAAGGAAGATTGAGTCAGGGAAGGAATAGAGAATATCAAAAAAGAGATACCATAATAGAAGGAGCCATTACAGGTTTAAAGATAAATCTGGCACTAGGGAAATGTTCAGAGATCTACAAGGAAGACCCCAATTAACAATTTAAGCAACAGTGGAGAGGCTACCTTAAATGTCCTTCTCCAATATTGAGGTTGATGACTACCTTATATGCCATCCTAGGGCCTTCATCTAGTAGCTGATGGAAGCAGAAGCAGACACACACAACTAAATAGTGAGCTGAATTCCTGGAATCCAGTTGCACAGAGGGAGGAGTGATGAGCAAAGGGGACAAGACCAGGCTGGTGAAACCCACAGAAACAGCTGACCTGAACAAGGGGGAGCTCATGGTTTCACAGACAGGACTGATCCAGACCCCCTTGAATGTGGGTGTCAGTTAGGAGGCCTGGGCAATCTATGGGGCCTCTGGTAGTGGATCAGCATTTATCTCTAGTATATGAATAGACTTTGCAAACCATTTCCACATAGAGGGATACTCTCTCAGCCTAAACACCTAGGGGAGGGCCTAGGCCCTGCTCCAAACGATATGACAGACTTTGTAGATCCCCCATGGAAAGCCTCACCCTCCCTGGGGAGCAGAAAGGGAATGGGATAGGGGATAGGGAACAGGGGAGGAGGGGAGGGAGAGAGAACTGGGATTGACACGGAAACAAGCTTGTTTCTGATTTAAATAAAACAATATTGAAAATCCACCCTTTCTTAACAACAGCTAAATTAAATTATGCTTATTCAAAATTAAGTTAATGTATAATCAAATATTGTTTCACAAATGTATTATTGGCAAAGGCTATGTAGTTGATTTAAGAATATATGATATATATTGCTTGCTTATAAAGTACACAGCACACTGTCAAATATTACATGGCACTGTCCTTAGACTTTTCATAATTCATAGAAATGTAGATATTTGCAGAATTTCAATAAAATTTGGCATAAAAATTGGTCCTCCCTTTCACTTCATTATAATTAAAGAAAGCAACTTTGTAGCCATAGCAAAGAATGAAAGAAGGCTTTAGGAGGTAATTATTTAGTCAGGTGTAGGTTAGATTACAGTTCATGTGTATAAATAGTTCCAGTCACTTCAGGGAGCTGGTGAAGCACCTGCTCATTTGCTAAAGGAGTTCCAGATAGACTTACATTTGGTAAAGATCTCACCTTCAGGCTGACCCTAAAGAAAGCGATTTCTTCCAAACATAGTGCTGTAAGAGACACTGGGCCCTTTTCTATGGTTCAGATTATACAATGCTGAGACCAGTGCAAATCGCTCCTGGGACAACAGGGCAAACATCAAGTCATTTATTATTCTTATGGTTTAGCAAATGTATGGCCAGTTTTACTAATATGCAACTAAGGGGTCTTTATGTGCCACTGAGTAGTATGTTTTCTATCTATAAAAAATAAAGCATTAAAAAAGAATAGACTAGCTGGGCAGTGGTGGCACACACCTTTAGTCCCAGCACTCGGAAAGCAGAGGCAGGTGGATCTCTGTTAGTTCAAGACCAGCCTGGGCTACAAGAGCTAGTTCCAGGACAGCCTCCAAAGCCACAGAGAAACCCTGTCTCAAAAAAAAAAAAAAAAAAAAGAAAGAAAGAAAGAAAGAAAGAAAGAAAGAAAGAAAAAGAATAGACTATATGTCTACTGCTTAACTGTGGCTATTGTGGATAAGCATCCAACAAAGCAGCTTGATGTAGGAAGGGTTACTTTGGCTCATTGTTTCACAGGCATTGGCTCACAATTACTGTATGTGGAAAATCCCGGGACTGGGAACGAAGCAGGGAATCATGGTGAGGCAGCAGGTGGGAGAGCAAAGTGGCTTATACCTAAAGGTCAACAGGAGACAGAAATTAAGAAATGTGCCCAGGACAATCAATAGCACACACTATGACACTCCCCATTAACCAAGTTCCTCAAACTCTGAAAGTGTCTACTACTTCCCAGGGCATCAAATTGTATGATCAGATGAATTGTCCATCAGATGTATGATCAAATTGTCCAACAGATGAATCCATTGACCAAGTCACAGCTCTCACAACCCAATTACGTGGCAAAAACTCCCTCTGAAGCTTACACTGGGCTCCCATTGAACACAAGTACCCAAGTTGGGTGTGGTAAGACAGGCCTATATCCCAAGCAATCAAGAGGCTAAAGGAATATTTTGAGTTCAAGTCCAGCCTAGACTACATAATAGGGCTTGTCTCAAACAACTTTCAAAACAAACAAAAACCTTCCAGTAAGTAACAACAACAACAAGAAACCCTAAAAATAAAAAACCACATGTAAACCTTCTGGCATACTTACCCAAACCACAGCCATATGTACTAATCATAATAATAAGCATTTTCAGAAATATTATGCATATTGTTTGCATGTATAAGTATGTATATGTGTCTGTATGCAAACACACAAATATCTATGAAGTTTAAGGTCACAGACTATGAAATCTTTTAATTTGCAGCAACATAAATGGCACTGGAGGTGTTAAATAAAACAACCTGGCTATGTTCTTACTCACTTGTGAATAGCACTAGGTCAACCACGTAGAAAAATAAATGGAATGCAGTTGTGGTCACTGAACACTGGGATAGGCAAAGGATAGGAGGAACAAGAACAAAAGGGACCAGACACAGTAATGGAGGGAACACCCCTGACTGACCCCTATTACTAGTGAAAACAACCTGTGATTCATTTCAAAATAGCAAGAATATTAAATACCCAACACTGAAGGTGATTACCAAAAGAGGTGAAAATTATCTTGCTTTATTACACATTGTATAAGTGAATTGATTACCATGATTACTGCATAAAATGTATTAGTAAAATATTTTAAAAGACAGGGTTATTCTGAAAAATGTTGAAACAGTAGGAACCTTGCTAAAGGAACAACATCAAAATGTGTGAAAGTGATCATGGGTCTAGCAGATAAGCTACACTCATATCCGGTTCTCAACACTTTGAGAAACTTTAAAAGAAAGTTGAGTAGCAACATATTTAATTCATCATCTTAGCCAAAAACACAACATGGCATGTCTTTTCTTGATTGGCACAGCTCATTAAAAGCTAACTTCTAAGGATACCAGAGGAATGCCCTCAAGCCCACTTTTGTTGGCATAGTCTTTGGGAAATAAAGAATACATACAATGCTTTATCCCCTTTGACATTTGGTACTTTTCCATTTAGCTACAACCCCAACTCATATGCTCAATTTTCTGGTGAATTTTAATGAGATGAAAATCTGTTTTAGAAAGCATTAGTAAATGTTCATTACTTTTGAAAATTGAATTGTTTTGATAGTGAAATGGAGTAATTATTCCAGTCGGTAGTTGCAAAACACAGCTTCCCCAGGTGAGATGTTGCCATCCTAACATAAGGACAATTGCCAAGCTTCAAAACCAAGCAGGAGACCCAAACATGAATGTGCATGCTGTGGCAGTGTTGCCCTTGCAGCCAGAACTCTTGAGAGTCAAAGAAACTTCCTAAGTTCCAAGCATCTTGCATGATGCCTGGTGTCCACTAAGGATAGATGCACTCTTTGCCCACTGAAACAACTCTGAAGAGCTTTCATAGATACGTTTTAGTGTTAAAAATATTGACTAGAGCCAGGCGTTGGTGGCACACGCCTTTAATCCCAGCACTCAGGAGGCAGAGGCAGGCAGATCCCTGTGAGTTTGAGGTCAGCCTGGTCTCCAGAGCGAGTGCCAGGATAGGCTCCAAAGCTACACAGAAAAACCCTGTCTCAAAAAACCAAAAAAAAAAAAAAAAAAAATGTTGACTGGCCCCTTAACTTGAAAAAGGACTTGTTTATAATTACAATGCAGAATGTTTTAGTATTATTTCAATGAATTTCTTTTTTGGGGAAAAAAACATGTCCCAACTCTCCTTACATCTGGCACTGCTGGATCTGGTGCAAGTTCTAAATTAGTGATTAAAATGAAGGTTAACAGGTGGTTAACATCCACATCTGTCTATCAGCTTTCTCTTGTTCTTACTCCACTGAGAACATGGCTTACAGTATGCTTAGAAACTTAGCACAGGCATAAGGCTCAGGGTAGACTCTAGCAGCTGCAGGTACCCTGATGCGGAACTCTAGACCCACAAAAATGCAGGAATTTATAATAATGTTACAAATAAATAATCAACTTTATTTTTTGTTTATTAAATTTATTCCTAGCATACAATGAATAGAAATACCCTGTAGTACATTGGTTCTCAACTTTCCTAATGCTGTGATACTTTAATACAGGTCCTCATGTTGAGGTGACCCCAACTAGTAGATTATTTTAATTGCTATTTCATAACTATACTTTTGCTAGTTATTAATCACAAGGCAAATATCTGATGTGCAGGATATCTGATATGCAATCCTTACAAAGGTCACTGGACTCCTAAAGGGGTCCAGACCCACAGGTGTGAGAACCACTGCTGTAGTAAATTAAGTGTTAATCCCTATTCAGTTGGAAATGAGGTGCTTGGAGTGGTAATTAAGCTCAGGCTCTTGTGAAAAGATCATTCTGGAGTTGGGTAGACCCTGATGATTTTATCCTTGTAATAGAAAGGGGAGGGAGATGTGGGGTTGATGGCACAGACAAAAAAACATGTAAGGATGGAGTCAGGGATTAGGGTAATGGACCTGCAAACCAAGGACTGCTTGGGGCCACAGAAGCAGCAAGCTGCAAACTGCAATTATTTCCTGGAACACCTAAAGAGAATTTGCCTTGCCATACCAAGGTTTTTAAATTCTTGGCTACAAAAAGTGCAAGCTAATGCATTTCCGTCTCTCTGGCCTTAAGTGTGGTGATGTGTTATGGCTTCTAGGAAACCAATATATCCTCCATGATCCAAACTGTAGGAAATGAAAGAGAAGGAAATTGCTATTGCCAGACACATCTATCCCAATTGTTCTTAATTTACACATAGTACAACAGCTTGCTTAGAACACAACACATTCAAAGCCGGGCGCTAGTAACACATGCCTTTAATCCCAGCATGGGGGAGGCAGAGGCAAATGGATCTCTGTGAGTTCGAGGCCAGTCTGGTCTACAGAGTGAGTTTCAGGACAAACTCCAATGCGATACAGAGAACCCCTGTCTTGAAACACCCCCCCTCAAAAGAACACAGCACAATCAAAATATGATAGATGATAGTATGGATGTTGCAGCCAAAAGCTTTATCTCCTGAAAAGTCTGACTTAATTCAAATATAAATGGTCTTTTTGAAAATTGAATGGGAGTGCAAGATAAATCGGTAATCCAAATTTCAGAAAAATCAGTACTTTTAGCATTAGCATGCTCGAAATATTGCTTGAGAGTTGTCTATGCATGAATGAAAGATAATACATTATTTACATGAAATTAGCCTGCATTTCTGTTTACTAAACCTGGACCTTATCATTGGAGGAGAAAGCCTTCATTTCTCACTCAAAGTCACACAGAAAATAAAATGTGCAACTTAGCTCTCCACTTAGGTGTGTAAGACTCTCAAGATTATAATACTGTCTATAGTTCATCAGGGTGCCAAAGGAAGAGTAAGAAAACTCAGGAAAAGGGAGAAATGTTCTAAGAAGTCATCGGTGCTAGCAAACAAGTCAAATAAAAGGAAGACTAATGATCAGCTCCGAGTGCCCAGTCTGCCTTCAATGACAACTGCATAATAAGGATCCTACAGAAACAGAGACCAGACATCATGGGGATGTTGACCATAATGCTGACAGTGGGATTTTTTTTTTCCTTCCATTCTCCTGTGAACATGTGATGAAAGGCACAGAGAACAAAGGCATTTGGTTTTTTCTGGGCAGTATATGAAGGTATCATTGTAGTAAACGATAAAAGTGTACTTTCTGTTAATTCTGTTATGCGAGTGTCTATAGCCATCCTTTCTAATCTGCATGGCCCTAAGGCAGCATAAGTACCTCAACATCAAGGCTACCACAGTTTCTCTTCCTTTCTTTCTTTTCCTCCTTTTCCTCAGCTCCAGATTTCAAATCATCCCAAGTCTTTGTGTGCATTCCGCTAACCCTTCTCTCAGACATTCCTTTCCTTCTCTGTTTTCACACTTAAAACCCAAGTTTAAGGGGCTAGAGAGATGGCACAGTGGTTAAGAGCACTGCCCGTGCTTCCAGACAACCAGGATTCTATTTCCAGCACCTAAATGACAGCTAACAATAGTTTGTAACTCCAATTCCATGAGGATCTAATGCCTCATTAGGGCTCCTCAGACACTACACATATGTGGTACACATACATACAAGCAAGTAAATCACCCAAATACATTTTAAAAATTCCAAGTTCAAGTCCTTAATCAAAACCATACTCCTACATAACTCCAGGACTTTCCAGTTGCCCTTTGACCTAAATTCTCCATCTCCATTTAGTTGTCCTATCAATTAACCACAATATTATATTACAGATCTAATGTAACCTGGCATTACCTACTCATTTGTCAAGGCATCTGTTATTCAAGATAGTCAATCACAAACTAACTCAATTTTTCTTCTACCTAAAAAAAAAAAATATCTTTTCTTTGGGGCAGGAGAAATGGCTCAGCTGTTGTGATGGCTAGTTAGCTATTTGTATTTTTTTAATCAACTTGACACAGTTTTAGGGTCATCTGAGAAGAGAGAATCTCAACTGAGATGCATGCAAGTGTATAGAACATTTTATTTTTTATTTAAGTTAGAAACAAGCTTGTTTTACATGTCAAAATCCCAGTTCCCCCTCTCTCCCCTTTTCCTCTGCACCCCATTCCCTATCCCAACCCCTTTCTGCTCTCCAGGAAGGGTGAGGCTTTCCATGGGTTATCTTTAGAGTCTGTCATACCATTTGGAGCAGGGCCTACGCCCTTCCCTGTGTGTCTAGGCTGAGAGAGTATCACTCTAGGTGGAGAGGGCTCCCAAAGTCCATACACTAGGGATAAATGCTGATCCACTACCAGAGGCCCCATAGACTTCCCAGGCCTCCTAACTGACACCCATGTTCAGTCCTATGCTGGTTTCCCAGTTACCAGTCTGGGGTCCATGAACTCCCCCCTGTTTAAGGAGGATATTTTCTTAAGTCATCCAGTGTCAGTTCCAACTATTCAGGGGAATCCTGGGCTGTGTAAGAAAGCAGGCTAGTAATACTTGGAAAGCAAGCCAATGAGCAGCTCCCCTCCATGGCCTCTGCTTCAGTTCCTGCTTCCAGGTTCCTGCCCTGCTTGAGTGCCTGCTTTGGTTTTTCCCAGTGGTGGACTGTGATGGAGTTGTATACATCAAATGAACCCTTTCCTCTCCAGATTGGTTTTTGTCATGGTCTTCATCATAACAACAGGCAGCAAATAGAACAGCAGTCATGAGAACTTGCTACTGTCACAGAAAACCATAGTTCAATTGCTAGCACCCACATCAGGCCTCTACTTTCAGACATACATACATATAGACAGACAGACAGACAGGCAGACAGACAGACAGACACACACACACACACACACACACACACACACACACACACACACACACACACACACACACAGTGAAAAAAATTTCCAAGAACAAAACTGACTGGGTTAGGTTGAAATTGGTATTTTAAATCTATGATCTGTCCTTCTTCCCTGCTCAGTAATATTTCCTTACATACATAGCACTCCCATTCTCCTGAAACTTGTTCCAACTTCTATCTGAGAATAATTTGCTACTATAAGAAAGATATACTGTGTACACATGAAATCCAGACTGGAAACTGTGGTGAAACAGGATATGGTAGGACAAGAAAATCTAGATTTAAATGTGAATTTAGTATATTTTATACGCTACTCAAGACAGGGTAATGGGTGAATGCTAGCACATATAATACACATTTGAAAATCTAATAATGAAATCCGTCAATGTACAATGGCTATACATTAATAATTCTAAAAAGAGGGTGGGAGAAAGACTACACAGTGTCTTAAGTGTAGAACAAAATTGTTTTGCTCAAGCAAATGGTATCCTATAATGACATGTTTGCCAAGAATATACATTTTTAAGTATGTTGAGCCTCTTGACACAATTACCCATAGCCATAATATGCATTTTTAGTGCATGTTATCTGAAGCAAATGCTACCTGCATATCTTATGACTGCCAATGGTAACTACCTGTAAATTGCAACTTGGCCAAGACAGTCTCTCCCTCACCTATAGACTTTGAAATGTTCCAAATACTCTGCTTTGCATTATAATTTTTCATATACAACTTTAGTATGATTTGTGCTTGGGATTGTTATGGCCGTAGTGTCCTTAAATGGTGACTTTCTACCACAAGAAAAGCAATCTTCCTCTCACTCTTACTCATGTATTCAATTGACTTATAATTAAGGTATATATCCATTTCATCCTATGTTCATACATTATCACCATCATTAACACTCTTGCTGAAACTGGCTCACTTATAGTCATTACTTGTCTCTTTGAAGTGGCTCCTATGTTTGACATCCTGCTAGCATTTTTTTAGCACTTCTTTACTTTTTGTCAATGCAAAATGTTCCAACAACCTCATCTTGCACTTTTCCTACCCAGGTCTGCAATTAATAATTTCTCAAAAAATCCTGATCACTTGAATTAGGGAAATTGTATTTAGAAACAAAGATTTGGACCCTTCATGTATTAATAACCTTTTTGTTATTATGCCTGCCATTGTTTCTAGCCCTAATTTGCAGACAGATTCAGAACATACATACACGCTTTTATCTATCTGTATGTCTATATATCTCAATACACACACATAACAGTTTAAACTGTTATCTGTGACTTCTCAGGATTTTGTCTATATTGTCCATTTTCTATACTTATACATCATTTTTCAACTGTGAGAAATTAGTGTCTCAGCACCTACAGCATATTTGCTTGTTTACTAGCTAGTTCTTAGAGTACCTATTAAGTATTTTCAAAATTGACAATCATGGTCTAAAACATAATATTTCTGCATAGCTTCCTTTACCTTTATTTTATGGTATACAGTCTAGGAAGAACTATACTGGAAGAAGAATTCCCTTGGAAAAAGGCTACTTTTTCTTTACCTATTCACTCTCATCCCTATTCTTGCCACCTTGTCTCACCAATAGTCAAAATGTTAGAAATCTCATTAGTGTCTAACTTTTTATTCCTATATTCTTTTGCACAAATTAGCAGACTCTCTAATTTATTATAGCTTTTAATTTCTTACAAGAAATATTGCATTCAACTGATATCCTTTTGAACTTTGGTTACATGAATCTAACAATTTATCTTGTCAAATTTTCCACATTAACTTTTAGACATTTTCCTTACTCTCTTTTTTTTTTTCCTCACAATTACAGGCTATCCTCTTGTGTGGATGATCTATAGTTTTTTCAACTATTAACCTGTTTGAGCATATTTCTGTTGTTTCAATAATTACATAACAATAAACAATGCTACAATAAGTAGCAGACATGGGATTAAAAGTTTGCTATTGTTTCCTGGTCTAATTGTATTTTAGATCAAATAATTTAATTTGAGATCACTTTGAATAATAAAAATGTTGTGTTAAGTGATGCTAACTATGATATTTGCCTTTGTTTCTCTAATCTGAGTACAACTTCTGAGATAGTATGATTAAATATTTCTCTTTAGCATCTTGAGCAGACATTTAATTCTGAAAAGCTTCCCTTCTACATAAACTTTAACATTTTTCTTACTCTCCATTCATTAAGAATGTTATGACATTTACTATTTTCACTTAAAATTTTTTTTTAATTTTTTTACTTAAAATTGAACCCATGTTTATAGTTTGTAGTTACAAAAATTCAATGTTACATTAAATAATTCATCATTTAGAGACAAGAAATAGCAATGATAAACTGCATCCCTAATCTTGTTTCTTAGACATTCCACATATTGAGGTGCAGAGGCACAAGCATCATATGGTCGGGTACTGTCTGCATCCAAGGATGGGCTAGCATAGGTGTAGAAACTGTCATTCCTCCCAATGAGAGGTGTACATCTGTACTTAGCATCCTGAAGGTGTGGGCTTCTCAGACCTCCGGAGTCTCTATATCCTGCAGAGCACGTGTCCAACATCCACACCCCAGTTCATTAGACACTTGCCATATTCTGTCTCTGCCCTGGGTCTAGAAAGCTCTTGTGTGCCCCAGACTAATTCATCAAGTGGTTGCCCATGCACTTGGAATCTGCAAACTAAAAGGTACTGACTTTCTTTTCCCTTAGAAATACCTACAAATTTCTGTATACTCCACCAGAAAGTAGACATTCAACCAAGCTTCTGACAGCTACTAAGAACCTCCAAGTTTTGAGGCGATGTTAGCCTCGGACATCACAATGTCAGCAGATTGAACTGATCGAATCCAGTTAACAAAGAGCCTTTTCTACCAAAAGCCAACTTCTGACAAAGCTTCCAGTGTAAACATATGCTCACCTATAAAAATGTATGCCCCATCTATGTACATGTATGTTCACCTATGTAAACCTGTGTCTAGCCTATGTACATGTATGCCTTATCTGTGTAAATGTATGATTGCCTAAACAAATAAATGTGTCACCAATGTAAATGTAGACTCACTTACATAAATGCATGTTTCATCTATGTTAAAGTATACCCCACACATGTAAATGTATGCCCTGTCCATGTGAATGTGTGCCTGTCTCACTTGTGTTAATATATGCATCACTGATATAATTGTATGCCTAACCTAAGTATATACTCACATTGTAAATGTATGCCCACCTATATAAGTGGTATCTCACCTACATAAATGTATGCCTCACTTATGTAAAAATGTATCTCACCCATATAAATCTATGCTCACCTATGTAAAAGTATGCTCAACTATGGACATATGCCTCTGTTATACAAATGCATACCTTATCCATGTTAATGCACCCACCGTCTTTGTGAACTTATGCACACCCATGCATATGTCTACCTCACCTATTTGAATGTATGCTCACCTCTATACATATATACCCATAACAGAGGGGTTGTCACATAGTAAAGTATCTCTAAATCCAAATAAAGAAAACAAAATCTGTCACAACACACAGAAAAAGCGTTTAGGTGATACTGTTCTTAAATTTTTACCTCCTCGATCCCGGGCAGCTAAACTTTGACCCCTTCTTAGCGTGATGTCCAACTGGTACATTCCGGGATCAGCCAAAGGGATATCTGCATTACTGGTTCCAACTGTATTTATTTTCTGTAAAATAAGAAATATACAAAATATTAAGTTTATTTCCTTCAGTCTAATTTCTTCAATGGGTGACTACATGCAGTTTAAAACAATTTAAGAGAATTATCCAATGGAATCAATCATCACAACCAGTTCTCTAAAGGTTTAAAATTCATGAAAGTCTTTAAAGTCAAAATAAAAGCACGATAGTCACAGAAATGTCCTATTTTAACTCTGTTTACAGCTAGCCATTTCAGTGGGGAAAATATTGCCTATGGAATATTATACAATTCACTTAAGAAAAAATAACAGAAATAGTGTGAGAAGTAAAAAAAAAAAAATCCAGTGAATGAGGAATGGAAGATAAAGATGTGCAAAGGAATTTGACTTCCACATAACTGAAGATTAACATTAAAAGGATTTATTCAGGTGACTGTATTGACTCATTCATTTATGCAAATATCTCCTACTGATTGATTATACACTTCTATTTCAGACCCAACATAAAATATGACATACTTATAGAGAAATAAATTCTCCCAGCATTTTGACAGTATTTTCAGGAAACAAATTCTCAATGGGGCTCAATTCAAATGCTTCTTTCCTTGGACTCACTGTGCACATGCTGTTTATAGGTCCGGAGACTTAGGCAGGGCTGCCTAATGGAATATGTTAAACAACAACACTTAGTAAAAATGTAAAGTTTTTGTTGTTGTTTTTTTTTTTTTTTTTGGTTTCAGCTATTTTGTATACAGCAGTAGAACTTGCCTTCTTCACAGGCCTGAGATTATTTAAGATACTCATTTCTTTTCTGGTTAGAAGGCAATGTTCTTTAATTTTAAAACTTGCCTGGGTAAGAAAGAACAGTAGTGAGCAATCTGGAGCCCAGCACCACAATTCACAGGAAAGGCCATCATAAAGCTGCATCAAGAAAACTTTACTGAGATAGAATTCCATACTGCAAAGTCACCCTTTAATCAAATCTGTACTTTATTTGAGGTTTTAAGATCCATGTAGAAAGCTTTCCTCATGGAGCAATTATTACTTAAAACAAGAAGCACTGTTACTTTGATTGACACCTGAACTCATAGTCTCTCCTCTGGTAACAATGAAAAGAATTCATCTTGTTCCCCATCATATCCATAAACGGCAGCTGCAGTCCCCAGGCCCCAGGATGGAAATTTTGAGCCGTCTTTGACTTCTTCATTTACCTCCTACTCACACCCAAATAGCTGCCAAACCTCAGGTGCTCTTCTGCATCACATCCCCCAACTGCCTTCCCTTTAATTCTCACTAACACTAATGCAAACAGTGTTCTCACAGCATGGGAGTGACAACTAAGATTCGCTCCATGATAACTATTTTAGCAGTTTAGGATGTAACCTTTCAGACTCTTCAAAGCCCTGCTCAAATACACACAAACACACATGCTGAGGCTTTTACTTGATGGGTTTTAGTTTCCATTTTGAACAATGTTAATTTTTTCTGTTATTCACAATTTATTTAAGAAAATATCACCGGTATTAGAGGTACTTTCCTGACCAATAAATCAACCTCTCTCTCTTTCTCCTTTACTCCCCCCTTCCCTACTCCTTTCATCTCTTTCTCCCCTCCTGGCTGTATGGATGTGAAATTAATAAGGAAAATCCTACTATTTTATGGCTTACAATAGAATAATTTGCTATTCATGTATTTTTGAAATGATTATTGCAATTCAGTCAGTAGATACAGCTTTACTCCATATTATTAGCCTTTTATGTATTTTGTTTTGTGGTAAGAACATTTAATAAAATTTTAAACATATAATCCCATTATTACAATCAAGCTACAAAGTCATCCATTTTGCATATTGGGTCTCTATACTTCTTCCTCTAATAACTGAAAATTTTATGCTTTGACCAACTTCACCCCCTTGTCCCTGAACCTGCAAATGGCAATCACTGTTTTGTTTTGTTGCAAATATATCCTGCTGGTGTGTCTTCTGTCTTTGATCTTTGTACATGTTGAATGTGGTGATTAAACTATTGAGCAATTAAAGCTGTTAAAATAGCATCTGGCAAAGAGGAATCACTCAAAAACACTGGTGGTTATTACTTTTTACATAAGAAACACAAGTCTGATATTCTGATATAACCTTGCATTGAATTTCTACAAAAATATGAGGAAGATTTACAATTTCATGTATTATATATTCCCATCCTTTTAGGTTGTATTTAGAGACCTTTAATAACATGGTATTATTTTCTTCATGTAGGTCCTATCTCTATCTAACTAATTTCATTCTTCAATGTTTACAGGGATTTTTTGTCTCTATTGCAAATGGAATGATTTTTTTCAATTTCCATTTTGATAAGTTTATTTCTAATCTAATGGGCACATACTATTTTATATAATGATTTTATTTCTTTTCATTTTGCAAGTCATTTTTTGGATGTCTCTGTACAAAAAAATACATTCTGCATATAATGCAATGCCTGCTTCACTCTTATTTTGTAATGTTTTAGTTGCTTTTTTCCAATTTTTAATTTTTTGATTTCACTTTACATTCCAACTACACTTCTCCCTTCCATCCCTCCTCCCATCCCCCCTCACCTCCTTCCACCCTCCCTCACCTCCCTGCTAACCCATTCCCAGTCCATTCCTCCTCACAGGTAAGGGCTTCCATGAGGAGTCAACATAGTCTGGCACAATAGTTTGGGGCAGGGCCCAGCCCATCTGCCATGCATTAAGACTGAGCATGGCATCCCACCACGGGAATGGGCTCCAACAAGCTAGCTCATGTACTGGGATTATATCATGGTTTGATCCTACTGCCTCTAAGCATGGCATCTCACACTAAGGTATGGGCTCCAACAAGCTAGCTCATGTATCATATTTGTATCTGGTTCTACTGCCAGGAGCCAGTCTGATAGTCCAAGCTTCACAACTGTCTCCCACATATGCAGGGCCTAGTTTGGTCCCCTGGAGTCTCCACAGTTATAGGTCTAGAGTCCATTACTTTTCACCAAGCTTGGTTCAACTGTCTCTGTAGATTTCTCCATTATGATCTTGACCTCCTTGCTCATATATTTCCTCCTTCTCTCTTCACCTGGATTACCAGAGCTTGACCTGGTTCTTGGTTGTGGATCTCTGCATCTGGTTCCATCAATTACTGGATAAGTGCTCTATGATGATAGTTGGAATACTCATCAATCTGGATAGAGGGGTAAGCCAATTCAGGTATCCTCTCTATTATTGTTAGTAGTATTAGTTGGGGTTCTCCTTGTGGATTCTTGGGAGTTACCCTAGCACCAGTTATTTTTTAATCCTGTTAATTTTCTAAAAGGGTTTTGATGGTGATGTCTTCTGTACATATGTTTCTCTTATTGGTTGATGAATAAAGCACTGTGGCCAATTAGGCAGGATGATAGGTGGGACTAAGAGACAAGGAAGATTCTGGCAGAGAGTCATGTAGGATGCCAGAGGAGTAACAGGTCCAGACTCCTCCCCAGTAAGATAAGATCACATGGAAATACTTACATTAATAGAGATGGCTTAATGATTAAGACAGAGCTAGCCAAATAAGAAGCTCAAGTAACCAGCCAACTGTTTCATAATTAATATAGCATCTGTGTGCTTCTTTGGGGCAGAGAAGGTTGGCAGGATCTGCTGGACCAGAAAGCTCAAAGTACAGGGTTTTTAAAATAGAATAGAAATTGTGAGCATTTCTGAATTGCATGCATTTAATTTTTTAATTTTTGAGATTATAATATAACCATGTAGTTTTCCCTCCCCATCTTCCTTCCTCTCCCATGTACTTCTAGCATATGATCACATAAGTCTCATTAAACCTAAGCTCTTTCTTCTACTCTTCATTTACTTGGGCTTTTAAAATTGTCTGATAAATTTTACAATAGATTTATACCAAAGTTTTGGTTGGTAATTTTTCTAATATCGAACCATCACCATATGTGAGGAATAACCTCTACTTGGCCTTGTGAGTGCATCTGCTCTCATGCATATTTGTGATTATGCTCATGTGTGTAGCTGTTGGTCTTAATCAAGAATTCCCAGCCCCCACACTATATCAAACCACCATTCTAAACATGCATGTGGCTTTTGCCTTTCAAAAATTCTATTTTCAGGGCTGGAGAGATGGCTCAATGGTTAAGAGCACTGACTGTTCTTCCAGAGCTCTTGAGTTCAATTCCCAGTAACGACATGGTGGCTCACAGCCACCTTGAATGAGCTCTGGTGCCTCCTGCTGGCATGCAGGCAGAAGACTGTATACATAATAAATAAATAAAAAACTTTAAAAAATGTTTAAAAAATTCTATTTTCTACAATTCTATTTTCTAATTTGATGTACACATCAAATCACTGCCTTTGTTCTCCTGGTTTCTATGTTCACCTATGAAGAAAGTCCTTAAAGAAAATTGCTAGCTTTTTTATATCTTTCTTTTCTACTCTATACTATCTCAAACACAAAATTTGTTATTTTAGATTGTGAAATTTTAAAATGAAGATCTGAGGTGTTTAAAGATGAAACTGAGCATGAGTTTCAATGGAAGCTTCAGGGATAGATGTCTTCAAGGACAGACTATCAAGCTGGGTTTAGAAAACATGGAGATCTACAACCAAGTTAGATGTTTTCTATGTACTATCTAGTATGGCTTAGGTATCCTTTTGCCTTGAGGAACCTAAGTGTGTCCTTAGAATTCTTGCTAATACATTGTTTCAGTTAGCTTTATAATTGATAAAAATGGAATTTAAAAGGGAACCCTATCTTTCAAGGAACTACATGAAAAAAAGACTGAAGCATGGAGGTACTCAGCCATTCAAAGAACAAGATCAATTATGACAAAGGGGAAGACAGTGTGAGAAAGCCTCGTAGGCATGATAAGTTCAGGGGTAAAATTATGGGCAGGATTTTGACATGTGAATATTTGGGGGAAGTGAGCATCAATGAAATCAACCTGAACCCAGGACTGAGTAAGTTAAAGATGGTATCACTGCTTTGATAGAGAGAAAAAAGGACTAGACTGGTGGGAGTGAGGAGAATCTTAGTCCATGAGTAGAAAGAAGCCTCCACAGACTTTTGGAGAGAGAATTCATACACAGAGACTGTGTATACCAATTACTTAGTATCTGTTACTTCCTGTTTCATGCTCTTAGCTAAATGCTTAGATCTTGGAAATGAAGACACCTCTAGCCTTTCTCCTACAAGGAGAAATGGATGGATGAACTAGAGAAATTATGTGGGTATAGAATTACTTAATACTTTTCATAATAGTGCAAGTGAAGTCACAAGAGCATGATCTGGTCGGTGGTCAGAGAAACAAAGATGGATCTGAGAGATACAGAGAAGATGCAGTCAGCTGAATTTGCCAACTGACAAGATGTAGAAAGCAGATAAATGAGTCATGCTGAAGTCTTGGCTGGGTTCCTCGGAGGAAAACAGAGTGTAAGGGAGGAGCATGATCCAGGCCACCACACCAGGGCCCAGTGGGATCCCAGCCATATGGAAGAAGGACCTCAGGAACTCAAGTAGATCTAGAGAGGCATGACCCCACAGGCTTGCACAGTGGCTTCAAAACTAGCAAGATGGGAAGGGCTGGAAGGAAGAAAGGGATCATGCTACATGACGTAATTTTATTTAAAATATTTTTGGTAAAATATTTTATAAGCTCCCAAACATAAAGGTATATTAAGAAAGACATGTCCAAAGTAATAGGCAAACATTTAACTCTGAAAAATATGCAAGTTATTGTAAATGCCTTGACTGACACACCCAATCAATTGTTTGTTGTAGTGGCCTGCTTTGGAGACCAGGAAAATGGCTCTTTCATAGTAGTTACAGCAATTATAAGGAGCTAGTGACCTGTTCATCTATTTTTGACATCCATCTTCCTGTTACTTAGCAGGCTTCCTGAAGGCTGAGGCACACTTATTGCACAGTGCATTTCCTGACCCACCATCAAATTGATGCCCTAAATCAAAAAGAGCCCCCCAAACATTCTTTATTTCTTCTTGAATTTTATTTTAAAAGTTAACAAATAAGTAACATTTAAGAAAACTTTTATATTTAATACTCATATTCCCTCCCCACCTTGATTCTGCAATTAGTACCAGTGCATTTCTGTAAGAGCAGCACTTTCTTATGAGAGAAGTAGCATCCACAGTAAAAATCCCACTTCCCACTTCTACTACACTGGCAGTCAAATTCCAACCTAAGTTTACGCGAGGGAAAAGCATACCTAAGCCACAATGCTACTTCATTAATTTGTCTATAACTAAAACACTGGCTGACCCAATAGTAGATTTCGGGGTTCCAAAGAAACCATCAGGTGACTGATAGGTTAGCCTCTAGTTATGACATATACAAACTCTTCTCATGTCAAAGTTTACTGCAGCCAAGAGTAAATCTTCAACTCTAGGCTTAAATGTGGGATTTTTAAATTTCCATTAGCCTAAACCTAAAAAAAGAATGTGTAAACACCCAATCCTAACCCAAAGCAACACCTGGGCTGGAGAGATGGCTTAGGGATTAAGAGCACAGGCTGCTCTTCCAGAGGTCCTGAGTTAAGTTCTGAGCAAACCACATGGTGGCTCACAGCCATCTGTAGTGAGGTTTTGTTCCCTCTTCTGGCGTGCTACACACCTGAGCACTGTACACATAATAAATAAATCTTAAAAATAAATAATAAATTAAATAAGCTCGAAATCCAGTGTTCCTGGAATGTCTTTTCTTGGACTCCCACCATGCTGATTACTTACTCATGGTACATCTGCTAATGACCATTCCCTGTAACGTCTCTTCATTTTCACTGGTACCCTTTCCACCTACATATCTAGTTTATACAAATCTGAGTCAGCACAAAGACAATCCAGTTATCTCTCCATCCTTATGTACATGGCCAAGGTCTTTTGCAATCAGACCATAGCTAGCAGGGTTAGCAGGGCTGGCTGTGCAAACCGTGATGGTACAAGCAATGACATCAGAACATGTACCCTTAGCTACACAGGTTTCTCTTTCTGAATCTTCACTTGCTGATATTGAAAGGACATACTGTACAACTTACTCACAAGGGACCCTTCTGAGGACGAGATATAAAGTATGTCAAAGTGCCTTGGGATGGAAAAATAACTTATATCGACTTTGACTTGATTTAATTCCTGCTTTTTAGTTTTCACATTTTCCACAGATGTGTAATGCATATGGATATAAAAATATACAGAATAGAAATATGAAGCATTTAAGATTAGAATACCATTCATTACTGCGTCTGTCCTTAGATAATTTAATAATGTGGAACAAGGAATGGCGAGGTGGTTCAGTGGCTATACTGAGGTTAGCTTCTTAACCCCCACACCATGCCACTCATAATCACCTGGAACCCAGCTCCAGGGAATCCCATGCCCTCTTCCAGCCTCTTCTGGTACTTACATGCCCATGTTATGCATAAACTCATGTGGGCACAAACACATAAATAAAAAATAACAATAAATCATTTTTAAGTTAAAATGAAAATAAGTGTGTAATAGAATTGCACAAACTTACTTTGATTCAGCAATGACTTTACATGAAACAAAGCACACTACTGTTTTTATTCACACCCAAGTTCAAAATAAAGCTCAAGTGTAGCTCATCTCTTTGAACAATCTCACAGACACAGGTGCACAGTTGTGGTTAGGCTAGGTTTTCTCATCCTCAGCTGGACAAATATCATGTTATTCCCCAAGTCAAACCTAAATACAAACATGTAGTTGTCCCTGGAGCCTGGCATAGGTAACCCTTAGTGAGCAATGATTTTTATTCACCTTCTTTGCAAATTCTCATAGGAGAAGCTACTTAAAAGTTTTCAAGCAACAAAATACACTGGATAGTACTGGATTATAATCCACTGTAAAAGCTATATATCCAAGACTCTACATTAATAGATGTTAACTGATTGAGTAAATGCATAAGACGGGGAGAAAAGACAAATCTATAGGGCAATCTATAAATCCAAAAAATAAAAAATATTTGCAGCTACTCCTTAAGGAAATAAGGCACACTCCCCTTTCCTATAGTGTGTGCCTTACTTAGCTATCTTCTTTCAAAGAGTGCTGTATAAACAGGAGAGGAAGGGAGGAACTGGAGAAAAGCAAAGCATTGTACTAAACAAGGGCAGGAGGTCACAGCATCAGGGAGAGTTCATGGTGAGAGCATGTGCTGTTGGTAAGATGTAATGAGGGGTATCTCACCTCTGTGGCCTTCCTTCCCAAATACAGCCCCACTGAAAACCTGGGAAAACATCAGTCAATTCTAAATTGAAGGACATTTTATAAGATACCTTACCAGTACTCCTCGAAACTGTGGATATCATCAAACACAAGGAAACACTGAAAAGATAAAGATCTGGAAAGCTATTGCAACTATGAGGATCCTAAGGAGACATAAAAACTAATGTACTGTGGTATCTTAGATGAAACCTTGGAGAAGAAAACAGAGCATAAATGATAACCAAGAAAATCCAAACTAAGTGAAGACTTGGTGTATGTGGTATGTGGTGTGTGGTGTGGTGGTGGTGGTGGTGGTGGTGGTGGTGGTGTGTGTGTGTGTGTGTGTGTGTGGTGTGTGTGTGTGTGTGTGTGTGTGTGTGTTGTGCATATGGGTATATATGCTTGCAGTGCTTGTGGAGGCCAGAGGTCAGTGCTGGGTGTCTTCTTTGATTACTCCCTAACTCCTGAAATTTGTTGATATGGTCAAGTTAACTGGTTGATGAGTTCCAGTGATCTGCTTGTGTCTGTCCTGTCCATGCTGGAGTTAAGCACAGATACCTCCTAACTGTGCTGGTGTTACAGATACATGTCTCTAGGCTCAGGGTTTTGCAGGGATGCTGGGGATGTAAAATCAGGTATTCATGCTTCCTGGTAGGCCCTTTGCCAAATGAGCCATTTCCCCATCCTACACTTTTTAATATAAAAATAGCAAAACTGATATTAATACAAGATACTAACAATAGAGAAAATTGAGCATGGGGTAGATGGAAATTCTGTGTTCAATCGTTACAGCTTTTCTGTAAGTTTAAGAGTGTTTTAAAATTTATAAGAAAGCATACACATTTGTAAAGACGTTTCGGTGGAGCTGACAGCACTGTGTCAACAACCACACTCAGGAAGCATAAGGGCAGGCTTATAGAAGGTGCTTTCATCATGGACTAGACTATCGTTTCTCACCCGCCTACTTCCTTTCCCTAGTTCATCGGAAAAGCGAACAAACAAACAACAAAACACTCAAGGCATTAATAAAGAAGTACATTTATGGAGTAATTGTATCTTATAAAAATAATTCTCCAGTAAGGTAATACAACCAATTTATATCCAAGTGACTCTGAGGGGGACACCAGCACCCACACATTGGGCCAGTGGTCATAAGATGTGAGCTGTACTTCCCCTTCTTCTTTCAGGTTAGCCCTGTTATCTCGAAGTCCTGACTTCAGAGCCTCCAATCTTCACCTGAAAGTGAAGCCTGACCTATGTGTCTCCTAAATTCCCTTCTTGCTTTCCAAATAAAAGAGAAGAAGCTGCAATGGTTTTCCTCAAACTTATAACTTCACAGTCCATTTTCCCATCTTCTAACACAGTGATAGAAATGGCACCTAACGAGTAGATATTTTGTGAAGATTAAATAAGATATACATGAAACAGTTGTTACCCTACAGTTAGATAAAATATTTGATCCTGTCTTTATCCTGAGTCTGATTCCATTGGATTGGAAAAAGGTGAGCTCAAAGTTGAATTAATTTCCATGTATGGTTTTCTGTTTTGTTTCGTTTTACTTTAAGACACATATGGAAAGGAAGTGCTTTGTAAGTGAAAGGGTGTGCACATGCTCCAGTGCTTTGTGGGTGAAAGGGTGTGCAGATGACAGGTGTCAATGTCATTTTTCAGCAACAAATTCCATAACTTCATTGTTTCAGAATGATGGAAAAGACTCCATCAATCATCATGGGTAATCTGTGTGAGAAAGTGTATAATTCTCAATTATTCTTACTTAGCATGTCTGAGTGAGTTCTGGCTGAAAGCCGAATTATTTTTTAAAACAATGAAAAATTAAGAATATATTTCACTGTCTTTTGAAATACACTTGTTTGTGAGATTTCAAATTCTAAAATGTTACTACCATAGGACGGTGGTATGTTAATTGCATTTATTTAACAAACTAAGTTATCAATACAAAATAAAACATACATGTTTAATAAATATGCAAGGATAAAACCATCCTGATACTGAGCTAGCCAAACTTGAATACTATCACATGACAAGGGCATGATAAGACAGTCACTTCTATTTGTTTTCAGAACTTCCTCATAACACAATGTTAAACTGAGCCGTAAGATGATGGTAAAAGATTCCATGACACTCATCACAGAAACATACAATTTAACGTCCTATATCAAGGGTTTCCCTATGGAATTGTTCTGCCTTTAACAGTGATTTTAAGGGTTTAGAGCCCGTGTGTTCTGAAAGCTAACCCAGGGCCCTACAGAACTTCCTGCCTAGGAAATGGCCAGTTCACTCATTATGCCTGTGTAAGCAATGTGACTTATATGTACTACACTGTTCCATTGCCAGGATCCCCAAGTTTGATAACTGAGGTGGTTTAGGGGAAGCTGACTTCTCATTAGCTCAAAATGTCACAAAAACAAATCCCACTTAACCCCCTAACCACAGTGACCAGTTTCAGGGCTGCTTAAGAGGCCTAAGTCATTCCAATCAGGGTCCATTCTGAGATTTGATTGAAAACACTGGGGAACAAAGTTCATTCATCCCTCCTTCATGACAATAATACCATGACTATGGTAGGATTGGTAGCACATTGGACTCAAGAGGTGGACAAATTGAGATGAAGGTCATGGTGAGCTAATGAGTGAAGTCAGGTAAAGAAATAGTAACTTGTGTTTTCTTAGTCGATTGAGCCTGTAAATTAGCAAATTTCCCTTGCAACTTAAGTCAGATAAGCTATAGTTTTTGTTATTTGCAACCCAAAACATCACAATGATGGAATGTAAACAATACCTGCTTTCTTTTGCATATAAAATCCAAGAAGGGGCTAGGGAAATAGCTCAGCCTGTAAGAACACTTGCTGCCATACAAACATGAGAACCTGAATTCAAATGTCTGGGTCCTGAAAAAAAGCCAGGCATGATTGTGGTATGCATGCCTGTAGCCAATGCTGGTGGTGTGCATGCTTATAACCAGTGCTGTGGTACATACACACCTGTAACCAGTGCTGGTGGTGTGCATGTCTGTAACCAGTGCTGTGGTGCATACACACCTGAAACCAGTGCTGGTGTTGTGCACACCTGTAACCAGTGTTGTAGGGAGGCACCGTAACCACACCTCCTAAGGCCTGCCTACAGGTGTGCCCGACCACACCCATCAGAGCATAGTCAAGGTGATGTCATGGTATCGTGGGAGAAATTTAAAGAGTTAAGGAACGTACATGGTAGTCCCCTCTTTTTTCCCTGCCTCTTTGGCTTGCTCTGCTTTCCTGCCAGTTGGCTAGGGAGTAAGTAAGGCATTTTACCTAGTAAATATATCCTGAACATTACATGATTACGTATTAGAAATTAACATCAATACAGTGTTGTCCAGGATGAGACAGGAGGACCACTGGGGTGTAAAGGATTCAGTGAGAGACACTGTCTTAAGGGAATATGGAAGTAATAGAACAGGACTCCTGATGTCCTCCTCCAGCCTCCATGCACACACATGTATGAAGTACACAGATGCACACATAAAAAACAATCCAAGAAATGTTTACTCATACTACTCTAATTTTCAGATGTTTGCAGACAACCGATTAGCTAGGAAATAGAAGTGGATTCAAACTATTCCATTATAAAAATCCATATGCTTAACATGCATGGTGACATTCTCATAGATTAAAAAAGAAATCACTAAGTGAATTATACATTTGAAGCCACATTGTAATTTTCATGTCCCAAACATTTACTTACCTAAACCTTAACTTCAAAATGGGAGTGCTGCTTGTAGTTAATAAGTACTTTAAAGTTCTACTCAGTCTTTCTGTTCATTCCTTTCAGTAATTGGTTGGTCACATGTTGTTTCTAGTCTGACCTTTGGCAACAGATGCCATTCAGTAGTTCCATTAAGTTGGTCTTCTACAGGGGTCTTGTGCAAAGACACCCAGTTCTGGTGTTTATTTATTGATTTCACTTCCCAAGCATTTAAAAACTATCCCAGTATATAACCCTTCTTAACATTAATCAGAATTGCCTACCTCTCCTGCCATATCTCCTCTGCATGGACCCACCCCAGATCCTCACTGGTCACCCCACTAAACAGTGTTTCCACTCCCCAGGCCCCAGGCAGGCAAGGCTTCCTTGTTGTTGAGACTCCCTCTCCCTCCTTGCACACACTCAGCCTCTAATCCTTGACTCTATCATCACACTTGGCTTTTATTTTTCTCATTCTTGTAGGTAAGAAAAAGAGGGAAACTCTGCATGAACTGCTACAAATTGTAGACAAGGAAATGGAAACTATATCTTTAAATATTGTTGACCTATCACATGCAATTTAAGTTGGGCCCCCTTTTCTTCAAAAATGAGGACTTTCTTGTGTCCACATGTTTATTATGAGACTGTTAGCCATTAACACATTTCGTGGGAACTGCATATGAATATTGTGGATTACCTTTACTTTGATTGGTTAGTACTTGTTTTGTGAATTACTAAGGGATATTCCAAAGGCTGTGGCTTATGTGGCTGGAAGCAGATATCAGGAAGCCCATCACCACAGTGACTCTGACCTTCTCACTACAAGCCAAGGCACACTCACACAGAATCTCTCTCTTCTGCAGGAGTTGACTAGATTTTTCTAGTATGTTGCAGCAGTTTACTGTTCTCAATGAGAAGGGTGTGGAAGAGTATGATTTCCTCTCTTTGCACATGGATGAGAGTTTTCTCTACAGGGGAAGCCAGTGCCAACCACAGTCTTTTGTTCTCATTGGTAAGAGTCATATAGTCAAGTTTCATGGATGAGCTACATTTTATTTACTCAAAAATAAAGGAAGGCATAGTGAGAGAAAAACGATACTCTGGGAGGAAAGAATGAGGGAACAGAGGGATGAACTTCCTGCCATCTGTAGAATTCAGTTTGTGTTCTGTTATATGTGGCCTCAGGAACAAAGCACAGCTATGTCCACTCTTCCTGCAAGTAGCAGAGAAAGCATAGGTCCATTAAGGGAGCACAAAGGTTACAGTATTGGCCATATGAACTTGTGGCAGTGCAAAGAGCTTGATCTCACTGATCTTCACACTTTCCCATGTCTCAGTGTATGAGCTTTGGGGGGACACCCATTCTCTGTGTCTAGAGGTGGCTTGTGATGATAACATTGTTTATGATTTATTAAAGCTTGCCTGAGGGTACAAAAAGCAAAGCTAGCCACATGCCATAGAGGTCAGGAATTGGTGATACACACCTTTAATCCCAGAAACCATACTAGCAAGCCATAGAGGCAGGCAGTGATAGCACATACCTTTAACCCCAGGACTCAGGATACAGGCTAATGGATCTCTCTGAGTTCAAGCCCACCCTGGCCTACACAAGAGTGAAGAGTATCAGAGCTCACACCTTTAATCCCAGCACCATGGAGGTGGATACAGGAGTGATATGGCTGGGCAGAGAAAGGAATATAAGGCAGGAGGAGACAGGAACCCAGAGCTTTTGCCTCTGAGGATTTGTGGAGACAGTATTGCCATTTCAGCTGGGTTGAGGTAAGATCTACTAGCTTGGCTGCTTTGCTTCTCTGATCTTCAGCTTGAAGCTTAAACCCCATTATCTGTCTCTGGGTCATTTATTGTTCATGTTACAGTGGCCTGACTTCCTTGCCACATGACCAGCTGTTTTTTTGACCTCTTCATTCAGATGGCTCATGGGCAAACCAAATGTCCAGGTCGTGTCCAGATCTGTTCTCTCTCAGTGGTTTTCCCCAAGTGTTTCTACACAGACCTTTCTCTTTTAACTCAATAAAAGCACACACCACCCAGAGCAATATTGTATTTCTCTTCTCAATGTAGTTTTTCTCTTCCTTTCCCACAAACTTATCATGAGACCCAACAACAAGCCCAGTAAGACTCTTCCAAGGCATGAATTACCTCTATCCTCTTTACAAGCCTGTTACCACTCCCTGAGTCCCTGTCCTGATCTTCTCTAACCTGCATGATGGTTGGGGTCTTCTGTCCTCCTTCTGCTATTGAATCATTCAGTATACTTCTAGGCATTAAAATTCTCTTGTCACACTTTTCAAAGTCCTGGACAATAAGTACCACCACCATCCTCTGTTTATCCACCAGCCACACCCCTCCTCTCACTGCACACTAACTGAGCTGCGTTGTGCAATTTTGCCTGTGTTCAGCTCTTGCCTCACAGGCACTTTCATAGATGATATTTTATTCGTTCCTTCTTGTCCAGTCAGCCATTTTAATGGATGACTAGGTCCTTTCCATTCTTTAGCTGTCATCTTAGGCTGCTTCTTAGGGAGCCATCAAAAACTTAACACCAACAAATATCTGATATAATGATATGCTGTTCCCTTTATGTAACTCACCATGATTTGGAAATATCCTACTTATGACTTGGGCTTGCTTTTACACTTCATGTGGGGTATCTTTGTAACTCTTGCTTTCAGTGAAGTGCCTGGTAACTGAGAAACACTTACTGACTGGGTGAATAACACTAGGCTCTGAGTCAGTGAATATTACAGAGATGGCCCATAAAGAGAAGGGAACATAACTCCAAAAAAGAGCAAAAGTCCCAGCATTTGGTAAAGTGACTCAGGATTTCTTGAACTGCAGTCAGGTGTCTACAGCAGCATGGAGAAAGAGGTCCTGGGACAACAGTTACACAAAATCCAACTAAAATCAAAGGCTGGAGTGCCTTACCACTGGATGTGGATTTATGCTTAATATTCAAACACATCTGTAATTTTAAAAATATGATCACATGGGAACTTTTTATAATTAAAGTTCTCAAAACAACCTGATATTAGGGTGTTCACTATGTATTTCAGGAAAAGTATAATGTTATGGTTTAGGATATTACTCAAGCCAGAATGTCTGATTTTTAATTCTGTGTCTGAGATAGGACCCTGAGAAAGTGACTCAATTTTTTTTTAATTCTTTCATTTTGAGATATAATACAAATATATAAATTCCCTCTTTCCTTTCCTCCCTCCCAATCTTCCCCAATAGTCCTCCTCTCTTATCTTTCAAATTCATGGCCTTTTAATATTAATTTGTCAAGTCTCGAAAGAAATGGCAAATATTCACAGACTAAACGATGAATGAATATGACCACCAGCATAAAAGCTAACAGTGTTCCCTGACTTTCAGCTTAAGACATGGAGTTCTATGTTTCATCATAGCAGTTTTAAAGGATAATTAGGAGTTCTCAGGACCATTTCTGAAGGGAAACTTTCCTCTTCAATCTGACGACAGTCCTTCTCCATTCCTCAATTCCCTGTAGGTAGTTACACTAAACGATATGCTATGTCAATACTTACTACTAGTATTGTCTCATTACATTTTAACACATGACTATTTAGCCACTGGATTCCTAGAGACCAGGGTGATAATCGATGCCTCTTTGCTTATACCCTGCTAAGGGTTACCAAATCTACTTGAAGTTATGGAAGTCCAGATCCCTGTTGAATACTTAGGATCAAATGTAGTATTTCAAAAGGCTTTTCTACTATAAGATAATAGTTTTGACAGCAATTATTTTTATCTGTTGTCCACTCCTATATGCATCTAGAAAAGTGCATGCTCGGTATTCTAGAAAATGAGTGAATGAAGAATATATTCATAACCACAGATGTCTATGGTCCCCGAACCCTAAAGGCCTGGGAGTAAATAGAAGAATACAGTTAGTTCTACAGACCATCCCTCTTCGGAGTACTTGCTTTTCCCAAAACACTAACCTCCACCTCCCTGTGTATGCCACAGCAAACACACATATCTGCCGAAATATCCCAAACAGCTTCTGGATATTCAGAGGCAGACAGCACTGGCGCCTTGTTAGGTCTGAAGCCTGAACTGGGTATCAAAGGCCTCAAGGCCAGATCAATGCTAGCCTTCAACTTAGCCCCAGGATGATGTCTTGCAGTTGTAGAGGAGGCACAGATGGCATAACCTACTCCTCCCAAAGTACTCAAGAATTGCCTAAGAATAGAGATTAACTCATGCATCATGGTCCTTTGATGGTGGCCTCTTCAACATGGCTATGTATGCCTAAATGAATTGTATGAAGTAAATAGAACATTAAACATCAACACTGATATGTGTCAGCCACAAAGGTATTTTTTATAACTTAAAATTTTTATTATTTAATAATTTTAAAATCTTATTATTTAATAATCCCATAATTTCATAATTCATAATTTCATAATTTAGATTTCATATTTCATGTTCCATATTCTATATTTCATATTTTATGTTTTGTATCTCATATTTCATGACTCATATTTCATAACTCATAATTATCTCATAATTCATATTTCATATCTCATTTTATGATTCATGTTTCATAATTCATAATCTATGATTAATATTTCATGGTTCATATATCATGTTTCATGATTCATATTTCATGACTCAATTAATAATTTATTTTTCATATTTCATATCTCATGTCTCATAATTCACAATCCATGATTAATATTTCATAATTCATATTTCATACCTCGTAATTCATATTTCATGATTCATAATTCATAATCCATGATTAATATTTTATATTTCATTATTCATATTTCATTTCTTATAATCCATAATTTACATTTCATCTTTCATAATTTATATTTATATTTCATATTTCAGACCTCATATTTCATCTCATAATTCATATTTCATAATTTAGTTCATAATTCATTATTTAATCCATAATTCATAGCTCATAATTCAAATCTCATAATTTATACTTCATAATTTAGTTCATAATTCATTATTTAATTCATATTTCATATTTCATATGTCACATTTATTATCTCTATTTCATAATTCATACCCATATTTCATATTTCATGATTCATGTTTCATAATTCATCTCATTTTATATCTCATATTTCACATCTCTTATTTCATAATTCATATTTCACATCTCATTTTTTATGATTCGTGTTTCATGTTTCATGATTCATATCTCATAATTCACAATGCCTGCCTGCGATTTTATTCATATTTATTGTTTGAAAACAGGTTGAGAAATTATTTGTAAGAAAGCCGTTTCTGAGATTTCCGGATTGCCTTAGGCAGTCTTCTCTGAGGACACCAGTGATCTCCAGAAACAACCTCACCTTGAGGAACAAGCAGCAGCTTTTCCCCACTGAGTAAGTATCTGCAAAGCCAGAATACTCTGGGCTTTAAATGCACCTTATCCCCAGGTGCTCTCCAGAGTAGAAGGCAGGGCGATTGTGAAGTCTTCTGCCAGGACTCAGTCAATGACTTTAACAAGTCATTCAGGATTCAGGAGGCAGACCCGCGGATTTTTGGGCAATCAGGGAGAACGTTTGGTGACTGTGTAAACTGTCCAATGAGGAGTTTTGGTCTTAGGTGACGGAGGCTGCCCAACATTTGGGTTGCCATTGTGTGTCCCCGCCATATGGTCTTTCTGTGTCTTTGGCTGATGTCCCCAGATCTCTCCCCTGGGCGTGAGGAGGAGGCTGCAGCAAGCCAGCTGGCCATGGGCAACCACGATTCTTTTATCTCAGTCTTATCGACTAATAACACTGGCAGTTAGTTACACACGAACATTTCACGAAATGGTGTACAAATATGCAGGTTACTGAATGTCTAGGAAATGCTTGAAGAGGCTGAAGATATGAGAGGTTAGAGTTAGAGGCAGAGAACTGAAAACTTAGCGGCGAGGATTCAGAGATGTCCATTACACACAGGTCCTGAGCCAGAGGCTGTTAGAAGCCAGCTGACGTCCGTGGCAGGAGAAACTGCACTAGATCTGGAGTCCTGGAGCAGAGACAGGGTCCTTCCCTGTAATAGAGTTCCTGTCACTCGACACTGATCTGGAGAATAGGTCCAGGCCTTTTACTCGGTTGGTGTCTACATCGCGTCTGCCCAGTGTCTCCGCAGAGAAGAGCCACAGAGGTATTTTCATCAGGCAGAAAATATATCTAGTGTGGCTACAAAATGCTCGCTGGTCTTGTCCCATGGTGACCTCTGTGACATATGTTCTTCACAGGGCCTCACATCTCCCTGGTGAAATGGTCCATGGGGCTCTTCTTAGGCACATGGCACAGATTACCAATTCTTCCTTGGTTGACTATTTCTTCCTTCTTGGCATGATCTATTTATACTGTGAATGTTAAATCAATTCCTTAAGCTTTTGTGGCATATGGTGGGACATAACTACATGACAACTATTTGAATATTGTATGATCACATTAATAAGAATGAGGAACCTTAATAATATTTCCCTTTGAATAATATGTAGAAATTTTATAACTTAATAATTTAATACAGGTTTTAAAGCACAAAGGAATTAACAGGGTACTGCCATCATGCCTTACTGTCTTCCGATGAATAACATTTATAGACTAGTCCTATAAGGTTAGCGACTTTCAAATAGTCTTAAATATACTCAAGGTTTTCATAATATTATTCATCTGGTAAATACATTTTGCATATCTACCAACCGACCCATCCTTTATTTTCTTTTTCTCCAACTTTTAACTCTGTTTTCCAGCCATCAACTAAGCCATTCTTAATGTATGCATATTCTCATCAACTATTATATTAGCCCTTCTATTGGCCTAAGGTGTGGATACACTGATGTGGGTAAAGACAGCCCCTAGCTGTATTTCATAAATCTGGAGCTGTGTCTAATAGATACAAAGCAGAAAAGTTATTTAATCACACAACAATTTCAAAAGAAGCACTCTCATGATGATATCATTTAAAATACAGAGAGATTATCTACCTGGGTTTGAATAATGCAAACTGACTAACATAACTGGAATATAATTGCTTTTTTTCCGCCCTAAAGAATCAGACAAAGGGATGGAATTGTTGCTTTTAAAAAAGTATATTATTCAGGAGTCATGATGTGAATAATTTACTGTTTTACTTTTAATCTTTATCTGCCATTAGTTATAATTGGTGTCATAAACTAAAGATGACAAATAATTTGGTTTAGATAAAATTTTACAAAAAATTATTGTTTTTGACTGAAAATATTTACTAGAATTGGCACCCCAAAGAGGGAATAATGCAGAGGATTATACTGAAAAATTTACTGTTACTGAGATTAATTTCACAAAGAATTTATGCCCACTATTGCCATTAGAGAATACCAAGAAACACAGATAAATGTTATAAACTCTTGTCAAAATGTCACACATCTCGAGGGTGAACAAGAGCTGCTAATCTGGGTAGATCATAGTAAAAAGAGTTGGCCACTGCACAAAACACATACTGATTTTCATCTTATTAATAAACTAACAGAAAAAAAAAAGGCATGGGAGTATGAAGCACAAATTTTTGACTTGCTAATTTGGAGACTCAGCCCATGGCTGAGTACTGACTGATGGGACAAATCTTGTTTTCTTAACTAAGAATACTCACTGAGACAGGCATGTAACAAATGGGCTTGTTTGGTTGCTGTTCCCTAAAGGGAGGAGCTGTGCCCTGTGAGATCATCTTCCTCTTTACAGTAAGAACAAAGACAAAGCCACCACCAAGCGCTATGCTTGACTTTACTTCCAAATAATTCCACTACAGTCATCAAAAACAGAAGAATGTAGCCAAGAATTTGCACTAATGGAAAGACTTTGTGTGCAATGGGGTAGACTGAATTCTAAAGAACACCCATGGCAAGGTTCCCAAGCTTCAGTATTGGCTAGTTTGCTCTCATGCTTCTAATTTATTTAATGGTATCTTCCTTAATTAAAGAATGATATATTTGAATTCCCAGTTTTACTTCCTTCACCAACATCAAGCCTAAAAACTGCAAGGTGCTGCTTATTTCTCTGCAAAGCAAAGTAAATGCCAGCAAGGCACCATGGGCCAACACTTCCCAGGAAGTCTCACATGCCAGCAAGGCACTGTGGTCAGCACTTCCCAGTGAGTCTCCAAGGCACTGTGGGTCAGCTCTCCTCAGTGAGTCTCCAAGGCCCTATGGGTGAGCACTCCTTGAGTCTCAAGCCAGCAAAGCACTGTGTGTCAGCACTCTCCAGTGAGTCTAAAGCCAGCAAAGCACCCTAGGTTCAGAAGTCTCCCAGCATTTGATTCCCACAGAGCAGCTCTCAAGGAAAATTATTTCCTCCAGTCTAGTGCCAAAATTCTCTCCAGGAGAGAATTACAGCCCACTAAATAAGGGCAAAGTTTGTCGAAGCAGAAGCCTCAGATGAACAACTCAAAATTTGGAATATCATAAAGGCTAAAATATTATCCTAAAATTAAGTAATATCAAATGAGAAAATGAAAACAGGATTTAAAAAAAGGTCAAAAAAAACTGAGAGGTTGATATGCAAAATAGCCATTGCAATGAACTATTCTGAGGAAAGTCATTATCTATTTCCTAGTTAAATATTTCTCCTTGGTATAAAGAAATTATTTGCTCTCATAGCCACTCATCATGTGATTTTCAATACCTGGTGGTGACATATTTTATCATAATGACTGAGGCACTGTTTTAACACTTATTCTAGGTGCAGTTATAACTGAAGGAAAGGAAGGATGCAGAGGTCATGAGGAAGCAGAAATTTTGAGTCAGGTGTAGATTAGAAGAAAGGACATATGATAGGTAGGATTTTAGTTGGGGGGTGGTAGAGGAGGAAGGGAGGGAGAAGGGAACTGGGATCGTCATGTAATTCAATCTTGTTTGTAATTCAAATATATAAAAATAAAAAATAAAAACAATGTATGACTGACACACACACACACACACAAAAGAAAACATCCAACAAATGCTGTGAGGACTATGGGGAAAGGAACTTTTCCACACAGATGTGAGATTATAAACTATCATAGCTTCTACAGAAACTCATATGAAAAACTCAAAAAACAAAAGTATAACTACCCTATGATCCAGTATAACACTCTCATATATGTACCTCAATGAATCTAATTCAGCATTCCATAGACATACCTAAACACCCATGTTTGTTATGGTATTATTCACAATAGTTAAGATGTAGAAGAAGCTTAGACATCCATCAGTAGATAGATAAGTGACATGTCACATACCACCTACACACACGCGCGCGCGCACACACACACACACACACACACACACACACACACTGGAGTTTTATTGTGGTATTTACAGGAAAATGGGTAGTACTGGAGATTATGTTGGCAAGTAAAGTAAGCTAGACTTCAAAAGGCATATGTCAATCTTTCCCTTATCAGGGTGTGTGTGAGCATGTGTGTGCATGCATGTGTGTGCATGTGTGTTTGTATGGTTATGGTGTGTTGCACATGTGCTATGGAATGTGAATAAAGGTCAGATAACAACCTTCTGGAGTTGCTTCTCTCCTTCAACCTTCATCTGGGTCTCAGAGACCAAATTCAAGTCATTGGGTCCCCAGGGTACAGCTTTGACCTGTTGAGCCATCTCACTAGCCCTCTACAGTGCAGTTTAGTCCTAGGAACAACAGCTCTGTCCATACCACTCTGGCCCAGTCTAGGCCCAGTCATTACTAGGAAGCAAGCACAGGTAACATCAGGGTCCTTCTCTGAAATTTTCAGTTCATTCTGGTCAATATTTGATTTTTGGGATTGAGATTAGTAAAAGGACTTTGTTGAGTTATGAGCAAAAATCAAACACTGAGTCTTAGTCAATGGTACCTGAAGATGTGATCTCATTTGGAAGTGGAATCATGGAACTAATTTGCTAAGCTAAAGTCTCATAGAGTAAACCACCCCCAATCCTGGAAGACTTCTCTCTTGATAGGAATGGGGACTTTGAACACCAAGGCATGATCATGAGGACACCATGTGGAGATATTTGTTATGCTGTCATGAGCCATGGACTTGCAGAAGCTGAGAGAGGCTTGGGGCAGATCTAAGCCTCTGGAATCAGGCTCTGTGCTAAATATTTTGGCAAAGCCATGATATATATCTCCATCTGTCTTATCCCTTTCCATCAAGGCCAGGAGCTCTGTACCTCTTCACTACACCATACCCTTGAAGACAGGTCTTGTGGACACTCTAGTCATTACAGGCTACAGAAAAGTTCATAAATCCAAGAAGGGTTACTTATCGCCAATCCTCTGGCAATGATTTTGTCATCTATCTTGGGATATCCATATTAGCATTCTTCCGGGAACATCTTCCCAGAAGATGGGATGTGAACCTTCCAATGCAACTATCAAGGACAGTCTTTGAGTGCTTATCCATGAAGATGGTGTATGAATTCTTAGTTTTAGCCATCCTTTGTCCTTGCCCAAATGGCTTACTATATTTTGTAAATAAAAAGGATAATATACATATTTGAAAATTGTTTTGCTAATTATTTAAAAAGTACAAATTGAAAAAATGAAGAAAAAAACCACAAGAAGGTAGCCTATAGCCAATTCATTTGCACATAATGTTGAGGTAAGTTTTGTCTGAAATTATGGGGAAAGTGAGAAAATTATTTTCTCAATCCATCCTGTGGTGTATTAGAATGCAACTTAACACTTTATAGGTGAGCTTCACTGTAGAGTTAGATTACTTCCAAATATTTTTAAAAAGCACTTTTCAAAATGTGGCTTCCTTAAATCAACTTCCTCAGCTTGTTGCTAAAGCAATGTTTTGAGCTTTACCTTAGAGCTGTGAAGTAATTTAGATTTAGGCAGTGAATTCAAGCTTCTTAGGGAAATTTCCTTTTTATATACCAAAATTTTTACGTGATTTAAATACTTTGGTAGTTGACTAAATCACCAAATATTCTGTTATTTTTTAATGTATTTTCACAAATTAGATTCTTGTTTTCTAGTCCCAATCTAAAGATACAAATCTGCCATTCGCTAGTCACTTCAGGAGCCATCTATCTATATCCAGAGTATATGGAGCTCCAGTATGAGATCCCTTGTTGTGCTAAATACAAGCATGAGGGCCATGGTTCTTTTGAACACTACGAGTGAAGGTGTGGTTGTGGTGAACACAGGAATGAGGGCCATGGTTCTGGTGTGCAGCTCCAGTATGACTGCCGTGGTTGTGGTGAACAAAGGACACATGCTGCCAGTTTGCTCAAAAGCCTGTTAAATTTATGACCACAGGCTGAACTTTTAATGTATGATTTCTAAACACAGAAAATTTCATCATGCTTGTTTGATAAAAGAAAACAGGGGGAGATGTCCAGTTAAACCTGAGTTTTAGCAGCAGGAGAAAAATCCTGGTATGTTTTTTATTGTTTGTTTGTTTGTTTTCGTATGTACATATTTTCTTAGATTCTAATATTTCAGTGAAGTAAAATACATAAAAGAAATACTTTCAACATTAAATAATTCTATTCATTATTTTAAAATGGCGTTATTTTCAAGCACAGAGCAATATTGTGATTGTTCCATGTTTTAAATATATAGCTGTGAATTAAAAAATAGTTTAGAGAAGTGGACTAATATTAAAGCTAGAAGTGAAAGATTATTATTAGAAATTACCAAGAGTGTATGAAATAAGAACTTTTCTTCATGGACTGAAATAAGTAAACTTCCAAACTATTAAATCAAAATGAAAAGCTGTTCAGCCCCTATAAATTCATGTACTCTGAAGCAGACATTAAATCAAAGGGTTAAGATATTGCAATGTCAGTGAATGTGTATTCAAATAGGAATCAAAGACTGTAGCTAGACATAGGTCATAGCTTCAGGGTTCTCTTGTGATTGTAGTGGGGTGTGAACACTAACACCCAGACCTCTGACTTCTCCCGCCTAATATGCACAGGGATCACTGGAGACCTAGCTCTGTGGTGTGCAGGAGGCTGAGCTCTAGGCTGTTCACATAGGTGCTAACCCCTATTCTTTGTGCCAGAAAGAAAAGCAGAAATGAAAGAAAGGACAACACAGCTAAATGAGAGCCTGTTAGGTGCCAAACAGAGGATGGACTTCATTCCATAAATTCCAACACAATTTTTCAGACTGATACAGCCCAGCCCTTCCCCCTTAACTCCAGGGACAGAAGGAGACAGTCCCAGGATCACAAAACATTTTAAACAAGACTGAAATGAAGACTATGAGTGATACAAGGCAGTGACTAGAAATCAACAGCCTTCTATACCCAGACATTTTCTGGAAGCACACACTTCATAGCAAGTATCTCTACCAGCTATGAGATTTAGATTATTCTGATTTACAAGGTCAGAGGATATTGAATTTTATTTTGTTTTGCTTTGGGGAATTTTGGATACTTAAAGTTTGATGTGATCTTCTTATACTATAACATTCTCAAAAAAAAAATACAGCACAGTCTGATAAAAATAGAGAACTGTGAAAGCCTTCAAACCCAAGGGGCCTGGCTAGCTCGTTAAGTTTAATAGTAGAGGAAGAACTTGCTTCCATTTCTCCAGGGTCCAAACTCAGTGCATCAAAGTTACAAAACAACACAAAATCATCTTGAAGCAGAGAATAGAAACCAGGAATATTATCTTATTGGGAACTTTTAAAGGAACAAACTGTGACCCAAGTACAATCATTAGCATCAATTTTGTGCAAGGTATTGCATTGGATCCAGAAGATGGTTCAAAGAATGAAACAATGATCCCTCCATTTCCTACTTGGATCCTTGAGGACCAGGCAGCATTCACTTACAGGGATATAATTAGCATCCTGGTACCCACAGTGGGCCTGCTAATGTTTAACTCCTCATATTCTTATTCATTCCTGTTTTCATCAGTTGCAACAGATGCAGAGACCCAAACAGTAGAGTTCATGGAATCCTGCTCAAGAGAGGGAAGAAGGATTTTAAGAGACAGACATGTCAAGGACACCACAAAAAATCTCACAGAATCAAGCAACCTGAACTCATAGGAGCTCACAGATACTGAACCAACAACCAGGGAGCCTGCATGGGACTGACCTAGGCCTTCTGCATATATACTGCATATATGTTGTCTGAATTGATACTTTTTTTGGGAACTCCTAATAGTGGGGTCAATGGCTATCTCACACTCTTTTGCCATCTTTTGGGACCCTTTCCCTCATACTGGGTTGCCTTGTCCAGACTTAATATTAGGGGAGGTTCCTAGTCTTACTGCAACTTGATATGCCATGTTTGGCTGGAATGCAGGGGAGGCCTGTCCTTTTCTAAATAGAAATAGAGAAGTAGACAAGGGGTGCAGAGGGGAGGTCATGGAGACCAAATTGGAGGAGAGAGGGGGAAACTGCAGTAGGGTTGTAAAAATATTATTTTATTAATTAATAATAATAATATTAATAATAATAATAGAATAAAAAGATTCATTTCTGATCCAAATTAATTTTTGATGTATCATACTTCACAAAGGGGGATGGTTCCCACTTAGTCATTAACTATTGATCAAATCTCCACTGTATAAAGGACAACATACTGGGCATTAATGGAAAAAATTAGGGAAAATACATGCACTGTGAGAGATCCAAATATTAATCTGAGCTAACAAATATCAAGGAAAAAACAAACTAGCAGTGTGTTTACTTTTGCCACTGTTTCATACATACATACATACATGCATACATACATACATACATACATACATACATACATACATACATGCATACATACGCCTTTTAGAACTAAAATAATTATGCTGCTTAATGATAGGGGTGTCTTCATAGGTTTCTTCATCATGGAAACATCAGTTTGCACTTAATACAAACTCAGGAGGTACCAATGTCACTAGCTGACAAGAACACTTCAGCCACACTATAGTTGTTAAGTTGTTATAATTTTATTGGGCCATCATTGTATGTTTGGCCCAATGATGACCCAAAAATCAATACAGAATCTGATTGTTTTGATATATCTGAATGAGTAGCTCCCAGCTGATGCAGTAGTCGAGGTAGGTTTCATGAGGATTTTTTTCTGTCAGTTTGGAGAATTAAATTTTCAATGGAGTGTTACATATTTTTTGGTTTTTTTTGGGGGGGTTGTTTTTCAAGACAGGGTTTCTTTGTGTAGCTTTGGAGCCTATCCTGGCACTCGCTCTGGAGACCAGGCTGGCCTTGAACTCACAGAGATCCTCCTGCCTCTGCCTCCTTTTAACTTCATTTACTGAGCCCTTTTTGTAGTTCTGCTTTTGACCTAATCAAGATTATTATCAACTTTTATTTTTTGTAACATATTTAAAAGTAGTTAATTATGTATTATACATTCAGCAATGTAGAAGCCCTTTATAACTCAAGAAATATTGAATATTGAAGGAAGATAGCTAATAGTACTAACAATTTATTGAATATCTACATTCTAGTCACTTTCTTAAGTATCTAAAATATTGCCTGAATTAATCTTTATAAGCATCTGTATACAGACAAAGATTAAAAAAAAATAACCTCTACAAGGCTAAATAAAAAGTTAAGTTTGGATTTAAGCCCAGAAAATCTGAGTGGAAGGGCATTTCCCAAGTGTTGGTCTATGGAGCCTGTGTGTATTTCTAAGTAACATGGCACGGTAGTGTCCTGGCTTTGAGGTTTGACAGATTTGGCTTTGAGCCATGTCTCTATCACATCTAGTGTATTTCTTTGGTTCAGTTACTTAAAATATCAGGCTTCACATTTCCAACCTAAGGTTGAAGTCATGGTTCACTATCTTTAAAGACATTGTGGCTATGAACATGTGTAAGAAGATACTGGGGACAATCATATCACAGCAGTCAGTTATCAGTGACATGGACATTATATTTCACAGGTTCTTCATCTACATAATATTTATACTTCTGAGTTCTAGGCCACTGGATGATCTCAGTGCAACAATTTGAACTAGGAAAAAAATGGAACCAATAGTTTCCAAATTTAATTATTAAGGGTTAACTCACACCACAAATGCTCTTTTTCTCCTAAACCTTCATATTCTTAGCTCCCTAACTGCTATCAATGAGTGATACCCAGAAACTGTTTTCCTGATTCACAGGAACCTCTCTTGGAAGTGTACTTTTGCACTGTTGTTGACAACTGGCATTGAAACCCCAACACTGACATCTAGATCCTAGGTCCTGCTTTGATGGCAATAATTCCTACTTTAGTGACCGTTCACAATACCTATTTTATTACTCTACTGTTCCCACTAGAAGAGAGACACACACTCACACTGGGGAGACACACACTCATACACTAATACAAACACATACACTGTCAGCTGGTCTTAAAGAAATAACAGTATGAAAACAAATTCCAGAGAAATGGATCATGTTAGGTTTCACTTAACATGAATAAAAATTCATAATATTATATTTAAAGATACACATATGCTTATATAAGATATTACAAAGAAATTGAAAAATGTTAGGTTTGTGGCAAGAGAAAGTCATTTTATTTATAATATTTTATTTCTTAGGGGAATTGAGATAGAAACCAAGCATTACAAACTATTTACATTTATTAATTATGCAGAAAAGAGTGAGGTATGAGTTGTTCTTTATATTTTCTGTACTTTAAAAATAAGTCTTAAATATAATACTATAAACTATTACTATACTAAAATTATGTCTGTGATGGTAAAACATAAAACTTTAAACACAGCTATTTAAAAATAATTAAATCAGAAATCAAAACTATTATTCTTTGTAATGCATTGTGGTTCAATAAGAAAAGGAAGCATTTGAAACCAAACAGCCAGAGTTCTAGCTTCATTTCTGTTACTGTGGATAACTCCTCTGATGAAAAGCAACTTAGGGGGTTTTTTTGGCTTCAAATTTGAGGCTATAGTCCACCACTGAGGGGAAGTCAAGGCAGAGAAGGGAGAAACAAATCCAGAACAGGGAGAACATCTGCACCGGTGCTATTGATTTGCTCTGTTAGCTTTCTTTACTGACGAAGCTAAGTAGGTCCAGTCCATGAAATGGTACCACCCACACTTAGGGTGGGTCTCCCACCTTAATTAACATCCCCACAGACATCCCCACAGGCCAGTGTGGTCTGCATAATCCCTTAGTGAATTCTCTTCCAAGGAGATTCTAGAGTCTGTGACAAGTGGACACTTACATTATATGACCATCAGTAATAGCACCAGTAAACAGCCCCTAGGCCATGATTTTGCAAGTTACATCATATAATTCAATAGGACACAATGAAAGTATGAGGGAACTTGATAGGAAGAAAGTGGTGCTCAATGGGAAGGGTATAGGAGAGAGTAATGGAAGGCTGTATGTGACCAAATGCATTATATTACGTGTATGAAATTGCCAAGCAATAAAAGTGTTCAAGGTTACTTGAGTATATTTTTGTTAATCCCTTGAGTCAAGACTCTGTGTTATGAGGAAGGCCCTACCATAAAGAAAAAAGGGGCAATAACTGAATTTCAGCCTTATGCCAGATACTGTCTTCTGACCCTACCATCAGTAAATAGAACTTAATTATTATAAATGAACATGAATCATTACTTCAGTACTAGATGTACTTTCCTAAGAAACGTACATCATGTCAGACCATATTAGTATTAAGAAACACAATTAGTAGATAGAGATCATGGATGACTTTCTTAGATATCCACTGTTTGGCTCAGCAGACAGATTCTAATTTCTTGATAGTTCAGGCAGTAACAGCTCCCACTATAAGTGACTATTGTCATCCTAAATTTTCTTGAGAGCAGTCAATGTGGTGACAAATGTATATATTCTCCTTCCCAACTTCCAATACTACACCAAAAAGGACAAAACTTCCAAGAGGAGAAAGGGAAGCAAGACACTCAAAGCTAGGTAACCATAACCTGAACAGCCACAATTATTTTCCCTCTCCATTTCAGGAGACTTATTTACACCAACTTGAGGCTTGTTTAGATTGTTCTTGTTTTTTTCCCAAGACAGGGTTTCTCTAAGTAGCTTTGGAAACTGTCCTGGAACTTGCTCTGTAGACCAAACTGGCCTCAAACTCACAAAGACATGCATGCCTCTTTCCCTGAGTCCTGGGACTAAAGGTGCCAAAACTACCTGTCTGAGGCTTGATTACCTTGAAAAAGCAAGTTTATTCCTATTTATTGAGTCCATTTAAACTAAATCACAAACCATCAAGGCTTTGCAAAATGAATCAGTTTTCTAACTGAAATAATTTCAACCCAGCAATTTTTAGCTTGCTATTCAGTCTAAAGAATAAATTATCTGTGGCTTAAATTCTTTTTCTTTTAACCATTAAAACTCTTACAAATCACCCAAGTGCATAAACTATTTAGGTTGATGCTTATAAAATATAATTTAGTTCAATGTTACAATGTTAAAAAATAAAGGAAAATTCACCACTGTTTAAGTATACTAAACTGTCACTAGGTAATTGTCCACTCTCCAGTAAATAGTCCCTGGGCCATGATCATACAAGTAACATCATATAATTCAGTAGGATACAATGAAGGTATGAGGGAACTTGTTGGGAAGAAAGTGGTGTTCAATGGCAGGGGAAGGCATAGGACAAAGTAATGGATGGCTGTTTGTGACCAAATACATTATATTACATGTATGAAATTGCCAAGCAATAAAAAAGTTCAAGGTTGCTTGACTACATTTTTGTAATCCCTTGAGTCAAGACTCACTGTTATGATGAAGGCCCTATCATAAAGAAAAAAGGAGGTGGGGGCAATGATTGAATTGCAGTCTTGTGCCAGACACTCTCTTCTGACCTTTCTCTGTCATTCTGGATCATCGTTCACATCAATAAAATAAGGCTTCCTATATATAAATCTGCTGCCTACTTTCAACAACTCTTATGAGGTCAAATAAACACTATTGGGCTATTAACCCCGCTGCATATTTAAAATGCATCATCACAGACTGAAATAAATAAACACGAGGGCCAAGGAAAAGGATTTTCATGTGGTGAAAATCTTCTGGTGACTGCAAATGTATCCAAGACTTCAATGACTACTATCCCTTGAAACATATGGGGAAATCTCCATTGTATCTGTTTTGTACATAAATTATATCATAATCTCCATTGTATCTGTTTTGTACATAAATTATATCATAGGAGCTTTAAACTCCACTAGATCAAAGTGCAAAGAGGTGACAATAGGGAGAGGTCAATGACAAGTGATGACACTGAGGGGGATTAGGAGGGGAATTAAGCATCATGAAGACACTTTGTATTTACAGGCAGCCTTTTCTCTTCACCTGGGGTAAAATTCCTCACGCCTTCTCAGAAGGAATATGCTTTCTAAGGCAAGGGAAATGAGGAAGTGAGATACTATTTTAGTATGTGAACCCCTGGTGGGGTGGAAAAATACCTTAGCCAGAAGGGACCAATTAGGGTAATGGAGAGGGGGGAAGATGAATTCCAACAGCCTTTGATGAGACAGAAAAGAAACACACAAAGAATCTCTTGAAATTAGAAGTGCTCTTAGCAAATTACAGATCCTAAAGAACCTGGGCATTCTTTTCTTACCACTCTCTAGCTCTCTGATTTTAGCGTTGCAGTCTCTTGGACATCAACCATGCTTCTGTTAATCCCGAAATGAAGTTACAATCTCCTTAAAAGAACTGTTGCATGTAGTTGCCATCAAAAGGATTTCTAACACCCTGCTATGGAGAGAAGGTGAAGAAAGTCTAGAGCCCTGTGTCCACAGGCTTGTTTGGCCCTCTGGGTGATTGGCTCCTGTCCAGCTGCTGGAGATGTATCAGTACACTGGTAATTGCTTGCTTAAACAAATTTATGGGTCCCCTAAGACACTGGGCATGTTCTGATAAAAATGAACCCCCATGTCTAGCAAACAAGCTTGCAAAACATTATTCCTAAATGTAATAATGAAAAATGTAAATAAGTAGCTATTCATGCAGACACACTAAAGCTTGGAGATTAAACAAAAAGACCAACCGAGGCACCTTCTCTTTCCTTACTCTTCTTAAAATAGCCTCAGCCTATTTGGTAGATGCTAGGTCTTTCTAGCAACTGTTAAAGCAGAACTGAAAGAAGAATCTTGCTTGGATCTGTGCTTGTTTCTCTACCCTGATTCCCAGAAAGATTGTTGGGCCTTTAGCCTTTCTCAACTCCTTGTGGCTAGGATGAGGATATGAGGTCATGGCGACAGATGGATACACACTTGGCACACAGATGATCTTATATTCCAGGCAGAAAAATGAGGGACTAAACAACATGGGCAGTGAGGAAGAAATACTGGTGGGAGAGAATAATCAGGGGAATTAAAACTGAAAAATGAATTCTGACAAACAGGTGAGTTTTAAAAGGCCAATGTGCAAAGGGAGTCTGCCTGTCTTTCTGCCTTATTTATAGCATTTCTGTTTCTAATGTACATGCAATGGACTTCCAGGCTAACTTTGGAAACCGTCCCAGGGCTGTTGTTTTCGACACCTGACACATATCCAGTGCTGTTTTAGTGAGAAGGTTTGTGTTAGATCCTGGCATTTCCTGTCTCTTTTCATACTCCTGAGAGCACCAGAAGGCAGTTCTGTGGCATTCCTTGGCTCATGAGGGCACTGAGTCACTGAAAGGGGAAATGCCTGGAGTTGAACAAGAACCAGGGACTAGGCTTCCCTCTTGGACTCACTGAAGAGCAAGGGTACTTACTCCCTCACCACAGCACTGTTGTTTTCTGAGTAGGGACTTGAGGCTCAATTTGAATTCATTACTAAATCCAAGCTAAAAAATTAGCAGCTTCAAGTGAAGCCAAGCAAGCAGTGGACAAGCAATTTGAATTAAAAAATGATCATTTCCACTAATTCAACCAGTAAATAACATTTGATCACAGTATTGGCTCGATGCTATTTGTTACAATGGCTGATTTGTTTTGCCCTCTGAGGAACTTATGGAATTAAAACTGTGTAACTGGGCTTCTACATACATCATTTATGTTTATAATCTGAAAACACTATTTTTTTTTTAGAAAAAAACAACATGCTGAGGAAATGACTCACAGTTAATGTGTTGGTGAATTATTTAGGCCCCAATGTATTGTAGTTCTCAATGCTTGGCTAGAAGTACCTGCCCTTAGGGTTAGAGCCAATTTAAGTTCAACTGGAGCTGAGAGACACTTCCCTCTCCATGCTGGGAAAAATCTGTTCACATTCAAGAGGGCTTTCAGATACCGTCCAAATGCAGGCCATGCATAATGGCCAAGCTTCCGTGTGTCCTTATAATGCAGATCCACTAACTGATGTTTAGTTTTGTTGGTTTATTTTTGGAAAGTGTGTGTGTGTGTGTGTGTGTGTGTGTGTGTGTGTGTGTGTGTGTGTGTGTACATGTGAGTGCCATGGAACACAAGTGCAAGCAAAAGGATAATCTGTGGGAATTGTTTCCCTTCTACCATTTGGGTCCTAGGGACAGAACTGAGGGCATCAGGCTTAGCAGCACACGCATTTGCTTGCTGAGCCACCTCATTGGAAAAAGAACTTTTCCCCAATATCTGTGGATATTCTACAGATGAGAAAGGAAGGCTCAGCTCATGGCACGTGACTCAGGAAAGAAACTAGAACAATCCCTCAAATGTCTCAACTCATGGCTCTTTGAAGTTCTTTTACTATTTCCCTACTTCTGTCCTGTGTATCTTTCTACTGCAGTTAAATATTAGTAAATCTGTGCAAATGATATGACCATTTCCTTTTTGAAAATAAAGTTAAGCTGGTATGTTTATGCATACCTTTAATCTGGACCCTTGGGAGGCAGAGGGAGATGGATCTCTCTGAGTTTGAGGCCAGCCTGGTCTACATAGTGAGTTCAGGGGCTACATAGAAAGATCCTATCTCAAAAACAAAAATGAAACAAAAAAGAACAAAATTTTAAAATTAAAAGATGCACAAAATAAAAATGACATTTTGTGACAGATGCTAATTCCATAACTAGCGTCACTGACATGGGTCAGAAGTAGACATCTATTTACTATGTGTTTTCAAAGAGAAGAGTGCCTTGTTTAATACAGTATTTTCACTGTGGTTCTGCAATACTTTCAGGTTTTTTGTTTGTTTGTTTTCAGCATGGAATGTTTAACACTGTTTTCTTAAAATACATGATTTGTTATGCAGTTCAATGACAACAATGCAAATTATCCACTGACCAAACCTCTATCTCATTTCATCCTCTTGTGGGAAGTGGAGACATGGTAGGGCACGGAAGAATGTTACTACAGAGAAACATTACAGGGAGAACAGATTCTGTGTATATCCACTTGGAAACTAAATGCATAAGTAGTTCATTTGCAAACTCTAGCACTTAACTAAGATTTAGTTGTCAAATTTGAGTACGTAGATAACCCACACACACAATGAAATTGATGGTAAATTACAACTGATGGTAGTTTATCGGAGAATAGCAGAAGGCTGAGAAAATCCATTCACATGCAGAATGTTTAGCAAGCATGCAGGCTGAAGTATGATCCCAGAACCCCATAAAAATCTGGCTCTTTGGTACATGCTTGTAAATTCAGAATTCTGGTGGGAGAAGCTGGTGAAGCCTTAGAGCTCACTGGCCAGACACCTTAGTGGGATCAGGAATCCCAAGTTGCAGTTAGAGACTCTTACAAAACAAGGCAGTTACTTTGTTTTCTGAAAATAGAAAGAATGGGGTAGGGTGAGTGGGGAGGAGTTTGGAGAGGGGAAAGTATGATCAGAATATATTGTATAATTTTTTCAATTAAAATAATAAAAAGAAATATGAGCATGGAAAGAAAAAATCCAAAGTATAAGAAACCTGAGAGAGAATAATATCTGAGATTGCCTTTTAGCTTCCCCATGGATATAAATATACATGAAAATGTGCACATACATGCATGAGCTTGTATACACACACACCATACATGAAAACACAGACCCACTTCCTGCAAACACAGAAACAATAGAACTAGAAATTGTAACTGCAACCAATTAAAATGTCAGTGGCAGGCTGGAGAGATGGTGCAGTGGGTACACGCACTTGCACACAGGCCTGATGACTTGAGTTCAATTTCCAGAATCCACAGAAAGCTGTATGTGTGGTTTGCCTCTGTAATCCTGGCATGTACATCATGGCATGCATGCATCCCCACTCACACACACATACATACACAACACAACACACATACACACACATTACACACATCTCTCTCGCACACATACATCTCACACAAACACATTACACAGTACATTCACATATTACACACACAAAGACATATCAAATTATATATCACAAAGACATATCAAATGCACATTATATACATACACATAGCACAACACACATAAACATCACACACAGAACACACATTACACTCACATCACATAAACACATCATACACAAATACATCACACATACCCCATACACATATCTCACACATATCACACACACAAGCGCAAACATAAAATAAATAAATGAAAATATAAAGTTGGTGATGACACACAAAGAATGAACCCTCAGTCTAGAAATCCATGGCAATCTTGCCCCCATGTGTGCTCATGACTACACTGAGAATTGTGTGTCACTGGCAATATGAGAAGTAATAGCTGGACACCTGAGAGGGCCTTTCTTGAACATTACACTACATATTTTTTTTTTACTAAAAATGTTTTTTTTTGTTTTTTTCTATTTTCTAGAGAAGAGGATACATTTGCCAATTGGTTTGAAATTCATATAAATCAATATTTAAAAGAAATTATATGACATTTATTTTAATGAAAACAAAAACGAAACAAAACTGTGACATTACTGAAACTATTTAAGAACTGTTCTCCATAAAATTATCCTCTGAGATCCATGTACATATCACAGCACATGTATAACCTCTATGCACACACACACATACATACACACTCACATGCACACACACAATAATTATAATGAACTAATTAAAAAGTTCAGAGAATTAATATCATCAATCTCTCACAAAACTAGTGAGATAGGAACAGAAGAGAACTCAATAATGGTAAAAGCATCAAATGGATACCATATTTTATGATAGGATATAAAAGTTTCCCTTTACTTTTGAGGAAGACAACCCACTTCTCTGACTTTAATTCAACATAATTTGCAAGGCACAAACCAAGCAAAGATGGAAATGAAATGCAAAATATATATAAAATTGATCTAACTGACATATTAATTCTATGGCAAATCCAGAATAATTTTAAGTATAACTTGCTAAAATTGTTGTATAGAAACAAGTTAAACACACACACACATATATATATTCACTGTGTGTATTTACTAACTGACAGAATTTATTTACTAACCTACACAATATATTTTATGTATTTTTAACTTTTTAAAGATTTAATTATATGCAAATCAGTGTTTTGCCTGCATGTATGTATGTGTGCCATATATGTGCCTGGTCCCTAGCAGTTGGACTTCCATATGACTGTGGGTCATGATGTGGATGCTGTAACTAAACTCAGGTCCTCTGCAAAAACAGCCAGTGTTCTTGCCACTGAGCCGTCTCCTCAGGCCTCTCTTTTTAATTGTTTCAATACATATTTTAGTAGAAAAAACTTCAATTTATTTTTTTATTTTGCTAATTGTGGTTTTCAGTGGCTTGTGGGGTCACCGGTCACCTCCTCGTGCTATATATAACAAAGACTGGCATGGAGTCCCTTTTGGTCAATCCAACTTTTAAAAACACTGCTTTGTTTGTTCTTATTATTATATTTTAGTAGAATAACAGGAAGATCTAGTCTAGCAGCCAATCTTTTCAGTGACATGTGGCAGATGTAAAGAGGCCTTGGGGTTTTGTGGGTTAATTTCCTATAGCATCCCACATCCTGAGACACTTGATAAATATCTCCAGACTTCAACTGCCTGCCTGCCCAGGATCCATGTCCTATGCCAGTCTCCTCTGTCCCCTTTGCGCTTGTCAGCAGCTCTTCTTGTCCTTTACACTTCCACTGTATCGAAAAGTAAGACTCCCATATCTAGTTAAACACCAGGCTAGCACATTTTGGCAATCATTTCTGTTAGAAGTTTATGTTTATTGCATTTGTCTGTGTTTTTAAAACTCGAAGTTCTGGGTCTGTGAAAGGAGTTGTAAATGCTTCACAGAGTATTTGTCCACAAGGCATTATTTAGTATCAGCCATAGTTGTTTTCGTAAAGAAAAGCAAATTAGACTTAGATCCAGGGGAAGATATTGATATACGAGCAGGTATCTGTTCTCTCTCTAATAAATATCTATCCGCTCTCTCTAGCAGATATCAATCCCCTCTCTCTAGTAGGTGTCTATCCTCTCTCTAACAGATTATCTATTCTCTCTCTCCTCTAACAGATATCTATCCTAGCTCTAGCAGGTATCTGTTCTCTCTCTAGCAGCTCTCCATTCTCTCTCTAGCAGGTATCTATTCTCTCTCTCTAACAGATGTTTATCCTTTCTCTAACAGGTATCTATTCTCTCTCTAGCAGGTATCTGTTCTCTTTCTGGCAGAAAGTGTGAAACAACAGAACAGCCTGTGCTACATGCATAATTAAAGCAGATGTTCTCAATCTTCATTTCCATTGCTAATTTTGACAGCAGAGAAGAGTGCTTGTCTTTTGTACAGTCCTCTATTTTCTCTAGATGTGCCCCATTTTCCTTCTTGCGCACCATGACTGCTCAGAAAGCCAGAGGGAGGTGACAGTGGTAACAATACAACAGCAAGAACTCTGTGAGTTCCCAGTGGGTCAGCAAATGGAAAGTCTTCAGAAAATGAACTTCAGGTCTATGAGGTATAAGCGGTTTCAATCTACTTCTAACTGGCTGGTTCTATCTTTCACTGGCTTGTAGGGTCTTTCATGACAGAAGTCAGTCATGTTGCATATATTAAATATAATAAAGAATTTACAAGTACCTCTCTTGGTCAATTCAGCATATGAGAATACAACAGCATTAAAACAAACTAGAACTGGACGTATAGAAACGGTCCACATTTTGATAGCATGGGCCAGGTGACACATAGCAGGGCAGAAGCTCCTATTTTGTCAGTTATGTCTAAAATTAGGAAGCATGAGGGATCAACACGGGCACCCTTTCCCCAAGCATGGTCTTCTAAAAGCCCTCTGCCCTTACCAAATGGTGTTTCCAAGAGAGAACCTGGTGATCATCTGTGATATTTAATATTCACTTTTCAGTTGACTTGATTTGGAATAATCACCCCTGGGCACATTTGAGGTGCTCCCAGAGCTCCCAGAGGAGCAGGAAGAGACACAGTGAATGTGGGTGGCAGGGCCCTATGGGATGGGGTAGCAGAACAGGTACAGTGACAGTGAGTGAAACTCCTGGATTCATCTCTGCATTTCTTCACTGTGAGCACGGTGTGACTAGCTCCTTCCAATGTCTTCTGCACCACAACAGACACACTACATTCCATCTTCAACCATGAACCAAAACAAAGTGCTCTGGATAGTTCCATGCCAACCTAACATAAGGCAAAATCTTCTGAGAGGAGGCAGCCTAAGTTGAATAAATGTCTCCATAAGATCAGGCTGTAGGCAAATCTGTAGGGCATTTTCTTAGTTATTGATTGGTGCAGGAGGGTCCAGGTCATTGTGGATGTTGCTATCCCTGGGCTGGTGGTCGTGGGTTCTGTAAAAGGGCAACTAGAAAAGCCATGAGGAGCAAGCCAGTAAGCAACACCCTCCATGGCCTCTGCATCAGCTCCCACCTCTGGGTTCCTGCCTTGTGTGAGTTCCTCTCCTGACTATCTTCAGTGATGTGGAAGCACAAGCCAAACACACCCTTTCCTCCCCAAATTGGTTTAGCAATGATGCTTCATCCCAGAAAGCAACCCTACGACACAAACCTTTTCTCCCATCAGTAGCTCCTTGTTACAAATTTTGTCACCGCAACAAGACAAGAAATTAATATATCATCCTCTCCCCTCAGAACTCCCAGCAGCCTAGAAATCCCAAACCTTAGACTACACAGTACAGAAAGATTCCTGCTTCCTCTACTGGTGTGAGTTCACTTCTTACACACACTCCTCCACTGCTGGTGGGAGTGCCAACTCATACAGCCACTTTGGAAAACAGTATGGTGATTCCTCAGGAAAATGGGAATCAGTCTACCACAAGATCCAGCAATTTCACTCTTAGGAATATACCCAAAAGAAGCACATTCATACAACAAGGATATCTGTTCAATGACATTCATAACCTCATTGTTTGTAATAGCCAGAACCTGGAACAACCTAGATGCCCCTCAACTGAAGAATGGATAGAGTACATGTGATACATTTACACAATGGAGTACTACTCAGCAAAAAACCAAAACCAAAAACAATGGAATCTTGAAATTCGCAGGCAAATGGATGGAACTAGAAGAAACAATTCTGAGCGAGGTAGCCCAGTCACAAAAAGACAAACATGGTATGCACTCACTCATATATGGACTTTACACATAGAGCAAAGGATTGCCAGTTTACAATCCACACCACCAGAGAAGCTAGGAAACAAGGAGAACTCTAAGAGAGACATACATAATCCCCCAGAGAAGGGGAAAGGGACAAGATCTCCTGAGCAAATTGGGAGCATAGGGGAGGGGAGAGGGAGCTAGGAGAATGAGGAGAGAAGAGGAGGGATGAGGAAGATATAAGGGAGCAGGAAGGTTGTGTAGGGGGAAGAATAGAGGAGAGCAAAATAAGAGATACCATAAGAGAGAGAGCCATTATAAGTTTAAAGAGAAATCAGGCACTAGGGAAATGTCCAGAGATCTACAAGGATGACACCAACTAAGCAACAGAGGAGAGGCTACCTTAAATGCCCTCCCCTGATAATGAGATTGAAGACTAACTTATATGCAATCCTAGAGCCTTCATCCAGCAGCTGATTGAAGTAGAAGCAGACACCCATAGCTAAACACTGAACTGAACTGGAATCCAGATGCAGAGATGAGCAAAGGGGTCAAGACCAGGCTGGTGAAATCCACAGAAACAGCTGACCTGAAAAAGGGGGAGCTCTTGGTCCCCAGACTGATAGCTGGGAAACAAGCCTGGAACTGATCCAGACCCCATTAATGTGGGTGTCTGTGAGGAGACCTCGGAAATCTACGGGGCCTCTTGTAGTAGATTGGTACTTATCCCTAGCATAGGAATGGACTTTGGGAGCCTATTCCACATAGAGGAATAATCCCTGAGCCTAGACACACAGGGGTGGGCCTAGGCCCTATCCCAAAGGATATGACAGACTCTGAAGACCCTACCCATGGAAGGCCTCACCCTCCCTGGGAAGCAGAAATGGTATGGGATAAGTAGGTTGTTAGTGAGGGGTAGGGGAGGAGGGGAGGAAGAGGGGACTGGGATTAACATGTAAAAAATCTTGTTTCTAATTTAAATAAAAAATGGAGAAAAAATAAAAATAAATAAAAGATTTAGGAAAGGCCCAAGAGGCTACAGTCCCCAGCCTCCTCTGCTGTTGCATTACCGGGCACTGAAGCTTCCCACTCTGGAAGAATGGAAGGAGGTGCTGGGAGGACACAAATAAACACAGCATCCCTGCTTTCTGCTCCCCAACCACCACTGACCAGTGGGGGGGCTTGGTGCAAACACCTGCTTCAGCCTCTGTTTGTGGAAAAACTCCAGTTATAAAGTGCAGGTTGGAAGGTATGCCCAGAGGGCGCCACATTTCTCAGCGCCCTCAACAGTTCTGATTCCTGCAGAGCTGCTCTTGAACCTGACAGTTTATTCCCAGGCATGTAAACACCTCTCCAGGGGTGGCCTCATTCTCTTGGTAGCCCCCGCAGGGTCTGATTGCCATTCGCTGCTGAGATCCACAGTGGCAACACTGCCGCTATCTCAAACATGGCAAGCTGACCTGTGCTGCCTGACCCAGGAGGCAACGGGAATTTATCAATTACCCACAAGGCTGTGGTCATGCAAGAGACTGGGTCATGAAAGGTAAGAGGCCTGGTGACAGTCAGGCCGAAGGAGGCATACCTGGAGTGTGGTTTAACCCATTGTGTGAGATGAGCACAGAAGTAGGAATCGCAGAGACATGGGTGTGAGGAATGCCTGCAATCCTAGCACTCAGGAGTGGTGTTCCAAGGAAGGAGAGGCATGCATGAGAGCAGAGTCTGAGCTACACATTGGATTCAAGGCCATTCTAGGCTACCATAGCAAGACTTTATCTCAAAAAACAAACAAACTAACTAACAAAAAAGTAAATCCAACAAAAACAAGCAAGGAAGCAAATGAAACCAACGTGTGATAGGTAGTGGGAGAAAATAAAGAAGTCTTAGGAACAGCTAAAACTCATTCTGGCCCTCATTGGGACATCATGGGCAAGACTTGAGTGGTTCACATGCCTGCCGAAGGGACCAAGCAGAGGCTGATCCATCACTGGAGAGCTAATAATGTCCTGTGCAAGAGAAATCCATGGGAGTTGGAACTCCAGGTGAATCTACACACACCAAATGGAAGCAGGGAACCAGATCCAAACAAAAGAGACTAGAACACAGAACAGAGGGAAAGGGGGTCATTTCTGCAGAGAAATACTAAATGAAGTGGGACTCCATGCACAGAGCACACTCAGTGAGAGAATGAAGCGGTACTGACCCTATGCACAGAGAACACTCAGAGAGAGCTATCCAGAAAGGTGGAAAGCCATGAGGGTCCTCCGCTAACCTGAGTTGAACCTACTCCTCCCTCCCCATGGCAGAGCTTGAGGCAGCCCCACTCCCTATCAGCTGGACTCACATATGCTAACTAACCTTGGTAACTGTTCCCTTTGTGCCAGGCAAGGCTAGATATATGGCATCCAATTCCTCTACTTTTTACTAATTCCCAAATAACAGGGAAATCTACATATGTCTGGTCTCAGCTTAAAAGCTGCTTTCTTGAAGAAGACTACTCTGAGGCTGATATTAGCTTCTCTGGCATACCCTGGAGTTTCTTCTACTTTATCACGTGTTGCTCAGTCTAGCTTATATTTTTGTTGTTTGTAAGTATGTAGTGGGTCTATTCTGTCCCCTACCTGTAGCCCCTTATGTTCTGGCACACAAGCTCTTGAGCAAACCCTTCTGTACCCTTGAATGCCTGAGCAGGGGTGGGGTTGGAAAAGGAGTGTGCCTGGGAAGCAATGGCACTGGGAATGAGAGCTTTGCTCTCTGGGAATGTGGCCAATGCCGACTAGTGTTTCTAAGAGCCAGAAGGACAGAATGACATCATCATCAGACAAATGAGGTTTTCTTAAATAACCCATACTGCTGACTAGATTTTTATTAAAATCTGGCAATCACAGGGATGAGTTATGTATTTTGTTCCTCTGCTGGGCTTCTGAGAAATGGAGAAGGTAGAAATATGTTCATATGAAAGTCAATCAATGTGTACCCTTTTCCATAATTCACATGTTATGAAACTAGAGAAATGCCAATAAATCCAGGAGAAAAGTAAGTCTCCCTTTAGAGTAAAAGAGACTACTTGCTATATACATTTCTTAAATATTAGAATTCTCAGACTCTAATGTGAGGCTATTCATTATAATTCATTCTCTGTCTCCCCCCAACGTGTGTGTGTGTGTGTGTGTGTGTGTGTGTGTGTGTGTGTGTGTGTGTGTGTGTTGGTGGATCACTTGGCGTATTGACAGCTTTGTTTCTGGAAGAACTAATAGACCCAATCCTTCCCATCTAGATGTAATCCTTCCATGCTGCTCCTGCTTCCTAGCAAAAGCAGGAAAATGTGGCATCCTGTCAGTTCTGTAGTACATCAAATCCTACCCACTAACCCTAGCTGGGTAAACACTGGGGAAAACGGTTGTAAAACACTGAGGAAATACAAACAGGATCTTGTAAGCCAGAGTCAAACAATCCACTCTGCACTCTGCTTGACAGATTTTCCCTGCAATGATTTTTCTCTCTCTCTCTCCTTCCCTCCCTCCCTCTCTCCCTCCCTGCCTCTCTCTCTCTCTCTCCTGACTATCTAGCATGAACTGATGGTACCACAGACCATTAGATGAGTGTTGCTTGAATTTGATCAAGGACAAAGAGTTGAGCACAGATATTGATGGCACCTCCTGTTGTTAGTTCTGTAGTTAGATTTGCAGTCTCATTTTAGGTTGAGATGCTGAAGTTCACAGCTGACGTTCTCAAGGTCATGTAGTCTGTTTGAACTAGAAGACTGGAAGTGCTCTTTCCCCATTTTTTCAGCTTTTTACTTTTCTGTAGTGCTGGAGGCCCAGCCCAGGGTTCCACCCATGCTAAGCAAGCATTCTACCCATAGTTGCATCCCCAGATATGTCTGGATTTAAGCCTAGATCTTGTAGTTGTGAATGTGGATTGTACTCACACCCATGACACAAGGCCTTTCTCTTCCAAATAATTCCACTGCAAGTGGTCACCTTACTGCCTAGGCTTCCTCTACCTGACCCTCTTTATTTTCAGGAAGGTCATCTTAATTCTCTCTCAACCTTGGACAATGGAAAAATCATTCTCACATCTGGGTTTGTGACAGAGCCATTCCCTGTCTATAGAATCTATTTCCTCACCTGTTTGTTTTCACTTCATCCGAACTAATTAATGGCTTATAGCTTCCATTGGAGACTGATACTCTGAGACTGTCATTCAGGCAAGGCTGCATATTGTAACTACTTCTGTCTGCCCACCCCCACTCACTCCCCTACTCCCCATCCCTGGCCATATACACACAATTCTTAGCCTGATTGCTGAGGGGGAAAGTGGCTGGGCACAACACCTACTGCAATCAGTGCAATGTACCTTTTGAGGCCACTTGTAGAGATCATTCTCTACTTGTGTCTTCCTAAATGGCTACCCTCATCCTCAAACTGTTTCCCCAAGTTAATGAGAACATGTCAGTGCTGTGAGCTGTGCAGCATCATAACAAAGTGTTCTCAGTTTTGAGTATGCTGTAACTGTCTGGGTGCTTTCCTGAAAGTTTGTAACCTTGAGCTCTACCCATAACTCAATGAATCAGAATCTCTGAGGCACAGGCCTGACTGAACACGGAGGATGAACAAGACTTGCTGTGTCACAGCGTGGAAGTTCAAGAGTGGCCCTAAAAGGAACAGCTTGGAGTGGTCAATCCAGAGCCATATAGGACCTTGTTCCTTGAAGTGTTGCACCCAGGGAGAGGCCTCCGATCTCATGAGGGAGCCATGAGTGTTACATCAGTGCTGGTGGCTGCTAAAGCTTCACTACTTTCACAGAATATGTAATTGATTATTACAGGGCATTGCTTAGCCATCACTGCCATTCCTTTGTTTAGGTGTCTTGAAGGGATGCATATATATTGTTTACTAATACAACTTTAGCATTTATGAAGTTTTCTGTTGGTGTGCATGCACATACATTTTTAGGGTATGAAGAACTAGAAGAGGTAAGAAAATGTAGCTAGACTCCAGTATAAGAATCTGGTTAATATGAGCCATATGTATCCACTGTGCTCAGTAAATAAACCAATAGCACCCACATCCCAGCTCACAATCCATTGTAACTCTAGTTTCGGGAAATCTGATATCCTCTTCTGGACTTTGCAGGCACCAGCCATGCAATGCATGGTGTAAATACAAATACTCATATGCATAAAATAAATAACTTTTTTAAATGCATATTCTTTTCCACCAAAAAAGCACAACATAATTATTATTGGTTAAAACAAAGTTGCTCCAAGCTGTGGACAATTAATGCTATAGTTAAAAAGTGAAACTCCAGTGTACCACTTGAGTGCTAAATTAGATGATGCTCTTCTTGGTGACTGATATGGTACAGTAACCACAGAGTTGCAGTTAAGAACCCTATGGCCAGCTGTGCTCTGGGGAGCTGGCTGCATAGCGCTGGGAAAGTCAGTCATTTGATTGGCCTGCAGCAAAATCATTTTCACTTGCAAACAAAGAAAACATGGCTGCCTTTTCTCCAAGGCACCTTTAATTTTTTAGTTCAAGTTTTTGTGAATATGCATTGTTCACTTTTCAGGTCAAATAAAAGATTATGGAAATGTTATGGCTTTAAAATAAAACTGGTACTTGGGTTTTGGTTTTTCCTTTTTTTTTTTCATCAATGACCTCTCTTTTCTTTTTCTTCTCCTTTCCCTTTTCTTTTTATTTTTTAATTTTGGAACAGGATCTCATTTAGCTTAGGGTGGCCTTGAACTCACAATGTAGACAAAGTAGGCCTGAACTAACCGTTCTGCTCCCACCTCTTGGGTGCTATTCTGACAGATGTGTGCCTCCATGACTGCTATTTAAGTTTCTTGTTTTTTGTTCATAGAACCTCACTCACCCAAAATAGGCTCTCGTAAACTTTCACCAAAATGTGCAAAAATAATACACACAGTAAGGCAAACATGATATGAAATAGGGAACAAGGAATTTTATCTTAAAATAAATCCAAGTTTTGGGACTTTTGAGAGGGGCTAGCAGATGAGCCATGTGGAACCCAGCAGCAAAGTAAAGGTTTCCTGGAAGCCAGGAAGGTGCTGCCACTCACTCAGTGTGCCCCCTTCCTTTCCTTTTATTTTTCTATTCTCTCCTCTTCCTTCCAGATTCTTTATTAGCTTTTTAAAAATTACTTCACAAAGCAATAAGATTCATTGTGGCATTTTCATATTTTATTCCTGTTGCACACCCTCCACCACCCTCCTCCAGTTTCTCATGCCCCATTTCTGAGGTTCCCTTTCTCTCCGGGAGCCTCCATATTGGGTTGGTGCAGCATGAGTTCTATTAGCTTCTTGTTTTTATTTCCCTGGACCCCTGTTGTAGACCTCCTAACTCCCTCATAGCCCCCTTTGGAGTCCCATGACCCATGCCCACCCTCACACTCAGATGTGACACATGTACATAAAAATTAAGAATCTAAGATCTGCATATGGCAAAATGTATCAGTTTTCCTGAGTTTGAGTTATTGTTTAACATAGTAATTTCCAGTTCCATCCAAAAATATCTAAAATGTATACAAGAATTGCTAGAGTTAAACACCGCCCTCCATTCTTTCAATGGTACTGAACATGAGCAGTCTCCAAAGAAACACAAATAGCCAGAAAATAGTTTTAAATGTGCTTAGCATCCTTAGCTATCAGGGAAATACAAATTATAACCACTTTGAGATTCCAGCTCTCCTAGTCAAAACAGAAAATGCACAAGTGCTGGCAAGGCTGTGGCGAAAGAGGAACAGCCATTCACACTGGTGGGATTGTGAACGGATGTATCCACTGTGGAAATCAGTGTGGAGGGCTCTGAAAAATCTAAAGATAGGAAAAATTGTATAACTCTGCTAAACCAGGGTACATGCCCCTAAACCGATGCCCTACACCATGAAGAGAGATCTGCATAATACTGTTGATTCTCTCAATAGTCATAACAGCTAAGAAATCGAATTGGCCTGGATTTTCCATTAACAGACAAATGGATGATGAAAATGTACTGTGTATAAACAGTAGAATTTTATTCAACTGTAAGGAACACACTGTTTCTAAAGGGAGATTACTTCCAGAAAACAATAAGCCATAGAAATCAAATGCATTTCTATATCATAAAGAATTTGCACACCAAGGAAGGGAATGTCTTATCAAAGTAACAGAGAAAAACCCATTCAAAGATTATATGCTGATTGAGATGATTTTCATTTCTCTTTGTTTATAATGATTGCTTGGTTCAAGGCCAAATATGCAAGGCCACAAATGCCACAAGAGCTGTCTCCATTGTCTACAACATTTAGTTGTTCTTGGTTACAGGAAATTTTTCTGTTTACTCCTACCCCTTGGAAAACTTAAAACAATAACTCTCTTAATAAGTTCTCTGAAACCTGCATGGTTTCTTACCTCAAGCCCTTCATTACCACCCTCATTTTGGAAAGTATGTTGTTGTGCCAAATAAACTCTGATTCTGAGCCCTCTAGTGAAATGTCTGTGAGAGTTCGAAACAAATTTGTCTCTGGCAGTCACTGAAATGAGGGGGAATACATGTACAGCAGGGATTTTCCCTCAAAGCAAAAGATTCCCTCAGGTTTATCAGGTGACTTAAACACTTACCACTATTTCTGACAACTCCCCCCCCCACTTCAAAACAAAGATTTTCATGTCACCAAACAATGGTCACTTAGAAGGACAGATACTGTGCTAGATCCTAGCACATTTGCACAAATGCTAACCACATCTTACATGACTGCTCAAATAGCTTCAACCAATCTCTGCCTATGAAGCCCTGTCGCTAAGAAGGAAAATGTGCAAGTCATCAGAATGATTAGATGTGCTAACATTATTACATTATTTATTCCCTTTTCATCTCTGCATCATTTTCTAGCACTCAATTCAAATTACTGAGCTCAGAACAGTTGAGCTGGAGGCAATGCAGAATGCAGATAAACATCCTCACTCAGAATCTCCACTACCCAGATTCAGTTCTAGTCGTCCTGCTAGCCTTTGTATGATGTCAGGGACACATGACTTGATGTGTCTAACTTCATATATACCCTCTGTGAAAAGTGAATAAAATGAGAGTAGTGTCCAAGATTATTAGGTTGCTAGGAAAATAAACTATACAATCAGTAAAAAGCTGTTATCGTTATCATCACCTTGAGGAAAAGAAACACTTGTCAATCAAAGGATTTAGTGCTTGCCTGATTATATTTAGTTCCCTGTAATTTACATGAATAAATATTATTAATGCCATCCCACTACTGTAACGACCAAGCAAAGGGACACCAACATCTAATTTGTGCATCTCTATTAAATTAAAATGGGATTACAGCTCAGCAGGGCAGTTTCTGGGCTTATCTGGGCTTATGTCAAATGGGCATTCAATACAAAGCGTGGCACTTGCAACACAAATGTCTATGGACCGTTCTGTTAGGATCAAAGTGTTTCACTAACTTTGGTGTTCACTGGATCTCTAATTAATACTTGTTAAACACCTGCTGTCAATGTGGAACTATTATATGACATTAAGAAAAGTACAATTTAAAAATATAAGTACTTCATTGACATCTGCATAAACAAGGTGGTGTCAATATTGCAAACAAGTATCAACTCCTTTCTGTGTTCCTTTATTCTAGGATTTTATTCATTATATCACATACTATCCAGTCCATGAAAACAAAAAAACTAAAATTCTCATGTCATTTGTTTTCCTTTATCTCCTGGCTATATAAAAGTTCCTTCACATAGGTTTTAAACCAATGCGAATATAAACTTGGTTACAAAGCAGTACTAGGATTTATTCACATGATAGTACTGTGACCAATTTCATTCATCTCCTGAAGCTACAAACTTCAGGCCAGTTTATGAAGATAGTTCATACTTTTCATTAACTTACATTTTCTATGATTACAAGTGGTGGTTATATTTTGAATTCTTAGGAACATGAAATAAACTTTAAAGAAAATTCTTAAGAAACTTTTTTCTATTCTTGAGATTTTTAAATCTAAATGTTCTTTTTAAATATATTGTGTTCACTGGTACAGTAGTGACAGTAACTTATATAGTTATGAAAAGCTGTATTTTCCTTTTGACATTGGCCTTAAGAAGAGTAGAGGTCTATAAACTATCCACATCAATTCTAACAGAAATGGTTGGAAGTTTATAGGTATTTTATAAGTTTTTTTTTGTCTCTTTTTCAAGGGCAAGACTTTGGAGGAAGTATCTGTTTGTAACAACATACAATGTATGTAGTAAACAGCCTATTGCATCACCCCCAACCTTAAAAGCTAAAACATGCAGTCTTATTGGTTAAGCATGTTTACTTTCATGGATTAAATATTAGAATACTAGTACTGTGGCATCACTAGGAAATTGTGAGTCATGATGACCACTCCATAGACTCCACCACTCTTACGACGAGATTAAAGGGAGTCCTCCACCAAGGAAGGATGCATATAGAGAGACTCCTGTGTCCTCTGGGAAACAAACACTCTGTGAGGAAAGGCTTCATACCAGCATTGTCAGCGGTATTTGGAAAACATTTTTAAGCTTTCCAGAGCTCAGCTGATTAGCTCTTTTCTGGTTGAGATAAGAGGATTGCAAGTTCAAGACCAGCCTGACTCCAACGTGAGATGGTAGTTCAAAAGCAACAAAACACAGCAAAAGGCAGAGGCACGGACAAGCTGTACAGAGGAAACAGCTGTGTTTTCCTTGGTTTCTTCTTTATCAAGCAGACAGAAAGACCCAATTTACACCTTCGCTCAGATGCTTACTGGATGAAACTTGACCCTTTCTTAACACCCACCAACCGCAAGCCCCTTCCTGAAATGAGAATTGAGATGCTAAAATTCTTTCCAAGCATGTAACAGGATATCTTCTTTGTGGTGATGGTATGTGAGGGTTCATAAGCAGATCTATTTGATGTTCATTATAACTTTCAGGGCAAAATGGAGGAAATTACTCCTCATTTTTCTAAACAAGTATGCTACCTTTCTCATCTACCAGTATCCATTAGAGACAGTAGGATCTAATGTGTCATCTATAAAGATATAATCTTGAGGAATCAGAATGAACATGCTATAAAATCTTTCCTATGCTCTTTATTAAGAGCATCGTAAGGTCTTATTAAAAGAAAAAAATAAGAGAAGGAAAATATACTCTATATCTAATGATTTAGTTTCCAGTGGAGACAAAGCATATATTGATTTTTAGTTGAAAATGATTAATTGCTATTCAATAAACACATTTTTATTGAGGAGTTTTTTTGTATTATTTGAAATTTGAAAGGCCATGAAGATTTAAAATTATCGATTTTGGGGGGGTTAACTTTGCAAAATGTTTTATATAATTTGGACATTAGCAAGAAAAAATAATTTACAAATGGTAAAAAAATGAGACCCTTATTCCTTAAAAGAAATATATTGAATAGAAGGACAATGCTGGTTATCTTTGATGTCTCACACTCCTCTACTTCACTAAAATACAGAAAGATGCTTAGAAATGCATCTAACATGACACCATCAATAAAATGCAATAGTAAGTGTGATTTTATTGCATCTTTGCAAAAATCCCAAGAAATAGGTATTTAGGTATGCAAAGTCTGCGCAAATGAACTGATTGTTCCTTTGAGAGGGTTCCCTCATGCTTGAAGCCCACATGCTCTTTAAGGCTCATTTTAACCGTCATACCCTCTCACCCATTCCTTCATCTAAAGAATTGTGAGGGCTGAGAAATAAAAACCCTCAAAGCTTGTCTGAGTGTGCTGTTTATGCCACTGGCCCACCCCTCCTCAGAAGGGAAGCAGAAACAGCTAAAGAATGGGGCCATAGGAAGGTGGAGGAGAGACAAGATACCTTAGGCAATGACATAAATCGTTAAGCACTGTTGGAAAGAGCATTTTATAAACTCTAGGCTTGATAACACAGCATCAGCCTGAGTTCCCATTCATTCCAAGAGTTTGTTTGCCACTGTGATCCACAGTGAGAACTCAGAAGCAATGCTAAGAGCAATAGACGTGCTTTTGTTTCAATGTGGTGTGTTTGCTTATACTCCGTTGATTGAACTTCCTCCACGCAATGTTTGATAAACCAGAATCTGTCCTTGTCCAGGTAAAAAGCAGAGTAGAATGTATATTCTAACACTAATGTGGCTTTTTTCCTATTTAAGGTCCCAAAGACTCTCATAATGGTACCATTTTCCAATAGAGCCATTGTTCTTAAATACAGAGTACTGCCTTCACTATGCTTGGAAGGTAAAAAAATTTAATTCCTTCTCTAAAAAAGAGAACTACTTCCTTCCATTGGCTCATTAACCCTTTGACCTTTGAAAAAACATGAATTACTGAATATATTTCTAGTGAAAGATAATTTTCATTTTTTAGCTAGAATCTAGTAGCTTTTATAGCTGTTATAAATTTGAACAGAAATGAAGCATTCCTAAGCATGACAGTGAGTCAATTAGGAAAAAAGTATTTATAAAAACAGCTGTCATTAGTACATTAAAAAGTCGAGTCATTAACATCTTACAAATTTATAGCTAGAGCTCTCAAAATCTAATTAGCTACTTCTTCCATGTTAAATGATGTTAAAAAGACTTTAAATATGAGTATCTGAAGTTATATGACACAAGACATCCATCCTTAAATTCTGCATTTGATGTCATTTCTTTAATCGGTGAAAAGAATCATTATCTTTAATCCCAACCTCTTAGCTTAAACAAATTGACAAACAAATCTCTCAGTCACTTTCCATGTAGGTTTCTCTATGCACACAGCCTGTACCATGACTGCCCCCCTCTCCTCAAAGCATCTGAGAAAGCAGGCTGTGGTAAAGAGGCTCACATACATTTTAAAACAAACACCTCAACTTGAACTTCCTAAACTCATAGCCCCTTGCTCAGGGAGAAATCCAAACATGGCAGGGCAAAAGGCTTTACTAAGGTTATCTTCTTTATTTCAATCATTTAGCATAGAATAAAACCTGTATTTATTTGGATTTTAGTTAGATGTAATCTTTAACAGAAACCATAGGATAACAAAATGAAAAAAAAAAAGATCCCAAACCTGAGACCCTGGAATAATTAATTCCAAAAAATAATGTAAAGCAATATAAAGCTAGTACAATGCTAGCATTTCCAAGGAACTTCCTTTTTCATTGACAACCAGCAACAGAACACTGATCTCTTAAACCAAGTCTTCATAAGTGGGATGTATTCTAAGTTCAGATACTCCCATTAGATTCTCAAACACCGTCCTCAGTGCCCTGAGAGAAGATATTTTCTGAGGCACAATCATATTTTGAAACTGCCACATGCATTTAATGCTGCCACGCACAGTGAGTAAACCCGAACCATCCACTTACCTTATGACAAACAAACGGCAAACTGCAGACACTTTTCAGCCTGTAGCTGTCTAGCATAGTGCTTGAGAAATGAACAACAATGCATCTTTCACCCTGTAAAGAGCTGCATCTCCAGACTTGGCTTTCTTCACCAGCGAGAGTGTCTGCTCACCTCCAGGGGAGAGCCAAGCCTCTGCACAGAGCACTTGCTGCTCTGAACTGCAGCGACTTAGAATGAAAGTAAGAGGAACTGGTGATGTTTAAATACCATCCCATTGCTTCAGATTCACAGGATATGACTCAACACTCAAACCAGTCAGGGTAGAGTTTCCCTTTGCAAACTCTTAGTGCAAATTACATAACAAACATCGTCTCTGGGGTCCTAAAATTCTTCTAAGCTAAATATATTTTTAATTTACTTACTCAGTCACACATTTTTAGGAATCAATCTCTTCTCCATGACAAAAGCCACAACCAGAGTGAGAATCACATCACTGCACACATTACTCTCTGCAGTGAGCAGACTAAATATTATTAAAGATGTGTGAGCTTGACAGCATCTCCCAGAGAGAGAGAGAGAGAGAGAGAGAGAGAGAGAGAGAGAGAGAGAGAGAGAGAGTATGCTTAGTAAATATATATGCGTGTGTGTATATATATACATCTCACTAAAGGCATTAACACCATATGTAGACTAGAACTGTATTTTAGCAGGCAAGTACTGGCAGTTCTGTATAACAGAGTAGACTCTCCTTCACTAAATGTAGAATGAAATAAACCTTTACAACTTGATGGTGTTGTTTCCTATAGATTCTATACCATCATCACCTTGCGAAGCAATCTTATGTTAATAACAACACAATCCCACTAGTAAAAATGGCATCCTTCTCCACCACCTGTTACCTCATAACTGAGTTGTACTGAGCTTGATCATACATCAAATTATTGTATTTGGATATCTCAGTCAAACAGAACAGACAGGAAAGGTCAATTACACAAACCCAGTCACTATTATCAGGACAAAAGGGTGGAAATACATTAATAGTATTAAATATGTATGTTGAAACTGGAGCAGAACTGTTAGATAGAAATAAGATGATCTGGATATTTAATCATAATCTTATCAGTAATCACATTAAAATGAATTCAAAAGATGCAGTTCATACTGACACAGAATTTCCATGTTTGGTGGGCTAAGGATCCCAAATGTGAGGTTAGCCTAGGCTATACCACAGTGGGTTGCAGAAGTGTCACAAGAGCCTGTGTAAAAAAAAAAAAAAAGGAAAGGGAGGGTGACAGAAGGAGTAGGGGGGGCAGAAGAAGGGAGGGATGGATGGAGAGAGAAAAAAAGAGATGGGAGAAAGGGAGGGAGGGGGAGGAAAAGAAGTCCATTCTGCTAACAATGCTCACACCAATGTCATGCAAATGTCACACATTTAATAGGTAATTGATTCAAAATTTATTAATAAAATAATTTTTTAAATGGTCTCTGTTTTTGCACTAGTCTTAGATATATATGTGTGTTTTAAATTCCATTTAAACTGGCTGCATAACTGCTTCCTAACCATAGCTAGGTCTAGAGTTGGAGATTCAGGCTTCATCTTCAGGTTACAATCCAAATGTTCTTTCCCTAGAAAGATCGCCTGACTACCTTTCTGCAGATAACTTTCTAGCACTACTTTCTATTTGATGACCTGGTTAATTTCTTGCATGGTACATTATAGTCTGAAATATTCTTCTCTATTTACTCACTACATGGTATAAAAATGTAAGAAACCTGAGGGCAGGGATCTTGTGCTCAATATTTCATCTCCAGCAACTGGAATGACCAATAAACAAGAGAATTTAATAAGCATTTTTAATAAGCAACTGAAGTGTATAATTTCTGCTATGGTCTTTCCCTGTAACAAAATACTAAGAAATGTGGTTTTGTTATATTGAATTTTAAGCAACCATGTAAGAGTGCTCTTCTGAATTAAAAAAAAAAAACAATTATTCCCTATTAAGAATGTTAATATACAGATTCCTGAGGCCTAGGCTGCAACCTGTGCCAAGAGTGTGTCTGAGGGCCATGCCACTGCTGGGACCATTCTGATCAGGAGTGGCCTGTACTGTCACCTGGAGCTATAGTGTCATCTGGGCCAGGGATGCTGCTGGGGGCCATGTCTCAGTCCATGGCCTTACAGAAGCCAGAGTCTGAGTTGATGTCTGTGGCTCCTGTTACCACTGAGGGCCTTGCAGATGACTGGGGTCTGGTTAGCCACCTTAGACCATGCTGCTGGTCAGGGTCATACTTATCTGTGTGGCATGTGCTGCCACTGGGGCCATCCTCAGCTAAGCTGCTGCAGAGGGCCATGTCTGCGTCCATGGTCCTGCTATAGCTGGGGCCTGCGATGATACCCATGGCCTGTGTTAGCACAGAGGGTCATTGGAATCATGCTGTGCTGAGCCAGCCCCACCCTTCACTGGCCCTGCCCTCACTGAAGACTGTTGCAGGAGAGCTAATCCCACCCTCAGGGGAGAGCTAGCCCCCTGCACTTGGGAAAGATGGCCCTACCCCTCACCACAGGTGTGCACCTCATCTGAGCAGCACACTAGAACTGACCTTGCTGTGGTGGAAATAGGTGAGTCAGCCCTGAGGGCATGAGAACAGGAGAGCTGGCCCTGCTTCCTTGCCTCATCTCCCCTCTACAGCAATCAGGAGAGAGGGCTCTGCACCTTGCCTGGGCAAAACAGTAGAGCTGGCTCTGGGGATATGAGTGCCAGGAGCGGGGAGTGTGGGGGGAGGACTGGGGGGGCTTGGGGGAGTGGGGGGTGTCCAAGAGTAGGAGAACTGGCCCAGATCCTTGCTGTAGGCTGCCTTGAGTGAGCTAACCCAGGCAGTGCTGGAGAGCTCACCTGGTAGTGATGATGTGTGAAAGCTAAGAAACTGATCAACCCAGGTACCACCCAATCCCAGAACCAGGGCTAAGAGTTGGCCCACCTCAACATTGGCCTCATCTATGAACTTTTGGAGCATGTAAAGGGGACAAGCCTACAAATCCAACAGGATATACAAGAGGAGCCCCAGTGAAAGCCCAGTACTGATGGTGTAGAAGAAGCCAGAGGCCTCCAGCCAGATCAATGAATCATAAGGCAATGAACATTTGCAAATAAAGATGAACAGACCAAAGGGTAAACTGTGATTCAACAGGCTTCCACAATTCTTCTCTTTTTTGTTTTAAATTTGGCTTTGTTTTGGGAGGGAGTAGCAAGGGGAGAGGGCAGGTTCAAGGGGACTTGGAGATAAGTGGCAATGGAATGCATGATGTGAAATTCAAAAAGAACCAATAAAAGTTAAAAGAATTTAAAAAAAGAATATTAATAATGGGCCAGAAAGGTGGCTCAGTGGTTAAGAGCACTTGCTGCTCTTGCAGAAGACCGGATTCTTTTTCCAGCACTCAAATGGTAGTTCCCAGCCATCCATAACCCCAGTTTCAGGGGATCTCAGCACAGCAGCAGGAGCTCCAAGAGCATGAGGCATGCACATAGTGCATATGCATACATCTATGTAAAACACATACACATAAAAAAATAAATCTTAAAAAATTTTAAAGACTACCAATAAACCTTAATGTACAACGTGCTTCAGTCTCACACAATACTATAGAATAGTATAGTTGTTTGTCATGGTCAGTTTGAGTACATTAATAGTAAACTGCAAGTCACCAATGATGTGTCAGTGTTACATTAGGACAGAAAACAATAAAGTACTTCTCATGGTGTTATTTGATCCCTCTACTTTGCTCTCCCATGTCTTTATCATCCTGTCTGTCTGAATTTGAATCTGTGCCTGTCTGAATGCTGTTTTGTGAATCTGCCTCTGGGGTCTTCCCAATATGCTCCAATGAGTTCAAGCTACCTTTCCCTCACACTTGATCCTCCAAAATGCTTCATTAATGCATTAAAGTTTCCTCACACAGTCTCACATGTTCCTAACACAAGGCACAGTGCAGTCAGTTTGAATACATTAATACTAAACCCCAAGTCATCAATAATGTATGGTGTCTCATTAAAGACAAAAATCAATAAATAATTTCCTCTTGGTGTCATATGACCAAGAAGAAGTCCAGATTTGAATTCTCTACTTTGTTCTCCATCCATATCTGCCTGTTGTATGAATGAATCTGTTTACGCCAAAGACCCTCAGTCCATGTCCGAGTGCCTGACTCTTAAAAAAAGGGCTTTGCCCTCTCTTGTATTAAACAGCACAGGAAGCCCCACATGAGAAAGGAGTAGGAGATATTATGCAGAAATCCTTAACAGAGTTTTGCCAGAGTTTACAAACAGTACTACAGCATTATTGCTTACCAAGAAATATCCATATGTTGCTGTCAACATTTAGGATGAATGTTCACTTTGTTAAGATTGCTTTCAACCTAATTGGTAAGTATTTTGAAAACCCTGGTTGTGGGTATCTCCACCAAGGCAATAAGCCAAATCCAGCCAGCTTCATGAAACCAGGTTTAATAAAAGAGCAAAGCAACTCCTGGGTGGTTCTGGGGGGTGGGAGGAGAAGCAAGAGAGAAATCACATGGCAGGTCTATGGACTGGGTCTCAAATGTTCTGTACGCACAGTCTTGAGCTCCTCAGGGGAATGAGCTACCACTTGGTGGGCTTTCTGAAAGGAGGGTTGAGAAAGAGAGGTGGGGTCAAAGCAGAGTTCCCAGCTAAACATCTGGGTGGGGTTTGAAATGGGGGAGTGAGACCAGAGTGGAGATTCGAATCACGTATCTGTTTTTAGCGAATGATTATCACGACACATACAAATACACATACATTACATTTGGGTAGGGGTATGGAAGAGTGTGCAATTTAGGATTAGAGCTGTGCATTAGCTTGAATTGATTGCTTGGGAAATCCCAGCAAGGAAGGCTGTTAACATTGTTCACCTAAAGACAGGTTAAACAAATAGGCTCAGTACACAGTAGGACAGCAGTCCCAAGTCTTGAGTGACCACAAGGTCTGGTGAAAGTTCCAGTCTCTGAGCATGTACAAGAGATTTTCTGTTTGTTTTGTTGTTGTTGGCCTTTGTTGTTGTTTTCCTTTTTTTGATTCTTTATGTATTTCACATCAAGCATTCCATTCCCTTGGATACCAACATGGCCTCAGGTTGCAACCTAGAGCCCCAGCATCAGCAAGGTCTTCGATGGTCTCAGGAGCGAAGGACATCAACATAGACCCTGGATATAATAGGGACACTGATCCAGACATGGCCCTCAGCTACAGCCCTGGTCCAGATAATAATATGACCCCATTTAACAGCTCTAGCTACCCAAATCAGTCTGGCACCAGCAGTGGCACAGTCCTTGGACACCAACATGGTCACAGGTTTCGGCCCAGACCCTGGGCATTCACATGGGCCCTGATAGCAACATTGGCAAAGGACATCAACACAGACCCCAGCTGCAGTTGGACCATGGACTCTAACATGGTCTTCAGCAGTAGCCTAGGTTGTCACCATGAATGGCCTCTGGTGGCTGTTCAGGCCACCCAGGTTGGCATGGCCCCCTTGGCAGCATGGCCCTTGGATAACAATGTGGTCACCCTAGTATGACCCCCAGTGACAACAGGAGCCACAGACATCAACACATACTCCCTTGGTTGCTCCAGGGCCCAGGATCAAGACATGACTCTTAGCTATCTCTCCTTGGACTTGAGAGACCAACTGTTCCTTGCCACCCTCACCTCTCCAGATCCGTCTCTCCACAGCTCACAAAACATTCCATATCCTCTCTTCTACCTTCCCACCCTGTTCTTTTCACCACAATGTTGCCCAACTACCCAGTGACAGGGGTCTTGGTTGGGTCACAGGTAGCACTTGGTTGAATACTGCCGTCCCAGCCACAGGCATGGCATGGAGCTGTTGACTTTCCTCTCTCCCATGTCTGGACCTAGAGACCTAGAGCATTACTTGGTATTATGGTACCTGATCACCTGGCCCAGAGGTGCCAGGTGGATTCCTAGCTGATTGTGGCCCCACAAACTCACAGTTGGGGGTGGGGGAGCACCATCTGTGTCCATCCCCAATTTGGTTCAGGTGGAGCTAGAGGCCTAAGAGACATTTGTATGGGAACGCATTGGCAGGGTTTCCATGTTCGTATCACTCTACCAAACATTCATATTCAGTATACTTTGGCACTGTGACATAAGTCTGGATTTTAGTATGCACATTCATGCCTGTCCGCACAAGCAGAAAATAGGCAAATGCTATCCACACAGCTATAGCACTAGAATCAAGGGTGAGTACATAATCTAGCATTTGAAAAGTAACCTCTCCCTTTTGCTGACACTAAGAAAGAGGATGATTGTTTTGTAGAATCTAAGCCTAGGACTTCTGGTTGTCATGTTTGCTGCACAATATACTGTTGTCTACAGTAGACCGAGAAAAGAAAAAAACAAAGGCAAATACATAAAGGCCAGATTTCTGACACCACCACTTCCATTACCAACACCAACACCTCTACCACCACCTCCAGCACCACCACCACCTCCTCCACCTCCTCCACCTCCACCACCTCCAGCACCACCTCCTCCACCACCACCATCACTTTCCCAGATCTTGCCATAAGTTATCATGTTGTTTTCTCTCTGCTCTGCAAAGATGGACATACTAGAATGTCCATTGTGGAATTGTTTATAATGTGGAAAACTTTGCCACAGGCCAAACAGTGGAATGGTTAAATGAACAAGCTGATATGAGCAATATTCCACAGTAAGGAACATTATGCAGTTCTTTTTTTTAAAAAAAAAAATAATTAGCCTATATAGATACACTACATGCAAAGCTCCTTTAAAAAAATCAACAAGCTTCAGAGAAATGCATTGTCTCTGCTACAAGACAAATTCATGTATGAATTCACAGAGACTGCCTACAGGCCTCCACATCAATTGCAAACAGGTAGCTAGGTCTGGAAAGGAAATTTAAAGGGAATGATAGAGATACTGGGAGGAGTCCAATCCATTTGCTTAGGTTTTTATCTATTGTATATGCCACATAAAATAAAAACAACTCCATATAAACTATAGGTAATTTGAGAAGAGCACGTTACTCTAAAAAGTAATTTAATATTTTATATTTACATATTTTACAACATTATACTCACTTTAAATGAACCCTTCATTATTTTTTTCAAAAGAATGTAACAGACCAAAGTGTTCTTCTCTGGCTCATTTTTTAAGAACCCCACTTTATGTTTTCTCTGATTTTTCCATCTGGCTAAAGGGTATACCAAAGTCGTAAAGAGACAAAAAAAGACAGCTGGCTACAGCAGACTCTTCAGTGTGCCTTCCCGTATTGGCCAAGGGCTTTGAGTTTTTTGTTGACCTCCTATAAACTCTTTCACTGGCTTCCTAAAATGCAGCTTGGATTCATTCAACTGTAAATGTGAAAACGGTCCAGCCTCCATGCTAATATCCCCTATATTAGTATTCCTTGGATTAGAATTAATAACATTATATATAACAATATATATAACATTATATATTAATAACAATGCATATAATTGGTGGGATTGTTCTGGTGTCTGAACTGGGCAGAGCAATTGCTTTCCCAATTAACCCCAAATTTAACACTTTGGTTGCTTTGGGGGTTGTTCTAGTACTCAAAAATCTTTATATTGGAAAATCCACATTTCATATTCCACTTCTCTAGATTTCTAAATAGTCCCTCATTAAAGGTCACACAGTTTAAAATGCTTAAGAGGCCTTAGAGGACCTGACACTTTTTACTGGGGAGGATCTGTTGGTCTCTTTAGAGGCAGAGTGCCCTGCAGTGTCCTGTAGCCCAGGCTGGTTTTGAACTGGCTACAAGCCGGGAAGCAAGTTTATGTTTACCACCCTTGCATTTCCTAAGGACTAAGTTTCTAAATCTGTGCCACCATGTCCAGCATTTGAGACATTCTTGCTTTATTGGTCAGTGTGGCTGGTAATTCACTAGACAATCCACATTAGCCTCCAATTCACAATCATCTTGCCTCAACATCATGAGTGTTAGTATTACAAACGCGGGATGCTGTGCTTGCTCTACTCTTTTAACTTTTAATGTGGATAGAAAGGGGTGCATTTTGTAGAGTTGACAAGTTGGTATAAATATTATTCAGTTCTATTCTTAAAACACTTCTAATTGCTTAAATCTTCTATGTTAGCTGTAAATACTCTCCTGCCTCCACCTAAAATCTTGACATTGTGCCAAATTTGGTTTAGACTTTGTAGGAGAAAGAAAACATTACAGGTTGATTTGAAATCTACATATTTCCCTATATATAACTCCTTTCTGTTTACTCAAAGGGAAATATTCTCCTGAAATTATCAGAAGACAACATAGAGAGAACACTTCAAGGCACAGTCATGGGCAAGGACTCCCTGGATAGATTCCAAGCATTCAGGAAATCAGGCAAGTGTTTGACAGCTGGGATCTCATAAAAGTATACAGTTTTGGAATAGCAAAAGAAAAACAAATTGAAGGGATAATCTACACATTAGGAGAGATGGAAATCATTTCGTTATCAGATCAAACATATCCATCTCTTCAAACAATGATCACCCCACTCCTTTATGTAAAAAACATTCAAAATGTTTTCCTTTAAGCGTTCTGAGACACACAGTACACAAGTCTACCGATGGTTATCCAGCCCTTCAATAGTACATCAGAATTTCTTATGCATGTCTAACTGCAGCTTTATCCACTGACAACACATGGTAAAAAGCCAGCAATCTCCTTCTCTTCTTGTAATGTGACTCATCCCACCACAATGGTCCTGCCATCATCACTTATTCCTCATCCGAATTTTCTCCTAAGCACTCTATCTATACCAGCTTAGGGTTAGGGCGTCCACATAGAAATTGTGGGTGGAGACTCAAAGAGTAAGCTCATTGCATTGTCAGTCTTTTCTTCCCTCAAAGATGTTCAGATTGTTATTTAGAAGAAACAACCTTCAACCCTCCCATTTCTTACCTCTCACTTCCTCACAACTCTCCACCATGAGACCTGAATCACCACAATGTTCCCCAAATCACAAAGATCACCAAGGACTTTGTATTTGTTTTTGTTTTAATTTTTTAAGTTTCATTATTGTATTTTCTTTGTACATACTTACATAGTATTTGTTTACACAAATATGCATATAATATATATATATATATATATATATATATATATATATATATATGGTTTTTCGAGACAGGGTTTCTCTGTGTAGCTTTGTAGATCAGGCTGTCCTCAAACTCACAGAGATCTGCCTGTCTCTGCCTCCAAGGTGCTGGGATTAAAAGGGTTCATCACCACCACCTGGCTTACACAAGTATATTTTAAATATGTTTTAATTCTTTGAGAGTTTTGATATATATATATATATATATATTCACTCCTAGTACTCCTCCAACTCCTCCCAGATCCATCCCACCTGCCTACCACCAACTTTTTTCCAATGACCCAGGAAGTTCATTTGTGCTGCTCATATGCACTTGTGTGTGTGGGCCATCCATTAGAATATGGTCAATCTGCCAGGGACCACAATGAGAAGGTAGGGCAGAGGAGGTGGTGGGGGAATAATTAACACTAAAGATGTTTTTAAAGGCCATATGAAAGTCTACTATTTTAGAAGCTTCATATATATATATATATATATATATATATATATATATATATAATATTAAGTAGGATAAGAAAGAATTTAATAGGAGCTATCCTACACAGGGTGTCATGCTCATCTCAGAAACCACAGGTTGTACCAAATAAAAATCCCAGTAGCAAGTGTGGGCTAACCCCATTAAACTATTAGTCAGAGGTATCCCAGAGACCCACAAAATAGCACAGGCTTACTGCCAGGGTTTTTTGTTTGTTTGCTTTTTGTTTGCGGGGGGTTGTTTGTTTGTTTGTTTGGTTGGTTGGTTTTTTCTTTTGGTTACCCACAAGTTTACTGGCTATCGTTATACTTATTTTTTGAGACCTATCTGTTCATTTCATTATCTCAGTTGTCGTGGAGCTTATCATTTAATCTTATGAGTTCTTTGTATATTCTAAATATTAATCCTCTGCTATATATTTAGCTAACAAGATTCTCTGACATTCTATGGCAATAGTTCTCAACCTGTGGGAGTCAAACCCCTTGGAGGTCAATCAACCCTTTCACAGGGGTCACATATCAGATATTTACATGACAATTCATAGCAGTAGCAAAATTACAGTTATGAAGTAGCAATAATTTTATGTTTGGGGGCAACCATAACATGAGGAACTGTATTAAAGGATCATAGCATTTGGAAATTTGAGAACCACTGTCCCATGGGCTGTTTCTTCATCCAATTAGTTGTTTCTTTTTCTGTAGAGCTTTTATAATTTCCTAAGACCCTACTTGTCAACTCCTGTCATTGTTTCTGAGTGGCTGGAGTCCTGCTAAGGAAGCTGTCACCTTCAAGTGTGGGGCTCTTCAAGTGTTTTCTCTACATTTTCCTCTAACAGGTCCATGGTTTCAGGTCTTACATTAAACTCTTGATTCATTTGCAGTTGGCTTTTGTACAGGATGAAATAGCGATTTGTTTTATTCTTCTGCATTTGGATATGCAATTTTCCCAACATCGTTTCAATGAAGAGGCTGTCCTTTCTCCAATGTATATTTTTGGCATCTTTATTAAACATCAGGTGACTGTCTATCTGGGTCCTCAGTCATTCGATTGATCTGTCTATTTTGGTGTTCGTGTCACACACACACACACACACACACACACACACACACACACACACACACACACACACACACACACCCTCTCTTCCAGGCTCTGGAATATAACTTAAAACCAGTTACGGTGATACCACCAGCCCTAATTTTTTTTTTCTGCTCAGGGTTATTTTGATGATCCAAGGTCTTTTTGTTTGTTTGTTTCAATATGGATTTGAAGATTTACTTTTCTGTTTCTGTAAAGAATTGCAATGGAATTCCGATGGTGGTTTCATTAAATCTGTACATTGCTTTGTGCAGCATAGCCATTTTCATGATATTAATTCTTCTAATGTTATAAAAAATAATAACCCTGCCCAGTGAGAAACTACTCCACACACTTAGAGATGAAGGCAAAGCTGTTTACTAAAGGTTCTGGCTGACTGTGACAAATGCCAGAGTTAGTGGGGGGGGGGGCAGGGGAGGAGGGGAGGGAGAGGGAACTGGGATTGACATGTAAAACAATCTTGTTTCTAATTTAAATTTAAAAAAATAGGGAAAAAAGAGTCACCAATGCAAGATTTTACAATATGAGATTTTATAATGCATATGTTTTAAACTAACATATATACCTTAGATTTGTATATTCCCCAAATGCAGTCATCCTAAAATTTCTTTTGGGTCATACCCCAGGTTACACTTTGAGCCATTTAAAAAGGGACAGGAGACTGTATGCATGGCTGCTTAGGCAGATAGGCAATTTACACAACAAAGATATTGACTTGCCAGAATCGTTTTAAGCATACAAGTGTTGATCTTTTGAATAGTTGTTACCCAAGGTCGTCTTGTCCACCTGGCAGAATTATGTTCTTCCTGACAAGAGCACCATTCATTGTGCCTCTGCACTGCCCCTTGAGCTGCCTGTTAGAGCCATGTTATTTGGAGGTAGACCTAATAGCTATTCAGTCCCAGTGAAGAAACATGTCTTAGTATCGTAATTCTGCCTGTCTCTTAACATGCCAGGGTGGAACACTACTTATCTCTGGGTATTTTGGAGGCAGCACTCTCTTAGGTAAGTTCTAATTTTTTGTGCTTTAAAGTCTCCTAAGCAAATCTGTTTACAAATTCTTTTTTTTTTTCAGTTCACATAACCTTAAATCATTTTATTTTATTTCATTTTTGATAGATATTCTTTTTTTTTATTCTTTAATTACTACACCTGGAGAGGTGGCTCAGAGGTTAAGAGCACTGGCTACTCTTCCAGAGGTCCTAAGTTCAATTCCCAGGAACCACATGGTGGTTCACAGCCACCTGAAATGAGATCTGGTGCTCTCTTCTGGCCTGCATTATGTATACATAATAAATAAAATCTTTAAAAAAAATCTGTCACAATTCTTAAGACATCAATCCTATTACTTTGAGGTTTCTTTTACAATGATACATGAGAATGAGGGGCCTTATCTTCTAGTGTCTTCTTCAGTGTTTTAAATTTTTACTTTCCTGGGGCAAACGTAAATGACGTAGTTTTCTTGAATTCTTTCTGTATGAGTATCCCTCTGAGGAGGAAGGAGCTCAGTCTGTCATTCACAGAGCGCTTGCCTGTGCTCCATACTTTGTTACAGTACACACATGAAACAGCTCATGTAATCAATACAGTTGTGGTTTTAATGAAATGAACTGATAATAACAATGAATGATGAAGTAGTGACCATGTGCCAGAGGCTGTGTGATCTTAAACAGTAGATGAAGGATGATGCCACAGAATGCTCTTCCATGAACAACATTCATATGGTCTGGGTATAGAAAGGTGATACAACTTGGAACCTCAAATGTCATTCATTATAAATGGTTATATTTGATATCATATGGACTCATGAGAATGCACTAAGACCTGGGATATATTTATGTTTTCTTAGAGATCTGTTTATAGTACTCAGAAATAAATTGTAATTTATTAAGAAGATTAATAAGAAATAAAGGGAAGAAAGAAGAGTTGTTAGTAATTGGAAGATAACTTTTTCCTTGAGAGACAAGTCCTTTTTAAATAAGAGTTTATTTTTAAGTGTGTGTGTGTGTGTGTGTGTGTGTGTGTGTGTGTGTGTGTGTGTGTGTGTGTATGTGTGTGTGTTGTGTAGAGCTGAGTGCATGAGTTCAGGAGCCCAGAAAAGAGCATTGGATCTCCTGGAGCTGGTGCTAGAGTTAGTTGAGTTGTGAGCCACCTGATACGTGTGCTAGGAACTGAACTTAGGTCCTTTAACAAAGCAGTACATGCTCCTAACTGCTGAGCCACTTCTCCAGCCCCCAACAAGTTTACTTTTTACAATTAGTAAGTCTATCAGTTTCTCCTTTCATTAGACAAAACAGTATTTTACAAAAAAAAAGACAAAATGGTAGTTCTCAGGAATAATAAAGAATGTACACATATCTTGCTATATAAGATTATTAATAATTCACAACTGAAGTAAAAAAGACTGTTGTTTACTGAAACAAACTGCATGATGAATACATTTGTAAATAATGCATCCAACTATGCACCATGTAAATACAGATGTGGACATTAGGATTCTCTGAGAGCAGACATATAGTCTCAAAAACACCTGGGAAGATAGGAATCCTTAATATTCTTCAGCCTGGCGGGAGGAGGCAAGAAAAGGCTAGAAATAGAAGCCGGTGACCATTGGTGCCATATATTTCCTTGAAGCTCTCAAGTTTACACTTCAGCCTTCATAACACTGTAACCCTCAAGGACTTACAAACTCAAATGTGTTTCCCTGCTTGGCGGTGACAGTGAAGAAAATCTGAAAATGAGAAAGTAAGACTTGCATTTGAGAATTAAACTTTGAAATAAAAATATAGTAGGTCACAGCATACATAAATGAATGCAATTTCTATTGTCAGAGTGACACACACTCAAATGCCTAGAGGCACACACATGAATAAGAGGTAATGTAGACCAGTGTCCAGACCAAGAGGGGTTCACAGACAACCTGAAGAGAGGGCGGAGATCAAGTCTCATTGAGAGGGCACAGTTTCAACTCAGCTCTTGGATAGTTAACGTAATGTGGGAAGGAGTCAGATTTCTGGATTTTTAAAGAAAGGTTAAAAATTTGTTTTGCAAATATTTCTGGTTGTTGAACATTTGTCCCTCCAGAGAATATGATACACTAAAGCTTTTAAAGACCAGATGTATCCCTAGGCAGTCTGTAACCTTAGTAACCACATTCTGTCCTTATGTGTCAAAAGGTACAAGCTGCCTGGGCAAAAATATAGGCAAAGAATAATCTCAGAATCTCACAGCATTCAAATGCTGAACAGGGTGCTCAGGTGTGCTGGCATGTCCTCAAGTTTGCTGGCAAATCCTTAGTTATGTGGACTTGCATCTTGAAATCTATTGCCTATGAGTCTAAAAACTACCCTCCCTTCTGATCCATGCTAATCAGGCTACTTTATGATGAGAATATGGGACCCTCTCTCATGCCTGAAAGAAGAACTTGCTGGACACTTGAGGGCCTTGAGGAACAACACAACAGCAACCTCCCATTATAAACTAATAAGAGGGCAACTTGACTAGAGACCTGGCTACAGGTGGCCTGCCTCTAGGAGTTTCACTTCTTGTCATAGATGGAAACTCTGGTATTCTGAAATAGACCATAAATTGTCAACTTCATTCCTGCAAGTCCAGCATGAACAGAAAGTTGCTCTCTGAAGAATGAGGACTTATGTGGTTTCTAGGCAGCTTTGAGCCAGGCTGTGGCTAGTATAAAACTACATAATGCAAATAACCTTACAAGGCCCACTGTGGTCTCAATTTACTTTACATCTTATCTACCTGACTAGGGCCATGCATCTTAAAGACTCCTTAGTGGAGTTTCAAGATGTCTAAAAATGACCTGGAAATGGGAAATTAAGGATTAAGCCTAAAACCCCAAGAACAGAGTTCCAAAGCTCAAAGAAATTGTGTATTTGTAATCACAGCATGGTATACTGAGCATACCTCATGGGAACCTGTGAAGCCAGTATTACTTTGGGCATACTCCATTTCACAGGAAGAATGGATGTTCAAACAGGCTAAGTAAACTAAGGAAATGAATGCAGGAACATTCGGAGTCACAGCCTGCAAAGACTGCACATCTCATTAGAATGCTTTACTTTATTTGTAAATCTTTTTCTTTTAACATCGAATATGCATTTTATGTATATGCCAAAGGTTATTATAGCTACTTTGATAGCATTAACTTGTTAATTTCCTACAATAATATTATGAAATGAACATTCAGAAGACCCCATTCTGCTAAGGAAACTGAGGCAAAGAGAAGGTAAATAGCTTGTCTGCAACCATATAACCAGTAGATGGCACAATGCGGGCTTGGGCTCTAACTCCATATAAAGTTCTTTCACAGAAGTGAAATAGCTCCATTTGTAAATATTAATTGCAGCACTTTTGTAAGTAGTTTTTCAGGAGGACAGATAGAAACACTAGGAAAAGAAATATTTTTATTATACATCAATTAGAAAAACTGCAACTCAAGATTTAAGAACTGTGGGTAACCACCATAAGACATCCATAGACCTGGAGGCAGTTATGCTTTGGAGATATATCTAAGGAGGATGATAAATCCAAATCTATCTCATTTCCCTCTCATTCCTCCAGCGAGAATGAGAGGAACATTTTTCACTTTTGTGTTCATAAGCCCTGATAGTAATGATCGGAATCTGTTTGAAATATCTACAATGAAGCAAAAATTCCTAAGTAATTTAAAAGCCATTATCTTCTAGAAACCAAGGAAATTTAATCTCAGAGTGAAAATACCTTGAATATGAGGATTTGGACACATACTTTAAGCAAAATTTTCTATTATACTTCACTGATCAGATCCATAAATTCTTGAGTTTTATGAAGATTGATATTTTGGAACTAGTTTGGGAAAAATAATACCTTCTCACTTATACTGTGAAAGTGAAAGCTTGCCTACTTATTTAGTGAGGAAACCTTTCCTGGTTCCTAGGTCACAAAAGCAACCCAGTCAGGTGCAAACAGGAACCTCAGATGTGAGTCCCTATGGTCTCCTTAAATTATGAAGGACAACTGCTTTTCTGCTGCTTTGATGGAATATATTACAAAAGCAACTTAGGCAGCTGGGGTTTATTTTGACTTACCTTCCAATGGAAATACCACAGTAGGGAAGGTATGGTGATTAGCAAGCAGACAAAGAGCAGGGAGTTAGGCTAAGCTATGAAACCTCAAAGCCCACCTGCAATGACTATTTCCTTCAGCAAGGTTCCACCTTCTAAATGTTCTTAACCTTCCAGACAACGCCACTATCTGAGGACCAAATTTTCAAACACATGAGACTGTAGAGGAAATGTCACCTTCAAACCACACTATTCCACCCTGCCTATCCACCACCCCCATAGGCCAAAAATCATCTCATGATACAATATCCAACCACAACACCTACCACTTTTTCCAGCCCTCTACAAACAGTCCATTATTGTTCAATACAATTAAGTAGTCTGGTTATCAAAGCACAATTTGCTCTCCTGGATATATGTTTTACTAACTACAGACTCATCTATTGTCATGTTCATCTCTCTCTTCTAATCCCATGCTGTCCCCACTCTCCTTTCTCTTGATTTAGAAGTCCTAAAGCAAACACTTAAAACAATGCTGGTAAGAAGATATATTTTAAAATCAAATATATCTTGTAAGCACAAATTACATCTCTGCTGGCTACATACTATTTGTTGTTATCCTTATCTACATTACACAATGATTTACTTTAGAGTAAATATTAAAAACAATAAAGGTAATAAGTATGCATTACTTAGCTTCTTTGGCTGATGCCTCATTTTAAATAAATTCTTTACTAGTAACATTGGCAAATGAAGTAGAAGCTGCATTTTATATATTCTCTTCACTAATTCTCTGGTTTCTCCTTCTCAGTCCTTTTTGTATTTTTTTTTTCCTGCCTCTTACCTCCTGCTGTTTCAGCATCAGTCTCAGGCTCTGCTTCTCTTACAAGAAAGCAGGAATCTGACACTTGATGTGAGTGATGTGTTTGCCACACAGACACACAGGGAGGCACACCTATGGATGATCAATTGCCAATCCGAGGGCGTCTTTTCTACTCAGTGCTAATATATGGTCAAGCTTTCTCTTTCTCAAAGACCATAGTGTCTTGATGCTCTGACTGTCCACAATTAGCTCAGTCTAAGCTGAAATCTGCTGTGTTCTCAGAATAATTCTAAGTCATGACTTCAGTATTCATTACTATTCCTGTGTTAGTACTCCTATATTTCTATCTCTAGCCCTAACCTGAAATGTGTATGTACATATATAAACATTGAAACTCATTGAGCACTCTAACCCAAGCATTAAAGTTTCAAAATTTGCTAATGAACAGAGGATATCTCTATCCAGGAAGGTTTATAGGCTGTCAGTTATTTCCTAGACATCTCCATGTGGAAGATGTTCCTTGAATCTCAAGATAGGCCTATCTGGAATTGTATTTATCAGTACCATTACTCAACCCCTCTCTGCTACTAATCAACTTACCTTGGGACTTCCTTCTCTCTATGGAAGGCCCCAATTAAATAGACAGAATTGGACCAGACCCTTCTCTTACCACAAAGACCTAAGCAGTCACCAAGGTTTGTACTTTCACATGGCTCTCAGTCTCGTGGCTTCCCTTAGGTCCTTCATACCTTGCCACACACAATTTCCTCCACGAAGGAAAGCAGTTTAGAAAAATGTGGCTGGTGCTTGATGCTGCTCCTCAAGAGATGGCATCAATGCCCTTACTTTACCTTTGAAACTAACTTGGACACACACACACACACACACACACACACACACACACACACACCTTTCTGTCTTTGCTGTTTTGTGGTTTTTAGTGATTATTTGTGTCTAGGGCAGACTATTGTATTCTTTGTATCATAGTTCTCTAACAGACTTTTCTCCAAGTGAATTTAAGGATTTTTAACACACAGAGCTTTGTGGGGCCATTGCTTGTTTCAACAATCATTTCTATGCACTGTGAGTAAGGAATACTGGGAGGGAATGATCAGACTGTAAACTACATTGGCCTGGTTTAACGGAAGATCAGTGAGAATGCAGGGAGCTAGAAAGATGACTGCCTCTAAGCCATGTTGCTTGGGAAGCAACGGTGCTACGGCTTTATATTTTTAGGATTACTTCAGGATCCATGATCTCCAGGTATTTTCTATCATCTCAAAAAACAAAGGTAAAGAAGCAAAAAAGGCAATCCAACACTTTCATTCTGGAATTTCTTTTTCTTGAGAGAAACTTGAGTCTTAAAAGAAGTAAAAGCTACGAAGAGATGGTATGTGTAAACCCGAGGCATTTGTTATTCATTTTTAAGAGGAAGGTGAAGCATTTCAATGGGTTCTTAATGGGCAGCAAGTGGACATTAATGATTTTATTATACTAGTGGACAAAACCATAACACTTTTCTCATTCTCAGACAGACAGTAAGGAAATCTTTGATGATTTCTTTAGTTTGATACAATTACACAGTCACAAAAGGAATAAAACCCTTATAGCCAACATAGCTTCAGCTAATGACTGACAAATTTATGAGGGGTGTCTTCTCATCAATAATTATTATTCTAAAATATACACAATATGTTTAATATTGTTTTGATTAACTAAAACAGAAGTCCAAGCTTTACAACTCTGTGATTCCTTTATGGGTTTTTTTTGTTTTGCATTTTTCATAGTGTAAATGTATTGTACATTATTTCTCCAGAATCCAAATGTATTGGTACGTTACCATTTTCAATATTTTTTTCTGATAATGCTAGCAATTCATGTCCAGTGGTATACATTCTGAAAATTCCTTATAGTCAGGTTTATCATAACAATGGTCCCTCTTCCTTGATACCAATTTCTGTTCTAGTTTAATTCCTATTGTGATGAAATACCCTATTTTAGCTCACAATTCCAGATCACAGGAGGGATATCAAGGCAGCAGTATTGATAGCTTGTGAGTCCAGCTCACAAAACTGTCTCCCAGGGTTCAAGTCAGAGGCAACAGCTTAGCAAGGGGAATTTAGAAAACTTTTAATCTGAGAGATAATGGAATAACTCTCAGTTATTATTAGTGCGGTTCTAGTCATGTTCTCTATTCTTCTACTGGTTCTAATTCTGCCTCTGTAGCTTCTAGTTCTCCTTTGTTTTAACTCCTCCTACTTCTCTGTTCATCTAGCTTAAATACATTTTTTTTTACAGGAGGTTTTAAACAATTACAAAAAATTTACAAGAGTTACATCTCATTGGTCAAAAACAATTACAAAAAAATTACAAGAGTTATATCTCATTGGTCAAAAGTGCATTACTTTGGGTGAGCAAAAATAAGAGCAGGGCCCTTTACCATGGCAATGCAAAGTTTCAAGGTTTCTGGTGTCAGACTGTGACCAGACACCTGGGGCACAGAGCCCAATGAAACAAGCTGTGAGACACAGTTCTTTTATCAGCTAGACTTGGCAAATGAAGAATGGGCATGATTTTTTTTTAGGCTGTTCTGTGTTAATAACCTTGGTTAGACATCTGTGACTTTGACCTTGTGTATAATTGTAAAGTTTTAAACTTATTATCTATTTACAAAAACCTTTAGTCTTGTTTGAACTTGCTCTGAGGTAAAAATGAGCTATTTGTGTGCAGTTTTGTCTTAGACTGAGGAGAAATTGTTATTTTCCTGTGTTAGTCTGAATAAAATGAACAAATCAGGTGTTAAGTGTTTTTTACAGCCTTGTGGGACAATAGATATAGTTATGAATCATGTCCTAATATATTTTCTATATATCAAAATTATTCAGGGTAATGAGATGTCATCTTCCTGACTATCCACAGATACATGTGTGCCCAGTAGATGGAAATTTTCATGGCATAAACACACAAAACAGTGGGAAAACACCCAAAGTTATTCTTAGGGAAAAAAATGAAGTGACTCATGAGAGAAATTACAGACAGAGACAAACAGTTATTTGCAGTCAATGACAAATGGGGGTCATGGTCATGGTCATGACAAATGGGGCTCCCCATCAGAGAATCACTCATCTGGTAGGAAGGCCTGTTGGACATGAGTTGTCACCTGTTGTATACTCCCATGATCTCCAACACACAGCAGCACTTGAGACAGTCAGTCACATCACACCCAAAATGAAGAATAGAAGAGCAATAAATACATGCATGCCCACTTGCTTGCTTGCTTGAAATTAGTGAAACTTCTCAAATCTATTTTAAAATATTTTTTATTTATTCTTTGAAGATGTCATACATATATAAATGTAACATGATCCTTTCCTCCTCTGCTGCAACTTTCCTCAAGAACTTCCCAATACAACTCTCTCACAATTTCATGTCCTCTCTTTAAATTAAATTATTTAGTGATTTAGTAATTTATTAACTGAATGGAATTAGTGAGACCCATGTGTGCACTGGTTTTCAGTTATTCACTGAGATATGAACAACTTATCAGAGTGACCTCCCAAAGTAAAGTGACTGTCCCTCCCTCAGCAGCTGTCAACTGCCAACATCAGGACAGCCTGACTAGGGGATGGTGCTTCCTGCAATGATCTTGGTCATCCCACATCAATTATTTAATTAAAACACTCCCCACAGACATAGGTTATGTCAAGTCGACAACTAATTTTAACCATCATAGTTAACTTTTCTCATTGACTTAAAATTATTTTTATATCATAGCTGTTAATCCTTAATCTGTATGTAATCCAGATTTTCATTTATTTTCAATTTTATTCTCAGAGTTTTCTGATGTACAAATGTATTTTTTGTATAGTGAAATTTACTACTATTGCCTACAATACTTTCTCAGCTAAACAATCATCTATATTGACTTTGGAATTTTACCATTTCAACCCATTTGTTACTAAATTAAGCATTATTTAAGATAGTCTGCTTTCCATTTTGTAACAAAAGACCTAGAGAAATTAAACTGAAGGGAAAAAATTTTATTTGAACTCAGAGTTTCAAAGTGTCAACCCATGATCAGTTGGTTCACTTGTTTTTAGACCTGTATGTAGTAAGGTAGAATACCTTGGCAGAAGAACATGGTAGGGAAAAGCTATTTATCTCATGATGCTCAAAAGCAAAGACAGTAAAAGGAAGGAGCTAAGGACAAAATATGCCCTTAAGATTTACATATTTAATGACCTGCTGCCTCCAGCTATTCTGTAGTTTGTGCAACCCCAAATAGCCTGTTAAGTTATAACTCCATTGGGCTGGAAAGGTGGCTCAGCCCTTAAGGGCTAGGTTCACAACCAAAACTATAAGCTATGACTCCATCAATTAGTGAATGCATTGATGAATTAGAACTCTCATGATCCAATCACCTGCTGGAGGTCCTACCTCTGAACATGGCTACACTGGGATCAAGCCTTTAACACTTGAGTTTTTGGGGTATGGTATGTAAGATCCAAACCATAACATTCCTGATATGGGGCTTTTGTGATCATGCATTCTAGATACTTAGTGCTCAGATTTCTTAAGAATGGCCTTATTCATTTCTGGTTTTGAGTGTGCTCTGTGTTAGGAACTGATAATACATTTGAGAAATCTAGCATTTCACAGCTAGTAATGTCATTTTGTCACATATGCCAAAGGTGAAATCACAAGATCATTTCAGAACATAAAGTCATTAGAGATGAAAGCAAAGCTAAACCAGCTGAGCAATTAAGAAGAGAAAGGACTAGATATAAAGGGAATGTAACATGTTGTGCTCACTCAGCATCAGAGAAAATTTTTACTTCAACCTTTTCCACCAAAAGGGATCGTGTATTATTAAATTGAGAGGTCTAAACTTCCTCCATTTTACAAGCTATGTCTAAGTTTCAGTTTCTTAAACAAAGGGCTATTAATCAACAACACCCCTGACAGCAGAAACAAGGGAGAGGGCAGCTACAAGGCCTGAGTCAGCCCCACAGTATCTCAAAGCAATGAGCAAATAAAGGCAGTTCCTGCAACCCTTAACCTCAAAATTGCCCAAGTATGTCCAAAGACAAGAAACTCAAACCTCAGCCTATCAAAATGTATTAATGTAACTGCTGCTTTTTGTCCAGTCATGTAAGAAATGACATAGGTGTTCCTAGAATTCCCCTAGCTATGGCTAAAAGGACCTGTGCACCTTTGTCCTGGGTCATCTGAATGCTGGAAGTTTCTTCAGAATAAATGTTCTCTGTCTTTGCATACTATTTGAGTCTGGAGTCTTCTTTCAGCAACTGTAGGTCCCTTACAAAACTAAATGTCTGATTCCAGGTTGGACACAGAGAATGCACAAACAATATTTGGACATGATAAACCAACAATCAGTAATGAATGACTTGAACTGCTCCTGAAATAGGGACATGAGGAGGTAGCACAGTGGTGAACGCACTTGCTTAGCAGCTGCAAGGCTATGGCTTCAATCTCCAACATCACACACACACACACACACACACACACACACACACACACACACACACAGTATGCAAACAAAAACAATTTCACTTGAATGGACTCACATTGTAAAAAACTGAAAAATCACCTACAGGACCATGTTGGAATTTAAGAAAGCTGTAGAAGACAGGTTATAAAAAAACTATTTCTTGCAAAAGAATTTAAGCTAATAAAAGCAGAAATAATGAGAGAAATATAATTTAAAATGAAAAAACATAGTGTCTCCCACCACTATTATTGTTCAATTTTTTTAAATTTATATCCTGATATAAAACTCTGTTATTTCAAAATAAGTGGTGCTTGCTGTTGAGTTCAGAGGAGCACATAGGAGAAAAATAATTTTTTCCTTTTGGGTCAGTTGAGTGAAGAATAATTCAGATGACACATGAACATGTTTTGCTGTCAGCCAAACTAAGGATTTTTCACGTTTACCTTTTGCGTTTGGTACAAAAAGCCCCGTGGGATTTCTGAATCAGAATTAAAAATCTCAGTCCCACCAGCTCATTCATGGCTCCAGTCACCAGCACTGGTCCTTGAATATACCTGACAAGCAGTAAGTGTACCTTGGGCACAGGGTGCTGCTAACATGGTAGGGAGACAGGAAGTCCAGAGCTGTGCTGGGAAACACATTAATAAATGATACACTCTTCCTGTCACTTCCAGGACTCAGGTACAGACTTACATTCTGCTGGCCATAAGTTCAACAAAGAGGAGGAACAGGATAGTGTGAGTCATTCACAAGCTGCACAAAAACTTAAATGGGCACGCCACCAAAGACCAAATCTCAGTGGCTGCTGAAGTCAGGTGACCTAATAAATAGTGCTGCATTTTATCCACTGGACTATACACTTCCTTAAGGCGGGAAGTATGGTTTTATTTCCTCACCACTTCTAACACATTGCACACATGGCTACCATGCTTATGCCTCTTCATATTCACACTAAGGTAGTATGTCCTTGCCATCTTCCTGTTAAAAAGTAGAACTTATCTTCTCTGTGCTTGACAGGATGCTGGTGATTTCTTGTGCACATACAAATGAATGCCATGTGTAGCCTCAAGAGGCTGGCTTTTCAACAGCCTGCAGACTTGTTCATCTGAATATGCCTAGGCTAGCCAGCTAGAGCAAGTGAGGCCACTTGGATCTGAGACAAGCAACTAAGACTATTCTAATCCAGCCTCAGCTAAGGCAACAGCAAACTATAGAGGAGCCACTCAGCTGAGCCAACAAGTCAAGTCAGACACAGCTTGGCTGTGCCACAATAGCAACTTATAGCATGAGCTAAACATATGGTTGTTATTTTAAAATACAAAGTTTAAAGTTGGTTTATTGAGAAGCTAACATACACATCACCATCCCTAGTGACAATGACATTACAAGACATTATAGATACATCATCAAAAGTTGTGTAAATATAGATACACTGTTAAAGAGATTAATTTATCTAACAAAATTCTCTTTTGTCAAACATGGAGATAGAGAAATAATTGATTGCCCTCCGTGATCAGAATCTATGGATTCTGCAAATCTAGCAAATGGACAACAGCTATATGATATTCACATACAGCTCAGTAACAACCCATTATAGAATATTTACAATAGTATGGGAGATGTTCAAGACCCAGAACAAGGACTTGGATAAGGGAGTTCTTCAAGAAGAAATAAAACGATTTTCTCAAAACCCAGCAAATGATAAAGATTGAAGTGTGGTAGGTGTATATGGACTGAGGAAGGCAGGTGTAGAAGATGCTGTTTAGTTTCTTGTCAACTTGACATGAGCTTGAATGGTCTGGGAAGAGGAACCTCAAATTGAGAAAAAGCCTCCATCAGACTGTATGCAACTATGTAGGGCATTTTCTTCACTCACAATTAATGTGGGAAGGTCCATCCCTTCTGGGGCAGCACTAGCCCTGGGCAGGCACTGTTGGGAAGTATGAGAAGCAGGCCAAGCAAGCCATGAAAAGCCAGCCGTAAGCAGAGTTCCTATGAAGCAGGGTTAGCGAAACATAGAAGGGAAGGAAAGATAAGGGAGGCTCCCTGAGATGAAGGGTTCTTGTTTCCAGAAGACTCTGCAAGGATAAATGGAAGAAAGGCACAGGGGCCGGTATCTAACAGGAAAAGGGGTGGATCCGAGGGGTGGGTATCTAGGCAGGAAAAGGGGCAGACCCGAGGGGTGGGTGGGTATCTACACAGGAAAAGGGGCAGAACCGGGAGCCAGATAAAACCTGAGCCATCACAGTTTAACAGACTTCCAGCTTTAGGCTTCTCCCATCCAGAATGTATAAGGTGGTTACTTTTCTTTTCTCTGGAATTTGGTCTTGGTCTTTTCTGGTTGTGCAATCCTTCATGCCAGGGTTCATGACCAGCAATCCCCTAGACAACCGCTATTATCCCATTATACCTCCCTGGTCCCTGTTTCAGTTCCTGCTTCTAGATTCCTACCTTGAGTTCCTACTCTGACTTCCCCTCACGACTGCATGCTGAAAGGTGAAATACACCACTAGAAATACACCACTAGAAATCTAGCTAACACAGAAGACTACAAATGAGACCGCGTATGAAAATGAGACTGGAGCAGGAGAAGAGAGAACTCACAGAAGAGCTCCACTTAGCAGCTACATGAAATTCGGGAAAACATTTCGTTTCTTTTTATTTTCTCCATAGTCAAAGAGGATATGAAGAGCATTTATCTGAAGGGTGACTCTGAGGAATAAAGATAAAATACAGACAGTTCTTGGATAGTGTGTGACTATATGCACTTCACAGGGCTGTCCTTTCTCTTTTCTTCATCTTCTTTTGTCTATTCACAAGCATCTATTTATCTCAGTTTAAAGGTATTCCAATAAAGGGAAAGATAAATGATAATCATAATCAAAGAAATCACTGTAGAAACACATACATATAAAGTTTGTGGGGAAGGCAACTTCCTTTTTATAAAGTTCTTTTAATACTAACATTAATTGTTTAAGAATGTGGATTTCACTACAATATTTTCATATTTTTACATGGAAAGCAGAGACAGGAGAATCAGAATTCAAAGTCATCCTTAGCTACCCGAGTTACATTAGCCTCAATCTCAAATAAAAACACACAAGTTTAGATGAAACAATATATTTTGCTATAACCATATAGTCTGTGGCAGTTACTGAAAGCTTATTTAAATTCAAATAATTCATTGAAATTCTTTAAAGGACAAGTAATCTTTTCTGATACATGAAAAAAGTTATAACATGCAGTAATGGAATGTTGTTATACATCTCTAAGTGATAAAAACAAATTTATTGTGTCTCTTTTCTAGTTCTTAGAGGTACAGCTTTTTAACATTTTCTTGGCAGTGACTTAGACTGAATTTAGAACCTTGTATGTGTCTAATATGTACTTTGTCGCTGAGATGTAACCACAGCCTTGAAACAACTTATTAGCATAGTCCTTAAAATTGCATTATACACTACTATGCAAAACTTCATTTTATAATTTTCCTAATTATAAATTTATATTCCTTGAAAAATTTCTTGATTTCTTTAGATATTAGAAAACAATACCACTGTCACCAAGAAATGGTATATTAAGAATTTCTGAGGTCCTCAGTACAACTTGTATTTGTAAACTAAGGGAGGAAGGTGAAAACTATCCTGTTCCTTTTCAAATATTTCTGCAATTTTCCACTTTTCCTTGGCCAGACCCTTATAAAACTAAAGCAGCAGCTTGTAAGAAAACCCTGACAACTCTGCCCTAACTCTGAAATACAATTTCTCACACACTTGGGATTATTATTAGGAGCCATTCATCTATCTTACCTTGGGGAACTCTGGGATCTACAAAACTATAGGAATGAATTAGCATGTGAAAATTTATAACACAGAGATGTATACTCCAACAAAGAACCTGGGAGTCTTTGCCAGTCGCCTGAGGGACTTAAGCATAGATTTGGAAAAGCAACAACAATAAAAGAAACAAAAAAGCATCTCCATAATATCTTCACACTCCAGAGATCCTCAAAAGGAATGGAATAATATGGAAACTTCTGCCTAAAGGACAGATTCCTGGGAGTGTGACTGGGATGTAAGCATGAGACGTCCCTTTCCAAGCCCCTGGCAGAAGGAACAGGAAGGAATACTGGGCAAACTCAACCTTCCAGGTGGGTTTCTATTCTGGCATGAATATTTAAGAGAACAAGAACTTCATATGCTTGGTTTGTTGTTGTTGTTGTTGTATTGATTCAACAAACATTGGTTTAGGACCACTGAGGGCCAGACATGATTCTAGGGTTCTGGATGTTCAAAGGTGAATGCAACAGCATTTCTGGGCTCCTGGACTTGGCAGAAAGCCTAAAGGCAAGGCTGGTCATGTGCTGCTTTTTTCAACTGTTCATGGCTGTCTGCAGTGACCCTATTCACTGGACTTGAACAATGACTGGGAAGGTTAAGGAAGGGCAATAACACCACATCCTTAAAACACATCAAGCTTAAAGCACGCTAAATGGGATGTTTTCACAGACTAATTACCTTTGAGAATCTAGTCAATGATAAGGAAAATGTTTCTTCTCTTGATAGTAAATACTCAAAGCCTACTGCCCCAAAAATAGCAATGTGAAAAATTAATTAATGCTTTATTTGGCTGGTACTAATTATCATGTAGATAAACAAATGAATTAAGAGACAGCATTAAACATGGAACAAATAATCATACAGCTAGGTAGCTTCATATCTTGAATAATTTACTTGGAAACCATTAGTCAGCACTCATTTTCAATCTGAAAACCCATGAGGAAGCAATTCACCTTTCCAAATGAACACAGATTTTCTCAGTTTGTGCCGTGAGTCAGGAGCCTGGGGGAGACAGCACTGAAGTACTTGAGGACATTTGCTCTTAATAAATGTGTGACAGCATTCTCCATAGAATGAGAAGGATCAAAAAATGGTATTTTCCCCAAATCTCATTTCATGTCATTCACCATTTATAAATAAAATACAAAATACCTTACTGATATGTATAGAAACATTATAATAAGCCCATTATTTTATGTGATTAATATATACTGATAAAAAGAAAATAAATATAATATTTTAAAGCACATTTAATACAAAAGTTTTTAAGAGTACATCATAATTAAATGTGAAATGAGAATTAGCATATGTTGTCAAAGAAATAAAACTGACCTGGCATGGTGGAATATGCCAGATTCCACATGTGCTAACCCTTCTCAATCTAAAAAGCTCTCAAATTCTAGTTTTCCCCTCCCTTTGTTCAAATATTGATCATTCATGGTCTTGAAGCAAAGGACCTATCCACTGGTAAACAATTTGAAAAGTCATTTTCTTTGGGTGGGGTAGGGCTAGCAACACTTCAGGTTTCATAGCCTGGGCACCACTATTGGAAAACAATATGACACACCTGCTTTGATTTGGGGATTCAGTTTTCCATACTGTGTTGTAGTCAAGCTAGAACCATGTAAGCTGACTTGAGTGTAGATTACTTTGAAAAAGGAAGCTATTTATGTTCAGATATCCCTTTCTGTCTATATAGTATGATTTTCATTTTCCCACATTCTAATAACAAAAGATTGATTTACCTGGGCTGCCTCAAAGGAAGCGATTCTCTCACTCTGTTCAAATGTTTTTTGTTTCAGGTAAAGCTGGAAAGAGCAACCAGGCATTTAAAGGCACCAGATGCAAAGCCAGGACCTCTGCTGATCAGGGAGGCTGAGCTTCTGCTGGGTCCCAAGGTCTTAAACACCTTCCTGACTGACTAGAAGCAACCAGGCAAAGCAACTCTCAGCAACTGTTAATGATTGATAGCTAGACTCACATATAAGCCAGTATAAAATGTTTTAAAATCAGTAACTGCAAAACAAAAGGGATGGAGTGTTATTATGGAATATTAGAAATCTTGTAGTTTTCAGGTCAGTAGTAACTTGTGTGTCCCAAGTCAAATCATATTCATAGAATTTATTCCATCTATCACAAGGAAAGTAAGTCTTACTAACAAATGGCAAATAACCTGCCTCAGACACATTTCCTTGTGGTAACATCTGGCACTATTATCTAAGTGTCATGAAATTCCCCAGAACTTACTATCCTAGACAGGGTTACTATTGCTGCTATGAAACACCATGACTAAAAAGCAATAATGCCAAGGAAGGGTTTATTTCTCTTCCACTTCCACATTGTTCATTGCTGAAGGAAGTCAGGACAGGAACTCAAGCAGGGCAGGAACCTGGAGGCAGGAGCTGATGTAGAGGCCATGGAACCATGCTGCTTACCGGCTTGCTCCTGATGGTTTGCTCAGCCTGCTTTTTTATAGAACCCAGGACCACCAGTTCAGGGATGGCACCACACAGTAGACTGGTCCATTCCTCATCAATCACTAGTTAAGAAAATGTTCTAGAGGCTTGGCTGGAGCCTGAACTTATGAGGCACTTTCTCAGTTGAGGTTCCATCATCTCAGATGACTATAGCTTATGTCAAGTTGGCATAAAACTGGCCAGCACACTCATACCTGGTAGATGCCAATAAGCATTTGTAAAGAGGACTGGGTGTAGGTTGAAAATAAATGCACAAGAATCAACACAGTCTTAAAAAGATGAAGACATAGAAGAAATGCATAACAATGGATAGCTATCTATTGTTCAGCCCCATTTTATACCAGGTGCTACATTTCAATTAAAGCAATACTTAATATGCCACTCAAAAAATCACAAAAGAAAAATTGTATTAAATAGCAGTAAGATTGCTTCTATTGTGATAACAGACAATGCCTTGTACACGGGCACACCTGGCAGAGATGAGCTCAGTCAGTGCACGTACAAGTTTTCCCCAAGTCTGGTACTAACATGCAGAGCTAGCATTAAAGACACATTTTCTTCAGGAGAATGGCTGCAAGACTACACATCCAACACAGACCCAACTGGTAAGGTTCCCACCCAACACCAAATCAAGGACAGCAAAACCCTCCTTTACCTTATAGTACGAAATGATGTGCTCTTTAAGTAAAAGTCAGGAAGAGTATTTATGTAAAGAGAAGAACTATATAAGCTAGTCAGCATACATTGACAAAACAATACAAGCAAACAAACAAACAACAAAAAACCCAAACAACCAAAAACCAAAATAACAATAAAAAGCTAAAATTCCCAAGCAGGCAGATAATTACAACATTTATCTGATTTATGTGGAACTCACATACCCATTTTCAGAATATAAATTCTCAAAAGAGAGAAACGTATTGGTCAACAACAAAGTGCTCTTTATCCTAGCAGCTTTCATGCCATTCATTCTATAATGAATTACACAGACTCTGTTCTGTCCTACAGTTGGAAGACTAGAGACTTAATAGGACTTCCTAATACGAAAGATGCAGATCTAGACAGAGCTGAGAACAGTGCTCTCCACCTTGGGTTAAACAGAGACATAATGGGGTCAGCAGACAGTCTACTGATTTGTGGAGGAGCTTTCCTAAATGCCAACATTGTATCGCTGAGTCCAACAGTTCCCTAATTACGTTCTGCTATAAATTAATCATTTTATCAGAAGACAGTTTCCTTAAGTCAATACTGCATCAGCTTAAATGTTTGCAAACAAGAAAAGCAATTCAGAAATACTTTTGCATAAGTTCCTGTTTGCTTCTAGAAGAGATATTCAAAATTAAATTTAAAAATAGTTGGTAGTTTGACTGGGTCTGCGGAATCACTGTACAGAAACATTCCCAGACTTGGCCTATAATAAAAGCAACCAATGTGTGGGCGCTGCTGAACATTCATCACCAAAATCCTGGTTCTCTCTCATGCAGTTTACAAACACCCTGATGGTAGGCATGGATTATTTTCCACAAAGCACCACACATTTGCAAAGCAAATTACAAGGAAATTTTTCGCATTTTCTGATCTGTTATCATCAATTGTCACTGCAAAGACAGTTTAATTTCTAACAGGACCCAGGGCTCTTTGCCGTAATTCACATCCCATGAATCTTTTTTGGCCGCAGATCAGCTGCCCATTTTCACTGCTTCTACTGAACACTTAGTTGATTATCACCAAAGATGGATACAAAGAGGTTATGCTTTCTCTGTTCTTTGTCTTTCTCTTTTCTCTCTGACCACCAAGACCTCAAGAACCCTAGCACATAGGTTAAATTCAGGTTCCAGGAAAACTCAACACTGATGTGGTTGTTACATGAGAAATAAGCTCTCATTTCATTAGCTACTAGAAGTTTGGGTTTTATTTTTATCACCGTTGGAAAGACCCCAATTAACACACTGACTTTATTAGAGGCAAAGTGTCCTTGGCATCTAAGTGGTGATGCCAAATATGTGACATATGGGATATCAATTTTATTATTAATTTCTCCACTCATCTATGATGCTCTCAAGATACAGTCCTTTTTCATGCCAGAACTAAGTATGCTAGCATTTTGGATTTCTTGCTGTCAAGGTAAGCATTTAAAAAGACTTTATACTCTACCACTGTGGTGGATGGTAACATTTACTGCAGTTGTGCCTGACTTTCTATGCCTGCTGCAAATCACATCTCTGTAAGTTCATGAAATTCAGGGGTGTTTCCATGGGACACTTTATCTTAAGATGTCAGCAAGACAGTCCTCTTTCCAAAGAGTAAGCTCATTATTTTGTAAGGGGAAAAAGAAAACCTCAATTCTTACTAGTCGTGTTCTTTTGGACACACTTTCCAATCTGCAGTACACAAAGCCCCAGAGCACACCCAGCTTTCCAAGGCTCTCACTAAAAGGAATATTGTGGTCTTGGGACCAGCACACATGCATGGTAAGAATCCGCTGAAACCAAGGAAGTTTAATCATCCTCTAATGCAGATCTTTAGCTTCTATGTTGCTCCTGTTTAAATTGTGCCTTCTTAGAATCAATCACATAGAAGAAGCCATGTTTTTTTAACCCAGAAGTGAACTGAAAGTGTGACATGAAGGTATGTGTCCTTCGATGGTTCCCTGAAGAAGAATGACAATGAGATAAGCTAGAAGTACTGAGTCCCACAAAGTACATTTTCTTTTATCTTTTATGTTTTGTTTGTTTGCTTTAAAAAATATTCATAACTTGTGGCTGACAAAATGGCCAGGTTCACTGTCTTGATGTTTCACACAAATATTTATTTCTAGTTCAGTGTATGGTTGTTAAATACCAGATGCTGTTTCCATAGCTCATGTTTTTGGTTCATAAAATGTTTAGTATATTTTAATTTTTATTATACTCATCAAATAATAAAACAGAGTGCTAAAAAGAGTTTCACTGCAGACAGAACTTTTAATTCAAAACCCTACATGCACATGCATGTCGTCTCTCTCTCTCTCTCTCTCTCTCTCTCTCTCTCTCTCTCTCTCACAGACACACACACACACACACACACACACACACACACACACACACGCACACACACACCATAATGAAAAGCATATCATTGTGATGAAACTCCATGACCAAAAGCAACTTGAGGAGGAAAGGGTTTATTTCATTTACAATTCCTTATTGCAGATCATCATAGAAGGAAGTCAGGACGGGAACTCAAGCAGGGCTGAAACTGGAGACAGGAGCTAATGCAAAGGCCATAGAGGAGTGCTGCTTACTGGCTTTATCCTCATGACTTGCTCAACCTTTCCTATAGAACCCAGTACCACCAGTCTAAGGATGGCCCCACCCATAAGGATGGCCTAGCACCCATAAGGGGCTAGGCACTCCCCCATCAATCACTAATTAAGACAATGTTCTACAGGTTTGCTTACAACACGAACTTATGGAAATATTTTTCAGTTGAGGCTTCACTACCTGTAGTGACTCCTACTTGGATCAAGTTGGCATAAAACTAGCCAGGACAGAAAATCAATGAAATGGGTTTTCTCAATAATTGACACCAAATGGTTAATTCATTTTTTCTGGTGTCAGTTAAATCGGTTTCTGAGAAGTATATTCTTCATGGAGATCTCCCTGTGTGCTTTATGCACTGATTACTATTTCCTCTAGCTGTTTATTTCCTGCCTCTTTCTGTCAACAGACCAAAGATCTGAGCAAAATTTTCATCAGAATTATTTTGATCTCTCCTATACATGAAGAAAACAACAAGTATTTTAAAAGAAACACAGACATACCATAGAATATTGTCCATAGAAATAATATCTTTAATATTTGGTAGAGAATAAAGTTCGGATGTCAATATTGATAAGGATGTCATCTCTCCACCTTATAGAACATTCTCCTGGTCCCCTCCCAGTAATTCTAGTCTTCTATGAATGGTGCCAAATTCAGCTCTCAAGTTAATGTCAATGGAGTGACTCCTAGAACAAATACCCACACTCTGGTATTTTAAAGTCTATAATACTAACTGACTGCTCAAACACCAAGCTTTCCACAGTTTTCTTTACATACATCATGCTGTGACATTTGCAAGGCAGAATATCATAGTTTAAAATGTTAACTATATCTATCACTCTATAGCCTAAAACCTTTTAAAATACTTTGAAATGAGCCTTAAAATACTTTGTATTTTTGCTTTATGATGTCCATTTCTTGTTCAAAATTAAAAGAAATTACTTATAAAATCATAATTTTAAAAGTAAAAAGCACATTTAGACATTCAGTGATTTTTACCAATTCCTATGCAAAGTTAGCCATTAAAACAGCACAGTGATGTGTGTGTATGCTTACAAAATGGTAAACCTCAGGGACTGGGAAGTACCTCAGATGGCAGAGTGCTTGCATGCATGGTGTCTCAGGTTTGATCCCTAGAATGGCATAAAACCAGGCCAGGTAGTAGAGGCAGGAGGATCAGAAATTCAAGGTCATCCTTCAGGGCTACATAGTGCCTGAGGCAGCCTGACTGACATGAGGCTCTATTGTCTCCTGCATTTTACAGAAAGGAATCTGGCCTCCACATTTGAAATGTCCACTGCCCTGCCTTGCTGAGGAAACCACTGGGTTTTAGGGAGAAAAGAATCGGAACTCAAAGTAAGAAGTTCACCTACAGACCTCAAGACAGCAGTGGGATTTTAATAGAGTGACATATTTTTATAAAGCCATGGAGTAATGTACACATAAGGATATTCTGAGACATTCCTGGATGTTTATACATATGGAAGACGTTTTCCAGGGGACCCTGTACAAATTGAAAACTAAAATGACGTTTTCATAGCTAACCTCGAGCCTAGAGAAACCATGAAGACTCGGGAGGGTGAGGAGCTTCATTTGTCTGGAGAACAGCTCCTGTGGCACAATTAGGACTCAGAAGAAAGGGAAGCAGTAGTTAAATTTATATTTCAGAGTTTTTACCCAGCTGCCCCCGCTGACTGGAGTTCTCTTCACAAAGAGTTCAGATGTGAACTTCAGCTGGGTGTGGCGGGGAACACGAACTGACAGATCTGTGTGGGAAAGCACACACTGGCTGTCAGACTATCTTTACAAAATGGGAAAAGTACTTTATAAAATGGGAAAAATCTGACTCAAAAGGTGTATAGCTTCAAAAGAAACCAAACGAATGCTTTAAAGTGTTCCTGTCACCTTAAAAGCTACTCTCAGCTTATGATTCACCACCCCCTCCCAACATCCTGCTCTAAAGTGGAGGCCAAAACTGTTTTCTCCTTGTCTGCAACACACAACTGACTGGAGATTACTACAGAGGCCCAGTGCCAGTGTCGAGTGCATTAGCTCTCTTGTCCATAGGGCTTTGGATACTTGTTTAAAACTAACCAGGCTGACCCAGATTAGCACTCCAAAGAGAATTCGGTTCAATTTGCAGATACAGTTACAAATATGCCATCTCCCTTCTGTCATTAATTGGCACTCAAAACTGTAGAAATGGGATTTATGTAGGAACGGGTGGAAGAAAAATAGATTTATTTTGGCCAGTGCTATGTCCACCTCAGCCTTCCTAATCAGCTATGTTGTTAGACCATTGGCTAGGCAGGTCTGGAGCCTGCAAAGCGGATCAGCTAACAGCTGTGCATCCATCAGAAGTGCAGGATGACACTTGAAGCTGTGGATCTATGGTGTAAGTCAAGAGGACTGAGAGTTCTGAGGAATTACAACCTTTGGAGGCCAGAAAAAGAATCACACCCACAAAGAATGTCCATAAAACAATAATTTAAAATTCATTAGTAGCCTGGAAAGATGACTCAGCATTGAAGAGCACTTGCTGCTCTTGCAGAAGACTCAGTTGAAATTTTCAGTACTCACATGGTCACTCACAACCTTCTGTAACTCCAGTTCCAAGGAATATGATGCCCTCTTCTGACTTTTGTGAGTACCAGGCTCATGAGTGGTACATAATCCTTTGTCCAGGCAAACACTCATACACATAAAATAAATTAAATGTTACAACTAATGAACTGATTACAATAAACGTCTTCATGATTCACAGAGGCCTAGATCATGACATTGTTCAGATATCATCCACCATGTTACAAGCTGGTAAGATGACAAGTAGGTGCTGATGATGAATAGAGTGGTATGAAAAAGAAACCCCAAGCAAGACTCCCCTGACTCTACTGCTTGTTGGCTGTGAGAACTTGGTCAAGTTATTTCACCTTCTAGTTTCTTTATTTGTAAGATGTGTGTTTTCACAGTACATGTATACAGTGGTGGTGAAAGTTAATTGAGCTGATACATATCAAGCATTTGAAACAGTAACTGACACATAGTGAGCTTTATAGAGGTTATTATTATTATTTCACTTTGACAAAATAATGAACTCAATCTAAGCCATTTTAATACCAAGGTAGAAATTAAAACCCACTTGAACCGAGCTAAGAGGATATGAGATGAAGTAAGCATTACACAAGAAGAACTGGAGAACAATGTAAGCTCAAAACTGAATTTACTTATTTGCAAAGGAATAATACCAACAGGCATCATCAAGCTAAAATTCCACAGGAAGAAGGAAATGATTCTACAAACAAGAGGAAAGGAATAATTGCATTCTGGAGTCTTGAACAGATGGGAGGGACAGTTCACACCAGCAGAAGCTGACGGTGGTAATATGTGATAGCATACACTCCGATATGGTTATTTTCTCTATTTTGGGAGATGTGGTTGCTGGAAAGAAGTTATTAGAGATTGGAGGAGAAAGTACAAAGAGTGAAAACATTGCCTTAGAATGTGGATTTATTAGCTAAGAGTAGAATTGCTTAACGGTGTTGGTTATACATGTAAAATTAGCAATCATTCTTGCAGAGTCCAGTCAACATTACAAAAAATATTCTTTCAAAATCAACCTTACAAGTATTTCATAACAATGAAATAGTGAATTTTCCTATATTCTTTCCACATAGGACAATTCTGTTCTAACATCATTTATTTAGAAGTATCTATTGAAATTATCTGTTGGCTTGAGAATTTGATTTTTCCTTTATAGACATATCAGTATTTAATTAGAACATATATTTCCATGCTTCACCAAGGGACTTATGAAAGCTGATGGTTCCTAACTGTAGACCCAGGGCCATATTCATGCTGACAGCATGTTTCAGTATACAGTAAGTAAAGTTATAAATGGTAATGTTATGTGTCAACTTGACTGGCTGAGGATGTCCTAGTCTATGGTCAAACATTTGTGCATGTTTCTGTGGTATGTTTCCAAAATAGGTTAGTGATTAAATAGAGGAAATCTACCCTCAATGTACTGAGGACCCATCCAACATGTTATGGGTTAGAGAACATCAAGAGGCAGAGGAAGATTTAACTCTCTGTCTCTGGAGCTTGGGATATCAGAGCTCCTTGCCCTCAAGCTTTCAAATGTGGGGGCCTACATCAGTGGGCTACTGTGATCATGTGAGCCAGACAGAAATACAATTGGTTTGGGACTATGAAGAACTCTAATACAGATGCCTATTAGATTTAGGTTCTAAAATACAATATTTGCTTGACTGTATGAAAGTCTGTAGTTCTGCATTTTGATATTTTGTCTTTTTTTAAAAGTACCTCAATATCTGCTCTTTCTGTAGTCCATTTAAGAAGCACACACTGAAGAAGGAAGAGTAGCATCCTAGCCTCTATCGGAAAGCAAAAGCACAATGCCTGTTTTTAGTGTATGCATCCTATGCAAGTTCCCTTGATGAGACAACTCCACTCTGCTGGGCTCTGGGATGACTAAACTACTCAGTCAAACTATTCAATAAGATGGTAGAAATGTCAAAGACTTTACTTTTTCTTCAATTACTTGCTGACTTTCATCTTTGTGAATCTTTTTATTTTGTTTTGTTAGAACTTAATAGTGCTTTCATCTGGGCATCAAAGACACCACTTTACCTAAAGCAGACTGTAGTCAAGCCAGAAGACCATTTTTGACTGTCCTTCAAAAGCAACAGAAACCAAGAGCCAGCTCACTAGTCTTTCATCCTTAAAGTACAAAATATGTTAAAAGGTCAAGACATTCCTCAACATTGAAATTACACAGAGACAAAGCTAGGACATTGCATCAGTGCCACATTAGAGAATAAAACAATTATTTCTCTTGGAGTTCTTTAAACCATGAGTGAGCCTAAATTTGAATTCTATACTTCTTTCCATCTTTCCCTAATGAATAGCTTTGTGCTCTAGTTATTGAACAGCACAGAAAACAGAGATATAGGAATGAATGAGGAATTTCTTGTCCTCATTAATCTTTAACAGCGTTTACAACAAGTAATTTACTGAATTCAACTGAGCCCCAAACCTCAAACAGGCTTTATGTACCTCTAACCAAACCATTGCTTCATTGCTTTCATCAGATTATATTTAAGCTCTCTCCTCTCTCTCTCTCTCTCTCTCTCTCTCTCTCTCTCTCTCTCTCTCTCTCTTTCTCTCGTGTATCTGTGTATCTGCTTCTGTCTCTCCTTCTCTCACAAACATTCATTATTTATGGACAGGGACATGGAAGAATATATAATTTAAGATTAAAGCACTAAGGTTAGGTTGTAAAAACTAAAAACTAATTACTCGGGAGGTCCAAGGCATAGTAAGCAGATTAAATTTAAGCAGTCTAAGTACACAGTAGGGAAACAGATTGAGTACATAGTTTTGAATGGTCTCAAAGCATGTTATTAACTTGGTTGCAAAGTCAGTCAAAGGTTCAGTTTCTGAAGGCAAGAGGTATATCAGAAAAAGCTATTCCCATAGGACATTATATCTTGTGTAGATGGAGAATAACATCCACCATTATTATGAGACTGTCATTGTATAAATCTGGGCCCCTGTTTCTGCAAGACCAATAACTTCTTTAATTAATAGGTTTCTTAATCACACAAGTATATATTTGTGATGATCTAGACGAATCAAAAATTGGATAGACTGCCCTCTGCTGGAACAATTTTAAGCATACAATTACATTAAAGCCAATGCAACAGTATGATTACATTCTAACTCATCTATTCACTAACCTAGGCTACTATCTGAGCATTCAAACCTTTGCAGGAACCAATAGCCCCTATCTTCACCTAGAAGTCTCCTTTTTCTTTTACACATCATCCCAAATGTCACCAGCCTTTAGCAAAGCCCCTTTTTAACCAGTTTAAGTAGTTCCAGATCCCATAGAAGAGGACATTATGGAGTCAGACCTGCTGTGTTTCAGCCAGGTATTTGCAGATAGCTGAATTTCTCCTTTGCTGATTATTTTTCTTGATAAAATAACCCATGAGTATAAGTACTGTGCTTCACCATTTAGGATAGCTGTAGGATTTGAACTAGCACTTGGTATACAGCAGGTGCTTATCAATGTTCAGGGACTGAACAAATGAGTAATGCTGCTTGTCTATATACAATAATGTATATATTATAGTAATATGACATATCTATATACTACAATGACCAGAGCTACACTGAAATTAATATTCACAACTTATTTGTGAAAAATATGACTCAATTCAGCAGTTTTGAACTGATTGAATTCATATATTAAGTGTCTAATATCCAACTAATAATACATCTTTAACTTCTTTAAAAATGTTCCAAGATTTCCAAGGCTCATATGCAGAAGTCTACAATTACAGTGAGTGGTCTCTCTCCTTATTCATGGGGAATACAATCTAAATCCCCATGCTTCCTTAACCCACATATAGTACCAAGCTCTCTATATCATATTTTCCCTGAATCCACTCCTAGGAGAAAGTTTAACTTATAAATTTGGCATAATAATAGATAAAATAATTACTCATAAAACAGAATTTTATAACATTATAGACTAATAAAAGTTAGGTGAATTGTTGTCTTTGTCTCAAACATCTGATGTAGTGAACACACTTTTCTTGTGATGAAGTGAAATTATGCCCAAGTGATTAGATAAAGTGAGGTTTGATGTTTTCTGGTGCACTGTGTTAATGACTACTAGGATAAGATATGTTTTCTGCTCATCTCCTCTACCCCAAAATTCAATGCATTTCCATCATCACTAAGCACTTACTCTGTAATATGATGAAAACGTTGCAGTTTGAAAAGAGAAAAAATGAGCAGTTACTTATTTTACCTTATTCATGACTTAACAAGTAAGAAACTCATTTTTAGTATAGACCTTAGCAACCTGGGCATATTATTCTTTCTTAAATTTCCAAGTAAGCTGTAAATTTTAATCCTATCACTTAAAGAAGCCATTTGAACTTCTCTATGGTATATCTGAATTTCTAGCTCCACTATTCTTGTAATTTGGGGCCATTTTAAAATAAAAATAATAGTAACTTGAACACAAGCTGTCCATTGACACCACGGCAGTCAGCTGGATAACCTGGATGACAAACCTAGATGACAATTAAGTAAGAGCCCTACATCTTGACTGGAAGTCAGCAGGAAGTGGTCTGAGACACTGGACATGGCTTGAGTGTATATAAGACACCTACTCCAACAAAGCCACACCTCCTAGTAGTGTTACTCTCTTTGAGCTTATACAGGTCAATTACATTCAAACTACCACAGAAGCATAGGCAATGTGGATATGCTGAATAAACAACAACTTAATCTTGCATTGAGGGAGATTATGAGATGTTTTATCACACTATTCAGAATGACACAGAATTTAAAACATGTTTATTTCAGTAATTTTCTGTTTGATAATTTTGGATTTCAGGGGGCACTCAAACCTAAACTGGAGACAGGGGAGATACTATAGCTATAAAAATAGCTATGAAAATCAAGCAAGGATTATAGAAATAGGTAACGTACTAAATTTTTTGTGTCTGTTTTAAATTCTTGTTTGTTTTTCAAGACAGGGTTTCTCTGTGTGGTCCTAGCTGTCCTTGAACTTGCTCTGTAGACCAATCTGGCCTCAAACTCAGAGATTTACCTGCCTCTGCCTCCCAAAGTGCTGGGATTAAGGGAATGTGCTACCATGGCTAGTTTGCCTGATTAAATTTTTAAAATTAAGAAAAGAGGATTAGTAAGATGTCTCAGAAACTTGCAACAAAAGCTGTTTAACCTGAGTTCAATCCCCAAAAACTTATGTAAAGTTGGGAAAGAACCAACTCCATAAAGTTGTGCTCTGGCCTCCATATATTCACTGTAGCATGTATGTGTCACCTCCCAGCACACACACACTAAGAGTATACCAATTGGTTATCCAATAACAAATGGGCAACACTGAAAACATACATACAAATAACATTATACAGACTAAGCAGGTTACATTTAGTAGTGTGTGTGTGTGTATGTGTGTGTGTGTGTGTGTGTGTATGTGTGTGACAATGGAAAATGAGGAAATGAATTTGAAAGAGAACAGGGGGGTTGGATGAAGGAAAGGGAAGAGGGAATGATATAATTATATTATAATCTCAAAAATAAAAGACTAAAAATTTAAAAATAGCCTAAGTCTCTCTATCTCTGTCTCTATCTCCTCCTTTCTCTCTTTTCCTTTCCTTTCTTTCCCTCATATTTCTCTTTAAAAAGATAGAGTTGATTAATGCAATGAGTTGAGCATTTGTTTCATGTGGGGAAGGGCAGCAGAACTGAGAAATTACCAGAGGACTTGGGCACAGGAGGGAAACGGACAACATCAGCTAAGTACAGTGTTCCTCCCACTTATTGTTATATGAATAATGGTGAAGTCACAATGGCTATATCTGAGTTGTGAATGAATGGATATGTCTCATTAACTAAATGGATTCTTGAACATACACTTTAGAGTTATTACACAGGTATGTTGTCTTTGAAACTGTCCTCCTAGGGAACACTGTACTCTCTAGTTGTGCCACTATTTAGAATTTGCTAGATATATTCCTTCCCTTCAGGTCTGGTTTTATAGCAATTATTACAGGTATTGGTTGTTCACTGGGTGACTATTTGATTACTATTTGTCTCCATGGCAATGCAAGTGACACAAGGACGGGGACTGTGAGTGTTTCACTCACCACAGTTCAAGGCCCTGCTCCTGAGCCCTTCATGAGGAAGCACTCAATAAATTCACTTGTCCATTGTGCATTCACTTCTCAGAAACTGGGTGGAGAGTAACCATCTTGGCAGGAGGAGAGGAACTTTGCCCCTCCCTTTGGCGATCAGACTTTGAAATAATGGTCCCTGGGCTATTGGAATTTTACAGAGGGTGTTTCATGCTCAGAGAAGGAAAAGACCTGGTACTGGCCAGAAAAGGAACTTGACTCTCAGAAATAAAAAATTATACTGTTCTCTGTCAAACCACCTTTCAAGATAGAATGAAGCCAAAACATGGATGAGTCAATGATGACTGATGCCACACAACAGCCAAGATCACTCTATTTTACATACCTCTTGTTTCCATTTAATTCTAAACCTCATGTCAGAAAACTGGAAAGATAGACTTGGCAAGCCGCTGGACCTCTTTGTTCCACTTCCCAATGTGGATCTATCAAATAAACCCCCATTCTCTGCTTTTCAACCTTGATTTGTCTCTTGAATAGGCTATAGAGGGAACGCTTAGCTTGTCAGGACTCCCAGGAACCAGGCTCCTCTGCAGTCTACCATCCATTGTTAGAGCCCCATGACTCAGGCTCTGCACTCTGCCACCCACTGTTAGAGCCCCCAGGACCCAGGCTCTGCACTCTACCATCTGTTGTTAGAGCCTTCAGGATCCAGGCTCTGCACTGTACCAGCTCCTATTGTTAGATGCTCTTTATTGGTAAAACTTGTATGGAAATTACCTCAGCTAGTTACCTGGTCCCTCTAAAAAGTGCTGAATTAATTTAAGATTTAATTCTGTATACTAAGATTCTTATGAGAGACCAATATAATAAATGCCCCCTAGAATGTAATCTTTCACAATGTTTACAAAATATTTGTAAACCATCTATTTCCTGAAGTTAAGGTTCATATGGCAAGATTTTCTTAGGAAAAGAAGAAAAATGGTCTTTCTGATAAATTTCTGTGGTTTCTGCTTTTTCTTTTCTACCACAAGTACAGGCCAAGTCGAGCTCCTTATAAACCAAATTAGTGTATACCTGGCATTCACTCATCTGTTTTTCATCATTCAAATCAATTTTTGTTATAGCTTTAATTATATTAGGTCTAAATGTTTTAAGAATCTAAGACACTTTGAACTTATTATTGAAATAACACTATAATTAAATATTAAATCACTTCCAGTATAAAATATTTTAATAATTTTGACAAATTGTAACTTTCTGAAACTCCAATTTTCAAAATATCTTGAGTTATTAAATGTATTTCCCTGAAGACACTTCAGAACTTTAACTGACTTTAATTCTGGTATGTACAATGTAACATTTTATAAGTAAGATTCCATACAATGTAGCAGCATTCAGGGAATTAGTATTACACAAGCCACAATCATCTTAGTGGTTTAAACCAACAACCTTCCTTCCTATAACAGAATTCAGTGGGCTGACTATCTGGGCTGGGTTCAGCTGAGCAGTTTCTGATGTCATCCATTCCTTTTCAAGCTGCCAGCTTTTCATGTGTGGCCAGATGGTCTAAGAGGGTCTCACTCTATGTGTCACTGGATGTTACTCAACTGCAACTCTCTCTCTCACACAGCTACTTTAAAGAAACACTGGTTTGGTTCTAAATCCAGCCAGGTAAACAACCCTAGTGCTGAAGTGTTTGTCAGCGCCATGCTTGCAACACTTTGCTAATAGCCTATTGGTCAAGTCTAATCATATGCTCAGGCTCATTGATGCTGGTAGACTTGATTAAGTGGGAGCTGTTGTTATGATTTCCTATAGGGTGCAGTAAGTTCATCAAAACAACCTTCCTTGATTCATGTACTACTGTAGTCTCTTCCCTTGACCAGATAAGACAACCTCAGGATAGCAGTTACAGTTTATTCCAGTTTTCTAGGATTTTGGTTTAGCTTTGACTGGTGGTAAAGACAGAATTTTCTTCTTTTTAAAAATGAGAAAATAAGGTCAGGCTCAGACACTGAAATATGTGAAAATCAATATTTCACTAGATCAGTCATGGTTCCTACATTCAGAGCAAAAATATAAAACTGAAGAATAATATCTTTATAAAGCAGTATGGAGAGTGTCTATAACTATGAAAATATAGCAAATAATGACAGTAGTACTGACATTCTTCAACTTTTCTTACAGAGACTGGAAATATCAAAGGAGCACAAAACACACTTTATGGTGGCAAGTTAAAGATGTTGATGATAATTATAGCTCATTGTTTATAACTTGAACTCAAAAAGTCCTATGAAATAAATATGGTTCAAAAGTGAACATTGTAACTCTCTGGTTCAGTAAAGCATCATACCCTGATACTGTTTCAAACCGGTTTATCAATTATCAACTACTCAAAAGAAGAAATATATATTCAAAGACAGGCTTGATCTTCTACTTGGAAGCTTGCAATTAGAGTGCTTCTGAAAGCAATTGGAATAGTTGTCAAAAGTCTGTCTCCAAACTACTTTGCTGCCTTCCCAGTACACTGGCGGTTCTTTCACATCCAGGGACAATCATTTCTGTGCCAAAACATCCCCTCCCCCTTTTCTAAGCAGGTACAATCTATTGGGACATCCTGTGAAATATAACTCCTCTGAGCAAGCACCCTTCCCTAAAACCCTCAAAGGAACATGTGTCCTCCCTGGGTCTGGCCACAAAAGTTGTCTTCTATGGAATGCTAGCCCTTGGACTGGTTTCCTAGGAGCTGGCTCTCCATATCCCAGGTGAGCTCAGGTTAGGTATCACACCTTCACATCACAGCCCTTCACACCTAGAGAAAGACCAATTAAAATGAGATCAATGAGGAGAGGAAGGTAGGAAATAGGAACTGGGAGAGAAGGAAGGGAGTGGAGAAGGAAATTAGGAAGGAAGCCAGGGAGGAAAGGGGTGCTGGTCCCAGTGCCCTGTCCCTTCTGATGACTCTCTTGCTGCCCCACTGCCAGATGTTCTTCATGTCTGACCTCCACGCTGTCAAGAATCAGTTCCAGATTTGGAGGCTGGTATGTGGAGGAATAATTTGTCTTGACTTGAAAGATACTTTTTGCGGTAGTCTCCTTATTTATAACTTCAGAATATTTGAAAGAAGCTAAAGGAGCAGGAAGTTTGCATCCTTCTTGCTGGGCTCCTGGGTCTTGCCAATCTTGTTTGACCTCATCCCTGTACAGGGGCCATGCTAATCTTCTCTGTATTGTTCCAATTTTAGTACATATGCTGCTGAAGTGAGCAGAAAGAGTAACAGGTCTGGACCCTTCTCTGGTAAGATAAGACCATGTGAAAATACATGGATTAATAGAAATGAGTTAATAATTAAGACAGAGCTATCCAATAAGAAGCCCTAGCCATCAGCCAATGGTTTTAAATATAGCATCTGTGTATTTATTTGGAGCTGAGAAAGGCAGCAGGACCTGGCCTGGAGGGACAAGAAAAACTCTAGCAACAGAGGGGAACATGAGAAGGAGAAAGGAAGGAAGAGCAACACAACAAAAATTAGCAATTTTACCCTTCACAGGGGTCATGGTAAATGTGACCATTAAAACATAGTGTACGTACATGGTTTTTAATATATTTACAAAAATCATATAGTATAAACATGATATAATTCCCTGTGTGTAGAGCAGGAATACTAAGTGCCACCCCCCAGTGTTGTTATTATAGTTAGGAATGGGCAAGGTAAGATCAGAGTCAAGTGTCTAGACTCCCTCAAGTCAGAGCAACAGCCACACGCTTTCTTCCCTCACACTGAGAAGGGTTTCTTTTATTGGCTTCATTGAGGCTACAATGGAGAGGGAAAATGCAGTTTGCAAAGTTGGTTGGGCATATCTGATCTGTTTATCTAGATAACCTAGACTTTAGAACTCAGTACTAAAGTCATTACTAAGCTAAGTTTTTTACTATCATTTTCTGCTTATAAAAGAAATTCTTTCTCTGAATTTCTTCAGTGTGATACTTCCAGCTTATTCTCAGAGATACCAGATGCAACAGTCCTAGAGATCTAGTTCTGTATTTCTGGTTCTTGCACAGGATGATAGTTCCAGTTGGACATGGTAAGTAGACATGCTCACTGGGCATGGCAGCCAGTGACGAACAGCCTTTGCAGTCAACCACATCTTAATTCAAAGTTTTGCTCAGTAAGAGGAAAGCTCATTGCATTCTCCAAGACTGTTTTGTCAATAATGGGACAGTCCCTAGATGACAGACTTATGAAGATCACACAAGAAGATGCTGGAGAAACAGTAGATGCCTGCCACATAGACCTTGCCCTGTACATGCCAAACAAAATACAATAGAACCCAATCTCCAAGTGCAAAGCAATTCTATCAGCTCTGCATTCTAGGGAGAATTCTACCTGTTGTAAAGTGTTAGTACAACTGTTAGTACATTTATGCAGATGATAAGCTTTACATTTGGCTTTGGAAATACCCAAGATCAGAGATAAAATGCCACCTCAAGGTAAGCAAGTTTGTGGAATTCTATTGCTTGGTGATTTGTAGTGAGATAGTGCTCCATTCTGTCTACATTTTCCCTCCCCTGCCTGTCATGAGAGATACATTATTATCAGCTGCTCCTGGCATTTGTTAGCTAAAACAACGACAACCAAATAAATAAAGGTTTTGCTTATATCAACATCTAATGAAGTATCCAGAAAGGCTCTTCCTCCAAGGCCCCAGCCACCTCCACTGAACTTGATCCACAGGCAATGTGACTTAGAAAATATGACTGAATTCATAAGTGAATACTGAATACAGATCACGCAATCTGCAAGCCCTATAGACAATACTACCATTCATATTCTAGAGATTTAAGCAAGAACTTCTGGAGTAATTCAAATTTATTTTAAGCTGCAAGTGCGAATATTCTCCCTCATCCTTTGTATCTTCAATGCCCCTTTTTTTCTCGAAGGAGAAAAGCTTAAGCTGTTGATGGCAGTGAACTCCCCATGTGTGGCCCAAGAGCACACACAGATACAAGGGCCTATGTTAGAAAGAGGCATGATTGGAGCCTACAGAAGTGTGAAGAGCATAGAGCCCATTTCTGCCACTGAATTAGAAAAGACAAGAGAATGCAGAACACGTGTGTGGTCTGAGAGCAGCGGCTGTAAGACTAGACAGGAACATCGCTCCCCAGTTGCCCATCTCAGCCCTTCTCATAATACCCCCAACAGTATCCTAGTGATAGAACAGTAACTCAGTCACATGTATAGAGAAAGAATGTTCTATGCTTTCAGTTGTTTCCTTTCTACAATGCTTTATTCTAGAAAACACTTTAGATGGAGATTTTGTATATCCAGAGCTTGGGCCAGCAGAGCCTCTGGGGTCCTCTAGGCAAAAGAATCACCTTGTGTCTCTCAGTTCATGAAGCTAGCACCTTTTCATGGAAAATTTTTGGCCATGCTGTGACTTCTGTCCCACCCCATCACACACATCACTCTTTAGATTCAGCATAATACACTCTCATCTTCTCTAAGAGTTAGACCACGCCCATTAGCTGACCAGGCAATTATTAACTAACTGCAATATATCCAAACACTCTTTGTTGGTTATAAATGCTTTGGATAGGTTGAAGAGTCTTCATTTATATCGATTTAAATATAATATATACACAGAGACATGAACTACTTGCAAAGGTGCCAGTATGGGTTGAACTTATAATTTCAAAATATTTCTTAGCTGTATGAAGTAGTTTGAATTTTCTTTCAAGTAGTCATTAATATCCATTAGTCAAAAAAAGTTGTCCAAAACTCTAAGAGGTAGGAATGGAAATGTTAATTGGTAAGTTAATGCTAATTACAAGAAAAGCAGAGAAAACAGGGCTGAATTGTAATATTCCCAAGGATTCTAATCTAGGAGGCTTTGTTCCAATAGAGTCAGCATGAGGAAATAGGTTGGAGATTTACAGATATTTGCATGGTTCTCTTTCTGGAAAATGCAAATTGCTTAAGAAAATAAAAAGATCTAAAAATTGCATCATGTCAGATGAAAATGAGTGCAGGAGAGAGCACGATTTGCCTGCCTTGGTATCTTCGCCTCTCAGTTCAGAAACAAGAAAGCTTCCTTCTGTACTTTTCACTTTTACATGAAATTATTTTAGTCAAAGAAACCTTAAAAAGAAGTCTCAAATCTACCTTAACTTCTCAGCCTTTAATTAACTTTTTAAAAGTTAATTTAAACAAGACAAATGAAGCTGCTGGTAGATGGGAAGATACGCAGTATTCATGAGAAGCTAGTTTCTATTTTTAGCTGCTTACCCTGAAATACAAGCAAAAACCTACAGAATTACGGATCATATAAGCTGTTTTCTCCAGGACAGCACTAAGTGGTATTAACCCTCTGTTACACCCACCTGAAAATGAAAATTGCAGATCATTTTGTGTCCATATCTAGCACACAGCTTGACATGGAAAGCACAATGAGTGACTGAAAGCTAAATGAGGGAGAGAAACATAACTGTCCACTTTGCTTTAAAAAGATGATCCAGAGGAGAATTAATTTTAAAACATCATATTTTAATGATTAATGTTTAATTTAATGCTCAAAGAGACCTTTATAGTAACCTGCCAAATTCTTTTCCAATACTGAGAACTCTTCAACAAAAAGCTAAATATGGAGGGGTTAGAGGGAAGAAAGGGAGAAATGTTGTAATTATATTATAATCTCAAAAATTAAAGGAAAACATATTAAAAGACGAGAAATGGCTTTTGCACATCAGTTTCCTCTCTTCTGTGTTCCCAGATCCAGCCACATTTTCAAATGGCAAAAAAGGTGTTGCATTTCTAGAGGGGATGGGCAGGTACATTGCTTACTTTTGTGTTGTGATAAAATATTGGACAAAACAAATGAAAGAAAAAAGTGTTGATTTTGTCTCAGGGTTTCAGAGGAGTCAGACTATGGTTGCTAGGCCCCAAGTAATTATGCAAATTTCAAGGCAGCAGAAGTATGTAGCAGAGGACAGATGCTCACATCCCAGGAGACAAGAAGCAGAGGCCAGAAATAATACAGCCTGGGAACACACACACACACACACACACACACACACACATGTGTGTGTGTGTGTGTGTGTGTGTGTGTGTGTGTGTGTTATAACATATATAATATATGTTAAATATATATAAATTTGAGAAGAAAAAAGAAAAAGAAAGGTGTTTTCTTGCTTTCTATTTCAAGTCCAGTTTATTTTCAGATGTGTCTGCTATCTTCTTGACCTTGTGTGCAATCTGGAATTTTCCCTAGTGTTCTGGCCCAATTAGGGACAGGAATAAAGTGAGCACAAATGGATGCAATTACCATTGTATCTTTTATTGCTTCTCTATATTAAAGGAAAAACAAAACAAACAAAAAACCCTTCTAATCTTAGCAAAGATAGAGGAAGTTTTCATTGAATAGGATAGTATTTTTTGTAGTAACTTTTAAAATAGACAGACTCTTAAAGACCTCACATTTCAAAGGGCAACTTTTTGTTTTGAATCTCTAAACTATGGTGATAGCAAACTACCACACTATTAGGATTCCTAAAATACACCTGAGAGACTGCTCACCTCTCCTAGGACACACAGAGACCTCTCACCTCTCCCAGGACATGAGGGAACTGCTCACATCTCCCAGGACATGAGAGACCTCTCACCTCTCCCAGGACATGAGAGACCTCTCATCTCTTCCAGAACATGAAAGACCTTTAACCTCTCCCAGGATACACAGAGAACTCTCACCTCTCCTAAGACCTGAGAGACTGCTCACCTCGCCCAAGAAACACAGAGACCTCTCATCTCTCCCTGAACACAAGAGACTGCTCACCTCTCCCATGACACACAGAGATTGCTCACCACTCCCAGGAAACATGGAGAACTCTCACCTCTCCTAGAACATGAGAGACTGCTCACCCCTCCCAGGACACACAGAGACCTCTCATCTCTCCCAGAAAATGAGAGACTGCTCACCTTTCCCAGGACATGAGAGACCTCTCATCTCTCCCAGGGCATGAGAGACTGCTCACCTCTCCCAGGACACACAGAGACAGCTCACCTCTCCCAGGAGCTGCAGGCTCAGGACAGAGCTGCTTTCCAAGAGGTGGCATAAGTGATACATAACCCCAGGGGATTCAATGTCACTATCCTGACAGGACATCATCTCAGCCTTCTAAGTTAGGCCACAGCACTTCAGGACAGGATTGGACTGATTACAAGCCACTCCCACTCCCCTTTACTCAATTTGGCATCCGAGATCAACACTTTTGGACACTTGCAAAATCTTATTAACTTGCTTCCTGAAAGTTTGGATTTTATTATTAGAAAGTTAACCTGAAGTTTCTTTATACACTTTTAAAAAGGTTTGACCAATCAAATAAAACTTGTCAAATGAGTGCAGTATATATATGCCAGTTACTCTAGACAACAATCTAAAAGTAGTGTAGAAGCCCACCACTTACCCAAGACTTGCAAAGTTAATCAGGGAAATGTACCCTGATGCATACAGCCGACCCAGCCCCCCTCAAGTGGAAAAAAGAAGCTTTCTGCTCCTGGCTCAATTTAAACCTCTGCTGTTAAGTGTGCAAAAACCTGAGAATTTGGCCAAACTTTTAAAAGAAAGGCCTAGAGGAGTTCATTGTGTTTATGCCTTTCTGTCATTGTACACCATATCCAAACAATGTATTCCAATCCAGGTCCTAGCAATCTCAGCTCTGTTATCCACATGGTTCCAGGTGTTTTCCTTCTTTAGTTGCCTCCTTCTGTCTCTCTCCTTTCCTTTTCACTTTGTTTTTCTTTTGATTTGTCACCAATAGCTTTGATACAGGAATGTAACTTTTACCATTGTTTAGATCAGATTTTTACTAAGGCAGTTCAGACATCTCTATTAGGGCATGTTACCCACAAAATGTATTCCTTAAAACAAAATAAATCATTGATAAAGTCTGTAATGAAAAATGACTTAAATACACATATTAAGCTTTTACTTATGGCCAATTTCTGTTTTACTGATAATGACCAGTCATTTATTAGATGCTTTAAGTGTTTTTGTAGAAAAAAGCACTAAATTGGTAGAAAGAGAACCATGCTTTTCTAAGTTTTAACACACTCACAAATTCTTTGTCTTTCATTCAAATTGACTTGCTATTACAATTTCCCCCATTACTTCCTTTTATTATGCAATTAGCTGTTTAAAATCACTAATGTGGGTCTCCTGAAGGCTGTGCACAAAATTAACTTCAATTATTTTCCAATGCAGACTGTAGCTTAGTCACTGTCCCTAGAGAGACATCACATAATTGTCCTAATTTGCCAAGTTAACAAGAATCATACCTTAACGTGTATTTCCATTGTTATTCCTAACTCAAACTGGAGGCCAAGAAATGAAACCAACAGGAAACATAATGACTTTTACAATGGAGTTTATAATTAGGACTCAAAACATAAGATTTCTTCAGAATGAAAAACTCCCTAGCAGGATTAGACGTTTCATTCCCATCCGAGCCCTGTCACCTTTCCCTGACAACCTATGCAAATGAAGTTTTCAATTCCCAGAAAGCTAAAAATTACAGCTGTGATTCCCTTTATTCTAGTCACTGTGGGGGGGGGGGGAGAAGGAAAGAGAGAGGGGGGAGGGAGTGAAGGAGTAAGGAAGGAAGGTGTAAGAACAAAACACCTGGATGACCCTGACCCCGCCCCCTAACAACAGGGCACTCACTCACCCGCCATGCATTGCGACCTGTGAGGGGCAAAGCCCCACTGCGCATATGCAACCTTTCCTTTAAAGGTCCTGCCACCCATCCTTCGCTCTCTTCCTTTTGGCTCCTCTTGGGTTGGCTGACTACCCATCCCCCTCTCTCCCCTTTTCTGGTAAATAAACTCCACGTGGGTTGTTTATCCGTTGTTCCTTTCTTTATATTAGCAGCTGCAGCTTAAACAAAAGAATAACAGAAGGAAAGAAAGAAGAAAGAAAGGAAGGAAGGAAGAAGGAAGGAAGGAAAAAGAGGAAAATGCATTATAAGCACCAAGTATGGACCCAGAGTGTACATAAAAGCTAAACTGCAAGTGAAGCCTCTGAATACATTAAACTTAACAACATTTTGTTTGCAAGTCTTCAGTCTATCATCAGCATCCAACAGTGGTGCTGAACAGAGCTCATTGACCTCAGACCAGAACTGCTGGAGACCATTCCCATTACAGTCATGAGGATCACATGAGACTGTAGCAGAATATGACAGCAGAAAGTAGAATTAAAGAAAAATAAGAAAGGGTTGGAGCTCTAGCTCAATGGAAGAATGATTTTTGAGCATGCATGAAGCCCTGGGCTCAGACCTCAGCACCTCCAAGAAAGAAGGGCTCAGGAGGAGGGGTGTTATTCTTTTGTTTAAGCTGCAGCTGCTAATATAAAGAAAGGAACAACGGATAAACAACCCACGTGGAGTTTATTTACCAGAAAAGGGGGAAGAGGGGGATGGGTAGTCGGCCAACCCAAGAGGAGCCAAAAGGAAGAGAGCGAGGGATGGGTGGCAGGACTTTTTAAAGGAAAGGTTGCATATGCGCACTGGGGTTTTGCACCTCACAGGTTGCAATGCATGGCGGGTGAGTGAGTGCCCCGTTGTTAGGGGGCGGGGTCAGGGTCATCCAGGTGTATTGTTCTTACAAGGGGGGGGCTGAGAAGAGTGAACTGGGGGAAGAAGGGGAAGGGACAAGATCTCTTGTGCAAATTTTGAGCATGGGGGGAGGGGAGAGGGAGCTAGGAGAATGAGAAGGGGAGAAGAGGAGGGGTGAGGAGGACATGAGGGAGCAGGAAGGTTGAGTCAGGGGAGATACCATAAGAGAGGGAGCCATTATAGGTTTAAAGAGAAATCAGGCACTAGGAAAATGTCCAAAGATCTACAAGGATGACACCAACTAACAATCTAAGCAACAGTGGAGAGGCTACCTTAAATGCCCTCACCTGATAATGAGATTGGTGACTGACTTATATGCCATCTTAGAGCCTTCATCCAGCAGCTGGTGGAAGTAGAAGCAGACAGTCACAGCTAAACACTGAATTGAGCTGGAATCCAGTTGCAGAGAAGGAAGAGTGATGAGCAAAGGGGTCAAGACCAGGCTGTGAAACCCACAGAAACAGCTGACCTGAGCAAGGGGGAGCTTTTGGCCCCAGACTGATAGCTGGGAAACCAGCATAGGACTGTTCCAGACCCCATGAACATGGGTGTCATTGAGGAGGCCTGGGGAATCTATGGGGCCTCTTGTAGTAGATCAGTACTTATCCCTAGAATAGGAATGGACTTTAGGAGGCCATTCCACATAGAGGGATACTCCTTGAGCCTAGACACAAGGGGTGTGTGTGGGGGGGGCTAGGCCCTATCTCAAATGATATGACAGACTCTGAAGACTCCCTATGGAAGTCCTCACCCTCTCTGGGACCAGAAAGGGTAAGGAATAGGTAGGGTGTTAATGGGGGGGGGGCAGGGGAGGAGGGGAGGAAGAGGTAACTGGGATTCACATGTAAAACAATCTTGTTTCTAATTTAAATAAAAAATGGAGAAAAACCAATGACAACAACAACAATAAACCTAAACAGTATGCTGGAAAGTGGTTGGGGATTGGGCTGTAGCTTTGAATTGCAAGTGCAATTTGAACCAACCTTTCAAATTCCAAATAATTTAATTTAATCAAAATAGTAACTAAGAAAAAGTGGAACTAAGCCTGTAAGTCATTCTTGTTCTCCAACCTTGCCCCAGTGTGAATCAGTGGAAATTTAGAAGTGAGACATAAAAGGATTTGGATCCATTCCTAACATCTGATCACCAGGATCTTTCTAAATTCTATTTCACGATTTTGTATTTGGCATGCAATGGAAATGAGCTTGATCAAGAAGCCTTAGGCAACTGGAATTGAAAGTCAATAGCCAAAGAAATACATTTCATGTCTTGGAGATAATATCTCTCTTATACCCTGAACCTTCACTTTCAGATTTTTTTTTACAAGTTCATCAAAGGATACTTGGGTAATATCTAGTGTAATTCTCCCAATCAGTAATTAGGAAATACTAACAAATAAAGAAAGCATATTAATCCTACAAACCAAAAAGCTGGGATGCAGAAAGAGGGTCCAGACCCATGCAGCTCCATTAATGAGCTGATTATGAAACTCTGCCTCATTTGATGTATTACCAAACATTCCTGCAGAGCACAACAGTTGAGGAAAAACAACTTCTGGCTGGACTCTTTGTTTACAATGTATGTGGAGTTTGCCAAAGGCAAAAAACGAACACATAGTTAATTAAACAAAGGAAGAACCATCAGCATACACTTTGTGGATGGCTGGCTTGGCTGCCCAGCACACTACTTACTACACATACCAAAGAAAGGAATGTGGTCCAAAAAGCCTTTTCTGTCTGGACAGAATATACACTTTTCTTACCTTAGAAGGGACCAGGTCATAGAGTAGAGGTATCTCTATGTGGTCTTCTGAATCCATTATTTCAATTAAGGGCAAAAAGAAAACAATAGTGTTTCCCCTGACCAACAGTATTTCATATTAATCATTGTATATATACAAGAAATTCAATAAACCTAAACTGAGCCCTCACCAGTTCAACTAACAGGCATGTCAGGCTAAATATCCAATGAACTGTGTCCAGGATTGTAGGTTGGAGTGTGTGGTTCCAACATTTCTCAAATTGATCTTCAGATCTGTGTGTTGCAACAAAAGAGTGAGAGAAAATGTTCTTACCACACACACATAGAAATCTGAAAGCCAGTGTAGTGGTGGTAAACACAGTCGTAAAGAGGGTGAGTCCTTATGTCTCTTTGGGGTGCAGTTTCTGAGGAATGATCAAAGGGTGGTGAGCCAGAACATTCTCCCATAAAAGGAAACAAAACTCTCCTTTGCCAGGAATGTCTGCAGCACTGTGCTGCCTCTTGGGAGTGGGCTTTGTTTCTAAGAGTTTGGTATTGTTTGGGAGGTGTTTTATTGTTTGGGGGATTTTTTTTTCCTATCCAGAAAGCGATCTGTGCTTTTTAGAATCAAAAGTCTTTACAGTACTTCTAAATAAAACGTATGAAACTATACTTTTATTTCTCTTCTCTGAAAAATCAAGCCCTAAAGAAATTCTTAACTATTTTGGATGATGTAAGTGTTGCTCTGACAAAATGATACTGATACAATGATAAATTGCATTTCCTATTTTTGCACACAGAGCCTGACATCCTATCAGTGATGTGTAGATAAGAACCTTTGAATTGTTGGCTGAGGCGATGTTGTTTTCCTTTGTCAGTGATGTGTTTATGTTCATGCCTTTCTTCAACCTCTCAAGTAAGAGATACATAACACCATGTTCTGCCTCACTGGTGAACATGTCTTACTTACTGAAGAACTTCAGGGTTTAAAGCAATGTAATTAAAAATGCAAGGTACACATACATCATATGAAATTTTATGACAAACTATACCCGAGGCCAAGGACCCACTCTCAAGTCCTGAGTATTTCTGTCAGCTGTTAACACCTTTCAGATTCACTTCCTCCTTTGTGAAACCAAGAAATGCAATGAGATACAAGATGAGATCCTGCACAGACAAAATCTAGCATATAGCATAGTGAATAGCTCCCAGTACATTTATCGGCTAATTAAGGACAGTTCCCCTCAAACCAACTAACATCTTCAGAATGATATAGTACAGAATCTTAGCTAAAACTGGAAAAGGATCAGGATAGGAGGCTCTGTGGAGTGATGGCACACTCTGCAGAGTGATGGCACATGCTTATTTAACCTTATAACAAAATTTTGTGAAAGTTCTCTCACTTCTACATGGACTGATTTTTAGAACAAGTAAAATACAACAACAACAAAACCCTAAAAGCTAGGAACTGGTGGCTCATGCCTTTAATCTCAGCACTTGAAAGGCAGAGGCAGGTTGATTTCTGAGTTTCTGAGTTCAAGGCCAGCCTGGTCTACAAAGTGCGTTCCAGGATAGTCAGGGCTACACAGAGAAATCCTGTCTCAAAAAACATACAAAAACAACAAACTAGTAAAACTCAGAGCTACTAAAATATCACAAAAGTTATTTAAGATTTGTGTCCTTCATAAGAATACTAAATACTAGAATAACATTTTCAAAAACATGAAAAATGACATCGGTGAATAAATTTAGTGATGCTTTTTTCTTTCCTATGATTTCTAAGCATAACTCTTGCTTGATGTGTTACTTAGAGACATTTTCTTATTCAATGCTTTAAAAAAATACTCCAAGTGTGAGTATAAGGAATCCAATGCTTTAGGAGTCTCTATACTTGGCAGCTATTTTTGTTACTGTTAGGTTGGACTTTTTGTTTTGTTCTTGTTCTTGTTTTGTTTTGAAATAGAACCTCCAACTCATGGAAATTCTACTTCTGTTTCCTAAGTGTTGGGATTATAGATATGAGCTCATGGTAGCTATGTTTTGTAAATAGAAAGCTATATAATATTAAATTAATATGAGCAGAGACAAAGTAGATGACATGCAAATGTAAAATACACTAATCATTGCTGATGAAATCAAGATTTTTTCTTAAAAGAAAGACACTTGTTAGATATCTATACAACCCATGTAATTTATGTAGCACAATGATTAGAAGAATTAGAAAAGATTGAATTACTAGTGTATAAACACGCAGGCAAAGAGATGCTGACCAGATATTAAAGGCATACTGTAGGGCATATCTTATAATGACTGGAAAGCAGGGAACTGAACTTATCATCCATAGAAACCAAAACATGGCACAACAAATTCAGAGAGGTTCTTGGAAAGATCACTGGGTCACATCCTTCACATGTGTATTTAACACCTAAAAACATAGATAGATAGATAGATAGATAGATAGATAGATAGATAGATATTAATAGATATGGATTCCTTTATTGATAGTAGGAAATAGAAAATAAATTTAAGGTGGAAAATCTTGTATTCTGATTCCTTAATTCTTAAATGTTTAATTTTGAGCCCCAAACAGAACCTGTAACAAAGACAGAGGCTATTGATCTCATGTTCAAAGGAAGTAACTGAGACACAGATATCCAGAATCCCTTAAGCATTACGACCCTCACAATGTGGAAGACAGAAACTGCACAATAACTCTGGTGGGATGCAGGATTCAAACAAGCCCTCAAGATCCTCACCATTGGTGCTTACACTCTTCCTTCCCTTGAGTATGAGGGAGATCTATGACAATGGTAGGACAGTTGCTCTCTTGCTTAGGTTCCACAGGGTGACAGCAGTGATGAGCCAATCACTCTTCTGGTTAGATTCCTTCATGTACAGACTGGAGAGGTTTTTCTCACTAGCTTGAAGCTGTCATAGTATGAGTTTGCCATGTGGCTTGGACCTGAGGTTCCCTTAGGAACTGAAAGGAACCATTGGCCAGTAACTAACAAGAGTCACACAGAACTGAATTCTGCCAATGGTCTGAAGGAGCTTGGTAGAAAACCATGTGCTCTAGATGAGAATCACAAGATTTGATCATGGCCTGCTGCAAGGCTTCCATGGCACACATAAGGGCCAACAGACTCATCTAAGGATCATAATCTGAATTCTAAAGTGAATTATATATATGTACAACCACTTTGAAAACCTCTGTGATAGATAAGTTTCAATATAAGTTCCAATCCTTGTTTCCTAACACAAACCAGTCTTGATTCTCCTCGGCTTTTGGCTTTCTTCACAGTCATCATGATAATGGTCCAGAAGAGAAGAAAGTGGGTGAAATGATTCACTAAAGAACATTTTCCTATGCAGGTCCCAAGATGGAAAATCTGAGCTTACATCAAAGATTTACAGATTGTCTTCTCCTATAATGATAAGTGTTTATACAAAGCAGAGAAATTGTATATCTTGGCATCATGGCTCAGACCTGTAATCACAGCACTTGGGTGGTAGTTTGGATAGGCCAAAAGGAAATTTAAAGTGCTTCATTTAATGGGAAATGTGGGATAATTTCAATTAAAGAAGAAAAAACATATGTTAATATTGCTAAGATTCATCATAAGAATGAATCTTCTAATCATAAAGTTGTGAAAAAGGAAAAAGCCATGCCAATTTTGTTGTCACACCTCAAAGTGCATAATATTTATAATAGCTTAGTGATAAAAGAAAAATACCCATTTATTTAGATTCATGTATATTAAGGAAAACTAGACTATGTAGGGTTCAGTATTAGCTCATGGAGTAGGCATCAGCCACAGGGCTTGAAATTCACCCTCTACAGGTGATAGGTAACTACTGCACAGTAAACCTGGGGGTTGATTCTACAAACAAGTCCTTTGAACATAAATTATGAAAACATTTCTAATGTCTTTAATATCTAAATATATTCCATGTTTTTTGTTTGTTTTTTGTTTTTATCATTACATATTGTTCTTTTGTAGCAAATCTCAACTTGAGATTTTAATCACAGAACATTTTTGATGGATTTCACTTTCCTTCATGGTTTCATACAACACAGTATTATAAAGCTACATGATGCACACAACACGAACATAAGGACCAGAGTTCCCTAGCATCCACATGTAGAAAAAAGGGACTAGGCGTAGCAGCTTATACCTGCAATCCCAGCACAGACAGGTAGAGACAAGAGTATCCTGGGGCTTGTTGGCTATCCATACTTGCTGATCTAGGCTCCAGCTTCAATGAGGCATTCTGTCTCAAAGCACAACATGAAAACAATAGAAGATACACAATTGACCTCTGGCTTCCATGCATAAATATAAATATGCACATTCACATACATAAATATTATACACATAAACATAAATGTAAAACAACCACCCATCCTTGGAGTTCACATTAAAATTAGAGCAAGATGAGGTGAAAATAGGCTTAAAATTGAAATTTATAGGGGATTGCTTTGAAACAGTGTCTAACTATGTAGCCCAGGCTGACCTCAAATGAATGACAATGCTATTACTTTGGATTTCCAAGTGCTGGAGAATGGGCATTCATTATCATGCTTAGGAAAACAATAGAACAGTTTAAAATACCCCGGAAGCTTCTTAGACTACAACACATGTTTTTTTAAAAATGAATAGTCCAATATGTGAATTTTAACAACAGCATCACCAAAGAGCCAGAAAAAAAATTAACACCAAGGATTATCAAACTCATCCCACAGTCTTTCTACAAAATTTAAGCATAATGTTAGATTGATAGTTAAATTCAAAGAAGAATTTAATTAACATTTCTTTTAGAATCTTTGAGGTTCTAGTGAGCTTTTATCTGTATTTTCAATGGGTTAATACTGAGAGGGGAAAGGGGGAATGTAGTCTAAAACTATTCATCCCAACCTACAGTAATATAAAAGTAAATGTCATAGTACCTAGATAAAAATTCAAGTTAAGTGCCTTTTTTGTAAAGGTTATTATAACTATAAAAAAGATTCCCCACTAAACTACAATAGAATCCAAAACACAACATCAGGTCTTCAAATATGTCTTCAGAGAGATCAGCCATTGACTTTAAATTCTACATGTTCAACGTTTAGATAACATGCGTGACATTCAACATGAAGCTGTTAGTTATTATGCTAATTCCATAAGTTCCCTAAGCTCAAATATTTATTCTACCATCTATCCATTCATTCATTAAGTGACATATGTAAACACTGCATACTTGCTAGTGATCTATTTTGTATCAGATATATGTGCATATATATATATATATATATATATATATATATATATCATCTAAAGTTCACCAGAAATGGAAGGCAATAATTTGTTTCCAACATGCATTTGTAAAATGTCTACAATAAATTCTCTAGGTGTTGTGTTATGTTCTAAGGAAAAAAAGTAATGTTTAAAACACTTCAATATTCCTAAAATGTAGGTGTACTCAGTATATATTAGTATTTTATGAGCTTACAGAAGATCGTATTCCATCCAGATGCAGCTAATCCCAATATATGGAAATGAGCCACATACATTTAAACCCTCCAGGTTCCACTAGCAAATTCTAAAGTACTTTGAAGAGTAACAGCATTATTCTGGTAGAGCAAAGTAAAATGTCATGAATAGGACTTAAGAAGAAAGCATCAAGTTCTGCCTGGAGACATCAGAAAGATCTTCCTTGAAGACATAGTCTTGATAACAAGCCTTAATAAATAATAATTTTAAAAACCACAAGTAAACACATAGAGATGATGAGTGTAGAAACAGATGAGATCACAAGAATAGCACAGTCGGTTTGGGGAGTTAAAAGTAAACAGTTGCATGTGGAGTGCATGTAAGAAGTCCCCCAAAGTGAGGCTGGAACGGCAGAGAGAAGACAGAGATATAGCACCTGCTGCTAGGAAACTGTACTCTAGCTTGGAAGATGTATGAAAGTTTTGTAGTTAAATTGCAGTTAGTGAGGGAGAGTCAGATGGCTGCAGGGAGACATGCTATCTTGGATGAGAAATTAGGGGAGCCTAAAGTGAAACACAAATATTGGGGCCAGTGGGAGCAGGAAGAAAAGACAAATTGGACAGACTAGTAAGGATCAGAAACAGACTACTGGTATCTAACTGGATGACCAACCTAGATTATTCACCTGCTGAAAATGTAACATTCACTACATTGATAGACATTTACCATGCTCAAAGAGCTCGTTATTCCATCTTCAGACACCAAGATGCAGATGGAATGCTCATTTAAAAGATCTGGAATGTGTAGAAAGCTTGAGTAATGCACCAAAGTCACAAATTAGAGAGTGACAGAGGCAGGACTTAGATGCAGACTGTCTGGTTTCAGAGTCTGTGCTCTTAAATAACTTTCTTGTAGTGCTATATAGATAAAAATATGAAGGTGGGACACAATTTTAGAGTGCGTCCATTTAGCTAGTAGGAACAATACTGTGATTCTCTAGGAAGATATTAGCTTTGAGAGGCTCACCAGGCAGCTGGATTGCCAGTCTGAAGATCTGGTTGAAGGCTCTTACAATTGGAAGTCTCTGGGATGCAGGCAGTTTTCTACTCCATGCATAAAAGACAGACTTTAAAAGAATGTACACAGCCATTTTAGATTCTTCTGTTGAGAATTCTCTATTTAGTTCTGCACACTGAACTGAACTCTGGAACCCAGTTGCAGAGAGGAAGGAATGAAGAGTAAAGAGGTGAGGACCAGGATGGTGAAACCCACAGAAACAGCTGACTAGAACAAGAGGGAGCACATGGACACCAGACTGATGTTTGCAAGGCCAGCAACGGGACTGATCCAGACCCATGAATGTGGATGTCAATGAGGAGGCCTTGGCACTCTATGAGGCCCCTGGTAGTGGATCAGTATTTATCCCTGAAGTAGGAAGGGACTTTGGGAGCCCATCCCACATGGAGGGATGCTCTCTCAGCCTGGACACATCAGAGAGGGCCTAGGCCTTGCCCAGGATGATATGATGAACTTTGGAGAACCCCCTTGGAGGGCCTTACCCTCCCTGGAGAGCAGAGGGGAGGTGAGGTGGGGGCTCGGGGGGGGGTTGGGGGAGGGAGAAGGGATTGACATATGAAGCAGATTTGTTTCTAATTTGAATTAATAAAAAATAATCTCTTGGGGAAAAAAAAACTCTGAGATATCATCTTACTCCTGTCAGAATGGCTAAAATCAATGACACCAATGACAGTCTATGCTGGAGAGGATGTGGAGAAAGGGGAACACTCCTGCATTGCTGGTGAGAGTGCGAACTTGTACAACCACTTTGGAAATCAGTATGGCAAGTTGATATTTTCAAAATTCTTTGCACACTGAACAATTTTAATTGAATCCTATGCATTATAAATATTATACTATAAAACTTTGAGTTACATTTAATACTGTAGATGGTTAAAAGTACTTATATAAATGTATAATTTATATAAAACAGAATGTACACAGCTTTAAGTGGGCTAAAGTCACATTGATAATATTTCAGAAGGAAGAAAACCCATGATGTTCATCATGATATGTTCTAATTAATTATATATAAGTTGTATATATCTGTAGGCCTATATATATCTCACTATAAGCAGAATTTCATTCCTTTAAGGAAGAGGGTTGTCTCTTCATTTAGTAGAGACAATAAAGCATTTTTTAAAAAATAATTGAACATATTACTTAAGATTTTCCAACCTTCTTCACTGATCTTAAATTATAGGAGAGGAAACCCATAAGAGCAAGACCTACTAGGCCAGTGTATTGTAAACCCAGGTGTCTAAGACTTGGGTGGCAAACAGTCAAGTTACTTCTCACATGGCCACATCTATGAAAATCTATTTAAAGGTTAGTCCAAAGCAGATGCATTGCAAGACATTTCACCCAAAGTGTCATTAGAATCCAGATCCAACATGGTAGTATAAAAGCTGAAGACCCAATCGTTTGGTTGCAGAGGAAAATTGTAGGTGAATTCATTCCTTCCTGTTTAATTATGGTCTGCTTCACTGTACCAGCCAGCTTCTGTGCCACCAACACTATTAACATGTCAGGAAAAGATATTACTTATTCTTTTGCTTTTCCCCGAAGACACATAGACACCCAAGAGTATCATTTGTTAGTACTTTCTGGCTCTCCACAAAGACACGGTATTGACAGGAATTAGGATGAAATACTACATCCAATTTTAAAATACCCTAAATTGGAAAGTGCTATAACCAGTGTGATCCTTGCTCTTTGTAGAAGTCCATGTAATCAAGAGAGTCAGTTGCTTACTTTGATGATTTAAAAATGTGTTTAAAAGTCTTTAAACCCTTCTGAAATTTGTATTTATTTTAAGGAGTTTCATAGCTGATCCATTGAAGTAGAGAGCGGTTTTTGTTACATGTCCAGGCTGAGGGCAAGGCTGGTGCAATATCTGCCTCCCAGTAAAAGACCAGTACCTGCTAGATGAACATGGCTGGGTGTCAAATTAGGTGGCATATTCTGTGAACTTTTGGGTTAGCTAGATAATGTTTGATAAGTGTTTTAACCTTCTTTTGGTTCATTTTTGATGACAAAATTCCTTCAGTTCCGAGTGAAAGAGAGACAACATTAGTCTGTAAGGCCTTACAATTATATAAGGCAGGATTGCTTAATAGATGTTCAGCAATAGTATAGAAAGAATTTGACATTTTTGTGATTTGGCTTTTACCAGAGAGATCTGTCATATCATTGGGGATTTCTACTCTTTCCCTCTCCTTTTTTTTCCCAAAGCAATTAAGCATCAGTTTTGTTCTCTTAATAATAAAAGCAATTTTGAGCTATGTTTTTTGCTCTGTTTTCTATATTACAATAATTTTTCTAAAGTAAAAGATGGGAACATAAGAAAAGCCATCTGAATGGAGGTCCCACTGCTAAGCCACTGTGTAGTTGGGGGCACAATCACTGAACTGGGGGACTTGGTTTTTCTCTGTAAAGAGAAAGAATTTAATGAAATGGCAGCTACAAACATAGATTTTTCTCTTAATTTAAATATGGCTCATAATTACATTTATTTATTTTAGAAAAGGATTTCTCTTAAAGCTCTAGTTTGTGTTAAGTAGTATTAATTAAGTGCTGCAATGTCGTCACTGACTTTCTGTCTTTCTTTCTTTCTTTTTTTTTTTTTTTTGTTGTTTTGAGACAGGGTTTCTCTGTGTAGCTTTGGAGCCTATCCAGGCACTTGCTCTGGAGACCAGGCTGGCCTCGAACTCACAGAGATCTGCCTGCCTCTGCATCCACAGTGCTGGGATTACAGGTGTGAGCCACCAACGCCTGGCATCACTGACTTTCTTTAACTGGTAAGAATTTGAGATTATTTGCACTAATCTATTTCTTGGACATCTGAGTTCTTACTATGACTTCATTGCTACACAGGGAAGGCAGAGATACAGCTATGGTATAATACAGTTGTGGTATAATTATATAGCTATAGTATAATACAGCTATGGTATAATAATACAGCTATGGTTTATTAATACAACTATGGTATAATACAGCTATGGTGCTCATAGGCTCTGCAGAATTTTCTTTGGAAATAACTGTATATATATTTTCCCCAAGAGATTATTTTTATTAGTGTAAACTAGAAACAAGCCTGCTTCACATGTCAATCCCTTCTCCTCCCTCCCCTCCCCCAAACCCTCCACCAGCCCCTCACCTCATCCCCCTCTGCTCCCCAGGGAGGGTAAGGCCCTCCAAGGGGGTTCCCCAAAGTCTGTCATATCATCCTAGGCCCTTCCCCATATGTCCAGGCCGAGAGAGCATCCCTCCATGTGGGATGGGCTCCCAAAGTCCCTTCCTACTTCAGGGATAAATACTGATCCACTACCAGGGGCCTCATAGAGTGCCAAGGCCTCCTCATTGACATCCACATTCATGGGTCTGGATCAGTCCCGGGCTGGCCTCACAAACATCAGTCTGGGGTCGATGTACTCCCCCTTGTTCTGGTCAACTGTTTCTGTGGGTTTCTCCAGGCTGGTCTTGACCCCTTTGCTAATCACTCTTCCCTCTCTGCAACTGGATTCCAGAGTTCAGCTAAGTGTTTATCTGTGGGTGTCTGCTTCTGCTTCCATCAGCTACTGGATGAAGGCTCTAGGATGGCATAAGGCAATCATCAATCTCATTATAGGGGAAGGGCATTTAGGATAGCCTCTCTACCATTGCCTAGATTGTCAGTTGGTGTCATACTTGTAGATTTCTGGACATTTCCCTAGTGCCAGATCTCTCCTTGAAACTATAATTGCTCCCTCTGTTATGGTATCTCTCATCCTGCTCTCCTCTATTCTTTCCCTGACTCAGCTTTCCTGCTCCTCCATTTCCTCCTCTTCCCTCACCTTCTCCCCCTCTCATTCAACCAGCCACCTCTCCCCTACCCTCATGCTCTCAATTAGTTCAGGAGATCCTGCCCCTTCCCTTTCTCTGGAGTCCATGCATTCTTCTCTTAGAGGCCTTCTTGTTTCTAGTTCCTTTGGTGATGAGGATTATAGGCTGATAATCCTTTGCTTTATGTCTAAAATTCATGTATGAGTGAGTACATACCATGTTTGTCTTTTTGTGACTGGGTTACCTCACTCAGGATGGTTTCTTCTAGTTCCATCCATTTGCCTGCGAATTTCAAGATTCCATTGCATTTTTCCACTGAGTAGTACTCCATTGTGTAAATGTACCACATTTTCTCTATCCATTCTTCAGTTGAGGGGCATCTAGGTTGTTTCCAGGTTCAGGCTATTACAAATAATGCTTCTATGAACATTGTTGGACAGATTTCCTTCTTGTATGAATGTACTTCTGTTGGGTATATGCCTAAGAGTGGAATTGATGGATCTTGTGGAATACTGATTCCCATTCTCCTGAGGAATCGCCATACTGATTTCCAAAGAAAGAGAAGCCGTATTTTCTAGGTGGTCCAGGTCTATATCTATCATGTACTGAGCTCCTTAAAGGTTTTATCCACCATACCTAGGGCTGAAATTCCAACTGCAGTGGAGCCTGTGATGCCTGCCTCCACCAACAGGGGAATGAGAATGGGGACTGCTCCCTGCATAAGGGGAAACCCTGATCTACTTAGGTGAGCCCTGCCCTCTTCTCCATTACAGAAGAACACCCATGGTATGACATATATGAGAATGCAAAGGAATGGGTTCTCATGCAGTGCAAACAACTCAGAAGATGCTTCCAGGTTCTGGCTATTACAAAAAACGCTGCTTTGAACATAGTTGAACATATGTCCTTGTTGTATGAATGTGCATTCTTTGGGTATATGCACAAGAGAGGAATTGTTGGATGTTGAGGGAGACTGATTCCCATTTTCCTGATAAACTGCCATACTGATTTCCAATGTGGTCTTACAAGTTTGCACTCCCACCAGCAATGGAGGAGCATTCCTCTCTCTCCACATACTCTCCAGCATAGACTGTCATTGGTATTATTGATTTTAGCCATTCTGGCCAGTGTAAAATGGTATCTCAGAGTTGATTTGATTTGCATTTCCCTGATGGTCAAGAATTTTTAGCACTTTCTTAAGTGTCTTTCAGCCATTTTAGATTCCTCTGTTGAGAATTCTGTTTAGTTCTGCACCCCACTTTTTAATTGGATTGTTTGGTGTTTTGGTGGCTAGCTTCTTGAGTTTATTGTATATTTTGGTGATCAGCCCTCTGTCAGATGTGAGGTTGGTGAAATCTTTTCCTATTATGTGGGCTGTAGTTTTGTCTTACTGACTGTGTCCTTTGCCTTACAGAAGCTTCTCAGTTTCAGGAGGTCCCATTTATTAACTGTCTGTGCTACTGGTATTATGTTCAGGAAGCAGTCTCCTGTACCAATTCTTTCAAGGGTATCTCCCACTTTCTCTTCTAGGAGGTTCAGTGTGGCTGGATTTATGTTGACGTCTTTGATCCATTTGGACTTAAGTTTTGTGCATGGCGATAGATATTAATCTATTTGCAATTGTCTGCATGTCTGAATCCAGTTGTGCCAGCACCATTTGTTGAAGATGCTTTCTTCTTCCATTGTATAAATTTATCTTCTTTGTCAAAACTCAGCTGTTTGTAGGTGTGTGGGTTAATATCAGGGTTTTCAATTTGATCCCATTGGTCTATCTGTCTATTTTTTGTGCCAATACCAAGCTGTTTTCAGGACTATGACTCTATAATAGACCTTGAAGTCAGGGATAGTGATGCCTCCCGAAGTTCCTTTATTGTACAGGGTTGTTTTGACTAGCCTGGGTTTTTTTATTCATATAAAGTTGAGTATTTTTCTTTCAAGGTCTGTGAAGAACTGTGTTGGGATTTTGATGGGGATTGCGTTGAATCTGTAGATTGCTTTTGGCAAGATTGCCATTTTTACTATGTTGATCCTACCTATCCAAGAACATGGGAGATCTTTCCATTTTCTGGTATCTTCTTTAATTTCTTTCTTTAAAGACTTAAAGTTCTTACTTTACCGGTCTTTAATTGTTTTGGTTATTGATACCCTAAGATATTTTATGTTGTTTGTGGAAATTGTGAAGGGTGATGTTTCTCTGGTTTCTTTCTCATTGAATTTATCATCTGTATATAGTAGGGCTACTGATTTTCTGAGTTAATTTTGTATCCTGCTACTTTGCTGAAGGTGTTTATCAGCTGTAGGAGTTCCCTGGTAGAGTTTTTGGGTCACTTATGTAGACTATCATATCATCTGCAAATAGTGAAAGTTTGAACAATATATTTTCATAACATGAACTTGGCAAAAATCACTTGTAGTCATTAAGAAATCTATTCATATCAGGTGGTGGTGGCACACACCTTTAATACCTGCACTTGGGAGGCAGAGGCAGAGTTCAAGGCCAGCCTGTTTTACAGAGCGAGTTCCAGGACAGGATCCAAAGCTATACGGAGAAACCCTCTCTCATAAAACACGTGAGAGAGAGAGAGAGAGAGAGAGAGAGAGAGAGAGAGAGAGAGAGAGCGCTATTCATTTGGGACACAGAAGACATCTCCATTGGTAAAGTACTTGCCTCCCAAGCATGGTGACATCAGTTAGACCCTGTAGATCCCATTTAGAAAGCAGACAGCCAAGTTGGGCATAGTGCCTCTTGCCTGTAATCTCTGAGAAGGTAGGGACAGAAGAAATCCGTGATGCTCAGTGGCCAGCAAAGCCTATTCTGATGGGTTCCAGATGAATGAGGAAACCCTATCTCCAAAAACAAAACAAAACAAAACAAAACCAAAGGCAGCACTCACAAAATAGAAATGTAGGAAATCACTTTCTGAACAGGACTGCATTTGCCAAGGAATTAAGGTCAGAAGTTGACAGTTGGGACACCTGGAATGTCACAGTCTATGTTAGACTGTCCAGCCTCTGTACTTTGAGCTCCTTGCTTTCTTAGACATAGCTGATCTGAATTGAAAGAAACAGTCAACATTTTGAAATCCTAGATTCTGTCAATTTTCCTCCTATGTCTGTCCAACCTGGACAGCTACCCATTAAACCACAATCTTCAGTACTTTACGTTTGCCTTACTGCTAGATTTAGCTCTCCCACAAGACTTGTGATAACCATGGAGCACATCCTCCCATAGAAAGTGAGATCCTGGTCAAGGCTCCCATAATCTACTGTAAGCAGAGCTGGTGTGCTCTTCCAGCCAGTATTGACAGCTGCATTCCCACAACTGTCCTGGTGAGAATATTCTACTAACGTTTGAAATGACAGAGACTGCCTCTTACTTTCTGCAGTTCTGCACACAGATGAAAACTGCTCAGACAACTAGAGATCTGGCTTTTTGCACTTTCTCCCTAAGGGGAGAGTGGACTTAAAGGTGTTTCCTTTTTTCTCTACCATACACTTTCCCTCACTGTTTTCTTCCTTTCCAAGAGCTTGAACTGCACAAACACAGGTACCCAAGCATTGAGGACTTGAGAGCAAAACATCCCTCCCCAACAGCAAAGCAGCAAGAATTTGGGTGTTTTGCACCACTTAAGAGCATCTTATCCCATTCCACCTGGACTCTTGCTTTCTTATCAACAGTAATTAAGATTATGCTAAAACAAGCACTGCCAGAATTCTTAAAAGTACACTGCTCTGCTACCAGAGTATTAGAGAACTCCCTTTGGACTCAGTCACAGGCTTGGATCAAATTCTTCACATGGAATGTTTATTTGGCACCAGTATGACATCTGTGCTACCCAAAGGACTGAGAGATTCACCCAGATGAGAGTGTTCCCCTTTTCTCACAGAGGCTTCTGCTTCAAAAGACACAATTGCTGAGTGGAGGATGAAGTTATGGAGAAGAGCTATGTCGCTTCATGTGTGTCACACCTTTCATGTGCTCTATGGCAAAACTCTATGTAAAGAAAAAGAAGGAAGAAAAGGAAGAGGAGAAGGTGAAGAAAAATACCCTGGAAACATATAAAAATCAAATGACTCATTTTGTAGCTACAGGTGACTTCAGGATATTAGAACTCAGCAATTCCCTGAACTGTACAAGAATAATTAGCTGGGATTATTGATTGATGTTTATATACAGAAAGCAAGAAGTAAATTACATTAGCAATTGTCATGGCAAGTGGAAGCAATAGACAAATGCTCAGTCATTAAAAGTAGAATGAATCATAACATAGAAGACACAACAGACAATAGAATAGACAGTTTGTATCTAAGACTAAAGGGAGTGACTAGGAAAGACTGGTTTCACACATGAACACATCTAAGTGCCCAGGCATTACAGAATTAAGCTAATGCTGCTAGTCGTTGTGGTAAATAAGGAACCCAAAATTTACACACAGTTTCAGTTCCACTTTTTCCTCTCTTTTGTCTCCTGTCCTATGCCTGCCTACAGAACAGCTTACTATATTATAAACTCACACATGTAGACAGGTGTCTAAGCAGAATTTTAGTGCTTAAACATGAATACAAATACAAGATCATCAGGCATTTAGGGACGACTAACAACATGACAGAAGCTCACCAACAATAATCAAAAGATGAATATTAAATATGCAGATAATAGGCAATGTGTTTTATTTTTTATCATTTTTTATTTGAATTACAAACAAGATTGAATTACATGACAATCCCAGTTCCCTTCTCCTGGCAATGTGTTTTAAAAACAACACTTTTCAAAACAAAAATAAAAATCAAAAACAAGATTCTGGGAAAGTGAACGTTCAGGGCACAGGAAATATAGCAGGAAATTTAAAGAGAGAGACAGAAATTAAAGTCAAGTAAGTTACAGAGGTGATAGGTAAAATAGCTCATAAAATATCTTTTAAAAAATGAATGATAGAAGAAAGTTAAAAGCCCAACCAGAAAAACCCAACAGCGAATTTTCATATTCCAGGATGAAGTGTTCTATTCATGCTATAATCATCACCACAGAATCACGAAGCCTTTGAGGAGGAGCAACATGATGAATTATTGAATGAATAAGTGTGTGCTTCCCCAAAGCACAGAGGTGATGACAGGACCAAATGAAGAAAACATTGCCCCTCCCACCCTGTGCCCAGACCACCTGTATCATCTGAAATAGCTCATCAAATGTCCAGCATAATTAAAAAAAAAAAAAAACTAGAACCTTCTTTATCACAAAATTTCAAACTCAGAGGTAAATATCCCAACCCAAAAGTAAATTAAAATGATGTAAACATTTCAAAGAAATATTAAAAAGAAAAAAGAATTCAAATGTTAAAAGAAGTAATTTCTTATCCTAGCACTATTAACCAAGTGGTAAGATAGCTAGAGACATTTTTATATTTGAAAAGTAACTGGGCATTTCTGCCATATCTCTTCAGAGTATTATAGATTTTTTAAGTAGATAATTAATAGTATGATTTCTTCTGACATTTTCAAACATCCTTATCATTATTTTACTTTCTCCTCCTTATTCTTTATTGATCTTCCTTCCCTCTTTCTAAATAAAGCCCACCCTGCTTTTCCATTTCCTCCAACATATCATTTATACCCAGCTAATCTCCTCTCTATTGCTCTCCTACCCTACCTGATACCCCAGCAGTGGCCCCTTTTTATTTTCCTGGTTTCTGCAGTTGCTCCAGGGTATGTTCTCACATCTGATAATTTGGAGATGGAAGCTTCAGATGCATGAGAACATGGAATGTTTGTCTTTCTGGGTCTAAGCTACTTCACGCAATATGATCTTTTCTGGTTCCATCCATTACCTGCAAATTTTTATGATTTTATTTTCTTGATAGCTAACTAGTATCCCATGTAAGTCAGTATATAAACATGCATAGATAGTTTAAATAAATTTCCTATCTGGGCTGACAATGATTCTTCCAAGAGCCAAAGACCATCTAACAAAAATCCAAACACAAAACATGAGGAAAAAGCCGTCTTTTGAGTTGTTGGTCAGGGTTGCCCAAGAGACTCCCAAACCATTACAGATTATTGCTATTGCCTAAAGTTACCCACAGAGGTGGAAGGTAAGTCTCTATTGTTGAAGATAGTATGCACTTCAGACACAAGGCCTAGAGGTCCCAAGCTCTAACTGACCCAAATGCCTCCTCCCTGAGGACTAGCTTTCATGATACCTGAAGGTACCATGCAAGCTTCCAAAGGAGGCAAGCAACAGTCCTACACAGCTATGATGCCTATGACGTGCATCAACAACAAGCATGGCTTATAATCCTAAGAGAGAAATAGTGGCACAAAAACTCTGGTGGTAACCAACAACTCTCTAATTAGACTTAAGATCTACTCGATGAGAGGGAAATCATGTCTGGACCAGAAACCTATAATTACACTAGTGAATGAATGGTTCTTGGAGAGAACCTACAACTACCACTTTACTAAACCATCATAATCACTAAATACAATCTATAAATATTTTTCTTTATACCCACAGATAAGTGTAGTCCTCTCTCCGAATTAAGGCTACTTCTCTTTGCAACAGACAGAGACCATTACAGAAAGCCACAACCAATCAAAATGTAGAGTTGTGGAGCCCAATCCCAAATGATACATCTACAAAACACTCCTCAACCTAAGGCCCAGGGAACATTGGAGAAGAAGAGTAGAAATATTTAAAGAGGCAGAAGATCTGGGAGCCCAGTGAGGACTCAGCCTTACACAAAGAACTATAGGCAACTAAGGAATTCTAAAAGTGGGAGAAAGTATCTTCCTCAGAGACCAGTATACCAAGTAGTTATCCAATACCACATGGTCAGCCCTGAAAACATATATACAAGTAATATCAGACAGATTGAGCAGGCTGAATTTATGTGTTTAGGAAACTGTATACACACACATATCACAACAATTAATGAAAAAGAGGTCATGAATTTAAAAGCAAAAATGGAGGGGTATATGAGATAATTTGGAGTGAGGGAAGGAGAGAAGGGAATGGGGTAATGAAAAAGGAAGGACTAGACAGCCCGAAGGCAAGGTTCCTGCAGGCAGGCTGCTTCTCCACCACTCCCCATCAGAACCTGCAATCTACAAGTACTACTCTGGACCCCAAACCCATCTATCCCCCATGACCTCAGTTGCTCCCTGACAAAAACACCACCTGCACCAATTGGACCAAGAGGTAAATGACCAGCCTCCAGCTGCACAGCCCAGTCTCTAGGCCCTAGGTTACAGGACTCACACTGTACCCCTCCCCACCCATCCAAGACCCATTATCCAGCATGATTCCCCCCATTGGACCCTGTAATCTACAAGCCCCACTTTGAGCCCCCAAACACAACTATCCACTGAGGCATCTGTGATACCTATTGGAGGAAGAGATGGGTAGACCCTAGTGCAAGAATATATTCAACAACCTAAAGAGCAATATGGCACCACCAGAACCTAGTGGTTCTTACAACAGCAAGACATGAACATCCCAATGCAGAAGATGATAGAGGCCCTTCAACAGGAAATTTAAAATTTCCTAAAGAAATAGAGGAAAAAAATGGAAGAAAACAATAATTAAGAAATGGACTTAAACAAAGTCAAGAAAACCAAGAAAGAACAACAAAACAGGTGAAGGAAACAGTTTAAGACTTGAAAATTGAAACAGGAGCAATAAAGAAAACACAAACGGAGGGAATTCTGGAAATGGAAAATCTGGGTAAATGAACAGGAACTATAGATGCAATCATAGCTGACAGAATGCAAGAGATGGACAAAAGACTCTGATGTTAAAAATACAATAGAGGAAATACGTTCTTCAGTCAAAGAAAACATTAAATTTAAAAGCCATAACACAAAACATACAGGAAATCTGGTGCCACATGTAAAGACCAAAACTAGGAATTATAGGAACAGAACTAGAAGAATACCAGCTCAAAAGCACAGAAAGTATATTCCACAAAATCATAGAAGAAAACTTTCCCAACCCAAAGAAGGAAATGCCTATGAAGATACAAGAATCTTACAGAACACCAAACAGACCACATAATCAAAACACTAAATATACAGAATAAAGAAAGAATATTGAGAGCTGCAAAGGAAAAAGGCCAAGAAACATATAAAGGCAGAATAACACCTGACTTCTCAAAAGAGACTCTGAAAGCTGGAACATCCTGGACAGACTTTATGAAAACACTAAGAGACCCCGGATGCCAGCCCAGACTACCATACCCAGAAAAGCTTTCAGTTACCATAGATGGAAAAAACAAGGTATTCCATGACAAAAACAGATTTAAACAATACCTAATCACAAATCTGTTCAACTATGTTCATAGAAGCATTATGTGTAATAGCCAGGACCTGGAAGCAATGTAGATGACCCTCAACTGATGAATGGATACAGAAAATGTGGTATGTTTACACAATGGAGTACTACTCAGCTGAAAAAAAAAAACAATGGAATCTTGAAATTTGCAGGCAAATGGATGGAACTAGAAGAAACCATTCTGAGCAAGGTAACCCAGTCACAAAAAGACAGGCATGGTATGTACACACTCATATATGGATTTTAGACATAGAGTAAAGGATTACCAGCCTATAATCCACACTGCCAGAGAAGCTAGGAAACAAGGAGGACTCTAAGAGAGACATACATAATCCCCCAGAGAAGGAGGAAAGGGACAAGATCTCCTGAGCAAATTGGGAGCATGGGGGAGGGGAGAGGGAGCTAGGAGAATGAGAAGGAAAGAAGACGATGGGTGAGGAGGATATGAGAGAGCAGGAAGGTTAAGTCGGGGGGAAGAATAGAGGAGAGAAAGATAAGAGATACCATAATAGAGGGAGCCATTATAGGTTTATAGAGAACTCAGTCACTAGGAAAATGTCCGGAGATCTATAAAGATGATACCGCCTAACCATCTAAGCAACAGTGGAGAGGCTATCTTAAATGCCTTCCCCTGATAATGAGAGTGATGACTAATTTATATGCCATCCTATAGCCTTCATCCAGCAGCAGATGGAAGTAGAAGCAGACATCCACAGGTAAACACTGAACTGAACTGGAATCCAGTTGCAGAGAGGGAGGAGTGATGAGCAAAGTGGTCAAGACCAGGCTGGTAAAACCCACAGAAACAGCTGACCTGAACAAGGAGCTCATGGTCCCCAGACTGATAGCTGAGAAACCAGCATGGGACTGATCCAGACCCCATGAACGTGGGTGTCTGTGAGGAGGCCTCGGAAATCTATTGTTCCTCTTGTAGTAGATCTGTAATTATCCCTAGAATAGGAATGGACTTTGGGAGCCCATTCCACATAGAGGGATACTCCCTGAGCCTAGACACATGGTGGAGGTCCTAGGCCCTATCCCAAAGGATATGGCAGACTCTAAAGGCCTCACCCTCCCTGGGGAGCAGAAAGGGTATGGGATAGTTAGGGTGTTAGTGGAGGACAGGGAAGAAGGGAAGGGAGAGAGAACTGGGATTGACATGTAAAATAATCTTGTTTCTAATTTAAGTAAAAAATGAAAAAAAAAGAAGCCAAAACATCTAAGAACACACACACACACACACACACACACACACACACACACACACACACACAAATGCAACAGTGAAAGACAATTACAGACCAATTTTTGTCATGAACATTAATGCAAAAATACTCAATAAAATACTGAAAAACCGAATCCAAGAACACATCAAAAAAAATTTATCAAGACTATGATGAGGAAATTATGAGACAGCTGATCCAAGCTCATGGGAACCCATGAGCTCTAGACTGACAGTTATGGAGCCTGCATGGAACAGATCTGGGCCTTCTGCTTATGGGTGACAGTTGTGTGGCTTGTTCTGTTGGGGGTGGGGGGGCTGACAGTGGGGCCAGAATCTGTCCCTGGTATATGAACTGGCTTTTTGGAACCCATTCACTATGGTGAAATGCCTTGCTTGGCCTTGAAGTTGGGTGGTGAGAGGCCTTGGTCCTGCCTCAACTTAATGTGCTTTGTGACTCCCCATGGGAGGTCTTACCCTTTCTAAGGAATGTATGGGGTGGGTTGGGGAAGTGGGGGGAGCAGGAGCAGGTGTGGGAAGGGGAACTGTGGTTGGTATATAAGATAGGAAAATAAATAAGATTTTAAGAAATACCTACCCAAGTTGACCTCTGTGAGCCATGTGCACACACATGCACCCACAAAAAATAAATAGGAACTCTTACTAAAACAAAAAAATCTTTTTTGCAGTAATGTAGCATTGTTTATAATAATCCTAGTCTGGGAATAGCCAAAAGTCCAACAGAGAAAGAGCCATAGCACCCTATTCGGAGGTCTCACAGCATAATTAACTTCTTAGTCTAAGGACTTCAAGTTCTTTGTGTGAATCTCCCACAATGAAGCACTATGCCTGGTCATTTGTAAGCCAACATACTTTCTTCTTTAAGCTGCTTTTGGTTAAGGTATTTTATCACAGCAACAGAAAACTGGGACAATGGTCTTCAACTGCTGAGCCTCTGGTAGGTTTGTTTACTTTGTTTCGTTGTTGCTGCTGTTTCAGAAAGAAAGCATCACTATGGGTAGCTCAGGCTGGCCTGGGATTCTCTATGTAGATCAGGCTGTCCTCAAGTTTGCCTCTACCTCTTCAACACCACCTTTCCATTCCCACTTTCCCCACATACCTCCCACTGTCCTACACAAATATTCTACAAGCCATTGCTGCAATCCAGGCAAGCCTGGCCCCACTTCTTACCCACCTGCACATGGCAGGCATGTACCCTGGCTCTTTAAAAGAAAGGCTCCACCCACTTCTGTCCCTCCTCTCCCCCCTGCCCTCTCTCCCCATTCCTCTGAAGGGCAGACAGAACCTTTCCTGTCTCTCCCTCTTCTCTTCTGTCTCTTCTCTTCTGTCCATCACCCATCAAGGGACTGACCAAGGCCTTCACAGTCCCAGCGTGAGACTGGGAACCTGCCAACTGTGGTCCCAACCCATTATACTTTATTCCTGACAGTCCTGGCCTGCAGGAGCAATGTGAGGATTCACACAGCTCTTCTGCCTAGTTTGTGAAATGAGTTTTTGATGGCCATGCACTAGGGACATTTAGCTAGAATACAGGGTATCGGCTCTAAGAAATTCTACTTCCATCTTAAGATAGAAGCGAGGGAGGAAGGGAGGGGGAAAGGGAGGGAGAAAGAGGGGGAGAGAGGGGGAAGAGATGAAGGAAGGGGGGGAAAGGGGAGAGATCCTTAAGATGAAGAACCTAAGAGACAACATTTAATTTTCTGGGGTCAGCTATGTAATTTAAAGGAGCAATTCTTCACTATCAAAAGCAATGTATCACTGGGTGGTAATGGTGGACCACTTAATCTCAGCACTTGGTAGGCAGAGACAGGTGGATCTGTGAGTTTGAGGCCAGTCTGGTCTACAGAACAAGTTCCAGAACAGCCAGGGCTACAGAGAAACCCTGTCTCAAAAAATAAAATAAAATAAAATAAAAGCTTCTCAAGAAACGGCAACTCTTCATATATTGTTTCTTCTAAGCTTTTATTAGACATTCATATTGCAGAGCTATTGATTTTTGAGTTTCCTCCCACTAGAAACTGCACAAACCCACTAAGTATTCTCTTCTATTCTGCAACCCAGGAGTCAGCTGAGCTGTAGAAGCTGTGAGTCCAGGGCTGTGACTAGCTCGTTTCCAGTTTCTTTACTGCAAAAGCAGGGGAAAACATTTCCTTCCCCATCTTCTGACGAGGGATGAGGCCGTTGGAAAGATTAGATAAATCAATGAACACACCTAATACTACACACAATGCACAAGAGTTATTTGATGTGTGTTTGGGAAAAGACTTGACAGAAGGAGAGACTGAATATGTAGCTAGTTGGTAAAGCTTGGATACTAACTTTTGTGTCAACAACACAACACAACAAAGACAGTTAAGGTAGCTCTATAGAAGGAAAGCCTTTGAAATCCCAGTGGGGTTGAAAATCAATCCGCATATTCAGTTCTATGCACTGTGATGATGGCAGGAAGCTACAGACACCCATGCACATGTATACACACACTCACACACAAATACACACCTAATATATCTAAACAGCTCCATGCCAGCACATGACCTCTTATAACCTTATATTATTTGATACTGAAAATCAAATTACATGACAAATAAAAACAAATAGAAATTATCAAAATATTTTCTATTCTCCCATTTTATTCTATTAAAGCACAAATAAAATCTAGCTGTATAATAAAACATAGACTTCTACTCAAATAACTGTACAGTCAGCAATGAAAATATCTACATTTAGATTCAAACTTAACAGCTTCAAAATACCCATGAGGTTCAGAATGGGAGTTTCAGCAACACTAATGGAGTAAATAGTGTCTGCAGTGATGTTTACACATCTTCTCCACAGGTGAGCCCAAGATGATGCTGTGAAGCTGAGGGAATATTGATGGGGGTTTTGATTTCACCCCAGGGACCAAGCCCTTTTATTTGGTTTTGTTTTCTACCACTGCAATACCCCATTCTCCTCATGGATCTTGTCCACGAGGATCAGTGAGTTAGAATCCTGTGCTTCAGAATGTCAAACATTTCTAAAATAGTAAAAATAAGCACATTCGCTCCAAAACCTTTTCTCTGCAATCAATTCTCAAGGCCTAAGTAAAGTTCATTACCGTCACCGGGTAGTCTATTTGTCTTCCTCTGTTTTTACACTTTCCAAGGCCAAGACTGTGAAGAAGTTTAAACCCAGGGAATCATTATCAAAGACACAGGTGTTCTTTCCCTACAAATATTTTAAGATTAAAGCTAAATTATTTTTTCCATCATAGCTTCAAAACTTCCAAGAGCTAGTCACCATGCAACAAGTCAGAACCCCAAATGCACATCCAATACTTTAAAGCCTTGATGGACCTACAGCCTTCCGTACTTTTCTCTGTGGAAAAATTCTTTCAGCTGCTGCTGCTACCCAAAATTTGGAAAAAAGAGAATTCTCGGGGAAGGCAAATGCTTATCACTTTAACTCAGGCAAAGGGATTAAAATGTAGAATGAGTGAAATGGAATACACCAGGGTGAATAAGTATGTAAGCGCTTCCATAATACAGCAAAGGATTCTGATTTTCCTTTTCATCTCTGATACCAAGAATATATGATTTAGCCTCTTTCCATTATTCCCCTGAATGCCAGGAAGCTGAATCAAGCCATGTGCTTATCCCATAATGAAATGAGCCTCCTTTTAAAAACAAATTTGTTTTCATTTCTTTTTTGAGTAATGTTACCTAGTAGTGATTCATTGATTTTTATTATGTATGGGTTACATATCTTAAATTTACAAATCTCTTTTATGGAGTAGATAAAATGCAATAAAAGCATGCACAGACACATACACACATATTTAGGATGAAAGAAGTAAACTTTAATTTCAGTGAAAATTATCAGACTTCACAACCACTTCATATGCCTTATAAAATGATTTAAATCCACCTACTATCAAATATATTAGACTTTATTACAATTCACATATTTATATTTTCAGGCTTGTCTGGGGTCTTAACTAAAGGACATCTGAGGGTCTAATAGCACAATAATTGCCCATGTGAAAAACATTTATAAAGGACTCCTGCAGTTCCAGTGTGTTCCCTCACAGCAACAACATCTTGAGAGAGTGTTTACTATTTACCAAAGAGCTTTGCCAGTAAAGCTAGACACCGCTGGGGGCAGGTGAGAAAGTCCAACACAAAGTTTTATCCTGCCACAAGTTCATCACATTTCACTTGTCTCCTCCAAACTATACACAGTTCCTATGAAACATGATAAAGCAAGAAAATGATGTTCTGTTAAACTGCACATATTTTTGGAAATTACTATGAACCACCAGTGAAGGGTAAACAAGATCTAAAGAAATGTAAAGTCAAACAACCACAGTGTTCAACAAACCAGAGGCAAACAGCTCCTGCACTTTAAATCTTCTAGGTTTTTCCTACTGCATGAATCTAACTACAGCAGCTTTATTTTCATCAGAAACACACAAATTTGGGAACCCACTGTGGCTTAGAATTAATGTATTTACATAGTACTTTATCATTTTCAAAGGATTTTCATCTCACTGAAGCCTCTTCATCTCAGAAGAACAGTCTAGCGTCCCATAGAGAAGCATGAGATGAACCCAATAGACAGATGAAACATACAGTCAAGCCAATCTGACTAAGAAAAAAAGAATTTATTCTGATGGCTCTTCACACCTTTATTATCAAGCTCACTGAAGAGCTTTTTTTAGGTAACACCTGCATGGGATGTTCTGTTTTGGGATAGTTTTGAACCAGTTTTTAGACCACATTCAAGGAACAGGTTAAAAACAACAAGAATGGTGTTTATAACAATAAGAAAAGAAATTGGCCTGTGTCATTTGAAGGCCAGATGTATCAATCAAAGTTATGATAAGCAGATGGACCTTATGGCTTTTTTATTTTCAAGATAATAAGATGAATTTTATCTTATGTAATTACTAAACAAACAAAACCTTCTGTGATAGTCACTGTCATTAAGCCCATTTGATGTACCAGGCAAGTAAGGACCAAAGATTAAGAAAGCTTTGGTAAGTATCACAGAGGACTGCAGACACAGTATAAAAAGCAAGCAGCCCTGTGCTCTGCAGCTGTCCCTAGGCTGTACTGCCTGGGGAACAGGAACTTGAAGCCTCGTAAAGACATGAGCAGGCGAGGGTTTACTTACGATCTGCTGGGCCCTAAATGGAATGATTTGAGACAACACCACCATTTTGCAATGCTTAATCTCTCTGGCTTCCCTCAGTTAGCAATTTCTGTTTTAGAAATTTGTTTTCAAAATGTCTGAGATGAAGGTATTTGTTTTCAACTGAAATCATTGGGATAACCATGACTCCGACACTCTCATGAAAAAAAATGTCCATTTTGTTCAGAATGGCACGTTAACCAGAGCCCTACCCAGAAGAAAAGGTAACCGATGGACTTCTGCAGACCCGGGCTAAGGACAGGGACAGAGAGGGATAGCATGGAGTGGTGCCTTTCAAACACAAGGAACAGCACCCACCACAACACAGACCTATCTGCAAGCAGAGAACCAACCAGAGGAGGCCAGAATGATACCAGGGAAAAGAAAGGCAAGCCTGGAAGGCTTTGACATTGGGCAGAGATCTTGGCAATGGGAAACTTCTGGAAAGCTTTCAGAGAAAAATCAAAAGACAAAGGTGGGTTGGTTGATTCTGTACCAAAAGGAGAATGACATGGAGTCTAGCCAAGCCTAAAAGCTCTTTGTCCAGAGATGGGTGATGGCAGGCTGCCAAGCACACAGGTGGTAGAGGAGACTCTCCAGCACATCTTCCACACAGCAGGCTGTCCGAGGGTCGCTGGCAGGGACTGGGTCCTTAAGGTGTTTCTGGAAGTTATGCCTCAGAAGCAACTTCACCATGGAAGACAATTTGACACACAATATTCGCTATCACACTCAGAGGCTGAGACACACAATATTTGCTATCACACTCAGAGGCTTAGACACACAATATTTGCTATCACACTCAGAGGCTCAGACGGGTTTTGAAAGTTAAATTTTTCTCCTGATTACCTCCATTTACTAACCCAGAATAATTCCTAACTGCTTCCTAATTACTGTTCCTTATACTCCTATGTGTGTCTGTATGGATATGTATGTATGTGTGAGCATGTGTATGTATGTATAGCTGTCACCCATCACTAAAGAAAATCTTCTTTCCAACAGATGGGGCCATTACAGAAAAGAACTTCTAAATATGGAGTGTGCATTCCTACTCAATACATCTACAACACAACCCCTACACCTAAGGTTCAGAGAACATTGTAGAAAGGGGATCAGAAAGATTGTAAGAGCTAGAAGACCAGGACACCTGATGTGATAGTGTGTCTCCTAGAAATGACACAGAAGCTACACCATGATACTGCAATAACATGGCTGCCCAAACCAAACCTGAATAGGGACAAGGCCAATAGACATGATAATGGGGAAAATCTCCTGCGGCCCCAGGCCTAGATAAAGAACTACAGGAAACTAAGGACTGCTAAAGAGGGGAGAAATAGTCTGCTCCGGAGATGAGCTCCCTAGTTGGTTATCTAATACTGAGCAATCATTCCTGAAATCATATACAGACAAGCAACACTAAACACACTTGGCAGTTGTACACACACACACACACACACACACACACAATAATGATAGGAGAGATTGCCATGAATTTGAAAGGGAGTGAGGCAAGGCATTGGAGGTGTTGAAGGGAGGAAAGAGAAGGGGGAGATTATGTAATTATATTTTATTTTTATAAGAAAAAAATTTTAAAAAGAGGAAAAAGTTTCTTCCTGCAAAGGAATGAAGTAAGACTTCACGTTTATTTCTAAAAAGAGGTAGAGAAGAAGACAAGTGATGAAAGAATTACACATGTGTTTAGAGGTGGTGGCTAGTATAGACAATGGAGCTTTCCCAGAGCCTCCTCACAGAACAATGTCTGTGCCTGCATTTTTCCAGCGGAAAAGGTGGACTCAAATAGTGCACCTGCAACTTGAGAAGAAAACAGGAAGCATAAAGGGCTTCTGGAGCAGACAGCACATGGCACACCAGACTGATAGTCACACATAAAATGGTGTGGCTTGACTCCAGATGTCCATCGACACAGCCCGGAGGCAGTTTAGAATCTGAACACAGAGAAGGCTCGCAATGACTAGGCTGAAGGCAAGGAATGATTCCTCCATTCAGAATTCAATGGTATCAGTGTATCTTTTAGTGGAAAAATATTTTATTTGTATAGTAAAATGTGTACTGGTTCCCAGAAGACAATTAAAGTGCTTCTCAAATGCATTACCAGATTGTAGATGTTCTCTGTGATTTATTTTCTTAAGTACAAGTTCTTCAGAAGAGGATAAAGCTGACTGTGGCATTGCAATATAAAAATGTCCAATTATTTTCCTTATGTATGGTCTCCTACCTTGAAGTCTGTACACTGCGCCATATACGAGACCACTGAGCTCAGCATGCTGGCTCATTCCTGGATATTTTCATCATAATTAAGAGAAAGTGCTTTGCCCTCTGCCAAACCTTAAGTGGCTGTGCAGACAACTGTCTTGGAACCCTGACTATATTTTACAGTGAGCTCCTAAGTCTGTGTTGAATAATTAAGAGAGTTACAGCTTAACGCAAACTAGTCATGTCACAAGTCACATATTTCCTGTGCCATAAAAGAAAAGCCCTTGATTCTGTTTTACACAAAAATGAAATTTTGTTTTTATGTGGTTTTTATTAAGAGTTTTCTCATAGCCTGAATTAAAATAATAATATTAATTGTATCAGCTGTTATCATTTTATTATTCACACTGAGCCACGAATGAAGAAATTAATATTAATTTTGTTCAAACAATGCTTAAAAGTATAAATTCTGCATTTCCAGAAAAGGAAACTGAGCCCCAAGTATCTTTAGCAATTTTGTCCAAGAATACACACAGCTGGGGAATTAAAGGAATGAAATTTGGACTTAGGTCTGCCTGACATTTACATCCTTAACACTAGGCTCTTAAGCACAGTGCCACCATCTGGGAATGTAAGAATGAGTATGTTGTGTATCCTAAAGGCATTCCACAGGGATAGTAAAGACAGAAGAAAACAAAGAGAAATAAATCAGAATGATAGATAGGACGGTGTAAGAATACACACACACAAAGCGGTATCCTGGGGTGAATAATAAGAGCAGGTATATTTGCCTGGAGTCGAAGAATGAAGAACCAGGCAGTGAGGATTGCTACAGAAAGCTGGGGTGGAGAGCATCCTGCCATGGGAAGAACCTCCTACATTTTACTGTGTCTACTGTGAATGTCACTGGACCATGGTGAAGGATTATACGAGTCCTAATAGTGACATTTCAAAATGAACCCAATGCATCTACTCTTGCTCAGATTATTCATGTTTTGGTTGCTTTTTGTTGTTGGTGGTGGTGGTGTTTTTTTTTTTTCCCCCGTATATTCAATGGGCAATTATTTTCCTAAAACAAACAAGCAAACAAACGAAAAACCTAAGATTATCAAATCTTGTAGTGGTATATACCAGCTCATCAGTTTGAATGCTTGGTCACAAGCTGGCGGCACTGTTTGAGAAGGATTGGGGTGTGGCCTTGATAGAGGAGGTGTATAATTGATGTAGCTCTCAGCTACTGCTCCTGTGCCGCACCTGCTGCTGCCATGCTCCCCACCATGATGGTCGCGGACTCTCACCCTCTGCAGCAGTGAGGCCCAAACTAAATGGCCCAACTTCTTTTATAAGTTGTCTTGGTGATTGTGTTTAGTCACAGCAATAGGAAAGTAAGATGGAAAGCAGAAACAGACATGGGGTATTGCTGTGTCAGGCCTGGCCATGCTATTTTATTTTTATTTTTTGGAAGAACAGGGAAGACTTTGGGACTTAGAACTAGGATCGAGGTTGAAAGCTATAAGCAGGGATTAACAGACCATCCTAGTAGGAACTTAGAAGAAGAGACTAATACTGAGAATAATGTGGACCCTGGAGGCCCAGTTCCAGAAATTTCAGAGCAGACCATTCTTGTGATACTTTGGCAAAGATTGTGGCAGCTTTATGACCTTATCATAAGAATCTGCCTGAGGCTAAATTGAAGAGTTCAGGACTAATTTCCTTGCCATTATTAAAAGCATTATTCAGGTTACTAAGCAATTTAAAATAATATAATTATAAGATATAGTCATCACTCTAATGGCTATATGGTCAAAGGAAATGAAATCATTATATCAAAGAAACATTTACTTGCTCATGTTCATTGCAGTATTATTCACCAAGATACAGTATAGCCAAGATACTGAACCAACCAAGTGTTCATCTACAGATGGGTAGAGAAATTGAGGAATATCATCACAATGAAATACTATTTCACTTAAAAAGTAAATTCTATTACTTGAGACTGGAGAACATTATATTAAATAAACCAGGCACAAAAGGACAAGTGTCGCATGATCTTACTTACATGAAGAATCAAAAAACATTGAAGTCACAGAAATACTCTGTATAGTTGTCAGTAGCTAAGAGAAGGATGGGGTAGATAAAAAGATTCTAGGCAAAGATATACAATTGCAGTGAGAAATAATGCACTTAAGAGACCTATTTCATATAACAGGGTGATTCTAAAATATAATAACATCTTTTAAATTTTATCACACAGACTTCCTAATGAATTAAAATTTACAGTAGATTTTATTGAAATCATAGGTGTTAGAACTCTGAACTGGAATGCCTCCCAGTGGAACCAAGGTAATTACATTTTAACACACTGACTGGTGAATCTTATACATACCAAACTTTCAGACTAGCAAGGCAAAAGCTTGATTCTGTCATTGAACTTGCATTTAAGTTTGCTACTCATGGTAAATTCTTCTGACTATCAGTATTTGGAGCTTGTTAGAAAGGCACACTTCCAATATCAAGCAAGGCCTGCTAATCAGAATCCACGTTTTGTAAGATTCCTTGTTGGTTCATGCATACTTTAAAGCTTGAGAGGCACGGCCATGTGCTACTTTTCATAATTCACATTTAATTTTAAATTATAGAGACAATCCTTTAAAGTACCAAATGACATAAGAGGGAAAGGTTTCCACCCCACAGCTACCTCAGATTCATTCTCTATGGTAGTTTGAATATCCCTATAAGGTCATAGGGAGTGTCACTGTTAGTAGGTGTGGCTTTCTTGGAATAGGAGTGGCCTTATTGGAAGAAGTTTGTCACTGTGGAGGCAGACTTTGAGGTTTCCTATGCTCAAGATACCACCCAGTGTTTGAGACTACTTACTGTTGCCTGCAAGATGTAGGACTCTTATGGATATATGCTTAAGAGTGGAATTGCTGGATCTTGTGGTACATTGATTCCCATTGATTCCTGAGGAACTGCCATACTGATTTTCAAAGTGGCTGGAGGAGTTGGCACTCCCACCAGCAGTGAAGGAGTGATCTCCTTTCTCCACATCCTCTCCAGCATACACTATCATTGGTGTTTTTGATTTTAGCCATTCTGACAGGAGTAAGATGGTATCTCAGAGTTGTTTTGATTTGCATTTCCCTGATGGCTAAGGATGTTGAGCACTTAAAGATGCACATTCATACAACAAGGACATCTGTTCAACCATGTTCATAGCAGCATTATTTGTAATAGGCAGAACCTGGAAGCAGCCTAGATGCCCCCAACTGAAGAACGGATAGAGAAAATGTGGTACATTTACACAATGGAGTACTACTCAGTGGAGGGGGGGGAAACAATGGAATCCTGAAATTCTCAGGCAAATGGATGGAACTAGAAGAAACTATCCTGAGTGAGGTAAACCAGTCACAAAAAGACAAAAAATGCTATGTACTCACTTACATATGGATTTTAGACCTAGAGCAAAGAAGTAGTAGCCTACAATCCACACTGCCAGAGAAGCTAGGAAACAAGGAGGACTCTAAGAGAGACATACATGGTCCCCTGGAGAAGGGAAAAGGAACAAGATCTCCAAAGCTAATTGGGAGCATGGGGGTGAGGAGAGGGAGTTAGAAGAAAGAGAAGGGGAGAAGAGATGGGGACAGGAGGACATGAGGGAGCAGGAAGATCAAGTCAGGGGAAGAATAGAAGAGAGCAAGAAAAGAGATACCATAATAGAGGGAACCATTATAAGTTTAAAAAGAATTCTGGCACTAGGGAAATGTCCAGAAATCTACAAGTGTGAAACCAACTGACAATCTAGGCAATGGTGGAGAGGCTACCCTAAATGCCCTTCCCCTATAATGAGACTGATGACTGCCTTATTTGCCATCCTAGAGCCCTCATCCAGTGGCTGATGGAAGCAGAAGCAGACACCCACAGGTAAACACTTAACTGAACTCCGGAATCCAGTTGCAGAGAGGGAGAAGTGAAGAGCAAAGAGGTGAGGGCCAGGCTGGTGAAGGCCACAGAAACATCTGACCTGAACAAGGGGTTGCTCATGGACCCCAGACTGATAGTTTGGACCAACATAGGACTGTTCCAGACCCCCTGAATGAGGAGGTCAGTTTGGAGGTCTGGACAATCTATGGGACCACTTGTAGTGGATCAGTATTTACCCCTAGTACACAAATGGGCTTTGGGAGCCCTGTCCACATAGAGGGATACTCTATGAGCCTAGACATACTGAGGAAGGTCTAGGCCCTGTTCCAAATGATATGACAGACTTTGAAGATACCCCATAGAAGGCCTCACCCTCCCTGGGGAGCAGAATGGGGTTGGGATAGGAAGTCCATGGGGGGCAGGGGAGGAGGGGAGGGAGAGGGAACTGGGATAGACATGTAAAACAAGCCTGTTTCTAATTTAAATTTAAAAAAGAAAAAAAGATGTAGGACTCTCAGCTCCTTCTCCAACACTATGTCTGCCTATGTATCCCACCATGATGACAATGGACTGAACCTCTGAACTGTAAGCAACCCACCCCAATTAAATGTTTTCCTTATAAGAGTTGCCATGGTCATGGTGTGTCCTCACAACAATAGAAACCCTAAGACATGCACTAAGAAGCATAAGCGGGGGGGGGGGGTATTTTATCTCATCATAACTATATTTTTCTGATGGTTAAAGTATTATTACTCAACAATATTAAGAATAGAAATTTAATTTGTATTTATGAAATTGCTTTATAAATAAGCCATTTCCTCTGAAAGCTTTTCTTTGAGTAGAAAATTCTCTCAGGAAATACACAAATACACATTGTAGAATTTCTTCTACAGTGGTTGTGTTATGTTCACTTACCATGGCTGATACTTACTGGATTCTTTAAAAATCAAGAATTAATCTTGTTTAACCTTATAAAAATTTTCCTTTATTATTTCTTTGATTCTTTCCTCTGGTCCCTTGTCCCTATTCTCTGCCTTGGAACCCTGAACTAATGTTCATTTGAGTGGCCAATGAACATGACTGGATAGCTTCCATTTTGATTAATCTGAATCTATCCCACATCCCGTGGCTAAAGATCTCGAAAGTGTCTGATCACTGAATTTTTGATTTGGGTCCTTAACTACATTTGCTCTCAAGCTTTCCATTCTTTTGATGTATTTTTGTGGGGAGTTGAATGGTGGTCCCCCAAAGATGCTTATACAGAACCCCAAAATGTGGCTATTTTGTAATAAGGATATACTGTTATGTAATTGAGGCAGGGTTCTTTCAAATAAACCACCATGCTTTACACTGGATGTTAAAAGAACAGCAAGTTCTTATGGAAGAAGAGAAGCAGACAACCCAACCTAGGGATGATCCAAAGATGGAGATATATGTCAGAGTGGTGGGTGCCTTTCAAGGTATCAAAGTCTTCCAGTGGCCATAAAGCCCTGGGGTGGATGCTTCCTCTGGGCTTCCAGAAGGAACAAACACTGCTGACAACTTGAACTCCCACTACCAGCCTCTAGGAACATAACATAATAAACTCTTGGTAGTTTCAGCCATCACTGGGCTTGTGGTTATTTCTATAGCGGCCCTAAGAAATGACTAATTCCTGTGACATTTTTAAGACTCTTACTTCATTGTTGGTGCCCAAAAATATCAGTTTTGATATTTTGGGTGCAAGCCTCAGCTCAAGCCTAAGCTCCCACTGTCTTTTAGATGCCAGCTGGTTACCTCTGGATGGCTTGGCAAAGGTGGAATATGGTTCCTAGTTTGTATAACAACAGACCTAGGCCTTGGGTGGGCCCACAGCTATTCTGAGAGCTAGTGAAATGTGCCTGGTGCCTGGTGCCTGGTGCCTGGTGCCTGGTGCCTGGTGCCTGGTGCCTGGTGCCTGGTGCCTGGTGCCTGGTGCCTGGTGCCGGAAGGCTGGGGTCCTTGTGGAATGTCTAAGGGCTTGTATACATGCCTAGAGACGGGTGAGAGGTTGGTGAGGATGTGCAGTTTTAGGGGTGCCTCTGGGATTAAAGGAAATATTTGATATCAGCTTTATACATGATAATAGATGTCTTTTGCTATCACTCCCACTGTTGGAAAGCTATTTAAGAGGAATCTTGAATAAACCATGGACTCCAGTGTGGAGTGAGAGCTCTCTTGAGATGACCTAATGTTTCCTGTCTCATCCTTAACGCCCTTGGGTAGCTTCCTGATCCATACTCCCCCACTCACAGATGGACCCAAGGCTGTTCGGCTGGTTCCGATTGCAACCCCAAAGACATCAGTCCGAAATAGATTGCCTCTGTAGCATGGGACTGATACAGGCCAGACACCGGCACTTCATCTAATTCAGACACTTAATTTATTTTTGGCAACTTTCAGATTATTGTCTTAATGTATCTTGTCATATCAAGTTCATCTGATTCTGTGTATAGGATAAACTTTAGAATCTCTCAGATATAGTAATTTTAATTTTTAATTCTTCCTTTGTTTCCTAAGCTATATTTTTAGTAGAGAATATTTTCTATTGGTTCATCTTTCATGATTTTATCTTTTCTCAAGTATGCAGTAATAGCTTGTGACCATTTATGTTTATTAATCATAATCTATACCAGTTAGTACACATAGAAGGCTAAATTTTCTCTAAGATTTTATATGTCTGTTTTTCCAACTCTCTTTAATGAGTGTATCATGTCCATACTTCTGATGAGGGAAGTCTTCTGCACATATGTTTCTCTTATTGGTTGATGAATAAAAACTGCCAAAAGAGAAGCAAGATAGGTGGGACTAGGAGACAAGGAGGATTCTGGGAAGTGTAATAAGGGAGAAGTCCCCATATTAGTAGTTATGGGTTAATACTTAAGACAGAGCTAGCCTGTAAGAAATCCTAGTCACCGACCAATAGATTATAATTAATATAGTGTCTTGTGTGTTATTTGGGGGCTCTGAGGCAGCTGTGGAACTGGGCAGGAACACCACAATATACTTGTACATGTGTGTATATGTTACACTGAAGAGAATCAAGCTTACATTCAGAACTGGAAAAAATTATCCATTACTTCACATTATATTAATTTTCCTAAAAACTACTTATTCATGAATAATATATTTCAATTTTATTTGTGTATCTTAAGAATTAACATAGATGCATTTAAGAAAATCCAATTGATTTGTATGTAAATTAGTGCATAAATAAAAGAACATCCAGTGAAACAAAGTTAGAAGTTAAGTTCTCTGAATACAGGGAAAATCTAGCATTTTCACTATTTGACAAGAAAATGTTAGACATGAATTGTAACTTAATAACTATGTAAAGTAAAAGTCATCAATCCTGTGCTCTCATTTAACGCAGTATCTTGATACAAGATCACTGGATGAGATCTTTCACAGTCTCTCCTCAGTCCAGAATGTCCCATATTTATTACTGAGAATAGACATTAAAGTGGTCCATGGAGAATGAGAAAGAATTTACCACATCTGTATAGAAAAGAGAGGGATAGGCATTTCAGATAGAGCAAAGAAACAGCCAGTGAACTCAGACTAGAAAGGAGTGTGGTCCTGATGAAGGCATCCTTCTTAGCATTATTTTGTATGCTAGTGCTTCATTTCCATCCTAAGATCAGGAACAAGGGGGTGTCTAAGATCAGGAACAAAATGGGAGATGTCTGCTCTCCTCCCTTCCATTCAGCTTTGTTAAGGCCACAAACAGAAAATAAAATAAAGTACACAGATGAGAAAGAAATGAGAAAATTTCTGCATATGACAGGATCTTGAATACAAACAATCTGAAAGAATTCAATGCAAAACAATTAGAACTAGTAAGTTCATCAAAATTTCAAGACACAACATTAATATGTAAAAACCAATTGGATCTCCAGATAGTCACAATGAGAACACTTACAATAGCCTAGAATAAAAAATAAACTTTATTGAAACAAGTACAAATTGTACACTCTGAAAACTACACAATGTTGTTGAGAGAAATTATGAAGTCCTAAAAAATAAAAAACAAAAACGGATATGCCATCTTCAGGAGTCACAAAAATTAATGTCACTAACATGCAGTCATTCTCTGAGCTTGATTCAACACAATCACCATAAAAATCCTATTCCTGAACTCACATGGAAACTATAAAGAACCCAAATACCAAAAAATCAATTTGGAGGAAGAACAAGAAATCAGAAGTCCTTGTACTTCACCAATATGAAAACGTATTATAGAGCTTCAATAATTAAGGTGGTTTAAAATTGAGAATCTAAATATAAATCCTCACTTTTATGGTCAATTTTTTTTCTTTTTTTTACTGGAATGTCATGAAGAGTCAATGGTAGAAGTAGTCTTTATATATATGGTCCTGGGAAAACTAATTATCCACATAAAACTAATAAGGTTGGAGTATAACACAAGATTGACTTAGAAAAATGGAGTAGTAGGTTCTCCTCTAGAGTGTATATAATTTCCAAACACATTCCTTGTTAGTTTGTTTGTTTTTAGAGACAGGGTTTCTCTGTAAAACAGCCTTGGCTGTCCGGAAACTCACTCTGTAGAATTGGCTGGCCTCAAACACACAGAGATCTGCCTGCCTCTGCTCCTTAGTGCTGGGATTAAAGGCATGTGCCACCATGCCAGGCTCTCTAAACACATTCTTCACATCACATAATATTTAATAAATATTTACACCCATAGATAAGTATAGCTCTCACCCCTTGTGCTAGCTGGCGTTTTGTCAACTTGACACAAGCTACAGTCATTTGGGAAAAGGAAACCTCCACTGAGGAAATGCCATGTGAGCAAGCCTGTGGGGTGTTCTCTTGATTCACAATTGATGTGAGAGGGCCCAGCTCACTGTGAGCAGTGCCACTGCTGGGCAAGGGGTCCTGGGCTGTATAAGAAAGCAGGCTGAGCAAACAATGGGGTCAAATAGTAAGTGAGCAGCTTTCCTCCATAGTCTCTGCTTCAGTTGCTACCCCCAAGTCCTTGCCCTGAGTTCTTGCCCTAAATTCCTTTGTGATATGGAATTGTAAGAAGAAATAAACCCTTTCCTCCCCAAGCTACTTTTGGTCATATTTCATCACAGCAATGTAAATCCTAACTCAGACACATTCTTTATCAAAGAAGCTGCTTTTTGCAGCAGATGGAAATTATTATAGAGATCCACAGCTGGTCAACATGCAGAAAATAAGACTGTGGTGCCTGCTCCAAATGATACAACTACAGTGTAACCCCTACACCTAAGGCTCAGGAAAATTGTGGAAAGAGCCCAGGGGGAGGGACAGCAGCTGCTAGATGATGTCTTCTAGACATATCAGGGAAGCTGCATCCATGATATCTCAACAACACATTTGACTAAATAAGACCAGCACAATGACATCACAGGTTGGTAACACAATGTGGATGGAGGAAATTCAGAAGGTTCTGCTTGTGCATCAAGAGCTACAGGCAATCAATGGCTGTTGGAAGAAGGAAGATAAGTTGACTCCAGAACTCACTCCCTGTTAGGCTACCCATCTAAAGTGGTCAGCCCAACACACACACACACACACACACACACACACACACACACACACACACACACACACACACACCACCTGAGTCAGTTTAGTTTAGTTATATTACTCGTGCGCATGCGCGCACGTGTGTGTGTGTGTGTGTGTGTGTGTGTGTGTGTGTGTGTGTGTGTGTGTGTGTAAAATACTTAAAGAAGAGGTCATGAATTTGAGAGGGATTGTGGGGAGAAAATGGTAGAAAGAATCTATAATTTTCATGTAAGAGATTGTTTTCTTTAAAAAGTAAAAATTTGAATTAAACAACTTGAAATCAATGTTGTTGGTATAAGAGCAAATGTTCTAACAACCCGTAGAATAAAACAGTTGCAAACCTTCATGACTGCATTGGGCTTCACACATGACCCCAAAACACCAAAACAGATGAAACTGAGCTTCATCAAACTCAAAGCTCCTTATTCTCCAAAGAAGTCTATCATGAAAGTAAATTCACTGGGTGGGGAAAATGTAAATGATTAGAAATATGTCTCAGGAAAGGGGATAACACAAAATTACTCTTCAGGTATGAGATTTATTAGAAGAGATGCACTCATGGTCATGAGGGCCATGACTGGGTCTTAAGGTGAGCAAGCACTACAAAGGGACATTCCATGGATCAAAACACCATTAACAGAGCCTAAAAGGAAAGAGAAACTTTCCTTCAAAACTCTAAGAGGAATAAGATTAAAAGCAAAATTTAAGAAATAGCAGACAGACATGGACTGGATACCAGGAGTAGGCCATGGGGAAAGTGCCAGAAAAATCCCCAAACAAAGGAAAACATCTGACTTTTCTATCCTTTCAGGGCCTGAAGAGAATATTCACACCACATGGCTTAGTCTGGAACTCTTTACATGGCAGGAGTACAGTAGAACTAAGTACTGGACAGGACCATACATTAGAAGCTGTGATGCCTCTCTCGGTCCCAAAGAGAAAAAAGATGGAGAAGGGGACAGAGGTTTAGTGGGAAGGAAGTGAATTAGTTTTCTTCAGGCTGTGGGGTGTAGCCTTCTAGAGTGACTAGTGTCACTAGTCAATAATGTCACCTTTCTATGAATGAGCACTCATGACATGAGCACCTCCATGTCAAATTCCCCAAAACCTCAAACTAGTGAAGTGGCAAGGCCTTTCCTGGGTCTGAGAAGGAATATTGACACTATGGGTAGAAAGCATCAAACACAACTTCTTCCTCTCAGATGAAAGCAGCCTGAGGCTGTTCCCCTACAGAGACCTCCTGCCAAGATTATCTCATCTACCTTCTCCTTTTGCTGCACATAAACCAACCTCCTTGTTGAGCTATATATAGTAAACATACTGTGTTTCCAAGCTACTGTGCATCTCCATCAGAGCACATGGTCCACCTAATCCTGGTTTTTCTGTGTATGTACCAGTCATTTCTTCACTCCCTATTGCCCCAATCAAAACAATCCCAGAGCCGAGCAGGTTGCAATCATCCAGAGTTTTAAAAGGTTGGCCCATTATTTAACATAGATCATATTTTATGCAAGATTTGCATCTAGAATGAGTACAGAATATTTACCAATGAATAATTAAGACTAAATGGCAAAAAGACAAATGAACCAATAAAAGTATAAACAGACATTTCTCAGAAGAAGACATGCAAGTGGCTAAATATCACCTGAGAATAAACACAACTAATTTTTATCCTGAAAGCAAATACTACAGTGAGATCCATAACACCTGTTAATTTGCTGTATCAAGAAGATAAGTAATAAAATGTGTTGACAAGGATATAGAAATTTTGAGATTATCCTTTGCTGCTGGTAAGAATGGAACATGGCTTACCTGCTTAGGTAATCAGCTGAGAGTTCCACAAAAAACTTAAATATAGAATTATATTATCTATTATACTGGTATATATTGGTATATGCCTGGGGTGGTTAATATTGTCCTTGACAGTATTAACAGAGCAGCTTCTAGCATCTGACCTCCTTTGGGTACCAGGTGCATATCTGGAAAACAAGACTGATAACTCTTCTGTGCATAATTACCAAATATTAATATGTTTCTTATTATTTCTTTGCCACATGGTTCTGTTTTCCTTTGTATAATGTGGCTGTGCAGGAAGATCCCAAATTTGACGTATTCATCTTGAACCATTGCGGTGATAAACACCTTGACCAAAAGCAACTTGGGGAGAAAAGTTTTTATTTCATTATACAATTTCACATCACAGTTCCTCATTGAGGGAAGCAGGGCAGGAAATGAACCCAGGGACCTGGAGATGGGAACTGAAGCAGAGACCAACAAAGAATGGTGTTTACTATCTTGCTTTTTGTGGCTTATGCTCAGCCAGTTTTCTTACACAACTGAGGGCCGCCTGCATAGGGGTGGCACTGACAACAGTGAGCTGGGCCCTCCTGTATACATTAGCAACCAAGAAAATGCCTCCCCCCAGATAAAGAGCTCCCTGGCCAACTTGATGAAGGCACCTCTTCATTTGAGGTGCTCTCATCCAAGTTTCTCAAGTTGACAACCAAGATCAGCCATCTCAAAGATGTTTTGCTCATCTAGTAATTACTTCCTCAGAAGTTCCAAGGGCTCCATTGACATAAAGCCAATGAACCCCTAGCTGTTAATCTGCTTTTCCAAAGTGTAGCATTTGGCTCAGTTTGCATTCCTTTGTTTACACTTCTTTTCATGTTTCTGCGCTCTGTTGGCTCCTCATCCCATTCTTTATTTCCATTGTTCTATACACATCTGTGTTTCCTTCAATTTAATGACACTTAAGATATCTACCCTTTATGATAATTATTTCAACTGTACCACTTGAATTTGATTGTTCCACAAAGATCACCAATCCTCACCTTCCTATAGCATGAGCAATTTTCAGTGTTTTATTCAATGTTGTCTTTAGTTTACGACGTCACTCTACTTCTAGTTACTAGGTAAAAATATGGAAAGCCAGCATTGACACTCATCTCTTCCTCTTCCCTAGCCAGTCTTCAGAATCCATTTGTATTACTCAAACAAATTCCGACCTCCTCCACTTAGTTCATTGTCCCTTGTAACATGAATAATTAAAACCCAGAGACAGATATGGGGGGAGGGGAGAGGGCTGAAAGATCAGAGAAGCAAAGCAGCCAACCATTAGAGAGTTCTTAATTCTACCAAGAATGGGGTGATCCTGTCCTCAGTGTAACTACAGAGTGAATATGCTACACTCCTGTCTCCAACTGCCTTATACTCCTCTCTAGTGCCTGGATTAAAGGCCCACACCACCACCATCTTTAATGGCTAACTAGTGTGGCTGCTGGGATTATAGGTGTGAGCCACCACTGCCTGGCCTCTATGACTGACTAGTGTGGCTAGCTTTGCACTCTGATCTTCAGGCAAGCTTTATTTGTTAGATTTTAAAATGCCCAAGACATCGCTGGTATACATTCCCCAAGTTTCCTCTGAACCAAAAGGTACTTGGATAACTCACCACTGGCCGAGGAACAATGACTATCCAGTGAAGTGAATTGTGTTCACAGACAATTCCCTCTAAATTACATGGAGTTCATTGGCATAAGGTTACCTTTATTTTTAGTGTTTTGACATAGGCATGATACAAAAATCATCCATTTTTCTACTTTCTAATTAATGCATAATCCATAAAGTTGCAGGCTGCAATGTTACAAAGTAATTTAAAGGTTTCATTTAGAAAATTGATTGTATTCAATTATTAAAAAGTCAAACTTACTGATCCTTATTGTTCATAAATTTATCTTAATGCTAGTTATGTAACTAGAATATCCGTTCTCTAATATAAAAAATAAGCTTTCTTAGAATCTTAAACCTCTCAACAGAGCACATTGTTTTCATGGCTACTTGAGAATGCTGGCTAAAACAAGGAATACAGAATCTAGAGTGAACTACTGTTGACTATATCCTAGGTGCTACCCCTAAAGAAGGTCATTATCTTATAATAATTTGTCTGTAAATTATAGTAAAATTTAACTTGACTCAATGCTCTGAAACTTTCCACTCTCAAGTTTTTTCAAGTTGTAAGCACACATCATTGTACAAGCTTGGTAGTTGTAAATACATATCATGGTACAAGCTGGGTAGTTGTAAACACCTATCACAGTACAAGTTGGGTAGTTGTATACACACATCATGGTGCAAGTTGGGTGCTGTGCTAGAACAGCTATTTCCACAAGGTGGTAACAGTCCCTGTTCTCAGAGCAAATGGACTGAACTGCTACATTCTGTTTTCAAACAACCCATTTGTACTATGTGCAAAAGAACCTACATATATCTTGGTGCAAAGTTAGCATGAAAACTAATAAACACCCAGGACTTTGGATTACAGTAAACAAATTGTATTCATGTGGAAGATTGGAACTATAGCCAGAGAACCAGCTGTAATACATCATTAACATTTCTAAAGCTCCCCAACCTGAAACTTAGTTTTCATTAGCAAAGCAATTCCTCCACAGTAACCAGATTTTCAAAAATTCATTTCCCCCCTTTTGGAAAGTATAATTAAGAAAGTAATAAACCATCAAAAACAAATGTGTCCGGCCATAGTAAATAACAACTTCTATTCATGTTAAACCTGAGTCCTCCTGATGGATATGCTTTCTGATTCCACAATCACTACACTACTTATTACTGATGTGTTCAGAGTTCAGACCAATTAGACCATCAAGGCCCATTCTATCAGGCAGTATCATCAATCCCCTCAGGATCCTGATCAGCAGGTGGCTGTGTGCAGCCTGGATTATAGCTGGTGCTCAGTAGACAGTGATTCCTCACCTCTTTAATAAAATAAGCAGAACATGATAGAAGGAAATAATGAGGTGAATATATGAGAAAGAGGATTTTCTTCAATGCTCAAGTTCCCATCTCCTCCATATAAATGTTATGCTCCCTATGCATTCCCAGCTTGTTAAGCTTTAACCTCCAGATGCTCCTAGAGCCTTTAACCTTCATGTCTCATTGCTTTTTTCACCTGGAGCAGTGGTTCTCAACCTGTGGGTAGCCATCTCTTTTGAGGGTTGCATATCAGATACCCTGCATATCAAACAGTTACATTATGATTAATAACAGTAGCAAAATTACAGTTATGCAGTAGCAACAACAATAATTTTATGGTTAGGGGATCACCACAACATGAGGGACTGTCACAGCAATATTTTCATTGTTACTTCATAACTGCAATTTTCTACTCTTATGAATTGTAATGTAAATAACTGTGTTTTTCAATGATCTTAGGCAACCCTCATAAGAGTTCAACCTCAAGGGGCAGTGACTCACAGGTGGAGAACCACTGTTCTAAGGGATAGAGTGCTGGAGATTTCTATCTAATCACATTTCAGGACCTCATCTAACTCACTTTCCCAGGGTCTATGACTCAAGCATAGATGTGGGTTAGCAGACCACTGATGGAAGATATCCTCCACAGCCCAGATGTAAACAAGCCTCGTCTTGGCAAAGATCTATTGCAGAGAAAACTGATGATGGGATTTCCATTGATATTTGCAGGATTCCCTTTCTCTTCCATTATTTATAATAGACAGCTACTGGAATCAACTGTGGTGGCCACAGCTCTCCTGTGACCCACACTTATTTGTAGCAACCCTACTCTCACTATAATAAACCACCTGGGGCATCTCATCTAACAGATGAATGAAGTGATTGTGTTATCTGTAACGAGACCAAAATATCACACATGATTAGGGTGGTGCTCATAATTATGACCTGTGGCCGCTTTACTGAGCCATCCTGGAATCCCTATTCTTGTTTTACCAAGAAATCCATTTGTGTCCTTCCTATTCTGTGTTACTAAAGCATCTGTGACTGGATAAGCTGTGAGAACTGATGGGACTAATAAGTATTAACAGACTAAGGTAACCTGCAAGAACTTCAGAGGTGATGCCAAATTTTAATTTTAAAAGATTGCAGGTTTGGTAAGATGGCTCAGAAGTCAAAGCACATGCCAAGCAAGTATGAGAGCCAGAGTTCATATAGCCAGAAACCTCCCCCCAAATTCTGGAGGCCATGTAAGTTCAGCCTCAGAAAGCAGGGAGATGAGATCCCACAGCAGACTGGATAGCAAAACTAACTTTATTGGTAAACTCTGGGTTTAATTGAGGGATCCTGTCTTAGCTGGGGTTTCTATTGCTGTAAAGAGACACCATGACCATGGCAACTCTTATAATGGAAAACAATTAACAGGGTGGCTTGTAGTTCAGAGGCTCAGTCCATTATCACCATGGCTAGACATGGAGGAATGCAGGCAGACATGGTGCTGGAGAGGGAACAGATAATTTTACAACTTGATATGTAGGCAACAGGAAGTGGTCTGAGACACTGGGTGTGGCTTGAGCATTTATGAGACCTCAAAGCCTACCCTCACAGTAACACACTTCCTCCAACAAAGCCCTTCCTACTCCAAAAAGGCCACACCTCCTAAAAGTGCCATTCCCTATAGCTTATGGAGGCTAATTATATTCAAGCTACCATATTCCACTCCCTGGTCCCTATAAACTTGTAACAATATAATAATGCAAAATGCATTTAATCCAACTTCAAAAGTCCCTGTAGTCCACTACAGTCTCAACAATGTTTAAAAGTCTAAAATTCAAAGTTTCTTCTGAGATGCATACAATCTCTTAAATGTAATCCCCTGTAAAATCAAAATTAAAAAACACATACTTCCACCATATATGGCACAGGATATATATTACTGTTCCAAAACATAGGAAAGGGAGCATAGTGAAGAAATACCAAAGCAAGACCAAAAGCCAACTGGGCAAACTCCAAATTCTGCACCTCCATGTCTGATGTCAAAAATGCTATTCAAATCTCCCACTCCTTTCAGCCTTGTTGACTCCAACATACTTCTTCCTCTTGGGCTTGTTCCACTCCCTGTTAACAACCTTCCTCAGCAGATATCCCACAGCTCTGGCATCTCCAGCATCTTGGGGTCTCCAAGGCAATTCAAGCTTCAACTTCATAGCTTCACACAATGGCCTCTCTAGGCCTCCATTCAAGGACACCCCCGATACATGCCTGGCCTCAACAGCTTTCTTGGTTCCAGAGGCAAATTCTATAACCCCTTTCTTCTATCTTTAACTCTAGAACCATATGGCCAAACCTGCCAAGTTCTGCTGCTTGCTGGGACTAGAACATGGCTTCTTTGTTAAATTACATCTTCACCAACTTTCTGGTTTTGATTGTTACCTTCAATGCTCAAGCTTGGCTGTAGTGGAACTTGCTCTGTAGACCAGGCTGGCCTCAAATTCAGAGATCTGCCAGTCTCTACTGTCAGTACTGGGATTAAAGTGGTGAAGCCCCACATCTGGCTCTAAGCTTTTCTTTAGTTCCTTTTCACAAGTTGAAAACGTAGTTGGGTGGGCTCTTGCTCTGAAGTTACCACTCCCTATATTGCATTTGTTTATCTCTTGAACACAGAACTTATTTCCATTCCACTTGCTGGCGCTCCTTTTCTCCTCTGCTTGCTCCTTTTCATTATAAATATTTATAAGCCTGAGCACTAGTAACAACATGACAGAGTCTATATAGGCTGTTTTCAGATTTCCAAAACTCTTTACTTTAGTGTCAGGCAGACTTTTCAGACAAGGGCCAAAAAGCAGCCACATCCTTCACCAAAATATCACAAGAACAATCTCTAGGCCACATGCTAGTATTATTCTCCTCTTAAACCTCTTGATACAGGCTCCCATAGCTCAAATCACACCCAGCACCACTATCTTCCATGTTCCTCCTAATATGGCCCATTAAACAGCACTTAAAGCATTCAACTGATTTTCTAATCCATAGTCCCAAGGTCCATATTCCTTCAAACAAAAGCAACACCCCTTACATCTTGATCCAAAGGCAGCAGGAAGTAAACTGAGACACTGGGTGTGACTTGAGCATATACCTCAAAGCCCACCTGACATACTTCCTCTTACAAGACCACATCTACTCCAACAAGGCCACACACCTCCTAATAGTGCCACTCCCGTGGGGGTCATTTTCTTTCAAACCACTGTAATATCTAAATCTCAAAATCAAGTCTTCGATCTAACCTCTTCCATGAAGACCCTCCCTAATTAAATGAGCTGACCGCCCTCCCCTGCCCAACCTTATTCCTAACTTGTTAAACATTCTGGGAAATGAAAATACAAAAACATGTATAGGTTAGAGAATCATTTAATTGGTGATATTAACAATAGACTTTTGTGACTACTTTCCTACCCTTACTTTCTTCTTTCCTAAGGGATGTAAACTTGGGGCATAAGCTAATATTCTCACTGAGAAAACAGAAACTAGCTTCTCTGGGAGAGCAGAGACTCTGCAGTGAACTGAGTTGGGCTAAGAAGTTACTCAAAAGGGGAAAATTTAGTTATGATGAGTTCTTTTACATTTATCCCTCCATTTTAAGTTTTTCATCTGGAGCATGTTTGTGATATTGGAGATTGGGCAGCTACCATGTGACATATGATTTCAACCCTGAAATCATTTAGTCAGAAACTGTCTGTCCTCCAGACTCTTAGTTTGTGAGAAGAATCAAACATGACTCCTCCTTTTCATGTCCCTATTATAATAAAACAGGAATTAATCAGCACAGACCAATTAGATCATATCCTAAGTTAGAACTGTTTTTAAACTTCATTTATTTTATTTCAGAGGGATTGCATCAGAGAGTTTCTTAAAACAATTCAGTTTACCTTAGATTCCACCATCATACCCGACTTTTAAATTTGTCCTGCTAGAGCAACATAGCAATAAAATGACTCGTAATGACATTCTGCTGTACCCATAGGTCAGTACCTCACTCAGCCATCATCTGAGAAGCTTCCTCCTGCTGTATATGGGAACTAATAGAGACCCATGACTAGATAATGTGCATAGTAAGAGGCCTTGAAACACTCAGTCCTAAAGGGGATGTCTCCATCAAACATCTTACCTCAGGGGTCAGGGAACTATGTGGAAGAGGAGGCAGAAAGGTTATAAGAACCAGAGGGAATGGAGGACACTAAGAAAACAGTAGCTTCCAGACACAACAGGACTGACACACATATGAACTTACAGAGACAGTGGCAACAGGCACAGGTGTGCACAGGTCCGAGGCAGATGGGATCCCAGCACTGAGAGGGGAAATGGTCACAATCTCCCATCCCAAACCAAGATGCCATCTCCAATTGACAACTGCTTACAAAAGAAAACTCAGTTTTCTCCAATGGAGTCTAACTGGTTATACAAACCACATATAAGGGCAAGCCCCATGCCCAACAGTACATGTCAATACAAAACAAAGTCAATGGAATTTTTGGAGACTTTTTTGTGTTGTATCACTTTGTTTGGACATTTTTTTTTACCTTACTAGTCTTTTGCTTGCATATTATAGCTTTGGTTTTGTATTTTCAAGGGTTTTGTATATATGTGTGTGTGTGTGCCTGTATATGTAAGTTGCTCTTGTGCTTCTTATTTGTTCCTTTTGTTTTATTCTGGTTTGTTTGCCTTTTGATTTGCCTATTTGTTTCTAAAGAGAAAGAGAGCTGGAAAGATTGGGAGGAGACAGGAAAGGGAAACCATGATCAGAATCTATGTTTAAAATTATTTTCTATTAAAAAAGGTTCAGTTGAGAGTATAACACAAATACTCTGCAAAATAATCAAGAGATATTGAATCCAACAGTAATTTTCAAATATCTTCTGTGTCTTGACATAAACTTAGAGTCTTTGATATACAAATAAAATATTTTCTTTGCATTTTTTTAAAGTTTGATATAGGGTCACCTTAAACTCAAGGTGTATCTGGGGATGATCTTGAACTTCTGCTCCTTCTCTGTTGTTTCAAGTCATGAGATTGAAAGCACTGTCTACCTCATCCACTTTATGCAGTGCTGAGGACCAAGCCCCAGAGCTTTCTCTTCACAAGGCAACATCTGACCAATATCCCCAGCCCCAGACTTGTTCTTAAACAGGACATCTGCCTTAAGCTTCCAAACCACAGCTTAGAACTGCTTTGTTTATCCTCTGGATTGTAAAACATTATAAAGAAAATCGAGTAAGAGGCTTCCAGTCCAGCTCAATGGAGTCCTGGGCTGGTGGCCAGTTTACTTTGTGTTTCAGTTAACTGTCTCATTTTTCAATAAGCCCCTTCAACAGGCACACACTTTTTTAAAAGTAATTGAAAGAAAACTGCTATTGAAAAGTGAGAGAAATAACCCACTGTGGACAAGGGTTCTCCAAAAGTCTAACCCAGCAGCATCTTTAGAGCTGTGTGCCCTAAACCCATCCAGCCAATGACTCCACATTCAACACCCAAATTTAGGCCATTACAGACTCAGAATAAAATTTTAATGTCAAGAGTTCCTTGACATTGACAAACATTGCCTATGTAGACTTTCCATACCTAAAGAACTGAAGTAGAAGCTGGGGTGACAACTCAGTGGGTTAAGCACTTGCCAGGCAAGTGTGAGGCCTAGAGGTAAAATCCCTGGAACACACAAAAGTCAGGCATACATAGCAGTACATGTTTTAAAGCAGTGCTCCCAGGGGAAAGCCATGAGGCAGAGCCAGATGAATCCCTAGAAGCTCACAAGCCAGCTAAGCTGGGTACATTCTGCAAACTGGGGTGCACAGTGCAAAAACAAAACAACAAAAACAAAAAGGAGTCCATGTCTCGAACAAGGTAGAAGAGGACCAACCCCCAAAGCTGTTCTCTGACCCTTACACCTGGAATGCTTATATTCCCCTAACAACTCCAAAACATACAGAGAGATAGAGATAGAGAGAGATGGAGAGAAAGCTAAAGCATAAACAAATACACATGAATAAATAAAAAAATACATATACTACCTGAAAGGAAAAAATTCCAAACAATTCGATATTTGCTTAATGTCTATGAAACCTAGTTAGCACATTTTTGGCTTGTTTAAACCAAAAGTCACTTTTAGTGGCTGAAATGAAGCATATCACAGATCACTCTTTAGTCTTGTGGCATTTGTCATAAACACTTTGTCATGGTATCCTAACAGAGCCTATGATAAGTGTCCTTTTCCAGTAAAGCAAACATATACCAAGCACCATGTAAAAGTTGGTTAAGACTGTAAATGCCCTTGTGGCAATGCCCTTCCTATTCACAGAAGACTCTGTGAGTGTGCTGGTGCAACTGGGAACCCACTAATGTTGCCAGGAATTCCTGCTATGATACAGCCATGGAAACCTGGGCTTTGCTCCAAGAAACTGGTGTTAGAAATGTCTCCATCTGCCTTTCTAGAGGATTATTAAGGAATTCTTCCATCCCATAGCCACAAGAATATACAACTGAAACTATTCTTGAATTACATATGCTATTGGTCATTTGCCAGCCCAGAAAGCAGCAAGTCTCCCAAACAGTACAGGTGACTGCATATACATGAGTTCCTTCTAAGGCTTTAAGGGGGAGTTCATGAAATATTAAAGGTATCTGATACCACAACACTCTCAGAAGCAGCCATGTATAGAGACAAGAGGTTACATGGTGAATGGGTAGAATTTTAAATGCTTATTATGAACATGTTGTCATATCAAGTTGAATACTTAGAGGTTCATTAAGCTGGTGGGTCTTCTGGCAGCAAACAAACATATACTTATTGTGTTTTCAGTCTAAACTGTGAAACTGCCCTCTCCTGACTTGCATGCCAATTTCCTCAAAGACGTCATCTAGAAATTACTATCATTAGCAATGTAAAAGAGTACAGCCAGTGTCATCTCGCCTAAGGCTGCCTTGAGAAAAGAAAGATGAAATGAAAAGGAGATTTGGACTCTTTTCAGCTGTCAGTTTTATTGACTACATGACTGCAGCAGATGTTGAATGTCATGTGGTATCCCACTGGAATCCACAGTGGAAGACATGGGCAGGAAAGGAGGAAGAGGCACTAGGGCAGATTCACTGAGTGAGGCATCTGATGCACCATCACAAATGCTATGTGCAAATGTTAAAAATACTTACTAATCATATACTCTAGCACATTCATATTTCCTGGTATTGTTTCCAAATATTCACAGCCTATGCTACAAATAGCACTTCTTTCTTGGAATTTACCCTGGACATTATTTTAAATTTGTTCATGGCTTTGCTTTCATCAATTCAACATTTCTAAGATGTTTCATCCCTGGAGAGAATGACAAAGCTTATCATTTCTAAATTTAGGATGGGTAACAGAAGAGGTGACATCCACATTAGAGATCTTGATATAATTTAACTAAAGTTCAATCAGAATCACAGACATAACCTCTGTCCCAGCTAAAATAATCCCTTACTTTTGCTATACAAAGAGGTACAGAAGAAAGCAATGGGTCCTGACTGGCTGTAGGACTTGAGGTCATAATTTGTCATTCAATCCTCATATCTTCAGACTGTCTATGTTGTAATTAATCTACTGTGATTAAACTGGGGTGTCACAAGGATTAGCCACAAAGAAATTGTGAGGTTTGGTAAAAATATCACACACTAATTTACAAGGAAGCCTTAAAAAGTGGCTTTTTTATCACCACCAGAAAGTGGTGATAGAAATGAATGCCTTATGTATTAACCACTTTCAGTGAAGTAGTTCTAGTAGGCAATGGTTAGATGGCTGAGGTCCCACAGCACATTCTAGAATCCCAATCAAGCCCACCACTAAGCCATAGCACAATGAACAAAATGATCAGGATTTAGGACTGCCTGACCTTTGATAGGACCTTGACTCTCCAGGTTCAGACAGTGTGTAAACCCCAGTGACCTGGAGAATGGAGGCACAAGAAGACCCTTTAGCACAAGTGAGCAGAAGGCAAGAGAAATAGATTGACCCCAGAGAGAGTAACCCCAAGAGCTTCTTGTCCCAACAATAGGTTATCCTGGCTGGGATAGAAATGGAAGAAGAGTGAGGATGGAAAGATCAGGAGAAAGCAAAAGTGAACTGTCAGGACAAGGTCCAAGAATGGAGCTGTGTGCTTGCAAGAAAACAAGAGTCTTGTGATCTCAGTTTCTTCAAAAACACAGAATTGTTCTGAATGTTGGTTTTTTTTTTTTTCTTTATCCAGGTATAGCAGATGGAGTGAGTTCATTGAAGATCATTCATTACAACTGGCTATTGCTATTTGTTTATATGCCTCTACTGAAAAGCATGTTTTTGCAACATGCAGCTTGTAATTGTATACAGTTTGAACTCGTGAAAATTTTATTCAGGTGCCCTTTCTTAAATCTCAGAGTATATATTGTCTGATGCTTTGAATAAAGTTTGCTATTGCAGGAGACATTAGTCTGCTTCATTTATCAGCTCCATTTTCCCAGGTCCCAGCACCTCCAGAGTGATGACAGTAGATGTGTAATCTAACAGGTTGAAAGGAGAAAGCTATGATCAACATCAAAGTTGATTAGGAGCAGGATCCATGTTATATTCCATAGAAACACATATTTCAGGCACATGGTAAGATAGGAAGAGAGGAGAGGAACAGAGGAAAAAATGAAGGGAAGACGGAAAATAGGTTTCTGGAATCTTTTACTTCATTTGTTTTGTGATATTTTTCAAAGTGTGAGATGCTTCAGTGGGGTGGTGATATTTCTCTGATTTCTTTCTCACAGTGCTTATCATCTGATTTTTTTCAGTTAATTTTGTATCCTGCTACTTTGCTGAAGGTGTTTATCACTATAGGAGTTCCCTGATCATTTATGTAAACTATCATATCATCTACAAATAGTGAAAGTCTGACTTCTTCCTTTCCAATTTGTAGCCCCTTTTGTTGTCTTATTGCTCTAGCTAGAACTAACTTCACATACAATATTGAAGAGGAATCACCTTGAGTTTCTGTCCATTTAGTTTGATGTTGGCTGTTGGTTTACTGTATATTGCTTTTATTATGTTTAGGTATGTTTCTGTTTTTCCTGATCTCTTCAAGACTTTTATCATGTAGGGGTGTTGGATTTTGTCAAAGGCTTTTCGGCATCTAGGAGATGATCATGTGATTTTTCTTTCTCGGTTTGTTTATATGGTGGATTACATTAATGGATTTTCCTATGTTGAACCATCCCTGCATCCCTGGGATGAAGCTTACTTGATCATGGTGGATGATTTTTCTGATGTGTTCATAGATTTGACTTGCCAGTATTTTATTTAGTATTTTTGCATCAATGTTCATGATGGATATTGGTCTGTAGTTCTCTTTCTTAGTTGTGTCTTTGTGTGGCTTGGGTACCAAGGTTATTGAAGCCTCGTAAAAAGAGTTTGGCAATGACACTTCTGCTTCTATTGTGTGGAATATTTTGACTTTTTGAAGTTCTAATAACAAAGAGAAGAATCCCAGTTTGATATGATTAAGTTAGTAAGCTCTCTCCATTCATGTTTAAAGGGAAGTGAAAGGTTCAGGCATTATGCTGGCCTGCCCCTGTTACCTGGTGGAATCCACTCAGGCAATACCCTGGTCAGCCCAAGGTTCCATGGGAAAGAAGTCTGCACGCAGGTGCAGAGGACCCCTTTAAAAGATAGGCCCCTGCACCTTTACGCTCTCTCTCTGCCCCTTTACTCTCTCTGTCTGTCTGTCTCTCTCTCTCCCCCTGTTTCTCTGTTTCCTGCTCTCTCTCTCTATGGCGACCGGCCATGGCGGTCAGCCATTACCCTGTTCCTCTTCTTAGTCTCCCCATTCTACCGGTCCTTATAATAAACTTATAGTCAATATGTCTGTCTCAATATTTCTCTTATCTTCTTTTTAAACAAAAGAATAACAGGAAGGAAGATACCTTAGGTACCAGTCCTTTAGGTAACAGCAGAATCTGAAGCTAAGTATCATTTGTCTTTCATCCTGTTGATTGTTATAGCTTCTATTTTAAGAAAGGTTATTGAGTTCACACTGACGTTCAGCAAGTCTGTCAGACCACAATGGTGCCTTCCAGGAAGTTCTTCGTTGGGGGCAACTGGAAGATGACCGGGAAGAAGAAGTGCCTGGGAGAGCTCATTTGCACCCTGAACGCGGCCAAGGTGCAGGCAGACACCGAGGTGGTTTGTGCGCCCCCTACCGCCTACATCGATTTTGCCAGGCAGAAGCTAGATCCCAAGATTGCTGTGGCTGCACAGAACTGCTACAAAGTGAACAATGGGGTCTTCACTGGGGAGATCAGCCCTGGCATGATCAAAGACTTAGGAGCCGAATGGGTAGTACTAGGGCACTCGGAGAGAAGGCACATCTTTGGGGAGTCCGATGAGTTGATTGGACAGAAAGTGGTCCATGCCCTAGCCGAGGGCCTTGGAGTGATCGCCTGCATTGGGGAGAAGCTAGATGATAGGCACCACCGAGAAGGTTGTTTTCGAGCAAACCAAGGCCATTGCAGATAATGTGAAGGACTGGAACAAAGTTGTCCTGGCCTATGAACCTGTATGGGCCATTGGTACTGGCAAGACTGCAACACCTCAATAGGCCCAGTAAGTACACGAGAAGCTTCTGGGATGGCTGCAATCCAATGTCTCTGATGCAGTGGCTCAAAGCACCCAAATCATTTATGGAGGTTCTGTGACTGAAGCAACCTGCAAAGAGCTGGCAAGCCAGCCTGATGTGGACGGCTTCCTTGTGGGTGGTGCTTCCCTTAAGCCTGAATTTGTGGACGTCATCAATGCCAAACATTAAACACCAGCATCTTCCCTACCTTCTGCTAGGCCAGGATTAGGTTACCCAGGAGCTTAGGAACTGCTCCTACCAGTCACATGCTTCTGATGTCATCTGCCCCATCTTGTTTGCTAATCCACATTGTACCCTCCTACACCTTTTACACCTCCCTATAAAGGTTGGGACCAGGCCAATCCTTTTACCACTTACAATGAATGAAATAATGTCACCTATTTCACCAAAGTGGCTTCCTGGCTGGGGGAGAGGAAGAAGCGGAACTGACTCTGTCCCTTCAGGCCCTCACAAGGTCAGGAGAGTAAAATCACCTTCCTTTTCCTTCTCAGTGTACACTTAGGCCAACGTCCTCTTGCTCTGAGAGGCCAGGGGTGTTCCCATCTCCCACAGTGCTGAAGCCCTAGTACTGTGTTTGTGAACAATCTTACATGTAAAGGAAATAAACACCTGCCCCCCCCCAAAAAAAAAGAAAAAAGAAAGGTTATTGATTTCCTAATCTCCTTTTAAAATTGTTTAAATTACAAAGTTGAGTTGACCTAAAAGAAAATCACTTGGTAAAATAATAAAGACTCATGTGTATGTGACAAAATATTAATATTTCAAATTAGGGAGATGGTTCATTGGATAAAGTACTACTGCATATGCATGAGATCTGAGTTCAGTTCCCAAGCACCCATAAAAATGCTAGGCATGGTGGCTTTTGTGTAAGTCACAGTGTGGGTAAGCAAAAACAGGGTGATCTTGAGGACTCACTGGCCAGCTTATCTAATTGAAATGGCAAGTTGCAAGTTCAGTGGGAGACACAGGCTCAGAAGAAATAACATGAAGGTGATAATAGAAGAGACTCAATTTTGGCCTCTGGCCTATACACATGCCTACATGGGTGAGCATGCACATACACTCATGCTTGTAGTAATAAAAGACACACACACACACACACACACACACACACACATGCATGCACGAACACATAGGCATGCATGAACACACATGCATGCATGTGCACATGCACACACACACACACACACACACACACACACACCTAGAAATAATTTCTTAACTTGATAAATCTTCTTCGATGGCTGTTACTTAAATTCTACAACTTACAGCTGATCTCATACTAAAGTCAACAACAGCCTGCAGCACATTAACTACAAGCCCAAAGTTCTAGAACTAACTTGCAAAAATGTGTGAGCATCTCACAGGTAACATTCAACTTGACAATTTCAAACCAGAAATAAAAAGGGGGCTTAGGAAAAGCTAAGGTCCCTTAATCAACTACCAATTACAAATGCCACTGAGTAGACATAAAACTGATTATAGAAGAGATTTTTGTGCTGTTTGACAAAGCACAACCTAATTTGCCACAGTACAAAACTATTATATTTACGTATTTATGCATGTGTATGCCTGAATGCATGTGTGAAGGAGCCTTCAAAAGTCAGAAGAGATCTTTGGAACTGTTGGAACTTATGTTACAGGCAGCTGTGAGAGCTGGGAACAGAAAGAACGCCGGTCCTTTTTAAGAGCAGAAAGGGCTCTTAGCCATTGAGTTTTCTCTCCAGCCCCCAGAATAACACTATTTCAAAATAAAAGTAAAAATTTCAAAATCAGTAATACAAATGGATCCATTCTTCCCTACTTAGTCTGCAGGCCTCTGGAAGCATGCCGACATTGGGAAAAGCATAACTTTCCTGTCTTTGTGGGAGACAGTGGTGAAATTTTTCATTATTTTAAATCATATTCACTTTACCTGATTCTCTTCTTTCTCCTTCACCTAGTGTTTTTAACCATTGAGAAATGGCTGAAAGCCAATACATATTAGCATTAATTACTGTGAAATGGCTAGAAACCAGGAAAGTCAGAGGAAGCCTTGAGGCTGAAACAAAAAAAGGTGAAACGCATTTATGAGTGCCATGCAATCACTCACCCTCTACCCTCTTACAGTCTCCAGAATCCACAATGACTCAGACCAAGGATATCTAGTATCAGTCACAAGGCTGATCTCCAGGACTGTGGAATCCTTCTTCCTCTCTAACAGATGCCATACTAATGTTGAAATGCTCTCTAACTATACAGTTGTTTGCTTCATATGGATGCCACTATTCAACCCAGTAGCCCCTACAACTACACTCTCAGCATGTAAATAAAGCATTATTGCCATAACATCTCCCATAATGATCCAGGCAGGCAGTAAATAGTGAGCTGATGAATTCACAGATGGCATGGAATTGAGAAGTGTTGAAATCACTTCACCTAAGGCAAGAAGAATTATGCAGAAAAAAGTAGTGTGGGCAAAATAAGAGCAAAACATTTTGAACTTTGTGGTAGAAAGAAAAGACCTGTGTGTGTGTGTGTGTGTGTGTGTGTGTGTGTGTATGAACATGTGTGCACACATGCATATACACATGCACAGAACAGAAAGTCATGAGTGTGTATATGGAAGCCAGAGGGCAATTTTCTGGAGACAGTTTTCATCATATGGGTACCAGTGATCAAATGTGCCAGGCTTGGTGACAGGCATCTCTACTTACTGAGCCATCTTGCTGAACCCAAAATGACACTTTCCAAGTGCCAAAACATGCTGTCTAACAATAGAAGCTACAAAGCAGAATAATCTGTAATGCCTTAAAAAAAACTAACATACCAACAATATTTGAAGAGAGACTGTCATTCCCCTAAACATGGTGCATGTCATAAATGGGGGAGGGCTACCATGGGTCATCTGAGAGTGTCAACAAGAAGTTCAGGTTTGTATGCTTGTAATGTTGGAATGATACAAAGTTCCATGTGCGCTTATTGCAAGTGAACTGGCCCTTCATAGGCAGACAGTGAGAGATACCTATGGTGTATGTGTGCACACAGGAGAATTTGTGAAAGTTGAGCAGGAAAAAAGAAATTTCATGGGCTATCAAATTCAAAGAAACTGTTGAATAGACAATTGAAAATCAGCACTCAGTTTTCTAAACAAGGTGGTGCTAAAGTAACTTTTCCCCCAAAGACAATCAGTATTTTCATTCCTGGATTTAGGAGGGTGAGAAAGGAGGGTTGGTGTGAATTGCAGGCCAGCCTGGCCTATGGAGTGAGGCTTTGTTTCAAAACAAAGCAAAACAAAAAGACTGGAAGCTAAGGAAATCTATTTGACCCTTGCAAAGTCTCCAGTAGGCTTTGTGGGGTGGGGCACACCCACAGGTGTCCTGTCTGATCCCTCCAGCAGAGGCCAGTGGAGCTGCCCCTCTCCCACTGGCCAGTGCTTATTGGTCTAGTAACTAGACAGTTCCTTTCTTTCAGGATTTATTTTAGAATCAACTCCTCCATACTAATAAAAGCAGGAAACTCACTCATTACAAATACAGTAACCTAAAGTCATACAATAACTTGAATAACTCAGGAATAAGTTCTTCCGGCTTAGTCCCTACAGCAGAAATAAAAGTGGCTGGGCATCCCGCCCCCCAGGACAACCTTACACAGCACCCAAGAGAAAAACTTTGGAAGGACTGATGGTGTAAACTACCCTGGCCACCTAAGGGATGTGACATAATGTCTCTTCTTCTCTTTGGAAGACTGAGACAGCTATTCCCCCGAAGACTTTCCTGAATATTATGGTAGTCTTAACAAGCATGGTCCCTGTAGACACATATATTTGCGTGCTTAGTCCTCAGTTGGTGAACTGTTTAGGAAGGACTAGGAGCTGTGGCCTCAGAGAAGGTGTGTCATTGGAGAAAAGCCCATGCTAAGGAAGCCCAGTCTCCCACTCCCACCTCCGAAATTCTGATTCTCTCTCTCTCAGAATGTAAAAGTCTCAGCTACCGCCCCAGAATCTTTCCTACCTGTTTCCCTGCCATGATGATCATAGACTGGTCCTCCAAAACTGCAAACAAGCTCCCAGTTAAATGCTTTCTTTTATGAGCTGCCTTGGTTATGATGTCGCTTCACAGCGATAGAACAGTGACAAGTGGTGATGGCATTCTTTTGGGTCATACCTTCAGTCTGGCACCAGTTTTTCTGAGCAAACTTCCCACAGATCACACCTAAAGGGACAAATCCTCCTCTGAAAGTGAGATTTGAGGGAATCTAGTCTAAACTGTGAGTTCATGCTTGCATGTATCTGTTCCCTTCCATTCAAAGGTGAGATGAGAATTGTATGAACAACCTCTGTAAGGAAAGTTGTAGCCACCCCTGCTTAGGGGTGTGCCTGACCACGACTGCCAGGGCATGGTCAGTGTGATGTAGAGTGAGAAGCATTCTGGTGGTGTTGCAGTTTCACTTTCGGTTTGACTTTTGGCTTGCTGTACAGACTGCTGCCACACCGGCTGGCTAGGTCACTCTGTAAGTAAGGCTATTCCCTATTAAAATCCTTGTATTTCTACCTGACTCCGTATTGGTAATTTTCCACTTTATCTGGTTGTCAGGAGTGGGATATTGGAAACCTAGGCTCCATTTGGGACAGTCTTCGAGCTCCACCGGGCTGGCGGCCTAGGCCGGGAAAGCACCCTCTCTCCACAGGTGCTCCAGGTCGCAGCTGACCCACAGCTGCTTGGAGACTCACACAGACCTCCTACGGTTTTACCACCATGCGCTCGGGACCAGATTCGACTGTGGCCTACCCATGCCCAGAGGCCTCCAGCCCTTGAACCAAGTAGGCCTCTGGAGTAGGTCTCAGCTTTCAGCAGGGTCTGTACAGCGGCCTTAAAGACTTGCCTCATTCAGTGGTTAGGGCCGCAAGGCTGTATACTCTCTAAGATTAGCACAGCTGCTTTTGTGACCTCTCTCCACCGATGACCCACCACTGCCAAATGCTGCACTGAGTAGCTGAATGCCTCCGCCACCTTCTGGTCAAAGATAGTTACTGCATCTGGAGTAGAAATCAGGTAAAATGGCAGAATATTTATCATTTGCTAAAATTGGTAATATTTTTGCTTACTACCTGAATTCAATGTTTGAGGAGGATGCTAATTTGCCAATTACTGGCCTATAGGCCATAATGGCAGTTAGCTTGCTGGTACAAATAATATGACTAGCCAGAGGACTCAGGAATAGGGACAAGGATAACCTCACCACCTACTTACAGGAAATAACAGCTTTATGCAATGAGGTTTTGGAGAACAGATTAGATTAGACCACAATTGTACAGCAAGTGGAACAGAAATTGGATGATAAGCTTGGCTCTGTGTCCAATACGCTAAAGACAGAGCTGTCTGTTACTCAAGATGAGATGCAGTGTATTTATGATAAGATAAACACAGAGAGATCCTCCATGTCTGAGGCCTTAGAGGCTAGGCTGTCAGAAGACTGTGATGAGCTAAAGAATATCTGCAGCCAGCTAGAAACTCAGATAGGCACTGTTACCCAGAAACTAGATGCAAAGGTGCAAAATAGCGAGGATAGGGTTGAAGATTTGGACAATACCATTCAATTAATTATTGAAGCATCTAAGGTAGCAAATCATAAATTTGAGTATAGATTTGAATGTTTGGAAGATAATTTACAGTACAGAGCTGACAGATTACATAGGTCCATACGGTCAATTGTTGAGGACTCAAAATCAGCAAATCATGACCTCGAATCTAGACTCCAATACCTAGAAGGCAGTTTCCATACCATCCAGATGCTGCCTAAGGATGTTCGTATTAAAGACCTAGGAAAACGTGTAGAGGAGCAGTTAGAGCAATTTACAGATTCACTAACATGCTTGGAATCTTTTATGATTAAGGAGATTGAAATTTTTCATAAGGATATCATTACTAGGCTTAAAGATCATTGGGCTGCCTCAAAGGCAGAATCACTTCAATCCAAGGCACCTACTCCACCCAGGTATCATGACTATTCTTCTTGTATACCATTAGTGGACCCAGCTACCATGGTAGAAAAGCCAGCTTCTAAAAAACACCCTCATGGACAGATAGCTTATGAATGGCAACCTATACAGCTGAAGGATCTTAAGAATATTAAAGAATCAGTTGTCTCATATGGTCTCCATAGCCCATATGTAAAACAGCTATTACATTCATGGGCAACCTTTAACAGGGTGACACCCACAGATAGGGAACAATTGGTAGCAGCTGTACTTGAGAATTCATGCCAAATCCAGTAGAGGGCATTGTTCAGGGAAAAAGAGAAGCTCCTTGAGCATTAAGGCATAAAGAAAGATTTTTAAGGCCCCCTAGATAAGATTCTTGGTGAGGGTATTTATGCTAACCCACAGGTTCAGGCTGAGTATGACAACCATATACTGTCCCTATGCAGGAAAGCAGCATTAAATGCCTGGGATAAGGTTTGTGAGCCAGGAGAACACCTAGAAGCTTATACCAGAATAGAACAGGGACCTACAGAACAGTTCCAGGACGTTTTACAAAAGTTAACTAGGGCAGGAGAATTACAGGTAACAGACCTGGAAACAAGACAATCAATTATATATGCAATAGCTTATGAAAATGCAAATCTAATATGCAAAAGAATACTTTTGCCTTTAAAGATCAGATCAGCTCTGCTAGAAGAATGGGTTTTGCATGCAGCCAACATTGACTATAACATGCAAGATACTGGAGCTTGGGTAGGAGAAGCCATCTCAAGAGGTTTATAAAGGCAACAGGAAATTAAAAGTTCTAGAGGTGAGGACGCAAGGGCTTGGGAAGGAGAAGCACCTTACAGAGGTCAACATAGGTACCAAGAGGCTAGAGGTTACTACTACTATGAACCAGAACCTTGGGTAGGAAGAACCTTCCCCAGGAGACCATGAAGGCGCCAGGAACCTAGATGTTTTCAGCTTTGGTAGAATGGGACATATCAAGAGAAATTGTAGACAAACGAATTCCAACAATGCCTCATACAGAAGGCCATTGCCTTCTGGATTGTGTAGAAGATGTGGCAAGGGCAGGCACAGGACCAATGAATGTAGATTGACCAGGGACATGCAAGGAAACCTGTTAAGGTCAGGAAACCCCAAGGGGGAGCCTCAAGAAGGCCCCCACATCGAGAAAGGTCCAGTCATTCCCAGTAGCAGTGGGAGACAATATCTCACACAACGAATAGATATTTCTTTGCCTATTGTGAAAAATGATACTGCTCTAGATGGTAGTTTGAATAGTGACGAAGAATCAAATGTGACTGACATAATGAGAAACGCATATTTTGGCAATCTTCTATTAATGATAAAATGGCCTCAGTTGAAAGTGAAAATTAATAATAAAGTTATTAGTGACTGAGTAGACACTGGGGTGGATGTAACTATTATTACTCAAAAGTCTTGGCCTCAGAAATGGCCTCTTAGAGAGGCAAATATACAATTTTTAAGAATTGAAACTCTATCTAGAGTTCAACAGAGTGTTAACTTGGTGGTCCACATTGAACCAGAAGGACAGAAAGGGATACTGGAACCATACGTGGCAGATATAGTTATAAATCTCTGGGGTCGTGATCTCTTACTGCAATGGAATACTCAGATTAATATTCCTCCAATGTTGGATACAAATTATGTACAATCTTTAGATAGTAGAAAAGATCTGGTAAGATGCTATGGAAAACGGTTACCAACCATCCATGCTGTACAGAAACTAGGTACAAATGATGGACCTTCAGAGGAGCCAAAGCCCTGCCATTGAAGTGGCTTACAGATGAACCAGTTAGGGTAGGACAATGGCCTATGACCTCTGAGAAGCTAGAGGCTTTAGAACAGCTGGATGCTGGACATATACAGGAATCTACCAGTCCTTGGAATTCTCCTGTATTTGTTATCAAAAAGAAGTGAGGAAAGTGGAGAATGCTGACAGACCTGAGAGCCATAAATAAGGTAATTCAACCAATGGGCTCTCTGCAACCTGGAATGCCATTGCCTTCCTTAATACCTAAAGGATGGCCTATAATAATCATTGATCTAAAAGACTGTTTTTTTCACAATACCATTACAGGAAAACAATAGAGAAAAATTGCATTTACTGTACCAATTCTTAATAATTCACAACCAGTTAGGAGATACCAGCCACAGGAATGCTAAATAGTCCTAATTTGTATCAGCACTTTGTACAGCAACCGTTGGAAATAATTTGTAAGAAATTTTCACAATCACTTGTTACTATTACATGGATGACATTCTTTTATCAGATTCTAATAAGGAAACTTTTGAATGTATGTTTGAAATGGTGAAGGAAGTTCTGCCTCGTTGGGGGTTACTGATTGCCCCAGAAAAGATACAAAGAGGAGATTCTATTAACTATTTAGGTTACAAAATAGACTTACAAAGAATCAGACTTCAAATGGTACAAATTAGAAGGGATCATTATCAAATTCTTAATTCTCTTCAGAAGTTATTAGGGGAAATTTCTCAATTACAGATGATTATTGGTGTAGAAGGACATGACTTAAAGCATTTAAAAATGGCTCTTAAAGGTAATAAGGACTTAAACAGTCCTAGAATATTATCTGCTGAGGCAGAAAAAGAGTTACAATGGGTAGAAAACAGAATATTGAATGCACATGTAGATCGGATAAACCTTAATTTAAACTGTATTCTGGTTATCTTGCCATCCAGAGAATATCCTTCTGGAATTCTGATGCAGAGGGAAGATACCATATTGGAGTGGATATTTCTGCCACATAAACAGAATAAAAAGTTAAAGACATATATAGAAAAGATTTCTGATTTGATTTTAAAGGGAAAATTAAGACTTCATCAACTGACTGGAAAAGATCCAGCAAAAATTATAGTACCTTTAACTAATAAAGAAATTTCCTCCTTGTGGAAGGATAATGTATACTGGCAAATAGCTCTTACTGACGTTTTGGGAACAATTAGCAACAACTATCCCCAAACTGACAGAATTAAATTCATAAAAAATACAGTCTGGATTCTTCCATTGTAAGGCAAACTCCCATTTTTGGAGTTCTTACCTTCTATACTTATGCCAACAAATCAGGTAAGGCAGGTTATAAAGCAGGTGAGGTAAATAAAGTAGTTCAAAGTCCGTATACATCTGTACAGAAGGCAGAATTATATGCAATTCTCATGGTGCTTATGGATTTTACAGAACCTCTTAATATAGTCACTGATTCTCAATATGCAGAGAGAGTCGTATTACGCATTGAGACTGCAGAATTTGTTTCTGATAATACAGAATTAACTTCTCTGTTTTTACAATTACAGGAAATAATCAGAAACAGAAGTAATCTGATACATTACACATATCAGATCCCATACGGGTCTGCCAGGCTCACACAAGGCAATGATGAGATTGATCATTTATTAATTGGAAGTGTGCTAGAAGCCTCAGAATTTCATAAGAAACATCATGTAGCAAAGGTTTGAAAAAGGCCTTCTCCATCACTTGGCAACAAGCCAAGGAGATAGTGAGAAACTGTCCTACTTGCTCCTTTTATAATCAAACTCCATTACCAGCAGGTTGTAATCTTAAGGGCATTCAGAGAAATGAGGTTTGGCAGATGATGTCTTTCACTTTGCAGAATTTGGAAATTTGAAATATGCGCATCATACTATAGACACATTCTCAGGTTTCCAATGGGCTACTGCTCTTAACTCTGAAAAAGCTGATTCTGTTATTACATACCTGCTAGAGGTGATGGCAGTTATAGGTATACCTGCACAAATAAAACTGACAATGCTCCAGCATATGTCTCCACAAAATTGGAACAGTTTTTCAAATATTATAACATAAAGCATGTCACCAGTGTACCACACAATCCTACGGGACAAGCAGTGGTTGGGAGATCTAATAGAACACTAAAGGAGATGCTCAACAAATAAACTTGGAAGTCTAAACCCCCCAAACATAGGTTGCATAATGCTTTATTAACACTAAACTTTCTTAATGCCAATGAGAAAGGACAAACAGCTGCAGAAAGACAATGGACTACAGAAAAAACTGCTGAATTCAATCAGCCAGTATACTTCAAAGATGTACTAACCTCTGTATGGAAACCAGGACATGTGTTATGATGGAGTAGGGGTTTTGCATTGGTTTCCACAGGAGAAGAAAAACTTTGGATACCATCAAAGTTGATCAAGATTCGAGTTGAAAAAGATAAACCTCTCGACAAGGACCAATGACAGGTATTCTACTAAGGTGTATCTCATAAACTAAATAGAAACCTCCTAAAGGAAAGGGAAGTGTTTTGCTTTTATCTTCACAGGAAAACTCATCTCCAGAAGGCAAAGGACACTGCATGGGTAGATACTTAAGAAGAAAAGGTAGCTATAACCATCAAACAAAAGGAACGTGCCATATGGTAAACTTTACAGCTGTCTCTCAGAGAACTCTATTTCTCTTTATTTCCTAGTCCCTATTCAATTAAACCAATGCTGGATTTAGAGGTGGATTTGGCTTTCCTCCTCTAAAATCCAAGCACGTTGTTTAACTAAACTTTAGAGTTTCTGTATTGTATCAAGAAGCCAATTGATGTAATACAGAATTAGAGAAGAATTTGGGGACTGTCTTTGTCTTTTCTTGGCTGTTTCTTTTAAAGTGTATACCTTCTCATAATTGTTATTCTCCCATGGTTGCCTTTTCCAGTAAGCAAACATTTCTCTGCTAACTGTTTGTTTGAGTCCCACACAGCCAATGAAGACCTGCCTGAGAGCAATCCCTGGACACCCCAGAAAGAAAATGGGCCACACTTCCTCGACTGCACTGGATCCAACTTGCTCCATTTCAAGTGACACTCCCAACAGAGCTTCGGGTACTGACTTCAATCAAGTTGAGGATTTCAATCGAGATCTTCAATTTAAGTGAATCCCATCTAACACGGACTGGATACAATCCATTCAAGACTTTCACTACACTAACATTTTCTTCCTATAGGACCCCACAAGGCTATTGTCATCCCATTTCAGCAGGAAGTAACTTGGAGGATGCTACGCCCCCTTTCCCCATTGTTGTCATTTAGGATAGTGTATATACCTATTTAGGGATAGCTTCCTATTGTTTATAGTTGGGATTGGAAGGAGGTGTTCAGGCTTGGACACCTCTTTCAGATGACTTTAGGGTTTAGTTAAAATAGATAGTTAGCATGTGACATAAGCAGATTATTGTATTTTCTTATATTTCACCTTTATGATTGTTAATTTTGGATACTTTACACTGTTAAGTTTTAGTCTGCTTTTAGACTAAAAGGGGAATTGTAGGGGAAGTTGTAGCCATTCCTGCTTAGGGGTGTGCCTGACCACGACTTCGAGGGCATGGTCAGTGTGACATAGAGTGAGAGACGTTCAGGTGGCATTGCAGTTTCACTTTCGGTTTCACTTTTGGCTTGCTGTACAGACTGCTGCCATGCTGGCTGACTAGGTTGCTCTGTAAGTAAGGCTTTTCCCTATTAAAATCCCTTGTATTTCTATCTGACTCCATATTGGTAATTTCCCACTTTAAACCTCTACACAGATCATTGGCTGTATTCTTTCACATGTGATGAGTCATAACCGAGCCATACCCCCAATTTTCTGTGCCAGTCACTAAACTGTTCAAGCCCCATGACAATTTCATGAGAAATAATATTATCTCCATGTTTTAGACCAAAATATTAAGTGACTTGTTCAAGTTCACAGAGCTAATAATGGGTGGGCACAAAGTTCAAACCCAGAGTGTATGCCTGTAGCCTTCAGGCCAGATCATGTCCATCATTTGATAAATTACAGCACCTCTGGTTGGCCTGAACATAGAAAATAGAAACTATTTAACTTACTACAAGATCTTTAACATTTCAAAATCTAAAAAATTATTAATTTTAATTTAGAAACTCAGTAATTTTAATTTTCTTACAATATGACACCATAATAAAGCTAGAACCTAAAATTCTAAATAATTACATACCTGAAGTATGATTTTTTCTTTCATTAAATAACCTTAATTTTCCATTTTTATTTTTGACATATATATCTGCTTCCTAATGTATTCAAATTAAATGAGAATGATATTCAACCTTGATTTTTAAATTATCACTGAACATATAAATACTAAACTTAATTGCAAAACAAAATAAAACAAAAACAACCAAAGACACTGTGATCATATATTGTATGGAAATACCTGACATTCTGAATCAGACAATTTCATTTCAATAAGCATCATAATGACATTGCCTAGGCTCAAATGTATCTTGGAGAAGCTATATATTTTATTCTTCAGTGACATCTCACAGGGGAAGAGAAGCTTTTCCTTTCAAATGCACTGGTAACCAAGCTTTGAAGTCATGGATCCATGAGCATCACAACCATCCAGTCATATAACAGACATAGAACTATCATTATTCCATGTAATCATGGAAGACCCTGACAGTCTCATGATTCAAGTATGTCTTAGGTATACATGGCATGTCATAATGTCAGGTAAGTAATAACTGATCCAACTCACACATCAAAAGTCACAGAGCAAATGATGTAGCGTACATGCAGCCATTTTGACTCCTCCATTCATTCTGATGACAAACTGAACATTATTTAAAAGAACATTTCTGATAGAATTGAGAACCAAAGGTGCCCACAAGTGACTCATTTCCAGGAACAGAACTTCATAATTCAATGTCACTCTACCTAAGGACGTCTGCCACTGCACAAACTGTCTCCTGAACATTATTTCAGTTAAAATGTGTGGAGAGGAAAGCACACACATCATTGATTTCTCAATCGAAAAAGCATGCTATCACTTCTTTTGCCTTCTGGGCCATGCATAAATGACAGCATATATCAGAACCTGCTCCTCAATGGCAATGAAGGCAAGTTAGAGGCTTTTGCTAGAAATAGCAAAGAAACCTGAAAATTAAACCAGTCAGTTGGGGAGCTTATAAAAAGAAAAACCTCTTTGTTTCTCAGATAAGTGTACAAAAATAGCTGACTGGTGTCTCATCTGGGGGGAACAATGAGCTCTTACATGCCACATTTCCTCTGCCTTCTCTGTGGACTCAGCCTACTATTAATAGCACCTGGAAATCTACTCGTTGGCTACTATTTAATTGCTCTGAACTGTCATTTAGATGTTCCAAGTTCAAGTGAGAAAGAATATTTTCCCTTTAGATTCCACAGGAAGTAGTGCTGGTTGCTGCCTTCTGAATTCCTTTGCTTTCAACAGGAGTGTGGTGGTGGTCCACCTTCCTCTTCATTGTCTTATTACAGTGTGATCTCCCAGCTTCTTCTACCCTCCTTTCTCCTTTCCCGAACCTTTTTGAACTGACCGTCATCCAGATTCTAGGCATGTTTATTGATAGAAGCCTTGCTCATATTGTTTTATTATTCTTTTTTTTCTATTTTTAATTATATTTTTTAGATTTTTTATTTTTATAATTGTAATTAGAACAATTTTAAATTAGAAACAAGCTTCTTTTACATGTCAGTCCCAGTTCCCTCTCCCTCCTCTCTTCCCCTGCTCCCCAATCCCAAACCCTTTCTGCTCCCCAGGGAGGGTGAGGCATTCCATGGGGGATCTTCAAGGACTATCATATCATTTGGAGCATGACCTAGACCCTCCCCTGTGTGTCTAGGATGAGAGAGTAACCCTCCATGTGGAATGGGCTCCCAAAATCCATTCGTATACTAGAGATAAATACTATTCTACTACCAGAGGCCCCAAGATTGCTCAGACCTCCAAACTGACATCCTCATTCAGGGGGTATTGAAAAGTCCTATGCTGGTTTCTAAGCTATCAGTCTGGGGTCCATGAGCAACCCTTTGTTCATATCAGCTGTTTCTGTGAGTTCTCCAGCCTGGTCTTGACCCCCTTGCTCATCACTCCACCCTCTTTGCAACTGGATTCCAGAGTTTAGCTCAGTGTTTAGCTGTGGGTGTCTGCTTCTGCTTCTATCAGCTACTGGATGAAGGCTCTAGGTTGGCATATAAGGTAGTCATCAATCTCATTATCAGAGAAGAGTATTCAAGGTAGCCTGTCAACTATTGCTTAGTTAGTTGGGGTCAAACTTGTAGATATCTGGACATTTCCCTAATGCCAGAATTCTCTTTAAACCTATAATGGTTCCCTCTATTATGGTATCTCTTTTCTTGATCTCTTCTATTCTTCCCCTGGTTTGATCTTCTTGCTCTCTCATGTCCTCCTCTCCCCTCCTCTTCTTCTCTTCTCTTTCTTCTAAATCCCTCTCCCCTCATGCTCCCAATTAGCTTAGGAGATCTTGTCCCTTTCCCTTCTCTGGGGGACCATGCATGTCTTTCTTAAGGTCCTCCATGTTAACTAGCTTCTCTGGCAGTGTGGACTGTAGGCTGTCTAATCCTTTGCTCTATTTCTAAAATACATATATATGAGTGAGTACATACCATTTTTGTCTTTTTTTGACTAGGTTACCTCACTCAGGATAGTTTCTTCTAGTTCCATCCATTTGCCTGCAAATTTCAAGATTCCATTGATTTTTTAGTACTCCATTGTGTAAATGTACCACATTTACTCCATTAATGAATGGTGAAGGGCATCTAGATTGCTTCCGGTTTCTGGCTTTTACAAATAGTGGTGCTATGAACATAGTTGAACAGATGTCCTTGTTATATGAATGTGCATCTTTTGAACATATGCCTAAGAGTGGAATTGCTGGATCTTGTGGTAGAATGATTCCCATGTTAGTTCCTGAGGAACTAACATACTGATTTCCAAAATGGCTATACCAGTTGGCACTCCCACAAGCAGTGGAGGAGTGTTCCCCTTTCTCAACATCCTCTCCAGCATAAACTATCATTGGTGTTTTTGATTTTAGCTATTCTGACAGGAGTAAGATGATATCTCAAAGTTATTTTGATTTGCATTTCCCTGATGGTTAAGGATATTGAGCACTTTCTTATGTGTGTTTCAGCCATTTTAGATTCCTCCATTGAGAATTCTCTATTTAGTTCTGAACCCCACTGATGGGGGAAGTGCTTCTGTGTATGTGTTTGTCTTACTGGATGATAAATAAAGTACTGTTTGGCCAATGAGGCAGCAAGTTAGACAGTATTAGGAGTCAAAGAGGATTCTGGGAAATGTAGTAGAGAAATGGTGATCCAAGCAGGAAGTGACATAGCAGGGAGACTCATATTTAAGGAAAGAGAAGCAGGAAGTGGCCCCTTTCCCCCTTAGCTTACTCCATCAGTGCCATGTGATTCACCGGCAAGGGAGGACACCAAGGGAAGGTGTCTGATAAGATAAGTCTTATAAAATATATAGATTTATGATAATTAAGACTGAGATAACAGATGGCAAATCCTAGTCATTGGCCAAGCAGCATTTGTACCTAATATAAGTCTGTGTATTATTTTGTCCATCCACGTGGTGGACAGAACTCAGGTGGCTGGCAGTTGCCTGACATAAAGCGCACATGTGGCAGTAGGGCTAGATGGCTTTTGGCGGAAAGATTTATTGTAACACCCCACTTTTTAATTGGATCAGTTGGTGTTTCGGTGACTAGCTTCTTGAGTTCTTTGTATATTTTGGGTATCAGCTTTCTGTCAGATGTGGGATTGGTGAATATCTTTTCCCATTCTGTGGGCTGCTGTTTTGTTTTGTTAACTGTGTCCTTTGCCTTACAAAAGGTTCCCAGTTTCAGGAGGTTCCATTTATTGATTGTCGATCTCAGTGTCTGTGCTACTGGTATTATGTTCAGGAAGCAGTCTCCTATACCAATTCCTTCGAGAGTACCACCTCGTTTCTCTTCTAACGGGTTCAGTGTGGCTGGATTTATGGTGAAGTCTTTGATCCATTTGGACTTAACTTTTGTGCATGGTGATAGATATGGATCTATCTTCAATCTTCTACATGTCAGCATCCAGTCATGCCAGCACCATTTGTTGAAGATGCTTTCTTTTTTCCATTATATAATTTTAGCTTCTTTGTCAAAAATCAGGTGTGCGTAGGTGTGTGGGTTAATATCAGGGTTTTCAATCCAATTCCATTAGTCTACCTGTCTATTTTTGTGCCAATAAGAAGCTGTTTTCAGGATTGTAGCTCTATAATAGAGCTTGATGTCAGGGATGGTGATGCCTCTGGAAGTTCCTTTATTGTACAGGGTTGTTTTGGCTATCCTGTGTCTTTGGTTTTTCCATATATTGTTGAGTATTGTTCTTTCAAGGTCTGTGAAGAACTTTGTTGGGAATTTAATGGGGATTGCATTGAATCTGTAGATTGCTTTTGGCAAGATTGCCATTTTTACTATGTTGATCTTACCTATCCAAGAGCATGGGAGATCTTTCCATTTTCTGGTATCTTCTTTAATTTCTTTCTTTAAAGACTCAAAGTTCTGGCGATACAGATCTTTCACTTGTTTGGTTAGAGTTACCCCAAGGTATTTTAAGTTGTTTGTGGAAATTGTAAAGAGTGATGTTTCTCTCATTTCTTTCTCAACGCATGTATCATCTGCATATAGTAGGGCTACTGATTTTTTTGAGTTAATCTTGTATCCTGCCACTTTGCTGAAGGTGTTTATCAGCTGTAGGATTTCCCTGGTCACTTATGTAAACTATCATATCATCTACAGATAGTGAATGTCTGACTTGTTTTTCTATTGTATCCCCTTGATCTCCTTTTGTTGTCTTATTGTTCTAGCTAGAACTTCACATACAATGTTGAAGAAGTATGGAAACAGTAGACAGCCTTATGTTGTTACTGATTTTAGAGGAATCACCTTGAATTTCTGTCCATTTAGTTTGATGTTGGCTCTTGGTTTATTATATATTGCTTTTATTATGTTTAGGTATGTTTCTATTATTCCTGATCTCTCCAAGGCTTTTATCATGAAAGGGTGTTGGATTTTGTCAAAGGCTTTTACAGCATCTAGTGAGATGATCATGTGATTTTTCTTTCTCAGTTTGTTTGTATGGTAGATAACATTAATGGATTTTCCTATGTTGAACCATCCCTGCATCCCTGGTACAAAGCCTACTTGATCATGGTGTTTGATTTTTCTGATGTGTTCTTTGAATTTCTGGTAGAATTCTGCACTGACACCACCTAGCTCTGGGCTTTTTTTGGTTGGAAGACTTCTGATGACCTCTTCTAGTTCATTAGGTGTTATAGGTATATTTAAACTGCTTATCTATTCTTGATTTAATTTTGGTAAGTGATATCTAACCAGAAAATTGTCCATTTCCTTTAGATTTTCCAATTTTGAGGAGTACAGGTTTTCAAAGTATGACCTGGTGATTCTCTAGATTTCCTCAGTGTCTGTTGTTATGTCCCCCTTTTCATTTTTGATTTTGTTAATTTGCATGTTCATTCTCTGGAGTTTGGTAAGTTTAGATAAAGATTTTGTCTATCTTGTTGATTTTCTCCAACTTTCGTTACATTGTTTCTTTGTATTGTTTTCCTAGTTTCTACTTTATTGATTTCAGCCCTCAAATTGGTTATTTCCTGGCCTCTACTCCTCCAGGGTGAGTTTGCTTTTTTTGTTGTTGTTCTACAGCTTTCAGCTCTGCTGTCAATTCCCTAGTGTGACTATTCTCCGGTTTCTTCATGTGGGCACATAGTGCTATGAAATTTCCTCTTAGTACTGCTTTCAATGTGTATCATAAGTTTGGGTATGTTGTGTCTTCATTCTCATTGAATTCTAGGAAGTCTTTAATTTCATTTTTTATTTATTCCTTGGACCCAGGAATGGTGCAGTTGTACATTATTTAATTTCCATGAGTTTGTAGGTCTTCTGCAATTTGTGTTGTTGTTGAATTCTAACTTTAAAGCATGGTGGTCTGATGGGACACAGGGTTTTTTTTTTTCCAATTTTTTGTACCTGTTGAGGTTTGCTATGTTGTCAAGTATATGGTCAATTTTAGAGATGGTTCCATGAGGGGCTGAGAAGAATGTATATTCTTTTGTGTTTGGATGGAATGTTCTATAGATGTCTGTTAAACCCAGTTGGGTTATAACTTCTATTAGCTCCTTTGTTTCTATGTTAAGTTTCTGTCTGGTGGTCTTGTTTATTGGTGAGAGTGGGATGTTGCAGTCTCCCACTACAAGTATGTGAGGTTTTATATGTGATTTGAGTTTTAGTAATGTTTCTTTTACAAATGTGGGTGCCTTGTATTTGGGACATAGATATTCATAATTGAGACTTGATGGATTTCTCCTTTGATGAATATGAAATGACCTCCTTCATCTTTTTTGATTGATTTTAGTTTAAAGTCTAATTTGTTAAATATTAGGATTGCTACTCCTGCTTTTTTTCTTGGTTCCATTTGATTGGACAATCTTTTCCCAACCCTTAACTCTGAGGTACCGTCTGTCTTTGAAGTTGAGGTGTGTTTCTTGTATGCAGCAGAAGGATGGATTCTGTCTTTGTACCCATTTTGTTAGCCTAAGACCATTAATATTGAGGGATATTAATGACCATTGATTATTCATTCTTTTTTATTTTGGATTGGTGGTGGTGAAATTGTGTGTGGATTTCCTCCCCTTTTTTCTTTTGGCTGTTGGTAAACTGAGATTATCTATTGCCTCTGTTTTTCTGGTTGTAGTTAACTTTCTTGGATTGGACTTTTCCTTCCAGAACTTTCTGTAGGGCTGGATTAGTGGATATGTATTGTTTAAATTTGGCTTTGTCATGGAATATCTTTTTTTCTCCATCTATAGTGATTGAAAGCTTTGCTGGGTATAGTAGTCTGGGCGGGCATCTGTGGTCTCTTAGTGTTGTTAGAATATCTATCCAAGACCTTCTGGCTTTCACAGTTTCCATGGAGAAGTCAGGTGTATTTGGGATAGGTTTGCCTTCATATGCTACTTGACCTTTTTCTTTAGCTGCTCTTAATATTCTTTCTTTATTCTGTATGTTTGGTGTTTTGATTATTATGTGGCAAGGGGACTTTTTGTGGTCAATTCAATTTGGTGTTCTGTAAATTTCTTTTACTTTCATTGTCATGTCTTTCTTTTGGTTGGCTAAGTTTTCTTCTATGATTTTGTTGAATATGTTTTCTGCACCTTTGAGGTGAGTTTCTTCACCTTCTTCTATACCTATTATTTTTAGGTTTGGTCTTTTCACAGTGCCCCATATTTCCTGGATATTTTGTGTTAGCAATTTGTTGGACTTAAGATTTTCTTTGGTGGATGCACTATTTCTCCTAGTGTATCTTCAATGCCTGAGATTCTCTCTTCCATCTCTTGTATTGTGTTAGTTATGCTTGCATCTGTAGTTCCTGATTGTTTACCCAGCTTTTATTTTCAGCATTCCCTCAGTTTTTGTTTTCTTTATTGTCTCTATTTCAGTTTTCATGTCTTGAACTGTTTGAATTGTTTCCTTCATCTGTTTGATTGCTTTTTCTTGGCTTTCTTTAAGAGAATTATTGATTTCTTGTATTTTGTGGTTTGTTTTGTCTTCCATTTCTTTAAGGGATTTTTTCATATCTTCTTTAGTGGCCTCTATCATTTTCATGATTTTTTTTTAAGATCCTTCTCTTCTGCTTCATGTGTGTTAGGTTGTTCATTTCTTGCTGGTGTAGAGTCCCTAGACACCAGTGTTGTCATACTTGTTTTTCTGTTGTTGAATGTGTTTTTATATTGTCTTCTTCCCATCGCTTCTTTCAGTGGGTGCAGTAGGAGTCTCGTCCTCTCCTGGTGGGTACAGGCCAAAGGTTCCCTTTCTGGTGGGTAAAAGCAAGTCCAATACTCTAATGGCTCTCCTCTCCCTCATCCAGTAGTCAGAGAAAGGGACTAAGACACTAGCTGGCAGTCTCCGGATTGTCTGGACCCCTCTGGGATAGGAGCCGAAGTGCTCAGTCTCCAGGCCTTGGGTGGCTCTGAGAAGGGCCCGGAAGGCAGGCCAGAAACAGGCCCAAGCTTACCTAGTTCCATGAGCAGAACAAGGGACTATGGTGCTGGCTGCCAGTCTCTGGCCCATTGGGATGGGATCCACTATGCTCAGTCTCCAGACCTCAGGTATCTCCTACTTATAATTATATTTTTAAAAACTCTTCCAATTTGTTTCTTAAATGTTCTGGCATATGAGAGTTGTTCTTGGGCATGGCCAATCTCTGTTTTTTATTATTCTGTGTGCTTTTTATATCACTTATCTTGATCCCATTCATTTCCCTGTCCCTTTACCTCTGTCCTCTGCCCATGCACCTCACCCCCAAAATAAAACAAAATTTAAGAGAAAAAAGGAAAATGGGTAATTAAAAATCTAATCATAAAAGCTGCAGCGTGACACAGTCACTCAGTAATCTTCTTTGTTCTTGTAGCTTTACTTGCAAGTGTCCATTGCAGAGTTGTAGGTCTGGTTTGAGGCCTCTGGTTTCTACTACACTATTGATGTTGGCCCTCAGTGGGGCTCCTCCTGTTGTTGCTCTGTGTCATAAAGATCCTTTGGGTCTGTGGCTCAGGTCCCTTCATGTGTTCCAGCAGATCATGGATGGGGTGGATGATGGAGCGGGCCAAGTCATATCCCTGGTTTTAGGCTTGGGCATCTGTAGGGTTGGTCAGCCTGCCAGTTCTCCCCTGTCCTCACCACCAGGGTGAGCTCTTCAGAATTGCCTTGTCTAATTCACCTCCTTCAGCAATGAGCGAGGGGTGGGGCCAGTTCTCCTGCTTTCACCCCTCAGGGTCCACTCTCCCACAGCTACACCATTAGAGCCAGCTCTACTGTGTTGTCCAGGTGTGGTACAGGGGCCACTCTTCAGAGTGCTGTAGCTGGTGATGAGTAGGGACGGCCTTCCTGATTTTATGACCCCGTGGCCAGCTAGCTCCTCCACCTGTCCCAGGCATTGATCTGTAGGAACAGAGAGGCATCTCTCCTCTGCCCATGCTACCACATGTCAGATGAGTAATGGGGACAGCTCCCCTTTGCTCATAAATAGCAGCAGTACTAGGTCACCCTCACCTCAACCACCTGGCAGCTCTGCTGTGCTGCATGGGGGACAGAGAGGACCCATTTCCTGAATGCTGCAGCTGGTAAAGGGGAGAGCCAGGTCTCTCGTTACTGTTTTTTTTTTTTTAATTATTCCATTTTTTCAAATGAAGTATCACTGCTATGTCATTTAAACACAAATTTAATTGATAAAAGCAGTCCTTTCCCTTTTATGCCATCTCTTCTTGTCTTGGGCAAGCATTGCTTTGAAGCAACACCAAAAAATATCTTGTAGGCTATCAGACTGGCAAAACTAACATGAAGAGAAGCTTTGTATGACACAGATGGTGTGTTTATTTATTGGGGCAAACTCCAGCTGGCAGTCCTGCAGCCACCACAGATGCTTTCTGCAATCCTATAAATTGGTCCTCTTCTTACTTCTCCATTCCTGCAGAAAACCTTGTTTTCTTTTTTTCTTAAGATTTTATTTACTTATTATGCATATAGTCTCCTGCCTGCATGCCAGCAGAGGGTACCAGATCTCATTCAAGGTGGTTGTGAGCCACCCCATGTGGTTGCTGGGAATTGAACTCAGGACCTCTGGAAGAGCAGTCAGTGCTCTTAACCTCTGAGCCATCTCTCAAGCCCTCTAATATTTTTCTTTCATAAAGTAGTTCCATTTCAAAATATTTGGATATCAAGGTGAGATTCAAACAAAAGAAAAATTAATTTGATGTCATTTTTGAGATAAGGACAAAAAGAATATTTTGTTCTCCAAGACAAATGACGAAAGAGCTATGAAAGTTTAAACAGCAAACTAAAACATATAATGAAATTTCAGGGCACTCATAGATGAAATTGGCAACTGCAGGGGAGAAGTGGTAGTTCAGGTGGTCTCCAAGACATGCCTGCCTGCCTGTGTCTACCTGTGCCTGTCTGCCTGCCTGCTGCTGCCTGCCTGTGTGTGCTTGTGTGTGCCTGTTCCTGTGCCTGCCTGCGCCTGCCAGCACCTGCCTGCTGCTGCCTGCCTGTGTGTGCCTGTGCCTGTCCGTGCCTGCCTTTCATGGAAACACACTGAGCCCATGCCTTGGATTCCACCAAAACAGAATTTGATTTATTTAATTAGTTTAAGGGGAAAATGAGAATGTAACACTTTATATCTTAATAAACTGGTGGGTTCAATCCCAGAAGACCCGATTATGCCTATTGTCATGTGGAAATTCTATTTAATTATGCACAATTGCATTTTTCTCTTCTCCTCAGCTCTTTTCTTTCTGTATTACCCCCAAACACGTAAAACAGAGGGGAATCACTGGTTTGTAAACATTTGTAACATCAAAGTTACATTCCAAAAAATTAATGATAAAAGCAAAAGAAAAGCTTGTTATGGGGCAGATGGTCTACTCTGGTGTAAGTAAAAAGCTGAAGGGCTACTAGATACTGATGTAGCCATTCCTTGTACCTATCTAGATGTAGGCCAGGGCGAAGTGAGGAGAAACAAAGGGAAGAAAATGAGAGCTGCCAAGAGGAGAGCATGTGCACAGGCTGATACAGACATGTGTTAGTATGAGCCAACTTTCTGGGCATCACACAAAATAGTTGATGCCATCTGCTAATCAATGAACACACTTGCAAATGTTCATAGAAATTATATTTCTCCTCTAGTAATGGACTATATCTGTACTCCTGCCCAAAGATGGAGGGCCTAGTGGAAGGACATACAACATGCTTACATTGACACTACCAAATAACAAATATTTGTTTCAACAAAAGAATTTAAAGGACTTATCAAACTGTGAACATTCAAGAAGTATTAAATATACGCTTCAAGCACTCAAAAATGCAAGACCAAATTATTACTCTTTCAAATACATACTTTTTGTTTTGTTTTGTTTTTCAAGGCAGGGTTTCCCTGTGGCTTTGGAGGCAGTTCTGGAACTAGCTCTTGTAGATCAGGCTGGTCTCGAACTCACAGAAATCCGCCTGCCTCTGCCTTCCTAGTACTGGGACTAAGTGGGTGAGCTACCACCACCCTGCCAATACATACTTCAAACATCTTGTACATAAGATACCATGGAAAGCACTTGTGCAGCCATCTCTACTCCTTTCATGTTTACAGGGGAGTGAGACAGACAAGGTAAGCAGACAACATTAAAAATATAGAAATCGTGTTATAGAAATTACAGGATGCAGAAATAAAAACAGAATATAGAAAATTTACTTACAGGATCATAGAAATTGTTATTATAGTAGTTCAAACCAAAAGCTAAAAAAATGGGAGAGACTATGATGCTGTGACAGCTTGTATTACACCTATGAAAGCTAAGCCAAATATAATCCCAGCATGGAGAGGGAAAACGTGCATGAAGCCCCACCCCTACATGAGGAGCTACTGACAGCTGATAGCTTCTGGGAGTGGGAGAGCTGATTCCCTTGAAGGGTACAGCCCCTGGTGGGTGCCTACGGGACAGTGGAAGGCCCTACACTCAGGAGCATATTGTACTAACCTGGGGAAATGAAAAGGACAGAAGTTGAGTAGGTAGGAAAACAAGGCAGAGTAGATCTCGGAAGAGCTGGGGAGTGGGGCTAATGCAATCAAAATATATTGCAAAAAAAATTGAAAAACTTAAAAAAAAGATGCTGATCTAGATTTTTTTCTTTTAGCAATAGGAAAGATTTAAACATAATTCAAAGAAGAGATGTGCCCAGTGGTACATCCAAAAGAACAAAAAAATCATTAATATTTAGGAAAGGCATGGCTTGCCTTATCCCATTACAGAGGACATATGTGCCCGGCAGGATTCTTACATTTACAAATGAGGTTCTAGAAATATGGCCAATATTAGAAATACAAATTCAATGTGTGAATCAATCTGAGAGAAAACACAAGAAATTGAGAAGAACCCACAAAATAAGATGGCAAGGTTTGGGTCAAATCTTAGAAGCCTTCACTGAGCCAAAGGAAGCAGGGAAAGTGAGCTAATTATTGTGTGGCTAAGAGACAAATGCAAAGCTAAGTTTTAGAGAGGGTGTAGCAGACAGGACTCCCAGCTCAGGGCTCTGATGGGCTTCAAGTGAATGGAAGCCAAGAAGCCCAGGAAATTTAGAGGATACCAGGAACTGGCCACTGACAGGACAGGCAATTTTTCCTGACAGGAGCAAAGAGAAAGATTTTCAAAGCTGTAATTAGGCCACAGCACAGAGATCCTTGAATCTCACTGGGAGTCTAGGTTTTGTCTTATTGGCTGAATGTAGGCTTGAAAGTATTTGAAGTGACTTGGCAGAATCTGAGTGAATCACTTACCTAGAACACTGATGAGTCACACTCCAGATGGGGGTGCCATTTGATTAGTTTTTAACTAAAATCTTGGATAGTGATCTGCAGTCACTCCACTAAGCTAGACCTCAAAGCATTTGCAGGTACTACTGCCATTTCTTTCTCCACATCTTAACTCTGTAGCATTGATGAGACATAAAATTGGGCAGGGTTACAAAGGGTCAGGGAGTTGACTGGTGGCACTTCAGAAAGTCTGTGAGGATGGTCTTGAAAGCCTGTCTGTCTTCAGACTGGAGCTGAATGAGACAGCACCTGGGAAATCTTCCTTCCCCAGCACGAAAGGCTAGAGACATGACCTCAGATACCGTTCTCCCTCTCTCTCCCAATACATTCGCCCATCTCTGTTCACCACCTAACTAGTCATTATACCCCACTAAAAAAGGGAAAGGAGCAAGATCTCCAGATCTGAGTCATATGCTCTAACCCTACCGATAGCAGAGGAATTCTCATGGCTTGTGATTTGCAATCACAACAGTGTATAGAGAGGTAGAGCTCCGTTTAAAATGTAGTGTACCCTTATGCAGAACTGTCCATGTGACTAGCACTGTTTAACATGAGTGAGTATGTGCATATGTATGCATAGCGTCTAACTCCCTTGATTGTCCAATACAGTATATCTTACTATGGAGCCCATTTCACAGATGGAAAAAGGAAACTAGAGCTTGCCCAAGTTCTGTAAGCTTCAGGGCTGGGAAGAAGCTAGGCATCTCTACCTGAGTTCACTGCTTCTAGCTACTGAACTGTATTGTGCCTGTATTCACAACCTGTTTTTGTTCTTTATGAAGTTTGTGAAGTCACTGTTACATTGCTGTGAAGAGACATCATGTCCAAGACAACTCTTATAAAAGAAAGCATTTAATTTAGGGGCTTGCCTACAGTTTCAGGGGGTTAGTTCATAGTTATCATGATGGGGAGCATGACAGCAGGCAGGTGTGGTGCTGGAGAAAGAGTTAAGTCCCATGTCCTGTCCTCCGAGCAGAGCAAGACACTGAGCCTAACACTGGCTTCTGAAACCTCAAAGCCCAGCCCCAGCAACATACCTCCTTCAAGAAGGCCATACCTCTTCTAGCAAAGCCATACAGCCTAATCCTTCCAACAATTCACCAAATGGGAACCAAGCATGTATGTATATACCTATAGGGGCTAATTTCATCAAAACTATCACTTAGCCCTAGGTAAGAAGGTGGGATAAGAAGGAGGGTGGACCCACAGTACAAGAATTCCAGGTGTCCTGGCCATAAAAGTACCCAAATCTCACTTCTAATCAGAATATGCATAAAAATACAGTTTCTGAAAAACTTCAGTTTTACTTAAGGAGTGAAGTTGATGCAAACTGACTGTCAGCTGTTAAGAACATCCCCACACACTGTTTTTTTTTCTAAGCTGAAATTCTATATTTAATCTTCATACTTTCTCATTGACATTTGATGACAAAAATCTTGCCACAACTTAGATTTAATATCACTTGGAAATACTGATTTTAATAGAAGCAAACTTCCAAAATGTTTGTGATAAAGGGACATTAGCATTGGGAATAGGAAATGACTGGCCACTTATTCCAAAGGAGCTTAACAGAAAACAAGAGAAGCTCTCTCAGTAATTTATAGCTTTGCACATAGTAGGCACTCACACATTTCCTTAATGTCATTTGAAGATTAAAATAAACATAATTTTTAAAAGGAAGTAGGAATGACGCCATACCTACTAATAGAGAGTTTTCTTGGCATGCAGAAAGCCCTAGGGTTGATCTCCAGCATACATAAACCAATAAATCCCCTCCCCAAACCAGTAGTAACCTATGGCCAATTACTTAGTACATCAAAGCTCTATACAGCTACATTTTTCACATTTCCTGGCATGAATTTCACAGTGAAGAGGTTCTATTTTGTTCACAGCTCTGTTAGTCAATCTGCACTGCACCAAAACCTTAGAGTTTGTTCAAGATGCACATATGTGGATTCTATCTACCCCAGACATCTTGATAGTAAGAACTCCAAACTGTGTCTCCCATATCTATCCTATAGTCTTCACATTACTCATGTTACTTATGATAAAATATGTGGTTATGGTAAATGGGGTTCTCATTTATAATTAAGCTTACTAATTACTTGGCTGTTAGATTATCAAAGTGGGTCTAACCTAATTACACTCATACTCTAAAAGCAGACCGTTTCTCAAACTTGTTACAGCAAGGGAAATCAGAGGGACCCAACATGGGAGGGATTTAGTGATGTATCAGTGATCATGCTGCAAAAATCTGACAGTATGCTATAGGGCTGAGAGCTAGCTAGACATGGGCTCTCATCCCCATAACTTCACGATGGTCGGCTCCACCAACAGTATATGGAGCTTACACACAAGTTATTGCTTAGTACCCTCGCATAAAAGCCCAAGCCCACTGACAGACTTCAGTCTAGCAAGTAGGAAACAGAACCCAGGCTTCTCCAGGGAGTTGACCTGAACTTCTCACTATATGACTGTGAAGTAATAGACATTGTTTTATACTGCTAAGTTTTAATATCATTACATGGCTACAGAAAACTGATACATACTAACAAACATCTCTGGAAAGTGGTGACTTTGTGTATGGTTAGCAAACTCCATTTATACACAGTACAGCTTGAAACTCACTAAATTATGAGCATATGATCACAAAAATAGAGTAAATAGACTGTACTTTTGAACATATAGGTCTCAAAGCTTGAGAGGCCATGCCCACTTATGACCATTTGAATATAGTTCTCAGATAATTCCATGGTTATGACCTTTCCTGCTTTCAACATGATGAAGAAACATCTGAAAGTCATCTAGGAATTACCTTCCAGCCCTGTCCCTCCCCATACCAAACAATTCTTCCCTTAGCTCTTTGGGGAATTCATACATCAATAAGAAGATCCATGCATAATACCACGACCTGATCTGAAAGCTGCTCTAAATGCTTTCTTGTGTGATTTAAGATGGATTTATCTTCTTAGATCTAAGAAAATATAATTATCAGCTAAGCTTCTGTTGTCATTTAAGCTGTGTCTCTCTTCTCAGATCTTGGAAAATATAATTATCAATGAAGAACCTTATGCTATGCTTTGCAACTTCCATCCTTCAAGGACTGCTGGCAGTGAAGTGCCTAGTCCCAAGAGGTCGACTGTAGTTGGTCTACATAGAGATTGCTTCATAGTCATTAAAAACTGGATAAAAGGAAGAACATGATTTAGTTATGACCCCAAACTTCTAAGGTGAAGGCTGTTGTGCAAGGATTTCTTCTCTTAGCAAAAAAGAGAAATATATAAAACCACCATTGTCTTCCTCCTAAAAACCTCACACACAAAATCAGTGTGGCTTTCATGTCAGAAATCCTTTGGTCAAACTATGCTCCAACATCAGCCCTAGAGATACCAAGCCACAAGCACATGCAATACATATGGAAACAGAGTAGTATCAGAGTTACCCTATGACTACAGTGTAGACTTCACTGAAGTCCTCATGTTGGAAAAACAGAATGTGAGCAGGCCCCAGATCTTTGAAAACTTTCTTACTTAACCAAATTGATCCTGACACATTCTTACTTCAAACTCCTCATTAGGTGTCACAGAAAACCCCAACACCACGTACAGGCAATTACTGTCACCCTTGGTTGCTTCCCAGAGGTTGAAAAGTAAGTTCCTATTGCTGGTGACAGTTTATGCTTCAGACACAGGATCTGGAGGATCTGAGTGGGGTATGACCTGAAAGCCTCCTCCCTGAGGACTAACTTCTATGGTTCTCAAAGAGCTACCCTAGCTTCCAAAGGGGGTAAACAACCAACAGTACCTACAAACTACAACAATGATAGCATGGCAAAATGATTTAAAACTAAGGGTACTAGAGTAGCTCTCATATCTTGGCAATAACCAACAGTTTTGTAATTGCTTAACAAGAGGGATATCATGCCTGCTACTGGAAACCTAGCCAACTACTTAGGCCTAGTGAGGTCATGTAGTTCAGAGAACATACTACTCCCAACTTCTCTGCGACTCTGTTTCAGTTCCTGACTCCAGGTTCCTGCCTTGATTTCCTTCGATGATTGACTGTAATGCAGAAGTGTAAGCAAAATAAAGAACAACCCCTTTCTCCTTAAGTTGTGTAGCAATCTGCAAGTGTGTGTGTGTGAATCAAGGCAACTGTGAAGAAACATAAATCTACATGGGTTAGCACTGTTAAAAATATCTTGTACTCATTATGTATATTTGGTTTTGAATTAAATTTTGGCTATTGAATGTTCAGAAAACTTTTACTGTTGACAGTATTTTCACAATCTCCACCTACAATTCTGAGGTTTTAGCTCACAGTTTTAGAGCTGTGGTCTAAGCCACTTTCCATTGGTTAACGTTCCCACAAAGTTCATTCTCCCCCTCTTCTTTCCTCCTTTCCTCTCTGAGAATTACAACATTTCTCCCTTCTCTTTCTTCCTTCCAAAGCCTCTCGTACACCCTCCCATTTTCTTTCAGCTCCATGGCCTCTTTTTTCACTAATTGTTATTGCATGCATATGTATAACACACACACACACACACACACACACACACACACACACACACACTCCTAAATATTGAGACTATACAATTTTACGTGTGTGTGTGTGTGTGTGTGTGTGTGTGTGTGTGTGTGTGTGTGTGTGTGTGTGTGTGTGTGTGGTTTTCAAGGCTTTTTGGCACTGGCCAACTGATTGGTATGTCCTTTTCTTGGGAAAACCTCCTCTTTCACTCATAATTCTTTGTGGTAGTTATCTCTGGTACCTCATCCATTTCAGCCTGTCCCTTGAGTCAAAATCCCCAAAGATCCTCTAAGGATTGATAAAGTAGCATTTTATCAGACAGAAACTGTAGATTCCAGACATATCCATGGCACAAACAGTCTGGAGGAAGACTTCCATTTCTCAGATTCTACGCAGCTCCCCAAAACCAATAAGCACCATAACAAAGATTAGAATAAGGCTGTCCATAAACATCTGCTCAGAGAAGCCAACAAATGGGCCATTGGAGACATGGGATGGATTCAAACAACCCTAGAGCTTACCCAGAAGATAACTATGGTTGGATAATCTCAATGTGTCCATAAGGAGTTGTTCCTGCTCCTCTGGGCATGACTGAGGTAAGAAGCCCCATGGCTAGGCTGTGGCTGTTTTTCAACAGCATGAAACCATCTGTGAAGAGGGAGGAGTGTTCCATTTTTATTTTGTTGCAAATTGAAGTAGGATTCAGGGGAGATGTTCACTAGCTTCTTTGATACATTAGTAAAGTATGGTGAGAGGATTACTAATAACACTCAGTATCCACCTTTGAGAAATACAGTTTGCTGGTCCCAGGCTTTCTTCTGGTTTACTCTAGGAACTTGTGGGTTCTGGGGAGGTTGGGAGGAAGGCAGACAAGCCCAGTCTCACTGAAACAGGCTCACTGGAAGACAACAAGGAGCCTACATATACAGAACTTTGTTTAAGAAATTCACCCTGGGCCAGAGTCTTGTTCTCAAAACTCTGCTGATCTGCTGGTTCAGAGCCTTAACCTAAACTCCGCTTGGTGATGCTTAGGTAATCTGAAAACCATGGCTGACTGACAGATCTGAATGCTCATATTGATGTTGAAAGGCATTTTCTGCAGTAGACAGTATAGGACAGCATAAATTACAAACCAAATATGGTGGAAGAAGCATGAAATCAAAACAAGGGGAATCCACTGGTGACTGAAAATTTCCAAGACAACAGCATCCTTCATAGACAAGGAAGTCACAGGAGCTTGTGGAGAGTCCTTACACAGACCCTCAGAGCTTTTTTCAGGCTCAATCCTAACAACACATAGATGTCAGTCCCACCAATCACCGTCTCCCCAATTAGCAGTGTATTTATTATTAAAGATGTTGATCCTTCTGTTGGTTTACACTTATATTATACTAAATCATAAACCAAATGAAGCAAACAACTGATTTTCTACCACATTCTGAGAGGCATTTTTATAGTTCCATGTCCTGGCTTTATGTTGGTTTTATACTTTTGTATCAGAGCCAACAGTGTTTCTCCACACACTTCTTCAGAAACAAAACACTTGATGTTATCCCTGAATGCCTCGGATACACCAAAAAAGTTATGCAGGGGAGTGTCTCGTATATCTGAATTCCTTTTTATTAGTTAATATTTCAATGCCATTCTCCAAGATTTTGGTTCAAAACACATATAACATGTTCAGGAAAAAAGTGCTGTCACAACTTAGAAGGGAGCATATGACAGAAATCTTGGGGTTGTCCATGAACACTGGTCTCTGGATGATCATCTACATCATTCCCATGAGTCCTTAAAATATTTCTACGCTCACTTTTGTTAGTCATTTTCCCATAACTGTCTCAGTTAGGGTTACTACTGATGTGATGAAACACCATGACCAAAAGCAGTGTGGGGGAGGAAAGGATTTATTTCATTTACAGTTCCATATAACAGATTGTCATCAAAGGAAGTCAGGTCAGGAACTCAAACAGGGCAGGATGCTGGAGGCAGAGGCCATGGAAGGAGCTGCTTGCTGTATTGTTCCTCTCAGTTTGCTCAGTCTGCTTTCTTATAGAACCTAGGATCACCAGCCCAGGAATGGCACCACCTGTAATGGGCTAGATCCTTCCCCCATAAAACAATGCCCTACATGCTTGCCTACATCCTGATCTTGTGGAAGCATTTTCTTAACTGAGGCTCCCTCCTCCCTGACAACTCTAGCTCTGTCAAGTTGACATAAACTGGCCAGCAAAATGACAATTATGAAATGCGAGATAATTAATGGGAAAAGGGGGATGGTTTGTTTTGGCTCATAGTTTTGGAACTTCTAACCTATTGGCTGTTACTTCGGAACTTGGAAAGATAATTATTGTGGCAAGAGCACATGGCAGAGAAAAACCACTTCCATCATTAAAGGAGAAAAGTAAAACAGCAAGCTTTAACATTAATTAGGTGTGATTAATAAGCTTACTTAGGAAGTATTTGGTTACATGGGAAAAATAAACCATAATAAGAAACAATCTCTGAGCTGAGGCCACAGAGTAGAACTGATCCATGGACTCCTGGTTTTGTAATCCTACTTGCCCTCCCTCTTCTGAGGGGCATACAGCTCTTCTCCCTTGAGACACGACCACACCAATATCCATTTAGGCAAGTTCTGTTTGCTAAAGATAAACTCTTGCTATAGAAACCTGTAAATTTTAACATCTTTAAACCTGCATAGCTTTTGGGAAAATCTCCTTTGGGGAAGTTAAAAAGACCACCCTAAGACTATGACAGTGCCTAACCTATCTAAAACATGAAATGTTTCCAGTCAGGGCTGGCCCTCTTTTGTTGAACTGCCTGCAGGCTTCTGTAGTGTGCTCCAGGTTCCCAGTTTTGTGAGCTGTCGCCCATACCGGGGTGGGCTTTGATGAGGCAGCTGTGTTTGAGTCATTTCTGCTCCTGTAAGTAACACCAATAAAACTCATTGGTTGACCTCAGTCCCTCTGTATCCAAAGCACTTCTGTGTCTATTAGATGTCAGTTTACATGCAGCAGTGATGGAAGTTTGCATCTTTGAGGCATTTACAAAAGGTGCTGTGGCTATAGTGACTGTACACATGGGCACCTAGCCATATCCTTTAACAGGTTTCTTAAAAGAGGAAAAACAACTTGGTCCCTATTGTATAAATGTAGAATTTATTCCCAGAAAGGGACATTCGAAAGCTCACTGAGCCCTCCAGTGGCAAAATCATGAAAATGTGATGATGAATATCCAAGTGCCCTAGAGAGCTAAAAGCAGATGGAAACTAGGAAAGTCTTTTCTAATTTATTCACTGTTCTTTTAAGGTCCATTTATTTTCACATTTATAGATTTTAATATGGAGTTTAGTTAAATATGGTACCCTAAGGCATGGTTAGTGGCTACAGTTCTGTTGTGTACCTTATATGAATTATGAAAAACAAAGAAAATTTAAACAATAGACGCTTCCAGAAGTCTGCAATAAAGACTGAATCATCATCTGAAGACTAGCCGTTTGGGTTTTAAAATGCTTTGACTCTTTTACTTCTGCCCTTTTCAATACAGACTCTTGACGGTGCTGTCTCATACCTCTACAGAAAGGTACAAGAAGGGAAAACACCTGAAGCTTAAGAATTTGTAACTGGGAGCTGATGCAGACTGGGGGTAAGGAAAGTAAGACAGGAAAGACCTCTCTTAACGAGAAAGTGGTGTTTGTGATGGGTCTGAAAGAGGAGGAACTATCTAGGAGAAGACACCCAGGGAGAAGGATACCTTGCAGAGCAGCTCAGCATGCGCGTGATGGGGACCTGGGGTGCCATGAGTTCATGACTAGCAGAGAAGGCCAGAAAGCTCCTCCGGGAGTGCTGAACAACCTTCCTTTGGTCTATTGCTTACACTACTGCCCATCACAGGCAAACCCCAGCACAGAAGTCCACAGTGATGCCACTCAGATCCGACACCCCTCTGCCCAAGCTCAGGCTGGTGTGGTCTCTCTGATCTCACCCCCTCCCCATTCTGTGCCATTCACTTGCCCACCCAAGGTCCTCTAGCCTCCTCAAAGCCCATTCCAGGCTGCCAAGCCTATCATTCTGGCTCTTCCTGCTCCATGAACAGAACAGCTCTTTAGACATCACATGGACAGTCCTGGTGCTGTTGTCCCTGTGCTCCAAGTCCTCTCTTTCTCAGGAAGCCTATTTGTCTTCCAACTCAAAGCTTAAAACCCTTCCAACTCTAGCATTCCTCATGCTCCTCACCATGACCTCCCACACCACCTCCCCAAGGGCACAGTCATCTCCTCAACCTGTGACTGCCCTCCACCATTTTCCCCTGGCCCCATCGTTTTATCTACCTCTATCTGCCTGACCACACCTGACACACGATCCCGCTCAAGCACACTAGCCATATGCTCCTAGCCCAACCCCCTTGAAACTCAATAGTATAAAGCTCAACATCACCTTAATTTACCACAAACCTCTCTTGTCTATAACTGCTCACAGGCCATTCCTCTACCAAGGTGCTTAAGTGACTTCTCCCTTTCTCTCTTCAGATTCAATCACCATCAAGATGACCGACATCATTTTCATTTTGTCTCCTTAATTCTTCACTATTCCAGTAGCTTCTAAATACTCTAATTGTGTAAGTGACATCCACAGTGCTGCCACCCAGATCACCACTGCAGATGTAGATGAGCAGCTGCATCTCCCTAAATCTCTTTAAAAGAAGGGCTTCCATGCAACCAAGTTCCTGTGCAGTCTCGCCATCTGCAGAACCAGCTTTGTCCTCTATCCCTCTACACCATCTGAGGTCCAATCCTCATCTTCATTCACCACACTTCTTTATGGCTATAATATGAACTCATCTTCCAAGACAAAAGGAAACTTGCCCTAAGTGCAAAGAGTTCAGATCTGTAGCTGGTAACTGTCAACTTGACAGAATCTAGAATCACCAGCAAACCAGCCATCAGTGAGAAATCATCTGGATTGGCTTGGCCTGAGGGCATGCCTCAAGGATGCATGTAGTTCTCTTTAGTTGATGTGGGACGATGCAGCTGAAAGTGAGATGCTCAGTTCCTGGGTTTGAGCCCAGAATAACCCAAGTAGAGAAGGCTAGCTGAGCACCATGTATGCACACATTTATTTGTCTCTACTCTTGACACTGGATGTGATGTGATTCATACTCATAGCCCCTGCTATGATGTACGCACAGTGAAGGAAAGAAGCCTAGAACTGTGAGCTGAATTAACTGTTTCTCATCTAAATTAATTTTGGTCACTGTGTTTTGTCACAGCAACAGAGAGGCTATGACAAGCTCCTTCCTTCACATCCCCTTACAACCTCTGTTCACCACTGTGGAGTGGGGCCAAGGTCTAAAGTTCACACAAAGCCAAGCTATACTGAACTTGGTTTTGTCATAACAAATGGAGTTGTGGACCGCAAAAGTAAGTTGAACCTCTGTCAGCTATGTGGCTTCTTCCACTTTAAAAATCACTTTACATGTTGTCAGTGGACTTTTCCTGTGGCAGTCATGCAACAAGGCCACTCTGCTAAGGCCCGGTCACTGCTGACAGATCAGCTCAGCCTCTGCAGCACCTCACTTTGCCTAACACTTTATTTTTCACACCTGGCAGATGATTTATTATTCCCAATAGAGGAGATTGCTCACAGATACTGTTATTATTTTGCAATGTCCTGAGGAGACATTGTCTGTCACGAAGAACTCTGCAAAGATTGTATTTTATCATCTCAGTTGTTTTCTTTCTGTAACTTTTATAACTTTATCATCACATTTGCTGAAATCATAGGATGCTCTTCATAAAGTTGTCTGCTGAAAATGCCATCCATAATATGTGTCCTATTTGTTCACCTAGTCCTCTTTCACTTACATTTTTTTGGAATTCAACATTCAAGATGAAAACAAGGATATTTTCATTTCAAATTATATTTATAATGTTTACCTACACTTACAAGTAACATCCAAAGTCTGGAATGGAATACAATAGTGTGGCACTTCCCTGGCAGATGTAAGGTCCTGGATTCAATCTCAGCACCATACAAAAAAGGTGAGCATTTAGTCATTAACCATATGCTTGGGTATCATACTTAGCACATATTAGAGTGCATTTGTGTAAGTTACTGACAACAACCTGGTATACATAGAATGCTGTGATGGAAGGAACAATACTAAAACCTTCTAAGGCTGCAACCTGACAGCAGTGTGGGCTGTACATGAGGCCAATGCCATTTTTCACTGCATCACATGGCTTTGGACAGTGAGTTTTTGATCTGTATCTGCTTCCCCCACCATACTCACACTATGGGCCTATGCAGGCAGATCCTTTACACTTACTATTTGCAAATAGTTTTGATGGATAGTGAATATTCAGTGAACTTTTTAAAAAACCCATACATGTTAGGAGAAAGGGAAGGAGAGAAGAGGAGGGGGGAAGAAGACATGAGGGACCAGGAAGATTGAGTTGGGGGAAGAATAGAGGAGAGCAAGAAAAGAGATACCTTAATAGAGAGAGACATTATAGGTTTCAAAAGAAATCTGGCACTAGGCAAATGTCCAGAGATCCACAAGGATGACCCCAACTAAGATTCTAAAAAATAGTGAAGAGGCTACTTTAAATGCCCTTCCCCTATAATGAGATTGATGACTACCTTATGTGCTATCCTAGAGCCTTCATCCAGTAGCTGATGGAAGCAGAAGCAGGCACCCACAGCTAAGCATTAAACTGAATTCCTGGAATCCAGTTGTAGAGAGGGAGGAGTGATGAGCAAAGAGGTCAAGCAAGACCAGGCTGGTTAGGAGAACTAGCAGTCTATGGGGCTTCTGGTAGTGGATCAGTATTTATCCCTAGCATATGAATGGACATTTGGAGCCCATTCCCCATAGAGGGATACTCTCTCAGCTTAGACACACACACTGGGGAGGGCCTAGGCCCTGCCCCAAATGATGTAAAAGACTTTTATGATTCCCCATGGAAGGCCTCATCTTTTCTGTAGAGCGAAGAGGGATGGGGTAGGTTGGGGGCATGGAAAGATGTGAGGGAGAGGGAACTGGATTGATATATAAATAAGATTGTTTCTAATTTAAATAAAAAATAATGAACAATAAAAAATCCATATATGAGCAAAAAAACATACATGAGCTATCTTATAGTATAAGTTTATTTTTATGAGATCTAGGCTGATTCAGACTTGGTCATGCACTATGCTATTCGGGGTTTACAAAAATCCAATCTCCTCCCTTTAGAGTTGGTGTCATACTTATTATTACATAATAATCAGCTAAATCCTTATATTTCTTTGTTTGTTGTACTAATACATGTAGACAGAGGTTTCTGTCCCACCTAGTTCCTCTGCCATTCAGTCCCAAAATAAACACACAGAAGCTTACATTAGCTATAAACTGTTTGGCCTATAAGTCAGGCTTCTTATTATCTTGCTCTATCTTAATTATTAACCCATATCTATTCATCTATGTATTTCCACATGGTCTTCACTTACCAGAGAATGCCCAGGTGTTCTATCTTCCCAGTACCTACATGGCATCTCTCTGGAGACTCATGCTCTCCATCCCTCTTCCCAGAATTCTTAGTCTGGTAGCCCTGCCTATACTTCCTGTCTGGCTACATCCTGCCTGTCCATTGGCCAAAACAGCTTTATTCATCAACCAATAAGACAAACATATATTCACAGCATACAGATGAACATCCCTTGATGGGAGATGTTCTTCTGTATATGTGTTTCTCTTATTGGTTGATGAATAAAACACAGATTGGCCAGTAGAGGCAGGAAGATAGGCAGGGCTAGGAGACAAGGAGAATGCTTGGAAAAGGAAGGCAGAGAGAGACCGAAAAGAGACGTCATGCCACCCAAGGAGTAACATGCGGAATTACGGGTAAGCCACAGCCTCATGGCAATATATAGATTAATAGAAATGGGATAGTAATTAAGACAAAGCTAGCCCATAAGAAGCCTAAGCCATCGGCCAACAGTTTTATAATTAATATAGCGACCATGTGTTTATTTGGGGCTGAAGGGCAGTGGGACCTGGTAGGACAGAAACTTCTATTTTAATCCCCAATCAAATACATACACATTTGCTTTTTACTCAGAGAAAGATCATGTAGAAAATATTGGTAGAATATTTCCCATATTGTAAACACAATTAACCATATTTTATTATAAACCAACCAGATATTCTTTTTTCTTTAGTAATTTGTTTTACTTTTATTTTTGTTTATTTTAGCCTTTTGAGACAGTACTTCTTTGTGTAGCCTTTGCTGTCCTGAAATTCACTCTGTAGATCAAGCTGACCTCAAACTCACAGATATCTGCCTGCCTCTGCCTCCCAGGTGCTGGTATTAAAAGCGTGTGCCACCATGCCCAGCTCAGTACTTTATTCCTAACTACAGATATTAGTTCTGGTTTAACAAATCCAAAGAAGTTCTGTAACATCGTTTTAAACATTAAAGCAATGACCAGAATAAAATACTGAAAATATGAAAGATTATTGAAAATCAAGGTGATTTCACTTTTCAATTACAAATTGTAACATATGGACAGCTTTAAAATCTTACTGGTCTTAGGGTTGCTGTGGCTGTGACAAAACACCATGACCAAAAGCAGTTGGGGAGGAAAAGGTTTATTCAGCTTACACCTCAGCATGGCTGTTTGTCACTGAAGGAAGTCAGAGCAGGACCTCAAACAGGGCAGGATCCCTGAGGCAGGAGCTGATGTAGAGGTTATGGAGGGGTACTGCTTACTGGCTTGTTTCCCATGGCTTGCTCAACTGGCTTTTTTTAAAAGAACCCAGGATGGATTTCAAGGAGGTATTTCCTCAGCTGAGCTTCCTTCCTCTGATGACTCTTGTTTGTACTAAGTTGACACACAAAACCACCCAGTACAGTATCTCAAATAAGATGTAACAGCACCATCCTACAATTTTTAACTTACCTATTTTGGTGAGACTTCATTAAGTGCATACTAATATAAGCTGCTGTTCCACCTACCACCAAGAATCGTGAGATCTGGCTTTATCAGTAAAAGAAAACGTTAATTAGCCACCTATCTTCTATTTATTATCAACCTTAAAATTTAATATGCACCATCTGTGCCAAAAAGTTGGCATCAGTCTTCCACACGAGGAAAAAAGGTCCCCATACTGCCGCGTGGCTGCTTCCCTGCAGGACAATGTGGTATTTGTAACTAAGACTCTCTCTCCATCTCCAAACTGATGACAATACCATTATTCCTAAAGTATTAAGAAGTCTTCAGAGGCAGATAACTGTGCAGTTACTCCATCTGAAGGGAGCAGGCAAAGGCACCTTGGCCTAAGTTCTGCCATTTCGACTTCAGGCTCCATTTTACCTGTAGGATAAAGTTCAGGCTCCCCACAGAAACAACTAACCTGGGCTCATAGGAGATCATAGACTCTGGACTGACAGCTAGAGAGCCTGCACAGGACAGACGTAGGCCCTCTACATAAGTGTGACAGTTGTGTAGCTTGGTCTATTTGTGGTACTCCTAGCAATAGGATCAGGGCCTGCCCCTAATGCTTGAATTGGGTTGCCTTGTCCAGACTTAATACTATGGGAGGAGCTTAGTCCTACCTCAACTTGATAGTCCATGCTGTGTTGACACTCATGGGAAGTCTGCCCTTTTCTGAACAGAAACAGAAAAGTGGTTGGGTAAAGGGAAGCAGGGGAAGGGAACAGGAAGAGAGGATGAGTAGAAACTGGTCTGGATATAAAACAAATTTTAGAAACAAAATTTTAACTAAAAAAAAAGTTCAGGTTCCCAAGCCCTAGGGGAGCTGAGACTTTTCCAATGGCTGACAAACTTCTTCCTTAAGCCATAGGAAATAGTGGTTATACATCTTTAGTTCTCCAGAAACATCATGGCTGCCTCTAATAACAGAAAGAACAAATGAATCTCATAGTTTGGACTAAAAGGTTTGCATTGTATGTCAGTTGACAATGATGGAACACACAAGGAAAGTCCCCAATCTTTCATTACTGGTTGGTGAAAACATTTAACTATAATTTGACAACAATTGTTTGTGAATTTTATGCTTATAAACCCTGCTTCTTCCTCTGCGCTGGGCTGTCAGGAGGAACAAGGCTACTGAGGCCTTGTCCTACAACCCTAATCGATCAGTGACCCACTTATATGGTGTTTTATTAAAATCTTTGGAACCCAAAAGTGTTTTGTCTCTTCTTCCTTGTGGGTACACAATGGACTGGGTGTAATACAGCAGTCTGAAGAACACAAGATAGGGGAATTCCATGAAGCCACAGGGTCAAAGTCTTAACAGCTAGTCTAGGTGACCTCTCACATGAGGTCTCTCTACACCCTGGTGTCACTCCATTAAAGCCTCTAAAATAATCCCAAGCCACTATTTCAGGGCATCTCAAAAAACATACAATTCTGACATCAGACAATAAGCCATATTCATCATAAGTGTATAGTTTAATTTGTCAGAACTCTTCCTTACAACACAAAGTCTATCAACATCTGCTATTCTCCTTCAATTTAAATTCTAAAGAAAACTGAAAACCTTCTGGTTTTAGTAGCTGTGAAGCTCCACGTAGACAACAAATTATGGTCTATTTCTACCTGGCAGCTATCGTCATCACACCTACATGCTACATTGTAGAAATGAGTCATTTCCCTGTCTAGGGAGACTTAAAGTGCAACTCTACAAAGTGAAATAGTCTGAAAAGCTAGGTAGAGTTACATACTTACTGAAAAAGAACCACTCAACCAATATCTCTCATTGAGTGAAAATAGACAGAGAAAATAAAACTACACACTGAGTGTAAAATGTGAGGAGCACAGATACCTCCATCAATCAAAATGCCTATGCAAAGGCTGCAAGGAGAAAGAAGTCCCAAGAGAGAGCTATCTTCGCTTCATTCACATGCATTGGCCTTGGCACATTTAAAATTCATAAACCTGAGGCAAATTTTACCTAAACGATAAATAGATTTGTCTTCAGACCCTAAAAGCTATGTTTTCCTGACTTGTTGTATTCCTTTTATTTTTCATTCTCATTTCCCACATATTTCAGGTATAGCATACTTAAAAGAACAGAGAAAAATGGTACCATGCAAGGGCCAGTCTTGGAGATTAAGCTAGGACTCTGTGAGTGCAGTGATGTTGTCATGCACAGAAGATTATGTTAACTCTGGTCCCCCTGATCTCTGGCTCTTACATTCGTTTTTACCCCTCTTCTTAGCTTGGCTTGTTTCTTTCCAGCTTTTCTTAAATAATCTCATCTACTTTTTTCCTCTGGGTTTTTACCTTTCTCTGTTTATGTATATCTTTACTTCTAACTCCGTGGCTGGCTGTGTAGCTGAATGGCTGGCTCCTGATGACCTCCTCTCCCTCTCCTGCTCCTACATCGTCTCCCAGATTCCTCCTATTTATTCTCTCTGACTGCCAGCCCCACCTATCCTTTTTCCTGCCTATCTATTGACTGTTCAGCTCTTTCTTAGACCAATCAGGTGTTTTAGACAGGCAAAGTAATACAGCTTCAGAGTTAAACAAATGCAACATAAAAGAGTGCAACACATCTTTGCATCATCAAACAAATTTTCCACCCCATCCAGTAGAACTTTTTCCTTCCTCTTCTCAGTGCTGAGTGATTCAGAGACTCTTGTTGAGAACGAAGCTTTTAAAAGATGACAACCGCTAGAAAACTCCAGAATCCTAGCTAAGTTGCCAAGACTGAATCATCTAGTTCTGACTCCACATTGTGTTCGGCTTTAAATCAGTAATAACATAAATCTTTCTGCTCATAAAGTGCCACCTCCACAGGGCTGGAGAGATAGCTTAACAGTAAGGAGCATCTATTATTCTTCCAAAATTTAGTTTCCCCGCACCCACATCAGGTGGCCCTACAACTCCAGGTCTAGGGTATCTGATGCCCACTTCTGGTCTCTGTGGGCACTCACACACGTGCATACAACACACATACAATACACACACACACACACACACACACACACACACATACAATTTTTAAAAATCTGAAAAACAATGCCATCACTACAAGGAAAGTTTTCAATTCCTTGTCAAAATTATAACTTCTATTAAATATATGTGAATAAGCAAATAGTACAATATAGAAAAAGCATGAGGACCTTGCCCTTCCCTTTTGTAGTAAGATCATGGTGGAGGGAATCTGGCTTTGCAAGACATCTGTCTCGAATGAAATGAAACCTAAGTAATGGATGCACCACATTCACAAAAAATCCTAGGATGAGCTGAGCTGAATACAGAGCAAAGGAAAACAACTGTAAAAAATGAGGCTAGGGCATTAGACAACCTACATCTCTGATTCTGGAAGAAGAAATACATACAAAGTGAGTTCAACCCCTATTGTGGCAGCATTAGCATAGCTCTGGAAGCCAAGGAGGCTGTGAGAATCAAGGGCTGTGAGAATAAAGGCCATTGCTTCTGGGGATGAGGAGGGAAGCCTGCCAGTTGCTTTATGAAGTTCTCACAGGCCTGAAGCTACACTATGAATGTGAGGCTCCCAGAGGTCATCTGCAGATGGGTGACCCATGGGTATGAAGGCCACCTGTCAGCCAGAAGAGGGAATTCTGCTGCCAAAGTAAAGGCATCTTGCAGAGAACATGGCACTTAGTTGTAATCCCAAGTTGAAGGAAAGACTACAGGTGTTTTACATAGTAAACCTGCTAATATAAAGGGTGAAGGGTCCTCTTCCCTGCTTCACATCCGTGTTTGCACTAACCTCCAGGCTAGCAAAGAAGTGAGCATCTACAAATGGGTTTCCATCCATCTTCCCATGTTCATGCTGTCACTTTATAGAAACTCCATTCCTGTTTCTCTCTCTCTCTCTCTCTCTCTCTCTCTCTCTCTCTCTCTCTCTCTCTCTCTCTCTCTCTCTCACACACACACACACACACACACACACACATTCCTAATTCCCACATTTTTCTCCCTTTATTCTGTCTCACAATAAATAGAATGGAGGAGCTAGCTAAACTCATAAATGCAGCATCCTGCACTGTTAACAGGGTTAATTTAATTCTGAGGAGTAAGTACTGAGGGAAACATAGTTCAATTCTATTGATAACTTCATGACTCACCTATTTATTAAATGACATGGTAATGACCTATGCAGAATAGATAAATAGTGCACTTTACATACGTTCCAAGTTGTTTTGAAGAATAGTTTGTGACCTGAAGCCAATGCTGACTAATGTATAAATATTACAGAGAAAGCGCTCCCAACCTAAGTTGAAAACCCACAGCTCATCTACATTAAGTAGAGAAACCAAAAGGAATTAGCAGAGCACACAGGAAGCCAAGGCAAAAGAGAACACATGGTTTGGGTTTTCTTCATTGTGTGCTATGCCAAGAACTGACCTTTGGCCAAACAAAACTTTATTTCTAAAATATTCATCTTTACTAATACACCAAGTAACAATTTTATCTGTAAGTATCTAGGGTTAGTTCCAGAAGAGGGGTGACTACTTTCTATAATTTGGAGACTTTCCTCTGGTTACAAGAAGTTTAACAATCCCACATAAAAACACTAAAAAGGCCCTGTACACAACATGTACAAGTTCAAATAATAGAAAATTACCTGTGATGCAACCAAGCAATACACTATAAACATGAGCACTGCATGCATATCCTTACTACATTAGCTTTGCAGAGTGAATAATCTGCTTTTTCCCAGCTTAAGTATTTGCAAAGTGTTGCTAGTGGAACAAGGGATGGAAATGTTATCCCTGCCATAATAGAGGATACCGTTAGAATAAAATTAAGGAATAAGGGCTAAGAAAATAAGTGTGCAAATCATTCTAACATGGAAGGGAAAGAATACTAGCTGTTCTGGAATAGAGGATTTTCATTTTAGTGCTCATGAAAATTGTGACAAATGGGCACAGGTGTGTCAGGGGACACTTCACCCTTGCTGGTTGTAAAAGCACAATTCATCGTGTTAGTAGCAAGTAGCTAACTGAAGTTTGTAGGAACTTTTTTATTACAATGTTTTTTTATTTTATTTTATATGCTCTAGTGCTTTGCTTATACATGTCTGTGTGAAGGTAACAGATACCCTGGAACTGGAATTACAGACGGTTATGAGCTGCCATGTGGGTGCCGGGAATTGAATCCAGGTCCTCTGGGAGAGCAGACAGCTCTTAACCACTAAGCCATCTCCCTCTAGTCCCACATTTGCAGTTTTTATGACTGCTAAATATACTTGTTGTCTTGACCACAAAATGACTACCATATTAATTTTTATTTGAGTCAGCAATAAATTCCTAGATTTTAAAAATGCAACTCAAGTAATTTTACTACTTCTGCTGAAAACCTGAGCAATAAAATGTCAATAATTTAGTATTCCAAACCACAAACACTGAAGTGTTTCATTCATCACAAACTAACAAAGCTCCAAATAGCTCTCTTCCTTACTGTGTTTTTACCAATACCACATCCTGGTCCTACAGTTTCCACTGATATTTCTCCACAAGCTAAGTACAGAGTCAATCAGAAATGACAAAGATGGAGTTGACAGCAATATCACAGCACTCAATAGTTCTAAGGATTTATTCTGCACCACCCACCACTCTAAGTGCTTTACGTGCATCTAAACCTCAGAGTAACCTGATGAGTTAATTACTATAATTATTTCATTTCCCAAATAAGAAATACAGGAGTGGAGAGATTAAGTATCTATCTAAGATTACATACCAAGTAAGTAGTATATCAGAATTTAAGCCCATACCGACTGTCTCATGAACCACACATTACCCACAAGCTTAATAATTAATAAAGAATTTCATCTCTTCTGCTCATCCACAAATGGTGCCTTCCAGTATCAACTAAAATTAACATTGAATCGAGTCTATATAAATTATTAATTAAGCTACATGGGGCTGAAATGAAACATGAGCATAAATACTGTAATAAGATATTCAAATTTTTATTAAGTGATAAAGACAATAAAAATGCAGTTCATAATGACAGAACTAGTAAGTGCCAAATTGTTGCTCTTTATGTTGGTATAGAGATCCCAAAGACAGAAGGGAGATAATCTGTTGTGGGCTCCCCTGCACTCATCAGTTGGGTGATAGTCTTTAATTATTTCTTTAATTTTTGAGATTGTAATATAATTACATCATTTCTCCCTTTCTTTTCCTCCCTTTAAGCCCTCCCATATATCTCCTTTGCTCTTTCAAATTTGTCTCTTTTTTCATTAATTGTTGTTAATGAATATATGTAATACGTATTTTCCTAAGCATAACCTGCTCAGTCTGTATAATGTTACTTACATGTATGCTTCCAGGGCTGACCATTTGGATAGCCAATTGGTGTGCTCTTTCTGGGGAAGACTGTTTGTTCCATTCTTGAGATTCCTCAGTTACCTGGAGTTTTCTGAGGCTTTGTGGGTTTTCCCTCTCCGTTTTAGCACATCTACTGTTCTTGTCCTAAAAACGAATTAGTAGTGTGCATACCTTGATGGTAACCAACAACTCCCTAATTGAACCTAATACCCACTCAACAAGAGGGAAATTATGTCCCTGATACTGGAAACCTGGCCACCTACCCAAAGATAGTAAAGTCATGGATCTTGAAGAACCTATAACTGCCACTTTACTAAACTAGAAAAATCCCTAACTATACTCTAAACATTTGTTCTTATACACACAGATAAGTGTAGTCCTCCCCTCTACAGAAAACCATAACCAATCATAATGAAGCTGTGGAGCACAGTCCCAGTTCTATGATGTAGCTAGCTGCTTGCATCTGAGCATTGTGGTACTAACTTCTATAACAATTATAACATCTACCAATAACTTCATTCAACTTGTGGATCAAATCCATTGGTGCATCACGAAATAAAAACAACAACAACAACAACAAAAAAAAAACAGTGCCACAAATAAAAGATATAATGGAAAGGAAACACCAGTAGAGATTATATAAATTAGTGTCTTGAAACTTTTGGGTTTTTTAAAGTATGTGTGTCTATGGATGTGAGCATGAAATCTGGTATAAAAAGCATTTCCTAATAGGCATATGACCAATAAAAATGTGAAAGCCATTGTTCTTGCAAACTAATAGGGGTGGTGGGTTATTACATAAATTAGGAGCTCTTGTTATTACAAAGATCTACCCTAAAGCGGATGAGTTGCTTTCTCTGTACAGTAAATTTAAGGTCAGCAAGCACATTTGAATAGCACCGGCACCCCTATGCAAACCCAGTGCCTGAGACTCAACTAGTTTTCAGTATACAAACAAATATAAGTGAATTAAAGAAAAAAGGCACATAAAAGGTCACAAAATTGGAATTTACCTAGATTTGAAAGAATTAGTAGGAGTTGATTAATTTCAAGGAGGTAGGGAGAATTATTAGACTATCATCTACAATTTCTTGTCCATAAAAAAGACTTAGAAGGAAAAAAATATAAAACTTTCTACTCAGAAGAAAAGGAGTGGTATTGAAAAGCCAAATGGCCCCCATGATCACTGACCCCACTGCCTTCTGTGTGACACGGGTCTCGAGTCTCAGGCTAGAAAGGAACACTGAACAAGTTAATGTGCTGATATGGGGACTCTATAACCACTACAGCAAAGTAACTATCCGTGGGAGGCAAAAAGAAGTTTGGCTTAACACAACTAAGTAGCCAATATTGGTTCTGAGTCTTTGGGAGTCTGACCCCAAGTAGTTTATTTTAGGCCTATTTATGTGCAGCACAACTTGGTGAAAATATTCTTGGTGATAATTAACTCAATCCAATGTGCACAACAAAGCTTGAGACATTACTACATTGAAACTCTTTGTAAAGTACATGTGACATCGCCTGAATAGATTGGTTCTATAGATTGACAAGTTCACAATAAGGGCCTGGAGGAGGATCCAGTGTGGGCTTGGCCACCTGGATAGCCAAAAGGTCACCAGGTTATTAACCACACCCACTCCCAGTCTTCTGGGTGATAAACAGGCTATGCATCTCTCCTTTTGAAAAGACAACTCTGTGTGCTTAACATTCCTGGTACTTCTTGTGCTTATCTGTGAGCACAAGGACCTCTGTGCCTCATACATACTGAAATCATCTTTTGCTTAGAAAACACACAATTAGGAATTGTGATTCATGCTTTGTATTTTAAACAGCAGTACAGAGAACAAAGGGCAAATTTTACTGTAAAAGTGGAGGTCCAGAGGAACCGGGGATTAAAGAGCAAAGTGAATTCCTGGTCATTCATCCAGGTCCCTGAACATCTCAGTGATTCTTCCAGTCCCACATTCAGTCAAAAGCCAGCACAAAGATCTGTGGTTCATCTGGAGCCTAGAGCCCTGATGTCTACTCAAAAGCAAACCTACTCCTGAAAGGCCAGATAACACTCAGAATTTTGATGCTAAGAAATGTGCACAGAAGCCTACATGGAGAGGACCTGGACTTACCATTTCATATTGTTACTTGACTTATTCTTTGATGTTTCTTGGAACATAAAGGGAGAAAGAACAAGAAGAAGGAGGAAAGAAGGAAATAAAGTTAAGTGAATATTTCTTTCCTGGCAGGTATTAAGCATCCCCATAATGGGCTGGAACAAAGAATCTACCCTTCCCTAGTGGCAGGGCATGACATAGTGTTCTGGTCCGGGGCTTGTTCATCACTACATCTATGCTTCCTTCCCTTGGCTCATCTCATACCACAGCTCACCAGTGCCAGTAGAAGACAAGTACTCGATACCCATTTAGCTGGGTGTTCCCCTCCTCTCCCCTCGGCCCACTGGGCTCCGTTACCTTACATTGTGGTTTGACATGAAATGTCACCCTTGGGCTATTGTGTTTAAACACTGTTTTCATGACTGGTGCACTGTCCTTGGAAACTGTGGAAACATTTGGACATGGGGCCTAGCTGGAAGGCATTGTCGGGCCTTAGGGACAAAGCTTGAGGATTATGGGCCAGATCAGCTTCCCAGTCAAGCTCTACACTTTCTAAGGCAAAAACAATATAGCCAGTCACCTCATGCTCTGGCTGCCTTGACCAGGAGCCCTCCTTCCATGCTTTCCTGGTCATGGTAGACCACATACTCTTATGCTATAATCCAAAATAAACCATTCCTTCCTTAAGCAGCTTCTTTAATGTATTTTATAATAGCAATGGGAAAAGACATTATCTTTCCATCCTTTGCCCCTCAAGGCTGGAGGTAAAATGACTTTCTACTGTATCCACATCATGAATTGCTTCCATTCCCTCTCTTCCTCTGGAATATACCAAGGTTAAATGTTTTTCCATACATAATGTAAGTATTTCCATACATAATGCAGGTGCAGGACCTTGTCAAGCTACCTTCTTTCCCCTTGCCTCCATACACCCCACACTTTTTCTAGTATCTCGGAACCCCTATTACACCTTGATGGGAACTCAAAACTCCCCTTTCCTGGTTTTCTGCTCTTTTACATGTTTAGCTAATTCCCCATTCACATTCTATACACTTTACACACTCAGAGCTGTTAATGTTTTACTAACTAGGCCCCGACTTACACTAACCTTTTTAGAAACATGGTTAAACAGATAAAGTGAAAAGAAGCCTTTGCTGGCTGGATAGTGTCAGGGCAACTTGATTCAAGCCAGAGACCTGTAGAAGAAACCTCAACTGAGAAAATGCAAATGTGTGTAAGTGAGGAGCAAACAATTGGGAAACAGAACAGCTTCCCAACATGGGTTGATAGCTGGAAAAAAGAAGACATTAACAAATGTTTCAAATAAGAAAAAATTTAAACGTAAAAGGGCTATGACCAATAACATGGTCTATAGTGAACCCTGCTGCAGTCTGTCTGTAGGAGGCCCTCCTCCCACCGTACCTCATTCCATGGGGATTCCTCCTCTTGGTTCATCCCAGAATCTCCCTAGCCCATTTTTCTCTGCACCTCTTAGCTTTCCTCCTAGTCATCTCTATTCCCTTGTGTCACTCACCAACCTGCAGAAACACTGTGCCAGGGACCCTTCAGACACCACACTCTCCTTGGATCCCATAGTGAGCAACAGCAACCAAAGAATGGGACACCCATGCAACAAAGACAAGATTAAGTATCTTCACAAAGAAATACATCCAACATGATAACCCCAGATGCCCAGATTTCAGCCCGAAATCACAGTAATGAACAGTCAAGACAATGTGCCTCTTCCAGAAGCCAGTAACCTTATTAAAATATTCCCTGGAATACCAGCTTAGATGAAGCACAGGCCAAGAACTTCAATATAGGATTTATAGATATGTCCAGAGACCTTAAAGAAAGAGGATATAATAATACAGGATATGAATAACATAATCTTAATGAAGACTGTAAAACACAGTAGAATACAATAATGAAAACATGTCAAGACATGAAAATAGAATTTAACAAAGAAATAGAATCACTAAAGAAAACCCAAATTAAGATATAACCAGAATTGAAAATCTCAGTATAAAAAAACCTAAGAGGTAAGCCTCACTAACAGAGTCAAAGGCTGGACAGCGACAATTTCAAGTCTTATAGACAAGGCAGAAGTAATGTAGCTCAATCAAAGAAAATGCTAAACCAACCAACCAACCAACAAAAACTCCAGGCACAAAACAACCCAGAAATCTGGGACACTGTGGAAAGACTAAACCTCTGAATAATAAGTACAGAGAAAGGAAAAGAACCCAGGTCACAGGCACAGAAAATACTTTAACAAAACCATAGCAGAAACTTTCCTAATCTAAAGAAAGCAATGTCTGTCAAGGTATAAGAAATATACAGAACAAAAAGGTAGAGAGAAAAGAAATTCCCTGTAACACATGATAATCAAAACACTAAATGTACAAAGAAAGAAAGAATACTAAAAACTACAAGGGGAAAAAAAACAAGTAACGTATAAACATAGGCCCGTTAGAATAGCACATGTCTTTTCAATGGAGACTCTGAAAGTGAAAAGGGCCTAGGCAGATGTTCTACAAGCTCTGAGAGATGACAGGCACAAGGCCAAAATACTATACCCAGCAAAACTATCAACCACAATCAGTGGAAAAAGAAAAATATTCCATGATAAAATCACATCTTAACAATTTTTGTCTATCAATCCAGGTCTATAGAAGGCACCTTAAGGAAAGCTTCAGTATAAAGAGGTTAGCCACACCCCAAAGGACACAGGAACAAATAATCCCAGAACAACAAATCAAAAGAGGGTGGAAAATACCCACATTAGAATAATATTTAAAAGACAGTATCAGTAAAACTGTTCATGTCAGGCAGTGATGGTCCACACCTTTAATCCCAGCACTTGGGAGGAAGAGGCAGGCAGACCTCTGTGAGTTCCAGGACAGCCTGAACTGTTACACAGAGAAACCCTGTCTTGAAAACCAAATCAAAACAAAACAAAACAAAAACTGTTCACAAATAACTCTCAATGTTAATTGTCTCAATTCCCCAATAAAAAGACACAGACTAACAGAATAGATTGAAAAACAGGATCCATCCTTCTACTGCATCAAAGAAACACAAGGACAAATGACCTTTTACAAGGGTTGCTTAAGATCATCAGAAAACACATATTTCAGATGGTCTTAGGAATTGAGACACAGCTGGTCTATCCATCTCCACCTCCAGGAGGGTCCACCCACACATAGATATGCCCAAATATAAGCACCTGGAATGATGGCATCATTGCACCAACCCTGTCATATACACCTGAACAAATCCAAGTGTGTGTGACAGGGCTGGAACCATAATGTAGTTATGCATACAAGTTACACATGTGTACAGAGCAGCTATTATGTTAACACAAAACTACTAGAGACAAAATGACACTGCATGAGTTATAATTACTGCATAAATGTAAAATCATGCACAGTCACATCAACTGCTGTTCTCTCTCCTCTTTCTCTCTCTCTCTCTCTCTCTCTCTCTCTCTCTCTCTCTCTCTTTCATATATGTATATATACATACATATGAGAGAGAGCAGTATATATATCTATATGTATAAATGTATTTGAATTTGAATACACACTATACATACATATATATATATATATATATATATATATATATATATATTTGTGGGATCTTTATTGGGGGGTATTTGTTTTTTTCATTTTTATTTAAATTAGAAACAAGCTTCTTTTACATGTCAATCTCAGTTCCCTCTCCCTCCGATCCTCCCCTGCCCCCCACCGACCCCCTATCCAAACCCCTTTCTGCTCCCCAGGGAGGGTGGTCTTCCATGAGTGGTCTTCAAAGTCTGTCATATCATTTGGAGCAGGTCCTAGATCCTCCCCAGTCTGTCTAGGCTGAAAGAGTATTCCTCTATGTGGAGAGGGCTTCCAAAGTCCATTTGTATACTAGGGGTAAATACTGATCCACTACCAGTGGCCCCATAGATTGTCCAGACCTCCAAACTGACCTCCTCATTCAGGGGGTCTGGAACAGTCCTATGCTGGTTTCCAAGCTATCAGTCTGGGGTCCATGAGCAACCCTTTGTTCATGTCAGCTGTTTCTGTGGGTTTCTCCAGCCTGGTCCTGACCCCTTTGCTAATCACTCCTCCCTCTCTGCAACTGGATTCTAGAGTTCAGCTTAGTGTTTAGCTGTGGGTGTCTGCTTCTGCTTCCATCAGCCACTGGATGAAGGCTCTAGGATGGCATATAAGGTAGTCATCAACCTCATTATCAGAGAAGGTCATTTAAGGTAGCCCCCCCAACTATTGTTTAGATTGTTAGTTGGGGTCAACCTTGTAGATCTCTGGACATTTCCCTAGTGTCAGAATTCTCTTTAAGCCTATAATGGCTCCCTCTACTATGATATCTCTTTTCTTGCTCTCCTCTATTCTTCCCCTGACTAGATCTCCCTGCTCCTTCATGTCCTCCTCTCCCCTCCTCTTCTCCCCTTCTCTTTCTTCGAGCTCCCTCTCCCCTCCCACCATACTCCCAATTAGCTTGTGAGATCTTGTCCCTTTCCCCTTCTCCGGGGGACCATGTATGTCTCTCTTAGGGTCCTCCTTGTTTCCTAGCTTCTCTGGCAGTATGGATTGTAGGCTGCTAATTCTTTGCTCTAGGTCTAAAATCCATACATGAATGAGTGCATACCATGTTTGCCTTTTGTGACTGGGTTACCTCACTCAGGATGGTTTCTTCTAGTTCCATCCATTTGCCTGGGAATTTCAAGATTCCATTGTTTTTTCCACTGAGTAGTACTCCATTGTGTAAATGTACCACATTTTCTCTATCCATTCTTCAGTCGAGGGACATCAAGGTTGCTTCCAAGTTCTGGCTATTACAAATAATGCTGCTATGAACATGGTTGAATAGTTGTCCTTCTTGTGTGAATGCATCTTTTGGGTATATGCCTACGAGGGGAATTGCTGGATCTTGTGGTAGATTCATTCTGGCAGTCCACAGAATGGGAAAAGATATTCACCAACCCCACATCTGACAGAGGGCTGATTTCCAAAATATACAAAGAACTCAAGAGGTAGTCACCAAAACACCAACTAATCCAATTAAACAGTGGGGTACCGAACTAAATAGACAATTCTCAATAGAGGAATCTAAAATGGTTGAAAGACACATAAGAAAGTACTCAACATCCTTAACTATCAGCGAAATGCAAATCAAAACAACTTTGAGATACCATCCTACTCCTGTCAGAATAGCTAAAATCAAAAACACCAACGACAGTTTATGGTGGAGAGGATGTAGAGAAAGGGGATCACTCCTCCACTGCTGGTGGGAGTGCAAACTTGTACAGCCACTTTGGAAATCAGTATGGCGGTTCCTCAGGAAAATGGGAATCAATGTACTGTGGTATCTTAATCTGAACCATGACTGGGATTTTTATATTCAGCTGTAGTTGATGTGAATACTGCCCCCTTGTGATAGTAAGAGGTATGTAAAAAAAAGAAAACAATGGTAAATCACAAGAAATTTTCTTTCTTAATTTCTTTCTTTCATAGTTCTGTATTGACAGAACTATGCTATGTATCATCTTTTTATTATTAAAGCTATTGTCACATATTATTTTCAATAGAAAACCATCCCATTGCAATGGATAATGTAGAGACAAATGTTAAGAAAATAAAATATAGTGAGGACTTTTTTATAGTATGGTTTCACCTCAATAATTACAGCAGGAACTAAGAAATCATGATGTGTTATTTGTTGTGGAATTCTATCAGCCAAATCTATGCAGCTGAACAAAGTAAAATGACTTTTTGACAGCAAGCATCTGAACTTTGTTGGAAAGGATACCAACTATTTTAGAAGTAAAACTGATGGACTCAGGAAAGCCAGAATTGACACTGTGGCAAGTACAACAAAGAAGACATAGCAGCCATTGAAACTTCATATTTCATGGCACTCAGAATTTCCAGGGCTATCAAACCTCACACAGCTGCTGGGGATTTATTTACTGTTGCCAGTGGTCAAAGACAGTGGTCAAGTTATAATCAGAGACCAATTTGTTACATACTTGAGTGCAATTTCCTTATCTAATGACACTGTCGGAAGAAGGATAGATGATGTGTCTGCTGACAGTCTTGATCAGGTAATCCCAGAAATTAAATGAAATCTGCTCCACATCCAATATTTAGTGTCCAGCTAGATGAATCTACAGACGTTGCAAACTGTTCACAGCTACTGGTTTATATGAGGTATATCAATAAAAGCGACTTAAAAGATGAGTCTCTATTACACAAATGTCTTGAAACAACAGCCACTGCACATGATGTATTTGACACAGTGGGTTCACTTCTGAAAGAGCAGAGCTGTTTTAGAGAAAGGTTTGGGGTGTTTGCATAGACGGTGTTCCTGCTATGCTAGGATGTCAATCCGGGTTTCAACATTTGGTACTGAATGAGTCACCAAAAGTCATCAGAACTCACTGTATGAGTCATCTCCAAATATCAGCAATGAAGATGCTGCCACAAGAGTCACAACAAGTAATGAAAAGCATAGTAAGTTGTGCCAGTTTTGAGAAGGTGAAAACTTTAAACGTCCACTGTCCCAACTGTGCAGCCAGCTGGATATACCGAATAAAGCAACTTCACACTGAAGTGAAATGGTTGTGGAGAGGAAACATTTTAAAATGTGTTTCTGAACTTCATGATGAATTAAAAATTTTTTAATCAGAAAGCAAGACCCAAGTTCACTTTTCAGCAATGAAAGTGAATTTCAGAAAGCGGCTTAATTGATCAACATCTTTGCCATCTTGAATGAATTAAATTTATCACTGCAAGGATGAAACGCAACCTGTTGTGATTTGTCTGAAAAGATCCAGTCATTCCAAAAATGGAAAAAAAAAAGGAGGAGGGAATGAAAATGAAATTTACATCCTGCCTATCTAATCTGTTTTCTTTAAGGAACATGACATTGAGACTGTGTGTCGTACCTTCTTCCATTTCTAACAACATATCTTTGTGAAACAGATTTTTCCAGCCTTTTGGTTATCAAGTCTAAATACAGAAGCAGACTTGTTGTGGAAGACGATTGTCTTTGTGCTCTTGGAAAGACTGCCCTGAAAATTTCTGATCTGGTGATAAATAAGCAATCTCAACCTTGGCACTGACAGGCTTTTTACACTCCTGTTGCAACATGTAGCAACGTAGTTTACTGTGATATTAAGACTTACCCATGCTATGCCATGCTTCTAGAAAAAAAATTCCGTTTATTTGTATTAGAAATAAATATTTCATAATATATAATTATATATTGTTTTGTGGTTAATCACCATGTTTTAATTATGTTCAATTTGTAACAATGAAAATTACACCAGAGGATGGGAAGATTTCTCATGCTCATGGACTGGTAAGATTAATAGTGTGGAAATGGCCATCCTACCAAAAGCTATCTGTAGATTCAGTGTTATTCCCATCAAAAGTATTCCAACATAATTATGCACGAAAAAATTTTTAAAAATACTCTTCAACTTCATATGGAAATATATACACACACACATACACAGGATAGCTAAAACAATCCTCAATAATAAAAGAACTACTAGAAGCATCACCATCCCAGATTTCAAGTTGTATTACAGAGCTATGGTAATAAAAACAGAATGGCATTGGCATAAAAATGTCAGGAGCCAGCCCTGGTCAGATAAAAAAGTCTCCTTTACAAGAGGCTTGGTGACCTCCATGCTAAACCACCAATTTAGTCAAGCACCCCACCCCTTAAGTTAGTGTTCTGAGATAAACCACGAGAAAGTTCTGGGACACTTGCACAGGCCTGAGGGCATTTAACACCCATTCCTCCCCCTCCCTTACTTCCTCTTTCTTTACTTCCTCCTTTCTCTTTAAAAACTCCTTGCTTATGATCAATAAAACAGACCTTGACAACACATTGCTTGGTCTTGCTCTTTCTTTCTTGCCCATTTATTTTCAGGCTTAGTCCCCCTAGGGACCCACGAATTACCAGAACCCCCAGGGCCGGGGCAGGTGGCGCCTGAACGTGGGGCCCGAGGTATGGACTCTTCACCGAACGGAGACCCCCCACCCCCAAGGAAACCCTCGACAGTGCATGCTGACAAGAAAGTCTTGCTCGCCGATTGCGGAGGACTTTGGTCTGGGACCGTTCTCATGAGCAACTGATTCCCTGGTAAGTCCCCCTCGTTCCCTTCCATAATAATGGGCCAAAAGTTGTCTAAGGAGGTCAAATTCATTAGGGATTTTAAGACTTACATTCGGGAAAGAGAAATTAGAGTAAAATGTAAGGACTTAATTCAAGTTTTTGCTTTTTTTGTCAAGAACATGTCCATGGGTCATTTTAGAAGGCCCAGACATTCATCCCCTAACTTGGAATAAGGTTGGAGAGGATCTTAATAGATTGCTCAAAGAAAAGGGACCTGAGGCAGTTCCCTTACAGACTTTTAGTTATTGGAATCTTATTAATGATATCCTTACCAATTCCCCTTGGCTCTGCTCACCTTAATTCTGCAATTAAAAACTTTCTTGAGCTGCTCTCCCATGCTCATTCTCCCACTTCTGACTGCCCCATAGACAAACCTCCATCCTCTCCCTGTCCTTCAATTTCCATCCCTATGCCCCCTGAAGAGACCCAAACTCCCCTGTCACATCTTACAGACAAACCTCTGTTAAAACCGCCCCATAATCTCTATCTCTCTTTACAGGGCCTCGAGCCTCATTCCCCTAAAAACCTTAAAAGTTACCCTGTCTTTTGTTCAAACCCCAAATCAGAAACCTAAGTCCCTCAGACAAGGAGGACCTAGAAGAAGCCGAGGCCGCTTATCACAACCCCAACTGGCCTCCCTTTGTGGGCTTTATGGTCCCTACAGGGCCTCCACCCTATCCCTCAGCTCTCCTTCTCCCATCTTCCACAGATGCCTTAATTCAAGCTAAAAAACATCTCACCCAACAAATATCAGAACTTAAAGAGGTCTTAAAATTACAGCAGGAGTTTTCACAGCTCTCTCTAGACCTCACATCCCTCCAGACCACAGTTGGCCGATAGATCTTCGGATTCCCCACTCAGCCCATTATAGCCCCTAAAACCTCCCTTCCACCAGGCGTCAGGCCAAAAATCTCCAAATCCACTAAGCTGGTCTTTCCTGTCCTAACCCACCAGGGCTCCAAACATATACCATCTTCCTCTGACCAAGACCCCTCCTCTACTCATACAACTAGGGAGGAGGATGAGGAGGAAAACACAGAGGATGAAATTAATGAGAGGGATAAAAATGACTCTGAGTCAGATAATGAGGACCAAGATAAACAAACAGAAATAACTGAAAACACCTTTAAAAATTAAAATTTAAAGCCCTTAAGGAACTTAATTCAGCGGTCAAAAATTACGGTCCCACTGCATCTTTCACCCTTGCCTTACTCAGGAGAGGGATACCTCACTCCAGCCGAATGGCATGGTGTCACACAGGCAGTCCTTAGCCGCGGGCAATACTTAACTTGGAAATCTGAATTCTATGACCATTGCCAAAACCTTGCTACCAAGAATCAACAAAGGCCCTCCACTCAAAAATGGACCCTTGATAAACTCACCAGTCAAGGAAAATTTGTCTCTGAAAATCTCCAGATTAAGCTTCTGCTTCCCATAGGTCTCTTAGGACAAACCTCTTAGGCTGCTACTGGTGCTTGGCGGGCTCTCCCAGGCCAAGGGTCCATGCTCACACCCCTTACTAAGATCATTCAGGGAGCCGATGAACCTTATACAGAATTTGTAGGGAGACTTACAGAGGCCACAGAATGGATTTTGGGCACAGAAGAAACTGACAACAAACTCCTTAAACAACTAGCTTTCGAGAATGCCAACAGCCTTTGCCGCAATATCCTCAGAGCCACCTTTAGAAACAAGTCCTTTGAGGGCCTGCAATGATGTTGACCCTTTTTCTCAAAAACTCTCACAGAGCATTTCCCAGGGGGTCACTATGGCTGTTGGTGCAGCTCTACAAACAACAGGTAACAACAGTGCTTGCTTTAAATGCCACCAACCCAGACATTTTGCTAAACAATGTTCCCAAAAAATGACACCCCAACCTTCAGAGGGTGACCCAACATCCTGATCCCAAAATGGCGTCTAGACCCTTTCCCCTTCACCCCTGCCAAAAACTGTCTGTCCCAGATGTAAAAAGGGTAAACATTGGCTCAGTGACTGTAGATCCAAAACTGATGTTCAAGGGAATCCCCTGCCTCCTCCTCAGGGAAACGCTTGAGGGGCCAGCCCCAGGCCCCACAGCCAATCCCCTTCTTGCCAGCATCGGGGGGCCAAGCCTGCAGGCACAATCCTTCCAACCTGTGCCTCCAAGCTCTACAGAGCCACCCCCAGAAGCGCAGGACTGGACCTGTGTGCCACCACCGACTCAATAAATGATAGCCCTGTCTGGATCGACCAGTGGCCCCTAACCTCCCCAAAATTATCCACAGCCTTAGAGTTAGTGCAGGAACAACTAACTGCAGGACACATTGAACCCTCTGCTTCCCCATGGAATTCGCCCATCTTTGTCATCCAAAAGAAATTGGGCAAATGGCACTTATTACAAGACCTCCGTGCCATTAATAAGACTATGATGCCCATGGGGGGCCTTACAACCCGGCCTTTCCTCTCCAGTAGCCATCCCTAAACAATATTCTCAAATTGTCATTGATCTCAAGGATCGTTTTTTTTCCATTCCCCTTCACCCTGATGATTGCAAACGCTTTGCCTTCAGTATTCCTATTACTAATCATATAGGCCCTATGCCCGGTTTTCAATGGAGAGTTCTCCCTCAAGGTATGATAAATAGTCCCCACTCACTGTCAAAAATATGTCGCACAGGTTATAGATCCCTTTCGGGTTCAACATCCTCATCTGTACATCATTCATTACATGGATGACATCCTTCTGGCTGGACCTGATGAACACAATTTGGCCTCTGTCACCCAACAACTTGTTAAAGCCTTACAAACCCAAGGCCTACAGATATCCCCCAAAAAGATTCAAACTCACCCCCCTCAACTCTTTTTAGGTTACGAACTCTTCCTGAATAAAATTATGTCCCAAAAGGTTCAGATCAGAAAAGATTCCCTTACTACTCTTAATGATTTTCAGCAGTTACTTGGTGACATCAATTGGTTTCGCCCCCATCTAAAAATCACCACAGGAGAACTCAAACCTCTTTTTGACATTCTAAAGGGGGATTCTAACCCTCTCTCCCCGCACCCTCATCCCCGAAGCCACCCAGGCCTTGGTCCTGGTGGAGACAGCCATCAACCGACAACATGTTTCTTATTTTTCCCCTGATAAACCCTTGAGCTTCCTTATTTTCCCTACGCCATTTACTCCCCCAGGCCTTTTTTTGGCAGAACCATCCCCTGTAATGGGTCCATCTATCTGCTTCACCTGGCTGAGTCCTCCTTACCTACCCCTGTCTAGTTTCTCAACTCATTAGGATGGGCACAAAGCATAGTTTCAAGTTATTTGGCAAAGACCCCTATATCCTTGTACTCCCTCATACCCCTTCTCAGGTACAATGGCTCACCCAAAATGAAGATACTTGGGCAATTAATCTTATATCCTCCCAAGGCCTTATTGATAATCATTTCCCCACCAATAGACTTGTCCAATTCTTTTTAAAAATAGAACCCATAATCTTTCCAAAAGTAACAAAAAGGACTCCCCTTAATGATGCTGCACTGATTTTCACTGATGGGTTGTCTATTCCATAGATGCCTATTCCATAGATGGCAAAATCTTTTATTTTCAAACCTCAGCCTCCTCTGCCCAGATAGTAGAACTCTTGGCTATAATTAAAGTCTTTCAAACTCTCCCTGATGTACCCTTTAACCTTTATAATGATAGTGCTTATCTTGCCTTCTCTGTTCCCTGTCTTGAGACCGTTCCCTATATCTGCCCATCTACAGGTGTGGCTCCATTCTTTCCCACTCTTCAGCGCTTGATTTTAACCCAAACCTCCCCTTTCTTTACTGGTCACATTCGTGCACATTCCGGGTTGCCTGGGCCCCTTTCTTGGGCAAATGATGACGTTGATCAAGCCACCCAAATAATTACCTTGGCTCAAACGGGCCCTCCTCTCTCTGACCCCATATCCTTTGCCCAACAAGCCCATGCTACCCATCATCTCAATGCCCATACTCTACGCCTTCAGTTTGGCATTACCAGAGAACAAGCTAGAGAGATTGTCTGCTCTTGCAAAGGCTGTTTTACTCTCCTGCTGGAGTCCCACCTTGGGGTTAACCCCCGAGGTCTGCTCCCTGGACAACGTTGGCAAATGGATGTCACCCAGTTCTCCCAATTTGGAAAATTAAAATACATACATGTAATTATTGACACAGTGGTTTCATTTACCTTGGCTGTTATCTTAGGCCTGGGGCCACGTGAGCAGAAACAGGCATAGCCTCGTTAGTCACCTCCAATAGACAATATTCACAATTAAGCGTAGCAGTAGATAAAGACTTACAGGAGTGACAGAGGGGACTAAAAAATCTCAAAGACTTTGTTGCCTCCCTCTCTGAGGTTGTATTACAAAACAGAAGAGGCCTAGACTTACTCTTCCTGCAACAAGGAGGTCTCTGTACGGCCCTCAAAGAAGAATGTTGTTTTTATGCAGATAAAACAGGCCTAGTGGAAGATAGCCTAAAAAAGGTTCAGGATAGCCTAGAAAAACGTAAGGAACAAAGAGAACAAGCCGAATCATGGTACAAAAATTGGTTTTCCATCTTTCCATAGCTTTCCACTCTGCTACCTTCCATCCTTGGTCCTATGGTTGGGCTTCTCTTATTAGTTTCCTTCGGGCCTTGGGCTTTTCAAAGATTAACCAGATTCATTAAGTCTCAGATTGACACCATCCTCAAAAAACTGGTTTCGGTATATTATCATCGCCTGGAGGTACGAGACCCTGAGCTACCTGACCGTAATGAAAACCCCGACAATCTTCCTAGAGGCCTAGACTTTTTTGGGCCTTGAACATCGAACCTCTCGATTTCCTTGGCCTTGGAGACATCAATGATGGGACTATTGTGATGCCACAGGCCAGACACCGACCCATCTCACTGGCTGTAGTGCTCCTCAATGATGGGATTAGCATGAGTCCACGACCCCAGGGGCCCACTCCAAGCACTCTTGAGCTGCTAGCCTTATGAAAGGTCCCCTGAGTGCTGGGCAGCGGATTCACCTCGCTTAGCCTAAGACAGAGGCTCTACCCCTCACTGTCATATAAATGACAATATCATAAACATAGGGTCCTGGCTACAGATGCCCATCACATAGCCTAAGACAGATGCTCCATTCTATTATACATAGAAGGGGGAGATGTCAGGAGCCAGCCCTGGTCAGATAAAAAAGTCTCCTTTACAAGAGGCTTGGCGACCTCCATGTTAAACCACCAATTTAGTCAAATACCCCACCCCTTAGGTGTTCACAGATAAACCACAAGAAAATTCTGGGACACTTGCACAGGCCTGAGGGCATTTAACACCCATTCCTCCCCCTCCCTTACTTCCTCTTTCTTTACTTCCTCCTTTCTCTTTAAAAACTCCTTGCTTATGATCAATAAAACAGACCTTGACAACACATTGCTTGGTCTTGCTCTTTCTTTCTTGCCCTTTTATTTTCAGGCTTAGTCCCCCTCGGGACTCATGAATTACCAGAACCCCGAGGGCCGGGGCATAAAAACATACACATTAATCAATAAAATCATATTATAGAACTAGGCGTAAGTCCACATACCTATGGACATCTGATTTTTCACAAAGAAGCCAAAATACACACTGGAGAAAAGACAGTATCTTCAACATAGGTTGATAATCAAACTGGAAGGTTATCTATAGGAACATTAAAACAATCCATATCTACCACACTGCAAAAACTCAGCTGTAAATGGATCAAGAACCTCAGCATAAGATCATATAACTTGAATCCAATAGAAATGAAAACAGGAAATAAATTCAATGGCACTGGAAAAGACTTTCTGAACAGGACACAGCAAACAAGAAGAGGGACCTCATGAACCTGAAAAGCTTCTGTATGGCAAAGGACACCATCATTCAGGGAAAGTAGCAGGCTACGAATGAAAAAAGATCTTTACCAATTACACATCTGATAGAGGCTTACTATCTAGGATATATAATTAACTAAAATCTGAACATCAAGAAAAAAGTAACCCAATTTAAAAACCAGGATTCAGAATTGTGCAGGGAGTTCTCAAACAAAACAAAACAAAACAAAACAAGAAAAGACCAAGACACAAATGGCTTAGAAATACTTAAATGTTTAACATCCTTAGCCAAGATGGTAATACAAACTAAAATTACTTTGATTGTTCATCTTACACCAAACAGAATGGCCAAAATCAATAAAAAATGACAGTTCATGCTAGAGAGGATGTGGGGAAAGGGGAACACTCATCCATTGCAAATTTGTACAACCACTAAGAAACATAAAAATAATCAGGTAAGTGGATGCAGCTAGAAAAATTATCCTTATAACCCAGACCTCAAAAACCCAATATTGAATTTTTCTTTTATATGTAGATGTTAGCTTTTAAGCTTTCAATATGTGCACTACAATTCGAATAACCACATAGGTAAGGTACCTAGTAAAGGACCAGGGGATAGAAGTAGATCTCCCAAGGAAAACAGAATATAGTGCTATAGATTGAGGGAAAACTATAATAGGAGGATTAAAAGGGGAGGGATGAGAGAGAAGGTAAAGGAGGGAATATGGGAAGGATAACTGATACTAAAGACCATTTGAAAAACCATATGGAAACCTACTACTGCAAAATTCTTCCTTAAATATATACATATATGAAAAGAACCTAAATAGAGTTATCAAATAATAGGAAGAGAATAATATCAAGTAAAACTTCCAGTGTCCAGAATGGGTTATAGCTTGTTGAGGCACTTGCCCAGAGCATCCCATGGAACTCTCCCAAATCACAAAATATTGACAAAGGTGATAATAAGGCCCTATTGCTAAAGACACTCAGTGATGCCATTTAACACAGAGAAGGTGAGCTGTTTCTTAACTAGAAGCTTAACCCCTACTGACGAATGTTCTTGGTGCTGGATGATGGTACTCTGCAATCAGAGGAGAAAGGTAATTATCAATTTATTCCAGCTACAAACCTTGATTCCTACAACAGCCACCTGCTTACAAGATATACTGATGCAATAGTGACACAAACATTGAGATTAACTACCCTTTTTTTTTAAAAAAAAATGAATTTAAACCTCCCTCAATGAGATGGAACCTATACCTGACAATGCTAAAGTGGCCAAGAATCTGAGACTAGGTGGGTCATGACTTTAGAGACAAACCTAATACTATGTTTCTGAGAATAAAACACACCAATAAAATAATTCCTAATAAAATATTGGTGTACCTCTAGATCAGTACCTTGCTCAACCTACATCAGAGAAACTTCTTGTGGTAGATGGCAAATAAGAGAGTCACAACTGTACAATGTGCAGAGAGTGAAATACTTTGGAGCACTCAGTCCTAATTATGATGTCTTCATGAAAACCCCTCTGGGCAGAAGAAGAGTCGAGAAGAGCATAATAGCCAGAGATGATAGATGATTCCAAGGAAGCAGTGTTGAGGAATATCTGTTTAACTACGCAAAGATGCATTGCATTTGTTTAACTACGTAAAGATATGTTGCACTTATTTATATTGTGAATATTTGTTTAACTATGCAAAACGTGTTGCATTTAATTATGTAAAGATGTGTTGCTGTTTTAACTTGCCTGACTAAGGCACCTGATTAGTCTAATAAAAAGCTGAATGGCCAATAGTGAGGGAAGACGTATCGGTGGGACTTCCAGGCATGGAAAGCAAGGAGAAGGAGGAATATAGACTCAAAAAAGAAAGAGAGACACCAAGAAGACACTAGAGGCCAGACAGACAGACACAAAGGAAGCAGGAAAGTAGGCCATACAGAATGAAAACAGGTAAAAATCCCCAAGGCAAAACATAGATGAATAGAAACAGCTTAAACTAAGTTAAAAGAGCTAGTGGAACAAGCCTAAGCTAAGGCCAAGCATTCATAATTAATAATAAGTCTCCATGTCTTTATTTGGAGCTGGTAGGTGGCACAAAGAAATTCCAACTACAAAGCTGTGTCTTCCAGAAATTGAAGAAAGAAACTTGGTGGTTTGAATAAGAACATTCCCCCATTGACTCATATATTTGAATACTTGGTCCCCAGTGGGTGTGACAGCCTGGTAAGAATTAGGAGATGTGGCCTTGTTAGAGTAGGTGTGTCACTGAGGGTGGGCTTTGACATTTCAAAAGTCACACCAGGCTCAGGAACGTTCTCCCTCTCTCTCCCACAAACCCCCTTTCCTCTCTCTCTTTTGTTTCTCTCTGCCTGACTTTTGCCTAAGGGTCAGGATGTGAAGCTCTCTGCTACTCCTCTAGGACAATGCCTTTGATCATAGACTGATTAAAAGTATAAGCAAGCTCCCAATTAAATGCTTTCTTTTATAAGCATTGCTTTGGTCATGGTGTCTCATCACAGCAATAGGACAGCAACTAAGACACAGACATAACAAACTGATGTACCTATGAACTTATAGAGATGGTGGCAGCACTCATAACACCTGCTCAGGTTCAAGAAGTTAGGTGCCCAGTACTGAGATGAGGATGTAGACTCCTAAACAGGAAACTATTTGCAACTGATACATGATAGCAAAGGAAAAAACATTTTCTCCAAGAGTGTCACTGGATTTATCAACTACACTACAGAGCAGGCTCCATGCCCAGAATTACTGACCAACATAAAGTGAACTTCATGTCTTTTTTGTGGACTTTTTGTTTTGAGTAGGTGTGTGAGTGTGTGTATGTGTAGATATTCTGTTTTTGTTTTGCTTTTTTTTTTAGAGAAAGAATAGAAAGCTGGTTGGTTAAGGGAGGTGGGGAGGTTATGGGAGGAGTTTGAGGAGGAGAAAAAGAAAAACTAAATAATTGTATTTTTTTAAAGTTCTATGTTGAGAAAGTGTGGCATACCTGGAAGGATCATGAAAAAGCATGATATAGTTACTGGTAACATGGGATCCAAAACCATCCAGCCATTTTTAGGCCACATTTGTCAGTGACCTTTATATGAGGAAAAAATGTTCACTTTATTTTGTAAACTTAGGAATATTGTATTTTATATTTCTACATATTTTTCCTGAAACAGGCATTTAATTTTTGAAAAACACATTATAGAAAACTATTAAACAACTCTCTTATATATTGGGAGAGAGATGGCTAAAATTATGAAAAGCTGAACTATAAGAAACTCTGTCATATAATGTTCAAGACAGAATAAGGGCTTTCCTTTCCCCATATCCTCACTGGCATTGTTGGCAAGAATACAACTTGGTGTTATAACTATGAAAATCATCGCAAAGCTTCCTTAAGAAACCAGAAATAGATCACCAATTGACCTGCTATATCACTCCTGGTCTTATAGCCAAAGGTCTCTATGTCTTACTACAGGGACACATGTTGGTCCATATTCATTAATGCTCTATTGACAAGAGCTAGACTATGGAAAGAAGCTAGATTTCTATCAACTGATGAGGAATAATGGAAATTATGTACCTATACACAATGGAATTTTGTTCAGCTGGAAAGAAAAGTGAAATTATGCAATTTTCAAGTGGAAATGAAAATATTATACTGGGGTAACCCAGACCCAGAAAAACCAATACCACATTTCCTCATTCATATATGTATAGTGGTGTCAATTTTTTAGACTTTGTGTTTGTCTTGCAGCACTTTTGAAAAGCCACATGAAAACCTACTATTTCATCATCTTTAAATACACACACACACACACACACACACACACACACACACACACACACGACATCATATATATATATATATATATAATATATATATATATATATATCCACAGCACTGGAGATCCTAGAGCTCATGTTTACAGGTGGGTTGGAGCTGCCTGACATGGATGCGAAGAACTGAATTCAAGTCCACTGCAGGAACTGTGTGTGTGTGTGTGTGTGTGTGTGTGTGTGTGTATGTGTGTGTGTAGGAGATTAATTGGTGTGCCCTTCTCCTCCCAGAAGCCATAGGTTATTAGATTAAAAGCCCAGGGCCAGGTGTGGTATACCTTCCTAGAAGCTGTTGATCAGGGTATCGTAGAGACCCCATCACACAATACAAGCTATTACCACTGTTCTTAGTTACCCAACAGAACTGGTACTGACAAAACAACCTTCCTCCCTATTGGCTAGTCTTCATTGCTTCAAAGAGAGTTTTGGGTCTCCTGAAGCTAAGGTAAAAAAGCAGTGGCAAGCTGACCAACAAGGTGTTAGAGACTGAACTCAGGTCCTCTTCTCGAGAGAATGCATTCTTAACTGTTGAGCTATCTCACCCTTGAAAACAAGTTTTCTAGCTTGATTCCTTGTATATAAAAGAATGTGTAGGTCACATAAACATAATAACTGCTAAAATTACAATGTGGAGAAATGAAGAGAATTAGCAAGATCTACCTCATTTTACTTTTAAAAATAATTTATATGCTTTAATGGACTTGCTGCTGCTATTTTTCTAATTAATTATAAGGCACACAACTCACAGATTATTAAATAAAATCCCCAGTATGAGGCATAGCAGGCCAGTGAGGTCCCCAGGACCCTTCCAAACTCCTTGCCACCATACTGCTGTGATTTGCCCCCAACCCTGCTGGACTTCGTCCACTCAGGAGCAAGCCACACCAATCAGAACTGGTGAGTGACCCACCTGCAGATGAAATAACCCTATTCCCTAGATTCTGTATCCTAAGACCCTTCCCACAGCCCCCGACATCCCATCTCATCACTAGCCCCACTGCTGGAACAAATCCCCAATCTCAGAGAACTACTGGCACTCTGGTGCAAGCCATACCAGTCAGAACAGAGCTAAGCTTGAACAGACTTCAGCTGCTCAGGTTCAGGCCATACCAGTCAGAACAGAGAACCCCTGTTGCAACAAAGATCAAGCTAACATCCAAAAGGCCAACTCCTAACTTGAAAAGATACTCCCAACTAGACCATAGGTCATGCTAGCTACCAGAAATCCAGGTCACAAAGACTAGAAAACCAAAGAGGAAACAGAAACCAAGAGCAAATCACCCATCCAACAAAGACAAACTCGGAAATCTGGGACTAGAACAAATCATCTCAAACACAGATGCCTAAACGCCAGTGTATAAATACAACCAACAACTTGCAGGGTAATATGGCACCACAAGAGCCCAGTTATCCTACAACAGCAAGACTTAAACATTCCAATGCAGCTGAAGCACACCAATGACCTAACTCCCTTAAATAAATCAAGGAAAAGACAACCAAAAAATTAGAGGAAATCAATAAATCCCTTAAAGACTGCCAAGAAAGCCAAGAACCAACAAGTAGGTGAAGGAAGCTATCCATGACATGAGAATCAAAATAGAAGCAATAAAGAAAACAAACACTGAGGAAATTCAGGAAATGGAAAATCTGAGCAAGTGAACAAGAACTACAGATATAAGCATCAACATCAGAATGCAAGAGATGGAACAGAGAATTCAGCTATTGAAGACACAATAGAGGAAATAAATGCATTGATTAAAGAAAATGTTAAATCTAAAAATCCCTTTAACAAAAACATTCAGGAAATCTGGGACACCATGAAAAGACCAAACCTAAGAATAATAAGAATAAAAGAAGGAGAAGAATCTCAGCACAAAAGCCCAGAAAATATACTTAAAAAATCATAGAAGAAAATTTCCCTAACCTAAATAAGGACATGTCTATAAAGTTTTAAGAAGCTTACAGAACACCAAACAGATAGAATCAGAAAATAAATAAAGTCCCTGTATCATATAATAATCAAAACACTAAACATACAGTACAAAGAAAGAATATTAAAAACTACAAGGAAAAAACACAAGGGCAGACCTATTAAAATTATACCTGACTTCTCAACAGAGATTCTAAAGGCCAGAAGGGCCTGCACAGATGTGCTGCAAACTCTAAGAGACCACAGATGCTAGCCCAGACTATTATACCCAGCAAAAATTTCAATCACTGTAGATTAAAAAAAAAAAAAACAAAATATTCCATGAAAAAGTAAAACTCAAACAATACCTATCCACAAATCCAGCTCTACAGAAGGTACTAGAAGGAAAACTCCAACCCAAGGAAGTTAACTACACCCATGAAAAGACAGGTAATAGATAATCTCACATCAGCAAAACGCAGAGAAAGGAAACATACATACACACACACCACCATCACCTGTTTTCTTAAATGTCTAGATTATTCTGTTACGATAAATCTTTCTGCCAAAAGCCGCCAAGCCCCACTGCCACATGTGCACTTTATGCCAGCCGCCTGCCCGAGTTAGACCCAAATGAATACACAGAAACTTGTATTAGGTTCAAAGCTGCTTGGCCAATGACTAGGATTCCTCATCTGTTAGCTCAGTCTTAATTATCATAAATCTATATATTTTATAAGATATCTTATCGGACACCTTATTGGCATCCCTCCTTGCAGGTGGATCACATTGTGCTGCTGGAGGAGCAAGGGGAAAAAGGGGGAACTTCCTTTTTCTCCTTGCTCAATATGAGTCTCCTTGTTGGATCCAGTCTCCGGCCTGGATCACCACTTCTCTACTACATCTCCCAGAATCCTTTTGACTCCTAGTCCTGCCTAACTTGCTGTTTCATTGGCCAAACAGAACTTTATTAAACAATCAATAAGATATACACACACAGAAGTACTTCCTCCGTCATTATTCCACAAAATAGAAACAGAAGGAACATTGCCAAATTCATTTTATGATGCCACAATCACTCTGTTATACAAACCACACACAGAGTCAACAAAGAAAGAGAATTACAGACCAACTTTGTTCATAAACATATATGCAATACAACAGCATAATCATGGGAATTATAATTGGTGGTCATTAATATGTCTCAATATCAATGGACTCAATTCACCAACAAAAATACACAGGATAATGGAATGGATATTAGAACAGGATTGATTCTTCTTCTGCAGACAAGAATCCCACCTTAATATCAAAGACAGCAGAGACCCACAACTAAGCACTGAGCTGAACTCCTGGAATCCAGTTGTAGAGAGAGTTGAGTGATGAGCAAAGGGGTCAAGACCATGATGGGGAAACCCAAAGAAACAACTGACCTGAACAAGTGGGAGCTCACAGACATGAGTCTGACAGATGAGGAACCAGCATAGGACCAAACCAGGCCCTCTGAACGTGGGTGTCAGTTAGGAGACCTTGGCAGCCTATGGGGCCTCTGGCAGTGGAACCAGTATTTATCCCTAGTGCACTAATGGACTTTGGGAGCCCATTCCCCATGGAGGGATATTCTCTTAGCCTAGATACACAGGAGAGGGCCTAGGTCCTGTTTCAAATGGTGTTTGATGATACCCCATGGAAGGCCTCACCTTCCCTGGGGAGTGGAGGGGGGTAGGATGGGGGTGGGTGGCAGGCATGGGAGGATGGGAGGGAGAGGGAACTGGGATTGATATGCAAAATAAGATTGTTTCTAATTTAAATGAAAATTTATATAAAAAGATAGATATTACCTCAGAGCAAATGGTTGGAAAAAGATTTTCCAACCAAATGGATCTAAGAAGCAAGCTGGCTTACTATCTTAATATCTAACAAAATGGACTTCAAACTAAATTAATCAAGAAATAGAGAAGGACACTTCATACTCATTAAAGGAAAGCTGGAACAGGATGACATCTCAATTTGATTATCTATCTCCAAAATGCAAGGGCACCCACATTTGTAAAAGAAACATTGCTAAAGCTTAAAACATACATCAAACACCACACACTGGGACTTCAACACCCCACTCACTATCACCAAAGAACAAATCCTGCAGACAGAAATTAAGAGAGGAATGTGGAGCAACAGACCTTATGACTCTAATGAATTTAACCAATATCTACAAAATATTTCACCCAAACACAAAAGAATATCTTTTTCTCAGTACCTCATGGAACATTCTCCAAAATTGACCATATACTCAGTCACAAAGCAAGTCTCAACAAATACAAGAAAATTGAAATAATAACCCTTTGTATCCTGTCAGCCTACCATGGATTAAAGGTAGATTTCAACAACAGAAATAAAAGAAAGCCTACAAACTCATGCAAACTGAACAACTCTCAATAGAATTACCAATGGGCCAAGGAAAAATAAAGAAAGAAATTAAAGACCTCTTAGAATTTAATGAAAATGAATGCACCCAAACATATGGGGCACAATGAAAATTGTGCTAAGAGGAAAGTTCATAGCACTTAGTGCCTGCATAGAGAAATTATAGAATTCTCACACCAGAGACTTAACAGCACTCCTGAAAACTATAGAATAAAAAGAAGCAGACACACTCAAAAGGAGTGGATGGCAGGAAATAATCAAACTCAGGGTGAAATCAATAAAATAGAAACAAAGGGAACAATACAAAGAATCAGTGAAACAAAGAGTTAGTTCTTTGAGAAAACTAACAAGATAGACAAACCCTTATCAACACTAAACGGCAGACAGAGAATATCCAAATCAACAAAATCAGAAATGAAAAGGGGGACATAACAACAGACACCTAAGAAATCAAAAGAATTATTAGGTCATACTTCAAAAACCTATGCTCCACAAAATTGGAACAATATAAAAGAAATGGACAATTTCTCGATTGATACCTCTTAACAAAGTTAAATCAAGATCAGATAACATTTTAAATAGACCCGTACCTCCCAAGGAAATAGAAGCAATCATCAAAAGTCTTCCAACCAAAAATATGCCCAGGGCCAGATGGTTTAGTGCAGAATTCTACCAGACCTTCAAAGAAGAGCTAATACTAATATTCCTCAAATCATTCCACAAAATAGAAACAAGGGGGCATTGCCAAATTCATTTTATGATGCCATAATCACCCTGTTACACAAACCATACAGGCAGTCAACAAAGAAAAAGAATTACGGATCAACTTCTTTCATAAACATAGATGCAAAAATATTCAATACTAGCAAACCAAATCTAAGAACACATCAAAACTATCATCCACTATGTTCAAGTAGGCTTCATCCCAGAGATTCAGGGATGGTCCAACATATGAAAATATGTCAATGTAACCCACCATATAAAAAAATTGAAAGAAAAAAGCCCCACATGATCATCTTATTAAATGCTGAAAAAGCCTTGAGAAAATCCAAAACCCCTTCATGATATTCTTGGAAAGATCAGGGATACATAATAAAGATAATATATAGCAAGCCAATAGCTAATATAAAATTAAATGGTGAGGAACTTAAAGCAATACCACTAAATTCAAGAACAAGACAAGGCTGTCCACTCCTTCCATAGCTATTTAATATATATCTTGAAGTTTTAGCTAGAGTAATAGAAAACTTAAGAAGATCAGGGAGATACAAATTGGAAAGGAAGAAGTTGAAGTATTGCTATTTGCAGATAATATGATAGTGTACATAAGCGACCCAAAAAAAAAATCTAGCAGGGAGATCAGTTAATCAGTAGGATTAACATAGTAAAAATGACCATCTTACCAAAATCAATCTACAGACTCAATGCAATCCCCATCAAAATTCCATCACAGTTCTTTACAGACCTTGAAAGAACAATACTCAATTTCATATGGAAAAGCAAAAATCCCAGGATAGCTAAACCACTTCTGGAGATATCACCATTCCTGATTTCAAGCTGTACCACAGAGCAATAATAATAAATACTGCATGATATTAGTATAAAAAGACAGACTGATCAATGGAATCAAATTAAAGACTTGGAAGTAAATCTACATACCTATGGACACCTGATTTTCCATAATGAAGACAAAATTACAAAATGTAAAAAAATAAAGCATCTTCAACAAATGGTGCTGGTCTAAGTGGATGTATACATGTAGAAGAATGCAAATATATCCTTATCTATCACTCTGCATAAAACACAAGTCCATGTGGATCGAGACCTCAACATAAAACCAGATATACTGAACCTGACAGAAAAGAAAATGCCTGGAATGTATTTGACAAAGGAGACAACCTTCTGAACAGAACACCAATATCACAAGCACTAAGATTGACAAATAACAAATGGAACCTCCTGAAACTGAGAAGCTTCTGTAAAGCAAAGGAAACTGTCAATGCCCACAAAATGGGAAAAGATCGTCACCAACTCCACATCTGACAGAGGGCTAATATCCAAAATATGTAAAGAACTCAAGAAACTAGACATCAACAAACCAAATAAATCCAATTTAAAAATGGGGTACAGATCTAAACAGAGAATTCTCAAATGACTGAGGTACACTTAAAGAAATGTCCATCATCCTTAGCCTTCAGGAAATCTAAGCCAAATGACAGATTCCATTTTACACCTATCAAAATGCTAAGATCAAAAACATAAGTGACAGCTTATGCTGGAGAGGATGTGGAGCAAGGAGATAATTACTTTGTTTCAAACAGTGGCTGGAATTGTATGAGGAACTATTGTGAGCTTCAGTTACTTCAGGTGCTTAGATAGGAAGTTTCTGCAGTCCTTGAATCTCAAGCCACAGTGTTATTGCACTGCTAAAAGAAAAGATGGTTTGGTGGCTTTAAAAAATATGCTTATTCTTAAGAAGAAAGAAAGAGGAAAAGAAAGGAAGGAGAGAGGGAAGGAGGAGGGAGGGAGGGAGGGAGGGAGGGAGGGGGGAGGGAGGGAGGGAGGAAGGGAGGGAAAATGTTATATTCAATGATTTTTTAAATAGTATTGTCAATCTCCATTTAACTTCACTGTACTCTAGTGCCATCTAACGCTCAACTTCTCTGTCATGTCTGTGTTTCTTTATTATCCCATGAATATTATTTTTAAGCCTGGGTGTAACCCTGCCAACAAAACTTCCCTTGATTGTTTCAAATGTCCATCTGTCACCAAGCCCTTCAAAACTGTTTCCATGACATTTAATTGTTTCTTCCCCAAACTTAAGAGATTACTGTAAGAAATTCAACAACAGTGTTAGTCTGAGTTTCTTGCCAACATCCAGAAAAATACACAAAATAGTGTAGCCCGTTTGTGGACATGGCAGTGAAATGCCTCTGAGACACAAGGAATCCTGGAGGTGAAACTGCAGTTGCACCAAACTGAGGATGAGAATTAGACCTTTATAAACCACCACACAGCTATTGGCTCTTGGGGGCACACAGCTTTGTTGAGCATATTTTCTGAGGTCAAAGGCAGGTAGGTACTTTCCTGTGGCCAATGGCAAGTCTCTGTGGAGGCATATCTGTGAACAGCATAGGCCAGGTGAGCAGCCAAGAGATGGAGATGTACCAACACAAGGGGCTGTGGGCACATCATCAAACTCGTGACCTAAGGTCAGTCCCTAATTGCTCACTAATCACCTTCACAAGTTCATCTTATTTGAGAGAAATGTAGCCTTTAAAAAATAAACTCTACAATACAATCATCTGGGAGCCCATAATTCACTTCAGGTCCAAAGGGGAAGTAAGTGCCTTCTACTTACAGCTCTAACTTTCTATATGGTAGGCACTCTGAAAAAAACTTCAAAAGATGCCCAAAGCAAGCTAAGCATGGTGAAGCACATTTGTTTTGTTGTTGTTGTTGTTTGTTTGTTTTGTTTGTTTGTTTTTGTTTGTTTGTTTTTATCAGGAATATTACATTACCCTTTACTGAAGAAAAATAAGGGGGAAGTTCCAAGAATAGTCAAGGAAATTCCTTTAGAGTTGTATATTAAAACCAATTGTTCATTCTGGGAAATTTTAACTGAGAATTAAGTGTCACATAAGACTGAAAAATGAAAGCCAAAATGGTTGTCTACTGTTACAGAAATAGACCCAATAAATAAATAAGTAAACAGAAACTTCAGAAGCTTACAAGGTAGGTAATCAAAAATGAAATTCAGACAGTTGGTTTGGTTCGTTTATTTTTAAATAACTTTTCTGTGTGGATAATCTTTCTGTGCACTGTGTGAAGATGTGTCTCTATCCTTCCTCACTTGCCTAAGGCACCTTTATGATTGATTTAATAAAGATCTGAATGGCCAATAGCTAGGCAGAAGAAGAAAGGTAGGACTTCCAGGGAGAAATAGGAACTCTAGGAAAGAATTGGAGGCATGGGAGATTCATTCACTAGACAAAAGAAACCAGACATTATTCAAGACCTAGTGATACAAAGAAAGACCAGTTGCATTTGGTTCCCAATGCCAGGCATGTATATGCAAGCCCAGGGCTTGAGAAAGTCAATAAAAGTTCTGGACATGGAGCCAAATGTGGCTTCCTAGTGACTGCAGTCTCTCAGATAGTCCCAGTGCTCAGAGCATACAGAGGCTTTTTTTATAAAGGCCTTGGTGTGCAGCTGAGAATTCAGTAGGGCCTGTGAACAGCAGGTGTGCTACTCAGCAGGCAACCACATAGAAACACTACCACCATGCAAGCCCAGCAACTTCCCAGAGCTAGAACAGGTAGGCACAGCTTCCAATGGGTGCACTGGTGCCTGTGGATGTGAGGCTCAGCTCATGAAAGGTAAAGCAATGGTTATAGCACAGAACCTTTGAGGTAGCCTACTGGATAGACCCAAGGTTGATAGAGCCAGCATTATGTGCTAACCTAGTCCACAAAAGGAGCCTACAGATGCACCCATGTGGCCTGTCCCTTTAAGGCTTGGCTCACACAGTCAAAGAATGGCTTGGCATGCAGAAAGCCAGGTCCAGATGGAGAAAGCCTCCAAACAAGTACAGTATGCTTGAAAATGTGACACACATTTGTAATCCCATCTCTTGGTATGTAGAGATAGGAGAAAAGGAGTTCAAAGCCTCAGCTACATATCAAGTTCAAGGCCAGACTGGGCTATGGAAGACCTTGTCTCAAAGCAAACAATCAAATACAAAAGATACCCAAGGCACTGGTATTCTCAATAATTATACCTGTTTTTAGGAAGTGGAAGGATAAAAACTCCTAAATCAGTACTCAGCAGAAAAATCCAATGCAGGACTGTGTGAGTGGCTGGTACCTTGAAAGAGCATAAATTGAGTTATAATATCTATATTTTGGACAATTTTTCATTCCTGTTTAAAACTTAAAAAATGACATTCCTGTAAAGTAATCATAGCAATGGGGGAAATGCTCAGGCAGATAAAATATTTCAAATTATAGTTATATTAGCTCCCTTATATATCCTTTTAACAAGATGAAATAGTAAAATTCTTCAATAAGTATGTAAACTTAAGTACAAGGCTCTCTTATATCATACCATTCTACCTTGCCTAATAATTTGAAATTTTTGAAAGCATTCTTCATTATGAGTAAGTTATATAGAACACAACTCAATGTCACACTTATAAGGTATCTACCGTGTAAAAGGCACACATGTGGCAAAGGGATAACCACAAGTGACTACTTTTAGACCATGAAGATGTGATGCAGAGAAACTGTGCAGAGGAGACCTTATCTAGGAAGCAAAGGCAGCCTCTGACTTCCTGAACTGGGGAGGGCTAAGGAGCAAGTTCGAATGTTCTTCTTACAGCTTTGCCCAAAGAAGCAGAGTCAATGGTAACAGGAGGGGCCATGGTAGAGAAATAGCCAACTGGGAGAAAGGATGCATAGTGCATTCCTCAGAAAGGAAGGAGATGGAGACACAAAGACAGAGGCCTTGGACCCAGTCTCCCCTGGCCTCTCCAGATGTAATCCAGTGCCACCCTCCTGTGAAGCCTAATCCAGGAATCCTGGAGCTCTGTCACCTGCAAGGAAGATATGTAATTCCTGATTACTACGCTCCAATCTGCCCATCTCATGAGACTTCTCACATGTATCTATCATGACAGAGATTACACTGGGCTCCCTTCATTCTCAAGCCTCAACTCCTAGAAGTACACAGACAGCCAATCCCACCCACTTACTTGCTGACATCTGGCATATCACCCATGCTCTCTAGCACGTCCACATTCCTCACCATCCTCAGGTCCCTTTAGGTTGCTCCCTCAAGCTGAGACTCTGGCTTTCAGTTATGCCTGGCTAAGCCTGGGTTAGTTCACTTGTTTTAAAGAAGTAATTACTTTTCCATTTGTCAGTGCCCACAGCACAAATGCTCAGATTCACAGTTCACTAAAACATCTACCATTCAGGTTTGAAAAGTCTTCATTTCAACAGTGCCCTTTCTTCACAGACATGAGCTTCCATGTATCCTAGCATATTTATTTCTAGGCTATGAAATAGTAATTTGTTCTCTGTATGAGAACAAATTCACACTAGTAATGCAAACCAGAAGAATTGGACCAGCCACTGTTTAAAACCATATTTATCTCCAGAGAAAAAGGATTTTTCTTGTTTTATTATCAGCAGGACATCTAAGATGAACAGTCAAAACTGGAGTCCCAGAAATGACAAGAGACATTTAGATTCCCTGTGTGTGGCTGAAACTCAGCAAACGCTGCTTCCTGATGAGGCTTGCTGACAAGGCCTTCTATAGATGCCACATTATTCGATAATGGAATATCACTTGTCTTGTTCTCAGACCCCAAAAAAGTAAATTTACTATTTATATCAAGTTATCCAATAATGGGAATTATTTCTCCCAGGCACCATAGAATATCAAATGAAAAACCAGGAATAGTGTACAACTATTGCATTCATTAGCCAAGAAAATCCCAGAAATCCCAAACATTAATGGTTGTCTTCTAGATCTTGATGGAAAGACCGTATTGTGGAAGATAGTACATTCTTAAATTATAGAGCATAGAAAAGTAAGCTGGTACTGATGGAAAATATTCATATTTTTGGATAGCTGTATTGGTGCTGGAAGGCTCTAGGCATGCTCTGGCAGGTGGACCATAAGATGGAATCAATAATCACCAAGAAAACAAAGCTCCAAATTAAAGAGAAACTCCAATTACTGTCACATTAGGGCTCCCCTGTATCTTGGTCTCTTCCATAATTAGTACAGTCTGATTGGGGGGCACATTGCACCTCTTCTTCAGCGATTCTCTGCCTACCCTTGTAAGGACCAATCCATTGAGAGTGGGTGGTAAGGTGACTGTTGCTTTAATTAGGTACTCTATGTTGAGGCGCTTGTGATTGAACTGCTGCTAGGTAAATGCTCCACCACCAAGCAATAGTCCAAGACCCTCCTTCTTTTATGAGATAGGGTTTTATTAAGTTGTCCAAAGAGGCCTTGAAGTCAGGATCCTCCTGCCTTAGCCTCCAGAGAACTGGAATTTTAGGCCTGAGCCACCAGGTGGGCTAGGTTTAAGTCTTGCGCTGTTAATAGAGCTATCTTTTTTCAAAAAATTATTCTTCTCTCATATAATACATTCTGTAACCTCCCATCCCTCCACTTTTCCCAGTTCCACCCTCCCCGAGATTCACTGGTCCTTCATTTCCCTTCAGAAAAGAGCAGGCCTCCCAGTGATATCGAGTGGACACAGCAAGACAAAATGCAATAACACTAGGTACATATTCTCATATCAAGGCTGGATGAGGCAACTCGTAGGAGGCAAAGGATCCCAAGAATAGGCAAAAGAGTCAGAGACACCCCCACTCCTACAACTAGGCAATAGAGCTATCTTAATTTCCTGAGTGTTAGCACTGATTTCTTTTCAGCACTGAGGTACAAACTGAGGGTTCTGGACTCTGTGGGTTAAAGTCATGATCTTCCTTCAATGAAATAATGGTGCACAATTTTCATTTTGTGTACATTTTGATTTTCTTTGGGAGACGATGTCACTACATTTCATTCATTAATTTCATAATGAATTTATGAAGAGTCTATGTAACCAAGTAAGGAGAATTGCCTTCCCTGCTTGAAAAGTAGAGTGCTTACTTGACTATGACTCCAGAAAAATGGTAAAGAATCAAACCAACCACACAAACATAAACAAACCACACCCCATTCTCCCACTATGAGAATATGAGATAAAAATAGATTAACACCCTATTGACTTGGACATGGCTAGTGCCATTGGGATTGTCTACTAGATGCCACTTCCTACCCCAGATGGCAGTTATGCCTAGGTGTTAGGAAGCCAGTGTTGCCTGACTGTTGGTCATCATAGTAGTTGGCTGAGAAGGACATAGCACAGATTGGCAGGCTGGGCACAGCTGCTACCATTTCTGAGCTGTCACACTTATAGGACCTGCTGAATGTACTCCCGGAGCATTTGAAAAGTGGTGGGCAGGCTGGTTCATGTTGCCACTTAGGATTTGGTTGTTTTGCAAACTGTAGTCTCTAAGAGAAAATTTTCTGTTCCCTTCTTCCCCTACTGTAGCACTGTTGCATAAATGTGATAGTAAGCTCTTATATACTTCATGGTTTCCTTTTTTAGTTGGGAGAGTTCCTGCAAATCAACTTCAAAAATAAGATTATAAGCCATACATGAAAATATAAAAGCTAAACCTTATGTCTGAAAAAACAAAAGATTATACAACATAGGGATGTCTTTCACCATGCTTTAGAGCTGTACAGGAATTATCCTACCCAGTCACTCCAAAATTATGTTGATAGCACTGGCCTTCCCTCTTAATGATAATGGATTTTTTTCTTATACATCTTAATTACAGTTTCTCCTCCCTCTACTCCTTCCAGCTGCTCTCCACCTCTCCTCCCATCCATATCTACCCCTTTTCTGTCTATTATTAGCAAACAAACAGGCTTCTATGAGATAATAATAACATAAAACATAAGATAAAATAAAAACTAACACACTGGAATTGGACAAAACAAACAGAAGGAAAAGAGCACAAGAAAAGGCACATGAAATAGAGACCAACTTATTTATACAGTCAGGAATCCTATAAAAACACTAAACTAGGAGCCATAATATATATGCTCACTGGTTTTAATATATAAAAACCAGTTAAAAATAAAAAAGGAAGAGCCCTGATGTGACATTATGAGACAAGGAACCTCCAATGATTTGAATGTGTTAACCTCCTTACAGAATCACTTCCAAAGTTCTTCATTTCCTCTTTTTCCAACATCAGAAAAGCTAAAAGCTCATTTGGTTTTTTTTTAATGTTTTTATAGCTCTAACTCTTAATCACTGAGGTAAATCTGATTACCATCTCTACCCAAGCTGTCTGAAAGAATCTGTCCCCTGGGCACTGGTAATGGGACATCAGATTGCCTTCTGTGCCTTCATCTGCTTTCCAGGAAGATTTGCACCTACTTGGATTTTTCTCTCTTCTATACAAGTTCTAAATGTCAGATTCCAATTGAGAAAGCAGCCAGCATACTCCTCTATTAAACAGCTCTCCATGGGCAGTACGGCTCTGCACAGAGCAATGACTAGGACACAGCTCTCAACACAGAGCCACAGTCAAACATCTGAGGTCCCCAAGGCCTGAACACTTGTGCAAGTCTAAAATCTCCCCACACTGAAAAGGCTCTGATGTCTGCCAACAACCTCAGATCCATATACTAACTAATACATGTTCACCAAATTCCAGTTGCCCAGGCGATCCTTAAGCACCTTCTACTGATCCCCCAATCATAGAACCCTCTGCGAATCACTTAGTTTCCCTTCTCCCCTACATCTGGCAAACTCCTATGTAGTCGGATTTTTCTTTGGGCCACCAACTCACAAAAAAATAACATGGAGACTTAGTATTAATTATGAAAGCTCAGCCTATAGCTTGGGCTTTTTCCTTACTAGCTCTTAACTCAAATTAATGTATTGTGGCCCCTCCACTACTGCCTAGATTCTCAGTTGGGGTCATCCTTGTGGATCTCTAGACATTTCCCTAGTGCCAGATTTCTCTTTAAACCTATAATGACTCCCTCTATTAAGGTATCTCTTTTCTTGCTCTCTTCTCTTCCTCCCTGTCTCAGTCTTCCTGATGCCCTTCCCCTATAATGAGACTGATTATTACCTTAATCGCCATCCTAGAGCCTTCATCCAGTAGCTGATGGAAGCAGAAGCAGGCACCCACAGCTAAGCCCTGAGCCATACGCCTGAAATCCAGTTGTAGAGAGGGAGGAGGGATGAACAAAGGAGCCAAGACCATGCTGCAGAAACATACAGAACCAGCTGACGTGACCTAGTGAGAGCACACCAAGCCCAGTTGTAAAGCTGGGGAACCAGCATTGGACAGAACCAAGCCCTCTGAATGTCGGTGCCAGTTAGGAGGCCAGTTACGGGGCCTCTGACAGTGGAACCAGTATTTATCTCTAGTGCACAAAAGCACTTTGGGAGTCTATTCCCGATACTATTTCAGCCCAGATACACAGAGGAGGGCCTAGGCCCTCCCCCAAATAATGTGGCAGACTTTGATGATTCCCCCATGGAAGTCCTCACAGTCATTGGGGAGCAGGTGGGGGGTGGGTTGGAGGGGTTGGTAGGGGGCATGGGAGGATGGAAGGGAGAGGGAACTGGGGGGATTCATATGTAAAATGATAGTTTCAAAATTAAAAAAAAACACAAATGGAAAAAATTAACCTATTGTGGAATATTATTTGAAAATATATTACATTTGTTTATGCTGTGGAAAATTTGTTTAATGATTCAAAACTGTGTTGCATCCTTTTATGTTGAATTTGTTTAACTCTGTGAAGCTATGTTAATTTGCCTGTCTAAAACACCTGATTGGTCTAATAAAGAGTAAGGCAGGAGAAAGGATAGGCAGGGCTGGTAGGCAGAGGGAATAAATAGGAGGAGAAATCTGGGAAAAGAAGATACAGGAGTGAGAGGCGGAGGATATCAGGGGCCAGCCACCCTGCTATACAGCCAGCCATGGATTAAGAAGTAAAGAAAGGTAAACAGAAATAGAGAAAGATAAAAGCCCACAGGCAAAAGATAGACAGGATAATTTAAGTTAAGAAAAGCTGGCTGGAAAAAAAGCCAAGCTAAGTTTGGGCATTTCCAAGTAATAATAAAACCCCATATGATTTATTTTGGAGCTGGGTGGTGGGCCCCCCAAAGAGTAAAAGGGTAAAAACAAGCAACAACATTAACCCTATTTATATTAATCTACATTATATCACACTGCATTACCTCTCTTCCATCTTCTACCTCCTATTTTCGTTTCTCCTGGCATCTCCTTTGTGCCAAGTCTCCTCTCCCTGGAAATAACACCTATATTTCCTGCCTACCTATTCACCCATCACAGCAATGCACCTTCACATAGTATACAAATACCTCCACAACATTTCCCCCTTTGTCTAATTAGAAAAGAAAGTTTTTAATTTTAACACAGTAAAATTATACACAATAAGAATAATTATCAGGTAAGAATTACATTTATAATGTCCAGTCCATTTGCATTTGTAAAATTCAGAGAAAACACTGGATTATCTATCCTAATTTAGAGGGTCCAAAGTTTTACATCTAAACCACTTTATATCATAACTTGTATACCACCCTAAAAATATCTTTTTAGATATATAAACATTTTTTAGATAAACAACTTAAGCTTTTATATCTCTCAAACTTATGCAATTTACATTTATTTTGTGAGTTTCTTTTCTGAATTTGATAACAATGAAACCTGCAACTATAACTATCTGGTATCTCATCAAAGACCTGAGAAGGATATGATATTACCTGAGTAAATAGGAGGTGCAGAGCAAGTAATTTCTGAAACTATAAAAATAGCAGAAACAGCTGGCTGTGTGGACAGTCACCCAAGGTTCCTCTGCAACATGGGGCATGCATCTTTGGCCTGCAGGCCTAGATTTTCTGACAGACATTTTTATGAAGCAAGGAATTTTTTGAAGGACTGTCTTAACTTGTCTTGGCAAAGATTGGCAGTCACGTACTTTGTGTCCTGCTTGTCCAATTTGGACAGCATGCTGTCAGAAGTCAAGGCAAGGACAGTCTTGTGCCTGGTGGCTAACTTTGCCACTATAAAAACAAACTCCATGTGGAGGTTCTTCAATGCCCACCACCCTCTTTTGAAGTAAATTTTGTGCTACCAGGAGCAGATGTGTCTTATTGTCATGAAAAGCCTTGGGTTATTAAAACATTTTAAATGCCACATTTTATAGGTCTCTAAAGTTTTTGAAGACCATCTGTCTATCTAAAATATTCTGTTTGACCTTAAAACCATATCTAACATTACCACAAATTTGATTGTTAGATAACCAACTACTAACCTTTATTTCTTAATTATCCTAAATAGTTTGTAATGATAACTTTCAAGGACTAGAAACTGACATTACATTGTTAAATGAGCTGCATAGGTACAATACTTTAAACAAAAATATAAATAAAAATCACATTAAATTTGTATCAATATACAAAACTCGAAACCAATGTAAAATATTTGAGATTAATAATGCCTTTTAGTTTAAAGTAGATTCAGTTATCTACCCCTTTATCCTATCATTCCTATACCCCTTTTTTCTTTTCAGAAAGAGATCCTGAATCTAACCTGCCTTGTTTAGTTTCTTCCCTTACCATGAGCAGTAACAATTTGCAACCAACCCCCGTAAATATGACAAACATCTGTAATTCACCAAACAACCAAAAACTGCCACCCTACTTGTTGGGAATAAGGATGTCATATTCTTAAAATTACTTCCTGTTATCTGGGTGTAACAACATCTTTAGGGGACCGTGAGAAAATTGGGATAATCTTCAAGTCCTGGGAGAGCCAGTTGTATTATTTTTTTAGTCTCTGTGTGATGGGAAAGTATAGAACTTATCTGAAGTCTTGACTGTGTAGTCTGTGAGGCTTTGAAGTTGTTCTGGATGCAGAATTTTGAGGAAACTATAACAGAGGCATTCTAAGAGGCTGGATCACCTGGGATTCTTATCTTTATTGGTGTCTGGTCCTTTTTTTCTGAAAACACATAAACTTCTAAAGGTAACACACACACACACACACACACACACACACACATATATATATATATATATGTTATGTATACATATATATATGTTATGTATGCACTAATACAAGCATGGAATGCTTAGTGTGCACAATTCAAAGATGATTTTTTGTTTTTCATTTGAGCAAGTAAAAGTCATCAGTTAACATTGTCAATTTTTTGGAGTGTATAACCAAACCTCTGTGAAAGGATGCCATGTAATAATAACACTTGAGGACTCTGTAGCCAACAAGATTTGTCATGTCTCATCCAGTCTCACAGATGTAGAGGGATCAACTATATGTCACCTGTCCTGTAGACATTTTTATGTTTGTAGAAAAGATTTTCAGGGGGTTTCCCTCAGTCAAATCTGATCTTCATTAATTTTGAAGGGAACCATAATTTTTGGTTCCTGTGGAAACAAAGGTACAACCTCTCCCCCAATACAACACATTGCCCAACTTCCATTTTGAAGTTAAGACATTCTTAAAATATATAGGCTTAATTTAACAGTTTCCATAATCCAACGGAAATATCTCTCAGCAGCTATTGTTTTTTTGTACATTAGCATGTTAAAAAATCAAAGTCAACAAAGTGCCATACAGGATCCAGGCATGCTGAATATTTTCCACCTTCACCTAGCTTATTCTTTTTATACTACTTTATTCTTTATTTAAAGACTTTATTATTTTAAACTATTTTTTCTATCATTGTTGTTACCCATTTTCTTTTCTTTCTTTAGCATCTAAGCATATTTTTAAACATACTGTACCTTTTTTAGAGGTTTTCTGTGTCTGAACCTGTTCTTATAAGCACCTGCAGTGTTCTCTGACCACATAAGTCAAATCTTAAACTGTCCTGTCAACTGCTAAACAAGTCAACTTAGTGAATGTTGCTAACAGGGGCTCCAGCCCACAGGCAACAGCCAGTAGCCACACCTCTGTATGCTGGGCACTGGCCTACCAGAGAGACTACAGGCCTAGGAAGCCACGTCTGGCTCCTTGTCCAGAGCTTAGCTTTCTCAGACCCTATGTTTGGATAGTCAAGTCTCCACATTGGACACCATATGTAGATAGATTTTTCTTTGGGCCACCAGCTCACAAAAAAATGACATGGAGACTTATAACTTAATTATGAAAGCTTGGCCTAATTAATTCTTATAAGTTATATTAACCAATTTATATTAATCTATAGCCTATCACATGGCATTACCTCCCTTCCATCTTGCACCTCCTATTTCCTCTCCATGTCCTTGCATTTCCTGCATGGCTAGATTCATCCTTTTCTTCCTTTTTCTCCCTGGAAATCCCACCTATAACTCCTGCCTAGGTATTGGAAATTCAGCTTTTTATTACACCAATCACAGCAATACACCTTGACACAGTGTACAAATATTACACAATACTCCTATTCATACTCTGCATTTCATTAAAAAATATCACTTCTTCAAAACATTCCTTGCTTGGGAAAACCTTCTTTCATGATTATGCTAGGATCTTTCTCAATACATTCAATTAATTTTTGCCCTCTAAATGTACCATCACAGCTGTAACTGCTTTTTGGAGTATTTGAGATGTAGTAGATGCTTGTACTATATTATAAGTTCTACAAGTGCAGAAGCTAATCTGTCCATTTAGCAAAGTATTACCAAGATATATACCTACCACAGGGTAGACATTTCATAAATATCTGTGGAAGGAGAAGAGATGAATTACTAAAACTATTGTTATTGGATTGGATGATCTTCCAGCTAAAATATATTCATATCTAAGGCTAGTTCATAATATAGAACATTTTAACTAAATAATTGTTTCTCCTACAATTCTAAGACATCAAGAAAGTAGCTACATGATAATACTCATGAGTAGGCTGAACAGCTATTCAGTGTTGAGAAAAGCCATGTAACACGACTAGACTTCTGACTTTTGGCACTAGTCCATGAGTACAAAATCCCCACTCTGTCCTGGGAAAGTAGGATACCTTGAGGAACTAGGATACCTCTCCACCGATTCATATGAAACAAAGATAGGAGCTCCTGTATACTTCCTTCCTGTCTACAAGTCTTCAGGAAAGAGTTACATGTTCAGAAAACTACATTTTCTGTCCAGAGATTGACACTGCTGCATTATTGACAGATGGGGCACAGTCCTGAACCTGGTTCTGGTAGAGTGACATAGCTCACTAATCATAGTGCAATGGCATCCCTGGAGACAATGGCCCTGGAAGATATGAGATGTCTAGTAATGCCCAGGCTATGGTGCTTAGCAGCTCCCAATCACACCTCATCCTCCAGGGAAGTCGAGGCAGGAACTGCAGGCAGGACCTAGAGTGGAGGCTCTGAAGGAAGAATGCTCAGTGGCTTCATTTATGTGGTTTTCTCAGGACTGCCTGCCCATGTATACACTGCCCACAATGGACTATACCCTCCCATATTGACCATTAACATAGAAGTTCATGTACAAAATTAGTTCATGTGAAAACTTCTAGTAGAAATGCACACAATACTTGTCATTCTTCTTGAAATTCACATTAAACATATAGTCCTTTAAAAGTAATATTTAAAATACAAAATATGCAATTATAAATGTCACTCAGGCATAATTAAGTTCAGACATAAGAGGACAAATAAGAGTAAAATTCTATAAGAAATATCTTTCAAACTGAGCCACTGAGTGGCATTAGTATGACAGTATTAACAGAAGACAGAACCTCCATGGTCACTACCATAGCCTGAGGTTTTGCTGTCCCAGGCCATTTGTCCCTAACTCAGCGCTTCACTGGCCCCCACTTTCAAGTTTCAAAGGACAAGCCTCCTATAACTATAAGAATGAATTTTTATAATCCTAAAGTTGTCTTCTTTCCTTTAATTAGATATTAATTTTTATCTGTAAATATAATTTTGTGAGGGTAAAGCCACATCAAGCTTGAAAATACTGTTGAGAAATATTAGTTACTTTGAAAGGATTGGAGAATAATTCCATGAACTCTCCCAGGCAAATGACTACCTTACTGAAGACAAGACATTCCTTACACATCAGGTTACTGTCAGTGAGAGTACTCATTTTCTTTTGAAAAACACTCTCTACAAAACTGCAAATGCTTCTCTCTCTCTCTCTCTCTCTCTCTCTCTCTCTCTCTCTCTCTCTCTCTCTCTGTGAATGAACTGGTCATTATAGTTCTAGTTAGATTAGAAAACCCATTTGAAATCTAGTACCTTACAGTTAAAGAGGAAGATCAGCTCTAGAATACTGGTGTCCTTGTTGTCTTAGCTACTGTGAAAGACACTGTAGATGAAGGGGACATGAAATGAAAGTGGGTACTGCATAAACCCTGCCTAATGAAGGCATGACTGTGTGTGTATGCATGCACACATGTGTATGGGAAGCATTTGTCACAGCAACATAAAGCACCACAGATATCATGGGAGCCAACTATTTAAACTTCACCATGAAAAACAAAAAACAAAAAATGGACTCACTAACTTTTATTTGCTGTCCCTGCCTATTTTTCAAGTGAAAAAGTGGAAGTGAAAGAGCTGACAGGCAAGCAGCAGGAAGACAGAGAAGGAAGGAAAGACTAAACACTCCATGGCAACCACAGTCCTTCCCTGCACAGACTCAGTAGAGTAAGCCTGGAGGAACATTGGGGTACACAGGATCTGTCATGGGAAGCGCCACACAACTCTCCCTCATTCTTGGCAAATGCTTCTGAGGAAAATCTTAGAGCTAGACTGTACATGTCAGATATGGAGGGATAAGTAAACAAAACCTCACCTTCCTTGAAAAGCCCAATCACTGGACATGAAGCTTGGGAAACTGCCAACTTCTGGTCCTTCCCCATCTCTGCCCATTCCTCTAAGTCCTACTCAATTTATTTCCATAAAGGAAGTGAGGAAATCAGAGAAACACCAACCTGACACATTTGTGAAGTGGTACAGGATAGGACAAAGTCACAGTCACAGCTAAACCCCATAACATGTGAGACTCACCCACCTCCGAGTACCGATTAATCACACAAAAAAAGGAATCTTGTCATTTGCTGCATGACATGTGCATGGGACATGCATACTGCCATAACTTGCTTGAGACATGCATACTACCATCGACAAGTAAAGGTAAGCTGCCTAAGATCCCATTCATAAGCTGAAGCTAAAGAAGAGTTAGCTCATAGAAACTGAGAGTAGAACAGTAGTTACAAAACTGAGAGGGCCAGGTGATAGCACATGTCTTAAATCCTGGCATTCAGGAGGCAAAGGCAGGCAAATTGTTGTGAGTTCAAGGCCAGCCTGGTCTACAAAGCTGGTTCCAGGACAGCCAGGGCTACACAAAGAAACCCTGTCTCAAAAACAAAAGCAACAAACAAACAGCCCCCCCCACACACACACACAAAAGAAGTGAGAGGGACAGGGAAGACAGAGGAAAACTGGCTAACTAATGGGTACAATATTATAATTACATAGGCATTCCAGTGTTCTACAATTCAACAGGGCAACTGACTATAGTCAGAATAACTTCTTGCACATTTCAAAATAGGTGTGTTCCCAACACAAAGCTATGATTCATGTTCAAAAGCATGCTTTGCTTTGATTGTTACACACTGTTGGGGTGTTTTTACATTTTATTAATTTATTTAGTTTTGTGCATGTGTGTAGGTACATGTATGCCACGCTGCACATGTGGAGGTCAGAGGACAGCTTGCAGTGATGAGTGATTTCCTTCATGGTGTGGGTTCAGGGATGGAATTCAAACGATCAGACCTGGCAGCAGGTATCTTTACCTGCTAAACCATCTCACTGTAATCATTATCTACTGTATAAATACATCAAATTTATCACTGTACCACATAAATATGAACCATTATTGCATATTGTATCATTTAAATTTTTAAACAAGAAATAGTTATAATTAGGAAGATAAAACAAGTACATAAAAGAAAAAAAGCAACAATGGAGTGAGAGCGAGCGTAGCCCATACATGCTCTCACCAGTGCTGATTCAGCGGGCACATGAGACCTGGCAAGAGCTCTGTGGTGACATGGGACTTGTCTCCAAGATCTATTGCAATCCTAAAAGATATTTTGAAGAACAGTCAGATTTCTAATTTGGTGCATTGAAAATACTATTCAAAGTCAGCTATGAAAATGCTGAATTATTTTTTATCAAAAGCTATTTTATATTTCCATAAAGGAACAGGAGCCAAATAGGGATTGAGGGTCTAGAAAAATTATATTGCAGTGTTGAAAGATAGAAATTGGCCATTTTCCTTTTACCTGATATGATGTTTTAGCATACTTCAAGCACATGCCTTGACTAAGAATGAAATTTTTGAAGAGGGACTTTACATTCCAAACTCTTCATTAAAACTATTTTTTGGAATACTTGGCCAATCTGACCATGAGGTGCATTTTTCCATTAATAGAACTCTTATTGCCTAATAATTTAGAGAGAGTGGTAATTACTTCATCCTGTAGACTCCAAAGTAACTAACTCAAAAACCAGAATCCAGAAAGTCAGGTGTGGTGGAAATACCTATAATCTCAGAAGCAAGTTTCAGGGCAGTTTACACCAGGCACTTGGCAAGGCTTTCTCAGAAAACAAAACAAAACAAGGATAGGAACTTAAATAGATGGCAGGCTGGTGCTCAGGAACCTAACTTCCTCAGCCACTTTGTGTAAATACTAACTCAAAACTTTCTCCTCACAAAAAGACTTCAATACAAGCATTTCTGAAGAGAACAAGGAAAAAGAATATTATAAGGAAAGGGGGAAACATGCTGGCCTGTGAGCTCTTTCTGCCCTGTCATGTCTTTCCATCCTTCCAACACAAGGAAAACAAACCCAGGCTCTCACCAAGGCTACTGAAGCCTGCACAGGCCTCCTACTTCCTTCCCTAAGGCTCATGCTGACTCCCGCTCATCTCCAAGACTCCCTATGTGCTGTAGAACCCACTCCTCCATCCGACATCCAACTACTCTTCATTTTCACCTCTCCTACTACTACCCCTGGTTCTACTACTGATCTAGTTCCAGTATGCATAACACACATGAGCACCTCTGTGCCTCTACACATATACTTTCATCATCTCCTTGTGTCCAAATCACAGTCACACTACAAAACAGGCAGAGTAGACCGTCAGATAGACAGTTTCAAATTGCTTCCACCAAACCTTTCTACATCCATACTGCTGTCTCTGCCCATTTGCAATGGAAGAGGAATACTTTTTTGATACGAAATGTGCTTCTGTATGCTGTGAATATATGTTGCTTTTATTGGTTGATGAATGAAGCTGCTTTGGCCAATGGCTAGACAAAATATAGCTAGGCAGGAAATCCAAACAAAGATGTAAAGAGAAGGAAGGCAGAGTTAGGGAGATGCCATGTAGCCACTGAAGGAATAAGGTCCCAGAGCATTACCCATAGGCCACAGCCTCGTGGTAATACATAGATTAATAGAAAGGAGTTAGTCTGTGAGAGAGTTAGCTGGTAATATGCCTGAGTCATTGGCCAGACAATTCTATTTATATTAGCCTCTGAGTGATTATTTCATAAGCAGCTGTAGGGACCCAGTGGGTGGGAGAGAAGCTGGTCCAATCAGACCAGGTGAGACAGAGAAAAACTTCCAACTACATCTGGTGTGCCAATATAGTACTCTCAAGTTTCCACACAAGACCTGAAAAAGCTTAGAAAAGGTGGGGAAGGAAGCGGTTCTGGAATGAGGAGGGCAGCTTCCTGGTCCTGTCTCTCATGCAGGCTGCATGCAGCATTTGGGCTTGAGCATGGCAAGGCGGATTCCTGCTGTAGTACATAGAGGCATTTCCAAGGCCACACAGTGTGCTGCATGGCATATTTAGCACTTACTCATACAGACAAAAAAGGTCTATGGGCAGTGTACTACAAGCTGCTTAATGGTGGCAAGGACCTGCCATATCCATAGAGCTGGGATGGTGAGCCAGGCTCCAAGAGCTGGTGATAAGTTTACCCCTGCCATGTTGAAAAGCCAAACAGGGAGAAACCAACAGACAAAACATTTTAAAACACTTTCCTTGTCAGAAAATGATTACAAATACGAAATAAGGAGAGAATCAGAAAAAAAGACCTCTAAACAGGTCACAGTGTGTTTGATAAGTGTACACGGGCTTGGGAAAGAGAATAAAGGATAGACAGAGTCATAAAAAATAATTTGAGAATAATAAGCTGAGATCCTTAAAGGATAAGTAGAATAAAATATTATAATGGGCCATGTAAAGATGGAAAATACACAGAGAATTTGGATTATCTATATTATTGTGCTTTATTTGAATGTTTTGATAGTTAATGAACTAACTACAGAGAGACAGTTAATTGTAGGGGCAGCTAAGCTAAGCCAACATATATATTTTAAATGTATCTTGATTTCAAAATTTAAGTCTAAGGACATGTTACTTTGGAAAAGATGTTCTGCTTTTGTTTCCACATAAGATAACAAGCTATGGATTCCTTCCAGGCTATATGATATGATTTAATCAAACAAGACCCCCTGAAACAGCTTCAAGACAACTGGATAAGACAATGCAGACTCACATACTACTACAGCCAAGATTTAATCATAATTCTAAATTTTCTCAGGATCCTCATAAGACTAACCGTGTCCCCAATCAGCAGAGCGTAGTCTAGAAAACTATACCCAAATTCCCAAATGTTGTTTATAAATGTTTGTTTTCATTTAAATGTGGTTGATTATAAATGGTTAATGGTCACAGTCAATCTCTTTCTAATGAAAAAAAGGAATATAGAAATGAATACTTTACATTGGTATGGATTTTGGTTTATTGATATAAATTTAAGGTCAATTTTGTATTATGTTTATGAAGCTCATTTAAAAATGTAATATATAATTAAGAACTACATATTAATAGATAGTCATCTATAATAGTCAAACTTATAGTCATGTTAGTTAGGTTTCTAGATATACAGAGATATATTTCAGATGGATAGGTAATCTTCAAATACTTCAAAGACCTATAGAATATGGCATTTAAAATGTTTTAAGAACTTAGCCTTTTCTCAACAGTGAGACATGTCTACTATTGGCATCACCAATTACTTCAGAGAGGATGATGGTCATCGAAGAACCTCCTTATGGAGTTTGCCTTCAATATTACAAGACTAGCCATTTGGGCAAGAAACTACTCTTGCCTGAACTGAATGACAGTATACTATATGAACTGGACATACAGGACCCACAGGAAAGTGATAGTTAAACTTGCCAAGATAAGACGGGATAATCCTCCAGGGTTCCTGATTCACAAAGAAAACTGCCAGACATACTGCAGGACAGAGAAGAAAAAAACAGACAAACTTTGCCAGTACAAGACAGAACAGATCTTCAAATTTCCTGCTTCACTGAGATGTATGCCAGTCACTCTAGGCCTATAGACTGAAGACAGATGCCCGGATGCTGCAGAGGAACTTTGGGTGACTGTTCAGGCATCCAGATGTCTCTGTCATTTCTAGAATTTTGCAAGTTCCTTGTAATGCACTTCCTGTTTACTTAGGTAATATTATATATTTCTGGGGTCTTTGATGGAGTTAAAGACTAGATACTTATAATTTTCCTTGTTATGATAAAAGATAAATTAGATATAAATCTTTAGACTCACAAAGATAGGCTAGATGGTAGAATATTTTCTTTAATTTTGTCAAATACAAATAGACTAAATATTGTAACTATAATTCTTGCTTGACAACTGTTTGTTATATATAATTTTACTATGTTAAAGCTAAAACATTCCTTTTTAATTAGAAAGGAAATTGGAGATGATGTAGGATGTCCTTCTGTGTGATGCAAATATATGTAGCTTTTATTGTTTGATGAATGAAACTGTTTTGGCCAATGGCCAGACAAAATATAGCTAGGTAGGAAATCCAAGCAAAGATGCAGAAAGAAGGAAGGCAGAGTCAGGGAGACGCCAAGCTGCCACTGAAGGAGTAACATGCCAGAGCATTACTTGCAAGCCACAGCCTCATGGCAATATATAGATTAATAGAGATTGGTTAATTTATAAGAGAAAGCTAGCCAATAACATACCTGAGCTATTGGCGAAGAGTATATTTAATATTAGCCTCTGATCATTCCATAAGTAGCTGTGGAGACCTGATGGGTGGGAGAGAAGCTGGCCCAGTAGGACTGGATGAGACAGAGAAAAATTTCCAACTACCTATCTTCTGGTTTGAGGCTAAGTGAGGTTACTTCTTACTAGTCTGTGACAAGCACACCAAACCACCACCTTTGGGACCTATTCCATCAATTACACCCAGCTTCTCCTTTATTTTCAACCCTTGCCTCTCCTTGGGCTCTGCTTCATCTACCCAAATGAGCACTGGACATTAAACAACATTTTTCCAATGACAGAGTCTTCCAACATCATTTTTTTGTACCTACATACTACTTTCCTTTACCCCGGCATGGGATGAATTGTTGGCTATTCTGACTGAGACCATATCCCTTTTTACACATACACTGAATTTCACAGCCCATTGAATTTTGACTTTTCATTTCAAAACTCAGGCCTCCTAGTTGGTGCATACCAGAGAACTCCTGGTAAGCTTGCAGCAATCCTTTTCAAAATGTATTCAAACCTATTCTGTTCCAGATAATTTGTACCAAACACTTGTGTGGGATCAGAGAAGGGGGAAGTGAGCTGTCTGGGCCAGAAGCTAAAACTGGTAGGTAAATTTAGATCAGATACATAATTTATTTGACCTGTGATGCTTTTGAAAACATATTAATGGCCAAAATCTCAGCAATGTGGAAACCCAGCACAAAAACCTGAACTCTCTCAGCCTAGACACATGGGGGAGGGCCTAGGCCATGACCCAAATGATGTGACAGACTTTGATGATCTCCATGGAAGGACTCACCCTCCCTGGGGAGCAGAAGGGGCATGGGATGGGTGGGTGTCGGTGGGGAGCATGGGAGGATGAGAGGGAGAGGGAACTGGGATTGATATGTAAAATAAGATTGTTTCTAATTTAAAGAAAAAATTCACATTTTTAAAAATGGGAAAAAACAAAACAAACAAAGAAACCTGAACCATTCTTACTAAGGAATGCAGAAACTGTCTCTGTTGTCCTGAGTGGCAATGACAGCTAAAGCTGAGAAGCATCCTGTCCCTCCAGGAAGCATGGGCTCCATGGTGAAGATGGAAATTTCTGTTCCACCTGGTCTCTCAGCCATTTAGCCCCAAATAAACACACAAAGACTTATATTAATTTATAAACTGTTTGGCTGATGGCTCAGGCTTCTTATTTGGCTAGCTCTGTCTTAATTAATAACCCATTTCTATTAATCTATGTATTGACACGAGGCTGTGGCTTGCCCATAATCCGGCATGTTACTCCTTCAACAGCATGGCATCTCTTCACGGCCCCTCTCTGCTTTCCTCTCCCCAGTCTTCTGGTCTGGTAGCCTGGCCTAGACTTCCTGCCTGGCCACTGGCCAATTAGTGTTTTATTCAATTAGTGTTTTATTCATCAACCAATAAGAGAAACATACATACAGAAGGACATCCCCCATCACCATGGTTTACCATGAACTGAGCAAGGCTCTTTGTACACTAGCTTGCTTCTATAATCTCATGGTTTATATAGTCTCAAGAGTTTAGAGTTTTGAGATCTCTGCTTTAAATCAATGTTATCCAAGAGAAATACAAATTTAAAGGGGCAAGTGAAATTAACTTTAATATTATATGTAACTTAATGCAATTATCAATTCAAACATAAAAAAGCTTAGTAATAATACATTCCATGTTCTTTTCTTTACACAAAGCTTTCCAGATTCAGTATGCATAGTGTTGTATACTTACAGCACATTCTGAATATACAGCCTAATGGGAAGGAAGGAAAAGCCACTAACCATTAAATGCTGCAGACTTTCTGTAGGGAGGCTTTGCTGCTTCGTAATCAGGCCCACGGGAGTCACTGAGTGTCAATGAGCTAACTATCTGACTTCTACTTCATATATCAGGCATTCAATCTTCTAAAAAGGTGGCAGAATTGGCTAATTAGGACAGGGCTGATGGTCAAGTTTGAGATTTTACTCCAAGTTGTAGCTGGGAAAGACATGGATTAGAGACAGTTTTCCAATGATGAGTATGGGATATGGGAGGAGAGTATTAGGTACAGACAGCAAGCCCAGCAGAGGGTTGAGGAAGAATAACAGAAATTACCTTCTGAAGAAAGCAGAAGGTCCAAGCACAGTCAGATACTCAAGAGCAAAGCTGAAGGCTGGAATCAGGACTGCAGATGTGAAGGAGCAGTACCCCCAAGTCAGTGACAATACCAGGAAGTACATCCCTGAACCAGAGGACCCAGAAAGAGAGCCCTCACCTATGTATCCAATAAGGACAAGAACTAGAATTAACATCCAGACTGCAGCCAAACAGAGCCACCATCAGAAGAGGACGTCCAGTACATCTGATGTGTTTAAAGGACCTGGCATCAGGGAGACAAGCCCTCTATTACACAGTAAAGTAATTCTGAAGCTTTTCCAGAGACCTAAGCACTGAAGAGCTCCAGCTTGTCCACTCATCACTTCCTTCATTCAGCAAGACATTCCCCTGGACCATTGTATATCATCAGTCTTAGGTTGTCCACTCATCACTCCCTTCATTCAGGAAGCCATTCCCCTGAATCACTGTATATCATCAATCATGGGTCTGCTCTATTAGGGTTGCCAAATTTCCTGTAGTGGTGCTCGTGAGGTAATGGGTGTCAGCAAACTAATTCAGATTTCTCCTAATAAAGGGGACCATGAACAAAACCAGTGATAGTAGGAAGATACAATGACCTTTAAAACACCCAAAGGACCACTTGCCTATTATATTTTTTTCACATTACTAGGGTCCATGTGAATGGGAAACAAAGCTAGTATAAAATATCTCAAAAGATATTTCACAATTTTTTTAAAAAGTACTCCTTACTCTACTCTTCTCTCTGCTCTCTCTACTCTTCCTCTCTACTCTCTCTCTCTACACTTCTCTTCTCTTCTCCCACCTACGCTCTCTCTGCCTCTCTATGGCGACCAACCATGGTGGTAAGCCATTAACCCAGTTTCTCTTCTCTCTTAGTCTCTCTACTCTGCCGGGCCTATAATAAACTTCTTAACATGTCTAAAAAAAGTACAACTTAAAAGGAAGTATAGGATTTCTTAATCTCACTATATTGGAAATACAGTTTTTCATCCTATATTTAGAGTAAAATCAAATACAAATCTTTGGCAACTTTAAGAAAATTATGACTTGACATTTTTTTTAAAAAATTTACAGAGTTTAGGGAGATACATAGCAGGAAGAACATTTTTTGTGCAAGCACAAGAACCTGCACCTGGACCACCAGAATCCATGTAAAACCAGACACAGTGATGTTGGCCTGCAATCCCAGTGCCCCTCTGGTGAGATGGGGACTGCAGAACCCAGAAGTGTACAGGACAGCTAACCTGACATGTGCAACACCAAACAGGGTACCTTGTCATAAACAAGGTGGAAACGGGGACTGACACCTAAGAGAGAGTGTCCTCTAAGTTCTACATACATGCTGTGGCACAGGTACCCTTGTAGGCACTCATGCACATGCTTGTGCACACACAAACACACACACACACACACACACACACACACACACACACACACACACACACACACTTTCCCAAAAAGTCCTCATGAAAACAAACTGTTACATATTCAAATCGAAAAACATTTTTGAGTAGAAACTTAATTTGTTGGAAGACAGTAATCATTCCCCATTCTAGACTTATGAGTTAGAAGAAAAGCCCAGTGGTGTCCAGGATGTTAAAAATCTATTTCAATCACATTAAACAAATCCCAAACCATTATCCAAGTGATGGACCTCAGTTATAAGGAATTCCAAGAAGTGGAGATATGCCTGAGCAGCCAGCTAAAAAGTCAAGACAAAAGATTCCTGATTGCAAACCTGTAAGTAGCTTCTCTAAAGCTAATCTGGAATGGAACTGAGGTGCTTCGGGTGTTCTGGACTAGTGCTGGGTAGCATGAAGGTGCACTCCGACAAAGTACTTCAGCCTGCTCAGATGCAAGGCTGTGTGACCCTGTAATGCTACATGGACAGTAGCTACCAGGAACACCTCAGAAACATAATATATTTCATTTTTCATTCATTTCTGGCCACCACTTATTCAGAAATGTTTTAGCCTTGCCAGAATTTCCATGGCCTTTGGGTTCAATTATACAACCACAAGGAGGGTGGTGGCCCACTTTTCAATACACTGGAACCTAGACATACTATGTACTGTTCATTAATTTAGGGTTTGTAAAACTCTCATCATGTGAATAAAGAAGCCACACTGCATGTTCCCTTGGAGTGGTAAAAACATTGGCAGCTTTCATGTGCACAATCATCCACTATTTTCATTCTTTTCCAAAAGAAAGGGAGGGGTGTGTCTTATTTTTTAAATTCATATATTAATTGTTTTCTTCCTCCAAGTGTTCATTTACGGTTCTGTGATGACTACACACCTGCCAAAAGTCATGTATAATTTTGTTATTACTGAAATTGTGGTATTATCGTACCACTTTAGTTATCATGACTATATTTTCACCATTGCAAGTAAAATACTTTCCATATCATACCAAATGAGAACAACTGGCAAAGCTCCTATTCATGTATTTTCTACCATTCATTTATTTGCAATGGTAGTACTCACAAACCTCAGTCTACTCAATATTACTAACAACCACAGCTGCATCCATTGTGTACCAGGCCAGGTCTCTCCTGTCTAAATATTAACACTTTCCTTTGTAGGTTTCCAGGTCCATCAATTTGCCAGATGCACAGTTTAGCTACATAGGGTTAGAGGGGAACATTACATTCCTAGGTCCTCTCTTTGGAATAAACTTCTGGTCCTTGTATTTGAAGAACGGGCCACACTGCAAACTTCAGCTTCAGGGTCTCAGCAAACTCAGCCTCTCTTGCTCTGATTTTGAAAGATACAGTTTCTGAAACCAGCCCCACAGCCCACCTTAAATTTCTTATAAAGGTAACAAAATTGCTTTTAGGAGATTGATTTTGACATTATTAGATTTGTTAGTGGAGTTGGTCATTTATATTAGGAATTTTCATTTTAAATCTGTTCCTTCCCAAGATTAAGATATGTTCTTTGAAGCAATATTTAAAATACCCGACAAAACATTAGCCCAAGTAATATTTCAGTATAAACTATTAAAAAGCCAGATGTTCTTTATGTATAGACTTGAAAATGTTCTCCTATATGTTGTTGTACATGGAACTTCATCTAAAGGCACAGAAGCTGCTCTTGCTGTGTTTCAAGTCATCCCTCCCTACACTTGGTAGTTTACCCACCTCCCCTCTCCTCTTTTCTTCCCGTGAAAGCAATTGCAATGAAATTCCTTTAAAAAGAAGAAACAACAAAGGTTTAACATTTATAAACATGCTTTCACTTAGATACTAAAAATTGCAACATACTGGTTCCTCAGTTTTTCTGAAAATACTGACTTTCTGATTCTAGTGAAATATAATTTTAGTAACTCATCAAGACAGAATACATAAAATTGGCATATTTTTGATGGGCACACAAATTGAGAAAGCATCTTTCCCAACTGTGGTATAGAAAATGGAATGCATCTGCTATGACAATATGGTCCAAAATGTGAACAAGAATCAGCAGGGGGGAAAGGGTTTTTTTTCTTTCTTTCCACCTTATTGACAAAGCAGAACATTTGAAATAATACATGAGGAGACACTGTTATGCCTGTTAGTGTTTTTTGAAAGTGGCTTCATTAAAGAAAAGTTCATGAGAAGGCTACATGGGAGGCAGCAGTTTGTTACGTTTAACCAGTATAACATGACTTCCAAATCTTTCCCTCAGCAGTTAACCTGATTTTCTTTTGTTTAACATCTCTACCTAGTGTCAGAATGTAGGAACATATGTTGTTGGGACCTCATGCTGGTCTGGGGGTGGAAAAATGGAAAGTGTGTTGAAGAACATGACTGATGCCAGGAACAAGCAGAAAATAAAACAAATTTTCAAGAATTTTCCTAATTTTCAATGAATTGTGGGTTTTGTTTGTTGCCTTTAAATTTTTGTACAATGGTAATCAGAATGCGATAAATGCTTTCACTGTCATATCTCCATGTGTGCCCTTCTGTGCTAGTGGCCAATGAATAGAGCTTCATTGCGCTATGAGTTCCTCCCAATGCCCAGGTGGCTTAGGATGAGAAACTGAGAGGCAAGGCCCCTGAGAAGCACTTGGAAAAGCGTGATGCTACAAACCAAAGCCTGCCCCTCGGCACCGCGATGAATTCAGTTCCAGGTTTCAATTCCCTTTCTTCTCTTACTATTTGGAGGTGGGGTGGGCTCAGGTCCTTTTAGATGAACAAAAAGGTACTTTAAAGATAATTCACTACTGTCTTATTCTTTAGTCCGAGTATTTTGCAGAGGATACACTCTACTCACTGGTGGGAGAACAAGACCCCACGAGCAGCAAGACTAGGACGTTCCTAGACTGGGCCATCCCCATGGGACTTACTGTTGGTTCTGCTTACATTCATCTATTAATTTTTTAACTTTACTTCAAATTTTACTCTGATGTCTACATTGAATATTGGTTCCTTATAATGAAAAACTTCTTTAGAAATATAAAATGATTAACACATGATTTTTAATGTAGTAAGGTGTGCAATAATGCATCAGAAATTAATATAGATGATCTGCTATAAAAATGAGGTAGGGACAGGGGATTTTACAAAACATGCAAACTTGTATGCCTCCAGTATTAAACAGATCAAAATCATCACAAAAGGTAAGGTTTAGGAGTTCACAGAACTGATGAGAATCATGGGAAAGATTCTGAAAACGGACCTAAGAACACCCTTCCTTGTGTTGCTTACTAACCCACACATCTATCCCAGAAAGGTCACTTAATTCTTTGGATGTTAGCTTCTAATCCATAAATAAAGATAATTTCTACAGGACCGCAGTGAGTAATGAAAAGTGTAATGTTATAGAGTGCCCAGCATATGATGAAATCACACACTGTAGTATTATTTCAGTATGGTCTCCAAAACAGCTTAGATCTTTCGAACACAAATGACATGCTAGTGTTCTTAAAAGAAAAGTTGATACTTTCAAGAGTGTTTTGATTTTTAAGTGGGGAGGACACAAAGATGAATTTTGCACTCTGTTTTTGCTTTGAAAATATTTGCAATTCAATAGGCTGCAAAATAACTTTATAAATTAACGTTCCCCATAACATGATAGGTAACATTATTATTATGTGTTGCTCTAAAAGTTAGGAAAGATAAAATATCAAAACAATCTCTTGGGACTATATAGAAACTCAAAAGCATTTTCTTTATCTCATAGTATTTAAGGTATCTCACACTATTCTTAATTGTCAACTTGACTACATCTGGAATTAACCAAAACCCGAATGAATGGGCACACCTTTGAGGGATCTTCTCTTAATTAAATCCTCTGAAGAGGGAAGAACTACTTCTAATCCAGATCTTTCAAGTGGGAAGACAAACCTATGATCAAGATATTTGAAGGTGGGAAGATCCACCTTTAATCTGGCCACACCTTCTGCTGTCAGCCTATATAAGGAAATGGAAGACTTTCACTTTGTTTTTGAAATAAAAGAGAAAGAGTTCTATTGGGGTCTGTTTCAATACAATAAAAGATAAAGTTATTTGTTCTTTCTCTGCCAATGGTATCTACAATCTGATATAATAAGCATTCTCTAGAACATCAAATGTTTGCTAGACAGAAAAACACATAGATTAGAGTGATTTCTGACCCTTTTTTTTTCAGAAACTAAACCAAGAAACTAGTAAACAAACTATACAGTTTTTCTGAGCTCTTCTTGTCTCACATAAATGAAGAGTAAATTTCAGCAAAGGGTTGAATTTTTTTCTACCTAGCTATTGGTTTTAATGCAATATCTGTCACTTAACATGATCAGAATTATTGTAATGGAAGTTAATAAGCTAAGATATACTGAGAAAAACAATTTTAGGCCCCTCATAGTGTTAAATATTTGAAATATTTTCTACCACGAACATGATTCGATAGACATCTATAAAAAGAAAAATCCCTCTTAAAAACGATAGGAGTAAACGAAGCCACCTCACTACTTAAATTTTCTATTAAAACACACATAAATCTCTGGTCTGAGTAGTCGACAAGAAGTGTAAAGTAGCATGTTTTAGAAACATGTGTTTTTCATGGCCTAAACTTTATACCTTAGGAAGTACTTGACTAACTGGGATCCTGCAATTAGTGGGACAGTGATCCACCTGCTGCAGGGAGTTTCGAGAAGTCACCCAACTTCTGCGATGAATCCTGACCTAAGCCAGAACTCCGCCTTTCCACAAGCCAATGTCCACCTCAGCCATTTGCTTCCTGCAGCGCCCCATCCACAAGGCCACCCGCGGTTGCCATTTCCTTTCCTAAGTTTTGGGCTCTGTTGGCTTTTTCTTTTGCCAAGAAAATGCTTAGTCGGGCATGTTGCAGGCCACCTCCCAAAACACCCACGCTACCTGTGAGTTTTCTTTAGCTGTTCACTAAGCTACTGCTACTTTCACACTGCTTTTGGAGACAGGTGTCATTCTTATCAAAGTCAACCCTGACTTGACACCTGTCACTACTAAACTGGAGCGAAATGTTTCCCTTGCTCGGTTTCAGTTACTCAGTGGTCCACAGGCTCGTTGGCACACACCGGAACCCTCTTTAGGGAAGGCAGACAGAAGCTGGAGGAGTAGCCCGCACGCTTGCCCGGTGGCCATGTCACCTGGCACTCACCTGGCTGCAGCCTCGCTCTTCACCCTTAGGCAGAGTCTGGGGCTCGGCAGGACCCCGTGCGGGTTCTACGGGAGGTGGCGCCGGTTCCAGTAACTGCTCCAGGCATGCGGTGCCAGGAAGAGAGGAGCTCTTTTGGTGGCACAGGTGCACCCCAGAGCCTCCACGCCGTGCGCCTTCATCTCGGACGCGGTCTCCCCTTGGGGGCGGTTGGGGAGATGAGGACAGCGAGGATGAGGCTGAAGAAGAAGGAGCTGAGTCCGGAGAGCGTCCGCCAGGAGGCGTCACTCCGGCTGTCCCCGCGGCTGTCGCGGGCCCCTTAGCCACCGGCAGCAGATGCTCGCGTATGCGGCGGCGCAGCGTGGACCCCTGCTCGGCTCTGCCAGCTCCGCCGGGCTCCAGGGGCTCTGGCGAGGAGCAGCACAGGTTGGGCTGCGAGGACGAGAACACTCGATCTAGTACTTGCTTCCGCTTCTTGAAGCCGCTCCACCTGCTGCCGGTACTCCCCACACCGGCCAGCGCGTCCTGCGTGGCCCTCGGGGGCGGCGGGGATGGGGTCGGAGTGGCCGCAGTGCGGCGTTCGGGGGCCCCGGTGCGCCCGCCCCCGCCGCCCTTGCCCTTGCCCACCCCCAGCTGCAGGTTCCGCCAGAGCCGGGCCTGGAAGGAGGGGGACGCGGCGGGCTCGGGCTCGCCAGCCGCGGCTGCCCGGGGCTCCATCCTCCACCCCAGGCACCTCCTGTCGCCTCCTCCTGCCTCTCCTCCGCCCTTTTGGGCTGCGGCTCCTCCGGGAGCGTGGAGGCGGCGGTGGCGGCGACGGCGGCCGGCGCAGCAGCACAAGCCAGGGGTGCCCAGCGGCTTCAGGCCAGCTCGGAGCAAAGCATCTGTGGCCGAGGCCCTCCTGCCGTGGGGTGTCGCCGCCTCCGCCCGCTGCACCTGCCGGGCTGGGCTGGCGCCGTCACCGAGCGCCCGCGGCTCCTGCAAAGTTTCGAGCACGGAACTCCGCCGCTCCAGTCCACCGAGTGCCTCCAGGCCGCGCCCGGGCTCCCCCTCCGCGCCGGCTAGGAGTTCGGGAAGCTTCAAGCACCCAGCGGATGCTGCCAGCTGCACAGGGGACCACACCCGTGCCCTCAGGCCAGCACCTGTCAGTGGCAAGGGCGGCTGCCTCCAAACTGGGAGCGCACGGGGCTCACAGCACAGGGCGCGTCCTGCGGTAGATGTCGCGAACCAGCAGCCCAGACTAAGCCGCCCAGGACCATCCTCTGGCTCCTAGGTGGGAGGGCAGGCAGGAGCCCGGTGGAGCTGCATAGGGCCTGGAGCCGGCTTGACCTAAGTCTGGGTCTGCAGTCGCTCACACAGCTTGCTTTAGGACGAACCGAACCCTGCTTAAGCCGATCAGACGATCAGAGTGGAGTTTATGTGCCCCTGGTGGGTCCCGCAGGGAGCTGCGCGTGCGGTAAACCTCTCCAAAGGCTGCCTCCACCGGGTTGGGCATCCCGGGCTCAAGAGGAAAGTATGATGTCTTTTGTCTTGACTTCATCACCATCCACCCCTCCACGCTCGTTGTTCGCGTGTGCGGTGACTTTCCTTATAATTAGGATCTAACAGTTCCCCAAACCTGACAATAAAGCTAACCCTTAAAGTAAGTTTCAGGGAGTTCCTATTGAACAGAGAACGGAGGGTGCCCACTGCCTGTGACCCTATTCAGAGTTCAGACTTGTTCTTTTCAAACAGATTTTCTGTTTTATTACTTCTTGCAGTTTGTTGGTAGACTGGTGAAAAAAAAAAACTTTTTTTGTGTCTTCTCAATTTTCCTTCTCCCCCAGTCTATGCACACAGGGTCTCCTGACTCCACAAGAAGTCTTCTGAAAGACAGGTAATGCCTCACCCTTCCCTCTTCCATCCTACCTCCCTTGGAAACTTCAGCAGTGTTGTTTGATCACTTAAAGTGGACATTCTCTCTCCTTTCTGCGCTGAAATTTGCCCTGGAGGTGTGGTCAGCCGTCTCAGACTGTATTTTTCTTACCCTTCTAACAGACATTTATTGAGCATCTACTATGTGCCAGGCAGTGTCAGCACTGGAGAAACAGTTGTGAACACATAGATAGCACTTGAGTAGGGGTCAGGGAGTAAGAGAAAAATCGAAGAGTGAGGAGCCTCAGAGAGGTACTAAGAGTACTATAACTTGATTGCTCTAATGCTGACAAATCACAAATTTTAATATATATACATCCCAAATATTACAAGGAACAAAGGCCAAAGGATTGTACTTGCTTAGCCTAAGTCTTTTACTGGGTACCTTGTATTTTTACTGAATCTAACAAGCTCACATTTAGAAATTGTGTGTTATTATTGTGTGTGTAAAAATAGTCTCTCTGAGAAGACTAAGTTTGAGATGATGTGAAGGGACAAAGGGCCAGCCAGTGAAAATCAGGATGCAGTGTTCCAGGCACAAACATACCAGAAGTGAAAGCCCTGAGACAGGAAGGAGCTTATCACGGTTTATTCACACAGAGACTGTTCCAAAGTGGGCATAGGACAGTGGCCAGGGCCTGTCGATTGGGAGTGCAGGGTCTTCATAGGGAACATCCCATAGAGGAGTTTGAAACTGCTGCAAATCAAGTCAGGAACCATTTGGGTGTATTCATCTCATGGTCTACAAGATACATGAAGTCAGGGATAGCTATAAGTATGGCCCAACTTAAAAGAATCTAAAAACTTGTTTGCATTGTTTGCATGAACTTTGCAGGTGATAATATGTCTCAATGTCAAAAGGTTGGGTTGTCTGATAGATTATTTTCAAACATGGGAATAATATGTAGAGTTTAATTTTTCTATTTTCTCTTCTACCTAATTTTGTCTTTACCCCTAGTGGAGAAGACTTGGCAATCAGTAGCTCCTAAAGGACAGATTCACTCTCCTTTAGGGATGTGGCTACTGGTAGATTGATTGCCTATACCCTGGTGGGTAGCCCTACACCCAGTATGGGAAGCACTGACTGGGTTTAGGGAGTTATTAAAAACAGTTTTTTGGTTTTTTAAGAACAAAAAATTGGTAGAACGACATGGTGGAAGGCACTAGGTGGAGCTGGAGGGAGGCAGTGGTAGATGAATATGATTAAAATACATTGTATAAATATATGGGATATCAAAGGATAAATTTAAAATATTTTTAAAATACTCCAAGGTTGGATTCTGAAATATATGCTCCCAAATAACAGTTGTCTACCAATATAAATTCTGTCACATGGTTTGAAAGAGCATGTGCAACTTTCCAAAGTACCTGAAGTGAATTATAAAACACAGCTGTTTTACAGACTGAAAATCATACAAAGATTACCAGATGTGGTTTCTGCTGTCAAATATCTCATATTTAGTAGATGGTAGTAGCAAAAATTCTATAACATAAATAATTTGGGGTTTGGAACATAGCATGCTTGGTGAACAAGCATGAGTACCTGTGTTCAGATCCCCAACACTCACATGAAAAGCTGTGTGTGGCAACATGCACCTGTAATCCCAGAGAAGGGAGGACAAGACAGGACTGGGGAGCTAACCTGCCAGCCAGTCTTGGCAATCAGTGAGCTTCTGTCTCCAGATGGTGGAGAGCAATAGAAAAGGACACCTAATGTCAATCTCTAGCTTCCACATGGGCATGCTTGCTCAACTACACACACACACACACACACACACACACACACACACACACACACACACACGCCACACACAGGTATACATATACACATACCCATATACCACAAATAAATAGAAAATGAATGATATAAAGTGACCATGAGGGAATACGGGGAAGTGAGAAGTAGAGACTTGATCTTGAATACTCAGTGAAGATGTCTGATGTCTTACTTGAGACATCATCTAAGTTAAGATTTATTGTAGGTCAGAGGGTACACAAAGGAAATAGACTGTCCTCAGGGGAGACATAACAACAAAATACAGGCTACATCGAAAGTTGTCAATGACTATTTCCTATTATTTTTATTATCACATTTTAAATGTTGATAGGACATTTGTTCTGAAGTGATGATGGAGTTTCTGTCCCTCCAGGCCCCAATGTCGTTTAGTCCCAAATAAACACACTGAGGCTTATATTAATTATCAACTGTTTGGCCGATGGCTCAAGTTTCTTATTGGCTAGCTCTCTCCTAATTATTAACCAATTTCTATTAAACTATGTGTTTCCATGAGGCTGTGGCTTACCCATAACACTCTGGCAAGTTACTCCTTTGGCAGCTACACTGGAGTATTATTAAATGAACATATGTGGACACCCGGAACACTTGGAATGTAGGAGACAAGATTACATGGGAAGAAAGAAGCCAAGAAGCAACTCTGAAAGAAGAGTTTCCTAGGAAGAGAGCATATTAATTGCAAAGAGGCCAAGGCAGAAACACATTCATCTTGAGAAAGAAGCTGTAGAAAAAGAAGACATTGCAGCAATGGCTCAGGACTGAACTGTGAAGAACTCTAGGATATACAAAGGACTTTAGATTAGGGTAGGAGAGGAAGACATAGTAGGGTATGTAGTTTCTCCTAAGCCAATTGCATTTAAGAGGCTTATGGTGGCATCTGTCCTGACAGAAGAGTTGAGGCTTAGGGCAAGAGGAGAATTTAGAGAGGAACCATCACTAAAAGAGAATGGCGGCTTTGACTGAGGTGGAAGGGAAGAAGTGGTGGTCTACATCAGTGGTTCTCATCCTGTGGGTTGCAACCCCCATCAAATGACCCTTTCACGGGGATCCAATTCAGACCAGTAGCAAAATTAGTGATGAGAATAATTTTATGGTTGGGGGTTCATTAGGAAGGTTGAGAAAAACTGTTCCAGATATATATATATATATATTTAACAGAAGCTGCTGGTGGGATTTTCTGGTTTAGACATGGGGTTTTCAAGCAGAATGTGGCACTGTTTATAATTCTCAAAACAACACCATTTTATAAGTGAAGAATCTAAGTCAAGGTTGTACCAGGGGACTTGCCAGATCACTCTAAATAATTACCAGATCCAACAATAGAAACCCCTGGTGGAAGAGTATCTGAAGCCACCTGGCTTTGTGAAATATAAATGCTTGCATTTGTGAAAAAGCAACAACCAAGAACAGTTTCAAGCATTAAATTCACTCATGCTCTTGTTCTAGGTGAGCAACAAGGCCACCTTGGATAGGATAACAGCTTCTACTAAGTAAGGTTAAAGATATAAATCCATGCATAATAACAGTGTTTCTGGGGCTAATTGAGTTTAGGGCCTTTTAAAATGTCACTTAAGGAGCTGTCTTATCAGAGGAGCCCTGGCTATTGTACCAAATCTCATCACTGAGCATGATGCCTTTTAGGCCTTGATTTCAGCTCTCAATCTCTGTCCCCGACCTAGCACCCTCTGAGACCCCAGTTCACAGAGAACTGGGTCACTTTTGACATTTGATTATGAGCCTTTAGTGTCTGAGCTATGTCAACAGCCCATAGACAGCACTCTTAATGGGCAAAGGTTCAAAACCAAGGCTTGGAAATCACTTTCTGATGAGAGCAAGGAAAGCTGACAATTGATTAGTTCTGTCTGTCATGGGGAAAGCCTGCCTTATGGAATGCAGAATTTTGAGCCTTTCAAAACCAATAACTTGGACATCAAAATTAGGCACTTTAAGATGGCTGCTAGCTATACAATAACTCAACAAAATGACTTCATGTCCCAATATAAACTGGTTACTACTGTTTTCTTCCACTGAAGTTTTCTCTGCAGAATTCTCAAATGTTGTTGAATGTTTAACTTCAAAGGAGCTATTTCTATATATGCTATTCAAACTAAGCCAATTCACATTTTCCTCTCAATCAGCATAATTTTAAAAACCAGCTCTAGAGTCCTACAGCATGTTAAACCCTGAAGTTTGACATGGGCAGTACATTGGAATGTCCACACAGTTACAAGTAGGGGAGACTTGAAATTGTATTTGCATAAGTTTAAATAAAAAATAAGTAGTCCACTTTCAAGAAGAAAGAAATGATAAACTAAAAACTAACCCTTCTCCACTCTCCATCTGACTTCTAGGAATCTGCCTTGGCATTAGACTTCTTCATAAACCTGCCTTGGCATTGGAATTCTCCACAGGAACCTGACATGGCATTGTTACTAGGAGCCCTGTAAATACAGGCTGTTCTTAGGGACCTCACAGTTTTCAATTCATTAAAAAAGTTACTATCTACCTTTGTTGGGTGACTTTTCTTGGGGGGATGTGACAAATATCTATCCATCAGATAAGGTATAGACAACAGGTCACTGAGATGATCCCTGAAAGTCTAGCTTAGTGAACCGATGAGATAACTGGGCTACTTACAGGAGCAGGAGACTCAAAAGCCCAACCCAACATGGATGGTGACTCACAGAAACCACCAATTTGCTCTCCAACAATTGTTTGCTGCTTTTTCTATTCTTGGGGAGGGGGACCCTGTTAAACTTGGAAATTTTTGAGGTGTTGGTTTTTTTTTTTTTTTAATCTTGTCATTTTCATGAACTTCCTAAGTGTTAAAACATCTTCAAAACACTTGAGACTTCAAAACACTTTACAAAAACATTTGTAAAGATTTTGGCTTTTTTTGGAGATCCAAAAATCTCATCATCTGATGAGTTTTATGTTTTACTGGCACAGTTCCAAGGTGGCATAGGACATCACAGTATGACACAGCAAGCATTTGTGTAGTGTCTCTCTGCGTAAAAAGTCAGCAGCACTCCATTCTATTGACCTCATCTCATTTCTTAATCACCTCGGGGAGCCCCCACTCTAAACACCATAGCTGAAATAAGTTTTCTCCCTATAAATAACTCACATTGTAGCTTAAATTCCAGCACATGAATCCTTAGTGTCATACTCAAATATTATTGAAACCAGCACAAAGGTCAAAGCTAATTTGCTAGGACATTGTTTAATTCCAGAGAGTATGAATATAATATTATAAAAGATTGAATGAAGCCCTGTAGACTCAACTTTTGACATTTTGAAGGAAGAGATGAAAATTTTGATAAAATCTTAAATGACTTTATTTTCCCAAGGAATCCTCTTCTGATACCAATTTCTAACCCTCCTTGGTCTTCTCTGGCTCTCCTGTGTCTTATATAACAATGGTCTTCATTGGCTCTCATCAACTGTTGTATTATAATCATGGGGGTAAAAGAGAAAATCAAGTTATAAATTTGAAACCACTGCCACAATCACTTTCAACTTGAGAATGCACACGCCTCATAGCATATATTAACTGTACCACTAAAGTGACATTTTCATGCCTATATAATACTTTGATCATACCTGCTCTGTAACCTCTTCTTCTCCCTTCTCTTCCACATATTTTACTTTTATGTCTCCACTTCTTCTACCTAGTCTCCACAAAGTAGAGAAAACATGAGGTGCTTGTTTTTGTGAGGCTGGCTTATTTCATTTAACAAGATAATCTGTAGTTCCACACATTTTCCTGCAAGTGACATACTTTGATTTCTCTTTAAGACTAAACAAAGCTTCACTGTGTATACCACATTGTGTTTATCCATTCATCTGCTGATAATCTGCTTCACTGGGGGAAAAAAAGGCTGATCAACTAATTTGTCCACTTATTGATGGAACTATTTGCTCTTTAACATTTTTAAAAATTCTTTATATTCTCTGGAGATGAATCTCATTTCAGCTAAGTAGGTGGAAAAGATTTCCCCCTATTCTGTAGATTGTGTATGCACTCTGCTGTTTGTATCATTTGCTGTACAGGTTTTTAAATTTAATCCAATTTCTTTTCTCAAATCTTACTATTATACCCTGATCTAGTAGACATAATACATGTCTAGCTCTTGAAGTGTTTCTTCCATCATTTTTCTCTAGTGGTTTCAGTGGTTCAGGTCTTACATCAAGGACTTCAGCCTAATTTGAGTTGATCTTAGATTTTCTCATAAAACTATGGTTATCCATTTAAGTTTAAATTTTTGGATAATTTAACTAGAGCTTGGTTTCTAAAGCTGGAAGACCCAAGGTTAGATGTTGCATTGTGTATTTAGACTACCTAGAATCAAACACGAATTCTCAAATAGACAAAATAGACAAGTGCTCCTCCATCAAGCATCAGTTCTTTGGTTGCTATTTATTCTTGGAACTGTTGAGACATTTCTCCCTTCCTTTTTCCTCCCTTCAGACTCTCCTCCAAATTCATGGCCTCTTTTCCACCAATTGTTATTGCAAGTACACACTATAGAAACAGAGACAGACAGACAGACAGACAGACAGACAGACAGACAGACGGACGGACAGAAAAAGAAAGAAAGAAAGAAAGAAAGGAAGGAAGGAAGGAAGGAAGGAAGGAAGGAAGGAAGGAAGGAAGGAAGGAAGAAAGAACATTTGTACAAACATTAAATTCCAAATATGACCTGTTGAGCCCATAAAATGTTATTACATGTATGTTTGGGTATAAAGTGTATGGACACTTGAACTGCAGAAAACTGACTGGTGTGCTCTTCTCTGGAACGCCCACTTCTCCTGCTCCCAGCTTTACTCAGTTGCCTGTAGTTCTTTGTGTAGGGTCGATGCCTTGTGAACTTTCCCCCATGCACTTTGACATGTTCATTGGTGTCATCCTTGCTCAGCTCACATTTGGGTGGACGTATTAGTGACACTTTATGGATGTAGCTTCTAATGTTACTAGGAAACACAATCCCACAGCAAACTCCCTGGCTCTTAGAATCTTTCTACTTTCTCTTTCCCAGTGTTCCCTGAACCTTAGGCATGCTTGTAGGGAGACACCATAACCACACCTCCTAAGGCTGGCTACAGGTGTTCCTGACCACGCCTGTCAAGGCGTGGTCAAGGTGAGGTAAGAGTGACAGGACCTTGAGCACATGGAACACTCTCTTCTTCTGTTGCCTCTACTCCCTGGCCTCGCTGCTCTGCTTGTGTTTGGCTGTTATTTATCTGAATAAAGGTATCTTGAATCTACAATCCTTCTCCATCACATGGGAGTTTCACAGATGTATTGGAATTGGGTTCCACAACTCTACTGGTTGGTTGTGGTTTTCTGTAGTGGTCTCTGTCTGTTGCAAAAAGAAGATTCTTTGTCAAGGGTGAGGACTACACTTATCTGTGGGTCTAAGGACAAATGTTTATATATTGTTGCTAAGGATTATGCTGTTATAATAAATTACTTATTGTAGATTATTGTTCAATAACAACGATTTCACTATCACTGATTAGCTCAGTTTTCAGCATAGGCATGGTATCCCTCTCATTGAATAGGTCTTATCTGTGTCACTATTATTGTGCAGTGCTGACAGTTTCTGTGGTAGCTCTAGAACTTTTAGTTGCTTCCCTACTTTGGAAATTTGCATGGCTCCTCCTAGTACCATGACAGCTAGTCCTCAGAAAGTTAGTTCCAATTCAAGGGACTTTGGGCCCTTTTTCTGAAGTATGTGGTGTCTTCAGCAAAAAAGAACTTACCTTCCATCTCTGGGGGTTATCAAGTAGTAGTCTGTATGTTTTGGGGGTCTTCCCAAATCAAATATGGCTCCTCATGTCTAGTGTTGGAATGTTTGTTAAGTGGTCTTGGGCTTTTGGAGGAAGCATGCAGCTCAGATGAGAAAAGTTCATTGAAACTATATATGTATATTTTTACACTGAATTACATGTATTGGAGGTTTTGTTTTTGTTGTTTTGTTGTTTATTTGGGGGATTTTTGTAAATAGTTAATAGTATGATTCCTTGTTGCCATCCATATTGTTGTTTTACCTACCTTCCTCCTTTACCTGTATTAACCTCTTCCTTAAGGACCCCTTCCCCCCCCCCGTCAGATCACTTGTATCCTGCCATTCCACTTTACCCTTCTCCCACCTTCTTTTTTTCCTTCTTCTTCCTCCTCCCTAAAGAGCCTCCCTTTCCCATCTCTCTTATCATACCACTTGGGCCCTGTCATTCTCCTCTGTATTGCTCCCAATCCCCCTATCCCCCAAAGAGCCCCATTTTGCCTTACTGCTTTCTGTAGTTATCACAGGCTGTGTACTTATTCCTGAAGATTTGGAGCAAAGAGCCCTATAAAATAACAGAGAATGTATGATTTTTAACCTACTGGATTTGGAGTGTCTCACTCAATATCTGTTCTAGTTTCACCCATTTAGCAGCAAAGTTTATGATTTTAGAGCCAAATTATTCTATGGTGTATATGTACCACAATTTCATTATTTATTCATTTGGTGAAGGACATACAGTCTGTTTCATTTCCTAGCCATTCTGAGTACAGGTACAGCAGCAATGACATGGCTGAGCAAGTATTTGTAAGATGAAATTTCAAAGTTGTTTTGATTTGTATTTCCCTAATTACTAAAGATGGTAGACATTTTTTCATCCATTTTTGAAAGGGTCATTTTTTACTACTTTTGAAACTTATTTGTATTCTGGATATTAAACCTCTGACAGATGTCTAGCTAGTAAAGATTCTCTCCCATTATATGGGCTTCCTCTTCACCTGGCTGATTGTTTCTTCAGCTGTAGAGAAGCTTTTTAGTTTTCTGTGGTTGCACTAGTCGATTATCAGCCCAATTCTTGGGCAAATGGAGTCCTAGTCAAGGAGTCTTGTTTGGAAGACAGAGTCTTTTCAGTTATAACTTAGGTATACTCTAGTTAAAGGTTTTGAAATGAAACTGGCATGGGTTACCTGGTGTGTTTTAAACCCAGTAATAAATGTCTTCATGAGAATGGGAAGATGGAGGTTTTGGCAAACAACTCAATCCTGGAGAAAAAGACTGAAGTGTCACAGTCAAGAGATGCCAGCAAGCTATTAACTGTTGGAAGATTGTCCTTAGAGTCACCAGAGGAAGTCTGTTTCTTCTGGTATCTCTCTTTCAGATATCTGGCCTCCAGAGCCATGGGACTATTAATTGCTGTTGTTTTGGGTGCTCAGTTTAGCAACAGCCAAACAAAGCTAATATAAGTAGTCATTTCAACAATTATGACAAGTTCCTACTCTTTTTTATGTAAAATTCCCCAATACAACATATCCAAATAAATGACAAGGCAAAGAACATAAACACAAGCTATTGCATTTTTTCATTCTTGTGATTTTTAAAGGGTTTTAAAAGGAAGAATAAAGTGATACTCTTGCTAATAGATTGCCAAAGAGTAAGATAAAAGTAGCCAGTATAATTAAAAATGGGAATAAAAAATGTAATAGTTATCAGCAAAGTGGGAGGCAAACTATCTTTCAGCCATATCACTTATAGGGATAGCCTGGCAAATTATTCCTGAGTCATTTTGTGTTTATTCATGTACATATTACTTACTAAGTGCATTAGAATCTAAAAGAAAAAGGCTAGGGACAATATACAATTATATAAACAGTGATAAGAATAAGCAAGATAGGCTGCATCCATTGATGATCTATATACAACCCTTAAAAAAAATGGCCATACATGGTAGTAGTACATGCCTTTAATTACAGCACTGAGGAGATAGAGGCAGGTGGGTCTCGGTGAGTTTGAGACTAGCCTGATCTCATAGTCTTTCAGGACAGCCAGAGCTATGTAATCCAGAGAACTTGTTAAAAATGATAGATGATAGATAGATAGATAGATAGATAGATAGATAGATAGATAGACAGACAGACAGACAGACAGACAGACAGACAGATAGATAGATAGATAGATAAAACTATAAACACTATTATTGTCTTAGTTACTGTTCTGTTACTGGTTTTGGAGACACCAAAACCAAGGTAACTCTTAGAAAGAAAGCATTTAATTGGGACTTGCTTACAGTTTCAGAGGTTTAGTTCATTATTGTCACAGTAATAAGCAGACAAGATGTCACTGGAGCAGTAGCTAAGAGCTTTACATCCTGATCTACAGGCATCAGGGTGAGAGAGGGACAGGAGAAGGAGGAGAGAGAGAGAGAGAGGGAGAGGGAGAGAGAGAGAGAGAGAGAGAGAGAGAGAGAGAGAGAGAGAGAGAGAGAGAGACCTGGTATGGGCCTTTGAAACCTCAAAGCCAACCTCCAGTAACATACCTTCCCAAACAAGACAGGCCACACATACTCAAGCAAGGCCACACCTCTTAATCCTTCCCAACTGTCCACCAATGGGGAACCAAGTATTCAAATATATGAGCCATAAGGGTCATTCTCAATAAAATCACCATAATTATTAAACAATAGATACATGGTATGACACATTTTACAAATAAGAAAGGAACTGTCCATTCATTGAGCCTGACAAGATGATTGCAAATAATTTTATGGAAGAAAAGAATGTATATGAAAAAACAGAAAAAGAATTTTGAAAGAAAATCAAGCACATAGAAATTAAATATTACAAAGTTATAGTAATTAAGGTATTACTCTAAAAAGGCAGATTGGTGAATAGGTAATAATAAATACTAGCTAATAAATGTAATATTATATAGACTAAGCAGGTTGCATTTATGTATTTAGGAGTATACATACACATATGTATGTAACAACAATTTTCAAAAAATAGACCATATATTTGATAGGTAGTGGGGGTAACATGAGAGAAATTGTAGGGAGGAAAAGGAAGAGAAAAACTGTGTGACTATATTATAATCCCCAAAATAAGAAGTGTTTAAAATGCATTCCTATAAAAATGAAAATAAAACAAACTCTGTAGTGTGTTAGAGAAAAAGAACATGAAGTGGGTGAGTAGGGAGATAGGGAGGATTGGGTGGAGTTGGGGAGAAAAGAAGATGATCAAAATGTATTTTTTGAAAAACAATTAATAAAATACACTCTGCACTCCAGGGAGCCTCTGATGGTGGATTAGTATTTTTCCCTGGTGCAAGAAGGGACTTTGAGAGCCCATTCCACGTGTAGTGTTACACTCTGGCCCTGGACACATGGGGAAGGGCCCAGGACCAGCACAGGAAGATTTGGTGGACTTTGCAGAGCCCCCTTTGAGGGCCCTACCCTGCCTGGGGAGTGGTGGGTGGATGGGGTGGGGGGGGCTGGGGTGGGGGAGGAGGGTTGGAGATGAGAGGAGGGAGAGGGAGAAGAGACTTGAAATAAGCTTGTTCCCTAACTAGAACTAATAAATAAATTTGAAATAAATTAAAAAAAAACTTTCTAGTGTGGCAAGAAACAAACTTTAAATAAATGGAAATGCCTGGGAGAAAGATTCAACATTCAATATAATTTCTACTTAAATGAATCTATTAAGTCACTGTGGTCACTGTTAAAACACGAGGGATTTAAAACCTTGTTGCATTATTGGTCATGTTCTCTGAAGAACCATGACTAGTGTGCAAGGTGCAGCCACACACCTTACACCCTCAAATAAACTTGCTAGAGCCTGATTCTGGTAAGGGGCACCAACAACTTCTTACATCAGATATTTGCAACTAACCATTTATCGGCTTTATAACAAAAAAAATGAAAAGCTTTTATTCTAGTTAAAACTATAAGCATATATGGAAAAGCTTTGACATTTCAATCAATAGAGAAGGAATTCAGTTGTCATAATACATTGGGATAAATGCAAGAGAATGGGAAAAAATATTCTTCTCCAGGTAGCAGTATACCAGTTAGCTATCCAATACCGAATGCTCGGCCCTGGAAACATACATACAAGTATATTATACAGACTGAGCAGGTTGTATTTATGTGTTTTTAATATGTATACATATATATACATATATGTGTGTATTATGTGTTTACCAGAAATTAATGAAAAAAAAGCCATGCATTTGAAAGAGAACAAGCAAGAGTATATAGGAGTACTTGGAGGGAGGAAGGGAAAGGGAGAAATTATGAAATTATATTATAATCTCAAAAAGCAAAACTAATTTGAAAAGAGCTTTGTTAGAACTCAACATTTGTTCATCATATCCACACTGACAACAGTATGAGCATCTCAATGCTAACTAACTCTTAGAACCTTATCCACAAAGGAAGCAGGACAGCCACTCTTTGAAGCCTACTGCTGCATCTCCTAGATGCTACTTAACCTATCTAGATATCAACTTGTTAATCTAAAACAAAAATAGAACAAAACAAAATCATGGTTGTTTGTATGAGAAATGTTTTCCATAAGTTCATGTATTCTCATACTTGGAGGTCAGGCTTGTGCAGAAATTGCTTTTATCTACTAAGCCATGTTGCCTCCCCCATGTCTTTTCTTGATTTAATTTGCCCCCACTTAAGAGCATCGTGATTTATTTTTTGCATCTTCCTGGTTTTTTGCTGCATTTAATACACTCTAGTTCCATGAATAATATTCTGGCTTTCTTTTAGCACCTCTTTTTTGATATGAGGCTATAATGTAAAATTTCAAAATAAGGCATTACCATATACAAAATATAAGAATTTTCAGTCTTTTTTTCTAACCTCAAAAGAAGCCAGAAATATCTAAAGGTGAACAGGTCAATGTGGTCATCAGCTGGTGGCATTGTTTGGGAAGATTATGGAACCTTTAGGAGGCAGAGATTTCATGCAGGAAGAATGTCACCAAGTAGACTTTGAGGTTTGTTTATGTATTTTTATTAGAAATAGATTTATTCGTATACAATATGTTTTGATTATAGTTTGCCCTCCCCCAGCTCTTTCCAGATTCTTCTATCTCCCCCGTAACCCAAATTTACACCCTGTCTTTCTCTCTCCTTAGAAAGCAAACAGGAATCTAAAAATTAATAATAAAATAAGATAAAATCAAATCAAGCAAATGAAATAAAAAGCAGAAGGAACACATATAGACACAAAGACACACATGTTCACACACACAGAAATCCCATTAAAAAAAACAGAAGCCATAATATATAAGCAAAAAACTTGTAAGGGAATTTTTGTTTGCTTTTGTTTTTTAAAAGGCAGAGAAAGCATTATGATACAAAAAGCCGTCAAATTGCTACTGGCTTTCAACTCTGCTCTGCTCTTCTCTTCTCCCACCTATGCTCTCTCTGCCTCTCTATGGCGACCAGACATGGCGGGCAGCCATTAACCCTGTTTCTCTTCTCTCTTAGTCTCTCTGCTCTGCTGGGCCTATAATAAACTGGTTAACATGTCTTAAAAACTGCCACTGGCTTTGTTTCATGTTGCCCATCCACTGCTGGGCATATGGCCTGCACTTAAGAGTGGTTTATATAACCAGTGAGGCTCCATTGGAGAAAACTAATTTTTCCTTAGCTGATGGATATCAATTGGAGATAGCTTCTGGGTTATGGAGAGGGGCTTGTGCCCATTCTTTGCACTGGGACCACATCTAGCTTAGATCTTTACAGGCCCTGTGCGTGTTGTCACAGTGTTTGTGAGCTCAAGTGAGAGTTGGTCCTGCTATTAGAAGGACTTGTTTCCTTGTGTTCTCTATTTCCCCTGACTTTCTGCCTTTTAAAGTATTTCTACCTGCTCTTTCATAGAGTTGCATAAGCCCTGAGGGGAGAGATTTGATGGAGACATTCTTTTTAAGGATAACTGTTCCAAAGTCTCTCACTCTCAACACTGTTGAAAATTCTCTGTTTAAAAAATTGTGCCCCATTTGTAAACTGGGTTATTTGTTTTCTTGATGTCTATATTTTATTTTAATTCTTTATATATTTTAGATATTAACCTTCTGTTAGGTGTATATTTGGTTAAAAGAAGTCTTTTCCCATTCTATAGCCTGCAGCTTTGTTTGAATGATGGTGCCCTTTGCCTTTCACAAGCTTTTCAGTTTCATGAGGCCCCACTTAGTAATTGTTATTCTTAGTGTCTGAGTTCAAGACTATTCCATGCTTCCTCTTCTATCAGATTAAATGTTTCTGGCCTTATATTATCTTTGATCCATTTGGATTTGAGTTTTGGGCAGGGTGAAAAGCCTAGATCTATTTGCATTCTTCTGCATATAGACATCCAATTTGACTGGCACCATTTGTTTGAGATGCTCTTTTTTCCAGTATGTATTTCTGGCTTATGTATAGAAACTCAGGTGTCGACAGGTGTGTGGATTTGTTTCTTGGTCTCCAACTCCATTCCATTGATCAGCATTTCTGTTTTTAATGCCAATGCCATCATGTTTTTATATTTCTATATCTTTACATTTTTCTATATTACAATTTGGGACTGAGGATGGAGATACCTACAGCAGTTCTGTTATTATTAAGGATCACTTTGGCTATTAGGGGTTCTTTATTTTCCCAAATGAAGCTGAAATAGTCTGTTCACATTCTGCTAAGGACTGTGTTGAAATTTGATGAGGACTGCATTGAATCTGTAGGTGACTTTTAGTCAGATAGCCATTTTTACAATGTTAATCCTACCAATACGTGAGCACAGGAGATTTTTCCATCTTCTGATATCTTCAATATTTTTCCTCAATGTCTTAAATTTTTATCATACAAGTCTTTAATTTTCTTAGTTAGAGTTGCCCTAGGCTACTTCGAATTATTTAAGGCTATTATGAAAGGTGTTGTTTCCCTGATTTCTTTCTCAGCCTGTTTATCATTTTTATGTTACTGATTTTTGAGTATTTATTTTGTATCCTCCTACTTTGCTGTAGGAGTTCCCTTGATGGGATTTAGAGTCATTTATGTATACTATCATGTTATCTGCTAATAACTTGACTTTTTCCTTTCTACATTGTATCTCTTTGTTTTACTTCAGTTATCTTATTGTTCTGAGATTTCAAGTACTATATATTAAATAGATATGGATAGAGTTGAAAACCTTGTCTTCTTCCTGATTTTAATGGAATTGCATTGAGTTACCCTCCTGATGGGGGAGGTCCTTCTGTGTATATGTTTGTCTTATTGGTTGATAAATAAAGTACTGTTGGTTAATAGAGAAGCAAGTTAGGTGGGACTAGGAGTCAAGGAGGATTCTGGGAAATGCAGTAAAGAGAAGTCTTGTGATCCAGGCAGGAAGTGACATAGCAGGCAGACTTAGAAGATAAGCAGGGACAAGCAGGAAATCACTCTCTTCCTCCTCCTCTCTTCTCTGGGAGCCGCCATGTGAGCCAGACAAGAGAGAATGCATGCCATTGGTGTTCTTGATCAGATAAGTCTTTATAAAATATATAGATTAATAATTATGGTTGATAGTTAAGACAGAGATAGCAGATAAGAAATTGTAGTAATTGGCCAGCAGCATTGTAATTAATATAAGACTCTGTGTGTTATTTCAGGCACCCACATGGCGGCTGGGCTCGGGCTGCTTGGCAGAAAGATTTATCATTACACCCTCCCTTTAGTTTAATGCTGACCGTGGGCTTACTGTAAATTACTTTTATTATATTGAAGTATGTCCATTTTATTATGAAGGGGTGTTGGATTTTGTCAAAGGTCTTTTCTGCATCTAATGAAGTGGACATGTGGTTTTTGTCTTTCAGTTTGTTTATGCTATGGATTATATTTATTGATTTACATATGTTGAGCCATCCCTTATCTCTGGGATGAAACTTACTTGATTGTAGTAGATGATTGCTTCTATTTCACAAAGAGTTACAGATCTGTTTAAATTGCCTATCTGATCTTGATTTAACTTTTAGGTGATATATATCAAGTAAATTATCCATTATCCATTTCTATTAGCTTTCCCAGTTTGGTAGAATATAGGTATGTTCTTAGGAATATGTTCTTATGGTCCTCTGGATTTCCTCAGTATCTATTGCTTCATCTCTAATTTTGTTCATTTGGATCTTCTCTCTCTGCCTTTTAGTTAATTTGGCTAGGGGTTTGTCTATCTTACTGATTTTCTGCAAAGAACCAACTTTTTGTTTCATTGATTCTTTGTATTATTTTTGTTGTTTTTATTTTATTGATTTCTGCCTTGAATTTTAACATATCTTTCTGTTAGATCTTCTTGTTCTAGAGCTTCCAGGTCTGCTGTTAAGTTGCTACTGTGAGATCTCTCTAATTTTATGTAGACACTTGGTGCTATGAACTTACCTCTTAATACTGCTTTCATTGTGTCCCGTCAGTTTGGGTATGTTATGTTTTTATTTTCATTCAACTTTAAAAGTCTTGAATTTCTTTCCTAATTTGTCTTGACATTTTTTATTCAGTAGATATTTGTTCAGTTTCCCTGAATTTGTTGTTATTGTTGCTTTCCAGACTTAATCCATGGTGATAATCAGGATATTATTTCAATTTTATTGTACCTGTTGAGATTTTCTATGTGTATAAGTTTGTAGTCAAGTTTGGAGAAAGTTCCATAGCTGCTGAGAAGAAGGTATATTCTTTTGTGTTTGAGTGAAATGTTCTGTAAATACCTGCTAGGTTCATTTGGTTTATGACATCATTCAGCCCCAGCATTTCTCTGTTTATTTTTTGTCTGGATGACCTATCTATCAGTGAGAGTGGAGTATTAAAGTCACCCACTATTACTGTGTGAGAGTAATTGGTGATTTTAGCTGTGGTAGCATTCCTTTTATGAAATTGGGTGCCCTTGTGTTTGTACATAGATGTTTAGAATTGCAATATCTTCTTGATGGAATTTTTCCTTTGATGAGAATGTAGTGTCCTTCCCTATTTCTCCAGATTAGTTTTGGGTTGGAGTCTATTTGTCAGATACTAAAATGACTACACTGGCTTCCTTCTTGGATCATTTGCTTGGAATACCTTTGTCCATCCTTTTATCCTGAGTTGATGTTTAACTTTGATGTTAAGGTATGTTTCCTAGATGCAAGAGATAGATGGATTTTTTTCAAACTAATCTATTAGTCTGTATTTTTTTATTAGGTGAATGAGAACACTGATGTTGAACATTTTCAAAGAACAGTGCTTGTTGATTCTTCTTATTTGTGTGTGTGTGTGTGTGTGTGTGTGTGAGAGAGAGAGAGAGAGAGAGAGAGAGAGAGAGAGAGAGAGAGAGAGAGAGAGAGGTTTTACCTTCTCTTTTGATTTTGATTTTCTGGTCTGAGACTACACTTCTTGGGTGTGGTTAACCTCTTCAGGTTAAAAATCTCCTTTTAGCTTTTTTAGCTTTTTTTGTTTAGCTGATTTAGAGATATTGCTTAGATTTGATTTTATTGTGGAATATCTTTCTTTCTCCATCTATTGTAATTGAAAGTATTGCTGGGTATAGTAGTCTGGGATGGCATTTGTGGTACCTTAGAGTCTGCAGCACATCTGTCCAGGCCCTTCTGGCTTTAAAATATCTATTGAGAAGTCAAATGTGATTCTAATGTAATTACTTTCCCTTGCAGCTTCTAATATTCTTTCTTTTTTTTTTCTATTTGGGGAAATTTTTCTTCTATGATTTTGTTGAAAATATTTTCTGGGCTTCTTCTCATTCCTCTATTCCTATTATTTGTAGATGTGGTCTTTTCATAGTGTCTCAAATTCCCTGGAGGTTATGTGACTTGATTTTTTTTTAGATATAACATTTTCTTTGTTGTATCCATTTCTTCTATCTTGATCTTGTCTTCCATGCATTAGATTCTCTCTTTCATCTCTTGAATTCTGTTGGTAAGATTTACCTCTGAGTTTTTTGTTTTACTTCCTATAATTTTAGTTTCAGTTTTGCTTTAGTTTGTGTTTTCTTTAGTTATTCTGCCTTGAACTATTTATGTCTTGAACTATTTTCTTCATTTCATTCCACTAATTATGTTTTCATTGTTTTTATTAATGGATTTATTCATGTTCTTTTTAAAGTCCTTAAACATATTCATAATAGCTACTTTGAAGTTCTTATCTTGTACCTTGGCTATATTGCATCTCTCAGGGCCTACTGTTACAGAGTTTCTAGCTTTTGGTGGAGACATTGTCATGGGAGTTCTGATTGCCTTTTTGCTGGTGTCTAGGCATCCGGGTATGGGATGATTATAATTCTGACTGTTGATGTCTGGTCTTGGTCTTTGTTGACTTGGTGTTCCAGCCCCTGGTCTCTCTTCTCCTCCCTGCATCTTAGAACAGTTGGTGGCTGTGGGTTTCCTGGTACCCACTCAGTAGGGAGTGTTTCTGAAACCCTGCCTGGTATGGCCAGCGATGGTCCTTGGTATTGAGAGCTGACAGGAGGAAATGGGGACAGACCACATGGATGCAGCTGAGAATGTTCACAGGAAGGAGGAAAGATGATTTTTGCCATGAGGATCTGAAGAGTGGCCAGGGAATGGAGATAGAGAGAGAAGATAGGCCAGTGAGGAGGTCTGCTCTGGGAATAAAGTTGGGGAACTGGAAATGAAGAACAGAAAGGGGAATGAGGATCACCCACCTAATTTTCAAGCCAGGATAGCTGGCAGGTTTCTAGACACAGAGTGCTTCTGGGTCTTGCTGGCTAATTCCCAGGCCAGCGTGGCTAGTGGCTTTCCAGATATGGAGTTCGAGTGTAGCCTCCCCACACTTCCTGCTCTCTATCTCTGCTTCCTGCCTGAGAATGGAAATGTGATGATACAGCTTCCTGCTCTTGCCACCATGCTTTCTCTGCCATCCTTATGCCTTCCCCACAGTGATGTACTCTATCCTTCTGGAATGGTAAACAAAAAAAAAAAAACATTAAAAAAAAAAACCTTCAATAACTTGCTTTTTTGTCAGGGTAATTTGTCTCAGCCACAGAAAATAAACTAATACAAGGTCTATCAGTGACTACCCCCCAGATAACTAGGAAAATCAAACAAGTTAACATACATAAAAGTAACACATTATACTCCGTATAATGAGCACTCAGAAAACATTCCCTGAATGTGAAATGTCTGCACACACAACTGACTTCACTAGCCCAGCTTTTGCTATAAAAGTGGTGACAACAGACGTACCTTTGGTTGGAAAAGGAGTGATGGATAGACACTAGTAAATCCCTGGGGACAGAATGCTCCCTTCTCAGAGCCATTAGAATCTCCTAGTGAATTTGAGAGTAATCTTCTGAACAAGAGAATGTTTTCATACGTCAAACTAGCAAATATCTATCATAACCGGTTCTTGTGCTTTCCCTGGATTTGTCCATTTTTTGACCCCTTACTATCTATTATTCCCAATTTAAATTTGTAAATTGATGACAGAATTGAGATAACTAATTTTGTTCAAACCATTCAGTCACCCAATTTGAGTTTTAAATTATTTATCATAAATATATCTTGATGGCCATTATACTTATTTGAATAATTTTAAACAACTATTTCACATTTATTTGCTCCACTAACTTAGGATGATAGAGAAAGAGGTGACATCAACAAAGAGATAAGGGAGAAGAGGGAATATATACTTGTTCCAGTGAACTTACTGAGAGCAGTAAAGACAACTTATCTCTTGAAGTATAGTTCTTAAATCCAATGGCCAAAAATATCCAATTTATAAATCATTTGATTAAATGATTTACTGCTAGACTTTGTAAATTGGGGTTGCATTTATTTCAATCAAGGCATTTTTTTAGTGATTTTTAAATTCATTTTATGGGTTATTCTCTATAACACCAAATGAGGACTTAAAAGATCGAGTGACAAAGCAATAAATTGAAATTAATTAAAACAGCCAAAGTTGCAATACAAAGAACACATAAGTCAACTCACCATGCTCATTCTGAGTTCTCTAACATTCAGATAACTGTCCTAAGTGCTAAATGGACACAAGATGAGCAAAGACTGACCCTCACTTTCACAGAGCAAAGTCTAGAGACAGAGTGATAACACACAAATAACTGTGTGATAAAGGATATGTTGAATAATAGAAGGTGCATTTTCTTCAAGAAAAATTAGAAGATTCTTTGTAGAGCAATGGGAGAGAGGAAGAGATTGTCACATCAAATTCTAACATGTCCACAGTATGATCTTCTGATCCCCAGCAAACATGTCTTACCTGCAGCCTTCCCAACCTCAACGGTGGCTACTCATCCAGGCAAACACATCTCTGAAGCACAAGGGAAGACTAATAGTCCAATTGTCAATTATGTTTGGAACTCACCCACATTTTAGCAACTTTAGTACTACAACAGTGTTCCAAATTCCAATCACAACTTTCCAGGATTACTATAATATCTGCACACTTAGTCTCTCCAGTTCTATTCTTAACATTCTGAATTAGAATTCTCCAGAGAGACAGAAACAACACAGTATTTGTATGTGTGTGTATGTGAGTATGTATAAAGCTTTTTAAAGGGGGAGATTTATCAGGAAAATTGGCTTGCATGATTATAGAAACTGAAGAGTTCTTTAGACTGCTGCTCAACTGAAGACTATGGAATGTTGGTTCTAGTGTATAAGCCTCAAACACAGGAAAGCTGATAATGGAACCCTCAAGTCTGAGGCTGAATTTTAAGGTCCTAGGAGTAGCTCTTTGTTCAGATCTTAGAGTCCTGGAGTTTTGATAGCTAATGGGAAAGGAGTGTGTTCTGGTTCTAAGACAAAGATACTATCTTTTTTCTGTTCCTTCTCTATATGTCGAACCCTAGTCAATTGGATAACATCCATGCACAGTGAGAATCAGGTCTTACTATCAAAGATGCCCAACTTACAAGCTCATCTTTGCTGGAAGCAGCCTCATAAGCATATTCAGAAGCAATGTCTACTGCTTCCTTAATCTGGTCCTTAATCTAACCACATTAAAATTGATATACACATGGTATGACTGGTTCAAAGCACAGTAGCCAAATGATTTTTTAACATATAAAATATGTCATTCCTGACAAGCAGTGTCACACACATACTTGGAGGCAGAGGAAGGCAGATTTCAATGAGTTCAAGGCCATCCTGGTCTACGAAGCAAGTTCCAGGACAGCCAGGACTGTTACACAGAGACTGTCTCCAAAAAAAAGTCATTTCTATGCTCAGAATGCTCCAAAGTGTTTACAAGGGCTAACTATGGCCCTACATAATGACTTCTTGATTCTTCTCTGAATTACTCCCACAGCACACCTGTGCCTTAATGTCTATGAGATATGCAAGACATGGAAGACAAGTACCACAGGTGAATCTAAGAGTTAATCTCATAGAAACAAAGTTCAGGGTGGTTTCTAGAGGCTGAGAGAATAATACATTGGGAAGATGTTGTCAAAGCATGAAAAATTTCAGTGACCCTGGAGTAATATATTCAAGAGAACTATTTGCCACAGACCACCCCAGTCGGATATGGGAGTCCCTGGGATAAGGGTCCTCAAAGAACAGGTGGGTAAGGATTATGCTGTGACAAACAGAAACAAACACAGAGGCAGTTTGAATCTGAGTGTATTTTGCAGTTCTCAAACAAGGTTTTTTATACAGATATTTTCTCAAGGAATGTTTTTGTTAAACAAACCCAAACATATGACATTATTGTTACTTGGCACAGTGACGTGAAATCCAAAACATAGAGTCATCCAGGGTTAATCAAAACACAAAATTGTCCTTGATTAATCAAAACATAGAACCATCCTTGATTAACATAGGATCATCCAAGGCTAACCACATATTTCTTAAATCAAATTAATATATTTTATGGTCAGTTATTTTTTAACATCTATTACCTAGTTCTTGTGAGTTTTTGAAGTATTGAGCTGTTTTAACTTTTTCTTATTAAAAACTTTCCTTACCAGACACTTAAGCCCACTTTCAATGACACACGTACAGCCATATGAAATTTTATTGTTGGGAAAGTTTTTACTATTTGTACTTATGTGAATCATGTGAATGATTTGGAAAGCACTGGTTTTTCCTGAGATGAGGACATGGCTAGTGAGCCCATCTCAGTGGATGGTTTCTTGTCTATTTCTTTTGTTTAAAATGTCAGCATAGGCTTTTAGGAACATTTCACACTCGTTAATGTGAAAAAAAGGAATAGAAGAACAAATAGAAATTACCACAAGAATCACAGCCCAATATTTTTCTCTGGCTGAGAATTCCACAACCGTTTCCAGGAGACCTCCTTCTATTGAAGTTATAGTCTCAGTCTGTGGAACTTGTCACACAGAATCTACTGGATTTTGTGTGGCAACTATTGTATGACGTGAGATCCTCCCTTTGATGTAGGAGATGCCAGGTGTTTCTGCTCAAAGGGAGTTAACCATCTGTACCTTTCCCTGGCTCTGAGAGCCAAGGGCTGTGAGGGGGGAAGTCCTTCCGTGTATATGTTTGTCTTATTGGTTGATAAAGTACTGTTGATAAAGTACTGTTGGCCAATAGGGAAGCAAGTTAGGCGGGACTAGGAGAGGAGGAGGATTCTGGGAAATGTAGGAAAGGGGGAGTCGCCATGTGATCGCCATGAAGAAAGGATGCATTCTGCTGGCATCCTCAATAAGATAAGTCTATATAAAATATATAGATTAATGGTTATGGTTGATAATTAAGACTGAGCTAGCAGATAAGAAATCATAGTCATTGGCCAGCAGCATTGTAAATAAGATAAGACTCTGTATGTTATTTTGGGGCCCTAATGTGGCAGGGGAACTCAGGCAGCTGGCAGAAAGTTATCGTTACAAAATGGTACCCCTCTGTGTGTTGTTTGGAGGCCCTAGCATGGCCATGGCAGTGTGGCTTGGGTGGCTTGTGGAAAGAGTTATCCTTACAGGGCTGCCTTGGCAATGACTTCGATTTTCAGCCATCAAATACCACCTGTGTGCCCTGGAGAGATATCATATTTTTAAGTACAAGATAGTCCTTTTCCCATAATTTAATATTGCACAACTTTATAGATCCACACAGTAACACAATAACGATGTCAAAAGAATACATGGACTCTTATCCTGAGCTCTTCTTCAGTAGTAAGTTTCCAAATAATTTCCTCTCTGAAATCTTTTATCTGCACCACAGATCTGTGCATCACAGATCATCATGAACTTCAAATGCATTTCAGAGAAGACAAACAAGTTGCATCCACTCTCTCAAAGGTTTAGATTCCATAGATTTCACTCAAAGAACCTCAGGTTTCCGCCTTCAGTGTTAGCATGCCATGGCTTCCTTCCTTCTGAGTGATGGTCCCAAGAACATTTACTGTACTCAGATTCTTCACTTTCTTCTGTGTGTCACATGATCATACGACTATGTTGTGTTTCATAATTTAAACAGGACCTTTCCTATTTAAAAGATTACCTAGTAGCATCCTATTTTCTTTTGAAAGTCATCTCTATATAATGGTTCTACTTTAGGGGAGGTAGCATAGAGAAATTATCTGGTGGATAATTCAAAATGAGAAGACAACATAAAATATTTTCAGTGGTGATGAATGTCAGTCTCATCACCAAGCCTGCATACCATGGCAGTGCTTTAACATTGGATGGAGTAAGGTAGATGAGCAACTAACAATGCATCAACTCCTGAAACACAGCATCATCAGGATTACAAAATATAAGCTATGATAACATTTCACATGGAGATATGCAGTATATGCTATGGGAAACCCTTCAATAAATTTAGTCTTCTTCAAAAAAAAGCCATTTACAATGATATGTCACACTTAACAAGGTAATATTATTTAGAAAAAAATAAATAAAACATTCCTATGTAAGTAGATGAAGGTCAGAAGCCAGTTTATTCTATATAAAGTTTTATGATACACCAGTTTACTCGGTAAAATCAAGTGCATAATGTTTCTTTTTTCAGCCGCAGCTTTCGAGAATGAGCTATGCTCAAAGTATCTTCATCTCTGAGATGGATGGTGTGCTCTGAGCTTGTAAGACTGGGGTTTCTGGGTTTAACATTGGGATATCAGAGGACTGGGGATAATTATGTCAGCTTAATTCTTTTGATTGTGGTTTCTTTGTTTGGAATGTAAGTTTCATCAATCAAAGTCAACAAATGTGAGAACCAGGTGTACCCTGGCTGTTCCCTCTCGGTCCCAAACACACTTAGTATTCATTAGTGCCCACTTCACATTTGGAGAACAATTATTCTTCCTGTGCTCTTCCTGACAAAGCACTGCACATTTCAAGGTAAATTACAATTGTCTGAACAAATAGCATTAAGTGCTAAATTTATCTGAATAATTTAAAGTAACCAGCAGAAAATACTTGTTCCTAAGCTCTTAAGAGATGGGTTTTCAAGACCTCAGCAAAGCATTTTAAACACAATGAAAAAGGTCCACAGAAGTGATAACAAGATACATATCACTGTAGCCTTGGCATTTGCTCCATACTAATAGAATTTTACTTCAATTAAGTGTGAGATGAAAATAACAAAAATCTAATATATTAGATGTGATAACTAAATGCCCTCAAGTTTGTTTCTTGCCTTTAATAAAAAAGCATTGTGCTGCTTTTGATGGGCCAGGTTGGGCACCAGGAGGCCTGGGATGAGTACAAGTCATGCGGAAGTCATCTTTCATCATTCAGGATGGCCAGGTCTGCCTAACAATATAATCACAGTCAGCTTCCCTCACTTCCTGACACCAGAGGAGAATTAATTCACTAATGCTGTCTTGAAGATTCCCTTGCACAGCCACATATCAACCCTTTGACCTTCTGGGCTTCTGTTTTGTTTTTCTGTGTATGGGTGTTTTATCTATATGCATGCATGTTTGTGGAAACCAGAAGAGGGCATCATATCTCCTGAAACTGGACTTAGAGTCAATTGTGAGCCACCATTTGGGTGTTGGGAATCAAATCCAGGTCCTCTGGAAGAGCAACCTGTAACCTAAACAGGTGAGTCATCTCTCCAGCCCCTTCTTGGGTTTTTATTTAGAAACTATTGCTATTTTCCTTTGTCTTTTGAGCAGATATGTTTTGCCTATGATATAAGTGTTCATACCCTACTTCCCATGAAACTTGAAGTATAAAAAGTACACACAATTTATAGGAATTTATGCAATATGAAACAATTCCTGTGAGACTTGTGGTTCTGTTTCAAGCCTCTATCTTTTCTTTTCTGAATTTCATGGTTTTATTTTTATATAAATTTGTACTTAAATTAGGAACAATATCATTTTACATACCAATCCTAGTTCCTGCTCCCTGCCATCCTCCCATGCCCCCCACCAAGCCCCCATCCACCACGGGGGGATCATCAAAGTCTGTCACATCATTTGGGGTAGGGCCTATGCCCTCCCCTGTGTATTCAGGCTGAGAGAGTATCCCTCTATGGGGAATGGGCTCCCAATGTCTATTTGTGCACTAGGGATTCTAATTCTACTGCCAGAGGCCCCATAGACTGCCCAGGCCTCCCAGCTGACACCCACATTCAGGGGGTTAGTTCCTTTGCTGGTTCCCCAGCCTTCAGACTGGGGTCTGTGAGCTCCCACTCGCTCAGGTCAGCTGTTTCGTGGGTTTCCCCATCATGGTCTTGACCCCGTTGCTCATTGCTCCTCCCTCTCTACAAGTGGATTCTAGGAGTTCAGCTCAGTGTTTAACTGTGGGTGTCTGCTTCTGCTTCCATCAGCTACTGGATACAGGCTCTAGGATGGCATTTAAGGTAGTCATCAGTCTCATTATAGGGGAAGGGCATTTAAGGTAGCCTCTCCACTATTGTCAAGCCTCTATCTTAAAGGGAAAGTGTATTTCTGCACTAATCTTTACAGTTTAAAACAGACTTTAAGATCAAAGGGCATGGGCATGTGTGTTTTTCTCTGAGTGTATTGGGCTTACTCAGCTTAGTACTAATAGGATAGTGGCTGGAGACAGATCCTAGAGTCAAGCTGCTTTGTTCAAGGCTAAATACACTATGTGCTGTGTAGTCTTTGGGGCTGTGTTTCCTCAATAGCAAAATAGTGAAGATACTGATATCAGTATCTATTCTATCTCAAGCTATTTTTAGAAAGATTGCACAATATCTTTGCAAAACTTTTATTTCACTGCTGATGATAAATATAAAATAAATGCTTGGTGCATATGATAAGCATGTAACACATTAGTAATTAACATTAATAACTAAATATTTTCAAGGTTTTGAATCAGGTTACATGAGCTTCTTGGCAAATGAACTAGGCTGATATTGGAGCTATATCTTGAACCACGCTAATTGACTAATTGTTTTTCCACGTCATCTCTAGATTGCGCTTTGGCAAGCATAGTCTGATTCCCTTCCCCTTATCTTCAGTGAGTTTAGCAGGCACAGGTTCCCCTTCCTTATAGCATGAAAAATAAAACCCCAGAGACAGATAATAGGTTAAAGCTGAAGAAAAGAGAAGCAAGTCAGCCAGCCACTAGAGAGTTCTCACCTCGACCAATGCTCACATTGAAGAGGCATTCCACCAAACCTCAGACTGCCCCAGGCTGCACTGCTCCTCAGACTCCTTGAGCTCCTGTCTCCTCCTGCCTTATATTCCTCTCTAGTGCTGGGATTAAAGGCATGGGATCCCAAGTGCTGAGATCACCTTTGTGTGAGCCCTGTTTCTCTTTTATACTGGATCAATTTTGTGTAGCTCAGGGTGGCCTTGAACTAATAGAGATCCATCTGCCTCTGTCTCCTGAGTGCTGGGATTAAAGGTATGTACCACCACTGCCTGGCCTCTATGGCTGTGGCTAGCTTTGCACTCTGATCTTCAGGCAAGCTTTATTTGTTGGATCATAAGCAAAATATCACCACACTTTCCCTTGTGGGCCTTGGATTTTGTTGTTTTCTGTAAGAAGATGTAAAATAAATAAATAAATAAATAAATAAATAAATAAATAAATAAGCTCTGAGTTTTCCCATAGCTGCAAAGTTTGCCTTATACTGAACTCATGCCAAAAAAATATAACCATTTATATCTGGGACTTATCTAATTTTTAAAAAATAGAATATACTTTCATGCTTGATTTTTCTATTTAATAATAAAAAGTTGAGGAAAATTCCTCTGCCTTAAGGTGATATAATCACTTAAATATCCTCTTTTATATAACCTTTTATATGGTTGCTACTTTAGGACTTAATAAAGTACTTAAACCTTGATGACTTTTTAAGTCTCTTAATGAGGACATGATGAGGAATGTACTTCTGTGTATGTTCATCTTATTGATTGTTGAATAAAGTACTATTTGGCCAATGAGGCAGCAAGTTAGACAGAACTAGGAGTCAAGGAGGATTCTGGAAATGTAGTAAAGAAGTGGTGATCCAGGCAGGAAGTGACATAGCAGGGAGACTCATATTTAAGCAAGGACAAGGAGGAAGTGGTTCCTTTCCCCTTCGTTCTTCCTCCTGCTCTCTGCTCAGAGCCACCATGTGATCCCCGGGGATGGGGATACCAGCAGAAGGTGTCTGATAAGATAACTCTTATAAAATATATAGATTTATATATTGACTGAGCTAACAGATGAGAAATCCTAGTCATTGGCCAAGCAGCATTTGTACCTAATATAAGTCTCTGTATATTATTTTGGTTATCCACGTGGCGGGCAGAACTCAAGCAGGTGGCGGAAAGATTTACTGTAACAAAAACACAAAGTTTATAATGTATTAAATATTACCCAACATCTATATTTTCTCATACAACAAATGGAAAATGTGCTGTACTGAACCTCCTTCTTAACAGTGTTCTGTTCTCCACTGAACTGCTCCCTGTCACTGCCGGAGAGTGTTCTTGTCCCATCTGCTCACATCTGTGAAGAAGAATGCCTGAGTGACAGAGCAGCTGCCTCTCTTCCAGAAGCACTGCCAGGTGCTGACTAGCATAAGGGTTTGTCTCCACAGTTGTCAACTATCAATCCATCCAGGTCCCTCAATACCCCCTGGCAGTACTAACTGAAGGCAGCAGCCTCCCTTTCACCTGTGGTGGGAAGAAACTACCTCTTCATTTAGGAAAATTGCTTTTTCAAATCTCAAGGATTTCTGTTATCAGGGAAGATGCAAACCATTCATAAGTAACTTCGTTCCATTGTTTTATTTGAACGTGAAACTCGGGTATTTTGTTAAAGCATTATAGATTCTTCTGCTTTCTTCTCCTCCTCTTCTTCTTCCTCCTCCTCCTGCTGCTGCTGTGGGGATTTCTTTGGGGGGTGACATGGTTTCTCTGTATGACAGCCCTAGTTGTGATGGAACTTGCTTTGTAGACCAGGCTGGCCTTGAACTCATGGAGATCCACCTGCCTCCCAAGTGCCAGGATAAAAGGTGTGTGCCACCACACCCCACTACATTATAGATATTTTTGAAAATATAAACAAGGTTCTGTTTCCACACCCATCATCCCAAAGAAACTTCAGGAAGGTAGTCAGTTTTCCCTCATAAACAACACTGTCCATTTTCAGTACTTCATCTTCCACTTGGAGCTCAAAAACCAGAATCGAGATCCCCATAGATGCTTGCCTCCAAGGATATTTAGAGCACTGGGTGCTCTTCAAGAGGACCTGGGCTCAGTTCCTCTCACTCACATGGTGCTTCACAGACATCTGTAACTCCAGTTTCTATGGGTACACACAGAGTGCACAGAAATAACATGCAGGCAAACATCTATGTACATGAAAATAAATTTAAGAAAAGATGTTCCTCTCCCTCTATGTATTCAAATTAAAGCAAGAGGAGAACAAATTGTCCCAAGAAACATCAGGACTTACCATAATAATAATAATAATAGTAACAATAATCTTTTAAATCCCACTTTTCAGACTAGACTGTCCTAAGAAGCATGGTATACAATTTAAAGTAAACTTTCTGGCCCATGACACACACCCCCACCTCACCTCCACCAGGGCCTGGAGAAGACAGAAGAGCCTGAATTGGTGGGTGTTTGGCTGAAGAGCCAGCAGCCAGACAAGCCACTCATGCCCACACCCTTGCTCTGCCTGGCTGTGCCCTGCAGGGGACCCAGATGATGCCTGTGGCACATCTTCCAGTTTAAGAATGCTCTATGTGAACACACCAGTGAGCCATGGGGGTGTCCTAGCTATCAGAATTGCCCAGAAGCCCAGACATTTTGATTTAGAAAGCCTAGGATATCCTAAGTGTCAAGTGATCCTGGGGTCAGGGACCATACTCTGAGAAACACTGCCCTGTGCAAGGCAGTGACCTTAGAAGGCTGTGCCTTTTCTCGTTTGTATTTTTATTTTCCTCCCTCCTTCCTTCTTCCTTTCTCTCTTTCATTTGTGTGTATGTGGGGAAGGGATACTGTGCGTGTGTGTGTGTGTGTGTGTGCGTGTGTGTGTGTGTGTGTGTGTGTGTGTGTGTGTGTGTGTGTGTGTGTGTGTGTGTGTTTACTCATGCTCATATGCATGCAGCAGAAAACCTCAGGTGTTGCTCCTCAGGCATTATCCACTTTCTTTTTAATACAAGCTCTCTAATCGGTCTGCATTCACCAAGTTGGCTAAGCTAGCTGGCCAGTGAAACTACAGGTATCTAGCTATCTCCACATACCCTAGCATTGAGATTACAAATTCACGATACCATGACTAGCTTTTTTGACATCGGCTTTTGAAATTAAACCCATGCCCTCACACTTGCAAGGTAATCACGTTGCTAAACTGAGCCATCTCCTTAGCATCATGCTCGCTTGCTATGCAGTGCTGAGAATTTGAGAATTCAACACGGGGCCTTGCACATGCACCATTCACAGAGCTGCACCCTCAACCCACCTTTCCCCCATTCCTGCTTCTGAGTTTCCTAGTCTTCTGTCGCCAGGTTTCCAGTTGCCCCTTCTCCTCTTACACACTCCAAGTTAATTGTTTGCCTGTGTGTAATGAATAATTTTGTTCTATGTATTTCTTTATTTTTCTCTAGACTCGTGACCTGCGTGGATTTTTTGGTTTGGTTTTTTTTGTTGTTTTGTGTGTGCGTAGTTTTCTGTTTTTGTTTTTGTTTTTGTCAATCTGACACAAGCTAGAGTCATCAGAGGAAGGAGCCTAGGTGAGGAAATGCATCCTTGAGATGCAGCTGTAAGGCATTTTCTCATTTATTGATCAATGGGGGAGGGCCCAGCCCATGGTGGATGCTGCCATCCCTGGGATGCTGGTCCTGAGTTTTATAAAAACACAGGCTGAGCAAGTCATGGAAGGAAGCCAGTAAGCAGCTCCCTCCTTGGTCTCTGCATCGGCTCCTGCCTCCTGGACCCTGCCCTGTTTGAATTCCTGTCTTAACTTCCTTCAGTGGTGAACAGAAATACTGAAGTATAAGAGAAACAAACCCTTTTTTCTCCAACTTGCTTTTTGGTCATGTTGCTTTGTCATAGAAACCTAACTAAGATGACTCATCTAATTATCTTTGACTAGAAAATATAAGTATATAAGATTATTAGAACCATCTGTAAAATAAACTGACTTATTTATTTGCCTGTGTTTTCATTCAATCAGTGTATGAGAGTTTTCCTATGAGTTGACACCTGAAAGCCTGAGCCATGTCGTTTGACCAATCAGTTGTTTTCCTTGTTTTGTCTTCGGCCTCCCAGCTGAACTTCAAAATGACAGATGTGAGAGAGAAAGAAATTACACTAACAGTTACATAGTGAATGTGTTGTCTAAGATATAACTATAAAATTAAACAAATCATTGGAATGCCATAACCATGGAGATATCAATATGTAAAAGAAATTACTAGGAAAATAAAGAAAGGACATTAATTAATAGAACTCAACATATTTTGTCACCTTAGTTATTTTTATGAAATGATGCATTATCCACAATTTTCTCATCTGCAGTGTTATGTGCATCCTCTGCAATGCCATCATCTCCACCTTTGGCAATGCCATCATCTCCATCCTCTGCAATGTTGTCTCCATCCTCTGGTCTATTCACTTTATGCTGTACATAAAGAATCATTTCACAGCTAACTGAGACAGAAGTTCTGCTAGAACTAAGGTTAGACTGGATTTTAATAGATTTTGCTCAGCAGTTTGTCCAATCCAAAGCTCAAATGCTACCATAATCCTCCCCCAAACCATATAGTTTAGTCTGTTAGAACAATTCCCTACACCTAGTACCAATTCCTGTCTTAGGGTTTCTATCACTGTGATAAAACACTATGACCAAAAAGAACTTGGGGAGGAAAGGGTTTATTTCACCTTACACTTTTAGGCAATAGTCCATCATCCAGAAGAAGGTCGGGGAAGGAACCTGGAGGCAGAAACTAATCCTGAAGCTACGGAGGAATGCTGCTTCCTGGCGTGCTCCTCATCTCTTTCTCATCCTGTTTTCTTATAGCACCCAGGACCACTAGTCCAGGGATGGCATTGGCCAGAGTGAACTGGTCACTCCTACATCAATCATTGGCTTACCTGGAAGCCAATCTAGCAGGTGCATTTTCTCAATTGAAGTTCCCTCTTCCAAAATGATTCCAGCTTGAGTCCAATTGACACAAAACTAACCAGCACAATGTCTAACACTGTTTTTTTTTTTTTTTTCAATTTTCACTATCCTCTGATAAAAACTCCATGACAGCAGGAAGTTGTATTAGAAAATGCTGACACTGAGAGATTTAGGAAAGAACAAGAATGAGTACATGTTGTGAGTGAGAAGACAGTGCCAGGGCTCAGTGTCTTCTGTCTGGTAAACCAGAAGAAACAGGAGAATAGCACAGCAGAGCTGCCTGCATTTAAGCACATGCTTTTCATTAACTCTGCAGACTTCAAGTAGAAACTGACAATTTTCCTACTTCTTCTTGCTTTGAGTATGTGTTCCCTGTTGATTCTCAACTCTTACCCATAACTTCTACTACTTTTTCTTCTGCTCATTTCACGCCAAACACCGCACTATCAACACAGAGTCCTTGGGCATAACAAAACGACACTAAGTTTTACTATAACAAAGAGCAATTACACACTCTTATGAAAACCTGACCCATTTCTAGGGAGGATCCCCTTCACCTCAGACTCTGTCTTGCCACCATGTGGCCTCACTACTCAGTCTCCATTTTATTCTTCTGATTTCCAGAACTCCTGTCTGATGGGGAATGTACTGTGTATGTTTATCTTATTGATTGTTAAATAAAATACTGTTTGGCCAATGAGACAGCAAGTAGATGGGACTAGGAGTCAAAGAGGATTCTGGGAAATGTAATAGGGAAATGATGATCCAGGCAGGAAGTGACATAGCAAGGAGACTCATATTTAAGCGAAGGAGAAACAGGAAGGGCCCTCTTTTCCCCTCCGCTCCTGTTCCAGCAGCACGATGTGATCCACCAACAAAGAGGGACGCCAATAAGGCGTCCAATAAGATAAGTCTTATAAAATATATAGATGTATGATAATTGAGACTGAGATAACAGATGAGAATCCTAGTCATTGGCCAAGCAGCATTGTACCTAATACAAGATTCTGTGTATTTATTTGGTCCCTAACTCAGGCGGGCTGCTGGTGAAAAGCTTACATGTGATGGTGGAGCTCAGTGGCTTTTGACAGAAAGATTTATTGTAACACCTGTCTCCCTCTCCTGTAACTAGCAAGCAACCTAAAAATCTGTGAGATTATTTTTATTCAAAACCATTCAGCTATAGAAGTTTCCTAGAGTGGTTGTGAGTCCTTTTGCATAACCATGAATAGGCTTTCTTTCCCCAAAAATGGTAATATTGCTGTTTGGAAGATTAATGAAATGACAGCATGCATCCTTTTGAATAACATTTATTCTTTTCCATAGCAATAGTCAAGGGACTGTGTGCAAACACATTGATGTCTCTGGTCCTTAGTTTTCTCACCTCCTTCACATGGTTGTTTTGAAGATTAAGTGCAAAACCCAGTGAAACACTAGCCAACTGGTAGCTGTTACTATCATTAATCAGAGGTAATTGTTCTTGGAAAGGAAATTAATGAGGGCAATACCTAGCAATGCTAGCCAATGTCTACAGCCAGAAGCTGACTCACCAGGCTGAAGTGAGGGTACTATACTCTAGCATTCCTCCTTGATTCTGCAGGATGCTAGATATTCTGGCAAATACAATATAGAAATATTAAATGAATCTTCATATTCTAGAGCTAAAAATATTCTTTCCACCACCCCCATCCCTCCACTAACCATAAGAGATGGCATTTTCTACCTCACTCATGTTGTTTACTTTGTTCTTGCTGAGAGAACAGAGCTGGACAGGAGCCCAGCGATGTGCTACACGCTTCTGCAGTACATCGCCTGCAATATTTCTGCTCCGAGAATAAACTGCAGTCAGTTTTACAAGGATCTTAATTTCCCCAGTGAAGCAAAGGTTAGTCTATAGATAATCGGAAAATCACTTCAGCTGGCAGGTGAGTAAATATTAATGAAGTATCCTCTCCTAAGAGCCAGCTTTAGAGTAAATACCATGGAATGAACTTGAATCAGATTCCATCAGCGTGTCTTGTTCCCAGATTATCCTCACCCTGAAGTAAAGCCAGGCGCTTTCCCAACAAACCTCTCCTCCTTTCCCTTCTCTTGTCTCCACTTCTCCCCACCCTTTCTCCTTTCTCTTACCCTCTCTTCTTCACTGTCTTTTGTATTTCCTTTTCCATGTTACAAGATCAGGCCTATTATTAAAAGCAAGGTGAGCTGATTGTTTCAATTTTGTACCAACTAGTTGCAAAACCACCTGCTACATACTTTGTGTGCATAATCTCAATTAGTCTCTCCCAAACACAATGAGATAGATATTATGCCCATTTAAAAGACATAAAAATAATGTTCAGAGAAGTTAGTATACTTGAAGATGCCCATACAATCACTAAATAAAAAAGCAAAATGACAAAATTCAAATATAAGTCTGTCCTTTCTTGAGTCTTACGCTTTTACCCACAAAACACCATCCTCCTGGAAATGACTTTCAGCTCCAAAGGTTACACTACATAGCCATGTTTCAATGTGAAACCACAAACAGTCTGAAATATCTAGAACTGCATATTTTTCCAATAAACTGAGAACACTGCAGCATTTCTATTGAGCTAAATAATGGTTGGTAATTTTGACAAATTGAGTAACATATGATGGCTATGTGGCAATACAAGGGCAATGAAATATTCCTGACTCCCATTACATAGTTCGTTTCTCTGCAAACTCCACCACCCGCCCTGAGTCATGTCAGCATCTCTGTTTAGTGTGTGAAGCCCTGTGCAGCCTAAATCCAGGGCAACATTTCACCTTCATTTCCCCTGGGTTCTCACAGATAAATTACCCTTTGGCCAAGTGAAACCAAAGAGCTCCTTCCATGCCACTAGGCTGTCTCAATTCACAGTAAAAGGAGAAAATAAATGTCTCTGCCATAAAAGGGACAGAAATTGCCCTCCACATGGTACCACTTCAGTCACACTAGAAGGGTTATAATTTTGAAAAGTGGAAATGTAAAGAAATTGGAACCCTGGGGGCTTTGTTGCTGAGAATATGAAATGGCACAGCCACTGAAAAAACAACTTGGCAGGTTCTTTGAAGTTGAATATGGAACTATTACATGACCTAGCAATTCAAATCCTAGGCATACATTCAAATGGAAAGCAGGGACTCAAAAAGACATTTGTAGATTCATGTTCATTTCTCCCAGTAGACAAAAGAGAGAAACAACCCAATGACTACTAACATATGAATACATAAAGAAGCCTGGTATACACAAATAATAGAGTATTTATTCAGCAACAAAAGGATGGAATCTGATTTTGTTATATAACTCAACATCAATAAATCTTGCAAACACTATGTATTCGGCCAGATGATGAATACAAATACTATATGTTAATGCATGTGAATTGTAAAAGTCATATATACAGAAGGTAAACAGAAGTAACCATAGTCTCTAAGGCATGGGAAGTGGGCATGACTGTTGGTTTTTCTCAACTTGACACAAATCTAGATGTATCTATGAAGAGGGACTCTTAATTCAGAAAATACCTCCATAAGATGGGCATGTGGGCAAGACTGTAGTTTATTTTCTTGATTAATGTTGACGAGAAAGGACAAGCTCACTAGGAAGAGTTAGAGGGAGGACAGAGAAGGGGAAGTGTTATAATTCTTTATTAATTTTAAAATTAAAATTAAAATATTTTAAGTAATAACAAGTGTGTATCTAGTCCCCAGTGACTTAAAAAAAAAAAAGGTCTTGAGAATAAACAGAAGAGAAAGAGCAGAGAGAGCTCTGGGAACGTGAAGGCCTCCAAAGCCATGTGACTTCCCTCTCAGACATCCACCCATTGTGGTTCCCTCCACCTTGTTTGTTCTCTCTGCTTTCCTTTTGCTCCTGGAACTATGGTGTTCCTCCACAGCCACAGCCTTTGCACATTTCTTTCCACCTGCCTAGAATTCTCTTCCAAGTTCATTTTCATTGTGAGTTCTCAAATGAAATCATCTTTGATGGAGGTGCCTTCCTGTCCTCAGCAGTGTAACCACTGGGCCACCTTTTCCAGTCAGATTTGTGTTAGTCTTCACCCTTTAAAATAATTTTCTTAGAACCAGTCTGACTTTGGCAAATATTTCATTTGTTGCTTTCCTTAGGTTTTGTCTGCTCTCCCACTAAACTGTAAACACTGTAAGGTGAGTGACAGGCTATAGCTATAACATCTAGTAGAGGATGACTCCCTATAGGAAGCCAACATACTTTGTCATATCTAAAGACTAGATTTTTTCCCTCCATCTGATACCATCACAGTCTAATTTGAGAGACAAAGAAAAAGTGACTTGAGTAACAATATAGATATCTTTATTAGTCCCAAAGTCTATGACTTTAAAAATCTTAAATACAGGTAATATATAAATGCTGTGTTGTGTAGTTATTGCTTTGTCATTGTCTCTTTCATACTATTGAGGGAAATCAATGTCTTGGGATTCAATAATTAAATATAGAAGAAAAATAAAAACTTAATATATGGGTTGTGTGTTTGGATTTTGTTTATTTTTCAACTTGACAAAAACTAGAGTTACCTGGGAAGAGAAAAATGTTCAACTAAAAATAAAGTCCCAGCCAAGCTGGGCTTTAATCAAGCCTATAGGGCATTTTCTTAATTAGGGAATGATGTAGGAGGACCCAGCCCATTCTGGGAAGTGTCATTCAAGGTCAGATGGCCCTGAGAGTGAGCTGAGCAAGCCATGGAAACAGCACTCTTTCATGGCCTCTGCATCAGTTCCTGCTTCCAGCTTTCTACCTTGAATTCCTACCTTAACTTCCCTAGATGATAGATTATGATGTGAAAAAATAAATTTAAAATAAACCCTGTCTTCCCTACATCACTTTTGTGTGGTATTTATCACACCAATAGAAACCCTAAGACACTTGAGCTTATACCGTTTAATCTGATGTTTTATTAAGTACTTAGGAAAAGTCACCACTAAGTGCTTATAGAATCACAAGAGAAGATGCTAACATCATTTTGCCAATCAAAACCACAATTAAGTACCCACTACCCACTAGAATGGCTTGTGAGATACTGGTGAGATGGCTCAGTTTTCCAGTACTGTCATGCAAGCAGGAGACCTGGAGTCAAATATTTGACTCAGGGTCAAATAGAATCCAGGAATGACATCACATGCCTTGTCAGTTCTGGGAAAAAAGAGACAAGGAGCACCTGTAATGCTTGCTGGTCTTCTCGTCTATAGAAACAGTGGTGTCCAGGTTCAATGAATGACCCTGTCTCAAAATCTATGGTGAAAGCAATTGAGGATGATACCTAACATCAACCTTTGCCCCCCCCCACACACATACAGTCAAATACACACAGAAAGATTATCTACTAAAAATGGGGGGAGTGGCTTGAATGTAGTTGTGATAGAAAATTTGCCTGGCATGCAAGAAGGTGTGACTCCCCAGCACCACAAAAAAGAAAGAGGTGGAGCGAGGACAATAGGAGGGAAAGAAGCAGAAAGACAGGGAGGAGGGATGAATGGAAGAAAGGAGGGAAGGAAGGATGAAAGGAGGGAAAGAAAGGGGATGGGGACATAGTTTTTTGTCATTAAAACTAAGGATGAACTGCATAGTATGTATTTAGGAATTGAGCAACATTAACATTTTGAGAAACTGACCGTAGTACACTGAGATCAATTTAATTTAAAAATAACCACTAAACAGAAACAGTGAGAGCATTTTTACTTTTATATACATACTCCTGAGCAGTGTTGTTCGTGACACTGGCCCTAGAGCCCATCCTCACCACTACCAGCTGTGTTTAGACTTCCGCCATTCCTGATAATTTTCCTTTAGTCTGTTAGTCAGCGTTAAAGACGGAAGACCTCTGTGCAACCTGGAGAATCTCCATAGGAAAGAACTTATCTAGTAAACTTCCACCCTTCAGGATCCAGTAATCAATGAAAATATTTGTCATGCCTACCAAATCCAATAGACATTAACTTCTGTAAAGCGAATTTTATTTCCATTAAAAGAAAAAACAATAAGCATTTCTTCTGCCATTAGAGGTAACATTCTACATAAATTTTGCAGTAATTTTAGCTGCAGCCATTTATTAGAAAATAAGACATTACCCCAGGAGCCAGTATAGGCATCCAGCAGAGGAGAGATGTTAGGGAAAATGAAGTAAAATTCCATATTTGCATTCTTCCACTCTTTTACCTATTGTTTGTGGCTGCCACATGTTGACAGAAGTTTCTGTCCCACCTGATCCTGCAGCCATTTAGTCCCAAATAAACACACTTAGGCTTTTATTAATTATAAGCTGTTTGGCTTATAATTGGCTATCTCTCTCTTAATTATTAACCCATTTCTATTCATCTATGTGTTTCCACATGGTCTTTGCTTATTGGTGATGCCCAGGCCTCTTGCTTCCTCGGCAGCTACATGGTATCTCTCGAGCGATTCACTCCCTGTGTTCCTCTTCCCATAATTCTCCTAGTCTGGGAACCCTGCCTATACTTCCTTCTGAGATATATACTCTCTGCTCATTGGCTAAAACAGCTTTATTCACTAACCAATAAGAGAAAAAATATATTCACAGCATACAGAAGGACACTCTCCATCATCAGATGTCTTCTGAGTACTGGTTCAGACTATAGGGTCTTTCAAACTTACTCATTCAAATATTATCATCAGAAGACCCAGTGGTAAGAAAAGCAAAGCATAATCTTGATGTAAACATCTCTGACTTTTGAAGATGGAAGATTCATGTTAAAATCTTACCCCATTTCTTTCTTGCTGGTGAGTGAGTCATTTAAACTTCTTGCTTCCTTATCCCCATTCACAAAACAATTATCTGTGCTTCCTACCTCACAAAGGCATGCTAAACAAAAAATGATGGTGACTGTGAGAGGAAGTTGTCAAGGTCACTGCTGAATGTAGTAAAACTATGATGGGTGTTTATAGTTAAGACAACACCATAGTTTATATTTCCATAGAAAAACAAATCAAATATGATCTCATGTTCCACTCATGCTTATCTTAGGTTGCAAAGCTTTGCTCCTCAAATAAAAGGCAACTCACTACGGAAAACATGAGTGATGTTTAGAGTTTACTATATGAAAAGTAAATATTAACAAAGCACACCTATTAAAATACTCATTCACATCCCCACTTGATTCAAATTGCTTCTACTAGGACAGACGCTCCATTCAGCTAATAATAACTGAAGTTTCCTTAGAAAAGACGTCAAAGGATGATGATTGTGAGCATGAGTTTTACGGATCCATGTTGCACATGGTGATGGTAATGATAACTTTAAATCATGCCAATCATTTAAAAGTTTACAAAAGATACTGTGAATGGAAAGTAGAAACCTGTCCCTATACATTGTCTGGTGTGCCCACCTAATCTAGGAAGGGCTTAACAAAATTTCTAACATTGGAAATTAATATTGCCTTTATCAAGACAATTTAACTGTACAGTCTCTTTGACCCTTTTTCAAATAAAATTTCTAAATGGCTTCTTTTTTTTACAATGGTGGTTATTATATTAAAAAACAAAAAATAATCTGATGTTCAGCAATAATGGTCAGACAACTGACATCTGTGGTACTTGAGGTTTTTCCTTTTACTTCACATACTTCTATGCTACCTATGACAAGCATCTATTACTCCTGTCATAGGACATGTAAAATATATTACATTGGTGGGGATAAATCAATAACAACTTCCCCACAGTAATGAATTTATCTCTATTCCTTGCTTTTCTAAGTCTATCCAAACAACCATAAGGGAAGTGTCTTGGGTGTCATTCTACAAGAAGCTGGAAAACCTCTGGATGATTGGTAACAGATTTTTGCCTCAAGGAAACTGAATCCTAACCCTACTGAGGCTGCAGTCTTATGCTAGTGTGTGGGGAGACAGCTGATGTGGGATAATGCTCTTGTTCACTGTAAATATTTGTCACTTGTATTGGTTTAGTAAAACACTGATTGGTCAGTAGCCAGGCAGGAAGTATAGGTGGGCTACCAGACAAGGAGAATCCTGGGAATAGGAAAGACAGAGATGCAGAGGAAGCAAGATGAGGATGCCTTACTGAGAAAAGGTACCAAGCCACATGACTAACCATAGATAAGAATTATGGGTTAATTTAAGTTGTAAGAGCTAGTTAGTAATAAGCCTGAGCCATCAGCCAAACAGTTTATGATTAATATAAGTCTTTGCATGTTTTGGGGGGACTGAACAGCTTCAGCACCAGGCAGGACAGAAACTTCCCTAAACAGACAGCCACTGGCCATGCAGAAGGGGGACTCAGGATCAGAACCCTGATTTCCTCAACAGACTTTCCCACCATCTTCCTGTTGTTTGAGTGACTTCTTTTGCTCAGATGGTGCCTGATGCTGTTTATCCTGACACTTTGGAAGACCTGTGATGACAATGCAGTTCTTTGATGTACGATCAGAAATGGGATAGGGGTACCTGTGGAAAGCTGAACATCTATGCAAGTCATAATTGGCTAATTCCAGGTTCAGTGAGAGATCCTGCCTCAACAAAGTGGTAAGTCATCAATGAAAATATGTAATGTCAATTTTAGGCCTCCACACACATGTGCACACAGAAGCACACAAAAATGTGAATGTACACACAAACCACACACACATTACTCACCAAAATAAATAAATAAATAAAAATGACACATAAAGTAGACAGCTCCTGAGGAAGGATACCCAAAGCTCAAAGTTAACTTCTGACCATCACACACATGCACATACATGTGAATACATGCAGGCACACACACACACACACACACACACACACACACACACACAGAGAGAGAGAGAGAGAGAGAGAGAGAGAGAGAGAGAGAGAGAGAGAGAGAGAGAGAGAGAGAGAATTGGGAGTAATTAGGTTTGAGTTAATGGGAAGACAACTAAATAAACATTATAAAAATACAACTAACTCGAGAAATCTACTGGAAATGTAACTAAATATATCATATGTTTTAGCTATGAACATCACTTACTTAGTCATAGTAACACCAAGACTGGACAATGATCTAAGTTAAAGTATAATAAACTCTTTGGAAAATAGAATAATGAGAAAAGTGTGAGAGAGAATTATATAGAATATGGTATTTATGAAAATGGAAAACTAAAATAGAACTAAGTCATTGTCTTTTATAGTGATGAAAACTTAGCAAATAAGTTACTTCAAAATATATGGCAACTTTAACCAACCAGGTAAACAGACATAACACTGGCAACCACTGGTAAATGAAAGTAATGGAGATAGGGGAGAATGAGCCTTCTGACAATTCCTGGGAGACCTGTTGATAGTTTATAGTATATCTGTATATAATTTTGATTTCTAAAACAATGAAATATTTTAAAATAAAATAATTTTAAATGCTTTATGAATACCTATTCACTACTAGAACAAAAGCTCTGTAACCGTAGGTATCATTTTGCCTAACTGTACTTTACTCATAAGAACACTGGCAGGGAATTTGAATCTATCAAGCTGAGTCTAAATAGAACCTACATGTTCTTGTCTCCTTGGGACACATCCCTATGCAGTTCTCCAGATTTATTCAATGAATTTTTAAAGATGGAGGCATAATTGCTGAGAATGTACTCACTATATAGTAAATACCTACTGTTGTTTAACCTGTCCAGAGTCCCCTCATTTCTCCTAATAACTCACCACATTTCCTGTTACTAATGTGATGCTGAATGCCTTTCATTCCACTAGAGCAAAATCATATTGTTGCACACTCAGCCTTCTCACTGTGTTTACAGTTTGGCCATGAGAATGAAGAAGACACATGATTTCTCTCTGGCATTTATTAATTGAGTGCTGAGAAAAAAGCCCATCTCCCTTCCTTTCAGAGTATGACACCACTGAGCATCTTCTACTCATTCTTCACAACAATTCAGTAGCATTAGTATTATCATTTTATAGAGAATTAGCTGATGCACCAGCAGGTTTTAAACAATAGAACCAAGAATACGGGACTATACACAATGGCTTCAAGCCAAGACAACCTGATTCCTGTTCCCGTGTTTTGACCACTTTGCTGTAATAGGAGATATTTGTTCAGTATTCTACTTCCAACTCCTTGATTTCCACTTGAGTAGTTGTAGCAGCCTGAGAGTAGGAGCCCAGATCCTCTGCCAACTGTTGTCTATATGGCCTTGGGTGAATCTATCATAGGGGCTGGAGGAGGAACCAAAGCACACCCTTTACTTATCGATCGTTCAGGGACTGACTCATGACTTAAACATCACAGTTCCAGTGACTCAGAATGTTTCTATTGGAAAGCTTCTTGCTCTTTCTGCCCAGACCATGTCTATAGTAATGTGAAAGTGTGGCTCTTAAAGTCACCTTGTTAGCCAGCATGTGGATTCCCATGCAAATTCTCAGTACAGGAAAACAACTAGGGAATGAAACTCCCTTAATATGGTGAAAGACAAGGTCCTCATCCCAGTAGCACCAGACTAAGCAATTGGTCCGAAATACTAGCAGGCTTACTGACAGGCCTTTGTATCCCCAATGCCATTAACAATAATATAAACACAGGAGGTGATTGATAAGTTTCTATTGAGCATGTCATTTACCTTAAACACAGAATTATACTTAGTGGTTGAGATTCCATGGACCAGTAAATTTCCTATTATAGCTAAGGCATTTAGAGTCAGATTTCTGTCACTACAATTAAGGTACTACCTGAGTATCTATGCCTCTAAAACCTCACCCTTTCTGGAAAAGTGAACCCCACTAACTAATAGTATTACACCTTTAAAATGGAATCACTGTAAACATGGTTGACTGGCTTCAAAAGTACAAGTGTTTCCTTCTCCGGTTGCTATAGATGCCTAACTCAGTCACAGCTCACCTCTGTCTTCTTCCCTACAGCAGGGGTTTCACATCCTCTGGAGACTGCTGGAGAACTAGTTAGTACCAGAAGATAGGCCAACTCAACAGTTCACTTCATTTAGATGGATTGTCCCCAATAGAAGAGAAAACCTAGAGCAAGATTAGACAGGTATCTGGTATAGGGGTGGATGGAGGACTAAAACTGACTTCGCCCTAAGGCACAGCAAACTTTCTTGTGTTTTTCAGACTAGACTCAGATTTGTAGGTTGGTGCCAGGGCCCCAGGAAGTTAGACTATTTCCCTCACATATAGAAACACAGAGACCAGACTCCCTCTTCTAGAGAAAAGTGACCCAGGGCTGCAAAACAAGCAAAGGGCTTCTAGGATGACTTACATCTCATAGACACTAAGGAAAAATGTATGATTACAATCTCTGAAATAAAGGCTCTAAGACAGTGGTTCCCAACTTTCCCAATGCTGTGACCTTTTAATACAGTTCCTCATGTTGTGGTGAGCCCCAAGGACAAAGTTATTTCATTGCTGCAATTTTGCTACTGTGATGAATTGCAATGTAAAAATATGATATTCAGGATGTCTAATATTTGACCCCCAAGGGGGTCTTGTGCCACAGGTTGAGAACCATAGCTCTAACAGAAGGGATAGCAGGCCCTTAATCTAGAAAGCATCTATAATGCTCAGTCAAGTAGAAAAGCAAATTGAGCACACCTTGGCAAGGATTTATAGAACACTGGCAGGATTTTTTGTTTGTTTCCACAAAATATCTGTCAAAATGGATAGATTTCCACTCTGAACTCCCTCTCAAGAGAATATTTAACTTTATTTATTGAAGAAAACTGAGAGTTCACACTGGCCCATTAACAGAACTCTTATTCCTCTGTGCGATGGTCACCAGCCATTTCCTCACACAGAGCAAGCTCATGAATATATGACCCCTCACCTACATAGTCTCCAGTCTCCAATTTGCAGTTATTGCCAACTGGTAGGACCTGATATTGATGCCTTTCCCACCTCCCCCTGCCCACAACCACCTATGAGTGGCCCTTGGAAATGATTAAGACACAAGGGCAGAGCCTTTGTGGGTAGGGGTGTTGCCTTTAGTAATGAAACCCAAGAGCTTGCTAGCTACTTTCAACAAGTAAGGATAAAGGAAGAGAGGTCTGTTCTATGAACCAGGAGGAAGTCCCTCACCAACACTGCACCTGCCAATGACTTCATCTGGGACTTCACAGCCTTTAGGACAATAAAGAATACATTTCAGTTGTTATAAGTTGCCTAGTTTATGATGATTTTCCTCCTAAAAAGATTAAGGTGTTTATAAGGGAGTAAAGGGAATCAACTAATCCTTTCATTTTACCTGTTAGAAACTCCCTGAGAAAGCTCTATACGAGAAAGTGAAATGAGGACTTGATGGATGATACATAAGTGGTGAGCAAAAACTGTGGGCCAGCACAGGAAAGAGGTGAAATCTCTCTCTCTCTCTCTCTCTCTCTCTCTCTCTCTCTCTCTCTCTCTCTCTCTCTCTCTCTCTTTCTCTCTGCTGCCTACAGATCAGGATGTAAACCTCTCAGCTACTGTTCCAGTGCCATGCCTATCTGCTTCCCACCATGATGGTCACAAATAAAAACTCTCTGAAACTGTAAATAAGCTGTCAATTAAATGCTATCTTTTATAATATTGGCCCTGATCATGATGTCACTTCACAGCAATAGAACAGTACCTAAGATGACTCTGCTTGCTTACTTTCAAGTGATTTTGTTATTTTTCTTCAATTGTCAAATCAGTAATGCCATTGCTTTTAGATGAAAAAGCTCTTTCCTTTGGGGTTTCTAATGAGTATTGAGTATCAATATTATAACCCAGGCAGTTTACAGATACCACCAGAAAAGTCTGCTCAAATATGTTCATTAGCTCACATTTCCAGGAAAGAGTTTATTTTTCTGTCTAAAAATGTTTTCTTTTATGTTGAATTTTTCTAAAGGAAAATTAAGACATCTGGATTTGTTATGAAGTAAAGTGAGATCATCAAGGATACCAGGGAGATTAAGATGAGAGGGAGTCAGTCAAAGCAATGTTTCACTATTCCACATCTCTTTTCCCTTTATTCAATATTATTGTTGGACTTCACCAGTTTCATTTATCTATGTTCTATGACTCAAATATGTGGTATGTCTTCAATAATAGGGTCTTACCATCAAGTTCCAGAATGTAACCAATAGCATTAGTGATAGCCTATAGTATCTAGGGATCTATGGTACCTTATTGGCCAACAACTCCAAAAGAGGTAATGAATTCATACCACTGGACTTTTTATTTGTTAGCCTGTGGTGTCTACAAGGAGCATTATTGTTCCTTTACAATATAACTCCTTTAACTCTCTTTATGTGTTATATAAGCTTCTACAGTCATAGTTTTCCATGTGACTTTTTCTAAAGGTCTTTGATACAATTTATCCTGCCCTGTATTCAATCTTTTGCCCACCCTCTCAACCCTCATTACAATTTAACTCTTCCTGATCAATTGTTCTTCTTTAACCCTTTATATCACTGCATTCTATCCCTCCTTCCTTGAACTTTCCCCCGCAACCCAACTATTTCTTACTCTTTTCCTGACCTCTGTGAGTACTCCAAACAAGACACACATTCAAAGGTGACATCTGCAAATGAGACAAGACATGTCATATTTGCCTTTCTGGGTTGTTTCATTCAGAATGATTGTTTCCAGTTTCTCCTATTTACCTGAGAATTTAGTATTTTTTAATTCTACCCTGTCAATCCCTGCAGTTTCAATAGTTCAACATTGGTTTTTTCTAGTCTATACTCTGGGAAGTAGATTGTCACTGGGGGGGAAACTTCTCAGAATATTACATAGTAACAAAATTAAAAATATAAAGTTTTTATTGACAAAATAATGTCTGCTAAAACTTATCCTTTACCCCTATCTCCAGATTCTATAAAAATGTAGCAGAGATTTTACAGACCTATCACATATGTGTGTGTGTGTGTGTGTGTGTGTGTGTGTGTGTGTGTGTGTGTGTGTTAAGGATCTTCAGATGGGAAGACTATCCTGGGTTATCCAAGTGGACCCAAAATAATCAAAAGGATCAAGGCAAAAGGGGAAGATGTCACCATGGGTGGAATGATGCCCTTTCAAAATGCAGAGAGTCTACATGAGCCAAGTAATGTAAGGAACTCTAGGAACTGGAAAGGATATGGATTTATGGCATGGATGATCTAGATAGAGCATAGCATTGCTGACACCATGATTTCAGTGCTGTTCAGTTCACTGCAAGCTTTTTATTCTCTGGAACTATAAAATGATGAATGAGTGTTTTTTGGTATGGCACTAAGATTTGAGTAATTTATTACAGCAAAAGTAATGAATACACTTTCTAGTTTTAGATGGGCCTTCCATGTGCTATGAAGACACCAAAGAAAACTGTTAGTTCCTTGTCCTTTTGTATGTACATAAGCCTTCCACAAGTGGGCTGTATTTATTGTCCCTTAACTCAGGACTGGCCACATCACTTTTTAAAACCAATACAAGAAAGGGGTACTGCTCCAACTCTGGACCTGGCAGTAAGGCAGCTTCTGCCTCCTCCCTCCTTAAAACCCTGCTACCTTGCACACAGCATAACTGCTCTGAGACCACTGCTCTCTAAAGGAGCCCAGCTGAGCACAGACTGGCTGGCAAAGTTATAAATAATGATATACTACTTTCTTTTTATTTTATTGATTTACTTATTGGTTTTTTGAGACAGGGTTTCTCTGTATTGTTTTGGAGGCTATCCTGCAACTCCTTCTGTAGACCAGGGTGGCCTCAAACTCACAGAGATCCACCTGCCTCTGCCTCCCTAGAGCTGGGATTAAAGGCATGAGCCACCAACGTACTACTTTCTTTAACAAAGACATTTTGGGTGGTTTGTTATCAAGCAATGGATAAATTCCAAAATATTTTCTACTTACCACTGTTCAATGTCTTCTCTCATTCCTTTACTTACTGGAAGATGGTCTTAACTTTTACTTCAGAGAAAATATAGACCCTCTAGTTGGCATTTCCTTTGTGCTGCCAATCAGCTCCAAAAAAGACATATTGGTAATTATGAATGCTCGGCCTTAACCTAGGCTTGTCCCACTAGCTCTTTAACTTAATTTAACCTGTTTCTATTCATCTGCATTTTGTGTCTGGGATTTTTTACCTTTCTTTCATTCTGTATGTCCTGCTTTCTGTATCTGCATGGCCTCTGGCATCTCCCAGGCATCTCTTTATCTCTCTTTCCCCATCCTAAATTCCTCTTCCTGCTTACTTTCCTACTCAAAAGGCCCACTTATACCTCCTCCCTTGATATTGGCCATTTAGCTTTTTATTAAACCAGTCCAATGCCTCAGGCAGGCAAGGCAAAATAGCAACCCATCTTTACATAATTAAGCAATGCAAAACATCTGTACCTAAACAAATATTCTATTCCACAACAGGTCCCCACGTTTTTCTCTTGACAGCATGAAGATGTCACAGGGCAGAGGCAACTAAAAGTTGTACAAGGACATTATTCTGAGTCTCATGTAAGGACAATTCAGTTGCATGAGTCCTTGAGAATAACAAAGGGTAAGAAGAGAGGTTAGGGTGAGATGATGAGGAAAGGTATCAGCTCATCTTCACCTACTTTGAGTCTGGGAGAGGCTTCAGAACAGGCAAAATTGGCAGCCTCTAGAATCCAAGCAAAGCAAAGAAACAGGTTCTCTCCTACGGTCTCTAGGAAAAAAATCAGCCTGCTGGGTCTTTATTCTGTTCAGGGAGACCTGTACCAGTCAGAATTATGTCCCACAGAAATGTGAAATATTTGGATTAAGCTTATAGTATGGAAGGGCAGTAAAAGCAAACTAATACAGCCGTATCCAGACATGCTGCATTTAATTTTAACTTTTAGGAGAATTAGTCACAAGAACTGTAATCAATGTCAGCCTAGGCAATATAGCAAGACCCTTCATCAAAAAACAAAGCAGCAAGATAAATGGGGAGAGAGGGTTGAAGGGAGGGGGAAGAAAAGAGAAGTAATAGGGAGGGAGAAAAGAATAAATACAGATTACAAGGTTTAAATCTGGACTATCCTATAGGACTTTGGAAAAGTGACCCTTTCTGCTCCTGTTTCTTAGTATGCAAAATAAAAATAGTAACAAGATCTAAATGAGGATTTAATGGGATAAAACTCATTATACTTAAAATAACGCCAGACGTATTAGTGTATAAGTGTCTCAACATCATTGTTAGTATGTATTACCTTTTATTTGATTTGTATCAGGATATTTTTAAGTGAAACCCACATATGCTCTTCCCCTTTCAGTATAAGGAGCACAAGAAGAAGGCCTAGAGCATATGCTACCATCCCAATTCTTCAGTCACCTTCTTCAGATGCTGTGCCTTTAGCCTTGAACAGCTAACTCATCTTGCTTGTTTCTAACTTGCTAGAACAAGCTGTGCTAACACAATTTTTAAAGAGAATTTTCGTACTTCTTGATGACTTAATTATAGTGCTCCTGGCTGATGACTTTGCATTTAAAACCAAGACCTTGAAATAAACACAGTTGTTTCAGTTCTTGATGCGACAGAGTGAGAGTTAATTCTCTGATCAGCTTGTCTTGCAGGCTTATGAACACACCACAGCAATGGGATGAAAGGAATCCTGCTTGCCAGTGGCCTGGAATCCATAACAGTCTTTGGCAGTTCCTAAGCTTTTAATTCCTTTTGAAGTATATTGTGTTTGATATATTGAGTATGCTTACAGTACATCAGCTATTTTTATTTAGAGAATATAAAAGGCTTGCAATATTTGATTATTGTACATAATTTTACTTTTATAGATATATGTCAGAAGAAAAAAAGGTTTTGATGCATAAAATATAAAATGCCTTTATTTTTAGTGGCTTGGAGATCCTCCCACAGATCACAATCATCTAATTTCATGTCTGTCAACTGTGGAAAGAAATCAGTCTTGCACTAGTCTAAACAATCCTGCTCTCAAGCTATTGATGTTACTAATAAGAAGAACCACTTGTGTTCTCCTGACAGCAATGTTCATAGCATACTGTCAGTGAGTACTGTTGAAGAGAGAGCCTTTGGTAATGCTCCCCAACTTTGTCAGCTGCAGTTGTGGATAGAGGAGACTGATTCAGAATCCTTGCTTTCCATCCATTCTTTTCATTCTTTCTACAAATTCCTACTTAGTCTTTTCCATGTCCTACAAAATATGATAATTTCTCAAAAGCTAAGCCATGCTTAGGAGTATATACATGGACTGATTTTAAACCTCACAAAATACAAAGCAGTGCCACCACTGGGAGAAGTAGGGAGGAGGGTTCTAGTACTTAAATGCAAGGTAGTCAGCTCCCTACAGACATCATGTCTAATAGAATGATAAATGCTCAAAATGTAAGATCATACACCCAGATCCACCACTCCCTCACGATATGAGCTTATGCATGTAAGTGATATGCTCTCCTTCATGAAATATGTGTCAAAATGTTCATCTACCAGCTATCTCTCTGGGACTTTTTGTGCATCTAATAATTTCAAATATGAAATCAGTTTGAAAAGTTAGATACTGAACCAAAGTTGAAAATCACTGAAAGCATTTTTATTTATTATAAGTATGTAAATTTTACAATAAACACTTATGAAGGATGTATGCCTATAATTCAACAAAAACAATACAGAAATAGCCTAGTAAAGGGAGTAAAAGTATTTGCAGACAAGCCTGTGTTCAAGTTTTGGCTCAACTTGTTATTATGTTTATTTCCTTGGACCTTAGTTTATTTCATCTGTAAAGGGGGATAACACCCATAGCCCATTGTCTTGTGGGAAAGATTAAACTGCTACATCAGGGTCAAATAACTCTTAGCTAGTAGGAATAGAAATGGTTGAAGGAATTGTAGAGGGACATATGATCACATCTATTGTGGGATATTTGATCACACTGTGACACCCTGAGACTGTGTTAATAAAGTTAACCTTGAGTCAGGAGGCAGAACCAGCAACAAGTTGACTAGTTGACAACAATTAGTCATAGAGTATATGGAGGACCCAGTATCCCAATAGAGAGGCACAAAAAGGAATAGGGAGGGACTTAGAGATTTTTTTTTTTTTTTGGTTTTTCCAGACAGGGTTTCTCTGTGTAGCTTTGGAGCCTATCCTGACACTCACTCTGGAAACCAGGCTGGCCTCAAACTCACAGAGATCTGCCTGCCTCTGCCTCTGCCTCCCGAGTGCTGGGATTAAAGGGGAGCACCACCAACGTCCAGCTAAGATTTTTTTAACTTTATTTTTTTGGTAGATGAAGTGTGGAGAGAAGGTCAGCTGGTCCCTTCTCCACCACTTCTTTAATCTATCAAGTTTTAACCCCAGTATCTGACTCTTGGGTCTTTATTAGTAATAACAGCTTAGATAAACACAACACAACTCTCAACCATGAAATGGACATATTTTCAACGAGCAACTGAACTACAAGAAATGCAAAATCACACTGAGAGTCTCACATATTAAGAAATCATATCATGTAAATGCTTTTCCATTATCAAATTATAATTATAGAGGCCAGAGATAACGTTAATAAAATGATAAACCATTCTTAATTACATTGCACATTGTACAATTACAGTTGTACAATGAAAAGTTATGATGTTGTATTATACAGTTAGGAAGTTGTGTATGTCTGTGAAACAATCCTTAAGGTCAATTGTTTGGGAGGGAAAGCAAAGAAAAAGAGACTCATTGGTTTCAGTATCCATGGATATCCTGTAAGTGTGCATCAATACAAATCACTTCAATGACATGTAAAGATGGGATGGGGGGCGTAGGAGACACCCTCCCCATGTACACCCTGGACCTCTCACCATGCTGTGTATATCCTAGTACTGAAGGGACCAGCTGCCCATTTCGGCAGCCATAACAGCCTAACAGATGCTTGCCTGACCTTGCCTTGGTCACTAGGAGGTCAGATGCCTGCCTCGTGGCAAGGAACCAATCAGAAGTTAGCTGGTGGTGCTATGCTTTACGGATCTGGGTGTGCTTTATGGACAAGTGCACAGCAATGACGCACAGAGCATAGCAATCACCCTGGAAGGGCCTATGGGCCATAGCAACCAGTTGACCAATCAACACAGGGCAAGCCTGGAGGCACACCAATCCTGAGCCTGTGTGTACCCCTAGACACTCCCCTTACGCTGCCCTATAAGATCTCTATGTCATGGCTTCTCGGCATCTTTCCAAGCCATCTGCCATGGTGGATGGATGAAAGGCCCGAGCTAACATGGGGTTAGCTCGTTAAATAACTACAATAAAGCCTCTGTGCTATTTGCTTCAAGCTTTCGCCTCTGCCTGGTGATTGGAGTGCTGTGATCCTGGGCAGAGATCCTGGGGGCCTGAGCCTCCAGGGGTCTTTCAGTACCTCATATATCCCCTGTACACACACCTCTTTACACAGTTGTTTTAAATATTTAAATTTATAACTGAAATAAAATAAAATAAATGGGAAATCTGCTAATTTCTTAAACCCGTATTTCCTATTGACACCAGTAAATAAATTATTTCAGTTGACTCTGGTTCTCAAAACAATGGATTATTTCAAACCATAAGTGAATTAAAGGACTGACATGAGAGAAGAAGCGGGAAGCACCTGTGTGCCACTCAACAGGGAACAAGGTGAAACTATTCCCTGCAGGACCTAAACCCAGGATTGTAGTGATATATTATTTATGATTTATTAAATCTTGACTGAGGATTCAGAAAAGCAAAATCAGTCTCAAGCTATAGAGATCAGGCAGTGGTGATACATACCTTTGATCCCAGCAGCCAAAAGTTAGGAGATAGTGGCATACACCTTTAATCCTAGGACTCAGGATTAAGAGGCAGACAGATCTCTGTGAGTCCAAGGCCACCCAGATCTACACAGACTGAATCAGTCTAAAAGAAAATTACAGCTCACACCTTCAATCCCTGCACTAGAGGGGTCTATAAGACAGAAAAAGCAAGTATTCAGAGAGGAATTCATGCCATTCATTCTCCAGCCACACTGAAGAAAGGCTACAGTCTGAGGCTTAGTGAGAGCTCATGGAGACAGGATCAGCCCATTCAGCTTGAGGTGGAGGTAAGAAGTAGCGGCCAACTGCTTTGTTTTTCTGACAATCAGCTTGAAGTTTGAACCCCAATATCTGTCTCTGGGTCCTTTTATTAGTTTGTATTATGCAGGACCCATTGATTTCAGGCTCCTTACTCTCCCTGACTGCAGCAGTCACCTTGGAGAACCCAAAAGAAATTCCCTGTTGTAGTGCCAACAGAAAAGTCATCCAGGAAAGGTAAGAGGCCAGCAAGTGAAGGGTTGAAGACTCCATAGTTTGGGAGATGGATAGAGTAATTGGACTTCATTGCATTGCTGATTTTATTTCAGGTTTTCTTTTTTTTTATTTGAATTAGCAACAAGATTGTTTTACGTGTCAATCCCAGTTCCCTCTCCCTACTCTCCTCCCCTACCACCACCACCCTCAACTAAAACCCTACCTATCACATATCCTTTCTGCTCCCCAGGGAGGTTGAGGCCTTCCATAGGGGTCATCAGAGTCTGTCATATCCTTTGGGATAGGGCCTAGGCCTCCCCTGTGTGTCTAGGCTCAGGGAGTATCACTCTATGTGGATTGGGCTCCCAAAGTCCACACCTGTGCTAGGGATAAGTACTGAACTACTACAGGAGGTCCTGTAGATTTCCGAGGTCTCCTCACCAAAACTCACGTTTCTGGAGTCTGGATCAGTACCATGCTGGTATCCAGCTATCAGTCTGGGGACCAAGAGCTCTCCCTTTCATTACTACCTGTCTTCCATTTTTTAATTTGGAGATGGGGGCATTATATGAATGCGTACATGTCCATGCACATGTCATGTGTGGTTGCCGAGTGGGTGGTCAGAGACTAATACTAGGTGTCTTCTTGTTACTGTCCATCGCATACTTATTGGGACATGGTCTCTTCACTGAACCAGGAACTGACAATTTAATTTAGTTACCCTGGCTGGCCATCAAGGTCCAGGGATCTACCTGTCTCCATGTCCCTTCAGTCCCAGGATTCCTGCTTTATGCTGCAGTGCCCAGCTTTTATGTGGATGCTGAGGAAAGAAACTCAGCATTCACTGAGCATCCTCCCTAGACTCTTGTAAGGATTTCAAAGTTTGTTTAGAATATTAATATAATGGAATGGTGTAATGTGTGATGGCAGAAGCATCTAATATCTAATCCCAGCATTCAGGAGGCAGAACCAAACAGATTCCTGTAAGTTGGAGGCTAGCTTGATCTACATAGTTTCAGGATAGCCACAGTTGCATAATAAGACACCCCCCCTCTCTCTCTCCTCCCTTCCCCCCTCTCTCTCTTTCTCACATGTGCAACGCAAAGGCACCATTCCTGGGTCAAGGAAGAAATAAAGAAAGAAATTAAAGACATATTCAATGAAAATGAAGGCACAACATACCCAAACTTATTGGACACTTTGAAAGCAGTACTAAGAGGGAGGTTCATAGCTCTAAGTGCTCACATGAAGAAACTAGACAATAGTCACACCAGAGAATTGATAGCACAACTGAAAGCTCTAGAACAAATAGAAGCAAATTCACCCAGGAGGAGTAGACTCCAAGAAATAATCCAACTGAGGGCAGAAATCAATAAAGTCGAAACAAAGAAATCAATTCAAAGAATCAATGTAACAAAGAGTTAGTTCTTCGAGAAAATCAACAAGATAGGCAAATCTTTATCCAAACTAACCAAAAGGCAGAGAAAGAACATGCAAATAAACAAAATCAGAAATGAAAAGGGGGACATAACAATGGACACTGAGGAAATCCAGAGAATCTTCAGGTCATACCTTAAAAGCCTGTACTCCATGAAATTCAAAAATTTAAAATAAATGGGCATGTATGTCCATTTCTGGACATGTATCACTTACCAAAATTGAATCAAGAACAGATAAGCAACTTAAACAGACTTATAACCCCTAATGAAATAGAATCAAAAGTCTCCCAACCAAAAAAAGCCCAGGGTCAGATGGCTTCAGTGCAGAACTCTACCAGAAATTCAAAGAAGAGGTTAATACCAATACTCCTCAAAGTGTTCCACACAATAGAAGCAGAAGATTTATTACCAAACTCTTTTTACAAGGCTAGTACCAAGTCACACAAAGACACAACTAAGAAAGAGAACTACAGACCAATATCCCTCATGAACACCAATGCAAAAAATACTCAATAAAATACTGACAAACCGAATCAAAGAACATATCAGAAAAATCATCCACAATGATCAAGTAGGATTTATCCCCAGAATGCAGGGTTGGTTCAACATACAAAAATCTATCAATGTAATTCACCATATAAACAAACTGCAAAAGAAAAACCACATGACCATCTCTCTTACAAGATGCTGAAAAAGTCTTTGACAATATCCAACACCCCTTCATGATAAAGGTCCTGGAGAGATCAGGGATAACAGGAACATACCTGAACATAATAAAAACAATATGCAGTAAACCAACAGCCAACATCAAACTAAATGGAGAGAAACTCAATCCAATTCCTCTAAAATCAGGAACAAGACAAGGCTGTCCACTTTCTCCATATCTCTTCAATATTGTACTTGAAGTTCTAGCTAGAGCAATAAGACAAGAAAAGGAGATCAAGGGGATACAAATTGGAAAGGAAGAAGTCAAACTTTCACTATTTGCAGATGATATGACAGTTTATATAAGTGACCCTAAAAACTCTACCAGGGAGCTCCTACAGCTGATAAACACCTTCAGCAAAGTGGCAGGATACAAGATTAACTAAAAAAAATCAGTAGCCCTATTATATACAGATGATAAATGGGCTAAGAAAGAAATCAGAAAAACATCAGCCTTTATAATAGCCACCAACAACATAAAATATCCTGGGGTAACACTAACCAAACATGTGAAAGACCTCTGTAGCAAGAACTTTGAGTCTTTAAAGAAAGAAATCAAAGAAATCAAAGAAGACATCAGAAAGTGGAAAGATCTCCCCTGCTCTTGGATAGGTAGGATCAACATAGTAAAAATGGCAATCTTACCAAAAGCAATCTACAAATTCAATGCAATTCCCATCAAAATACCAGCACAATTCTTCACAGACATTGAAAGAACAATACTAAACTTTATATGGAGAAACAAAAGACCCAGGATAGCCAAAACAACCCTGTACAATAAAGGAAGTTCTGGAGGCATCACCATTCCTGACTTCAAGCTCTATTATACAGCTATAGTCTTGAAAACAGCTTGTTATTGACACAAAAGTAGGCAGGTAGACCAACGGAATCTAATTGAAAACCCTGATATGGAACCACACACCTAGAACACTGATTTTTGACAAAGAAGTTAAAGTTATACAATGTATTAAAGAATGCATCTTCAACAAATTGTGTTGGCATAACTTCGTGCTGGCATGTAGAAGACTGCAGATAGATCCAAGTCTATTGCCATGCACAAAAATCAAGTCCAAATGGATCAAAGACTTCAACACAAATCCAGCCACACTGAACCTATTAGAAAAGAAAGTGGGACGTACCCTTGAACAAATTGATACAGGAGACAGATTCCTGAACATTACACCAGTAGCATGGACACTAAGATCAACAATGAACAAATGGGACCTCCTGGAACTGAGAAGCTTCTGTAAGGCAAAGGACACAGTCAGCAAGACAAAATGGGAGGAATGGGAAAAGATATTCACCAACAACACATCTGACAAAGGGCTGTTTCCAAAACACCAAATAATTCAATTAAAAAGTGGGTTACAAACGTAAATAGAGAATTCTCAATAGAGGAATATAAAATGGCTGAAAGACACATAAGAACGTGCTCACCATACTTAGCCATAAGGGAAATGCAAATTAAAACAACTCTGAGATACCATCTTACACCTGTCAAAATGGTTAAAATCAAAAACACCAATGACAGTTTATGCTGGAGAGGATGTAGAGAAAGGGGAAAATTCCTCCACTGCTGGTGGGAGTGCCAACTTGTACAGCCACTTTGGAAATCACTATGGCAATTCCTCACGAAAACAGGAATCAGTCTACCACAAGATCCAGCAATTCCACTCTTAGGCATATACCCAAAAGAAGCACATTCATACAAGGACATCTGTTCAATGATGTTTTAGCAGCATTATTTGTAATAGCCAGAACCTGGAATGTCCCTCAACTGAAGAATAGATAGAGAAAATGTGGTACTTTCACACAATGGAGTACTATTCAGCAGAAAAAAAACCAATGGAATCTTGAAATTCTCAGGCAAATGGATGGAACTAAAGAAACTATTCTGAGAGACGTAACCCAGTCACAAAACGACAAACATGGTATGTACTCACTTATATATGGATTTTAGACACAGAGCAAAGGATTACCAGGCTACAATCCACACCACCAGAGAAGCTAGGAAACAAGGAGGACTCTAAGAGAGACATACATGGTCCCCTGGATTAGGGGAAAGGAATAAGATCTCCTGAGAAAATTTGTAGCTTTGGGGGAGGGAGCTAGGAAAATGAGAAGGGGAGAAGAGGAGAGGTGAGGAGGACATGAGAGAGCAGGAAGGTTGAGTCAGGGAAAGAATAGAAGAGAGCAAGATAAGAGATACCATAATAGAGGGAGCCATTGTAGGTTTGAAGAGAATTCAGGCACTAGGGAAATGTCTGGAGATCTACAAGGATGACACCAACTAACAATCTAAGCAACAAAGGAGAGGCTACCTTAAATGCCCTCTCCTGATAATGAGATTGATGACTAACTTATATGCCATTCTAAAGCCTTCATCCAGCAGCTGATGGAAGTAGAAGCAGACACCCACAGCTAAACACTGAACTGAACTCTGGAATCCAGCTGCAGAGAAGGAGTAATGAACAAAAGTATCCAGACCAGGCTGATGAAACCCACAGAAACAGCTGACCTGAACAAGGGGTTCAAACAGCTGACCTGAACAGCTGACCAAACTAATAGCATGGAAACCAGCAGGGACTGATCCAGACCCCTGAATGTGGGTGTCAGTGAGGAGGCCTCAGAAATCTATGGGACCTCTTTTACTTATCCCTAGAATAGGAATGGACTTTGGAAGCCCATTCCACGTAGAGGGATACTCCCTGAGCCTAGACACATAGGGGAGGGCCTAGGCCCTATCCCAAAGGATATGACAGATGCTGAAGACCCCCTATGGAAGGGCTCACCCTCCCTGGGGAGAAGAAAGGGTATAAGATAGGTAGGGTGTTAGTGGGGGGCAGGGAAGGAGGGAAGGGAGAGGGAACTGGGATTGACTTGTTAAACAATCTTGTTTCTAATTTAAAATTTTTTAAAAGGAAAGTAAAAAATAAATAAATAAATAAATAAATAAATAAATGGAAAAGCATTTTATATTATGTAACTACACATGTGCAGAGAGGCCACACTTAACTCCAACAGGGAGGAAGGAAAACCATAGAACATCTCCTGATTTTGCAGGCAGCACTGTGTTACCTGTGGTCCCCAAGGAAGCCCTAACACCCTTGGCACTAATGTATATTTAAGAGCCATGGATATTTTGATGGAGTGCAGGGATTAAAATCAAGCTGAGTTCAGAAAAGTACCATACTTAGTTTCCTATTGGTGGAGGCACCTCACAGCTCCACCCACTCGCCCTGGAAGAAGAAAGTATGGGCATGCATTGATGTTTCATCCAGACTGAAGGTATGTGACCATGATAGTGCTGACAGGCCAAGCTATGTGTTAAGGAACTCAAGCAGAAAAAAAAAAAAAATGTTAAAGATGAGTTATTTACAAAAACCCTATAAACAATTCTAGCAAGAGGTCATGGATATGACAAAAGTCATGCTGGTTCTATCAGTTACCTACAGCTGCTATATCAAAGTGACACAGACGAGTGGCTTAAGCAACAAAGTGAATTGTTTCACTTTTCTGGAGGATGGATATCTGAAATCACAGTGTGACAGGGTCAAATCCTTTTAAAGATTATGAGGGGCAATGTGCTCTCTGCTTGTAGTGTCCTATATCCCGGAGGCCACAACAGCCAGGTCCCACCCGGCTTATTCATCCGGTCTGTGTTTGGAGGTAAGTATGTGGATTAAGAAATGGCAAGTCAAAAAATTATAGATACTAAAGAAAAGACAGAGACACGGGATAGAACTGGGAGGGCACTCCAGTGAATACTGGGGGGAAAGCCCCAAGTTTTTATACACAGTCTTTATATACCCCAATCAAAAGTGGGAGAAGGCAAAGAGACTTTCTTGCCAAGATACAAATAACTACCCAAAACATCAAGTAACCACACCCTAAACCAATCATCCTGTTGTCATTCAAGATAGAGAATAGCCACACCTTATGCTAAATATCCTATTGTTAAAGTAAGGCATTCACTAGTTACCTCTTAGGCCAAATATCCTGTTGTCAAGGTAAGACATCCATTAGTTTAGCCACACCTCAGGCTAAACATTCTGTTGTTTAACCTTGAGAGAGCAATAGTGGGTTTGTACTCTAGGATCTAAAGACAGGATGAAAAGGAAACATTTCTATGGGCCCTAACATATACTCCTCTGCTAAATCCTGGCTGACTCAGGCATTCTTTTGCTGCTGGCGCCCCACCTTCTTAGCATTAGTTCTGTCCCCCACCGTCTTCCTTCAATATGCAACTGTCTCTGTATCCAGATTACCTCTTTTGATAAGGACAGCAGTCATTGGATTAAAGCCCATCCTAAATGATCCCATTTTAACTTGGTTACCATTGTAGACCCTATTTCTAAATAAGATTACATTTTGAAATACTCAAGGATTTAAAAACAAAGAGGAAACAAATCCAGCAATAATAAAAGAACTACTTGAGTGACCAGAATCTGTATTACAAAAGCTTTGAGAAGCTGTCTGTCCTGGCTTCATTCCATTTAAGGACAAATGTGACACTTCATAGTTTTGCTGCCTTGAGCATGTCATATTCCCTGCTATAATTAAGGTTTTGTATTCATAAATGAATAGATATATTAACATAGAAAAGTAATTACAAATTATTTTTACTTTATGGACTATTATATTTTCAAAGAACAAAAGGAGTTATAACAGAAGGCTTGAAAGTTAATTTTGCCAACTGTGGGCGGGCCCAGCTAATTTGCTGCCAGTCCTCCTTCCTCCTGGGCACACAGCAAAGCTATATTTCCAGCTTCACGTGATGTTAGTTGGCCACATGGTGAGTTTTAGCAGTAGAACAGAAATAGGAAGAAATTAATACCCACTTCCAGCCCTGTCCAATAAAAACCTCCTTCCTGCAAGCTTCAGGACTGAAACAAGGGCAGAGCCACAGTATCAGATACAGAATGGGTGCCCACAGAACACAAGGGCACTGTCAATATCTAGCTTCTACTAGAGGAATGTATGAATTTATTGGGTTAATCTGTTTGATGTTTGGGTACTATAGCAGCTGCTATCTCTTGATATACTCCAAATAAAGATATTAAAAATTACCATCTAATGTCACAAAGTTCGAGACCCCCGGAAAACTCAGGTATCCAGGGTCCCAGGCCACAACCTCGGTCACCCCAATCATCAGGCAGATTCAAGAGCTTGCTGCAAACTGCATGAGGCTTTATTGTTTTTTAACAAGCTAACCCCATATTAGCTCGGGTCTTTCACCCACCCGCCATGGCGGATGACTCACAAAAAGACAGTTTGAATCGGCTGCAGAGAGATCTCATAGGGCAGCGTAAGGGGAGTGTCTAGGGGTACGCACAGGCTCACGATTGGTGTGCCTCCAGGCTTGGAGGGCTTGCCCTGTGTTGATTGGTCAACTGGTTGTTATGGCCCATAGGCCCTCCCAGGGTGGTTGCTATGCTCTGTGCATCATTGCTGTGCACTTGTCCGTAAAGTACACCCAGGGTCGTAAAGCATAGCACCACCAGCTAACTTCTGATTGGTTCCTTGTCACGAGGCAGGCACCTAACCTCTAGTGACTAAGACAAGGTCTTAGCAAGCACGTGTTACTGTCATGGCTGCCGAAATGGGGAGCTGGGCCCTGCAAAAGGACAGACAACTTAATATCCAAAATCTATGTAGTATAAGATTGAAGACATAGGAGTAGTGCTTCCAGTTGAACAGCTAACTTAAAGTGCACATACACTTCCCTTCATCTAGACATTCATTCCTTGCCTCACAAATGAGCCTTAATGAAGCTGAGTCTCAGAGGTGGATGGCTTTTCACTCTGAAGTCAGTGGGAGGTCGATTCTTGTGCTGAGATGTGTTCTCAAACCTCTCTCTAGTTAACGGTTGGGCCCTCTGTGTTGCTTTATTCCAGCCAGCTCTTTCCTCACAGTGGCTACATTTCTCTAGCATGGTCATAGCCCCGAGTCCAGGCAGCAAAAGAAAAGATCACTCTCATTTCTGCTGAAAATGTTCAGGGTGAGACCTGATCAGATCTGCACAGGTCATGTGCCCACACCCAACAGAATACTACAGACAGGACAACAGAGTGGGTCATGTGCCCACACTCAACAGAGCACTATAGGCTGGAGGATAGTGTGGGTCAAGAAGGCAGGCTCAGATCACACCCATAAGCAGTTTCACCAAGGAAATATCTGTGTTCTGCTGTCCAGAGAGAAGGGATGCAATCCTCAAGTCCCAAGAGCAGAGAACCTGTAGTATAATGATCTTTGCTGGGTACAGGCTGCAGCAAATGGAAGAAGGATTCTGCCTAACTTCTGAGTAGCATTTATAGCAAGCCATGAGAGAAGAATTGATGTGAAATGAAGCAGTTTGAAGGTTAAAGACAAGTGAATGATAATCTGGCATGCAAACATATCTCAAATAAAATGAGCTTTTATTTATATGCAAATGTCAAATTCTGGGAGTTCAGCAGTCTTATTAGTTTAAACTCTGAGCTCTTTTTATTAGGATCAAATGGGAAAATATGATAAATTTGTGGTACTTAATTTTTTATTTTTCCATCTTTCATAATATTTTATGCACTATTAACATCATCCAATATGTGAAAAAATGGTTAAACATAGCCAGCCCTTAGTATTATCCAAGATGTGATCTAGTTCCTTCTGTAATCTACTGTCCTTTCTGCTTCTTAATGATTAAATAGTTAAGTGTCCAGACTGGTACAATATCAGACTTCAGCCTAAGTCCCGTAGAATTTAGGGTTTATCTAGATCATTTGAAAGACCAGTACTGTCAAACTTTTGTCTCCTTTTTTCTAAATATAGCAACATGAAGGATTTACTTTCCCATTTCCAACAATCCAGTTAAAGTTGCATAAGATGTAACCCAGCATACATCTTTCAGAAATAATTGGACAATGAAGAATTTTCAGGCCCAGGTCTCATAAAACCCAAACCACCGTTCTCCATTCCCTGGTGTTTGCAGGCTATATTTCTTTTTTGCTGCTGCTATCATTAATTTAGTTGAACCCTTCAGGATGGCTTCTCAGTGCTTTTGTGGACTGAACTTGCCTCTGGACTGTCTGTCTACGCTTTTCCCCTTAGGCAAATCTGAGGATCAGCCAATACCTTTATGGATTCAAAACTTTCTTTGTCCTAAATCTCCGCATAATAATATACTGTCATTTTTTTCCTTTAAAGGAGAAAAACCCACACTTCTACACACCCAATTATTAGTTGGAATGATTTATAATATTCATGTCAAGCTTCTGTTTGGGAAATGATGCATTTGCAATTATTAGGCAGAAGACTTGTTGGAAAGACAAAATTTAGGGTTTATTCCTTATTAAAGAGAGTTAACTCTTGAGGTTATCATCAAATATCAAAGATTTCACTCATTCTTTTTTAATTTGTACTTACTGATTTTCTAAAAGTATCAGGCATTATGATCTAGCTACAGAGGTACTTAACCTTTTGCATTGTTATATGACACAGTGATCTACAAATGAGTGGGGAGTCATTCAAGAATAGCATGTCCTGGACAAGGACTAGCATGTCCCACAGATTGGTCACACTTGATAGGAGCTTGGCTTGTGACACAAAGGCAAACAGACTAGATCTTGCTCTCAAGAGCAGCAGTGGGGGGAACATACATAGACTACCAAAAGGAATTCGATGGTGTGAGAAGTGCTGTCAGAGGAATCCCCTTGGTAAGGGAAGATGAGAGTGACAGCCATGAAGAATGCACTTCCTTGGGAGGCAACAGCTGAGCTGAGATCAACATTATGAGAACAAGATGGACACACTATCAAGTTGGACTGGGAAGACTTTCTGGGCAGAAGAAACACATATGCACAAATACAGAGGAAACATAACATTCAGCAAGGCTGCAGAAAGGAGATCAGTGTGGCTTGACCACTGTTTTCACTCATCTCAGCATCACAGTTAACCCCTATTTAGAAGCATACTATCTTGGAACCAACGTCTTGAACATATTGCTTCATTTTAGTTTACAGGATAATAAAGTATTCAGTATCTTTCATACTGGCTCTGTGTGTGTGTGTGTGTGTGTGTGTGTGTGTGTGTGTGTGTGTGTGCGCGCGCGCATATGCACACTAAGGGAGTTTTTGGTTCTCTTAGGTGATCATTAACTCCAGAAAAACACTAGAGATTCATCTTGACACTTAACATATTGAAAGCATCAGCTACTACTCCAGAGATGAGAAAGAGTTAATACATTTCCCTAAATTCCCATTTTACTGCCAAGAAATCCATTATGCCCCGGAGAATCTGGCTGGGTATTTGTAGCCATCTGGTATTTAAAGGAAAACCCATTGTGAAAAACTGGACACATTAAAAAAAAAAAAAACACAGACCCAGTCTTGACTTAAACATAGCAATGAGTCTCATGTCCATTTAACAGAACTGTGCCAGTCTTTGCTTTTGATGACTGGTTTTAATAATATTTCAAACTATGTAACAAAATGTCATGAGAAAAAGACTGATGGAATAGTGCTTGAGTGTCTTCTGAGCTCGGCAGGATGCTAGTGTGGGCTCCATCTGCTCCCTGAAAATATGGGGCCAATGGGAATGAGCCAACCTGAAGAGGACACAATGTTGACTGTCACTGCAGCTCTCATCCAGTTCTGTGGCAAAAAGAAGGTGGAGTTCCCTCAGTGAGGAACACAGTAGTCATTGTGGAGAGGTTGTCTAACTTCAGGAAGACCGATTGTAGGTTCCAGGGCCCCTCTCATGGGTTCAGACCTCAGTCCTTAGTTAACTAAGGAATTTCTCCAGCTTCACTTTTAGCAATGATAAATAAAGAGGAATAACTGCTTCTCTATTGTGAGTTTTAAATAAAAGAATAAATGTAAAGTGGATGGCACAGTGTGAATGTTCCATAATTGAGGTTTTCATTTACATTTTAATTCATTTTAATTAATACTTCCCAAATAACTACCTAAGAAGGATGGATCAAGCCAACAACCCCCAGTGTTGTCTTATACCATTCCCATCCCCAACCATGCTGTGTCTCAGATCAGGGTGCTCAGGGGAAAAATTAGCCTCCTCACTGGTGAGACTCTAAGAGTTTCAGACTGTTTTGAAGACACTTAACAGACACTAACTTGATCCTCTTACTGCTGTGTCTTCTCTCTTATATTCCTAGGTAGAAAATAAAACTAGTAGCAATTTTCCTTTCCCTAAATCCAAAGGGATCTCCATTAAACTCCTGCTTCTGACATGACAACATGAAGCTTGGAGAGATATAAAAGGTAACTAGCTGCCTTTCATGCAGTTTAAAGGGGCCTAGGATATCCTGCCCTAAATCACAGTCAAAAATTCTTGAAAGTCACAAATGCTTTCAGGTACTCACTACTCGATGGCACTATTTCCTATTCCTAACTTAATAACAGCTGCCAAGTTTTATGTAAACTGACTCTTGACAATAAATATTTTCTTAAAATTCAAGATTTCCCTCAAAGAAGAAGCATGAAACTTGAGACGGTATCTTAAAGGGCCAGTGTAGAAGAATAATGTCAAGGCCCTTGTAGATCCCTTTTGTTTTCGTGTGCAGCTTCCTAGACCTTTAATAAGGATCCCCTGGACAAGGGTGATGTCAGCACTGGTCCCATGTGTCTACCATTAGGGCCATCTGTTCCCTGTCAGCACCAATGGGAAGCCTCCAGTCAGCTAATGGTCTTCCAACGATTCATACCTCTTCTTAGCCTGTTCCAAGGCTTTGCCACTGGTGTATTGACGATTACCAGAAAGTCTCCACAGATAATCTGCCCAGGGATTGGTCGTATATCAAAGGAATTACCTGAGTGTATGACAACATCAGACAGCTACTCACACATGCGCTAAGTCTCTGACTCTCTGACCTCACCTCTTGCTAATCTACTCCTCACTCACAGCTCTCCCCTTTCTTGGCTGTCTTTCAATTCTTCACATACAATGTATTTTTCCAAGCTCCTGGTGTTCTTTCAAACTGGAATGCCTTTACCCAGGACAGGCTACATTGTAAAGATTGAAGCAAAAGTGAAATGCACATGCTCTTGTTCAGAAGGAAATATCTAAGAGCCAGAGAACCAGAATGCCTGCTGGCAATGGAGTGTCTTCTAAACATGACGGGGAGGCTTCATCCATGACATTTCAATGATACAGTTGCATAAAAAGACCTGCCTTGTTAACACCAGTCATCATAGGAAACATCCCAATGTGGGTGGAGGACATTTTGCAAAGCCCAACCTCTAGATGAAGAGCTGCAAGCAATCAATGGCTGCTCGGAGACTAAGAATCAGTTTTCTGCAGGCACAAGACCTCCAGAAGTTATCCAATCCCAAGCAGTAAGTTCTAAATACATGTGCATACCAGCAACACTAGGTGGACTCAACGAGTGTGTGTGTGTGTGTGTGTGTGTGTGTGTGTGAGAGAGAGAGAGAGAGAGAGAGAGAGAGAGAGAGAGAGAGAGAGAGAGAGAGAGAAGGATTGGAATGGGTGGAAATGTATATAAAGTGCCAGTGTATGAAATTACAAAAATAATTTAAAGAATTTCAAAATGAGGACATCAAAACTTCACACAAAGCAAAGGACCCTACTGAGCACAGGGCCCTGAGCGTGTCCAGGTCTCATCCACAAGAAAGCTGGTCCCTGCTTTTATTTCTGCCCTTCTGTTAGCCAGCTCATCATCCCCAAACTCATCACTTCATACCCTTCCAGCTACCATTTTCTTGACATTATCGTAATTTTAAATATCAGCCTACTTATGTGCTTTCCTTTCAAAAACCTAGCTCCCCACCCAGCCCTTTAGAAAGCTTCCTACATAAGCTCTGTAAGAGGGGGATCCTATGTCTTCCTCAGGCATTGAGGCCCCAGAGTCTCAAACTGTCTGGAACCTACAGACAACCAGTAGGTTGGTGCCTGATGGATTAATTGTTCCTGTGTTTTCAGCCTAATATTACTTTTGTTACTGATATCTTTGCTGCATACAGAAATACTATTGAATTCTTCATAAAGCAAGCAGGACCCTGTAAGAGGTCTGAATGCTTGAGTTAAGTCAGTACAAAGCAATTCTCTTCTGAGGAATAGCCTCTTTGTTCCCACCAGAAAAGGCTTGCTTTGTAGAATCACTTAATGGCTTTTATGAATGTTTGGAACTAGCCAAACACTCATATTTTCCTTGTATAAGAGGAACATCCCAGACACTCTATGAGCTATATTTAGAAGACAGATAGGTTTTTATGACATCTCCTAGATGTCTCCATGGGAGGTTAAATAAAGACTATTCAGACTCTAGATGCCACACAATTCTGACAAGAGTCCCCAGATGTAGAATGGTAGGGCAAAATCCCCAAAAGACTGCTCCTGCTTCTGACACCAGCTACAGATAAGCAGTATCAGCTATTCTTTGCTTCTTCTTCCTCTTATGATGCTGGACACCAAACTCAACCCCTTTGCCAGGGGTTCTCCCAGTACTGGTTCTCCATGCACACTTCAACAACTGGTTATATAATCAGGTTTTCTGGAGTGAGTAGTGCCTTGAGAGAACACTGGTTTGGCTTTCTCTGTCAGTTTGTTTGTTTTATGATGTTCTGGTGTGTGTGTGTGTGTGTGTGTGTGTGTGTGTGTGTGTGTGTGTGTGTGTGTGTGCTCGGGGCGGGGAGAGATTGGGGCAAGAGTGCATGTGTTTGAGACTTATCAGCTTATCCAGCTTCAGAAAGAGAATGCAAGGAGAGCTTGAAAGCTTGTTTTTCCCCAACTCCTTTTCCACTCTTAGCAGGTGATTCTGAAGTAATTTCTAAGCATCCCTGGTGTCAAAGTTAGGTTTCTATGGTGAAGATACCATGACCATGACAACTCTTACAAAGGAAACATTTAATCATGGTGGTTCATTTATAGTTCAGGGGTTGGATACAGTATCATCATGGCGAGAATCGTGGTGGCATATGTGGTGCTGGAAAAGGAGCTGAGAGGTTTTTTTTTTTATCATCAATGCTTTATTGCCTTTAAAACATAGCACATTTTCCCATGCACTCTTGATTGCACATAGTTGTCCAGACATCCCATCTTTTTTTTTATTTACTTTCTGTTCATATCTTTTTTTTTTATTAGTTCTAGTTAGGGAACAAGCTTATTTCAAGTCCCTTCTCCCTCTCCCTCCCCTCACCCCCAAACTTCCTCCCCCACCCCCAACCTACCCCCCACCCCATCCACCCACCACTCCCCAGGCAGGGTAGGGCCCTCAACGGGGGCTCTGCAAAGTCCACCAAGTCTTCCTATGCTGATCCTGGGCCCTTCCCCATGTGTCCAGGGCCAGAGTGTAACCCTTCATATGGGATGGGCTCTCAAAGTCCCTTCTTGCACCAGGGAAAAATACTAATCCACCACCAGAGGCTCCCTGGAGTGCAGAGGCCTCCTTATTGACATCCATGTTCAGGGGTCTGGATCAGTCTTGTACAGGCCTCCTGGACAGCATCTGGGGTCGATGTGCTCTCCCTTGTTCAGGTCACCTGTTCCTGTGGGTTTCTCCAACCTAGTACAGATCCCTTCGTTCTTCATTCCTCCCTCTCTTCAACTAAATTCCCGATTTCGGCTCATTGTATATCTGTGGATGTCTGTCTCTGTTTCCATCAGCTACTGGATGAGGGCTCTAGGATGGCATAAAGAGAAGTCATCAATCTCATTTTAGGGGGAGGGTTTTTAGGTTATCCTCTCCACCATTGCCTGGATTGTCAGATCATGTCATCCTTGTAGGTCTCTGGAGATCTCCCTGGTTCCAGATCCCTTCTCGGGCCTATAGTGGCTCCCTCTGATACATCTTGATCCACAGCCAAAAGGAAGCGAAGTGACATACATATATGACTTCAAATCCCATGCCCACAGTGACACACATCCTCCAGCAAGGCCACATCTACTCAAACAAAGCCATAGTTCCTAATAGTGCCACTCCCTATGGACCAAACATGAGTCTATGGGGAACATACCTATTCAAACCATCACAAAAGGACTTTGTAAATGTTTCACTCTTTATATTCAAAATATAAACCTTGCTTTTGAAAATCAACAGTAGTTCTTTCTTTAATGTTGTCAAATACTGACTGCTACATTTTTTTTTAAGTTTCTTTGGTTAGAACTGGCATCCAAGTAAGGGACTTAGGGTTAGCCAATATAGCTCTTACATCTTTGATTAGGTTTCTAGTATAGTTCATCTTTTGTCATGAAGTTTCATCACTGAAGGAACCATATTTTATGGTTTTCACATTTTACACTGGCTTTTATTCTCATTCTCAAGCTGTCTTTTATCATATTTCTTGACCTTTTTAATTTCTGTAAATTGGTAATAACACCTAGAGGGCTGGTCATTTTAATGCATATTTTTCTTTGGGGTTCATTACTTGTTTGGAGGTACTTCACACTGCCATTGGAGATGTACTAAATCTGATGGTTTCTTCATTCTGACAGACATGCCAAATCACTGAGGTGTATAGCTTTGAGTCCCCAACAGTCTCAGCCCTTGTCATCTGGCAACTCACCTTCTACAGAGAACCCACTCTGTCTGTATCAACCATTTGATATGGATTTATAGGAAAATGAAATGGGTATTTCAGTTTACCTGAATGTATCATATGAGTAATAACCTTTGAATCCTCCAAAGACAATCTCTGGGATTTTAGTTTGGGCTGTTCATGACAGAGTTCTCTGTGGTGTCAAACTTCTCTCCTACATGTCTTTAATGTCTTTTGCCTCCCAGGAAGACTTGCTCAAGTAGCTTGCTCTTTTAGAATGTGTTGAAATGCTGCCTTTAAGAAACCCAACTGCTTCCTTAAAGGAACTGTATTTTCTTTCTGCCAAAACAATTATGAGTAAAATTTAAGCATATATTTTCTTTTAAAGACATCTAAACTGTTTTAAAAATTCTATAGAATTCTTCATGTCCATTCAGTGCTTTTCTTTATATAGAGAAGTTTATCCCATAAAGAAATATTTGAAGCCAGTTCTCAATTCCATGGTTTTTCCAGTCTCTCTGAACCGCTAACATGAATGCATACACACACACACACACACACACACACACACACACATACACACGAGAGCGAGGGGGGGAGGGAGGGAGAGAGAGAGACATTAAAGTGTTCTGTATTGGCCACATTCCTAACTCACAGTCATAGTCCATTTGTGTTTTTTCAGAGTTTTCCATAATCAAGTCACTATGTCTGTTTCAAACTCTAAAGTGACTTGGGTTTGCCAGGTGGTCTACTCTTGGTCTCTGCAATGACCCTGAGAACTACTTAGTTGCACCAGCCAGACACTGCTGCCAGTGATTCGCACTGTAGTGCCAGCACATTGCTGCTAGTTGACAACATTTTTGTCTGACTTCTGCTAAAATTAACCTCACTTGGAATACAGTCTTTCTGTTTCATCAGTATAATTACTGGCCTGGAGTGCCTTTCTGAAGCTGTTGTTGATCATGATTCATGCAGCAGAAAATATACAACTTGGGTTTTCAGAGCCAAGGGGGAAAATCAGTATTAAAAACTCAATAGCGCCAAAGACTCCTTTATCCTTGAGGGAATGGCTGCTTTGGTGACGGATACACACACATCTGCATGCTGACACATCTCTTTCGCTAAAACTCAGTGAACATTTGTATGGTAGCTCACCTTGGCCAGGCTAAGCACGGGATGGATAAGCCACATGCAAAGGCTAAATGAGGGACTGCTGTAGATATTGTCTCAGGACTGACAGAATGCAAGGCCTCAGGCCTCCTCTGGCTGCTTTCCCTCCTGCCAAGTGGCTGGAATATCACCATTAGTTCCTTGTTCCTCAACCTTACAAGTCTCTAGTAGTTGTGCTGGATATGGATAAAATTATAATTTAAAAAGTTCTAACATCCCCAGGGAAGATAACTTAAAATTGCCTTCCTCTGTGGCGGGCAGACAGCATGTTCACAACATCCAAGTTAGCTTGAGGCAACCATCTCAGCCCACTTACATGTTAAAATCACCCAGGAAACATTGACAAAACATAGCTAAGAAGGCTCCTCCTTAGACCATCTAAGTCAGAATGCTTCCTCCCAGGGTTAATTAAGTACTAATAGTTTTTATTAGCTGACACTGTGTCTTGTAGCTTCACATCAGGTTACAAAGATAGAAGGCTCAAGTTTGAGGGTGAAATGGTGACAAGAAAGGGCTGTAGTTTGAAGACACAGCTGTGCATACTGACAAACTCCTCCAAGGATAAAACGACTAAACAAGGACCATACATGACAATGCTCTCTAGCATTTTGAGACATTTCATGATGGAGACATGTGCACTGTAATTTAACTCACTTGGGTCACAGTTTCTCTTCTTGCTGGTAAGGAAGAAAAGACATGACCCAACTCTTGTCTTTTGGAATACTGAATAACTCTGAAACAACAATTATTTGGGATGGACTCAAGCAGGGCCTATCAGAAGCCATCACCAATACCAGAGCTTCTAATACAAATATTGGAAAAGAGCTCTTTCCACTAAGATCACAAAGTGTTTAATATGAGAACTGCAGCTGCTAGTGGCCATCTATGTTAGTCTCTTGCTATACAGAAAGATACCAGAGGCTCAGTACTTTATGAAGAAAAAAAGATTTATCTAGATCGCACCCGTGGGGCTCCAAAAGCATGACACCAAATCTGCTTTAGTGCAGGCCTCATAACAGATGGCACCACTATGTGGACATGTGCAGAAGCCCTTGTGTTGTGAAACAGAAAGCTTGGGAGATTCATGGGCCAGGCTTTTTCATTTTGTAAGAACTTGCTTTCCCAGGAATTCACCATGACCTCATGTGAACTCCCTTGATCAATCCCCAGAGCACTGCCCCAGAGGATGTAATTGCCTCCTATCAGCCCCCATCTCCTAAAGATTTTCCCACCACTCAGAACACCTGAGTTTTAGCCTGCCACATCCACTAGGTCTCAGCTGTTGTGACCAGGTTCTTTTCCTTGAGTGACTTTGAACAGAATGACCTATAAACAACAGCAACATTTCTGAAAAGCAGATGAGAGGCCAGTATAAATCAAGGAAACTTTCTGGTTTCAGAGTCAGATGCATCGCAGTACAGTTATCCAGTAAATAAGGTCAGTGTTTGCTATAAACTACAGGACGTGAGCTGAGATTCTCCAACTGTTTCAAAGTTTGTGTGTTAAGACTATTTTAAATGGAAGTAACATCACAAGACTTGTGTATTTAAATGAATTTCCTAATTTTAAAAAATCTATAGGGTGTTCTTTTCCTATTTGAATTAATTTTAGTTAGATTAATAGACTATTAGTGAATTAGCCTCTATCTAACTTCCTAAGAGATCACTGTAAATGTGCACTTTAAGTAAAAACATAGTTTTCTATGAAAATTCACTCCTTATTGAGTTTGTGTATGTAACGTACAGGGATTATAGGTAACATTCCTTGAAACCACTCAGATCAGCATATCAATAATTTTAAAAATCTGACTCTACTCCATGTCAAGCAGAGACAAATATTCAATGTTATGATGACAGGATTCTGAATAAGTTTAATTTAAATTTTATAATAACTACTATGAAAATATTTTATACCAGAGCCATTACATATCAAACATGTAATGGCTCATCTCTTTTATTCATTTAACTTGTCCTTTGAACCATTTCACACATATACAATGCATTTTGTTTAATCTCACTCCCATTCTTTCTTATTTCCTTTCCACTCTGTCTCCACTCCTCCTGAAGGGCCTCTTTCCCACATTAGTGCCTTTTGGGTGATTTTGTGGTGCTTTGATTTAACTTGTGTCTATGAGGTCACAGCACTGGTGGGTTCACTGTGCAGTATGCAACTGAAAGCAACCCATAGCGCCTGAAAGTTCATCAGGAAAGGAGAGAAACCGGTGAACCCCTCCTCCTTCCTGATTGGCTGTCAACAGACTTGGTCTTGTACAGACTAGAGGCTACCACAGCTGCTATAAGATAGTGTTTACAACGGCTCATTCACACCCTGAAGATAACATCTCACATCTCTTCTCCATCCTCCAGCCCTACTTCATTCTGCTCTCTCTTCTGCAATATTCCATGAGCCTTAGAATGTGTCTTAGTTAGGGTTGCTATTGCTACAATGAAGAACCATGACAAAAAGCAAGTCGAGGAAGGAAGGGCTTGTTTGGCTTACACTTCCACATTGTAGTCTATCATTGAAGGAAGTCTGGACAGGAATTCCCACAGGACAGAAACCTGGAGGTAGAAACTGATGCAGAGACCATGAAGGAGTGCTGCTTACAGATTTGTTCCTCATGGAGTTCTCAGTTGCCTATTTCTAGAACCCAGGACCACCAGTCCAGGGATTGTACCACCCACAGCAGCCTGGACCTTCCTCCAATCAATAATTAATAAAATGCCTTACAGACTTGCCTATAGCCCAATATAAGTAAAAAATTGTCAGAAAAGAGATACTGTGCATAGCTGGATAATGCTAGTTTTTGTAGAGCAAGCAAAAAGCAAAACAAAAACGAAAACCCCTGTGCCAGGTATAAAATGTTCCCTTAGGACTTCAGGGTCAAAGAGACCCACAAAACAACACAGTCTGTTGCCATTCCCCTTGGTTGCTCACTAGAACAAAGTGATAAGGTCCTAATGTTCAAACCACCACACACTCTGGGCACTGGATAGATAGAAAGCAAGCTGGCACTGAGTTGGAAGTTTCCTTCCTGGTGGCAGAAGGAATCAGGCAAGTTGCTGTGTATGACAGGCATCAGTGCCCTTACCTATGAAACCTATAAGCTATGAATGCCAACCTGCTAGGCAAGATGTGCCCATTGGTACAATAGTGGCACAAGTGATATAACCAACTGCTGATGGATTGGGTTTAAGACTTGCTCCACAGAAAGGATACATGCCTAGTATGACCTCTCAGAATACGGTGAAAAAAATAACTTGGAAGGTCATAAAACTTAAGTGGACAAAACTTCTGTGGTTAAAGTAAATTAACATGGAACCAAACTACAACCTAATTATTTATGTTTATACCTATAGAAAAATGCTACTCTTAATCTTTAAAAAAAAAAAAAAAACTTCTCTTTGCAGTGGCAATCAGTGATGCATAGACTTATGGCTATTCAAGATGCTTAGTTGCCAACAGGATGTTTACACTAGTTGATCTAAGGCTTGGGTATGTCTTTTAATTAATTTTATTTATTTATTTATTTGTGTGTGCACATGTACGTATTTATGTACAAATACCCTGGCCCATGTGTGAAGGTCTCAGGATGACTTGCAAGAGATGGTTGCCTCCTTCTACCATATGCACCCCAGAGATCAAATATAAGACAACTGGTGGCCAGTGCTTTTACCTATCAAAGAACCTCATCAGCCCCTGATTTAAATACAAATATCATGTTCTTTCTGATCTTTTTTGGTCCTTCATGGGTAATTGCTAGTTTGGTATAAGAAATCCACCAACTTTAGTTATACTTTTTAACCAGAGCTGATTTAAATAAGACAGGGCATATTAATTTATGACTTCATAGACTGATACTCAAACTCCTTTGATGCTGTTTTTTTTTTCTGTAAAACAAGTAATATTTAGAGAAAAGACCTATAACTACTTAGAGAAAAACACAGGATTAAGACCAAATGTCATGATTCCTATACACAAGGGTGACTCATGACATATGAATGTCTCAGGTCAAGATAAATATCAGTTTCCCATCTTACTTGATATTCATTAAAACCTTTGAACACTCAGTGACATGTAACTGCCCATGAGAATTTCCCAACTACTGAACACTTGGTTACACCGTGTAATTGTTAGATTAATTTCCACTTGAGAGCACTGCTTGCTTCACCAGGTGAGAAAGCAAAACTCAAGAATTATGTAAGAGCTTACATACAGAATGAAAGTAAGTAGTGTCATAATTCTAGCATATTCCAAATGAACCTCAACAAAGCTTATAACAAAGACCCAGCTGACCCACTGTTGTATCCTGCCTTTAGCACACAACCCTGGTTTAGAGCATGCCTTTAGACTGCACTTTGGTAACTGATGTTCTCAGGCCATGGAGATACTGCCATCAGTGGTTTTCTCTCACATTTTACTTCCTAAGGTAAGTATGTTCTGTCACTAACCCACAAGAAGCCCACAAATCTCTGCTTCAAGAATCATTTTCCTTCCATCTAAACCTGACATCTATCTTTTACTCCCTCCCATGGACTCAATGAGACCGTGTTAGGTAATCACCATTAATATTTTTCTACAAAGAAGCCAGATACCATTACTACGTTTCATAATTTAGAAACACAGATCTTCTCCAAGTTCCCCATTAAAGTCTGTTTCTTTTTACTTATACATGAGCATTTCCCCTTACAAATCCAATGAAGTCCTCCTCACATATTCTCCTAGAATTCCAACAACTGGTCCCTATTTATCCTTGGTTAAATAAACTGTGTTGGAATCGTGTAACTAACTTTTGGTTAGTTATCTCATGGCTCATACTGTGACCTGATACCTGTCACCTAAGGGTTCAGCCCAAACTTTTAATTCAGTTTTCTGTTCCTAGGAAGGATTGTCATCACTATCCAATGGCAGTTTCCAAACCTAAGAAAGTTATCCACATTTAACTAAAGACAGCGTTCCTCCCTGGGAACTTCTGAATGAATCTTCATCCTGATATCTACAGAATAATAAGGTCATGACCACCATGTTCTCTCTCTCTTTTTTTATCAGTGGTAACATGTCTTCTTGGGAAAGCAAGACAAACAGTACTGTTTTGACCCATTCTGAAGACAGAATAACTTTGGCCTCCTGATATGTCTTTCTCCCTTACCTACCTGGAACAGTGTTGGATTCATTCCCCCCCACAGTGCCCTACGAACTGCAGATGGAAAAGGTGCCCAAGCTCAGCTCAGAAGTGTTTCAAAACACAAAGTCATCACTAATAAACCCAAGCTACTGTTCTCCTCTAGGCTTTGGAGACATGACTAAGAGTCTTCACCTTTTGTTCCAGGGAAGATAAATACATGGTGTAAAGTTAGGGGACACATAGGATCTTGAAAGATCAAGAACTTAAAGGTGCAAAAACTTGTTAATCATTCCAGAAGGCACTTTTGAAATAATATATTTTATTTCAATTATCAAAATTGACCATGACTAAGAACATTGTTTTAAAAAGTAAATCACTCACGTATCATCATGATTAACAATAGAACAAATTCATTTCCACCACTGTCCTTTGTATCATTCAAATATGATTGTTTGAATAACTGGGAAGATAAATGGAGAGAAATAAATCATCTATTCTTTTAAAAACAATAATAAAGTTGAACCAAATACAGCTGAACTTTTTTCTAAACATCATGTACTTTTTAATGCATTTCATTCATTTAAAATACTTGGACTCACAAATCAATATGGTGGTTTCTCAGAATTGGAAATTGACTTACCTTAAGACCCAGCTATACTACTCCTGGGCACATATCCAAAGGCCACTGTACCATACCACAAGGACACTTGCTCAACTATGTTCATAGCAGCTTTATTCATAGTACCCAGAACCTGGAAACAACCTAGATGCCCCTCAACGAAAGAATGAATTTTTAAAAAATTAAAAACTGGTACATTTACATAAGGAAGCATTACTCAGCTGTTATAAACAATGACATCATGAAATTTGCAGGTCAATGGATAGAGCTAGGAAAAAATCCTGAGTGAGGTAACCCAGACCCAGAAAGACAAAAATGGTATGTGGCAAGTGGATATTAGCTGTTAAGTAAAGGCTAAAATCCACAGACCCAGAGAAGCTAGGTAACAAGAAGGGAACAAGAGGTGACAATAAGATCTCCCTGGCAAGGGAAAATAGAAGAGATTTCCTGGGTGTACTGGGGACAGGTGGGTATGGGAACATGAAAGAGACAACTGAAAAGGGGAGGTATTTTGGGGGTGATTTAGAAATCTGGTATAAGTGAAAGTCCCAGAATCCTACAAGAATGACCCCACCTAAGATTCCAAGCAACAGGGGATATATAGCCTGAACTGGCTAGCTCCTGTGACCAGGGAAGACTTCCAGTAGAACACCAACCCATACACACAATCTTTGACCTATAGTCTGTCCTGCCTGTGGGATGTTCTGGGATAAGGGTAGCATAGAGGTTGTGGGAGTGGCCAGCCAATGACTTGCAGCCTAAAACCCATGGGATGAGAATAAGCCCACCTTTGATACAGCCTGGAGTGCCAGGATGGAAGACCTAGAGACCTAAGATAGAGCCAAACACAACTGGAGAAGAAAACTGTCAACGTAATGATGCCTAATATATTTTCGCTATACTCATAGATTGATGCCTAGCCCAGTTATCATCAGAGAGGCTTCATCCAGTAACTGATGGAAACAAATGCAGAGACCCACAACCAAATATTAGGCTGAGCTCAGTGAATCCTGCTGAAGAGAGGGAAGAAGGATTATAGAAGCCAGAGGGGTCAAGGATGTCACAAGAAAACCCACAGAATCAACTAACCTGGCCTCATAGGAGCTCACAGATACTCAACAAACAGGGAGCCTATTTGGGACTGACCTAGGCCCTATAAGTATATATGACAGTACTGTGACTTGATCTTCTAATGGGACTCCTAACAGGGGGAACAGGGGCTGTCCCTGACTCTTTTGCCAGCTTTTGGGAACCTATTCCTCATACAGGATTACCTTGTCCAGTCTTAATACAAAGAGACATGCTTAGTCTTACTATAACTTGATATTCCATGTTTTGTTGATGTCCATGGGACACCTAACCTTTCCTAAATAGAAAGGAGGAGTGGAATGAACAAGAGGGTGGGTGGGAGGGTGGCAGAGGGGAGGTAATGGGGAGGGACTGGGAGGAGATGAAGGAGGGGAAACCAGTCAAGATGTAAAATAAAAAAAATTTTAAAAATTGTGTTGCGGGGGGGACCATCAAAAAAATGTTTGGGCTGTTTTCCCTCTAAAGAAAAGAGAAAATGAGGGGTACTGAGGAGATTCCTGGGCCAACGTCCAAAGCTGATTCCTGACATTTCCTTAAGTGTGTCAGAAGACACTGGAGCTGAGGAGGCTAATACGCCAAGAATGCTTGGATACCAAGGAAGCTTGAACACAAAGGCAGTGCAGCAGCAGCTGATCTCTTCCACGTTGCTTACCCTTGTGGTCTGGCTATTAATCGTTTTTTGCATAAACATAAAATCTTTTCAACATCTTTCAAACATCTTCAAAATCTTTCAACATCTGTTTTTTGACAGGTGTTCTGTAAGGTGCTGGAGACACAGAGATGAAGCCAAGTCCAGCCCTGTACAGGATTCCCTTGTAAGAGGTGGCAGCACATCACTCAACTAAACAATGAGATGAGGTTTTACACTACTATGATACCACTTACAAAGGGCTATCAGAACAAAACCAAAGAGAAAGACGAAGCCCATCCAGGGGCAGAAAAGGGAATTAACAACAATTTCGGACAAGGCAATCACTTTCACAGTTACCTTTTCAGCAGCTGTTAGCTAGCTGTGATTTACACCCCTACAGGCTGCCACTAGTTTAATCTTCTAAGAATGTTTTTGAAATTATGAAATTATTTCATCCCTGCTTCCCTTTCCTCCCCAGTCCTTCCCACACAGGCTGCCGTGAGCTTCAAATTCATGGTCTCTTTTTCTTAATTATCTTACACTGTACACACACACACACACACACACACACACTTACACACATAAACACAACATGCTCAGTCTGTTACCTGTGTGTGTAAAATTTGAAGGGTGACCACTTGGTAATGGATAACCAATTGGGGCGCTCTTCCCTGGGGAAGACCATTTCTTCTGCTCTCAGCATTCCCCAGGTGCCCATATTTTTTTGTCTAGTTGTTGTCAACAACACCAGTGGCTATGCTAAAATAGAAAGGGTAATACCACTGATTTTATATGGTGGCGCATGCCTTTAACTCCAGAACTTGAGAGGTAGAGATAGGAAGATCTCTCTGAGCTTGAAGTTTGCATGGAGAATTCAAGGCCAGGGTTACACACTGAGACACTGTCTCAAAAGAAAGAAGAAAGGAAACAGGATGTGTGTAAGGGCTTGTCCAGCTCCCAACCAAGCAACTGTAACATGCTGAAAGTGCCCTGGTTAACAGGCTTAGGTCAGACATTCCCATGCCTGCTTCCTTTGTGTGGATGGCTACATGCCACATACTCAACTGAAGTGACAATTCTTTTCCCTTTTCTAGCCTTCAACCTCAGCTTTACATTAATCAACCTTAGTCTTTATTTGTTCCTACTCAGAACACACCAAAGAATGATGTCTTTTTTATATAATTTATTTTATAAGTAAAAAATATCTTTGGATGCATCCTTGAGTAAGCTCTGGAATGGGGGTAGGTGGGAATCCACCATATTAACAAATATTGAAAATGTGTTCCCCTGACAGGAGTGCTTTCTTCAGATGAGCTCTTCTTTCTTAGGTAAGTTATTGAAAAAAAAAAAGTCAAGGGAAGAGAAACCTTAAATATAGACTGTATATACCATAGGAAAGACAATCCAATCAATACAGATTTTCAAAAGAATTCTTGAACAGCGTACCCATTTCTAAGAATTCTTACTTAGTGTAGTCTGGCCTGAGGAAAACTTCCTGTTTTTGGTTAATCCAAAAGTAGCTTTCCCAAATGACACATGATCGTTCCATTATTGCCTGTGGACTGAGCTAAGATGCTCTAAGGTTATGAATATTCATAGAGTAAATGCCCCATACTCCCCCCTTACTACATGTTGGTGAGGATAAGGTAGGTGTTTGGCAGGAACTTAACTGTTCTTTAATTTGACCATTTCTGCAAGAGCAATCTTTTATTAACAGACCTTTACTGTACATAATAGCCATCTTCTTCCATCCAAATTTTAGAAAGAATTCTAACCACTGCTTAGAGTACTAAGTTTCTTGTTTAGCTGAAATATTACTCAGACTACAAGCAACCACATTGATGACTATATTTGCCTTCTTAATGATTTTCTGTCTACAGCATTTCTACAAGATTAGTTGCCTTTGGGTTGTGGATTCTACACGTTAGTTAAAAAGTCTTAGACAACCATGAAAAATCAGTTACAGGCAGTGTCAATAATGCAAGGCAGTGCTGCTTTTTTCAAATGACAGCAATGACAAACTTGGGTTTTAGGAAGGGCAATACTTGGTGAGAAATTGGTGTGGATGGTGGCCCTCTACTTCTGACTGGCAAGGAAGGTTGTAGCTTGAAAGCCCTTAGCCTTTAACAGAATTTAAAGGAAGTTCTTTTCAGAAATCTGAAATTTCTGCTGGAGTTACTCTAGAGGCCAAACTCTGAAGCATTTCTCAAAATGTACTCTGTTCATCACTATTTCTTTGAGATACTTCTAATTGTTTCTCAATTCAAAATAAGATTAGCAGTTTCTATAAATTTGGAAATACAGAGTTTTAAACAGATTGACATAATGAAGTGCATACAGGAGAGGAAGCTAAAGCAACCCACCTAGTTGACCATGAACTTCGCTTTCAAGGGAAAAGGTTGAGTGACCCATTGAAGAATTTGAAACCACAAAAGCAGCATCCAAAAAAATTGTCATTTTTTTCTATGTAGTTCTTGACCCCTAGTTTTGTTTCTGTTCCACCCTAATTAGCATAGCTTGTCCAGTCTCCATAATTTAAACATCATTAGCACTATATCCATGGAGTATTTACGTCAGCAGGTGTTAAACTTGTTTAGCACTATATCCATCAGGTATTTACACAGCAGGTGTTAATCCATTTATGACAAAGCCTTTTCTATATTCTTTTGCAAATTTTATAATACTCAAAATAAAATGTAGCTTTTTCTAAATGTTAACACCAACTGATTTCATCCATTACTCTATCTTACCCTTGAGACTTTCCCTAAGTGTTATTCCCTGGCATACATTGTATGACTTGAAATCAGTAGAAGTTTTGGCACATAACTTTACTGGGGTTAGTTAATATACTTGCCCCGCTACAATAAGACCTGTGCATCCATTATCTGCTTTCTTGTGATTAATGGGGTGGATGACTCCTCTTGGTCTAGAACTGTGTGGCTGACTCATTTATGCAGACAAATTCATGCTCTGTCAACAGGTATTTACAGACTAGAGAAAGCAGAATGCACACATATCAACTGCTCCCCAACATTTTTTTCCTTTCTTAGCAAATCTCTGAGACTCACACAAGAACACAGATGTGCGGTAAGGGCAAGGTTCCAAGAGTACCAGTCACAATTCTTCAGTAAACAAGGATGATTTGCAAAGTTAACAAAAGTTGCCAGAGGGAAAAATCTATATAGGCTCAGATCCCAAGACTGCTTGGAGGTGAGAATGCAGAAAAGACAAGATTGATAGCTTTTCACAAAAAGAAATAGTAATCTAAACTTCTCTTAAGATGACCTGCAATATGTTCTTCCAGCCATATATAACAAGATAACAGGCTTTCTAATCTTCAGATGGTTCATAATTAAATCTCTACCCTTGAAATGACAAGGTCTTTTCTCTGCTTAGAACTCTTTTTTAGGGAGTGGGGATGAATATTTTCATGCTCAAAGCTTTAAAACACTGAGTTATTACAAAAGCATGAGAAAAAGTGATTACATTTGAGTTGGGAGGAAACTGTTCTCCATTGTTGAAATACCACAAGTCCTTGAGTTTGTTTTAGACTAGATTTATTGTGCATTATCATTTAAAACTATATGTGCTTTATCATTAAAACTGTGTCCATATGAATTGGGACTAAAAGATAAACATGTTTCCCTGACAAGGTAATATTTCATACATTTTAAGGTTTAAATAACCTTTCTTACAATAATAGATCTTGTATGCTGTTATAAGAAAACCAATTTTCATTTATGAATTCATTATCTATAATATAAAAGAAAATAATACAAAGTATAAATGTACATTTTAAATATTTGCATATAAATTTCATGTGTGTATTTGTGTTACCTAAGTAATAGTTATATAGTCTATGCATAATTACAAGTTTTTTGTAGCCATGACTGTTATTTTTGATATTCTAGACAAGATTTAGCCATGTAGCCCATGTGTCCTGATACCCACCATGTAATACAGGCTGGACTCAAACTCCAGTCATTCATTCTGCCTCAAATTCTGGAAGGGTGAAGTTATAAGCTGGTTCCACCACCATATCCCAGATATACACTATTTATAAATATGAATGTATTTATTTTCATAATGACACTACTACATTGGTGTTGTTAACCAAATGTGAAATAGGAACCTAAGGCATGGAGAGGTTACATTGGGAAGGCTAACCAAAGGTTGCCCAAACATTGTACACCCTACCTCCTGTGCAGCACAAATAACAAGTGTTTCTAATGATATTGCTTGCTCAAAACTCCATTTCTGTTTCTGTCATGTTGGATTTGTGACATTAAGTTACAAGAGAATCATGAAAACACCAGAGATACTGCTTTGTTCTTCATACTGTAGTCCTTGGAGCAATGCAATGGAGCACAACTTTCTAACCAATGATAAGTCTTTAGATAATACAAGAGTTCTTAAGGAAATCATTTTTACTCTGAAATGGTCTTTCAGGTGATCTGTAATGTCCTTCAGCTGTAGAATTTGTTTTTCTTGCCAGAACCTCTCCACTCCCACCAACATGTTGTCATGGCTGTTCCTATGTTCCACTCTAAAACCTGTGAAAAGTATGGTAGAATCCCCTGTCTGCCTACTTTACACAGCACTACCAAGTATAACCTCAGAAAACTGCCTATGCTTGTTCCTATTTCAATGGCTTTATGTACCTGAACTTGAGTAGAAGGCACAGATTTTATAACCACTTTTCTGCAGCCATGTTGCCCTTATGCCTTCCTATAATACAGTAAAATTGATTTGTAACATGATTAAGGGTTGATTAATCAGAACTGGGAAGGATTTTTTCCTTTAAATGTGTGCTTACTTGTTAAGCCATCAATATCTATCATATAAAAAGATACAACTAAGATGGTAGGCTGTTGTATAGTTTTGATTTCCTTATTTAACTATTTAGGGTAAATATGTAACACATTTACACCTAAGATCTAAATGATGTGCTAATATGTGCTAATAATACTGTTTGTTATTTGTAAACAGAGAGCTTTTCTTTTGTCCCAAAGTCCAGTCCCAAATAATCACACAAAAGCTTCTATTAACTATGAAATGTTTGGCCTATAGCTCAGGCTTATTACTAACTAGTTCTTACAACTTAAATTAACCCATTTCTATTAATCTACATTTTGCCTTGTGGTTTCATGGCTTCACCTGTTCTCTAGCTCATCTTGTTCCTCTGGTGACTGGCTCACATCTCTCCCTATTCAGCCCTTCTTTCTCCCTGTATCTCCATTTGGCTTTCCTGCCTATGCTTATTCTGCCTGGCTATAGGCCAATTCAGTTTTATTATTAACCAATGAGAGGAATACATATCCACAGTATATAGAAAGATTATCCCACAGTATTTCCCACTTTTGTCTAATTAAAAATGAAGGTTTTAACTTTAACATAGCAAAATTATATATAACAAAAACAGTTATCAAGTAAGAACTATAGTTACAACATCTAATCTATTTGTATTTGGCAAAAGTGAGAGAAAATACTTTATTTCCTATCTTTATGAGTCTAAAGTTTTATATCTATCTTTTATCATAACTAAGAAAAACTGTAACTGTAATTATCTAGTCTTCAATTCTATCAAAGACCTGAGTAGGAAATAATATTACCCAAGTAAACAGAAAGTGCAAGCAAATGACTTCCAAAAACTGTGAGAAATGACAGAAATATCTGTCTGCCTGGACAGTCACCCAAGGTACCTCTGTAGCATTGAGGCAGCCATCTTTGGCCTACAGACCTAGCATATCTGACAGACTTTTCTTTAAAGCAGAGAATTTTGAAGGACTGTCCAACCTTATGTTGGCAAATTTTGGTAGTCACCTTTAAATGCTGTAAATATGTATTCCTCTCACTGGTTAGTAATAAAGCTGAATTGGCCTATAGCCAGGCATAGTAAGGCTAGGCAGGAAAGCCAAATAGAGATACAGGGAGAAAGAAGGGCAGAGTAGGGAGAGATGTTAGTCAGCCACCAGAGGAACAAGATGAGCTAGAGAACAGGTAAAGCCATGAAGCCACGAGGCAAAATGTAGATTAATAGAAATGGGTTAATTTAAGTTGTAAGAGCTATTTAGTGGTAAGCCTGACTTATATTTTATAATATAACATTTTATAATTAATAGAGGATTTTGTGTGATTATTTGGGTTTTTTGTTTGTTTTTGCTTTTTAGAGACAGGGTTTCACTGTGTAGCTTTGGAGCCTATATTGGCACTCGCTCTGGAGACCAGGCTGGCCTCGAACTCACAGAGATCCACCTGCCTCTGCCTCCTGAGTGCTGAGATTAAAGGCGTGCGCCACCAATGCCCGGCCCTTGTGTGATTATTTGGGACTAGGCAGTCAGGACAAAAAAAAGAAAAAGCTCCTCCTCCATTTACAGTTATTTACATCAATAGGATGCTCTCTTGCAAGTAACAGACAATTCTACCTAACTTATATAATAATGGTGTTATACTGTTTATGGAGGCATACAGTAGGAAAGAGTTTAAAAGGTTGATTTGTGCTAGAGTTTTAGTACCCTCTGAGAAGTCACTATCTGCCTCTTCTTCACTGTCTTTCGTTATTTTTGCTTTATCCTAAGACTGTCATTGTCTATGATAAAAGTTCCTTTTCTCCCCAAACTGGATCATATGAAATCCTAGGGCTTACTTCCTCATCAGTCTCGAAGGAGTTTGGTTGTTGCAACTGTGCTTGGCTCTCTGTTCCTATAAGTGTGACTAAAATCACAGTAATATAATTATACTAGTTGTTTTAGTTAAGGTTTCTATTGCTGTGAAGAGACACCATGACCATGGCAACTCTTGCAAAGAAAAACATTTAATTGTGGTGGCTTACAGTTCAGAGGTTCAGTCCATTATCATTATGGCAGGAAGCAAAGCAGCATACAGGCAAACATGGTGCTGGAGAAGAAGCTGAGAGTTCTTACATCTTGACCCACAGGCAACAGGAAGTGGCCTGAGACACTGGGCATGACTTTAGCATATATGAGACCTCAAAGGCCACCCCCACAATGACATACCTCTTCCAACAAGGCCATAACTACTCTAACAAAGACACACTCCTAATAGTGCCACTCCCTATGAGCTTCTGGGGACCAATTACATTCAAACTACCAGACTAGTAAAGTGTTGTTTGTTGTCAGTGGCTGATGAATGCAGAATGTGGGAATGAAGAGGGCTTTGTTGTCCCTTGTCATGTTTATTTCAAGTATTATTTTATTCCAAAACTCCCTGTTTGGGGCTAGACTGGATCCTAAATTTGTAACAGGGAGAAAAGAAAATAGTAAACATCTAAGAATATATTTTTTTAATTTTAAAAAGAAGCACTGTGTTCTTGAAAACAGCTAAAAGGTCAGCCATTTCCAACAGAGGTTACTGCTGTACCCCCTACAGTATAAAAATGCTTGGTGGGTCACTTCTATTGACAAAAATGTGGCAACAGAACCAGTCTGCATCCTGAATGACTGTTGGCAATACTTGAGATTGCACAAACATCTGACTGAACAATTTATACCCTTAGCTCAGGTCCCCTGTGCTGTGTGAATGTTTACTACCAATGGGATTCTTTTTAGATTATTTGTAGCTTAGAAACATGTTCACTGTGATTTGACTGTGTTCCTTAGAGGGACCTGTTAGGTTTCAAACCCTAGACAAATGGCTCACATGCCTATTTAACACATCAAGGCAGACTCTGGCTGCCAGGGTTTCCCATCATCCTTCAGACCTCACAGGGCCCTTCTGGCTGGCACACCTCTGGGTCCTACCTGAACTCTCTAGCCCAGGGGGCTGGGCTGCTCTTCCCTATATAATCCAATCACTTTGGCTGCCCTCTCTTTGTACATTTGTCCCTCCAAGTTGCTGCACCTGGTTCCCCTCTCTCTTCCTATCCTCCTCTTCCCACGTGACTCAAGGTCATGTCCACTCTGGACTCTGCCAGATATGTATGTCTGCCTCTGGCTATGATCTCCCATGTATCTATAAACTTACTCCTCCACCATACCCAGGAATACTCATGTCTGTTTCCTTTTCCTTCTTATTTCTTATTTCAGGAGCCATCAACCAGTGAGGTTATTGAGAGGTGGTGTAATCTTTATGAAGTGAGGCCTAGTGGGAGGAAGTTAGGTCATTGGAAGCATACCTGTCCCCTAATTTCTTTATGACTCCCTTTCTTTTCTTGCATCCTGATCACCACAGGGTGCTCCAAGATATACCCCTGTCATGATGCACAGCCTTAGAGCAAATCTAAAGCAACAGAACCAGTGAATAATGGATTGAAATCTCGGAAGCAGTTAGCTAAAATAAACCTTACAAGGATATAAAAACAATACCTGGGGGGAACAGGAGGCAGAAGCTCACCATGCAAGAGAATGGATGCTGTGCCTGGAAATCTCTCCATTAAGAACCTTCAACCTGGCAGATCTCTGTGAGTTCAAGGCCAGCCTGGTCTCCAGAGCAACTGCTAGGATAGGCTTCAAAGCTACACAGAGAAACCCTGTCTCAAAAAATCAAAAAAAATAATAATAATAAATAAAAATAAAGAACCTTCAACTTACCAGACTCAGCAGAGCTTCCCAAGACCTTCCTCCTGGATACTGCAATCACCTACCTTGAAGATGATTTGTTATGTTCTGCTCTTTCTACCTATGCAATACTTGCTAGCTGTTCTTTTAATTGTACTTGCTGCTGTGGTTTGAATGTGAGCTGCCCCCACCCCCCATGGGTGTACATCTTTGAACACTTGATCTTCTGCTAGCTGCACTGTTTGTAAATGTTGTGGAACCTTTCCAAGATAGAGCCTTGCTCCAGAAAGAGTTGCTAAGAGTAGACCTTGAGATTTATAGCCCAGCCCCACATCTTATTCACTTCCAGAGTACGTATGCCAGCCAGTCTCCTGCTTCTGCCACATACTTCTTCAACAGTTACCATGTTTCCCACCATGATGTGCTGCATCCCTCTGGAAGTATACACTAAAATAGGCCTTTTCTCCATTAAGTTGCTGTTGTTGATGCATTTTATCATAACCAAAAAATATTTACTATATAGTTAATAAACTCACTCATTCAAAACATGCAGCTATCACAGATCAGTCACACTGCTGTTCACTGTCTCCAAAAACAAACAAATATGGTCTCCCTAAGTACTTAATGAATATAAATATACACTTTCAGTTGTAAGTGGACTTTGATGGTTCCCTGTGGAGGGTCTCGCTATCCCTGGGGAGGAGGTGGGAAGTGGGTTGGGGGGATCCGTGGGGAACATGGAGGATGGGAGGGCAAGGGAAAGGGGGGATGAATATGTAAATATGAATGCCTCTAAAATAAAAATAAAAAAGTAAAAAAAAATAAAAAAGACAATTAGGAATCAAAGGTTTCAATGGAGGCAGTAGAGAATGCTGAACAGCGCTGTCCTTGCCCAGGCTGGTCCCACTGTCATCCGGATACCCCCAAAGACTCACCTTGCAAATCTCAGACAGTCAAACACTGTCTACACATTCCGAATTTCCTAACCTCCCTGCTTTGCCTGAAGCCAGAATGACAGCACCTTCTCCACTACTTAGTAACATCAAATAAAAAATGCACACATTCAAAAGCTCCAATGCTTTTACCATGAATTGGAAGGCAAGGTCTCCCTGATGACATACAGCTTCAAGAATAGTGTTAATCATAAGGCCAAGTGTTGGAAAGAATGAATTTGTCTGCATTGCCAATTTTATAGTCCACATTTCACCATTTTTAACTAAGAGTACTTTAATGAGATGCATTATATAACCATGCCTTGAAGTGTAGTTTATTGATTATCTTGATTAAAGTAAACTGAATAAAAGATGCAATTAAGTTCTGCTGAAATCTCCTTTAAGAGAGAATATTCAAATTAAAGAATTGCTTGGATCAGAACTAATGCTCTTTTATTAACTTGTAGCAATCACTCTGCCTGACCTACATTTAATAAAGTAATGAAAGACAGGAAGAGAGAAGAGACAAAAGGAGAGGGAGAGACAAAACAGTATCACCATGACACTTAATCAAGAACTGCCTCCTTTTGTGTCTTTTGCTGCCACCTTGAAGAAGCCTCCGGAGGAGCAAAGAGCTACTGCTGAGGTAGAGCGAAGGAACAGTGCTGGCATCTATCATGAAGGGACTGGGCAAGCATCTATCCTTGAGTAGTGTCGTGTTCACTTCTCAGTGCTTAATGAGCCCACAAAATAAATAATCCAAATGGTCCCTAGGAGGAGTTTAATACTGAGGTAATGAATAACAGTGCTGTCACCAAAAGAAGTTTAAAAAACAGAGTTTAAATCAATAAAATGTATTGTCTTATAAACCTATCTGTGTATGATTTACCTACAGTCAAATTCTAAAGACACAGTTTCAAGGAATTTAATACTGATAATGTAAACATTATCAGTCAAGACTTAGAACGTCCTCTCACTCCAAAAAGACCCGAGTGCTCGGCTCTGTCAATTCCACGGAAGGATGTTCTTAAGGAACATGTTTTTAATGAGTTCACTCACTTGCCACAAACAGCCTTTCAGTCTTTGAGTCTTCACACAATCAGGTACCACTTTCCTAGGCTATGATTAGCACAGTCTAAGGTCCTAATGAGAGACTGTTGCCACGGAGCTTCCAAACCAGGCTAGCATTTGAAGCATGACATCCCCCAGGCGTGTGAGCGGGAAAGGGGTATTTTAATTTTCCTGGCATATTCTGGAGCTATAAAGGTTTCCTGCTAAGGCTAAAGGGTGGATAATTAACCCAGATGAGAGCTCAGGGAAAAAAGAAACAAAAATAGAAAGACGTGATCACCACTAAAAATCGTATCCTTTTTGTTCATTTGCATAAAATTATACATGCATGTGTACACTTAAATACAGCTTGAACATGCAATTTAAAACATAAAAATTATAGGCACCCCAATGCTCACAATTTTTTTTACAAACTGTTACTGAATTCTCTTTAAAACAAAGTTTCATTTTACATTAGTTTTTTTCTTTCACCTTAAAAAATAAAAACAAATTAAAGCCCACAACATTATTTACTAATGGAAATGGAGAATGAGGTTTGGAGAGAAAAGTGCTTTCCCAATGTAAAGCTAGCATTCTTTCCAAAAAGGTGTTACCCTGCTGCCTCTCTGGGATCAATAGCAGACTCCACAGGGACTTGCCTGCCACTGCTTCCTACTACATGCAGAGAACTGGAAAAGTCAGAAACCAAGTCCGATTCCTGATCCTAAGCCTGAGCATCTTGGTAGGGGAGAATCTGTGAGAGCATTTTCAAAGCATCAGGAATGTACCGCCTGCCCATCTCCAGACAGCAAATTCTTGAGCTGTTTGTACTTTGAGATGAGATGGAAATAGTGGTGGTCATGTTAAAAAAAAAAAAAAAGCCAGACTCAAAAACAGAAAAAAATAGCAGGTTTTATTCTAGGGTGGAAATATATATGATATGAAAGTAGACTGTCTGAAAAGAGGTGTTAGACCCCCGAAAACTCAAGTATCCGGGGTCTCAGGCCAGGTTCGCGGTCACCCCAATCACCAGGCGGATTCGAGAGCTTGCTGCAAACTGCACGAGGCTTTATTGTAATTTAACGAACTAACCCCATGTTAGCTCGGGTCTTTTACCCACCCGCCATGGCGGACAGCTAGAAAAAGACGGCTCCTTGGGTCTCCCAAAAGATCTTATAGGGCAGAGTAAGGGGAGTGTCTAGGGGTACGCACAGGCTCATGATTGGTGTGCCTCCAGGCTTGGAGGACTTGCCCTGTGTTGATTGGTCAACTGGTTGTTATGGCCCATAGGCCCTCCCAGGGTGGTTGCTATGCTCTCTACGTCATTGCTGTGCGCTTGTCCGTAAAGCACACCCAGGGTCGTAAAGCATAGCGCCACCAGCTAACTTCCGATTGGTTCCTTGTCACGAGACAGGCATCTGACCTCTACGTGACCAAGGTAGGTTTATGGCAAGCACGTGTTCGGCTGTTATGGCTGCCAAAAGGGAAGCCGGTTCCTTCAGAGGGGAGGGGTGGGAAAAATGGAGAAGGTAGAAAGTAACTGGAGAGTGAACACATAGGAAATTGTCACAAGAAAACTGCCGTTTGCACTGAATATAGGCTGGTAATGAAGCATGTGGAAAAGAAATCCCTTGTGGTTTGGACTGTCCTTCTTATCAAAATGTAAAAGCTGATACACAGTACACAATGAAAAGTTTAAACATGACATCATTAAAGATATTTGAAAAATATAATAAAAGAAAAGTTGTGTCTTGGTCACTTCTTAAAAATTATATATATGTGTGTGTGTGTGTGTGTGTGTGTGTGTGTGAGTGTGTGTGTGTGTGAGTGTGTGTGTGTGTGTGTGTGCGTGTGTCCATATATATAAATTATATGACATTGCATTGACAAAATTATAAAGATTACAATTGTAACACATTAATACCATAAATATTTATATCACAATTATTAATAAGCAGCTTTAGTAGATGTCACAATTAGGTCACACGGAAGCAATACCTTTAACATTTTCTAGTGTTGGCTATTGAGGTGGTTCAAATTTTTGATTATCTAAATGCTGTGATGAATGCAGTTAAATTTATTTCCTTACAAAAATATGTTTCCCTATGTATCTTAGGTGGACAATCACTGAATTTGAATATAAAAACATTATGACTCTTGTGTATTTTCAATTTGTTTTATAAAATATAGTAATATCTATCAGCTAATATTGACAATGTGTATCAATATCTTCACAAATATTGCCACCTTTTAGTCTATAATTTCCTTAGAAAGCAACCAGATACATGTGACATGGTTTGGTTTATGTTATTGTAGCTTTCTTCTAATCACCAAAAAAAAAATGGTCACAATTCTAATGCTCAAAAATAGAAGACCAGCCGGGCAGTGGTGGCGCAAGCCTTTAATCCCAGCACTCGGGAGGCATAGGCAGGCGGATCTCTGTGAGTTCGAGACCAGCCTGGTCTACAAGAGCTAGTTCCAGGACAGCCTCCAAAGCCACAGAGAAACCCTGTCTCAAAAAAACAAAACAAAAAAAAAGAAAGAAAAAAAATATGATATTCAATGAACATACCTAAAACAGTCACTAAATCACAGTTCTAAAAATACGTGACAGCAGTCCAAAGGTCAGAATGTGGTATATACAATCCTGGGTATATGTACATTCGTATTTATATATAAATATTTTTAGGTTGCTACCAGGGTCCGGCCTGTACAAGTTCCACACTACAAAGGCCATCTATTCTGGACTGATGTCTTTGGGGCTGTAATTGGAGCCATCCCAACAGCCCTGAGTGGGAGAGTATGGACCTGGGGAAACTCCTAGCTACCCTGAGACATTAAGGACAAGACACAGACACATCTTGTCATCTCAGGAGGGCTCTCAGTCCATGCTGGAAACTGGAGTCCATGGTTTATTCAAGCATCCTCTTAAATAGCTTTCCAATGCTGGGGGTGACCCCAGAAGACATCTACTCTCATTCTAAAGCTGATATCAAATATATCCTTTAATCCTAGAGGCATGCCCTAACAGTCCCTAGGCATGTAAACAAGCCCTCAGAACAGGTGTGGGCCACCCAGGGCCTAGGTCTGCTGTTATGCAAACTAGGAGACATTCTCCACTGAGGCCAAGCCATCTGGCAGTTATTAGCCTGCATCTGAAAAACCATGGGAGATTTAGGCTCCTGGAATTGAGCTGAGGTTTGAACCCCAAAATATTATAATCAGTGTTATCTGGGCCTCAACAGGTTGTGTGTGTGTGTGTGTGTGTGTGTGTGTGTGTGTGTGTGTGTGTGTGTATAGAAAAAGGCCAGGAAGAGCATATCAAGCATATGCATCCTTTTCTGTATTCCTCCACCCTCCCTCCATTAAACCCCCTCACACAATGGCCCCTATTGTGGTTTCCTGTTTTCTACAACTGCTCCAAATTAAATACACAAATCTCAAAATTCAATGCTAGTATTCACATACTAGTGAGAGAGCATGAAATAAAAACTTACTGCGTTTTACTGAATGACCTCACACAGTGTAATGTTTTCCAGTTCCGTACATTTGCTTGCCACTTTCACTTGTCTTTACAGATGAATAAAATTCTATTGTGTATATATAACACATTCTCATTATATAATTTCAATTCTGATATGCTACTTCCTAGCCTTTTTCTGTAAACATGTCTGTGTGCATATGTATACAGCTTGGATTATTTCATACATATAATTTTATGTTTGTATTTTTTATTTAACCTCAGTAATATGCCAAATTGTGTTGCCAAATAAAAATCCCAATGTCAAATGTGGGCTACTTCCCCTCAAGTTGTTGTTTTGAAGTGCCATGAGAATCAATAGAAGCAAACTGTATGCATGTATAACATTTTCAAGGAATAAACAGTATAATAAAAAAATAATGTAAAGTGAGACATAATATATGTGGATCGCTAAGGAGTCAGAGCAAGTTTGATGAGCAGAAGTTTATTAGAAAAGGTGCTCACTCAACAGAGTCAGTCTTGAACCACTAGGCAGGTCAGGGAAAGAGAGAGCTGCATGGTACAACCCTTATATTTAAGGTCTTACTACATCACTCTGACCATGCCTCAGTGTGCATGGTCTATATCACCTATGCCAGCCCCCAAGAGGGTGTCGCTAACATTTCCCCTACAATTCCCCTTTTAGTCTAAAAGAGGATTAAAACTTAACAGTGTAAACTATCTATCATTAACAATCATAAGGGTGGACAGGCGAAACCCGGCATGCAGAGGGTGCCAAGGCAGGGGCTGTCAGGTAAAGCGGGGGCTGTGGTCGAGGACACCCCTTCCCCTTCAAAGCCATGGCTTCCAAACTACTGCACTGGGTCATCCTCGGGCCACCCAGCTCGGGTAAGGGCACTGTATGCGAGAGGATTGCCCAGAACTTTGGCCTCCAGCATCTCTCCAGCAGCCACTTCTTGCGGGAGAACCTCAAGGCCAGCACGGTTGGTGACACAGCAAAGCAGTACCTACAAAAAGATCTTTTGGTTCCAGATCATGTGATCACACAACTAATGGTGTCAGAACTGGAGACCCGGAGCACACGTAACTGGCTACTAGATGGCTTCCTGAGGACATTGGTACAGGCAGAATCCTTGAACAGAATCTGTGATGTGGACCTAGTGATTAGTTTGAATATTCCCTTTGTGACACTTAAAGACCATCTGAGTCGAAGATGGATTCACCCTTCTAGCAGGAGGGTCTATAATGTGGACTTCAACACACCTCAAGTGCTCGGGTTGATGACATCACTGGTGAACCACTTGTCCAACAAGAAGATGATAAACCTGAAGCAGTTGCTGTCAAGTTACGGCAGTACAAGGATGCAGCAAAACCAGTTATGGAACTATACAAGAGCCGAGGGGTTCTCCACCAGTTCTCTGGGATGGAGACTAACAAAATATGGCCTTATGTTTACACACTTTTCTCAAACAAGATCACACCTATTCAATCCAAAGAAGCATACTGAGCCTACCATAGGAAGAACCAAGAAGACATGGTCGTTCTCTCAATCATGCGTGTTGTCCTGGTGCCCTGGCCAAATTAGAAGCTAGCTGAGATAGCTTGCAGCATCCTTTCTAGTTTAAGTGATGAAGTAATGAAGAAAATCTAGTGGGTAGAAAGAATTCATGAAAAAGAAACACTCCCCCTGATTTTGAAAAGAAGCTGTAGCTCTGCTGGTGGGAAAGCAAGTCCAGACTGGATGTCCACCAGTGTTGAGCCTACAACCTCATGGGTTGACAGCCATGATGCTATCCTAGCCTTTTTGCATGCAAAGGTGGTGGAATCCCTGGTTTCTGCCACATTCTGCAGGCTGTTGAACCGCAGCACTATAAGCCTGAGAACTTGAAGGGCTGTAGTTCCAGCTTGTCCCCTGCCATACTCTCTTGATGACAATTGAATTGATTCTAATTGCACTCAGCAACTGTTTCTTCCTCCCACCTTAGACATCCTAGTTTCTGCTGACTGTGTCTTCTCTCATCTGCTTGCTCCCTTAATATGCTACTCAGTAACACTATAGTTTCTGCATTTTTCCCTCTAACTTTCTCCTTCTACAAGCTGAAAACCAGGGGACTGGTTTTCAGTCCCTTCATAGTGGGAACTGAGCCAGGCTGCTCTGCCTGTCTTAAGCCCACTCTGTACCTTTTATTGTTTAAAAAAGATTCCTGAAGTCTCTGGGTTTCTCAAAAGAAATATGGGATGATCACATCATCTGCATAGAAGTAATTGTATGGAAATCACTGGACCAATGAGATGGGTTAGGCTTCTTTACTCAAGATAAGATGAGTATTGAACTTGCTGCTAAATATTAATGCTGACAGTGTTGTCCTTCTGTGAGTGATCCAAGTCGATGGTAAGAAGTCAGTAAAGGGAACAAGCCTGTGGGTTGGAGCATCTTGCACTCGATGTACATTGCACCTGCACTGAGTAAGAGAGCTTTACCATTATGGGAACTCAGAATCTTTTTGTTTTCTTTCTATCCCAAAGATGAAGTTACAAGAAGTTATAATAATCTACTAATGTCACATCTTAACTATAACTATTCCAACTAAACCTTAAAGTCATCCGAAAGAGATGTCCAAGCTTGAACACCTCCTTCCAAACCCAACCTTAAACAATAGGAAACTAGCCCTAACTAGTTGTCAACAGTGGGGAAAGGGAGCATAGTATTCTCCATGCTACTTTCTGCTGAACTGGGATGACAACAGCCTCATGGGATCCTGTGGGAAGAAATGTTAGTGTAATGAAAGGCCTGAATGGGTTATCTCCAGTCTGTGTCTGGTGGGAGATGCTTGATTGAAGGTCCAGGTTGAAGCCCTTGTCTTGATTGAAGTTTTTGTGTTGATTGAAGTTAGTACCCGAAGTTCCGGCCTGAGTGTCAGTTGAAACGAAGAAAATTGGATACAGTGTACTTGAGGAGGTGTGGCTCATTTTCTTCCTGAATCGTCCAGGGAAGGCTGTCAGGCAGATCTTCATTGGCTGTGTGGGACTCAAACATGAATGTTAGGAGAGAAATGTTTGCTTGTATATGTATGCATACCAGGAAAGGCAACCATGAGAAAATAAGAATTATGAAAGGGTATACACCTTGAGAGAAAAAGGCCAAGAAAAGACAAATGACAGTCCCTAATCTTTCCCCTACTCTGTATTACATCAATTGGCTTCTTGATATAATACAGAAACTCAAGTTTATTTTAACAATGTGTATAACGAAAGCCAATCTGGAATTTGTATGGTTAAGATATCTTTATTCAGAAAAACACAAGCCAAACGCAAGCCAGAGTGGCAGCAAGGCAGCCAGGCCAGAGAGAAGGGCTCCCATGTGCTTTGCTGCTGCGTCATCCTGACCTCACCTTGACCACGCCCTGACAGGTGTGGTCAGGCACACCTGTAGCCAGACTCAAACAGGCGTGGCTTACTGTCCCCTACAAACGTGCTTGGATTTAGAGGAGGAAAGCCAAATCCAACTCTAAAGCCAGCATTGGTTTAATTGAATAGGTACTAGGAAATAAAGAGAGATAGAGTTCTCAGAGGTACAGCTCTAAAGTTAACCATATGGCACATTCCTTTTGTTTGATGGTTATAGCTACCTTCTCTTCTTAAGTCAAAGGACTTTGCATGTCCTTTGACTTCTGGAGATGAGTTTTCCTGTGAAGATAAAAGCAAAACACTTCCCTTTCCTTTGGAAGGTTTCTATACAGTTTATGAGATATTCCTTGGTATGTTACCTATCATTCTTCCTCGTTGAGAGGTTTTTCGTTTTCGACTCCAATCTTGATTAACTTTGATGGTATCCAAATTTTTCCTTCTCCTGTGGAAACAAAGGCTAAACCCCTTCCCCAAGGTAACACATGGTCCTGGTTCCCATACAGAGGTCAGTACATCCTTTAAGTATACTGGCTGATTCAGTCCTGCAGTTTTTCCATAGTCCATTGTCTTTCTGCAGCTGTTTGTCCTTTCTCATTAGCATTAAGAAAGTTTAGTGTTAATAACACATTATGTAACCTATGTTTGGGGGGTTTTATTCCCCCAGCCTGTTTGTGGAGCATTTCTTTTAGTGTTCTATTAGATCTTGCTACCACTGCTTGTCTTGTAGTCCTGAAGACTATTGAGAGTTTGATAATGATCCCTTCTAATTTGTACCTTTTGAGGTCTGATTCTTTGTAAGACTATCTTGTAACCTAAATAATTAATAGAATCTCCTCTTTGAACCTTTCTGGGGCAATCTGTAACCCCCAACGAGGCAGAACTTCCTTCACCATTTCAAGCATATGTTCCAATGTTTCCTTATTCGAATCTGATAAAAGAATGTCATCCATGTAATGGTAAAGAAAGGATTGTGGAAATTTCTTACGAATTATTTCCAAACGTTGTTGTACAAAGTGCTGGAAAAAAGTAGGAATATTTAGCATTCCTTGTGGCAAAACCTTCCACTGGAATCTCTTAACTGGCTGTGAATTATTAAGAGTTGGTACGGTAAATGCAAATTTTTCTCTATCATTTTCTTGTAATGGTATTATGAAAAAACAATCTTTCAGATCAATGACTATAATCGGCCATCCTTTAGGTATCAAGGAGGGCAACGGCATTCTAGGCTGTAGAGAGCCCATTGGGTGAATTACCTTATTGATGGCTCTCAGGTCTGTCACATTCTCCACTTACCTGACTTCTTTTTGATAACATATACAGGCGAATTCCAAGGGCTGGTAGATTCTTCTATATGCCCAGCCTCAGGCTGTTCCTGTACTAACTTTTCTAAAGCCTCTAGCCTCTCAGAGGTCATAGGCTATTGTCCTACCCAGACAGGTTCATATGTAAGCCACTTTAAGGGTAGGGCCTTTGGCTCCTCTGATTGTTTGTCATTTGTACTTAGTTTCTGTACAGCCTGGATGGTTGGTAACTGTTTTCCATAGCATCTTACCAATTTTTTCTAAAATCTAAAGATTGTACATAATTCATATCCAATACTGGAGGAATATTAATCTGAGTATTCCATTGCTGTAACAGATCACGACCCCAGAGATTTATTGCTATGTCTGTGACATATGGTTTTAGCCATCCTTTCTGTCTTCCGGTCCAATGCAGACCACCCAGTTAACACTCTGTTGAATTCTAGATAGAGTTCCAATCCCTAAAAATTGTACATTCACCTCTCTAAGAGGCCATCTCTAAGGTAATAATAGTTACATCTACCCCAGTGTCCACTAAGCCAGTAATAATTTTATTATTAATTCTTACTTTCAACTGAGGCCTCTTAGAATTAATAGAAGTTTGCCAGAATATGCGTTTATCATCTCCTCCAGTAACGTTTGATTCCTCATTACTAGCCAAATTACCATCTACAGTAGTATCACTTTTTTCAATAGGCAATGTACTGACAATTCATAAGCCTCCTCAAACATTGAATTCATATAAGTAGAGAGAATATTCCCAGTTTTCTGTGTGGTCATCAAGTCTGTCATCCTGCAAGTTTACCTGTACCATAGTTGCCATACATTTTGCAGTAACTGTCTTTGACCAGCAGTGGCCAAATGACCAGCAGTGATGCAGATGACCAGATGTGATGGCGCAGTGGCTGGGCAGGCAGCTTAGGTAGCGCTGGCTGGACACGGCCATGGCTAACATTTCCCCTACAATAATGCATAATCAAAAAGCTAATGTGTTCAGTGCTTATTCCCAAGATTATCCCTCCAAAACTCAGAACAGCACAGAGTTCTGTTGTCCTTGGTTGTCCACCATAATTTAGCAGAAAGACTCTGTTGCTGTACTTGTTAGACATTGAGCTGTACGACAGAAATAAAGATGGTAATGTCCTGGAAGTTTCCTTCCTGCTGGCTCACTTTCATAATAGCAAAGGGTGCTACGCTGGCTATTGAAGGAGAGGAATCATAAACAGCTTCATCCAGTTGTGAACCTTGCAAGCTACAATGACTGGTCTGTCAAGACATTCCCAGGGGTAAAATAGTGTCCATCTATTTTCTAATTAGATTGAAGGCCCACTGGAAAGGAGGAAACTCACTCCTGGTGCTTTAAATCTGACTGAGAACATGAGGTGGAGGAACCCATAGGCTCTAGGTTGAACTTACTATTCTGGTAAAAGAACATGCTATTAAACTGCCTTCTAAATATGTCTTTGCACTCATGAATTATTACAGCTCTCAGTTCACAGCAGAAAACCCTATTTGTACAATGAATCATGGTTAATACAGAGGCTCACAACTAGTTAAAGTACAGAGAATGAATGTCAGCAGAGAACAAGTGTCAGCAGAGTGCTCCCCCATAAATGGAACCCCTGTATCATATGCCTTCACTCAAAGGGTCAAAGAACACGTGAAAGAGGGGCAGAAAGATTGCACCAGACAGAGCCTGAGAGGACTGTGTGAAACAGTCTCTTCTGGACATGGCAGGGCCTCTGCACCCATGAACTCACAGAAATTATGGCTGCCCGCACAAGAGCTGCACAAAATCAAGCCTCTCAATATCCCAGCATGGATAGAGGAATCCACATAAGCCCCCATCCCTAGTTCCTGACTGCTGATAGTTTTAAGCGCAGGTCCATTTCTTTAGAGCTGTGGTCCCTGGTGCATTGACCATGCTCCAGGGATGGCCACACCACTCTTGGATGGCAGTACTGATTGGATTCAGTGGGTTATTTTTAAAAAGGAGAAATGAAGTGGAGAGGGCCTGCAGAGGAGGGATTAAAGGGATGTAATAGAGTTTGGGGTAGAGTGGAGAGTGAATACAAAAGAAGTAAATGTATACATGTATGAAAGTCTCAAAAATTAAAATGGTATTTAATAAAAACTTAATGTGTGCAGTGATTATTTCAAAGGCAATCACTTCAAATACTCCCCTGTCCATTTATTGGAATAGATTTTTACATACTTCAAGATATTAATCTTTGTGGCAGCTCTTTGATATCACAATTATGCTTTTATGTAAAATAACATAAAGAAAATTATAAGTATATTTAGTTCCCCCAACTTATTTTGAAATAACATTTCATTTTAATATCAAAACTATTTTCAATAAGCAGATAATTCTCATGTTACAAGAGTAGAGCCACTATGTGACTAACAGAAATTCCTCTGTCAAAATGCCATGACACCTGGGCACAGAAAGAAGGAGCAGTTGATTGGATTGTTCATTGGGGAACACGAGTGTTCCCAGCACCAGTGATTGGACAAGAGCAGAAGTACCAGAAAGAAGGGAAGGGGATACAAAGAAGAAATGGAGATAGTTCAATGGAAAGGCCTTGTAAGGAACGGGTATAGACTTTTTTCAGACTGAAGAATTTCTTCCCTTTGTTCCTATGAAATGGAACATTGAACTGCTGTGAGGATTAATGCAATGTTAATACATTAAAATGAACACATAGAAAATGGCATGCTTATTGAAGGCATTCAAGGAAGACATTGTACTTTTCCCAACCATTGTCCTTGTGGCTTAGATGTTTCTATATCTACACAAAATCAAAGTACATTACACATATGTAAAAATGTCAAAATAACCCCCCCAAATGGTTAAAGAAATTTTCGGAAAGAATCCAATCAAATTTCTAAGGAACAAGCCGAACAGTGGTGGTGCACGCCTTTAGTCCCAGCACTCAGGAGGCAGACACAGGTATTTCTCTGTGAGTTCGAGACCAGTCTGGTGTACAAGAGCTAGTTCCAGGACAACCTCCAAAGCCACAGAGAAAAACCTGCTTGAAAAACCAAAGAGAGAGAGAGAGAGAGAGAGAGAGAGAGAGAGAGAACCTGTTACTCTTGCAGAAAACCCAGGTTTAGTTCCCAGTGCATAGAGTACATACATGCAGGCAAAATAATCATACACAAAACAAAGAAATTGTGGCCATAAAGATATGTCCTGACAAATATAAAACATTCCTAATAAAGTAGAAATTTATTTATAAATTCAGATTCTTCAATTACATTGAAATATCTTACAGACTTGGATAACTATTTGTCTTAAAACTTTTTTAAACATAGAAATCGAACATATTGTTGGCCAGAAAATGTGAAATAACTCAAAAGGTCATAAGGGAAATATTCTTGATCATCATCCCATTTTTCACATTGCTTATGCATTCTTACATACCTGTTCATACTCATATGAACATACAATGAACCATACAATGGAATCATAATAAACATCTTACTGTGTGTTGTAGGAAGCCGGTTCCTACATTATAATGTTGCCTGAAGACACCAAGGTGTGAATTACTTCACAGGCGCTGGGTAATCTCCATTCCTTTGATCTCTGCCTATCCCGTGGCTCATTTTTGCCTGAGGAGCTGAAGCCATTCATTAGGGTAACACGTCCCAGGCGGCTGGTCAGCCTTTATATAGGGATGGTTTTCTTGGTTTAATGTCTCTGCTCAGTCTCTGTTCAGTCTCCACTCTGGTAAAATGTATTAAAGCTTGTCTGCAGAAGGATCCGAGTGTCCTGCGTGTATTTCTTGCTGGCGAGGAATACAGAGCGGGCGCGGGACATATGGTGCCGAAACCCGGGAAGCTTAACATCTCCGGCACCGCGGAGACCCCTTGGTTACAGGGCGGATTCAGAACTGCAGGATGGTAAATTCGGAGAGGTATGATTTTTCTGGACTTTGGCTTGGGACAATCTTAAAGAAGTCCAGAATTACATATCAGAAACCGAATGTAATGAGAGAAATTTGGAGAGGTATGATTTTTCTGGATTTTGGCTTGGGAATGTTGCTATTGTGGGAGGTTAATATAGAGGCTTCTATGCTTTTACTAGGAGCTATTTTGACTTTTCTCACTGTTACAGCAATCTTAAAGAAGTCCAGAATTACATATCAGAAACCGAATGTAGTGAGAGATGGGGCGCGCCTAACAATAAAATATAAGAAAAAAGGACCTCCCGGAATGTCTAGTGACATGGGAGTGTATGTAAGAAGAGAAACTGCAACGTATAAGAAAAAAGGACCTCCCGGGGTGTCTAGTGACAAGGGAGTGTATATAAAAAGAGAAACTACAACAAAAAGCTCAAGAGATAAAGTTTTAAAAGGAACAGCTCAGCTGGATGAGGGAGAGACAGAGAAGGAGGGAGAAAGAATGGGGAATGGCCGGTCACACCCCGGTAAATTTAGGAGAGATGAGGACTCGGAACCTAGCCTCTGCCCTACAACGAAACTGGAAGCCTTGGAGCTAAGCAGCTCAGACTCTGAGATTTTAGACTCTAACAAGGAAGCAGAGCTAGAGAAAGAAGCAGCACGGCCAAAAATGCCAGCGGGTGTGCTTCCATCAGCACCCCCACTATTTAGAACCGACTCCTTCTTACCATCAGAGGAGCGGAGAAAATTACAGATGGCTTTCCCAGTCTTTGATAGGGGAAAAGGCCATGCCTGCTATTCAACACTTCTTAAAGGCCTGGAATGCCTGGGGCTTTAAAGCCTCATTAACATTAACGCTGGGGGCCATACCGAGGCCAAGCGTCTCACCTCAAAAACTAAAAGGCCAAAAGGAAATGGTAAAATGAAAAGATATCTTTACTGATTTTTGGAAAGGCCCGGATCCTATTCTCATAAGATCCAGGGGAGCGATATTGTGTTTTCTCACAGGATGAAGAGAATCCCCTGTGGATCCCAGAAAGATTCAACCTAAAGAGCCTCTCCAGACCTTCAAAAGTCAAAACTCCACCCTCTCCCCCGGGAATTGAGAGCCGCTATTGTTATCCAGATTAACTCCTGCCCTTGGCGGAGAGATTGTCACTGCTTAAGGGGTGGAGATGATTGTTTGATGCAGCCGTTTACAGATTGCTGTTATTTTTGGCTGGTCTGTGAGAAAAGGGGTGGGGGTGAAATTGTTTGATGCAGCCGCTTACGGATTGCTGTTACTTTTGACTGGCATGTAAGCTCCAGGGCTCAAACCAAGAGATCATCCAAGTGCTTATATTTTGGCTAAGCAATAGGCCGCCGGCCAGACAGCTCTTGCACACCCGGAGCCTAGGCTCATTGCACAGGGTAGAGTGTCTGGTTTTGTGCAGCCCCAAAGAGGGATGCTGAGCATAGGCATCGCACAGAGTTGCCTATTATGCAGGCTTCTCTGGGAGGTACGTTGACCTGCATAAGGGTTACCTGCCTTGAGAATCCCCTTTCCCAGAAAAACGGCAGAGGACAGGTCAAGAGCGCTTCGGGTCAAGCTAACAGCCTGATGGCGACTCTCGTACACAGTCTTAATGTTTGATTTTGGGAAGGTCAACCTCTACCTCTATCCCTCAACATATGGGTGACCTATTTGCTTGTAATAATATAAAGCCTTTTCATTAATTAATAAAAAAAGGGGGATATGTAGGAAGCCGGTTCCTACATTATAATGTTGCCTGAAGACACCAAGGTGTGAATTACTTCACAGGCGCTGGGTAATCTCCATTCCTTTGATCTCTGCCTATCCCGTGGCTCATTTTTGCCTGAGGAGCTGAAGCCATTCATTAGGGTAACACGTCCCAGGCGGCTGGTCAGCCTTTATATAGGGATGGTTTTTTTGGTTTAATGTCTCTGCTCAGTCTCTGTTCAGTCTCCACTCTGGTAAAATGTATTAAAGCTTGTCTGCAGAAGGATCCGAGTGTCCTGCGTGTATTTCTTGCTGGCGAGGAATACAGAGCGGGCGCGGGACAGTGTGTAACTGTTTTTCATCCTCTGTCTTAACAGTTATTACCTTCTATCTTATTACTTTATGATTTTTATTCTATTGCTATTACTAGTATCCAGGCACACCTGGTCCTGCCCATTGGGGACCTGGGGGAGTGCATCAACCCTGCTCTAATAGCAGGCAGTACCCTAGCCTGATGTGTGGTCCCTTTAAAAGGCAGAAGTCCACCTCCTCCTTTCTCCTCTTCTTCTTCCTCTTCCTTCCTGTCCCTCTCACCCCCTCTCTCCCTCTCTCCCTCCCCCACCTCTTCCTCTCCCTCATCCCACAAGGCCACTCTGTGCTCCCTTTCTCCCTCTCTCCCTTGCCTTCCCCATTTAAGCTCAGTCTGCATGGTATATTTGTCCCTCACCTGCTGTGGTTTGGACTCAACCTCCCAAAGTCCCACATAACAGTTATTATTTCATTATTTTAAATTAAATTGTCCTCAGTAAAGAAAAGAAAGATGTATTTGGAAACTATTCTTCCTTTGGAAGAGAAGGTTATACAGGAATCCATCTTGAGGAGAATAAAATCTCATGAGCTTTGCTAATGGGAGCAGGGGTGTTTCAATAGCACAAGAACACTCTCCAGGGCTTTCATTGCCTTTTCTATTGATAAGACAGAGCACATAAAATATTCAAATCTATCCTAGAGGCATTTGGCTAAATGTATAGCTGTCTGGAACCAAAAGTGCACTCATTGATTTCAAAATTAGAATCTATTTTTATGCTTTTCAAACAGCTATCTGTGGTGACCTTGGAATACCAGTGACTGCTTTAAGCTTAATAGTTGGGGCCACCAGTCTTATGATTCAACAAAAACAAGTTCCTGGAGTTCCTGAGAGCAGCAAGTTGGGAGTGCTGTCCACAACCAGCTTGGGCTGCCACTGTTGGGGTGTGGGAGGGGGTATTGACTAGGGACTTTCAAATAGATCTAGAAGTATGCTTGGTGCATCTCTGACTCAGCAAGTAACCTACACAAATAAAGAGCTCTTTTCAGGTAGATTCAGTCCTTCTGCAGCCAGTGTCATAGAGATTCTATACACTAATTTAAACACAGGCACAGGCTTCCTAATCACCCGGCTAAAAGCCTGTAGGTTCTGTGGCCCATGCCAAAGTTGCTACTCAGTGGTCTGGGACTGATTCTGCAGTTCCCTAACCTTTGTGCTTCACTGTCTGTTATGTAGGATTTGTTAATTTAGTCCTTTTATGCTGTGTGCAAATGTAAATGTGTGTAAATGTCATGTTAATAGATGTAGCTACTAACATTAATTAGGCTCCTCTGACAATGATTTCCCCCTGGTACTTTTATTTCATCAAAAGTTAACAAAATTCTGTATTGCAGTGTATTGGTTAATCAAAAGGTCTAGCTGATGTTATAGTCAAAGTCAAATGGAGAGTCTTGGAAAGAGAAGAGACAGCAGTGGGTTAAGTGTTTGAAAGAGAAGTTCTTTGTTCAAAAAAAAATAGAAAAGCAGAAAACAGGAAAGAGCCCAGCAAAGGTTAAAGGAAAGAGGAATAGCAAATTGCTAGCTGGCACCTGGGAGCACATTTCCCAGAGGGTGTAGCTTGGCTCTGGGAAAGGGGCAGGTGATAATTAAGACCTGCAGAGGTTTTTGAAAGCAGAAAGCACCATCAACCCTGGCCAGAGTACTTGAAAATTCACTCCAGGATCTGTAGGACACAAAGAATGGTTAGAGCGATGTTTTTCCAGTAACATGTAAGAATGTTAGGGATACCAAAGTCATCCCATGACCAAAATTTGCTTCTAGAAGCTCCTCCACCTGAAGTTTTCAGTATGTGACCCTTGGATCTCTGACAAGAAGCTTGTACTGAAACTCCTGGGCTGGTGCCTACATCCCTACATGTCCTCCTCATATTTATACACTAAATCTCAGATGCCTGGACTAAGATGCTGTCCCTTATCATGTGCAAACCCTATACTTAACAGATAAAATGTTCTAATGAGCAACAGGAGAAAGTCAGGCAGGAATAGAATGGGACAAGCAAGTTGACGGGTAGGGGAATCTTCTCTCATCCTAATTGTCAGTGGAAGAGGATAAGCAATGAGTCCCCCACCTACCACACATAAAATGTTCTTGGAGCTATTTTTGTTTGCTTGCTTGCTTGTTTGTTGGAGAGAAGGGTCAGGCAACACTGTGAGTGACACTCAGACATTAGGGACATCTAAGTCTCCATTTCTTCTTTTGTTTGTTGTTGTCTTAATTTATTGCATAATCTCATGAAATTTCTTAGAATTCCGTGACAAAAATATCAACTCATTCATTATATGATTGAAATTTTAAAATGAAATAGATGCCATGATTCTCAGAACTAATAGACATGTATGCTTCCTCTGCATTCCACTTGTATTTTCAACATGATCTATTAAATATGGAAGCCCAGAAAGGGTCTGAGCTTTCTCCCTCACAGATCATAAACTTTCTCTAAGGGAAGATTTTCTGTCATTTTTCAGCTAATTAAAATGCCAAACCCTCCACAAGTCACAACACATTCACCTGCCTCCTGAACTTTATAACTCAGCAGAATACTCTCACTGTTTTCTTCACTTAATTTATTAATCTAAACATTCTTGAGAGCCTGTGTATATAGCCCAGTTTTGGTAAAATTTTAGTATGCCTGAATCTTTGGCTCTATCCTCAGCACTGCAAAAAAATAATTATTTAGTTTAACATATTGAGGGAGCACCTACTGTGTGTCAGACACCACTTGAGGCTCTGAAGCAAGGCAGTACATCAAACGGGATCATTTGGTCCTATGGAACTTAGATTATTGCATAGCAAATACATAGCAGTATATTATTATACTGATGTAGAAGATAGATGATAGATAGATAGATAGATAGATGATAGATAAATAAATACATAGATGACAGATAGATAGATAGATAGATAGATAGATAGATAGATAGATAGATAGACAGATGTCATTTCCAGTGGGAAATAGTAAGAAATAGTAACAGGAAGAGATTATATAGAGGAAACTTTGATTTTTGATAGCTAGGGAAGTAGCATTTAGTATATACCAGAAGAAAGTGACATTCAATAGATACCAGAAAAAAACCAAGGCTGAGCAGGGAGTTTATCCAAGAGATATTTAAGAGGCAAGTGAAGCTTAAAGGCCCTGATGGTATAGTCAAAAGCTATGAAGTGACAGTTGTGGCTGGAGGAAAGTAAGTCAGAGACAGAGCTGAGAGCCACAGGCAGACCCTATGGCACAGCCTCAGAGAGGCTGGGAAATTTAGGGAAGTTCCATTCTTTATTTATGAGCAACATGACAAACTTGAAGTAGAGAACTTTCATGGCCAGTGTCTTAGTTAGGGTTTCTATTGCTGTGAAGAGCCACTATGACCATGGCAATGCTTATAAAGGAAAATATTTAATTGGGTAGCTTACAGTTCTGAGGTTCAGTCCATTGTCATCATGGAGGGACATGGTAGCATCCAGGTAGACAAGGTGCTGGAGGAGCTGAGAGTTCTACATCTTGATATGAAGGCAACAGGAAGTGAACTTTCATTGGGTGTAGCTTGAGCATAGGAGACATGAAAGCCCACCCCCACAGTAACATACTTCCTCTAACAAAACAACACCTACTCCAGCAAGGCCACACCTCCCATTAGTGCCCCTCCCTTTGGAGGCCATTTTATTTCAAACCACCACATTCCACTCCCTGGCCCCCAAAGGCTTGAAGCCATATCATAATGCAAAAATGCATTCAGTCCAACTTAAATGTTCCCATAGTCTATAATAGTCTTAAACATATTTAAAAGTCTAAAGTTCAAAGTCTCTTCTGAGATCCATCAATCTCTTATCTGTAATCATTTGTAAGATTAAAATAAAAGAGATCACATACTTCCAACATATAATGGCACAAGATACATATTAACATTCCAAAACACAGAGAAGGAAGAATAGGGAGGAAATACTGGTCCAAAGCAAGACTGAAAACCAGGTGGGAAAACTCCAAACTCTGGATCTCCATGTCTGACGTTAAAATGCTTTTCAGATCTCCAACTCATTTCATCTCTATTGACTGCAACACACTTCTCTCTCTTGGGCTGTTAGTAGCTTTCCTCAACAGATATCTATCCCACACCTCTGGTACCTCCAACATCTTGGGGTCTTTAAGGTAATCCAGGCTTCAACTTCACAGCTTCTCTAGGCCTCCATTCAGGGTTACCCCTGACACATGTCTAGCCTTCAGTGGCTTTCCTTAGTCTCAGGGGCAAATTCTATCCTTAACTCTAAAGCCTCAACCACATGCCCAAAGCTTTCAAGTTCTGCTGCATGCTGGGGCTAGAACATGACCCCCTTGTTCAACTACATCTTCACCAGCTTTCTATCCTTCATTGCCTAAGCTTGACTGTCCTGAAACTGGATCTGTACACCATGGCCTCAAACTCAGAATCTGCCAGACTCTGCCTCCTGAGTGTTGATATTAAAGGCATGCACCACCACTCCAAGCTCTAAACTTTTCTTTAATTCCTTTCCCCAAATTGGAAACCTAGCTGTGCGGGATCTTACCCTGAGGTCACCACTCCCTTTATTCCATTTCTTAATCTATTTATCTCCTTGAATACAGGACAAAGCCCCAGTCCACTTTCCAGTGCTCCTTTTCTCCTCAAATATTTTTCCTGCTCAGTTTGCTCCTTTTCATTATATATATTCATTAGAGTTAACACTAGTAACCACCAGGTTTTTTTTGAGATTTCCTCGCCAAGGGAATTAATCCAAAACTCTTCACTTTAGCCTCCTGCAAACCTTCCAGACAAGGGCAAAAAACAGCCGTATTCTTCACCAAAATATCACAAGAATGATTTCTAGGCAACATATTAAATTTCTTCTCCTCTGAAACCTCTTGAGCTAGCCCCTGACAGTTCAAATTATTATCATCATCACTGTCTTCCACGCTCCTACCAGTATGGTCCACTAAATAGTGCTTTCATAACCCAAACTCCTAAAGTTAAAATTCCTCCAAACAAAAACCTGGTCAAGCATTTCTCAACAATACCCAGTCCCTGGTGCCAACTTGTCTTAGTTTTCTATTGCTGTGAAGAGACACCATGACCATGGCAATGTTTATAAAGGAGAAACATTTAATTGGGTGACTCACAGTTCAGAGGTTCATTCCATCGTCATCATGGTGGGCCATTGTAGCATACAGGCAGACATGATACTACAGAAGGAGCTGAGAGTTTTACATCTTGATATGCAGCTAACAGGAAGTAAACTGTCTCACTGGGTGTGACTTGAGCATAGGAGACCTCAAAGCCTACCCCCATAATGACATACTTCCTCCAAAAAGACTACACCTACTCCAACAAGGCCATACCTCCCATTAGTGCCCCTCCCTTTGGGGGCCATTTTCTTTCAAACCACTAAGGTCAGTCTTTGTCTTTTTCCTCCCTCTTCAATGCTGGTATCATCAGTGTGTGCTACCACTCCGGCCCTCCCCACTTTCAATTAGTATGTATTTATTGTACATATGATGAGTTTCACCAGGACATTTTCTTGCAAGTATATGTTGTACTTCGACTGTATTCATCCTCTATTAATCTCTCTTACCCACCCCCCTCAAGCAGGTAGTCTTAATGTTTAGGTTGGAATACAAAGTTATACATTTTATTATGGCCTTTTCATACATGTGTGTTATTATACCTTGTCTTTATGTTTTCTGTTTCCCTTCTGCTCTCCTTTATGCCCCATGAACCTTTCTGGTTGGTTCCTTTCCATAGACACTCCTCCATTTTGCATTATTGCGTACATATTCCATTACTCTACTTACCCCTTCCCTTAAGATCCTTCCCAAGCTGGCAAGATGACCAAGAGGTAAAGATGTTTGCTGTCCAGCCTGATGACCTGAGTTTGATTCTAGAACCAACATGATGGGAGAACTGAATTTCTCAAATTGTCCTTTGACCACCCAGCGCATATGGTGACACATGTGCACACATGCACACACACACACACACACACACACACACACACACAGCAAATCAATATTTTAAAATATCAATTTACAAAAACAAAGATTTTCCCTTTTCATGCTCCCCTTTCTAGTTTCATGACATATACACATGTACATAGATGAATATACACAGTTGCATGGATAATTTAAAATCTAGTTTCCACATGTGAAAGAAATGGGGTATCTGTCTTTCTGAGTTTGACTTATTTCACTTAGTATATTGATTATAACTATACCCATTTTCCTAAATCTTTTTTTCTTTACAGCTACAGAAAATTTTGCTGTGTATACCCATTCATCTGCTGATTAGCATCTAGACTGCTTCCATTACCTTCCTATAATGAGCACATGTGCAAACATATGGTGTAGTTCATGTTCAGCCTTGGCTTTAACAAAATAGCTATTTTACTCAGAATTATTTAGTGGTGGGTAGTTTGGTAGAGGGAAAATTTGTTTTAGAAAGACATAATATTTAGGAGAGTACTAATTGTAGATTGGAAAGAGTAAGAAAAGACCAAAGTGAATAACTTTGAACGTGAGGAGAACAGGGAGGTATGATATAGAGGTCAAAGAGGATTCCTAAGATTGTATGTAAGCAACATGAAAAGGCTGTTTCCACTTGCTGCAATGGAGGAGACCCTGTGAGGAAGCAGTTAATTGGGAAGAAGACTGAGGAATGTGCAGCCTTTAGAATGAAGAAATTCATCAAGGTGGTAAATAGACATTTACTATTGCACTCGGGAGCTCAAAATCAAGGTGCTGCTGGCAGAGTCTGTTTCTGATGAGAACCATGTATGGATAGCTGCTTCCTTGCTGTGCCCCGTGTGACAAAAAGATCTTCTTTCAACATTCAAAGATGCATAAGCAACTATTTCATCAATGAATAGTTTCCAGGAATGTGGGAGTTCTGAGAAAGTTCTTGGCAAACTGAAATAATTGTTCACTGACTAAAAAACACAGGGAGATGGGACAAGAAAGCCAGGAAACAGAGTACCAAAAGGGTAAGAGACTCTTTTCACATGGAAGACATTTCCATCAATGCTGTTGATGAACCAGGACGGTGAGACCTGAGAATTAACCACTGGATTTAGCAATATACAGATCAGGGGAGATCTAGAAATACATACTTTAACTGTAAGTTAAAAGGAACAGGAAGGATTCCGCCCACCAAACCAGGAACTAGGTGAGTGAGGCTCTGCCCGCTCCTGACTCCCGCCCAAAACATCATACACCCCGACCACCCCCACCACCCCCACCCCGCCTGCGCCTGCGGGCTTGGGTTAGACACACCCAGGCAGGGAGGAGCTCCCTGCGCCCCGAATCTGCTAGCACCCCACTCTTCCATTCCGCTGACCGACCGAGGAACTAGGAACTAGTGAGGAGACTACCAGGAGCGTCAAGACCATCCAGAGTTGTGGACATTGAATTCCTGGCCCCCACACACCACTGGGTCACAAGAGGAGATAGAGAGACCCCACCTGCACCCACTAAAAGAAGATATGGGGAGAAGACAGAATAAGATTTCACTCAACAACAGAAAGACCAATATGACACCACCAGAATCTAGGGACTCCACTCCAGCAAGATCTGAAAAGCCCAACACAGAGCATGAAGATGAGATGGACCTCAAAAATTATCTCAGCAAGATGATAGAGACCTTTAAAGAGGAAACAAGAAAATCCCTTAAAGAAATAGAAGAAAAAGCAAACAAAAATTAAACGAATTGGAGGAAAAGACAAACCAAAAAATTCAAGAAATAAATACATCTCTTAAAGAATCTAAAGAAAGTCAAGAAAAAACATCCAAACAAGTGAAGGAAGCTCTTGAAACAGTTAAAAGCATGAAAGCTGACATAGACACAATAAAGAAAACACAGAATGAGACCATGCTGGAAATGGAAAGGCTGGATAAATGATCAGGAACTAAAGATGTAAGTATATCCAATAGAATTCAAGAGATGGAAGAGAGAATCTCAGCTACTGAAGACTCACTAAAGGATATACATTCATCAACCAAAGAAAACCTCAAGTTCAACAAATCCCTAACACAAAATATCCAGGAAATATGGGACACCGTAAAAAGGCCAAACCTAAGAATAATAGGTGTAGAAGAAGGCAAAGAAACACTGCTGAAAGGTACAGAAAACATATTCAACAAAATCATAGAAGAAAACTTCCCCATAGGATATACCTATGAAAGTATAAGAAGCTTACAGGACACCAAACAGACTGGACCACAAAAAGAAGTCCCCCCAACACATAATAATCAAAACACCAAATCTACAGAATAAAGAGAAAATATTAAGAGCAGCAAAGGAAAAAGGCCAAGTAACATATAAAGGCAAACCAATCAGAATCACACCCGACTTCTCAATGGAAACTCTGAAAGCCAGAAGGTCTTGGATAGATACCCTACAAGCACTAAGGGAGCATGGATGTCAACCCAGACTACTGTACCCAGCAAAACTTTCAATCACTATAGATGGAGAAAACAAGATATTCCATGACAAAAACAGATTTAAACAATACATATCCACAAATCCAGCACTACAGAAGGCTCTGGAAGGAAAACTCCAACCCAACGAACATAACTACACTCACAAAAACACTGGCAATAGATAATCTAATTTTACCAAACACAAAAAAGAAACAGGAGGGCAAAATCCAAACGCAATGATACCACCACAATAAATCCAAAACAAAGAAGAACCAATGAACAATGGACATTAATATCCCTAAATGTCAATGGTCTTAACTTACCCATAAAAAGATATAGGCTAACAGAATGGATACGAAGACAGAATCTATCCTTCTGCTGTTTACAAGAAACACACCTCAACTTCAAAGACAGGCGATACCTCAGAGTAAAAGGATGGGAAAAAAAATGGGCTCAAGAAACAAGCTGGGGTAGCAATCCTAATATCTAACAAATTAGACTTTAAACTGAAAGCAATCAAAAGAGATGAAGAAGGGCATTTCATACTCATCACAGGAAAAGTCCATCAAGATGAAGTCTCAATCCTGAACATCTATGCCCCTAATACGAAAGCACCCACATTTGTAAAAGAAACATTACTAAAGCTCAAACCACACATAAAACCACACACACTTATAGTAGGAGACTTCAACACCCCCCTTACACCATTGGACAGAACCACTAGACAGAAACTTAACAAAGAAACAAAGGATCTGACAGAAGTTATGACACAACTGGGTTTAACAGATATCTATAGAACATTCCATCCAAACACAAAAGAATATACCTTCTTCTCAGCACCACATGGAACCTTCTCAAAAATTGACCACATAGTTGGCAACAAAGCAAACCTCCACAGTTACAAAGGTATTGAAATAACCCCCTGTATCTTATCAGACCACCATGCATTAAAGCTAGAATTCAACAGCAATACAAATTGCAGAAAACCTACATTTGCGTGGAAAATGAATAACACCCAATTGCACCATTCCTGGGTTGAGGAAGAAATAAAAAAAGAAATTAAAGACTTCCTAGAATTTAATGAGAATGTAGACACAACATACCCGAACTTATGGGACACCCTGAAAGCAGTGCTAAGAGGGAAGTTCACAGCACTAAGTGCTCACATGAAGAAACTGGAGGAAAGTCACATTAGAGAATTGACAGAACAACTGAAAGCTTTAGAGCAAAAAGAAGCAAACACACCAAGGAGGAGTAGACGCCAGGAAATAATCAACCTGAGAGCCGAAATCAACAAAGTAGAAACTAGGAAAACAGTACAAAGAATCAATGAAACAAAGAGTTGGTTCTTTGAGAAGATCAATAAGATAGACAAACCTCTAGCCAAACTAACCAAAAGGCAGAGAGAGAGCATGCTAATTAACAAAATCAGAAATGAAAAGGGAGATATAACAACGGACACTGAGGAAATCCAGAGAATCTTTAGGTCATACTTTGAAAACCTGTAATCCACAAAATTGGAAAATCTAAAGGAAATGGACAGATCTCCCATGCTCTTGGATAGGTAGAAATAACATAGTAAAAATGGCAATCCTGCCAAAAGCAATCTACAGATTCAATGCAATCCTCATCAAAATCCCAACACAGTTTTTCACAGACATTGAAAGAACAATACTCAACTTTATATGGAAAAATAAAAAGCCCAGGATAGCCAAAACAACTCTTTACAATAAAGGATCTTCTGGAGGCATCACCATCCCTGACTTCAAGCTCTACTATAGAGCCATAGTTCTGAAAACAGCTTGGTATTGGCACAAAAATAGACTGATAGACCAATGGAATCGAATTGAAAACCCTGATATTGACCCACGCACCTATGGATACCTTATTTTTGACAAAGGTGCTAAATCTATACAATGGAAAAAAGATAGCATCTTCAACAAATGGTGCTGGTACAATTGGATTCGGACATGCAGAAAATTACAGATAGATCCATACCTGTCACCATGCACAAAACTTAAGTGCAAATGGATCAAAGATCTCAGCATAAATCCAGCCACACTGAATCTTCTAGAAGAGAAAGTGGGAATTACCCTTGAATGAATTGGCACAGGAGACCACTTCCTGAACATTATGCCAGTAGCACAGACACTGAGGTCTGCAATTAATAATTAATAAATTAATTAATAAACTGAGAAGCTTCTGCAAGGCAAAGGAAACAGTCAGTAGGACAAAACGACCACCCACAGAATGGGAAAAGATCTTCACTGATCCCACATCTGAGAGAGGACTGATTTCCAAAATATATAAGGAGCTCAAGAAGCTAGCCACCAAAACACCAAACAATGAAATTAAAAAGTGGGGTGCAGAACTAAATAGGGAATTCTCAACAGAGGAATCTGAAATGGCTGAAAGACACTTAACAAAGTGCTCAAAATCATTGGCCATCAGAGAAATGCAACTCAAAACAACTCTGAGATACCACCTCACGCCTGTCAAAATGGCTAAAATCAAAAATACCAATGACAATCTATGCTGGAGAGGATGTGGAGAAAAAGGAACACTCCTCCATTGCTGGTGGGAGTGCGAACTTGTAAGACCACTCTGGAAATCAGTATGGCGGTTGCTCAGAAAAATGGGAATCAGTCTACCTCAAGATCCAGCCATTCCTCTCTTGGATATATACCCAAATAGTACATGTAAATACAACAAGGACATATGTTCAACCATGTTCATAGCAGCATTGTTTGTAATAGCCAGAACCTGGAAGCAACCTAGATGCCCCTCAACTGAAGAATGGATTGAGAAAATGTGGCACATCTATACAATGGAGTACTACTCAGCAGAAAAAAGCAATGGAATCTTGAAATTCGCAGGCAAATGGATGGAACTAGAGGAAACCATCCTGAGTGAGGTAACCCAGTCACAAAAAGACAAACATGGTATGTACTCACTGATATATGAATTTTAGACATAGAGCAAAGGATTACCAGTCTATAATGCTCTTCACCAAAGAAACTAGGAAACATGAAGGACTCTAAGGGATAAATGGTCCCCAGGAATGGAAGTGGCATGAACTCCCGAACTAATTGGGGGCATGAGGGCAGGGGGGAAGGAGCTGCTACAATAAGAGCAAGAGAAGAGGAGTAGAGGATAGAAAATGGAGGGGCAGAAACATTGAATTGGGGGAAGAATAGAGGAAAGAGAGCAGGATGAGAGATACCATATCAGAGGGAGCCACTATAGGTCCGAGAAGAGATCTGGAACCAGGGAGATCTCCAGAGACTTACAAGGATGACACGATCTGACAATCCAGGCAATGGTGGAGAAGATAACCCAAAAGCCCTTCCCCTAAAATGAGATTGATGATTTCTCTTAATGCCATCCTAGAGCCCTCACCCAGTGGCTGAAGGAAGCAGAGACAGACATCCACAGATATACACTGAGACGAAATCAGGAATTTAGTTGAAGAGAGGGAGGAAAGAAGAAAGAAGGGGTCTGTATCAGGTTGGAGAAACCCACAGGAACAGTTGACCTGAACAAGGGAGAGTACATGGACCCCAGATGCTGTTGGGGAGACCAGTACAAGACTGATCTAGACCCCTGAACATGGATGTCAATAAGAAGGCCTCTGCACTCCAGGGAGCCTCTGATGGTGGATTAGTATTTTTCCCTGGTGCAAGAAGGGACTTTGAGAGCCCATCCCACGTGAAGGGTTACACTCCGGCCCTGGACACATGGGGAAGGGCCCAGGACCAGCACAGGAAGATTTGGTGGACTTTGCAGAGCCCCTGTTGAGGGCCCTACCCTGCCTGGAGAGTGGAGGGTGGATGGGGTGGAGGGTGGGCTGGAGGTGGGGGAGGAGAGTTGGGGGTGAGGGGAGGGAGAGGGAGAAGGGACTTGAAATAAGCTTGTTCCCTAACTAAAACTAATAAAATAAAAAAAGAAAAAAATGAACAGGAAGTCGTAGTATTTAGGCCCTCAAAACAAAATGCCAGAGTAGGTAGCCGATGTGACAGAAATTTACTTTTTCTCTCAGTTCTCAAGACTCAGAAGCCCAAATCAAGGTTCTGCTAGACTCAATTTCTGATGAGGGCCCCCTTCTTTTGTTCACATGACAACATCCTTGCTGTGTGTCATTCATGACAGAGGGAGAATCTTTAAATTTTTTATCTCTTTTAGAGAACCATGGCCCAATCAGATTTAGAACTCACCATATAACCTCACTCAACCTTAATTCTCTCGAAATGACTCTCTCCAAGTGCCGTCAACTTGTGGGCTAGATCTTCAGCATGAGAGTTTGGAGCAGAGAAAAGTACCATTAAAACCATAGCAAACAGAAGGTTCCAAACAAAAAACTAAAGGGACCATCACCAACAGTTTCAGGGATATTTTTTCCTGAAAAAGAACAAATTGAGTAGTATTTGGAAAGTGACACAATGGAAAGGTTACTAGATTCAAATTGAGTAGAAAGCATTAAAAGTGTGTTTATTTCCATGCAAATAATCCAATAAAGAAAGTGGAGACATGCCTGGAGTGATATTCTTTAATGTATGAAATGATATGGGCAATGCAAACAATTAGGTTATTGTCTTTACTATGAACACAGATGGTTTAGCTATAAAAACAGGAGGGGAGGCAGACAGGCACAGACACACAGAGGTCTGCTTATGTAGTAGAGGCAGTAGGGAGGTAGGCTTGTCAAAATTCCTATCTACTTATTTCTGTTCTCCTAATAAAACAAGCAGCAAAGCTATCACTTCAGAGAGAAAATGATGGCAGTTGGGGCCAAAGAAAAGAGGACAGAGACCTCTGGAAGATCAACAGAGCAGTGAACAAGAAAGATGGAATTGCTAGGGAGCTCAAGACTGATCACAACTTCCAGATGAGTCAGTGTGGCTGGGCTGCATGTTTCCTTTAGTCATAATCCAACATGGGAAGATAGGACATGAGGTGGAGCCATGGATTTCACTAATGGTAAATTAATTAGGGCAACATAGGAAGGCCTAGAAGGTCCAGAACAACTATCCTTTTGGTGATATAGTCTTCATTTGGAATACTCGAGGGTGGGGATGGCGAGGGTGGGAGTGAGGATAATTGGGTGGGGGGCTGGCTCACTCACTCAGGGAGACCATGATTTTGATCACAGCTGATTTCTTTTCTTTTTCCATCCTTGTATTTCCAATGACCTCAGAACAATTATTGTCTCAAATACAAAGTATTCAAAATCTTAAACAGAGGACTCCACAAAGTCCAAGAGGACTCTCAGAATGTTGAGGTACTTGACAGAAGTCCTAAGGGTCACATCTGTGTGTAAATGATGGAACAGATCCTCTTATTCAGGAAAAGTCTGGCGCATTCATGAGAGGGAGCATGCAGAAGAGCCCTCCCGTTCTTCCAATAACATCTCTCCAATTCTTAATGGCCAATAACATCTCTCCAATGGCCAAATCATAAATTCTTTAAATCATTCAATTAACATATATTGAGGCCCTAAATAAGAAACTACAGCTAGAAAATTCAATAAATTGTCAGACCTAAGAGACTATGAACTAACACTTATTGAGTAATTACTGTCTTCAATGAACTATTTCTAAGAACTTCATATATCTGATTATCATATGAAAATTTTAGTACTACACTATTATCTGATTTTGTCAGTAAAATGTAAATTTACTCAGATTGTGCTCTGTGGACATACCGCAGCACAGTAAATGCAGTATAGCAATCCTACCTCCAGCATTTTGCTAAACAGAAAAAAAACTCAAAGCATTTCTACCAATAACAGGAATAAAACAAGGATGACCTCTCTCCCCATTCCTGTTCAATATAGTTCTTGAAGTCTTAGTTACAACAATAAGACAAATGAGGGAGATAAAATTATATAAATAGGAAATTAAGTATCCATATTTGCTACTGATATGATTTGATACATACAAGACACTAAAGACTCCTTCAGAAAACTCCTATAATTTATAAACACATTTAGCAAAATAGCAGTATATGAAATTAACACAAAAACTAGTAGCATCCCTATATACACATGACAAATATACCAAGAAAGAAATCAAGGAACCAATAATCTCATTCATATGTGTGTGTATGTATAATCTTGGAAAAATAACTAAGAAAGTGAAAGATTTACATAACAAAAAATTTAAGCCACTCAAGAAACTGGGGACCAGTAAGGGCAGAAGACCCCCAAGCACAGCTCATGGGCTCACAGGCCCATGGGGGTGGTGTGAGTGCCACTGTGATAAACAAATATGTGATGGAGAAAGATAGAAACATGGAGTGGTTATATGCTACAGAGAGAGGCAGAACTGGAGATGGAGACGGGATGATGGTGACAGGTAAGAGACAGGGCTGAGGTCAACAGGCTGTCAATGCCCAGTAAAGTCAGCTGTATATCTGACAGACAGTATCTAGAATACACAAAGAACTCAAAAGAAAATTGCATATCAAGAAAACAACCCAATTTAAAAACGGGGCATAGAACTAAAGAGAGAATTCTTTAAAACGGAATGCAAATGGCTGAGTAACATTTTCAAAAAATGACATCCTTAGTCATCAATAAAAGCCAAATTATAACTGCTTTGAGATTTTATTTTATCACAGACAGAATGGCAAAGATTATTTTTTTTAAAGGGACACTGAATGCTGGTGGATATTGGGAAAGGGAAACACTTATTCACTACTGGTAGGAGTGAAACATGAGGCAGATAGATACTATGGAAATCATCATGGCTGACCAAATGCTAGAAATATATCTACCATATGATCCAGCTATAAAACTCTAGACACATACCTAAAAGACTATATCCTACTACAGAGGTCCTATTTATCTATGTTTTCTGTGCTCTGTTCACAATAGGCAGGAAAGGAAAATAGCCTAAATGTCCATAAACTGATGAAAGGATAATGAAAATGTGGTGCATTTACACAGTAGAAGATTGCAGGTAAGTAGATGGAACTGGGGAAAGTCCAGCTTGAATGAGTGCTGTGGTTTGAATGGGATATCTCCCATAGTCTAGAGCATTTAAATACTTGGTCACCTGTAGGTGGTGTTGTTTCGGGAGGATTGGGTGTGTGGCCTTGCTGGAGGAAGTATGTCAGTGTGGGCAGGATTTGAGGTTTAAAAGCCTTGTGCTGTTTCTAGTGAGCTTTCTCAGCTTTCTGCGTATAGTTCAAAATATGAGTTCTCAGATGTTTCTGCTTTCATTTCTACCTGTAGCCATGCTTCCCACCATAGTGGTGATGGATTCCTGTCCCTCTGGAACTATACACCCAAATAAACCCTTCCTTCATTCCATAAGCTCTCTTGGTCATTTCCTTTTACAGCAATAGAAAAGTAACTAATAACATTCAGTAATCCAGAGCCAGGAATACAAACATTGCAACTGTTTCTCATATGTGGACGCTGTCTTTGAGTCTTTAGACATGTGTGTTTCATTTGGAATATCCATTAAGGTTAGGGAAATAGTGAACAGTCATGGGCCAGGGAGAAATTTTTCAAAGCAGGAAAGATAGAATATAATGGCATAAAGAGGAAAAGGGGAATGTGGGAGGAGGAAATACTAAAATGAGGCCAGGGATGGGAGGGCAATGTAGAGGAAGGTATATGAGGATGATTAACTACACTTAAGACCTTTTTTTCCATTTATTTATTTAGTTCATAAATAAAGTCATGTACAATTATGATACAGAATACAGTATGTTCACAATGGCATGGCTAAATTAAACAAATTAACATGTTATATCACACATATTCATCATTTTTGTTTTGAGAACACTTAAAGTATACTATCTCACAACTTTTAAAATACAGCATATTGTTATCAACCATATTTATCATGCTCTCAGTAGACCTCAAGACTTCAGAGAGTCCATGCCTCTTGTCCAACTGCAGTTTTATATCCTTAAACCAATCATTTCCCCCTTGTTAAAAGTCCTACATTGAAGCCTAATAGCCACAATTCTGCTCTCTGTTCCCATAAGTTCATCATTTCTAGGTTACACATAAAATTGAAATTGTGTGACATTTGTCTTCCAGTGTGTCACTTATTTTTTTGGCAAGCATATAACTTTACTACTTACTAAAGATGAAATCAAATTTGCATGCACAGGTGAGCACTCACTGAAACACCTTGGCTTCATCACATATTTGAGTTTCAATTAGCTTATATAAGTATATATTTATACAAAAAAGAGCAATAATGGCAATATGTTATGCATCAATAGCAGCAACAGCTTTTCCAGGTTCTGCAGTCCTTTGAACAAAATTGTAGAGACATCTAGCATACTCCATTTAAAAAAAAAGACAAACAAAAACAAACAGACAAACAAACAAACAACAAAAAAAGTAAAAAACAGAATCCCAGAAAACAGCACAGTTCTGTTACTCTTTTGGCACTTTTTTTTTAAAATTAGTTTCTCAGTCATCATCTTGGAGGAAACCATTCTGAGCAACATCATTAAAAACAGCTCTGATAAAGCATGGTCACTGATATGTATCATAAAGCAGGTCCACATATGAGTGAGTACATATCATGTTTGGCTTTTTGTGATTGGGTTACCTCGATCAGAATGGTTTCTTTGAGTTCCATCCATTTTCCTGCAAATTTCAAGATTCCATTGTTTTTTTGTTTTGTTTTGTTTTGTTTTGTTTTTAATGCTGAGTAGTGCTCCATTGTGTAAATGTACCACAATTTCTCTATCCATTCTTCAGTTGAGGGGCATCTAGGCTGCTTCCAGTTTCTGGCTATTACAAATAATGCTGCTATGAACATGGTTGAACATATGTCCTTGTTATATGAATGTGCTTCTTTTGGGTATATGCCTAGGAGTGGAATTGCTGGATCTTGTGGTAGACTCATTCCCATTTTCTTGAAGAGTCGCCATACTGATTTCCACAGTGGCTGTACAAGTTGGCACTCCCACCAGCAGTGGAGGAGTGTTCCTCTTTCTCCAATCCTCTCCAGCATAAACTGTCATTGGTATTTTTGATTTTAGCCATTCTGACAGGAGTAAGATGGTATCTCAAAGTTGTTTTGATTTGCATTTCCCTGATGACTAAGGATGTTGAACACTTTCTCATGTGTCTTTCAGCCATTTTAGATTCTTCTATTGAGAATTGTCTATTTAGTTCTATACCCCACTTTTTAATTGGGTTGTTTGGTGTTTGGGGGACTAGCTTCTTGAGTTCTCTGTATATTTTGGAGATCAGCCCTCTGTCAGATGTGGGGTTGGTGAATATCTTTTCCCAGTCTGTGGGCTGCTGTTTTATCTTGCTGTCTCCTTTGCCTTACAGAAACTTCTCAGTTTCAGGAGGTCCCATTTATCAATTGTTGACCTCAGTGTCTGTGCTACTGGTGTAATGTTCAGGAAGCAGTCTCCTGTACTTATTAATTCAAGGGTATTTCCCACTTTGTCTTCTAATAGGTTCAGTGTAGCTGGATTTATGTTGAGATCTTTAATCCATTTGACTTAAGTTTCGTGCAAGGCGATAGGCTTGGGTCTAACTGCAGTCTTCTACATGTCTGCAACCAGTTATGCCAGCACCATTTGTTGAAGATGTTCTCTTTGTTCCATTGTATAAATTTGGATTGTTTGTCAAAAATCAGGTGTTCATAGGTGTGTGGGGTAATATCAGGGTTTTCAATTCTATTCCATTGGTCTACCAGTCTATTTTTGTGCCAATACCAAGCTGTTTTCAGGACTATAGCTCTGTAATAGAACTTGAAGTCAGGGATGGTGATGCCTCCAGAAGTTCCATTATTGTATAAGGATGATTTGGCTATCCTGGGTCTTTTGTTTCTCCATATAAAGTTGAGAATTGTTCTTTCAAGGTCTGTGAAGAATTGTGTTGGGATTTTGATGGGGATTGCATTGAATCTGTAGATTGCTTTTGGCAAGATTGCCATTTTTACTATGTTGATCCTATCCAAGAGCATGGGAGATCTTTCCATTTTCTGGTATTTTCTTTAATTTCTTTCTTTAGAGACTCAAAATTATTACAGTACAGGTCTTTCACTTTTTTGGTTAGTGTTACTCCAAGGTATTTTATGTTGTTTGTGGCAATTGTAAAGGGTGATGCTTCTCTGATTTCTTTCTCCACCAATGTGTCATCCGTATATAGTAGGGCTACAGATTTTTTTAGTTAATCTTGTATCCTGCCACTTTGGTGAAGGTGTTTATCAGCTGTAAGAGGTCCCTGGTTAAGTTTTTCAGGTCACTTAAGTAGACTATCATATCATCTGCAAATAGTGAGAGTTTGACTTCTTCCTTTGTGATTTGTATTCCCTTGATCTCCTTTTGTTGTCTTATTGCTCTAGCTAGAACTTCAAGGACAATATTGAAGAGGTATGGAGAGAGTGGACAGCCTTGTCTAGTACCTGATGTTAGAGGAATTGCATTGAGTTTCTCTCCATTTAATTTGATGTTGGCTGGTGGCTTGCTTTATATTGCTTTTATTATGTTGAGTTATGTTCCTGTTATCCCTGATTTCTCCAGGACCTTTATCATGAAGGGATTGGATTTTGTCAAAGGCTTTTTCAGCATCAAGTGAGATGATCATGTGATTTTTTTTTCCTCAGTCTGTTTATATGGTGGATTACATTGATGGATTTCCATATGTTGAACCATCCTTGCATCCCTGGGATGAAACCTACTTGGTCGGGATGGATGATTTCTCTGATGTGTTCTTGGATTTGATTTGCCAATATTTTATTGAGAATTTTTGCATCAATGTTCATGAGGGATATTGGTCTTAGTTGTGTCTTTATGTAGCTTGGGTATCAAGGTTATTGTGGCCTCATAAAAAGAGTTTGGTAATGACCCTTCTGCTTCTATTGTGTGGAATACTTTGAGGAGAATTGGTATTAGCTGTACTTTGAATTTCTGGTAGAATTCTGCACTGAAGCCATCTGGCCCTGGGCTTTTTTTTTTTTTGGTTGGGAGATTTCTAATGGCTGCTTCAATTTCATTAGAGGTTATAGGTCTATTTAAGTTGCTTATCTGTTCTTGATTTAATTTTGGAAAGTGAAATCTGTCCAGAAAATTGTCCATTTCCTTTAGATTTTCAAATTTTGAGGAATATAGGTTTTCAAAGTATGACCTGATGATTCTCTGGATTTCCACTGTGTCTGTTGTTATGACCCCCTTTTCATTCCTGATTTTATTAATTTGCATGTTCACTCTTTGTTGTTTGGTAAGTTTGGATAAAGGTTTGTCTATCTTGTTGATTTTCTCAAAGAACCAACTTTTTGTTATATTGATTCTTTGTATTGTTCTCCTAGTTTCCATTTTATTGATTTCAGCCCTCAATTTGATTATTTCCTGGTGTCTGCTCCTCCGGGTGTATTGGCTTCTTTGTTTTCTAAAGCTTTCAGTTGTGCTGTTAATTCTCTAGTGTGATTATTCTCCTGTTTTTTTCATATGGGCATTCAGCGCTATGAACTTTCCTCTTAGCACTGCTTTCAGAGTATCCCATAGGTTCGGATATGTTGTGTCCTCATTCTCATTGAATTCTAGGAAATCTTTAATTTCTTTTTTTATTTCTTCCTGGACCCATGAATTGTGCATTGGGTGTTATTTAATTTCTATGCGTTTGTAGGTTTTCTGGAGTTCTTGTTGTTGTTGAATTCTAATTTTAAAGCATGGTGGTCTGATAAGACACAGGGGGTTATTTCAATTATTTTGTACTTGTTGAGGTTTGCTATGTTGCCAAGTATTTGGTCGATTTTAGAGAAGGTTCCATGTGGCACTGAGAAGAAGGTAAATTGTTTTTTATTTGGGAGGAATGTTCTATAGATATCTGTTAAGTCCAATTGTGCCATAACTTCTATTAGTTCTTTTGTTTCTTTGTTAAGTTTCTCTCTGGTGTTCCTGTCCAGTGGTGAGAGTGGGGTGTTGAAATCTCCCACTACAAGTGTGTGCGGTTTTATGTGTGATTTGAGTTTTAGTAATGTTTCTTTTACAAACGTGGATGCCTTTTATTTGGGGCATAAATGTTCAGAATTGAGACTTCATCCTGATGGATTTCTCCTGTGATGAGTAGGAAATGACCTTCTTCATCTCTTTTGACTGATTTTAGTTTAAAGTCCAATTTGTTGGATATTAGGATTGCTACCCCCGCTTGTTTCTTGGGTCCATTTGATTGGACGTTCTTTCCCCAAACTTTAATTCTTAGGTACCATCTGTCTTTGAGGTTGAGGTGAGTTTCTTGTATGCAGCAGAAGGAAGGATTCTGTCTTCTTATCCATAATCTGGGTCTTTTTATAGGGGAGTTAAGACCATTAATGTTGGTGGATATTAATGACCATTGATTATTGTTCATTCTTGTTTGTTTTTGATTTGGTGATGGTGGCAAGATTATGTGTGGGATTCTATCCCTTTTTTCATTTGACTGTTGGAAAACTGGGATTATCTATTGCCTATGTTTTTCTGGTTGTAGTTAACTTCCCTGGGTTGCAGTTTACCTTCCAGTACTTTCTATAGGGCTGGATTGGTGGATATGTATTGTTTGAATCTGGTTTTATCATAGAATATCTTGTTTTCTCCATCTATAATGATTGAAAGCTTTGCTGGGTATAGTAGTCTGGGTTGGCATCCATGGTCTCTTAGTAGGTAGAATATCGATCCAGGACCTTCTGGCTTTCAGAGTTTCCAAGGAAAAGTCAGGGGTGATTCTGATAGGTTTGCCTTTATAGGCTACTTGACCTTTTTCCTTTGCTGCTCTTAATATTTTCTCTTTGTTGTGTATGCTTGGTGTTTTGATTATTATGTGGCAAGGTGACCTTTTTTTTGGTCCAGTCTATTTGGTGTTCTGTAGGCTTCTTGTATTTTCATTGGCATGTCTTTCTTTAGGTTGGGAAAATTTTCTTCTATGATTTTGTTGAATATGTTTTCTGCACCTTTGAGTCAGATTTCTTTGCCTTCTTCTATACCTATTATTCTTAGGTTTGGTCTTTTCACAGTATCCCATATTTCCTGGATATTTTGTGTTAGGGATTTGTTGGACTTAAGATATTCTTTGGTTGATGGATCTATTTCCACTAGTGTGTCTTCATCTCCTGAGATTCTCTCTTCCATCTCTTGTATTCTGTTGGTTATGCTTATATCTGTAGTTCCTGATCGTTTACCTAGCTTTTGTATTTCCAACATTGCCTCAGATTGTGCTTTCTTTATTGTCTCTATTTCAGTTTTTAGGTCTTGAACTGTTTCTTGGATTTTTTTGGTTTGTTTTGTCTTCAATTTCTTTAAGGGATTTTCCCATGTCTTCTTTGAGGTCCTCTATCGTTTTCCTGAAGATGTTTTTAAGGTCATTCTCTTCTGGTTCATCTGCATCGTGATGTTGAGGTCTTACTGGTGTATGGTTCCTAGTCTCCGGTGGTGTCATATTGGGTTTTCTGTTGTAGGATGTGCTTTTACCTTGTCCTCTTCTCATCCTTTCTTCTGGTGGGTGTAGCAAGTGTTTCTTGTTCTCCTGGTGGGTGTGGGACCCCGGTTCCCTTCTGGTAGATGCAAACAGATCCAATACTCTGATGTCAGTTCTCTTCTCGTGGATGGAGGTGTCACTGTTACCAGGGTGTCGGCAATGTCCGGGCCTGCTGGGTCCCACCGGGTGGGCAGTTAGAGGCAGAGCTGTCACCGGGCCTCAGGGTGTCGGATCCCGCTGCCGAACTCCGTATGGTCACTTGTGTCACATAACTCTGAGCAGTGACGATGAACCGGAACTGGAAACAGTTCCTGGCCTACCTGGGCCGGCAGGAGGAGGCCGGGCTGCCTTTGGGTTTGTAAGCCACCACCGCCGAACTGGGTCTGGCAGGCAGGTCGCTTGCCTCAGATGACTCTCCACTAAAGACCTTTTTGAAAAGCCATATGGAAACTTACTAATGTAGAAATTTTCTAAAATATATATATATATATATATATATATATATATATATATATAGTTTAAATGGAGTAACCTTATAACAGGAGTATAATACACCAACTAGACACCACATGGTATCCCAGAACCAAGAATGGGTTGCCTCTTTTGTTGAGTTGTTAGCCAGTGAGATCCCATAGACCCAAAACATTACAGGCTATTGCTATTTCTCTTAGTTACCCACTAGAATTTGCCAGGAAGGCCCTATTGCTGAAGACACCATATACTTGAGTCATAGAACATGGAGAAATCAAGCTTGTACTGTCCTAGAAACTTCATCCATATTGACTAGCTTTCATGGTACTGTAAGGTGCTGTGCATAATACTAGTGGAGAAAAGGAACCATTAATCTTACTCATCTGCAAACTCTATGAGGTATAACAATGCCTTGCCCACTGGTGCAATAGTGGCATGGACATCTTAAAAGCAACCAACTACTTTCTGATTGAATTTAAGGCCTACTTGTTGCTAGAGAGGTCACAAGTCTGAGGAGAGAAACATCTAATACCATTCTGCTAAATGGATACAATATTAAAATGACTCCTAAGGACTTATTGCTGTACAAATAGATTAGTGCATTTCTCAACTCTAATTAGAGAAGCTTCTTTTGTAGTAGATGGCAACTAAAATAGAGATCCATGTTACAATAAATCTTTCCACCAAAAGCCGCCGGAGCCCCACCACCACGTGTGTGCTCTACGCCAGCCGCCCACCTAAGTTAGGGCCCAAATTAATGCACAGAGAGACTTGTATTAGGTACAATGCTGCTTGGCCAATCACTAGGATTCTCATCTGTTAGCTCAGTCTTAATTATCATAAATCTATATATTTTATAAGACTTATCTTATCGGACGCCTTATTGGCGTCCCTCCTTGCTGGTGTCTCGATCCCGCCACTGGAGGAGGCAAAGGGGAAAGGGGCCACCTTCTTTTTCTCCTTTCTTAAATATGAGTCTCCTTGCTATGTCACTTCCTACCTGGAACACCACTTCTCTACTACATTTCCCAGAATCCTCTTTGACTCCTAGTCCTGCCTAACTTGCTGCCTCATTGGCCAAACAGTATTTTATTCAATAATCAATAAAATGAACATAGACAGTACATTCCCCATCAGATCCACACATGTTAACATGTAGAGAACAAGAAAGTATGGAGTACTCATCCCAAAGTGGGACATAAAAATAACATCCCTCCCCACAAAGCTCCTGGATCTTTGTAGAAGAGGGGGGCAAAAAGATTATAAGAGCCAAAGGTACTAGATAACTAGAAGGAAAGGTGTTTTCTGGACATACTAAGGTAGTTGCATATATGAACTCACAAATAATGTGACAGTATGCACAACACCTATATAAGCTCAAGCTAAACAAAATTCCAGCATGTGGGGGTAGGTGGGCACAAAGTCTTACCCCAGGCTATAGATCTATTGGCATTTGGTAGCTGCTGGGAGTGGAAGAGTCAGTTTTGTTTTAGGGTATGATCATGGGGAAGTCAGTCACATCCTAGGACAGGCCTGTCACTCAAGAATATTTGAGCAAAAGAAATTGGACTTGGGTGATGGATCTTGGAGGAGTTGGAAATTTGGGTGGATATGATCTAAACACTTTGTATGAAATTCTCCAAGGATTAATTAAAATAGTTTTTAAGATTATTCTGTGATGAGTAGCTGAAAGAAGAGCTGAATGTACTCAGTGTGGCACGAAAGGAGCACTAACCACTCTGCTAGGGTGATCTACATGTTCTGACCTGAAACTAGAGAAGTCATTTCATTCCAGACATGTTCTGGAATGAAACACAAGACTAAGGTTAGGAAACAAGAGTTAGTTGGCTTCATCATTGACTCATGGGAGTCAGTTAACATCTCTGAACTCCTTTGTACTTTTACTTATAATATTTGGATAGTCATACTTGCACTACCTTCCTTATCTTATGAATTATGAGGTGAACCATGAAGAATAATTTATAAATACTAAATTTATAAATACTAAACACAGATCAAAGGTAAGACCAAAGCAGATAAAATCGGGATAGCAAAGAAAAATGGAAGACCCAGAGAAATACTCTAGATCCAATGAGTCTCCCCAGGAGGAGTGGCCTAGTATTACTGAGACAGCTGGTGGAGGCAAAAAGGGGAAAATGAAGGAGAAAAGGATGTTGAAGACTTTGCCAATAATAACTGCCGCTTAGGCCCAGGTTAGAGGCTAGTTCCCTTAGCACCTGGCAAATACCCAGATCTGCCTCTGCTCACATATACTCCTTATGTGAGTTTTAAATAGTTGCCCTTTTCTCAAGACTCTTTGATTCTACTCATGAGAAGACAATTTAGTAGATTTACTTTGTGAAAATATTCCCTGAGAAATTACAGTAAGTAAAAATTTCTATAGCAATTGGCAATCCCTAAAACAAGCAGTGAACAATGACTTTGTCTTGGATGACCCTAAATATGGATTACCCCAGCTCAGGAGCATTTCTTTACATACTTACTACCAACACATAGTCATATAAAAAACATTTAGATTGATCTTGAGCATTTTGGGATCTTGTACTTTAAGTTATACTTTACTAATACTAAATAAGAAAGAGTCATAGATCATTAATGAGCAGGAAGGATTTAACATACACAAGACAGAAGTCAATGGTGTGTGTGTGTGTGTGTGTGTGTATGTGTGAGAGAGAGAGAGAGAGAGAGAGAGAGAGAGAGAGAGAGAATATATACTTACATTATTCTGTGAACAAATAGTTACTCATATCTAGAGTCCGAAGCAGTTAAACTGTCCATTTCAGTGGGGCTCTTTCTCTAGCCAAATACCATGGGATAAACAATAAGTTTAAGTATGGTTGTACATGACTATATTCCAGAATTCTAGAGGCTGAGGTAGGAAGATCATGAGTTCAAGGTCAGCCTGAGCTACATATCAAGTAAGAGCCTATTTCAGGGAGGAAAATAATGAATTTAAGGAGGGAAACAATCCAAAAAGGTTGGTGAGCAAGATCAGATTCAGTTGTTTTCCCTTGAGAAAGACCTTGCTTAAATCCATTTCTTAAATAATTGTTGCCTTGTCAAGTATTAACTAGTAGTAGTTACCATTTAGTAACTTGATACCTAGATGAGAAATAAGTATATAATTGAATTTATTGTATGGTACATTTAATCAGCCATCTAGTGGGATAAATCGTAGTTCCTTTTACAGAAAAGAAAGCCAAAGCTTGAAGAAGTGAAGCAATTTAACTGATAGTACGTAATTGGAGTTTCAAGCCACTTTCTTGGAATCCAGAACCACCTAATTAATTCCACTCAATGACTGATTAGTATCAGTGTCACTTGGTCCTGGATAAAGGGACAATTGGGCTGGGAATCATAGTCTTCTTGTAAGACAGACAAGACATTAGTTCTAAAGCTTAGCTTAGCATTGTGGGTATAATATTGGAGCCAAAATCAGGGGCCCTCTGGAATTCAGGGTTATCTCTCACCACCCTGAACATCATCAGTCCTTGGAGCAAGGCAAACCTAGAACCATAATTTGAGTAGTAACCAATAGCTTCATTTCTACATAAGAAAACCAAGTGAAGCCAGGTGTTGGTGGCACATGCCTTTAATCCCAGCACTTGGGAGGCAGAGGTAGGCGGATCTCTGTGAGTTCAAGGCCAGCCTGGTCTCCAGAGTGAGTGCCAGGATAGGCTCCAAAGCTACATAAAGAAACCCTGTCTTGAAAAGAAAAAGAAAAAAAGAAAAAGAAAGCCAAGTTAATTAAAAAGTATGAAGTCAAATTTTAAAACTGAGAAAAAAAATATCTTAAATCTAAAATAATTCACTTCATTTTGCAATAATTGAGTAAAATTTATTCTAAGCAAAAATCCAGTATTTAAGTCCTTCCCCTGCCATCTGCTGCTGTTATAATGGTCCTCTAATGGCTTAAAAAGTTAGCTTCCTCAACCAATATTCATGGACAAAGATTAAGGAATCAAATTTTTCCTTTCTCTGTTTCTAATTTGATGAAAATGGTGCCCTCATCAAACTCATCAATTAAATTTGGGGTAGGTTTTGAAATATAGGGTCAATCAACAAAAGCTACCATAAACTCATAAATTCTAGAGACTTAAGGACCTGAGGTATGAGAGGGACCCACTGACATCACAGATCCTTCCTGAGTCACAATGCTTTTGAACTACCGTTGGAAGAATGCTTTGGGAGCATGAAGATTTTACTTTGGATGCACTCAGGATTCCTTCACATTTTGGTTTTTTTAAAAAGGAAAACATATTCCTGTTCCCTTTCAAAAACAAAAAGCAAGTCAACAAAAAGTAATAATAATAAAGCTGGGTTTATTATGAGTTCAGGTATTTACTCATGGACAACTCTTTAAGCATTTAAATTTCTCATATTTCTCTCATATCTCTTACTATATATAAAAAAAGTGAAAAAAAAAAGACTCTCAGCTCTTCTCTTGGACACAATAGGATGTGCCTCCCAATATTTTAGGACAATCTGACTGCAACAAAGTTCCCAAGTGTTTTTTTGGAAGTACCTGTGGGGGTATGCTCAGCTCATCAGTTACAGATGTAATGCTGGTGGGGGCAGGACCTGGGGTAGGGGTGGGAAGTGTCAAACAATTTGGAAGCCTCTCTTGAGGTTTTGCCACCTGTATAGTAACTAGCTTCAAATTCTAAAATGCATCAATGCAAAAATTCACTTGGCCTAGTTCCTGCTCTGATTCTGCATTCTGGTTGCCTAGATACAAATGTAAACAAAACTGCCTCCCTGCCTGCAGAACAGCCAGCTCCGACTGATGGCCCCCTTCCTGGCTCAGCCAGTGACCAAGAAAAGAAAGCAAGTATTTTCACATATTTATATTAAGAATGGAATAATTGGCTCACTTTCTCTGAAGCTTGGGGTTGTTTGGAGTTTGAAGGAATCCCAGAAGAATGACTTTCTTTTTTTGTTTTCCTACAGTTCCTGTTTGTTCTGCCGTGATAAAGTGATTGAGCACAGCAAAGCTACCTGAAAAAAAAAAATGAGCTCAATTTATAAATGTATTAACTGGATTGATTTTAATATGGGGCTGTTTTTAATTTGATAATGATTTATTATTCTTAAGATTATTTAAGAAAAACAAATATATATATATGTATATATATATATATATACATATATATATATATATATATTCCTTTTTCTGTACTTCTCATACATCCAATTAACAACAAAGGCTACACACAGAAAGTTGTGCCGTTGAAATTTGGTAGTTCTAATAAGATCTGAGCATATAGATACAGTCTCTTAGGAAAAGGGACCAGAAAGCCAGCATAACATCAAGCACTGGCTTTGACTTTCTGTTTAGATTGGGTGATTGCTTAACCTCAGTTTCCTGCTACCTTTTGTTGTAGAATTCTACAGAGCTACTTAAAGCACTACCAGGCAAAGCAGGCTCGGGACATGAAGTGATTATCATCACATAACCCGTTCTTTCCTAGTCCTCAAGTTTTTCATCTATAAGAAACATAATCTTAAATTAGTTATTTAAAGGAATTTTGTCATATATGTTGAAAATCCATTGATACAGATCTAATAGAGCTATTAGAAAAATAAAATCACAGTATATATGAAAAGATTTTATAGTATAAGAATTATATATATATATATATATATATATATGTATGTATTATATCCCCAAAGTAGAAGTGATGAGAATATCCTAGTAATTCATTCCATTTGGACACAGTCATTCTACAAATATTTACATAGCATTATTGGTTGTCAAATGCATAAGGCAAAAACCAACCAGTTGATGAAGTACCAAGCTCAGACTCCCACTACCCTTGGGGTTCCATGGAGAGGTGAGGAGGAAATATCTGGCATGAAGTGAACAATAAATTCAGGACTCAAAGCATTTACAGTAGGAAACACAGTAAGAATTGGTGCTGAGAAATCTGTTCAGGTTCTCTGCACATATAGGAGGTATCCAGAACACAAATGCACAAGTATCCAGTGGGGCATTCTCTAGAGCAGTGCTTCTCAACCTTCCTAATGCTACAACTCTTTAATGCAGTTCTTCATGGTATAGTGACCCCAAACCATACAATTTTTTCATTGCCACTTCATAACTGTAATTTTGCTTCTTCTATCAATTGCAATGTAAATATCTAATATGCAGGATATCTGGTATGTGACCCCCACGAAGGGCTTGTGACCCATAGATTGAGAACCACTGCTCTAGGGGAAGCCTGGGCTAAGGCACATCCAACCTCTTGTAGAGTCTACTCCACAATATGTCCAGGGCCAATGCACTCTCCCAAAACCTCATTGGCCCCATTCTGAGTAGCTAAGAGCCTGCTCTGATAGCCTCCTGCCAACTGGGCTAGGTCAAGCCAGCATGGCCACTACCAACATTCCTGATAATAGAATTGCCTGGTTTTCAAATTTCATTCAGAGGAGAAGAGAGGGATTTGCAAGTAAGTGTCGTAGCCCTTAGAATTTTAATGGAATCAACCAAGAAATAACTGATTCCATTAAAACTCCCTGAAGAACTAATTTCTGAACAAAAATCTCAATGTTTTATACCATTGTATTAGAGTTTCTATTGCTGTGAAGAGACATCACTGCCCCAGTAACTCTTATAAGGAAAACATTTAACTGGGGTTGGATTACAGTTTTTATCATTATGGCCGGACATGGCAGCAAGCAGGCAGACATGGTGCTAGAGAAGTAGCTGAGAGTTCTACATCTTGATCCACAGGCAGCAGAATGAATCTGGTCCACACTGTGCACAGCATAAGCATAGGAGACCTCAAAGCCTATGACCACAGTGACATACTTCCTCCAACAAGGCCTCACCCTCTAATAGTGCCAGTCCCTATGAGGCCATTTTCCTTCAGACCACTACACCCATTATTTTACTATGCAATGGTATAACCCAAGAAAAATATCCAACAAATATATCTTATTCAATGTGTTAACTTAGAATTTCAGCTACAGTCCCTCCACTGAATCCAATTTAGTGACTGGCTATTAAATTGTAATAAAACTTACTTTGTTTTTAAACTTTAAAAAAGGCATTTGATCTTCAGGGTATTTTTTTCAGTATACAGAAATAGTGAATATATTTGGCATCTTTTTCCTTGTAGGAATGTTGCCAAATTATCAACCTTTATGGAAATAGAACCTTCTTGAAGTAGCAAAATAGTGAATTAGAGATTTTCAGCTAAGTGTTCATATAGGCAGCTTGTTTCATACTACTAAATTAACATGCAGCTTTTCTGTGTTTTTATTTCTCATCTATGATAATCTGACATCTAGGATTTTTAGCATGTAAAATAACTTGGATTGTCTAGCTTTCTAGTTTGGGGCTGTTTTGGTAATCAGCTGATTCCCCTCAGAAATTCTTTCAAAGCTCAGTCAATAATTACTAGAGTTTTCATTTACAAGTTTTCATCTTGGATTGATGTGTGGCTTTAACTTCTGAAAAACTTTCCCTGACATGTTTACCAAACCTACGAAACAAAGCTCTTTGGGAGTGCCCCAGAACTTAATTTCAGTTTTAGTCAATACAAATGGCAAGTGTACAGTTGGATGATGCTGTATGTTTTGTTTAAAATAAAAACATTTATTTAAGTACAAAATGGGTGAAGAGTGGCCACCAAAAAGCATTGCATGGTAGATTTTGAATCTGTCACCTCTGTTTTAGGTAAGATTATCTCCAGCCAAAATGTCAACCAAGAAATCTACAGATGTAGTTGAATATGTTGACAAGTAAGTACATAAACTAGTGGTTTTAACTATTTACTGCATTTAATGACTCGGTAGCAATTAGAATGGCTGAATGAAACCTTGGAAATGACATAAATAGCTCTCTGCTTCCAGGAAAGCCCGAACAACCTCAAACAGGCAAATCTCACTATCTCTAGACAGATGTTCCTGCCTTCTCTTTAAGTGACTTCCATAAATCCCTGTAGATTTGTGGGGAAAATAATACAACTGGAGCAAGAGTTGACACATAACACAACGGAACATATAGATAACTATAACTTTCAAATTAAACCAGGCTGATCTGCTGACACTGGTGAAAAAAAAAAAAAACAAAAAAAAGAAAACAACAACAACAACAAAAAAACAGAAAAACTTGAAACATGTTAATCACCAGAAAAATTCTGACTTTTTTTCCTTTTTTTATTTAAATTAGAAACAAGCTTGTTTTACATGTCAATCCCAGTTCCCTCTCCCTCCCCTCCTCCCCTGCCCCCCACCAACTTCTGTCCCATTCCCTTTCTGCTCCCCAGGGAGGGTGAGGCCTTCCATGGGGGGAAATCTTCAAAATCTGTCATATCATTTGGAACAGGGCCTAGACCCTCCCCCATGTGTCTAGGCTGAGAGAGTATCCCTCTATGTAGAGTTGGCTCCAAAAGCCCATTCGTGTACTATGGATAAATACAGAGGCTCTATAAATTGCTGAGGCATCCTCACTGACACCCACATTCAGGGGGTCTGGATCAGTCCTATGGTGGTTTCCCAGCTATCAGTCTGGGAACCATGAGCTCCTCCTTGTTCAGGCCAGCTATTTCTGTGGGTTTCTTCATCCTATTCTTGACCACTTTGCTCATTACTCCCCCCTCTCTGCAACTGGATTCCAGAGTTCAGTTTAGTGTTTAGCTGTGGGTGTCTGCTTCTACTTCCATCAGCTACTGGATAAAGGCTCTAGGATGGCATATAAGATAGTCATCAATCTCATTATCGGAGAAGAGCATTTATGGTAGCCTCTGAACTATTGCTTATTGTTAGTTGAGTTAGGAGAAAGAGAAGGGGAGAATAGGAGAGGAGAGGAGGACATGAAAGAGCAGGAAGAACCAGTCAGGGGAAGAATACAGGAGAGCAAGAAAAGAGATAACATGATAGAGGGAGCCATTATAGGTTTCAAGAGAAATCTGGCACTAGGGAAATGTCCAGAAATTCTGACTTTTTAAGAAACCAAATGCCACATGTTTCTACTTATAGTGCTGTACTTGGAGCTCGTTCAGGGTGGTCCATAGGAGTGGGAACTTGGTGTCACAGCTCTGGTCCTTAGAATGTAACCATTGATAGATTCATATTGTCCAAAGATCCCAGAATTCTAGCTTTTAAGGGTGGGGTTTTAGAAGTAATGTATGTGCATTGGAGCTCTCTTCTACTCAGCACATGAAAGGGGTGTGATCTGCACTCCATTAATAGCTTCAAAGTAGTTGGGATTTGGTCTTGGTCCTTCCACTGTTGCTATCAACCCTGTATTTGGGAAATTTTTCTTTCTTTTCAATTGCAAAACAAGGAAGTTGTACAAAAAGTTCCTGTTATTTTCTGCAGCTTTAAAATAATTCTGATTCTATAATATGAATCCTAACCACAGAAGAAATATGGCCAAATAAATGAGTCAATGAGAAGAAAAACCATAAATAGTAGACTGATTTTTAGAGTCATCTTTGACAATGAACATGATGACATTTTAAATTCTACTTTCTGTTGCAATAGTTACAGTTATGAATTTCCCTGTTCTCAGCCAAAAGAATATAATTCATTTCAGCAATCCAGAGTTTCAGCTCCTATCATGCTTTCCCTGCCCACAATTGCTTGTGTGAGTATGGATTTACAGTTTACAGGGGCATGGGAGGATCAAAACATGAGCAATTATTTTTCTTAGTGTTTAAAAATGTCCCATTTAGACAGATGAACTTTTCTGAGTTAGGAACAATGAATGTAGTGTGCCCCAAATTGATTATAAAGGACATATTAGTTAACTTTAAAGCATCCTAGGAGAAGTTGTTTCTGCCTGTCTGCATATTACAAATGGAAATTAGAAATCATTGCTCTGACATAGTAAGAATTCCAGTTTGAAGCCAGAGTGACCTACATTCCAGGGGCAAGAGAATAAACTCCTGAAGAACAATAACCTTCAATCTTAGAACATTATCTTGGATTTCAGCCCCAAAAAAAGGTTAACTACATTATTTATGTACGAATTTTATGTGTTGGGGGGGGCATGTTTGCACATGTGGAAGCCAGAGGACAACCTTGGAGAGTTGGTTCTGTCCTGGCATGTGTGGGTTCCAGGTCATCAGGCTTGGTGGCAAGCACTTTATTTGCTTAGCTATCTCATCCAGTTGGAGTTCAGCAAAACAGAGTTAAGACAAAGATTGCCTGGCCCAACATTCATTTCTCCCTCAATCACACTCCCAGTCCCATCTCCCAGTGCCTTCGCCAGGCGTCTACTTTATTCACTATCTGAGATGTTTAGATAGATACATTGCACTATTCACTTCTATTCTCTCAGGCTGCAGTTCCAAAACACAGGGCTCAGTAGCCATGTGCTTTCTAATATTCCTGCAGTAGTCTAGCATGCTGTATTGAATATCAATTTTTTATGGACTGTAGCTGACAGATATAATGGAGAGTAAGGCAGGTGACGGGGACTGAATTGTGTGAGTTGTACTTACAGAAGAGCTTACGGGATGCTGACTAGCAGAAAAACAAAATGACATCCAGTCATTGCAACTATCATTGTAGAATTTTGAATTGGCATAGTTAATAAAAAATTCAGTGGCTTTTGTTTTCTTTAAATAACTGTACCCTCTAAATCACCAATTGGCAACAGTGTAGTGGCATGCAGAGGAGGCACTTAGACAAGTGAAGGTCATTATCCACTCATTAAACCACCTGAGTAGACATTACACAGCTTCAAGAATTTGTTCTTACAGACATTTATCTATATGCTTAAGAGTGGTATTTGGAAAAATGTCTTTCAAAGCAAAACCTGAGTAACAAACAAGATCATGCTATCTATGGAAAAGTTTGGTTTAGAGATAGGCAGACTAAAGAGACTGGCAGACTTGATTGTGTTCACAAGGTCCTTGGCATTTCATTTGGAGTAAAACCCACATAATTTTCAATATATGTTAAACGTTAAGTCACAGTAAATAATCCATAAGTGGGGCAGCAGAATTATTGCTAGGATAGTGGTGGTAATGCTGCCATATTAAAGGCAGTGAACAGTTCTAATGTGCATTATTAGTTGATTCACAGTGAATATACTCACTTTATGGCAGTGTGCACATGTTCACATAAGCTTAATGACTGAAAAGCACCAAAGTCTTGCTTCTTATTGCTTTTCCCCAGCTGGCACACTGATGGAGTCCCAGACCTCCATAGTGAACTCGAGTCCATGGCTCTGTCTGCTGTGATTAAGCAAGCAAGCCTCTCTTCCTTTCTCTGGTCAACTTCTTCCTTCTGGGTAAGAAGGTGGCTTTCAAGTGATCAGTGATGATCTGGTGAAGACTCAGTTCTGCCAATGATTTTTTTCATCCTCACCTTCCCATGTGATAAAGTAGATTGCATAGGAAGATGGGGATGAAAGCACATTATTCTCTCACAGGATTTAATTTTGAATGGAAAACAAATTGTGCTCATGAATCTCTATGTTCATTTAGTTGGCTTTCCCATAAGGGGAGAATTTTTTCTCACCTTGGAATTAAATGCTTCTTGAGGTCCCTTCTAACCCTTCAAAAGCTGCTTATCACTCACACGCATTGAGCACCTCGTATGTGCAAGCACTGGGCTAGAAACTTGCAGAGTCACCAGTGAGAAAATTAGACAAAGATTCCCATCACACATGATTTCAATTCCAGAGAGGGAAGAGGCTCCAATTCGAAGGACAATTCTTGCAGACAGGTTGGTATTTGAGCATGCGCGTACCTGGGCAAGGACAAAGTTTGTCAGGCATGAATGCAGAGGGGATGAGGATGGTTGGAGTAAGGAAGATAGAAATATATAAATTTCTATGATATCAGATAGACAGCATCTCCAGTCTGTCTTGCTACAGGAAAAATTCTAAGTTTCCTAAATCAAAAGGGGGCCTGAAAAGTAGTTGTTCCACACTGAACAGTTCCTAGGCCGACTTATAATCACAGTAATATCTCAGCAACCTCACAATGAGCTGTTGCCCGACAGACTTATAGTCACTGTGTATCTCAGCAACCTTCTTGGGGATACATTTGGGAAGACGGGTCGGACTGCTAGTCAAATAGTATCTAAAAGTGAGATAGATAAAACCTTCAGTGTTATCAAATGGGTGAGAGAATACAGGATTAATAATATCTGCTTGTGAGAATGTGGCATTCAGGGTCTGAAGACAGTCATTGCCAGGTCTTCTTAGAACAGTAACAGCATTCTTTTGTGACATGATTCACTGTTTGTGACTGTGTGGTGGGTACAGATATTTCACATCATGATGCATAAGAATAGAAGGCAAAGCTCTGCTGCTAAGCTTTGGATGGGGCAAGTCAGACTGGGTGGTCACAGGAAGTCTTTGACTTTCTGTAATATGCCCAGGTTCACCTTCGCCTATGACGAGTAAGTTGCTGGTGATGAGTAGGCATAGCCACAGGCATCTTGTGCTACTCAGAAAGACCCCAAAACCCATCAGAGCCAAGCTGCCCAGAAGAAACCCAGTTATCTCTGACTCAGGAGGGTCTCAATTTCTCCCAGGTCTAAGAACGACAAATGAAAGACCCCAGTGGAGCAAAGACCCCAGTGGAGCATAGGCCATAGTCAAGCCCAGTTCTCTCTCTAGAGACAGTGGGGCTTCAGCAAGCAGAGACAGATGTAAACCAAGCAGAAAAGGGTGAGTAGAGGAAAGCTCCATGGAGTTAAAAGCAAGTTGCATACTCAAAAGCAAGGGAATGAACACAACTGCCTCTCTCAGGAAAGAGCAATAGTGCAGTGAGGGAAGGAAAGAGGAGGAAGCATGTCAAGATACTTCTTAGATAAGACACTAGTCACTTCCGAGTCTCAGTCTCCTACGCTGGGAAAAGTTTGTGACAAATTCACTGTGGAGATGAAACAAAATTAAAATATGGTTCTGAGTGATATGCTAGCTCTATATAGACACAGGAGGACACCAACTGAACTGTGCTAGAATCTCCCTGCCCTCCAACAAATTACCATCTATGTTAATTTCCCAGGACTGCCAGGATTACCATCATTCTGCTGTTGATGAACAAAAATGTGTATCTCACAATCATGGAAGTTACAAGTCCAAAGTCAGAGTTGGCAGATTTGCTTCCTCTATGCGCTCAGGGCAGAGCTGTCACTCAGGGGAGTCTGCTCTTGGGGTTGGAGCCTGTGCAGGACAGAGCTGTTGCTCAGGGCGGAGCCCGTGGCTCAGGGAGGAGCCTACTCCTCGGATTGGAGCCTGTCTCTCTGGGGTGGAGCTGTAGAGCTTTCAGCAGGCTTCAGGCAATAGCTGACACACCTTGGCACTTCCTGTCTTATAGATGCTTCACTTCACCCTCTCCCTCTCCTCATTGTGCCTGTGTCCTTCACATCTTTATGTAAGGACACTAACCATGTTGACTTAAGGTCTTAGCAATATTCACGATGACCCTACTTCCAAATTAGGTCACATTCTGATATAATGGGTATTAAGACATCGACATAACTTTTGTGAGCTACAATTCAACGCATTGTACCAAAATTTGAACCCAGGTCTTGCAATTCCACATACAATGATTTTTTTTATGCTTAAGTCACATAGACATACATGCTACTTACAGGGGGGGAGAGAATGAGGGGAGAAAATGGGGGGAGAGAGGAAGAGGGGGAGAGGGAGAGAGGGAGAGAGAGGACTCCAAACATCCTCAACCACTTCCTGCTTCAGGCATGCATTTTATTTGTATGTGCAGCCCAGATGTCCACCCTACATCCATCCACACAAGGGTTTTGCTTTGAACCTTTACCCATTCTAGCATCTCCATGAGAAAGGAAGCCATTCACATCAGGTTCAGCATTAATTTTGCAATTCTCTTAAACCTCACTGAATATGAGGCATCTGTACATTGGAGTCCAAAGCTCGTCATTGAAGATCCACAACCAGTGTCTCTAGTCTCTTCTCCAATGTGCCACTGTTTGAAGCTGTCACTATTTGGAGTTGTTTCATTTCCTGAAATGTCTCCATGCAAGCTCTGTGCTGGCAACCCACCAGTCCTGGTTGCCTTTCTGGACTTTGCCCCAAGCATGAATTTCCTCTCTAAACCTCAGAGCATTCAGACTTAAGTTAAGCTCAGCAGCAAAGGCTTGCTTCCACAGCCAGCAAAGTCCATTTGCCAGGTTGGTTATAGACAAGCAATGGAGAAACTATAAAAAGTAGTTCTTTATAATTCATTATTCCCACGTGCTCAAGGAATTATTTTTGTAAGCCATCAGAATTCTTGCTCCATTTTTACTTTACATTTCCTTACAGGACTCTGTACATTCAGAAAATAACTAGTCCTTAAAGTTGATCTCTTGAAAACATAGCAAATCTTCCCAGTATGGCCTCTTGTGTTCAGAAGAAGGTTTAAGTTTTCCTGGTTTTTTTTTTTTTTTTTTGGTCTCTGGCTTTTATGGATTTCCAAAATGGTTGTCAGAGGCTCCGAAGTAAATTTAGTGCTCTCTTCACAGGAACAGTATAGGCAGCAAAGCAAGAAGCTCCTATACCAATGCCTTTGCCAGCCACAGCACAGCTGGTGTAAGTCACACCAACTCCAGAGAGGCAGAACTCAGAGACTGGGGAAAATCTGTTCAGATTCAGCTATAGTCAGTGATGTGTGCAAAGCCTCCTAGAGAGGTCCACAGGGGCTCTTTCTCCTGCGACTAGCAACTCCATCTGGATAGTCTGGGATATTCAGTATTCAGTCATTTCTTCCCTTACCAGGTGAAATTAAAATCAAGATCCATTAGTGTGGTGTATTAGTAAGAGCTATTTGGTGTGTGTGTGTGTGTGTGTGTGTGTGTGTGTGTGTGTGTGTGTGTTTATAAAACCGGGGTGGCCACACCTTGATAATGAAAGGTCTCGGGTTTTGTGCCCTTTGATTTGAATTACTATTCAATAATAGTAATAACCTGGTGATTTGAAGAATAGGACCATCAGGAATTTCCATTACATTACAAATATTCATGTTTGTTCTTCCAGTTATTGCTTTAGAGAAACAAGTGAGGAAATAATCTCCCTTATAGCAACAGGCAATTGGCAGGAGAAAGTAAGGCCTTTGTCATCTGAGAATCCTGTGACTAGAACTAACAAAGCTTTGGTTATGGCTTCAGTGAGCATTATTAACAAGCATGATAAGTATGCCCTAAGTAACAGAAATCCTGAGGCATGACAAGCTTTTCAGACAACTACCTAGATAGAAAATAACTTTAAAATAAGCCTTAAAACACACAGGAAAAGAAGAACAATAGCCTGGCATTTGTATTCATAAGTTCTTAGGTGTCTCTATGGTGTAAGCAAATGTATTTGCATAGCAGTATGTGCTGCATCTTCAGAGACTTCTGGCACGTGCCCTGTAGACTAGAAATAGAACTGAGCCAGCGGTGACAGGCAGGACCAGAGAGGGGCCAGCGGAAGGGCAGCTCTGCTCCACTGGCCCCTCTGCTGGGATAGGTCTGCTTCTGTATTCCCTGTCTAGGAATGATCTTGACCTCAGCTTACAGCATCCCACAGCGGGAGGACACATGGGTCCCTCAGGTCCCCCGGACTGTAGCACAGCTGTATGGCATTGGTTGGTCTACCACCTGCTATAGACTTCTAGCAAAGCTGGCCTGTTGGTCCTATTTGAAGATCCAGCAACTGCAGCCCTTGGTTTTGAAGTGGTGGAGCCTGTGTTTCACCCTCAGCCTATGTTGCTTTCCAGCTTGCCAAGATGCTTCTGGATGTCTATAGAGCCTGAGATCTCATGTTTCACACTTCAGCAACTCATTGTATACCCTGCCTTCTCTTATTCCTGATCATACTACTATTCTCAGCGTGCACTGTGGTATTCAGTCTTCAGAGTACATTTGATTCATGAAAGTGTTTTTTCTTACCCTCACACCCTAGATCTCCTGTCCCATTCCAATATTATGATTTAATAAGTCTACAGTGAAGCCAACAAATCTGTATTGAATAACCTACCTGTCCTCCCATATTACTAATTCAAATGTCTTTATGAGAAACAATGAATTACACTAAGTCACAGAGTAAAAGATTTAATATTTAATAACTGTTATACATTTATTGGTAAATCACTAAATATAGGGGCTTGCAAGACAGCTCAGCAGGCAAAAGAACTTGGCAGTATTCTTGACCACCTGAATTGGATCCCCAGGTCCTCCACACTTGTGCCACAACTGCTATGTACCCACACATATATACATACACACACAATAAATTAATAACAAAGAAATTTTTAAGTTAATAGATACAAACACATTGCTTTTACCTGCAGATAACAGAAATCCCCACACAAACGTGGCTTGAATATAAAGACACTGATTGGCATAGATAACAACAACAGCGAAAAATCTAGTTTGGTTAATTTGGTGGCTTAACTAAATTGTCAAGCAATCAGGGTTTTCTGTCATTTTTCTTGCATTTTCATGTTCACAAGATGAGTTCCACTGTCCTCTATACCACATAGCATGACAATGTGCAGAAAAAAAAAAATAGATGTTTCTTCATGTTCATCCTCCTCCTTGAAGGCCAAGATCATCTAAGCAAGTTTCTTCTTGCATCTCCTTCTCTAGAGTTGCTTCACCTGTTTCTATCTAAACCATGCACAGCTCAGCCTAAAAAGAATGGTGCTAACATATAGGATGCAAGGGACAGGCAGAAGTTCTCAATGGCCTTTAGGAATTTAGTCATGTGATCAACAGTGTCTGCCACAATGAAATCCCAAGAGAATAATCTTAATGTGGAAGAGGGATAGTATCATTTATAAGCATCTGTCTAAAACTGAAAACTAGAGAGTCCCTTCCCTTTATTGGCAATCCAGACTGCAGACCACAAAGAAGCATTAGCTCAAAGAAATTAATGAGCAAATCTCCAGATCTCTGCTAGGTTATACAAGATCATCAGCAGGGCCTGGCATCCTCTTCCACTAGGCCTCTGACTCACACACTTGATCCAGGGTAACTCTGTCAGCTCAGTAGCAATTTGAGGAATGTATATATACATTGAGCCCAAATGAGTAGGTTGAATCTGCCTAATCAAAACCCTTAGCACGGCCATCCTCTTCCTCCCCTCCTTTCCTTCTTTTTCTTCTCTTCTTCCTCCTCCTCCTTTCTTCCTCCCTCTTCCTCCTCCCTTCTTTATCTTCTCCTCCCCCCTCCTCCTTCCACTCTCCCTTCTTCCTCCTCCCCTCTCTATCTGCGTTCTTAAATGTACAGGATGTACAGAAGAAGAAACAATGCTACCTGGTCCAAAGCTATTTATTTTTTACCAGGAAGCAAACTTAAGCCCTGAGGTTGCAATGACCACAATATCATAGAGTCTCTTTTTTTCTAAGACTTAACAGAACAGGGAATTCTGGTCCTTCACAGGTTGTTTGTAAGCCATCTGCCATCTCCCTGTGTATCACAGACCAACCATGTTTGTTTCACATAGCCCTTGTGAAGGAGGACTTGTTTCATATAGCCCTTGTGAGGAGGGGTTTGTTTCATTTAACCCTCATGAGGAAGGGTTTGTTTCATATAGCCCTCATGAGGAAGGGTTTGTTAATGTGGGAAATTACCAATATGGAGCCAGGTAAAAATACAAGGGAATTTAATAGGGAAAAGCCTTACTTACAGAGCAACCTAGCCAGCCAGTGGGGCAGCAGTAAGTACAGCAAGCCGAAGATGAAACGGAAGAAGGGGCCACCACATGAGCAACCCTCACTCTTATACCTTCCTTACATCACCCTGACCATGTCCTCGAAGGCATGGTCAGGCACACCTGTAGCCAGCCCCTAACAGGCGTGGCTACAGTCTCTTACAGTTTGTTTCATATAGCCTTTGTGAGGAAGGGTTTGTTAGATATAGCCATCGTGAGGAAGGGTTTCCAGATGTATCATATATTGATCGTATATCTCTCTCACACTGTAAGCCCAGAGGTAGGAAGGTGTGGATAGAGCACCAAGCTCCAGAAAAACACAGGCAACTTCTGCCAGGCCTACAAATGACCTTCTGTCAGTTCTTTACTTTTTGCTGCTTATAAGGAAGCAAGGGAAGGAGAGCAATTGAGCTTTTCCCGCCATCTGTGGTGACTCTTTCCACACTTTATAGAAGCCTTCAGCTCTTCCTGGTCCTTCTCAAAGTCCCATAGGAGAATTTTATATGAGTAGTTTGTCCCTGGGCAAGAGAGAAGCCCCAGGTAATGCTTTCTTCCTATTCATCCTCCACAGCCAGGCTGGGCTGGCACTTACCTCAAGTTACATTTCCAAAGCAATGGAGATGGCCTGTGAAAGCTGTTCTGACTCAGAGCAAGTGCACACCCATGCATGCTCGTGCACATAGTCCCAGAGTTCTCAGAAGATGTGTGCTTTCTCTCTCCAGGTCTTCTAAGTTCTCATAGGAATTCTCTCAGGTTAGGAAGAGTGTAGTTAGGCTAACTCAGCATTTTTGTCAAAACTGTCAGGAACCCAGAAAGTTAAAAGGTCCTTTCAAGGACCAAGTCCTTTCTCTCTGTGCTTTGTCTCAGGGGATTCATGGTTGCTAGTGAAGATGCAGTAAAGAAACCACTGAAAGGTTTCTGTCACAGACATCCAGCATCTGTTAGAGTCCAGAGCAGAGAAAAAAAGAAGCAGACTGGGCATGGCCAGGGCTGGAGAACTGGGGAGTGGAAAGTCATGTGGGTTATGAGAGAGGGTGAGCTGAGGGGAGGGAAGCCTGTGAACTGGAACCGCCTAGGAGTTGAGGGTAGAAGAGGAGGTGGGAAAGTCCAGGATACTAGAACATGCACTAAAGTGTAGGGCATGGGGTTTGAAGTGGTGCTTTCTGGCTGGCAGATACCCATTTCACTGGTTTCTGAGCTTTGCTCTTCTGTACTCCAGCTTAATCTGGGCAAAGAAGGTCTTGTTGGGTTATCCACTACCTTCAGGAACATTGGGGCTCCTTTTTGGACCTGACAATAGTCACATTTGTTCTAAAGGTTTAAGATCCTTTAAATTTCAGTTTTTCAAGGTGGCTAAAGCTGTTTGTGGCTCCTTAGCCCCATCTAGAGCTAAGTATAGAATTCTGTGGTCTTGGAACAGCCCCACCAGGGATTCTGCAGAGTGACTAGGCCTCCTGGGCTGAGGGGAAGGCAGCATATTCATTGAACCAAAGGCTGCTCCATGAATTGCATAGATTGCTTCTATCATATTACAGGTTCTGGACCTCCAGTCAATGGCAGGCAGCATCTAGAATCAGGTAGAGTCAAGGTAGACAACCAGATAGGAGACAGTAACATAGAGTAGGGACAAGGTAGACAATGGGATAGGATCAGGGCCCAGTGGACAGTAAGATAGGGTAGGGCCAAGGTAGACAATGGGATAAGATTGAGGCCCATTTGAACAGTAGGATAGGGTAGGGCCAAGATGAACAATTCAATTATTTTCTAAGTGATGCTAGTGAGGATATAATGTTAGCATCTAACCTCTGCCCAGATCACAGTATCTGCAACAACTTCCTCACCCCATCTCACAGATAACTACTGACACACTGTACATCTCTAGTGGACAGGCAATCCTAGCAGAGTGCCTGTAAGAGCCTGGTATCCGTAGGATAGTAGGGAAATGTGGTGTGGTTAGCCCCCAGCTCAAACTCAACAATGCTGAAAACGCCTTTCTCTGTGTGACACATGTGCATGCATATACAGACACATACCAAATCATCCGGTCTCCTCATCCAAACCATCAGCTATTATTTAATTTCCAGAAAGCACCCAAATCTCTATCTCCAGGTACATTTCAGACTATCCAATAGACAACTTTATATAAAAATAAATATCTCAAGTTTATTTTCTTCCCTACGTCTGGTGTCTAATTGCAATTTTGATTTAGGGAATCATTGTTCATTAAATCCAAATTAGAACCTGCAAAATATCTGTCTTTCCCAAGCTCATTTCCAATCTCTCTTAACTCCTGGGTCTTTAATCCCTATGATGTCTGTCTGTCCCCCTTGTGTTCAGAACCACCATCTTAGTCTCAGTTCACACCATATTTCAGATAAATCTGTCTATATTTCTTATCTACTGCCACGTAGCAAAATCTGTCAAAACACAGTGGCATAAAACCCCAAATATTTCCCCACAGTTTCTGTGGATTGGGAGTTCAGAGTGCCTCATTGGGTGACTTGGGCTCAGATGGCCTCACAAGGTTATAGTTAGCTATCATCCAGAAGCCAGGGAATTAGTCTTACAGTGCCTAAGATCACGAGCACATTGCTGGCACCCCTTGGTTCCAGGCTGCCTTGTGCATCAATGTTTTCATACCCAAATTGTGTCTAAGTCATAAAATATATCCATATGCCATAGTTTCAATCAATGAAAGAGGCAGAAGTGTCATGATGAATCCTCAAAAAATGTCTCATTTTAGAGAAGGACAAGCTCAGTTGGTAAACATCTTGTTCTTTACCTTCTTTTTTCTGTTTAAAATATAGACATGGTCTGTCAAGGTGGGGCAAGTACCTTCAGGCTGCAGGGAAAGGTGTGCTCTGTACAGTGAGGCTCCAAGGGAGCCTGCCTATTTGAGGCCCTTTTGGTCTGCTACACCACTGCTGGGAAGCTCCCTTTAGACTTCCAGTTACACCCCTCAAACCCCCATTTGCTTAGGACACTCTTCTGAAGTACCTATTAGACAGACATGTATACACACCAGCTGATACTTGAAGTCTTTGGCACACATCAGCATTCACAACAAAACACCCCTTTATAATGAGTACTCTTGCAGAAGCTCAGTGTGTTAAATAAAAGCTCGAAGGAAAAAAGAACCCTTTACTGGACCACAGCACAGTGAAAGTCCCCATGAAATTTCATAACATTGCAGACTAGTTTAAAGTTAATATAATCCTTCTACATAAATCTAATCAAATTGTAGCCTTTTAAGAGGTCAGAAATCTGTACTCAATAGCCCTGACCTGTACTCATGGATAGCATAATTTAGTGCTTTAGTCATGTCTGGAATGAGATCAGACGAATTATTTACCTATTCTATAATCTATATTCTTTTTCTGTGAAATTAATATAATACCGTTAAACACTGATGGGATAATGCACAGTGTAAGTCACCAAAATAAAGATATACACAATGTTTTTCACTTTTCTTTGGCTACAAAATTCTTTTGCAGTGGCCGATTTTACTTACTCTTCTAGACAGAACCTCATGCAAACTCTCCAAATGGTCACTTTGTGCATTTGTGTAGTGTGTGTGTGTGTGTGTGTGTGTGTGTGTGTGTGTGTGTGTGTGTGTGTGTGTGTACGCGCGCGCGCATGTAGGCACGCGGATTGGCCAGAGGTTAACATAAAGTATCTTTCTCAATCATCTTCCACCTTATATTTTGAGACAGGATCTTTCACTGAACATGGAGCTCACTGATTTGGCTAAGCTGACTGACCAATAAACCCCAGAGATGTACCTGCCTCTGTCCCCCATGGCTGAAGTCACTACTGTGCCTGATTCCGTATGGCAGTTCTAGAAATACAAATCCAGCTCCTTATGCTTGCTCAGCAGGCATTTTACCTACTGGGTGATCTCCCCAGACATTTTTAAAGTTTGGCCTTTTTTTATCATATAAGTTTTATTGGAATATACCCATGTTAATTTGCTGATACATTGTCTGACTTTCATACACAGTTACGAAAACAAAGACAGTATTAACAATATTTACTATATAGGCTGTTATAAGAACTTAATGGGCCTTTGCTTTTAAAAACCAATGTCACTAACTTTCTGGAATGTTCTGAGCTGTCCTAAGATGACTACTGTCTAAATAGAACCTAAAAACCACTAACAAGTAACCAGCCATCATCTAGGACCTCAAGAAATTATAACAGGGGAGTGGAGAGACGGCTCAGAGGTAAAAAAAAAAAAGTCCTGAATTCAATTTCCAGCAACCACATTGGTGGCGCACAACCATCTATAATGAGATCTGGTTCCCTCTTCTGGCCTGCAGGGATACATAGAGGCAGAACACTGTATAACTGGGTGTGAGTTCCATCACTGGATTCTGCATTCTCTGGAATTGTATCACAGCTCTTCAACAGCAATTTAGCTTTCTCTCCCCATCTGAGTATTCTAATCATGACCTAGAGACATTACAGGGACCACATACATTACTCAAAACATGGTGTCAGAAACCTGAAGTCCTGATGGAGTCAGTTTTGTCATTCAGATCTGATAACCACACTTGCCCTATTGTAAGTTACTACTTCCTTTAAGGAGGTGAAGACCACTGTTACTTCCAAGTCATCCAGGCAGGCATCTCCTGAAATTGGCAGCTGGGCACCTCACGTGCTCGGAGCTCTGCAGGACACAGCAGCCTCCACAGAGACCGCGGAGGAAAGGGCCAAAGTTTGGCATTTTTAAAGTTATAAATAAGAATTTGTATTTTTTTTTTACCTTAAAATAGAACTTGTAGCCTGGCGGTGGTGGCTCACGCCTTTAATCCCAGCACTCGGGAGGCAAAGGCAGGCAGATCTCTGTGAGTTCAAGACCAGCCTGGTCTACAAGAGCTAGTTCCAGGGCAGCCTCCAAAGCCACAGGGAAACCCTGTCTCGAAAAACCAAAAAAAAAAAAAAAAAAAAAAAAAAAAAAAAGAACTTGTATACAAGGCTATATAAAGACATAAGTCATTGAAGAAGGCTTCTATTATCTTCCTTTAGGTCTGCCATAAATTCCTTCTCAACTATGACCATTTGGGCTTTAAAATTTGTCATCATTGAGTATGAAATAACTCTACCTTGAGAAACATGAAAAGATGTATAATGTAATACCAAGTCTGACCTGCTCTTTAGATGAGACATAAATCAAGATTCTGAAATACCTTAAATGTCTCACGGGAGAGAAAATGAAAATGTAGCATTGAGAAAGTGAGTTCAGGGCCCTGGCTCCTTGCACTGAATGCAAATGACCCCCATAGGCTCATGTATGCTTATTCCCCAGTTGATGACCTGTTTAGAAAGAATTACGACAGCAGTTCTCAACCTTTGGGTTGTGACCACCCCCCTTGGGGTTGCATGTCAGATAGACATTTACATTATAATTTATAACAGTAGTAAAATTACAGTTATTAAGTAGCAACAAAAATAACTTCATGGTTGAGGGTTACCACCACATGCAGAACTGTATCAAAGGGTTGCAGCATTAGGAAGTTGTAACCACTGGATTAAGAGGTGTGGCTTTGAGGTTTCAAAAGCCTATACCAGGCCCAATGTCTCTTTCTGCCTACTGCTTGTGAGTAATGTTATAAAGCTCTCAGTTACTTCATGCCTACATGCTGCCACACTACCTGCTGTGATGATAATGGACCAAACCTCTGAAACTGTAAGCAAGCCCCTAATTAAATGCTTTCTAAGAGTTGTCTTGGTCATGGTGTCTCTTCACAAACAATGGAAGAGTGATTAAGATGGCCCTCCTACTCATTCTTATAACACTGTGGGGTTTCTTTCTTCTGACCAGGGGCTCTCCTTTTCTTCCGGTCATTCCAAACAACCAGACATGTCCTCTGGAAGACAGGCTGAATAACCAGGAACGCACCATAGCCTTTCTCCTTGAGCAGGCCTTCCGCATCAAGGAGGATATCTGCACTTGTCTCCAGGGGGCCCAGGGCTTTCGAAAAGAAGAGTCTCTTGCCAGGAAGTTGCTAGAAAGTCACATCCAGACCATCACTAGCATCGTCAAGAAACTCAACCAGAACATTGAGGTAGGTCCATTTCCACCTGTCGGCATCACTGCTGAACAAAGATTAGCAACCACCAGAGGCATTTTTCAATTATAGAAATGTGTTGCTACTGCTCCAGGGAAAGAGTTAAACTTTTGACTCTAAGTTATGATAAAAATTAATGAAACAAACAAAAAACTTCCCTTGGAATATACTATGCATCTATTCTATGACAGTAAAGAAGACTATTATGACAAATGTTGCACTAATAGACTGTATTAGTCTAAATCTGTAAGCGTATAATTCCAAGTAGAGGCCAACAATGACCCTCCTTGAAGTCTTCTCTTCTGCCAGCATCTAGCTATGCACTGCTGTGCTCTTTAGCTAGACCATCCTGTAGATGTTCCTAGGGCTCTTTTTTTTCTTCAAGTTCCTACTCAAATTCTACCCTAAATGACAGCACTTCCTTCACACCAGAAGAGTCCCCTCCCACCTCACAGTTTCAGCCTCCCTTAAACTCTACTTTCATCTATACCTCCTACAACAACCTATAGCAATCTCTGATATCTGTCTGTTTTCCTCTTCCTGAGTACAGTCTCCATGAGGCTGAGATTGTGTTTAGTTCACTACTAAATCACATACCAGTACAAAAAAATGATTTTTAAGGTGTTAAAGGAAACAAAGTTTTGATCAAAGTCTCTAAACTAAACAACGGTAAACAAATTTTCACTACAGGACTTTCATTTAGACCTCTGACAGTTCACACATCATTAGTCTAGGTGGATAGCTTTCAATTGAGGGATCTGGACAGCATACTTGAGGCAGAGGTTCAAATGCTTGTAGAATCATGAAAAGTGACAACAATGTTCTGCACTGTATTTGGCCCCATCTAGTACCAGTGACATTTCAAGACTGATTTTTTTTTAATAGAATGAAAAATCAGACACTATCCATGGGGTTAATTTAGTGTAATTGAACTCATGATGTTATAAAACCAAATGTGATAGTGATGTTAATATACCCAGGCATGCTGACATGTGCCTATAATCTCAGGAGTTGGAAGAAAGACAAGGGAATCACAAGTTACAGGCCAGTCTGGACTACGTTGTGAGACCTTATCTTGCAAAATCAAAAGCTGAAAATATTGTAGGTGATAGAGCACTTGCCTAGTAGGTACAAGCCCTGAGACTCATTCCCAGGACCACAAAAAAAATGCATTCAAGATGTTAAGATAATCTAATTTATAATTGCAAAGCAGAGACTACTAGGCTAGCTTTAGTAAATAACTCAGTTAATGATATTTTATAGGGAATTGGATGGTGCTATTCCAATATTTTAAAGGAAACCCGACTCATCAACCCAGCTAGTCCATTTGCATACTGACCCTGAGATATATTAAAATATGAAATAAAATTTAACAAGTCCTTGAAAGAATTGGGGGGTATCTTACCATGATTGCAGCAGCCAAGTGTTTAAAAGTCCCTTTTAAAAGGCAAATGGTTTTTTGAGACATACTGGCCTTGAACCTGTAACTCTTTAGCCTTTGCATTCCAAATGCTGGAGTACAGGCATGCACCACCACACCTAGAAAAGCATTTATTTTTTAAGCCAGGACTTCAATGTAAGTTTCAAAATTAATTTATTTTGAATCAATAAAAGAAAATGCCCATGCTCAATAATGCTTCAATTGCAAGGACTTTGCCCTAAATATTAAAAGCAATGTTTCTTCATTATCATTCCTTTGAAAGTTCAGAAAGAAATTTTGAAACCTGGGAAATTTTTCTCACAGTCCTACCAATCCCTACAAACACCCAGAGAAATCTTTCTTTAGTCCTTGTGAGCATTCCATTTAGGAGAAAGGCTATTATGAATACAAGCACAATCTTTAACAGAAGATTGTAAACTCACATCATTAAATCTCTTCAAGTAGTGTATAGATCATGATTTGCTTAATTATTTTCTTAGTATTGAAATATGCTTATATACTGGATTACCTCCATAACATACGTTGGATGTGGAATTACTAGGATTTACTAGGAATTACTAGGATGAAGACACCTTATACTTGTTAAGCTGGCTCCACAAGCTTTGCACTAATTTACACCCCACTACTACTCTGTGGGATGCTTTGCACTGGGCTTATGCCAACATCTGTATTTATTGTTTCAATCCTTGCTAATGTACAGAAATTAGGTGCTGGGTTTTTTTTTTCTTGAAGATGTTAAATCCAATTTTTAGTCTGACAATGATAATTTGTATGTCCTCACCAACATTCTGTTCATGTACTTTGCTGATATATCTTTTGGGGTTTTATTGTTTTTTAATTATGTTTAATATGATAAGCTCTTTTATTGTAATAAGGATGATAGCCAATGGCATATTGTTAAATATTTAACAAGCAACCAGTACATTTCTGAAAGAAAGTCCCTGCCCTGTGGTGTTTGACTCCTCTAATGGTATATGTTTCCACTATGATTTCAATCAACCTTCATGGTACCACAGCAAACAAAGCAGAGATTGTGCAGTGACTCTTCACACTGAGGCACATGCTGGCTGCCTGACATCATCAAACCCTTGGCAATAACATTTGTAATGGCTTCTTGTGCTTTTTATCTTGTTTTAAAAGTTCATGTAAATAAAGTTAAGCATTCAAATGTTCTGCTTTTCAAAACGTAACCAAAATTCAGAGGGCTTGCTTGGGCCCAATGCTGGTTCCCCAGCTTTACTATTAGGGTCTCTGTGTTCTCACTAGGTCAGGTCAACTGTTTCTGCCGGTTTCTGCAGCACTATCTTGTCTCCTTTGCTCATCCCTCCTCCCTCTCTGAAACTGGATTCCAGAAGTATGGTTCAGTGCTTAGCTGTGGGTGCCTGTTTCTGCTTTGATAGGCTACTGGATGAAGACTCTAGGAATGGTAACCAAGGTAGTCATCAGTCTCATTATAGGGAAAGGGCATCAAAGGCAGCCTCTCCACCACTACCTAGATTCTTAGTTGGGGTCATCCCTGTGGATCCTCTAACATTTCCCCCATGCCAGACCTCTCTCCACACCTATATTGTCTCCCTCTATCAAGGCATCTCATTTCTTGCCCTCCTCTATTCCTCCCCTGTCTCAGTCCTCTTTTTCTCCTCCCCTTCTCCCCTTCTCCCCTTCCCACCTCCTTCCTCTGCCCACCACCCCTCCCAGTTTGCTCAAGGGTTCTTGTCCCCCTTCCCTTCTTCGAGGGACTATGCAATCTTCTCTTGGGGTCCTCCTTGTTTCCTAGGAGGCCTGGGCTGTCTATGGAACCTCTAACAGTGGAGCCAGTGTTTATCCCTAGAGCACAAATGGACTTTGGGAGCCCATTCCCTATGGAGGGATACTATTGCAGCCCAGATACAGCAAGGAGGGCCTAAGCCCTTACCCAAATGGTGATAGTCTCCCGTGGAGGGCCTCACTATTCCTGGGGAGGGGGTGGGAGTGGGTTGGGGGCCCAAGTGGGGAACATGGAAGGATGGGAGGTCAAGGGAATGGGGTGATGGATATGTAAATATGAGTGCCTCTAAAAGAAAAAAAGTAGCCAAAATTATTGACACCTTTTGTTATGGTACTGTTCTGTGGTGCACACACACACACACACACACACACACAACACACACACACACACACACACACACACACACACAAGCACAGGCACTCCCCAACAGATCAAGCTACATAACTGTCACCTGCATTCAGAGGACCCATGCAGGTTCCCCAGCTGTCAGTCCATAGTCCCTGAGCTCCTACTAGCTCAGGTCAGCTGTCTCTGTGGTTTTCCCCATCATGCTGTTGACCCCCACCCCTTGCTCATATGATCTCTCCTCCCTCTCTTCAACTGAACTCCAGTAACTCTCAGCCCAGTGCTTGGCTGTGGGTCACTGCATTTGCTCCCATCAGTCACTGGATGTAGGTTACATGATGACAATTAAGGTAGTCACTAATCTGATTAAAAGGGAAGGATCATTCAGACACACTCTCCACTATTGCTGGGAGTCTAAGCTGGAGTCATCCTGTGGATTCCTGAGAATTTCTTTAGCATCAGGTTTCTTCCTAACCCCATAATGGCTCCTTTTATCAAGATATCTCTTTCATTGCTCTCCCCCTCTACCTTTCTCTCAGCTGAGCTTTCTTGATCTCTTGTGTTCCCATCCTACATCACATACCTTCTGCCCCCTTCTCCCAGTTTACCCAGGAAATATTAACTACTTTTCCTTCCTGGAACCCCCATGTGTGCCCCTCCTAGGGTCTTCCTTTATACCTAGCTTCTCGGGCGTTGTGGATTGTACCCTGGTTCTCCCTTGCTTTACATCTAATATCCACTTATGAGTGAGTACATATTATATTTGTCTTTCTGGGACTCACACAGGATGTTTTTGGGTTTTTGTATTGTTTTGATTAATTTTTCTCCATCCATTTACCTGCAAATTTCCAGATATCTCTTTTTTGGTTTATTTTGGTTTGGTTTTGCTTGGTTTATTTTCCACTGAGTAATGCTCCTTTGTGTAAATGTCTCACATTTTCTTTATCCATTCTTTGGTTGATGAGCATCTAGGTTGCTTCCAATTTCTGACTACTACAAATAAAGCTGCTATGAACATAGTTGAGCAAATGTCCTTGTAGTATAAGTGTGCATCCTTTGGGTATATGCCCAAGAGTGGTATTGCTGGGTCTTGAGTGAGGTAGGTTGACTCCCAATTTATTGAAAAGCCACCATACTGATTTCCAAAGTGGCTATATAAGTTTGCATTCCCACCAGCAATGGAGGAGTGTTCCCCTTACTCCATATCCTCTCCAGTGTAAGCTGTCATCATTGTTTTTGATCTTAGCGATTCTGGTAGGTGTAAGATGGTATCTCAGAGTCATTTTGATTTGTATTTCCCTGTTCAACTGAACTCCAGTAGCCCTCAGCCCAGTGCTTGGCTGTGGGTCAAGAATGTTGAGAAATTTCTTAAATGTCTTTAGGTGATTTGCATTTCCTCTGTTTCAAATTCTCTGTTTAGATCAGTACCCCCATTTTTAAATTGGATTATTTGGTATTTTGGTGTCTCTTTTCTTGAGTTCTTTATATATTTTGGAGATCATCCCTCTGTCAGATGTGGGGTTGATGAAGATCTTTCCCCATTCTGAAGACTGCCATTTGTCTTATTGACTGTATCCTTTGCCTTACAGAAGCTACTCGGTTTCTGGAGGTACCATTTATTGAATGTTGCTCTCAGAATCTGTGCTAGTGGCATTATATATAGGAAGTGGTCCCCTGTGCACATGCATTCAAGGCTGCTTCCCACTTTCTCTTCTATCAGTGTAACTGGATTTATGTTGAGATCTTTGATCCACTTGAACTTGAGTTTTGTGCATGAGGATAAATATGGATCTATTTGTATTCTTCTACATGTCGAAATTCAATTATGCCATCACCATTTGTTGAAGATACTTTCCTTTTTCCATTGTATAATTTCAACTTCCTTGTCAAAACTCAGGTGTTCATAGGTGTGTGGATTAATATCAGGTTCTTCAATTCCATCCAATTGGGCTACCTGTCTGTTTTTTGTGCCAATACCATGCTGTTTTCATTACTCTAGCTCTATAGTAGAGCTTGAAGTCAGAAATGGTTATGGCTCCAGAAATTCTTTTATTGTATAGGGTTGTTTTGGCTATACTGGGTTTTTTGTTTTTCCAAATAAAGCTGAGTATTGTTCTTTCAAAGTCTGTGAAGAATTATGTTGGCATTTAAGGGGATTACATTGGATCTGTAGATTGCTTTTGGCAATATTGCCATTTTCACTATGTTGATCCTACATATCCAAGAGCATGGGAAATCTCTCCATTTTCTCATATCTTCTTCAATTTTTTTCTTCAAAAACTTAAAGTTCTTGTTGTATAGGTCTTTCACTTGTTTAGGTAGAGTTACCCCCAAGATATTTTATGTTGTTTGTGGCTATTAGAGAGGATGATGTTCCTCTGATTTTTTTCTCAGAACATTTATCATTTGTATATGAGAAAGCTATTGGTTTTTTTTTTTTTAGTTAATCTTGTATCCTGTCACATTACTGAAGGTATTTATCAGCTGTAGGAGTTCCCTGATAAAAGTTTTGGGGTCACTTATGTATACTATCATATCATCTGCAAATAGTGAAATTTTGACTTCTTCCCTCCCAATCTGTATCCCATTGATCTTTTGTTGTCTTATTGCCCTAGATAGAACTTTGAATACTATACTGAATAAATATGGAGAGAGTGGAAAGCCTTATCTTGTTCCTGATTTTAGTGACATCGCTTTGAGTTTTTTCCATTTAGTTTGATATTGGCTGTTGTCTTGCTGTATAATGCCTTTATTATATTTAGCTATGTTCCTTGTATCCCTGTTCTCTCTCGAACCTTTATCAGGAAGGGGTGTTGGATTTTGTCAAAGGCTTTTTCAGCATCTAGTCAGATTATCATGTTTTTTTTGCAGTTTATTTATATGGTTGAATGCATTGACAGATTTTCATGTTGAACCATCCATGCATCTCTGGGATGAGGCTTACTTGATAATATGGATAATATTTTTATGTGTTCTTGGATTCTGTTTGCCAGTATTTTATTGAGTACTTTTGTGTCAATGTTCATGAGGGAGAATGGTTTGTAATTACTTCTAAGTTGCATTTTTGTGTGGTTTGAGTTTCTGTGTAAAAGTAGCCTCATCGGGCGGATCTCTGTGAGTTCAAGGCCAGCCTGGTCTCCAGAATGAGTGACAGGATAGGCTCCAAAACTACACAGAGAAACCTATCTCAAAAAAAAAAAAAAAAACAGAAAAAGTACCTCATAAGAAGAGTTTGGCATATGCCATCCTAGAGACGTCAGTAGCTGATGGAAGCAGAAGCAGACACCCACAGATAAACACTGAACTGAACTCCTAGAATCCAGTTGCAGAAAGGGAAGAGTGATGAGCAAAGGGGTCAAGACCAGGCTGGTGAAACCCACAGAAACAGCTGATCTGAACAAGGGGGAGCTCACGGACCCCAGAATGATAGCTGGAAACCCAGCATAGGACTGACCCAGACCCCCTGAAAGTGGGTGTCAGTGAGGAGGCCTCAGCAATTTATGGAGCCTCTAGTAGTATATCAGTATTTATCTCTAGTATACGAATGGACTTTGGGAGCCCATTCCACATACAGGGATACTCTTTCAGCCTAGACATATGAGGGAGGGCCTAGCCCCTGCTCCAAATGATATGACAGACTTTGAAGATTCCCCCATAGAAGGCCTCACCCTCCCTGGGGAGCAGAAAGGGGATGGGAATTAAATTAGAAACAAGCTTTAAAAAATCTGGAAAAACAATACAACTTAAAAAATATATATATCTTATTTTACTTATCAATCCCAGTTCCCTCTCCCTCCCATCCTTCCATGCTCCCCTCCCATCCCATCCCCCATCTACTCCACAGAGAGAGTGAGGCCTTTCACAGGGGATCATCAAAGTCCATCACATCCTTTGGGGCAGGACCAAGGACCTCCCCAGTGTACCTAAGCTGAGAGAGTATCCTTACATGGGGAATGGGCTCCCAAAGTCCATTCATGCACTAGGAATAATTACTGGTTCAACTGCCAGAGGCCCCATATACTCCTCAGGCTTCCTGTCACCCACATTCATGGGGCCTGGTTCAGTCCTATGCTGGTTCCCCAGCTGTAAGTCTGGTTTCCATGAGCTCACATAACCTGTCCTGTAGATTTCCCCAGCCATGGTCTTGACCCCTTTGCTCATCCCTCCTCCCATTGTACAACTGAATTCCAGGAGTTCATCTCAGAGCTTTGCTGTGGATGTCTGCTTCTTCTTCCATCAGCTACTGGATGAAGGCTCTAGGATGGCATATAAGGTAGTCATCAATCTCATTATAGGGGAAGGGCATTTAAGGTAGCCTCTCCACTATTGCTTAGACTCTTAGTTGGGGTCATCCTTGTCTGAACATTTCCCTGGTGCCAGATTTCTGTTTAAACCTATAATGGCTTCCTCTATTAAGGTATCTCTTTTCTTGCTCGATTTCTCTGTTCTTCCCCCAACACAATATTCCTGATCCCTCGTGTTCTCCTTCTTCCCCTCTTCTCCCCTCCCCCTGTGCTCCCAATTTGCTCAAGAGATCTTGTCCCTTTCGCCTTATCCAGGGGACCATGTATGTCTCTCTTACAGTCCTTGTTTACTAGCTTCTCTGGAGGTATGGATTGCAGGCTGGTAATCCTTTGCTCTATGTCTAATATCCACTTAAGAGTGAATACATACCATGTTGTCTTTCTGTGCCTGGGTTTCCTCACTTGGGGTGGTTTCTTATAGTTCCAGCCAACTGCCTTCGAATTTCAAGATTCCATTGTTGTTGTTGCGCCCTCTCCCCCCCCCCCCCCCGCCACGCTGAGTAGTACTCCATTGTGTAAATGTACCATATTTTCTTTATCCATTCTTCAGTTGAGGAGCATCCAGGTTGCTTCCAAGTTCTGGCTATTACAAATAATGCTGTTATGAACATTGTTGAACAGATGTGTTTGTGGTATGAATGTGCATCCTTTGGGGATGTGCCTAAGAGTGGAATCCTGGACCTTGAGGTAGACTGATTCCCATTTTCCTGAGAAACCACCATACTGATTTCCAAAGTGGCTCTACAAGTTTGCACTCCCACCAGCAATGGAGGAAGGAGTGTTCCCCTTTTTCCACATCCTCTCCATAAACTGTCATTGGTGGTTTTGATTTTAGCCATTCTGACAGGAATAAGATGGTATCTCAGAGTTGTTTTAATTTGTATTTCCCTGATTGCTAAGGATATTGAGCACTTTCTTTTGTGTCTTTCAGCCATTTTAGATTCCTCTATTGAGAATTTTCTATTTAGTTCTGTACCCCACTTTTTAATTGGATTATTTGGTTTTTTGGTGACTAGCTTCTTGAGTTCTTAGTATATTTTGGAAATCTGCCCTCTGTCAGATGTGGTAAAGATCTTTTCCCATTCTGTGGGCTGCCATTTTGTCTTGTTAACAGTGTCCTTTGCCTTACAGAAGCTTCTCAGTTTCAGGAGGTCCCTTTTATTAATTGTTGATCTCAGTGTCTGTGCTACTGGTATTATGTTCAGGAAGTGGTCTCCTGTACCAATTCGTTCAAGGGTATCCCCCTGCACTTTTTCTTCTAAGAGGCTAAGTGTGGCTGGATTTATGTTGAGGTCTTTGATCCATTTGGACTTAAGTTTTATACATGTTGATAGATTCAGATCTATCTGAAGTTTTCTACATTTCAGAATCCATTTTTGCCAGCACCATTTATTGAAGATGCTTTCTTTTTCCATTGTATAATTTCAGCTTCTTTGTCAAAACTCAGGTTCATAGGTGTGTGGATTAATATCAGGGTTTTCAATTAGATTTCATTAGTCTACCTGTCTGTTTTAGTGCCAATACCAAGCTGTTTTCATTATTCTAGCTCTATAGTAAGCATGAAGTCAGGGATGGTGATGCCTCCGGAAGTTACTTTGTTGTACAGGGTTGTTTTGGCTATCCTGGAATTTTTGTTTTTCCATATAAAGTTGAGAATTGTTCTTTCAAGGTCTGTGAAGAATTGTGTTGGGATTTTGATGGGGATTACATTGGATCTGTAGATTGCTTTTGGCAATATTGCCATTTTTACTATGTTGATCCTACCTATCCAAGAGCATGGGAGATCTTTCCATTTTCTGGTATCTTCTTTAATTTCTTTCTTTAAAGACTCAATGTTCTTGTCATACATGTCTTTCTTTTGTTTAGTTAGAGTTACCCCAAGATATTTTATGTTGTTTGTGGCTATTGTGAAGGGTGATGTTTCTCTGATTTCTTTCTCACCCCATTTATCATCTATATATAGGAGGGCTACTGATTTTTTTGAGTTAATCTTGTGTCCTGCCATTTTGCTGAAGGTGTTTATCAACTGTAGGAGTTCCCTGGTAGAATTTTTCGGGTCACTTATGTACACTGTCATATCATTTGCAAATAGTGAAAGTTTGACTTCTTCCTTTCCAATTTGTATCTCCTTGATTTCCTTTTGTTGTCTTATTGCTCTAGCTAGAACTTTAAGTACAACATTGAAGAGATATGGAGACAGTGGACAGCCTTGTCTTGTTCCTGATTTTAGAGGAATCACATTGTGTTTCTCTCCATTTAGTTTGATGTTGGCTGTTGGCTTGCCTTTATTATGTTTAGGTATGTTCCTTGTATCCCTGATCTCTCCAAGACCTTTATCATGAAGGGGTGTTGGATTTTGTTGAAGGGTTTTTTAGCATCTAGTGAGATAATCATGTTATCATTCTTTTTCAGTTTGTGTATATGGTGGATTACATTGATGGATTTTCAGATGTTGAACCATCCCTGCATCCCAGGGATGAAGCCTACTTGATCATGGTGGATGATTTTTCTGATGTGTTCTTGGATTCGATTTTCCTATATTTTATTGAGTATTTTTGCATCAATGTTCATGAGGGAAATTGGTCTGTAGTTATCCTTCTTTGTTGTGTCTTTGTGTACTTTGGGTACCATGGTAATTGTAGCCTAGTAAAAAGAATTTGCACTGATCCTTCTGCTTCTATTGTGTGGAACACTGAAGAGTATTGGTATTAGCTTTTCATTGAATTTCTGGTAGAATTCTGAACTGAAACCATCTGGCCCTAGGATTTTTTTTGGTTAGGAGACTTTTGATGACTGTTTCTATTTACATGTGGATACCCTTGTGTTTGGGGCACAGATGTTTAGAAATGAAACTTCTTCTTGATGGATTTTCCTTGTGATGAATATGAAATGCCCTTTACCATCTCTTTTGATTACCTTTAGTTTGAAGTCTATTTTGTTAGATATTACGATAGCTACACCAACTTGTTTCTTAGATCCATTCAATTGCAAAATCTTTTCCCAACCCTTTACCCTGAGGTAATATTTGTCTTTGACTTTGAGGTGTGTTTCTTGAATGTTTCTTGTATGTCTTGTCTTTGTATCCATTCTGATAGCTTGTGGCTTTTTATAGGTGGATTGAAACCATTGGTATTAAAAGATATTAATGACCAGTGATGGTTAATTCCTGTTATACTTGATTTTGTTGGTGCTGGTGGTAGTGTTTGTGTGTTTCCCTTCTTTAGGGTTTGCTTGTGTGAGGTTATTAGTTGCCTGCATTTTTGTGGGTACAGCTAACTTCCTTGGCTTGGAGTTTACTTTCTAGTACTTTCTATAGGTCTGGATTTGTGGATTGGTATTGTTTAAATCTGTTTTTGTCATGGACTATTTTGTTTTCTCCATCTATGGTGATTGAAAGCTTTGCTGGGTATAGTTGTCTGGGCTGGCATCTGTGGTCCCTTAGTTTCTGCATAACATCCTTCCAGGACCTTCTGGCTTTCCATGTTTCCAGTGAGAAGTTGGGTGCAATTCTGATAGGTCTGCCTTTATATGTTACTTTGCCTTTTTCCTTTGCAGCTCTTAGTGTTCTTTCTTTATTCCTTTTGTTTAGTGTTTTGATTATTATTTGATGAAAGGACATTTTTGGTCCGGTATTTTGTTAGTTATGCTTGCATCTGTAGTTCCTGTTCATTTACCCAGATTTTCCATTTCCAGAATTCCCTAGGTTTGGGCTTTCTTTATTGCCTCTATTTGAATTTTCAATTTTTGGACTGTTTCCTTCACTTATTTTATTGGTTTTTTTTCTTTAAGGTATTTATTGATTTCTTCCAGTTCTTTGTCTTTTCCTCCATTTCCTTAAGGGAATTTTCCATTTCCTCTTTAAGGACTTCTATAGTCTTAATAGAGTTATTTTTAAGGTCATTTTCTTCTGCCTCATCTGAATTGGGATATTCAGGTCTTGCTCTTGTAGAACCACTAGATTCTGATGGTGTCATATTGTTCTTTATGCTGTCAAATGTGACCTTGCACTGCTGTGTACCCATCTCTTCCTCCAGGTGCAGGTAGGCTTGTGGCTCCTTGGTCACTGATGAAGCAGGGATGGTGTGTTGGGGGAGGGGAGGGTGCTACTGTCTGGTCACTGGGGCTGCAGTAGATGGTTTGAGGTATGGAATGTGTCCCTGTGGCCTAGGGCCTAGAGAGCGAGACTATCCAGCTGGGAGATCAAATACTCACCTCTTCCTCCAGGTTGTAGGTGATTATTTTTTTCTTTGAGACAGGGTCTCACTGTGTCACTCTGGCTGTCCTGGATCTCACTCTGTAGACCAAGCTGGCCTTGAACTCACAGAGATCCACCTGACTCTGCCTCCTAAGTGGTGGGATTAGTGCTGGAATTAAAGGCATGTGCTACCACACCTGACTCATATCTGGTCTTTACCGAAGGAAAAGCAATGCAAAAGACAAAACCAAAAATACGTTTTTGATACTTTTTAAAATATACATATATTTTACTAAATCTTTCAAAATTTCATACATGATTCACTCTCATTTCTCCCCATAAGTCTTCCTATATACACCCCCTTCCTCATCCCATCCCAACATTTTTATCTTTAAAAGAATATTATGTCCAATTTGTGCTGTTCTCATGGGCACAGGCCATCCCCTGGATTGTGTTCAACTTAGCAGAGGCCTCAGCTTTATAGAAAATGGGCTGTTCATCCTCAACAAGCATCCACAGTGTTTCTGACAACCTGCTATTCATAGATTGTTCATAGGTTTCTGTGCTCATAGATTGCCCCAATCTGCCAGCTTAAAAAATGGGGGAAATACATAAGGTCTTTTTTATTCCTATCATTCGCCTTTTTTAAACTCCTTTTGTCTGGTAAAACTCATCAAGTTTAAACACAGTTCAGGCATTTGTCTTCTCATCTTTGTGTGCTGTGGCAACATAAGGGTTGGTTGAAATCATACTGGAAGTATTAATACCATAAGAGGAGTTGTAGCAGGCTTTCTCTGACAACCAGCTCTCAAATCATGACACAGAGATTATTATTAAATATGAATGCTCGGACTTATCTTATGTTTGTCCCACTAGCACCGACAACTTTCATTAACCTGTTTCTTTTCATCTTTTCATCTACATTTTGCCTCAGGGTTTTTTTGTTTTGTTTTGTTTTGTTTGTTTGTTTTTTTACCTTTCTTTCATTTTGTATGTTCTACTCTGTGTCTGGCTCGCTGGCTCTGGGCATCGCCCTTTTTTTCTCCCTGTTCTCTTCTCCTCTTCTCTCCCTGAGCCTAGATTCCTCCTCCTACTTATTCTTTCTGTTCACCAGTCCTGCCAATCCCTCTTTTGCCTAGCCATTGGCCATTCAGCTTTTATTAGATCAATGAGGTACCTTAGGCAGGCAAGGTAAAACAGAAATGCATCTTTATATAATTAAACAAATGCAGCATAAACAAATATAATGCATCTTTGCATCATTAAACAAATGCAGTATAAACAAATGCAATAGTTAAAGTAATATTCCACAACAAGGAGTCAAACGCCACAGAACAGGAATTTTCTCTCAGAAAAATACTGGCTGTTTATTGTTAAATGTCTATGTAAAATCAAATGTCTCCATGAATACAAATTATTTATTTTTTCCAAAGTACTATGCTCTTTTTTTTCAACTAAACATTTTGTTTATCAGTGTACACTGAAGTTGTTTGTCATCTAAAATAACACTTTTAATTGATAGGTATGTTTTTCATTTTTTAAGTTAATAGTTACCAATTGGTGTAAAATCTTTTTAAAACCACTATTCTCAGTGCTATTAACCTGGTACTATATTTTCCTATTTCCATAGGAAAATGCCAGAACACATTTGAGATATGACTAATAGGGATAAAATCTGAACACATATATGATATAAATCTTTATCATCTCTAAGAAATGTAGAGTAGACCCTTTCAAAAATGTCTAGTTTGGGTTTTGTCTCCTGCATTATATGATGACTTCTTTTAGATTTTGTGTGTGTGTGTGTGTGTGTGTGTGTGTGTGTGTGTGTGTGTGTATGTGTGTGTGTGTGTGTGGTGTGTGTGAATGAAGCCTCTACTCTAGTGGGTTTCCACATGACTCCTCAAATGATCCTTAGAATTAGCTGTCCCTCCCCATATTTCTTCCCTTACCCCTCTTCCCTCCTCCTTTCTATTCAATCCTCCTTTTTCAGTCTCTACCATGTCTCTTCATAACCACATATTTTCTTCCCTTTTCTTTGAGAGATCCCCCCCTAGACCTTTATTCTAGACCTTTGTGGTTATATGGATTGTAGCATGCCTGTTGAATATATATCACATTTGTCTTTTGAGGCTGTTACCTTATTGAGGATATTTTTTCCTATCTCCATATATTTACCTGAGAATTTAATGATATTTTTATTTAACAGCTGAATAATATTCTATTGTGTAATGGTACATTTTCATTATCTATTCACCTATTGATGAACATCTAGGCTATTTCCTATTTCAGGCTATTGTGAATAGAGCATCAGTGAACATGGTTGAACAAATGTCTTTTTAGTAGGATAGAGAGTCCTTTGGGTATGTTCCCAAGAGTGGTTTAGCTGGATCTCGACATAGTTCTGTTCTTAGCTTCTTGAGGAACAGCCATACTGATTTTCACAATTAATGCCAATATTTTTTAAATTGAGAAATTTCACATAAAGCCTAGTTTTCTGGCTAGTGTTCAAAAATTATTGAGACTTCATTAGCCCTTGGCATCACTAAACTGAAACTACATCAGCCTCCCTCAGCTAATACAACTCTTCCCCCCACTGCCTCTCTCTCCCCACCACCTGCTTAACCACAATACGCATTTTAGTGACGTTCTCTCATCCTAAGTATTGGTAACTAACAACCATCTTAACTCGAAATTACAGATCCTAGAAGACCAAATAAGAATTCGAGACCAGGCAGCCACAGGAACCAACTTTGCAGTCCAGGATCTAAGCATCAAACAAGTGCAGGGAGTTGGAGACCTTCGAGGAAGAGTAGCTCGGTGAGTGGTGTGGGCAGGTAAGGGTTACCACCAGACACATTTGCCTATGGAATTTCTCTCAGAAGACTCCACATTTTAAAAGATAAGCTGCCAATTTACGTCCAGCTGAGTGAATGACCTGCAGTTGAGAAATTGTCTCATAAAACTTTGAAAGTGTGATGCTTACTCTCAGTTTCATGAACTCTTACATAGAATTCCAGTTTTGTGCTAGCAGATGTGACCAGAGTCTTGTCTTTACAGCCTTCAACTGCCCAGATGCCAACAGTTACACCTGGAACACCCACATAAGCACATTCTGAGAAATAAAAGTATTTAAAGTGTGCATTGATTACGTCCAATTAGTCAAACAGACGGAGTACTATGTAATATCTTTTGCATGAGATGTTTAAATCAAGAGTTAATAGTGTATAAACCAGGAAAGAAAAGCCCTCTAGATAATGACAATAGTAGAAACACTGACAGACATATCAGAAGTCAGGTAATGACAATGGCTTGCCTGGTCTGACAGACACATGAGAAATAACTTGTGAGTGGATTCTCATGAGTGTCTTCCACCTCTACATCTTCTACCAGGTCTACTTCCCTGTCCCTTGAATTTTCCACCTTCATCTTATTCTTTCCAAATTTTAAAATTACCAGATGAGAATTAGGTGACTGACATTGAAGTCAAACTTCTCTTAGTCTATTTATGCAGCTGTCACAGAATACCTGAACCTGGGTATTTATTTATTAGAACAAAAACTCAAGTGTCTTACAATTTCAGAGAATTCCATACTCCAGGACAGCAAGTTCTGTTGTCTTGTGAGGTCTTCATCTTCCAGGGGGATAAACAGTGTTCTTGTGTGGCAGAAACCTGAAGGGCTCCATGAGGGCCTTAACTTGGTTCATCTGGGAGAAGCTGCAGTGGTCTATCACCTGCTAGCTCCCTCACCTCCTAATTCCACCACATGTCAGCTGTCTCACTTCCTAATTCCTAATTCTACCACACTGACAGCACTTAGATTTGGGAGGTTACAGAGCTAAACCAGAGAATTCTAGGCTATCTATTCTGTCAGTTCAGTAAAAATGCATTCATAACCTGGGAATGGTGGCACATATCTTTAAACCCAGAACTCTGTAGAAAGAAGCAGGTGAAGCTCTATGAGTTCAAGGACAGCCTGTTCTACATAGTGAGTTTCATGACATTTAAGGGTTACAATCTCAAAACAACCAAAACCCACAACTCATTCAATCATTTATCCTTTACCTATACCAAGCTAAGATTCAGCAACACAGTCCCCTCTCAGTAGCCCTTCACTGTCCACTTGGCAAAACCACCTCTATCAACACCTTGCCCTCAATGAGGATAATACAGTCCTGAAAGCCTGGTGCGTCGTGACAATGTTCAAACGACACTGTGCAGAAGAGGTGGCTCCAAGGAGCCAATACTCAGGATGGGATTTTGAAAGATTTGTAGCAATGAGCTACGAAAGGTGGGAAAGACACTTCATACAGGAAGAAAAATGTGTAGAAAGAACAAAGGGGAAGTCTGCTGAGGCATGTTTCAAGGCCTTCTCAAGAAAAGAGTACTCTGGTCATGATATTCTGGAGTGTGCACAAAGAAAAGATGGGTGATAATGCTAAAGAAACAACCACAGTTGGAAAATGAGGGACCTCATGGACTGAAGTAAAGAGTTTGAACTTTGTGTAGAAAGTTGTAAGTAGCCATAGAGGATTTTAGGAGAGGGGGCAATGTATTTGGTGGCATTCTAATAATATCTAAATTGGTGCTGCATATAGAAAGAGGGCACAGAGATCAGAGGCAGTTTGTTGCAGCATTCCAGGGTAGAGGTAGGTAGAGCCTGCATTGAGTCACTAACCATGGATGTTCAGTGCAGAGCACAGAAACAGAAAAATAGAATCTATAGGCCGAGTACATGAATCAACATTAATTAGAACAGAGGAATACATGTCAAAATTTTTAGGAAATGTATCCAAATTTTTGGTCTTGGGTGTGGTTGAACACCAGTCTCTCCATTATTCAGCAGAGGCAGTTGGGACAAAGAAGCAGAAAGTCTCAAACCTATCACATCTGAAAGTCTGTGGGATCTTAACCAGAGTGGGCATGGTGCTCAAAGGGGAATTGGGAGAGATAGAGGTAGGTGAGGAGCCCAGGATGTTTGTTGTCCTCCAACACAAATAACTTAGTGGCAGTAGCAAAGACTACAGTTCTGAAGTGGCACTTCATTCCTCTAAAATTGAATACTGAGACATGCAAAGAACTTTTATTTGGGTGAGCTATACATCAAGTTCAGTGAACCTACGGCCCTACTTAAGTATATTGTTTTGAAAAATATAAGCAACAAACACTTCCCTTTGAATTAAAGAAGATTTGGTTCAGTTTATTTTGTTTTTATAAATCCTGTTTTGCATATAAGGCAAAAACAAATAGGTTCAAGGTAATCAAAGTCCTGAGAGATGATCCAGTGTGCAGAAGTGCTTGCAGTGAAAGTCTGCAGACCTGAATATTCAATCCCCAAGACCCAGAGTGAAAGGGGATGAAAGGGGAGAACTGACTGACTTCTGATTCTCCACAGGCAAGCCATGGTACCTCTCTCTCTCTCTCTCTCTCTCTCTCTCTCTCTCTCTCTCTCTTTCTCTCTCTCTCTCTCTCTCTCACACACACACACACACACACACACACACTCGCACAATTTTTAAAAAGTAACACAGAGACCAATAGAATAACATCAAAAAGATGTGACTTCTTTTTCCTTTGCTCCAATTTGATTTTATTTTAAGTGTATTTTTTTTTTTTTTTGGTTCAAGGAATCAAACCACAGGGATTTTCACAGGCTACACACATGTCCTACTACTGAACAGCTTCCTTCCTTTTTTCCCACCAGCCCTCTCTATATAGAGTCTTGTCTTGCTCTATTACCCAGGCTAGCTGAAACTACTGATCCCTCTCCTCCCCTCAAGGACCTGGATATCCAGGTAGTTTCCAGCAAACCCCACTGGCTCCAGAATTTTTTGAGCTCCCATCCTCAATCTGAAGTAGTAACTTCAGGGCAGTAACTTCAGGGCATTTTTTTCCTTGAAATGTCTGATTCTTATGGCAATTTTCTGAAATCTATTTGGTTATCTGAGACAAAGTCTGGCTAGAAGCCATCAGACTTAAACTTGCTCTTTCTCTCCTGCTTCTTTCTGTGTTTGTGCCAGCAAACTGAATAATGGCCGAGCTAAGGCATCTTGAATACTGTCTTTCCATATTCACTGACTTCAAGTCCACTTAGTATTTTGGCACAGGTAAAGTTAAGGTAATTATTTTGATATAATTTTAGTAATGCTTTACTGCTTCATAAATCAGCCTCAATATTTAATTTTAATATTTAATTGACATTCCAAGTCCTTGAATTTTCCCTTCTTCCCCACTCCAATGTATTGGTAGTTTAAAAGCAAGTTCTTCCTGTGATGTGAATTTCTCACCTTTGTACAGTTTCCTCTTAGAGTAAAACAAAGCAGGGTGAGTGTGCACAGGGCCCACAGAAAAGGTGAGTGTGCACAGGACTCCCAGAGAAGGTGAGTGTGGAAAGGGCTCTCAGAAGGTGAGTGTGCTCAGGGCCCACCAAGAAGATGAGTGTACACAGGTGAGTTGCACAGAGCTCACAGAGGTGAGTGTGCACAGGTCTCATAGAGAAGGGTGAGTGTGCACAGGGCCCACAGAGCAGGATGAGTGTGTACACATGAGTGTGCACAAGGCTCACAGAGCAGGGTAAGTGTGCACAGGGCTCATAGAGTAGTGTGAGTGTTCACAGGGCCCACAGAGCAGGTGAGTGTGCACAGGGCTCATAGAGTAGAATGAGTGTGCACAGGGTCACAGAGCAGGGTGAGAGTGCATAGGGCTGACAGGAATGGTCAGGACTTACGACCTGTAGCAGCAACTGCAGGTAGCCAACCTATTGTTATGTTTGGCTCTTCAGGACTAAGAGGCAAACTTGGATTTTAAATGATAAATCATGTTGATCTGTGATTAAAAGCAAAATTGTATACTTTGAGAATGCAAGTTGAGAGAGGATACTTCTGCTTATACAGGACAGAATAAAGACATTTTCTCACTTCTCTCTCAAGATATCTCAGTGCGAATGGAAAATTTAAAATGAAAACAAAACATCCATCTTTAATATGTGGGGTTTGTCACAGGAATTTGTTTGTGTTTTCCTCCAAATTGAAGAATTTCCTGCTGGATGGATAGATAGATAGATGATCAATAAATAGACAACAGATGATAGGTAGGTCGATAGATATAGATAGATAGATAGATAGATAGATAGATAGATAGATAGATAGACAGATAGATAGATAGGAGAATATACCACATGAGGAAGTGTTCAAACTAAAAGTATCCCAGTTTCAAAGAAACTAAGAGTAGTCAGGTAGTGGTGGCATATGCCTTTTATCCCAACGCTTGGGAGACAGAGGCAGATGGATCTTTGTGAGTTTGAGGTCACTATGATCTACAGAGTGACATCCAGGGTTGTTTCACATAGAAACCCTGTCTCAAAAGGAAGAGAGAGAGAGAGAGAGAGAGAGAGAGAGAGAGAGAGAGAGAGAAACTAAGAGTAAATGAAAGTTGCATGAACTTATATATTGGCCAAAGGCAGCATTAAATATACAATGAAGTTACTTTTCTCTTTAGAGGATGAACCCATTAGGATGAAGCATATCAAGAAGTTTTGGAGTTGTAAATCAGAGGAGAATGTGGAAATGGCTTTAGGAAGCTTAGTTAGTACACTCAAATCTTTACATCAAAAGCAGAGATGATGCCACAGGGTCCTCTAAAGACATCCAGTTTTGTCTCTAGAGAGAACCAGGACAGGCAGGGAGAGGCAAGGCCAGTCCCACTGTAAAGTGACCACTCACACCTGTGATAAATACATCATTAACATCCATAAGGTGCCTGAAACATCTAGTGTTCAACCTATAACAACTGTAATTTTTATTCGTTATTTACTCTATGGTAAAATTTGACTTAAGAAATTAAGTCCTGGAGAGATTAAAAACAATATTTAAATTATAACAGTATAATTTAACAAAGTTAAGTGAATGTGGAATGTTCTTGAAAAGAACAGATAAATACCTATCATGTTTGAATGAAAGAAAAGCTAGCTATCTTAGGGAAGCCACCTGCCCAGGAGTGACAAGGAGACAGGTACCACCAGAAGAGTGCAGGTCTTCCCACAGGCGACAGGGAGACAGCACCATCACAAGAATGAGATGCACCTGAGCCCTCCTAGTCAGATAACAAATAAAAGAAAAATACTGTCTGAAGTCATTCTTCCACAATTGTGAAAGCAGACAGCCTTCTTTAAACACTGAAGTATTTGAATATACTTAAGTTCATCTATTAAAATCAGAAAAACAAAATCTGGCCAATCAAGAAATACATTAAAATTAAAAGAACTGTGGGGGGGAGCCAACCTATTAAGCCAGATTCGTTGACTCCTCATGGGAGCCCCTACTCATGAGGAGGAGTGGACTGGCGGTGGGCTTGGGGAGAGACAAGGGGAGCTAGAGGAGGGGTGGGAGGGAGAACTGTGGTTGGAATGTAAAATGAAATTTAAAAGAATAAATAAATTATAAGAAAAGAATTGGGGAAGCATAAAATGTCTATAAATGAATGTAAAATGTAAATCCAATAACTATAAGATTTCAGTTACAGAACACAATTCAAGTATCATACAATTTGACATTTAAAAAGAGCAAAATATTTACAAAAATGCTGATGGAGCAGATATTTCATCAAGAATTTTTTTTTTTAGGGGTTGGTGTAGGGCCACTAGACACTGTCTACAGTTGGGATGGCAGATGTAAAAAGCCAGCAATTCCAGTCTACTGTGGCTCTTGAAATAATTTATTTTAGAAATAAATATTCCCTGCAGTAAAGAAGTACACAGCCAGTCCTCATATATGTGGGCTCTACATTTACAAAGTCAACCAGCCACAGAAATCATGGTTTATAATGGGCATGTTTTATTATCAGAAGCAAAACCACCCCATAGAAAGGTAGACACAAAGAACAGTCCTCAGGAATACAGAGCACAGCTCTTGAAAGCTGTTTATCAATCCTGGACTTCAACATTCACAGGGTTAGGTTTTGTGGGGCAACTCTCAGATAAGTAAATGAAGCTGCCAGTTTCATGCCCATGCCCCCACAGTGCCAAGTACTGTCTAAAGAATTCATACTCATTGCCTCGTCCTAGCCTTAACTTTGAGGAAGTAATACTATTAAGAGAGCCACTTATGAGTCATGAAGGTTGAATAGGGAGCAGTTCAGAAGACATATGCACACATCTGCCAATGAGTAGTGTGGTGTAAAAATTATGCAACTGTGTATACAATGACTTTAGCATCATTGGCCCCTGAATTATTTTCTTTTCAATGCAGAAAATCAAAACCCATAAGCATTAAGAAACTCATGCCAGATTACAAACCTAAAAAGTAACAGAGCTAGGACTCAAAGCCTGGTCTTTTTGACACAGCTTCTAAGTCAGCAGCCTCCATTGTGCACACCAGCTGTCACAGAGAGTGGGGAGAAAGGAGAGGGTGGCAGAAGGGGACAGAAAGTAATGCAAATGGCAGCAGCTACTTGTCTAATCTTGGGGATGTGTGGTCCCCACATGGATTCACCTAATGACATTCTAACAAATCAACAGCAGAGTTCCCACTGCAACAGTTAGACAATTTCTTTTTTCTTTTCTTCTTCTTTTTTTTTGGTTTTTTTTTTCAAGACAGGGTTCCTCTGTTTAGCTTTGGAGCCTATCCTGGAGACCAGGCTGGCCTCAAACTTACAGAGATCTGCCTGCCTCTGCCTCCCGAGTGCTGGGATTAAAGACATGTGCCACCAACGCCCAGCCAGTTAGACAATTTCTATTCACAGTTTTTACCATAATGGATGCCTATCATACTGTTCTAGTTCAATCAAACTGACTCCCATTTTGTCTCCCTCACAGCCTCCTCTCTCCCAAACATAGCTTCCCTTCACAAAGTGCTAGGCAAAATTACTGTCTTAATTCACCACTGGTTCCAATGTCTTCAATTAAAAATCAGTTGTGGACTGCCAGAGAAACTAGTAAACAAGGAAGACCCTAAAAGAGACAAACTTTGTCTTCTGGAGAAGGTGAAAGGGTCACCATCCCAAGAGCAAATTGAGAACATGGGAAGAGGGGGGAGGAAGCTACGAGAGTGAGAAGGGAAGAAAAGGAAGGATGCAGAGATCATGAAGAAGCAGAAATTTTGAGTCAGGTGTAGATTAGAAGAAAGGACATATGATAGGTAGGATTTTAGTTGGGGGGTGGTAGAGGAGGAAGGGAGGGAGAAGGGAACTGGGATCGTCATGTAATTCAATCTTGTTTGTAATTCAAATATATAAAAAATAAAAATCTAAAAAAAAAGTCAGTTGTGGAGCTTACAAATTATTAGTAGTCCTAAGATATTTGTGTTACTTGCATGACAAAATGAAATTGTGGTTTATAGCAACTATTATTTGATGACAATCAAAAACAGTTGCTTTATAGAATAACTGTCCAAGGGTGCTCTGACACCTCAGCCTTATCAAGCCCAGGTCTTCCTCAGTGTTGTGACTTTACCATTCATTCATAAATGAGCAGCAGCTGAAAGTGATCCTCAACGAGAAAGCAGAGTCTCTCAGAGAGGCGTGGGAAAGAGTAGAAGGGCCAACAGTTCTGTGTTCTCCCTGCCATACTCTCTCACCAGACTAAAACACCCAGAGCTGCCTAAGAACAGAAGTGTCATTCAAGCATCAGTATGAATTACCTTTGTCCTATCAACACTAATTTTAGACCAGTTCAGGAAGAGAGAAGTTTTGTTAGAAGCTAAGAGAATTGGACATTTTTTTTTTTTTTTGAAGACAGAGTGGAACATTCGGTTTGATGGAGACTTTTTTTTCTAGCCCAAGAAAACTTGGCATTTGGATGCTGAGAGATAAAAGTGGATTCTAAGTGTAACAAAGAAGAAGAAAAATTAACAGAATTTCCTAACTCAAGGCATCTGAGTATATTACCCAAACACTAAAATCTGGGGGAGGCGGGGAAACAGCAACAACAACAAAACAAAACAAAACAATCAAAAACACTCGGCTTTATCCAGGCATGCTGATATGTGCCTTTAATTCCACCACTTCGAAAGGAACCCAACAGTATCTCTGTGATGTCAGGGCCAGCCTGGTCTACATAGTAAGTTCCAGGCCATTCAGAGGTAGACAGTGAGACCTTGTTTTAAAAAAGAAAAGAAAAATCCCTACAACTGAATTGTAACATTTCCTCCCACTCACCATAGTGCTCCCCAGTATCTCAGTGTTGTGGCTGGACCAGTGTGACCAAGCTAGCTTCTCTCAGTCTCTGCATGCCCCATTCCCAACTCACTCCCCACATCTGTCATCATGGAGAAATTTGGGCGTCAAGGAATGCCTGTATCTTACTGTACAGTTTACAATATTGTGAGCCTGCTGATCTCACACAGATTTCCATCTTGACACCAGATGTGATTCAAGCATTGTGAAGCTTTCTGGAGATATCCAGTTCATCAGGCATGAGTACCGACAACTTGAGAAATCAGTTCAAGAACTCTTTTCTGCCCTAGAAACTGTTTCCAAGAACATGGATATGAAGGTAACTGGAAATACATATGATTTGTAGGACAGTATAAGTTACTACTAGCAGGAAGGTGATAGCTCATCAAAAGGTCTAGTCAGAAAAGAGAACCCTTTACTTCCAAGGCATTTAATATGAAGATCATTCGTATGCATTATGAGTTAAGTCAATGAACCAACAAATATTTAATGATTGTCATCTCTGTTCCAGAACACACTTCCCCTGTGAGCATGGGCTGTTTCCATCATGGCTGATATTTGCTCACTTCTTGGCTTCCTTGAACACTGTGGAGCTCAGGAATATACACAAAAGGAGTTCCCATGGAAACTGATATTTCTAAAAGTCCACCATTAGTGGCATTGATAATGTTACATATCTATTTAAACTCTGCAGTGGGTTATAGCTTTTATGAAAAGCATTAATACCCTTGGACCTGAATCATAGACACTGTTTGTCCAGTGGATCTGCTTATTGTCTGGGCTTTCTGACTTACCCATTATGCCCACTGATTCTGAGGAACCTGCAAATGGCTAGTTGACTGTAGATTTGTTGGTGTCCATTCAGTAGGAGACATGTTCGTTCTCATTCCTAGGTAAACTGTGGTTGCAGAGTGGGGTTTCTCACTGATGCTTGTGTCAGTCCAGACCCCTTGAGAAGCAAATACAATGAAGGAATTAGCCGAGCAAGAGACTCACTAAAGGGATATCCATGAGGAATTGTTAAGCTACAGAGTTGGATTGGATGAGACAGGGAAAAGGAAACCTGTCTCCTTTGAAATAGACAGGAGGGAAGGACTCAGCTGGAATGCCATGAAGAACACTTTATCAAGTTCTTTGAATGGAATGGCACTCAGAGGTGGCCAGGACCAGGGTGTGGGAAGGGATGCTCAGAGTACACACAACACTGCTGTTTTCTGAGCCCAGCAGTCAAAGCTTGGGCCAAGCATGCCCCTTGTAGTAGTTGTCAGAGGCACGTGAAACACTAGAATTAACACAGTTTTTCTATTCAAGTAGCAAGACTTCGGTTCCATCATATGTACTCTGACTACTAATTTCCACTTAGCACAGGGAACAGGTGTAGCCTCTGCTCTTCTTGCATTTGGTGCAGGTTAAAATGTACCTTCATGGTCACTTGCAAATGTTCACTGGAGCTGGGAAAGATGAGCTAGTGCTGGCTGTTGGTGTGTGTCATGGCCAATACATCTATCTATTAAGTAAAATTTGTGTTTTTTATATTTTGCTGTAATCTCTTTTTTTTGCATTTTACTTACTTGAACAGTAAAGAAAAAAATAGTTGTTTTTAAAAAATCATGCCGGGCTTTGGTGGCTCTAGCCTTTAATCCCAGAACTTGGGAGGCAGAGGCAGGCAGATCTCTATGAGTTCGAGGCCAGCCTAGTCTCCAGAGCAAGTACCAGGATAGGCTCCAAAGCTACACAGAGAAACCCTGTCCTGAAAAACCAAACAAAATCATTAGAACTGGAGATATGGCTCAGTAGTTAAGAGCACTTGCTGCTCTTCCAGAGGAACTGAGTTAAGATCCCCAAACCCATCCATGCTGGGCAGCTTCACAACTACCTGTAACTCTAGCTTCCTGGGATTCCATACCCACCCTGTAGCTTCTTCATAGTCCACTAGTGCACACATGCATGTGTACACACATACATAAATAAAAAATAAAATAAAATTTTAAAATCACTAACATATACTCTGTTGATTCATTCTAAAAAGCTATAGTGTATATGGCTGTAAGTAAGACTCAAAGTTCTTTAGTGTGGATTTTGTTCCTCATTTTTTAAAAGTACCTTTGTCCCACTCTTACTTAAGATGTTTTGAATGAAGCTTTTGCATGAATATTTCTTGGCCTGCTCCTTTGTCTTTACCCCTGCCATGCATGTACTAGCCTATTATTTTATTTTCAGTCCTTATGTTTTCACCATACTTCAATTATTAATATCTCTTACAAAAAGAAACTACCCAGGCATGGCTGTATGCTTACCCATCTGAATCCCCCATTATCACCTCCTCTTTGCTAAGGGAATGACTGGCTGGCAGATGTTGGTCCTCGGTGCTCATCTGTGACAAGAGCTGTGGTTTCGTTCTCTATGACTGGGATTTGTTTAGAAGCAATTATGTGCACTCACTGTATATTTGTTTTTAATCCAGTTATTGTATCTAAAGGAATTTCCTCAAATCTTCAGGACCCTTTTATTTCCTATCTCATATGCCTTGAGTCATGTCAGAAGTTATTTCTTGTAGTCAAGTTAGAACACTGTCTGGAAATCATGGCGGTCAAATCTCATGTCTACCATGCGTGTTTCCCTTAGAGCCCAGCTGTGCACACAAACATTTTTGCACAAACTATCTGAGCACTTACACATTGCCCATTAAGAATCTGAGCTTTACCATTGGCCATTAGGCTGATGATACAGTGGGGGGAGGATAGACGGTGACTAGGGAGAGAAGAAGTAAAGAAATAATAAAATTGAACTAATGTCAATAGTAAGTTTTTGTTATATCAGCAGGTAGTCTATTACCTAAAGAACATTACAGACAACAAAAACAATGAGGTGGAATACTTCCTATTATTATTTCCAGGAGAATGGTGTAACTATAATTGTGAATAATTTTCTTTTATTGAAAATAAATTCTTCTCTCATACCATACATCCCAACCACAGTTTTCCCTCCCTCCATTCCTCATAGTTCCCCACCCCGCCTCTCCTTCTCCATTTCCTCTTCAGAAAAAAGTAGACCTCCAAAAAATGACAGCAAACAGAACAAAACAAGATACAATAAAACAAGGCAAAAGCTGGACAAGGCAACCTGATCGGAGAAAAAGAGTCCCAAGAACAGACAAAAGAGTCAGAGATACATCCACTCCCACATTTAGGTATTCCACAAAAATCCAAGCTAACAGCCATAACATATATGCAGAGATGCAGACCCATGAGACCTCATGCTTGTGCCTTCAGTCTCTGTGAGTCAATGTGAGCCCTGCTTAGTTGATTAAATAGGTCATGTTCTCCTGGAGTCTTCTATTCCCTCTGACTCCTACAGTCTTTCCTCCCGCCTTCCATGGGGTTCCCTGATATCTGAGGGGAAGGACCTAATGGAGACCTCCAATTAAGATTCTCTGTCCACATAATGTCTAACTGTGGGCCTCTGCTCCCATCTGCTACCAGAGGGAGCTTCTCTGATGACAACTGGACAAGGCACTGATAAGGGACTGATCTATGAGTATAGCAGACTATCATTAGTGATAATTTCATTGATTTGGGAGCAGTTGTGTTTGGTTCTATTCTATCCTAGGTCTCTGGGCTATCCAGTCTCCTGGATCCTGGCCATCCTGTCAGTATAGGGATGTGGCCTCCCTCGTGTAGTATGGGCCTCAAGTTAAATCATATATTGGTTGGTCACTCCCAGAAATCCTATTGCCCCAGCATACAAGCAGGACAGGTTGTAGGTGGAGAGTTTTGTGGCTGTGTTGATGTCATGTTTCTCTTTCTAGACCCTGAAGAGTGGCTTCATACCAAACAGTAAAGGTGGAGGTTCTGTGCCCCCACCAGCTCGACCTCTCTACTTTCAGTGAGCTGTGTGGATATTGTCCTCAGCAATGGGGCACTACTGTCAGTTTTCAAAGAGAAACCTTGTGTGTTAGCATCAACCTGGGTTGTTTAGGGATCTTCACCAGACCTCAGCCAACAATTCAAACCAATGTAATTTAGTCCCGCTACTGGAAGCCTTGCTTAGCTACAAAACATGGCCAGTTCAGACTCCATATCCTCTGTAGGGTCCTCTCTAGGGTCACCCTCATACATTCCAGGATGTTTACACTGTAACAGGTTTCCATAAAAGATCCCAAATGCCCCCCCCAATTCTAGTGTCTTTCCCTACAATCTAACCCTCCATTTCTCACAACGTGATCCCTCCCATTCCTGTCCCCACCTGCCCTCATAATCTTCCCAAGGAGATCCGTATTCCCCCTATAGCCATCCTCTTTACCTAACCACTCTGGGTCTGGATTGTAGCTTGACTATCATTTACTTGATAGGTAATATGCACATATAAGTGAATACAAACCATATTTGTCTTCCTGAGTCTGGGTTACCTCACTCAGGATGATTTTTTTTTATAGTAGCATCCATTTGCCTGAAAATTTCATGATGTCGTTTTTTTTGTTGTTGTTTTTGTTTTTTTTAACAGCTGAGTAATACTCCATCGTGTAAACGTACCACATATTTTTTTTAATTCATTCTTTGGTTGAGGAACACCTAGGTAGTTTTCAGGTTCTGGCTATTGTGAATAAAGCTGCTATGAACACAGGTGAGCAAGTGTCCTTGCAGTAGCATTGTGTGTGGATGGGGGTATACCCAAAAGTGGTATAACTGAGTCTTAAGGTGGATCAATGCCCAATTTTCTGAATAGTCACCATATTGATTTTCATAATGGCTGTATAAGGTTTGCACCAGCAATGGAGGAGTGTTTCTGTTGCTCCACATCTTGCCAGCATAAAATGTTGCTCTTGTTTTTAATCTTAGCCATTCTGACAGGTGTAAAATCCAATCTCAAAGAATTTTTGCTTTGCTTTTCCCTGATGGCTAAAGAAGATAAACATTTCATTATTTCTCAGCCATGAGTTCCCTTTATTTACAATCCTCTTTTTGGATCTCTACCATATTTTAAATGAATTATTTGGTTTCTTGATATCTAGTTTCTTGAGATCTTTATATATATATTGGATATTAGCCCTCTATCACATGTGGAATTGGTAAAAAAAATCTTTTAGCATTCTGTAGGCTGCCATTTTGTCCATTTGACAGTGTTCTTTGCCTTACAGAAGCATTTCAGTTTCATGAGGTTCCATTTATTAGTTATTAATCCTAGTGCCTGTACTAATAGTGTTCAATTCAGGAATCTTCTCCTGTGACAATGATTTCAAGACTATTCTGTGGCTGTACAAATTACCATACATGGGATTGGGATGATGTAGGTTAATTTTATTGGGGAAATCACTTACATGAGAAATGGATAACCCAGGGTCAGCACTCCAAGCATCCAATCTCAGCTGCCCTCCAAGACCCAACTGGAACCCAGAGAGAGCAAGCCTGTCCCTCACCCCAGATCAAAATCTCACACGCTCATGTATATGCCTGGGACCATGCCCAAACAGGTGTGGTCAGTGCCACAGGTACCTAGTAAGAGCTCTCACTACAATTCCCCTTATAGTCTAAAGAAAGGGATTTGGACTTGATACAAAACTATATACAAAGATAGTAAATATCAAGTATGCACTAGGAGAAAGAAAAGTAAGAACATACACCCTCAAAATCTATTGCCAGTGAAGCAACAAGAGCAAATGGCAAGAACTACATGTCCCATCCTAGGGTAAAAGCATAGCAGAGATTACTATAAGATCTCTCACTACACTATTGCATACTTTTACTCTATCAGGCTCAGTGTATCTGTTTTTATGTTGATGTTTTTGATCCATCTGGACTTTAGTTTTGTGTAGGGTGATAGGTATGGGTCTATTTGCACTCTTCATGCAGACATCCAATTTGACCAGCACCATTTATTGAAGATGCTTTCTTTTTCCAGTGTGTATTTGTGGCATCTTTATAAGAAAAATCAGGTGTACAGAGGTGTGTAAATTTAGACCTGGGTCTTTAACTTTATTGCATTGATCAACATATTTGGTTTTATGCCATATGGTATTTATTGCTACAGTTCTGTAGTAGAGCTTGAAATCAGGGATGGTGATATGTCTGGAAGTTCTTTTATTGTTCAAGATTGTCTAAACTATTCTGGGGTTTTTTTTTTGTTGTTTCCATATGAAATTGAGTATTGTTCTTTCAAGGTTTGTAAAGAATTATGTTGTAATTTTGATAAGGATTGCATTGAATCTATAGATTGCTTTTGGTAGGATGGGCATTTTTTACTATGTTAATCCTACAGATCCATGAGCATGAGCATGGGAGATCTTTCTTTCTTCAAAGACTTGAGGTTCCTGCTATACAGTTCTTTAACTTTCTTGGTTAGAATTACCCCCAAGATATTTTACATTATTTGTGTCGATTGTGAAGGGTGTTGTTTACCTGATTTCTTTCTCAGTTCCATTGTCATTGGTATATAGGAGGGCAACTGATTTTGTCAGTTAATCTTTATCCAGCCACTTCACTAAAGGTGTTTATCAGCTGTATGAGTTCCCTGGTAGAATTTTTGGGATCACTTACCTACACAATCATATCATCTGTAAATAATGATACTTTGACTCCTTTCTTTCCAATTTTTATTCCTTTGATCTCCTTCAATTGTCTTATTATTCTAGCTAAAACTTCAAATACTATATTGAACAGATTTGGAGAGAGTGGACAACCTTGAATTGTTCCTGATTTTATTGGAATTTCTTTGAGTTTCCTTTGATGTTGGCTATTGACTTTCTGTTAACTTCTTTATTATGTTTAGATATACCCTGTGTATCCCTATTCTGTTCAGGACTTTTATAATGAAGGGGTGTTGGATTTTGTCAAAGGCTTTTCCAGCATCTAATGAGATGATCATGTGGTTTTGTCTTTCAATTTGTTTATATTGTGGGTTACATTGGCAGAATTTCATATGTTGAACCATCCCTACATCTCTGGGATGATATCCACTTAGTCATAGTGGATGATTTTTGTTGTGTTCTTGGATTTTGTTTGCAAGTATTTTATTGAGCATTTTTGTATCTATGTTAATAAGAAAACTTGATTTCTAATTCTTTCCTTGCGTGTTTATGTGATTTGACTATCAGGGTAACTGTGATGTTTTGAAATAAATTGGGCAATGTTTCTTCTGTTTCTATTTTATGGAATAATTTGAAGAGTACTAGTGTTAACTCTTTTTTGAATGTATGCCAGAATTCTGTGCTGATACCATCTGATCCTAGGCTTTTTTGGGTTGGAAGATTTTAATGACTGCTTCTATTTCTCTAGGAGTTATAGGTCTATTTACATTGTTTATCTGATCTTGATTTAACTTTGGTAGGTGGTACCTATTGAGAAATTTATCCATTTCTTTTGATTTTCCAATTTGGAGGAGTACAAGTTTTTAAAGCATGTCCTTATGATTCTCTGGATTTCCTTGGTGTCTATTGATGATCCCTTTTCTTTTCTGATTTCAATTTGGATATTCTTTCTGTGTCTTTTAGTTAGTTGGGATAAGGGCTATATATCTTGTTGATTTTCTCAAAAAAGCAACTCTCTGTTTCATTAATTCTTTATACTGTTTTCTTTGTTTCTATTTTATTGATTTCAGCTCTCAATTTGATAGTTTCTTTCCATTCACTCCTCTTAGAGATGCTTACCTCTTTTTGTTTTAGGACTTTCAGGTGTGCTATCACTCCAATTTTCTTATGTACGCACATAATGCTAACAGCTTTCCTCTTAGCACTGCTCTCATTGTGTCCCGTAAGTTTGGGTACATTCTGTATTCATTTTCATTGAATTCTAGAAAGTCTTTAATTTCTTTATTTCTGTCTTAACCCATTTATCATTCAGTAGTGAGTTGTTCAGTTTCTATGTTGTTGATGATATCCAGCTTTAATCAATGTGCTCTGACAGGTTGCAGGGCATTATTTCAGTTTTCTTGTGTCTAGTAAGACTTGCTTTGTGTGTAGATGGTCAGTTTGGGGGGAAAGTTCTGTGAGGTGCTAAGAATAAGATGTATTCTTTTGTGTTGGGTAGAATGTTCTGTAAATATCTGTTACGTTCATTTGGTTTATAACATCAGTTAGCTCTCTATTTCTCTGATTAGGTTTTCTTTGGGTGATCTACCTGTCCAATAGTGAGAGTGGGGTATTAAAGTCCACTAGTACCAGCATGTAAGGGTCAGTGTGTGGTTTAAACTGTAGTAGTGTTTCTTTTACAAACTGGCATGCCCTTGTATTTGGGGCATAGATGTTAAGAATTTAAATGTCATCTTAGATTGTTTCTTTGATGAATATGTAGTATCTTTCTCCACCTCTTTTGATTGATTTTGGTTTGAAGTCTATTTTATTAGATATTTAAATAGCTACACTTGCTTCTTAGGTCCATTTTCTTGGAATATTTTTTTCCAGCCCTCTACCCTGTTTATCCTTGATGTTGAGGTGGGTTTCTTATATACAGCAAATGGATGGCCCTGTTTTTTAACCCATTCTGTTAATCTTTGTATTTTTATTGGGGAATCCAGACCATTGTTATTAAGAGATAATCAATGAATAATGATTTTTGATTCCTGTTATTTTGTTGTTATTGGTAGTGGCGGTGACGGTGGTTTTGTGTGTGTGCGTGTGTGTGTGTGTGTGTGTGTGTGTGTGTGTGTGTGTGTGTGTGTGTGTGTCTTTCCCTTCTTTTGGTTTTGTTGATGTGAGATTATTTATTTCCTGTGCTTTCATGTGTGTAGTTAATCTCCTTGGTTTGGATTTTTCCTTATAGCACCTTCTGTAGGACTGGATTTGTTGATAGATATTGTTTAAATTTGACTTTATAATGGAACATTTTATTTTCTCCATTTATAGTGATTGAAAGTTTTGCTGGGTATAGTAGTCTGGGCTGGCATCTGTGGTCTTTCAGTGTCTCCAACATATCTACCCAAGCCCTCTGGAATTTAGAGTCTACACTGAAAGGCCAGATGTAATTCTAATAGGTCTGCCTTTATATGTTACTTGGTCTTCCTTTGCAGCTTTTAATATTTTCTTTGTTCTGTACATTTAGTATTTTTATTAGTATGTGGTAAAGGGACTTTCTTTGCTACTACAATCTATTTGGTTTTGTGTATGCTTCTTGTACCTTTATAGCCATCTCTTTCTTTGGATTAGGAAGTTTTTCTTCTGTGATTTTGTTGAAAATATTTTCTGGGTCTTTGAGCTGGGGTTCTTCTCCTTCCTTTTTTCCCAGATTTCCTGGATGTTTTGTGTCAGGAATATTTTAGATTCAGTATTTTCTTTGATTTACACATTTTTCTATTATATCTTCAATGCCTGATATTATCTCTTTCATCTCTTATAGTCTGTTGATGAAGTGTACCTCTGTGGTTCCTGCTCACATCCTAAATTTTTCATTTCCAGGACTCCCTCATTTTGTGTTTACTTTATTGCTTCTATTTCCATTTTCAGGTCTTGAACACTTGTATTTGTTCCTTTCAACTGTGTATTTGTTTTTTTTTTTCTTGATTCTTAAAAATATATTTATTCATTTCCTCTAAATGCTTGTGTCTTCCTAGATTTCTTTAAGAGTGTTTATTTATTTCCTCTTTCAGGACCTCTATTATCTTGGTTAAAACACTCTTGGAAAAAAAATCGTAGTTGGTTTTAAGGTCTTTTTCCAGTGCTTCAGCTATGCTGGAATATTCAGGGACTCCTGTAGTGGAATAGCTGGACTCTGGTGGATAACTGCCCTGGCTATTATTGATTATGTCCTTACACTGGCGTGTAGGCATCTGGGTTTGGGGAGATTATAGGTCTAGGTGTTGACTTCTCTGGGGTTTGTCTTGGTTGGATGAGTTTTATTCCTCAGCTTCTGTTTCCTCTAGACTTTCAGAGTGTGTTGGCTGAGTGTTGTACCTGTTCTACTTGTCTGTTCTGTGGGTGTTTAAGGGGTGGTGGGAGGTTGGGGAGGATATGGAGAGGTTTGCTGGTATTGGAGGCTATGGGGAAGGGGAGGCTGTGGAGAGATAGTCTGAGGGATCCACGGGCAGCATGGACAGGAGAAAGGGGAAGCTGCCCCTGATGTTCTGTTCTAGTACAGGGGGTGACACTGAGAATTGGGGCTGGGATAACAGAGAAGTGGGGAAGGTCTGAGGGTGGCCTATTTGGTCTTCTGGTTGGGAAGGGATTATCTACCTGAGTTGGTGGCTGGGACACAGCTGGAGATGGGAAGGGCAGGAGGAGATGGTACCGGGATCCATATGAGGCATGGTTGATGGTGGGGGAGCTGCAGCTGGTATTCTATTGAAGTGCTAGGGGCTACCTTGAGAATTGGTCTGGGGTAACAAAGTTGGGAAGGTCTGTGGGCAGCTATACTGGTAGGTGAATAATTTTCTAATCCAGGTCTGCTCTAGGCTTCTCTAGAAAGAAATGGTGAGTGTGTGTATGTGTGTGGTATGAGTGTGTGTGTGAGATAGAGACTGTGTGTGTGTGTGTGTGAAAGTGTATGTGTAAGAGTGTGTGTGTGTGAGAGAGAGTGAGTGTGTCTATGAGTGTGTGTGTGGTGTGTGTGTGTGTGTGTGTGTGTGTGTGTGTGTGTGTGTGTATGCTGGTGGCTTTGTTCACACACACACAGACATCTTGTCCTTCCCTTAGGTAACACAGCTCTTAGGAAAGATAGAGGCATCTACTTCTGAGCACACCTCAAACTTAAAGATGGTCCAGGGAGATAATCAGCATGAAATGAACCTCTTGGAATACAAGTAAGTAAATGGGTGATTTTTAATTCTGCTCATTGAATTTCAAAGAGTTTTTCATAAAGAAAAAAAACTGACAATAAATAAAACATATTCCAGGAATTTGAGCCTGTACAGGAAATAAAGCAGCAATTTTTTAGAGTCTATGAGAAGTTTTCAAAAGACCACCAGTGACAACACAATCAGAAAGGGCATTTATTACACCACATGCATGTGGAGTTGCACACCCTTAACAAAATGACAACCTCAGAGGGATTTGTAAGCTCCTTTTAAGCACAGCTATAGGAATTTTTAAAGCAGTAAGACCATTCTACTTAGGATTGGCTTATGCACGTGGCAATCATATTAGGACATTTCTAATTGGTTGGGTCTAGCAGGGGTGGGCTAAGACTATAGTTTTCCCATTTTGGGGCAAGTCTGGACAAGTCCCAGGCTTTGTCCTTATTTAGTCATCACCTGGATATATGTGTGTGTATGGGGGGGTGGGTGTTGCCCTGACCCTCTCACAAATCAACTCAGCAGACATTCCACACTGAGGTAATTTATACAGTGTTCATAGAGAATAAATGTGAATTTTAATTTTAACATTATTTAAATTATTTAAGTTTTAAATCATTACATTGAATTATTTATGGAGGTGTGCATGACAATCATAGGGTTGATTCTCTCCTTCCATCATGTTCATCCCAGGGGTTAACTCAGGTCATCAGGCTTGGTGCTTGCCCACTGAGTCAACTTACCAGCCCATGAATATTACTTTTGTTGTTACGTGTGGAATTTGCTTTTCTCTCTTTAAAGGAAGCATTGTCTCTGAACAAAGAATGTGGCTTCAATAAAACATTTTAGTAACGTTAAGGCTAAATTTCAATAAGCAATTTCACATTTAGAGACTGTAAGAAATTTCTCTGTTAGTTAAACATATTTTAATTGAACTTAGAAGTCCCTGTGCTGTGTGTGGTTCCCAGTGGTGCCCATCATGTTGCCACCTATCACTAGACCTAACAATAGACATGTGCATTAGAGTTCTCCCCAGAGCCACCTCCTTCAGCTGCTCAGCCAAGTTATGTCCTAAGTCAACAATTCAATGCTTATATAGCAAGAACCTACCCATCATGAGAAGCAGCTGCCTTTTAATATGGGTTTGGCAGGGGCAGCCCAGGCCAGCCACTCTCTGAATGGTTCGCTCTGCTTAATAGATAGTGATTTATGAAAACAAAAAGGCTATTAGGTCAGTGATGTAAAAACATAAAGTCTAGTCTTATCACCAAAATTCAAAAATGGTATCATGGTAGGAAACTGAAAAGTCCCCCGTCTTTGACACCCATCTTTGTATACTTAGCACTCCACACATTCAAACACAAATGGAAGCCAATGAATGAATGTGTGAGTGAAGGAACCGGCTTCCCTTTTGGCAGCCATAACAGCCGAACACGTGCTTGCCATAAACCTGCCTTGGTCACGTAGAGGTCAGATGCCTGTCTCGTGACAAGGAACCCATCAGAAGTTAGTCACTAGAAAGTCAGATGCCTGTCTCATGACAAGGAGCCAATCGGAAGTTAGCTGGTGGCGCTATGCTTTACGACCCTGGGTGTGCTTTACGGACAAGCGCACGACAATGACGTAGAGAGCATAGCAACCACCCTGGGAGGGCCTATGGGCCATAACAACCAGTTGACCAATCAACACAGGGCAAGCCCTCCAAGCCTGGAGGCACACCAATCGTAAGCCTGTGCGTACCCCTAGACACTCCCCTTACGCTGCCGTATAAGATCTTTTGGGAGACCCAAGGAGCCGTCTTTTCTAGCCGTCTGCCATGGCGGGTGGGTGAAAGACCCGAGCTAACATGGGGTTAGCTCGTAAAATTACAATAAAGCCTCATGCAGTTTGCATCAAGCTTTCGCCTCCATTCTGTGTTTGGGGTGGCCGCCGTCCTGGACTAAGATTCTGAAAGCCTCAGCTTTCTGAGGGTCTTACATGAGCTTTGAGAATTATACATGGAACTTATCCTAAACATAAGCAGGTAACTGAAAAGCTAAACACAGGTAAAGCCAGCGTTGAACAGTGTCAAATGACATAGACAGAAATAAAAAGCGTAGTAGTTGTTTACAGGATTCTACCAGTCCCTAAGACCTCAAGACTCAAAGCACACACAGGCCTGCATGGCAAGTCTTATCATTACTCAAAAGATAGGACATCTTGAATTATTGTGACGAAGTGGTCTGTCCAAATCACACAAACAGTGTCTAACTCCAAAACTCAGGTAGTTACTATGAGCACATGATGCTCTAAGACATTCACTTAGTTTTTCCTTTGTTTATTTGATCCAGTGATTGAGATCAAACCCAGGGCCTTATACCCACTAGAAGGATAACCTGGTAGTATATTTCTGCCCCTTAATATAAGTTAGTTTAAGAGAACCATGCTTATGGGAATGATCTTAGGAGAAAAAATATATTTGTTGAAATTAATTTCTCACTTCAGAAGCTCAAAACTGACTCAGTCTTCAAAAATATAGCATAGTCTACCATACACACGTAAAAATATACTTACAAAAGTAAAAACATCTTCTTTGTATATAAATTCATGACAATCCATTGCTTTATTTCTTCTCTTTTCTTTCTTTTTAGTTTTTTTTAATTCAAATTCTCAAAGCCACAGTCTGAATTTAAAAAGAAAAAATCTTTAAATCTTTTAAAAATTTTCATTCAGTGAATTGTTTAGGGCAAGACATTGCTTTGGGAGTATTAATGGCCCTGGTAACACTGGCTCAGAATGCAGTTGTGGTTTAAATATGCCAATCATAACCAAGGTATTTGCACCATTGGTCTTGCCACAGCTCTGGCTAGCCTCTGCTGTACCTTCAGTTTCCAATTAAGTCATCCTAGAAATATCCTGGGGGTGAGAGTTAGCATTTGTTTCATCTAAATACAAATTAAACAAAAACAAAATGCATTGTCCTTACTGAGTATTCAGACCACATTTAAAAGTCTGGCTTTTGTCTTTTAAGAAAAATATTAAAAGGGCTATCTACCTATCTATATATGATCTATCTATCTACGGTCTATATATATATATATATATATATATATATATATATATATGTATATATATATATATGATTTATCTATAATCTATCTATCGACTAATGGTTGAACTACACCCATATACTAGAGGATCAGATAACTAAATTGTAAATGTCATACACATAAATTAATGATATTTCAGTTTTTAACTATTAGTTCTATAGGGCAAATCATGTCCATGATATTAGAGAAAATTCTAAGCAAAGATTTACACAAACTTATTTTACTTTATCTTTGAAGGAAAGTGCTTTTTAAAATGCTTTTCTGTTTTAATATATTGCCAGTAGATGGAGTCTGATTTCCAATGTTAGTAGGAAAGTCAGTCTCTGCTGGCCTTGTAATAAAGAGGTCACAATAGTAATTGTGTCTCTGGCTTTATTTTAATTTCAGAATTTCAATTAGCAACACTCCCTTCCAGAAGATGCTCTTGGGTATTGTTAGTGTTTTCTTGATCAGAGAGATATTCATGCTGTATACATGATAAGGGAATAAATGCTAACATTCATTACAAGCAAAAGTGAGCCTAGAGCCTCAGTTCTCAGCTGGAAGACTGTTGATTACCTGGGACTTACTGTCCCTGTAAACCATGATAATCAATTACTTCCCCCAGACAGAGAAAATAAGAGGAAAGCCAAAGCATATTATGTTTCTAAATAGGTTGACAAGTTATTTTCTTTCCAGTTGTATTTTATTCTTAATTTTATAAACCTTATTATTGAAAAAGCTTTCAAATAAATAAAAATATCACACACTCAAATTAACCAGCTAGAGTACTGTATAGCTATTCTGTATAAATTTTACACATTGGGAACAGATACTGTAGAACTTCACATTAAATGTCGTACTTTCAGTATTGAATATATTTTATGCATTTATCTACTATCCAAACCAAAAATTTCATGATAGAATTACTGGAAAAATAATGAGCTTTATACATTCTTTCGTAACTTGTGTACATTACCTACATTTTATCCTTCTTCATCTCCCTATATTTAGATTCTTGTTCTTTTTTCTTTATATTATACTGTACCCATATGCACACTTGTTTACATACATGTATATACTATTGGTTAAATTCTGCATATGAGACAGAAGTGTGGGTTCTGAGATTGTGTGGCCTTGCTTAATAATATACATTCTAAGTTCATTAATCTTCCTGCAAAATTTTAACTTCCTTTTTTAGAGCTCAGTAGCATTCCATTTCATACAAACACCAAGTTTTCATTATCCATTCATCTGTTGAAGCCAAGTCAATTGATCCCACTTCTTTGCTATAGTGAATAAAGCAGCCATAAGCAAGAGGATTCATGATTCTTCTGACATAGTATGGTGCTCAAGATGTAAATACCTTGGTCATATGGTAGTAATTAAATTCATTAAATATGTTCAATACTGAAAGTGTTAAATTTAATGTGAAGTTCTACGACGTCTGTTCCCAACACCTATTCTAACTGTGTAAAAGTCCACTAAGATGTATAGACTTCAGGTCTGGTTAATTTGAGTGTGTGGTATTTTTATTTATTTACAAGCTTTTTTAATTTTTTGAAATATTGCCAAACTGATTTCCACAATGGCTGTGTTAATTTGCACCCCTCTCTCTCTCCACATCCTCCCCATCATTTATTGTCAGATTTATTGCTGATAGCCATTCTGACTGGGGTGAGGTAGTGTCTCAAAGTGATTTAATTTGCATTTCCCTGATGGCTAGGGATATTGAATACATTAAAATAGCTATTGGCCATTTGTGTATTTTTTCTCTTTCTATTTATATGATTTGCCTATTTGTTGTTTGGCAGTTTCATTGCATTGGTATTTAATTCCTGACATTTGTTATAAAATCTGGACATTAGCCCCTGTATGAAATGTAGCTGGTGAAGATTTCCTCCCATTCTCTGGGCCATCTTTTAACTCTTATTGTTTCCTTTGCTACACGGGAATTTTGGAATTTTTAGGTTCAACAGAAATTTACAAGAGAGGGGGGGGAGGGAGAGGGAGAGAGAGAGAGGGAGAGAGAGAGAGAGAGAGAGAGAGAGAGAGAGAGAGAGAGAGAGCTAATTCCTTGTTTCCTAGAAGACCATAATACAATAAAACTAGAAGTCAGCAGTAAGAGAAATTATAGAAACCATAAAAGTATTTGGAGCATAAACAACACACTTCGGGTAACCCGAGAAATCAGAGAGGAAATTTAAAAACTCCCAGAGACAAGTAAACAGAAAAATGCATCCTATCAGAGACTCTAGGATGCAGCCAAATTAGTCCTAAAAGGAATGTGTATAGCAATATATGCTCATATTGAAAAATCAAATAACCTAATGATCCCCCTCAAGGCTCTAGAAAAACAATAAGCAACTAATCCAAACACAGTACACAGCAATAAATAATAAAAGTTAGGGAAGAAATTAATGAAATTGAGATTAACTGAACAATACACAAAACCAAGAAGTTGATTCTTTGGAAAATTTAGTAAGGAAACCCTTAGTAAATCTAACAAAAAAGAAAAAGTAGAAGATGCAAATTAGTAAAACTAGAGATCAAAGGGGTGTCATTTTTACCAACTTCCATGAAATTCAGAACATCATTAGAAATTACCATGAAAACTTATAATCTGAAAAGTTAGATAACTCAGGAGGAATAGAAAAATTTCCAAAAGTACATTATCTATGAAAATTAAACCAGCAAGATAAAAACAACTTGAACAGACTCATTATAAACAAAGAGATAGAAGCCGTTATTAGAAACCTCCCCTCAAAGAAAAGCCCAAGACCATATGGGTTCTATCAAACTTCAAAGAATACTTCAGACCAATTTTTCTTAATGTGTTCCATATAAGAAAAAATGAGGGAACGGTGCCAACTTCATCCTATGAAGCCAATATCATCTTCATTCAAAAATCAGGTAAAGAGAGGGAGGAAAAAAAAGAACTACAGAAGAGGGAGGTTTCTGTCCCACCTGGTCCCACAGCAGCAGAAATAAACACACAAAGACTTATATTAACTTATATACTGTTTGGCCAATGGCTTAGACTTCTTACTGGCTACTTCTCCCTTAATTATTAACCCATAACTATTAATCTATGATTTTCACATGATTTTGGCTTACCAGAGAATGCACAGACTCCTTTGTCAGCTACATGGCATCTCTTTGCAACTCCTCTCTGCCCACCCCCACCCCCACCCCCAAGTTTCCTTGTCTTGTAGCCTCGCCTATACTACCTGCCTGACTAGTGGCCAATCAGTCATCAACCATTTCATTCATCAACCATTAAGTGAAAAATATTTGCAAAAGGACATCCCCCATCAAAATGTACACCAACCCCCCTTTTATTAACATACATTCTTTCTTGTACATAAAACCTGAATACAGTTTCCCCTCTCTCTACTCCTCCCAGTTTCTCCCCACCTCCTCTCCCATCCAGATCCATTCCCTTTCAATCTCTCATTAGAAAAGAACAGGCTTCTAAGAGATAACAATAAAACATAACAAAATATACTTACTATAAGATAAAAACTGGCATGTCACAGTTGGACAAGACAAACCAATAGAAAAATAAGAGCCCCAAGAGCAGGCACAAAAGTCAGAGACCCACTCATTCACACATTCAGGAGTCCATAAAAGTATTAAAGAGAGCCAGGTGGTGGTGGCACATACCTTTAATCTCAGCCCTCAGAGGCAGAGGCAGATGAATCTCTGTGAGTTCAAGGCCAGCCTGGTCTACAAGGCTACAAAGAGAAACCCTGACTCAAAAACAAAAAGAAAAAAAGTGGGGACTAAACAGAAAGCTGTAGTGTGTGCAGGGGACCTGGAGCAGACCTGTGTAAGCCCTGAGCTTGCTGCTTCAGTCTCTGAGAGTTCACATGAACCCTGCCTTCTGCCTCCTGTGAGTTCATATGAGCTATTCTTTCTGCCTCCTCTTTCAAAGGGTTCCCTGAGCACTGAAGGGAACGGTTTGATGGAAACTTCTCATTTAGAACTTTATGTTCCAAGATCTCTCTCTGCAAAAAGTCTGACTGTGAGCCTATATTTGTTTCCACCTGCTTCAGGAGGAAGCTCCTCTGATGATCACCAAATAAAGGACCAATCTTTGAGTATAGCAGAGTATAATTGAGATTCACTTTATTGTGACTTTCTGCTGCACTAGGTTTAGTCTCTCAAATATCCTTTGATTCCAGTTGTCCCTTCCCTCATTCCCTCCCTCAGTATCATGTCCCCTCCCCTTTGTTACTAGATCCTCCCATTTCTGTCCCTCTCAACCCCCCTCCCCAGCTTCATTCCACTCATAAAATCTATTCTATTTACCCCTCCCAGGTAGATTCATGTATGTATCCTAGTCCCTTCCTCTGTGTCTATGTTCCCTGGATCTATGAATTGTAGTTTGGTTATCATTTATTTAATGGCTAATTGCCATATATAAATAAATACATACCATATTCATCATTCTGAATCTGGTATATTTCACTCAGGATGATTTTTTTCTAGCTCCATCCATTTTCCTGCAAATATCATGATGTCATTTTTTTAAACATTTGAGTAATGCTCTGTTGTATAAATGTACCACATTTTCTTTATCGATTCTTCCATTGAAGGGCACCTATGTTGTTTCCAATTTCAGGCTGTTTTGACTAAAGCAGCAATAAACATGGTTGAGCAGGTGTCCTTGTGAAGAGGTCCCTGCAAGTGTCACCACAGGCAGGGAAGAGATCCATGAAGAGGTGAGAATGAAATTTCAGTTCAGCCTGACTTAGGCTGGGTCAAAATTCAGGAGTCTGGTGCCAGGAGGTTTATTGCCAGAATATTTAAACACGGTACAATTTGGAAAATAGTTTCCTGGTGTAATACAATTCCCAGGGCATAAAGAGAAATAATTACATCAAAACTCAACTCAAAGTGCATGTTATTTCTTCCAAGAAGATGAGTTCTAGAGATAGGCTACCTGCACTAGCTCAATGGTCTTAAGAAGGATCTGGAATGGTCTCAGTCAGATAAATAGTGTAGAGGTCACTTGGGCTATTAGACACCTCCAGAGCCTTGGGGGGGGGAGCTCCTGGCTATACAGATAAAGTAAGGATCATTTAGAGTAATAGGTATCCCCAGTCCTGGTTGTAGGAGCTTGACAAGGCCCTGGCCCAACAGATAATACAGATCACCAGGCTGTTAATCACCTCCAATTCCCAGATTTCTGGAAGGAAAAACCGGTGTTTCTTCCTTTGAGGAGAAACCCATGAATGATTAACATTCCTGGTGTCCATAGTGATCTGTGGGCACAAGGACCTTCTTGCTCCCAATATCCTTGAGATAGGATAGAGCACCCTTTGGGTATATACCCAAATGGTATAACTGGGTCTTGAAGGAGATCAATTCCCATCTTTCTAAGAAAGCTGCACGCTAATTTCCTTAATGTCTGTACAAGTTTTCATCCCAATCAGCAATGGAGGAGTATTCCTTGCCAGCATGAGCTGTCATTTGTGTTATTGAGTTTAGCTATTCTAACAAGTATAAAATAGAATCTCAATGTAGTTTTTATTTGCATTTCCCTGATGGCTAAGGGTGTTCAGCATTTCTTTTGAGTGTTTCTCAGCCTTTTGAGTTTCCTCTATGAGAATGCTCTCTTTAGATCTTTACCCCATTTTTAAATTGAATTTTAAATTATTTTTTATATCTAGTTTCTTGAGTTCTTTATATATTTTGGGTATTAGCCTTCTACTAAACATGGAGATGATAAAAAATCTTTTCCTATTCTGTACATTGCTGCTTTGTCTGAAGGCATCCTTTGTCTTACAAAAACTTTTCAGTTTTGTTTTTTGTTTTTTTGTTTTGTTTTTTTTTGTTGTTTTTTTTTTTTTGGTTTTTCAAGACAAGGTTTCTCTGTGTAGCTTTGGTGCCTATCCTGGTACTCGCTCTGGAGACCAGGCTGGCCTCAAACTCACAGAGATCTGCCTGCCTCTGCCTCCCGAGTGCTAGGATTAAAGACGTGCGCCACCAACGCCTGGCAAAACTTTTCAGTTTTATGAGGTCCTATTTATTAATTGATTTGGTGTCTATGCTACCAGTGTGAATGAGTTCAAGGCTATTCTGCACTTTCTCTTCTATAAGGTTCATTGTGTCTGGTTTTATATTGAGACCTTTGATCCATCTGAATTTGAGTTTTGCACAGGGTGCAAATATGCACAGGGTGATAAATATAGATCTATTTGCACTCTTCTATATGCAGACATCCAGTTGGACCAACACCATTTGTTAAAGATGGTTTCTTTTTCTTTCTTTTTTTTTTTTTTTTTGAGTGTTTATTTCTGGCTTCTCTATAAAAACTCAGGTGTCCATAGATGTGTGAATTTATGTCTCTTTGATTTCATTCCATTGATCAATGTCTCTGTTTTTATGCCATTATCATGTAGTTTTTATTACTACTATGTTGTAACACAACTTGTGATTAGGAACGGGTGATACCTCCAGCAATTCTTTTATTGATCAGGATTGTTTCAGCTATCCTGGGTCTTTTGTGTTTCTAATATGAAGTTGAAATTCCTTGGAATTTTGAAGGAGATTGTATTTAATCTATAGGTTGCTTTTGGTAAGGTGGGCATTTTCAATATAGTAGCCCTACCTATCCATGAGCAGGGAGATCTTTCCATCATCTGATATCTTCTTCAATTTCTTTCTTCAAAGACTTAAGGTTTTTTGCCATATACACATCTTTCACTTGCTTGCTTAGAGTTTACCCCCAAGATATTTCATATTATTTGTGGCTATTATGAAAGGTCTTATTTCCCTGATTTCTTTCTCAGTCCCTTTGTCATTTGTATATGGGAGGGCAACTGAGTTTTATGAGTTAATTTTGTATCCAGCTACTTTGCTGAAAGTGTTTCTTAGCTGTAGGAGTTTCCCAGTGGAATTTTAGAGTCATTTATATAAAATATCATATCATCTGCAAATAATGACACTTTGACATCTTTGTTTCCAATTTGTATCCCTTGGTCTCCTCCTTGTCCTTTTGCTCCAGCTAAAAATTTAAGTACTACATTGAATAGATATGGAGAGTGAGCATCCTTGTCTTGTTCCTGATTTTAGTAGAATCACTTTGAGTTTCTCTCTTTTTAATTGATATTTGTAATTTACTTGCTGTAAACTACTTTTATTATGTTCAGATATGCCCTTGTATCCTTAATGTCTCCAGTACTTTTATCATGAAGAGGTGTTAGGTTTTGCCAAAGGCCTTTTCTGCAACTAATAAAATGATCATTTTTTTTTTCTTTCAGTTTGTTTATATGGTGAACTACATTTATTGATTTTCATATATTGAATCATGCCTGCATCTCTGGGATGAAACTTACTTGATAATGACAGATGATCTTTCTGATGTGTTCTTTAATTTCTTTTTATTGGCATATTCATTTCTTCTGTCATATCTTCAATGACTGAGACTCTCTTTTTCATCTCTTGTATTCTGTTGGTGAAGATTGTTTCTATGTTTCCTGTTCAAATTCCTAAATTTTCATTTATGAAAATCCTTCAGTTTATGTTTTCTTGATTAATTCTATTTCCATTTTCAGGTCTTGAATGTCTTTATTTTTTCCAATGTTTGTTTGTGTTTTCTTGAATTTCCTCCAATTGTTAAGTTTTCCTGTATTTTTAAAAGAGATATATTTATTTCCTCTTTAAGGACCTCTGTCATTTTTATATGGTTAGTTTTAAGGTCTTTTTTCTTATGCTTCAGCTATGTTGACATATCCAGGGCCTGCTTTGGTAGGATAGCTGGGCTCTAGTGGAGACAAATTGCCCTGGCTGTTACTGATTATGTTTTTATGCTGGCATTTAGGCAACTGGGTTTGAGATGATGACAGGTCTAGTTGCTGATTCTGGATTTGTCTTTGTTGCGTGTGTGTTTTGTTCCTTAATTTCTGTTTTCTCCCTGTGATGGCAGTGTGTTGCCTGTTTTCCTGGCCTGCTCAAAGGTAGTGCTTTTTGGTGTTTGAGAGTGGGAAATTGGGATGAGTTGGGGAAAGAAGATTGGAGGAGAAGGTCTTTATGGTCCATTGAAGTTGGGGGTCAGAGTGGGAATGGAGACCACACAGGTGCTCTGCTACAGAGCTGAGGATGAGAATAGAGGGATTGGATGTGGAGGAGCAGAAGGAGAGGTATGCCTCTGCCCTCACTTGTAACGATAACTCTTTCCACCCGCCACCTGGGTTCTGTTGCAGCTTTAGGGCCCCCAAATAACACACAGAGTCTTATATTAGTTACAATGCTGCTGGCCAATGACTAGGATTTCTTATTTGCTAGCTCAGTCTTAATTATCAACCATAACTACTAATCTACATATTTTTATAAGGGCTTATCTTACCGAGGATACCAGACATATGTGTCCTCTCTTCCTGGGATCACATGGCGACTCCCTCTCTTTCCTACATTTCCCAGAATCATCCTTCTCTCCTAGTCCCACCTAACTTGCTTCCCTATTGGCCAACAGTGCTTTATCAACTAGAAAGACAAACATATACACAGAAGGACCTCCCCCATCACTCACCCTACTTGTTTCCTGGAAGGAGAAGTCCTTGGGACAGCAGGGGGTGTGGGAATGGGGTCTGAGACAAAGTGATGAGTTGGAGAAGAGAGGTTAGAAAGGGAAGATCTGCATGATCCACAGGAGATGGGGACAGAAGTGCAGGGAAGCCTGCCATAGATGTTCTGCTGCAGTGCTGGGAATAACACTGAGGTGTTGATCTGGGGGGGGACAGGAGCAGAAGAGAATATCTTCAGGTGGCCTACCTGGTTTTCTGGCAAGTGTGTCCTCTTGGTTAGCAGGAGGTGTCTGCTGGAGTTGGGGAGTGAGATAGTGCAAAGAGTTGGAGAAGGGGGGCTAGAAGGGGATGGTTTGTGGGATCCACAGAAGATGGGGAAAGGGACAGGAGGATGCACCTGGTGTATCTTCTCTGTTGGAGAGCTAGGAATGAGACTGGGGGGTTGGATTTGGAAGGGAGTAGGAAGCAGTGAAGGTCCTCAGTTGGCTTTCCTGTTTCCCTGGCTCTGCCCCGCTGCTGTGTTCCCTGTGATAATGGGATGAGTTGGTAGAAAAGAAGTTGGGAAGAAGATCTTAGTGATCTGCTAGGGATGGGGTCAGAGAGTAAAGGGAGACCACATCAAGTTTTCTGCAACAAATCTGGGGGATGAGACTGGGGGATTGGATCTGTAGGAGAAGTGTGGATTCACCATCAGCCTGCTTGCTTCAGTGTCAGGAACAGTCCTTGGGTCAGCAGGGCACTCCACCAATTTCTTTGATGAATACAGATGTAAAAAATCTTTTTTTGTTTTGTTTTTTTTTTTTCTAGATAGGGTTTCTCTGTGTAGCTTTGTAGACCAGGCTGGCCTCGAACTCACAGAGATCCGCCTGCCTCTGCTTCTCAACTGCTGGGATTAAAGGTGTGTGCAACCACCGCCTGGCAAGATGCAAAAATTTTTAGCAAAACATTAATAAACAGAATTCAGGAACACATTGAGATGGTTACACCTTGTGACCAAGTGGATTCATCCTAGAAAGACAAAGTTGGCTCAGTGTATGTAAGTCAATTAATAAAATACAACAACCCCAAGGACAGAAACCATACAATTATTTCAATTTGTACTAAAAAGGGCATTTGACCCAGTTTAACATGCCTCTGTAATAAAAGTTATGGATATGGTAGGAATAGATGAAGCATACCTCAAAATAATAAAGGCTACATTAAACAAACCTGTAGTCAACATTATATCCAAGGGAGACAAATTGAGAACATTTTCTCTAAAATCAGAAATGATAGAGGGATGTTCATCCACTCTCCTCTGTCTTATTTGAAAGAGTACTCAAAATCTTAGCTACAACAACCACATAAAAGAGATACATAAAAGGATAACCATAGAGAGGGAAGGAATCAAACTATCCCTATTTACAAAAGACATGAATCTTTATGTAAGAAACCCTATTGAGTTTACTAGAAAACATTTGGACCTTATAATAAACACTTGCAGTAAGATTGTTATAAGATACAGTACTTAAAAACCAAACAAAACTACCTTTCATTTGTACTAATAGGCTACTCTCTGAGAAAGAAATTAGGGAAAATATCCATTCAAAATAGGTCCCCCCACAAACCAAATTCTACTGTTCTGCTAAAGGAACAAATGTCTCTGAAAGGCATTCTGCTACCCATAGATCAATGCCTCTCTCAGCCATCACCAAAGAATCTTCCTCCTGCAGTATGATGGGAACTAACACAGAGACCCACAACTGGACAACATACATCATGAGAGACCTTGGAACACTCAGTCGGACATGGGATTTCTCCATCAAACCTCTCACCTTGGGTGTCAGGAACCCTATGGAAGAGGAGGCAGAAAGATTTTGAGAGCCCAAGGGGATGGAAGACACCAAGGAAACAGTATCTTCCAGACACAACAAAAATGACACACATATGAACTCACAGAGACTATGGCAGTAGGCACAAGGCCCTGCAGGTTCAGGTCAGACAGGGCCCCAACACTGAGAGGGGAAGTAGACATGAGCTCCCATACCTAACTATCTTCAATTGACAACCACTTGCAAAGGAAAAAGTAGTTTTCTCCATTGAAGAAGACATACTGGGTTTATTAACCACATATGACTGTAGACTCCATGCCTAGTGGTAGATGGCTAGCACAAAATGAACTCAATGATATATTTTAGACTTTTTGTCTCATATTGTTTTGTTTAGGCATTTTTTGTTTTGTTTTGTTTTGATAGCCTTTACTTGTACATTATGGTTTCTGATTTTGTGTTTATGGAATTTATTGTTGTATGTTTGTCTATGTGCATGTGTATATGCATATATGTGTGTGTGTTGTGTGTGTGTGTGTGTGTGTGTGTGTGTGTGTGTGTGCTTTATGGTTTGTTTGGGATTTTTTAGATACTTGTTTTCTAGAAGTAGAGAGAAAGGGCATGGAGTTGGGTGGGTGGAGTAGTGGTGAGGATCTGGGAGGAGTTGGAAGAAGGGAAACATGATTAGGATATATTGTATAGAAACTTTTTCAGTTAAAAATGTTTCCCTCCAAAATTAAATATTTAGGAAAATATATAATTAAAGAAGTGAAAGACTTTTACAACAAAGATTTCAAGATATTGAGAAAGGAAATCACAGAAATCTCTATTTCATGCTCCTGGGTAGATAGAATTAATATTGTGAAAATGTCTATATTATCCTAATCAATATTAAACAGAACCAATGAAAAACTTATCAAAATCCCCATGTCACATTTCACAGGTATAGGAAAAATCAATACAAGAATTCACACAGAACCACAATAGAACACAAATTGCCAAAGCAATTCTAAGGAATAAAAATAATGCTGGAGGTATTACAACACCTGACCTCAAATAATACTACATAAAGTTATAGTGCTAAAGACAGCTTCGTTCTGGCATTAAAATAGAATAGAAGACCTAGAAATAAAATGACAAAGCTTTGCCCACTTAATTTTTGACAAATGAGGTCTGGTGGTTTGAGTGAGAATGTCCCCAAAAGTTCAAATGTTTGAATGCTTGGACTCCAGTTAGTGGAACTGTTTGGAAAGGGTTAGGAGGTGAGCCTTGTTGGAGGAAGTATGTCACAAGGTGTGGGCTTTGATGTTTCAAAAGCCCACACTAGGCCCAGTATCTCTGTTTCTCTCTGCCTATGGATCAGGAGGTGGTTCTCAGCTACTGCTCCCATGTCATGTGTGCCACCATGTTCCCTGTCATGATGATAATGGACCCTCTGAAACTGTAAGCAAGCTCCCAATAAAATGTTTTCTTATAGAACAGTCATGATGTCTCTTCATTACAATAAAACAGCTAAGACATGGGGTAAGCAAATGTCACATGAGCTAAAGGGTCCTCTTTCTCAGGGTGGTCAGAAAAAAGACTTCTGTCCTCACTTGTCATTCTCAGGGTGGTCAGAAAAGAGACTTCTGTCCTCACTTGTCATGTGAGCCTATTCAAATGCTTAGTTCTGTAGAGATGCAAACTAGGAGGCATTCTCCACTGAGACATGTTGTTCAATAGCAAATCAGCTAGCATCCATAATTCAATGCAGACCAGAGATGTATTGAGCTCCAGAGGCATGGACCTTGAGAAATTCCCTAATGGAATCAGTTCTTGGCTCCTGAGAGTTGACCACATCACACTTACTGGTTTTATTTCTCTGAGATCTAACAGCAAATAGCCAGTTGCACAGGTGACTGGGAACCATGACACTGTTAAGAAGAGAAACTGGTTTCATGTTCTTCAGTGTTGACTCAGCTGAATCTGTCGTGGCCTGGCATGTCTCAGTACCAAACCACAGAAGCCATGAGGTCCGGCTTGAGTGGGGGAGCGTGGATTTGGAAATTCCTAGCAACCCAAAGGCGATAAAGACCAGACACAGGCATTTTGTCATCTTTAGAGAGCTCTCAGTTCCATGTTGCAAAACTGGAGTCTCTCCCTTATTTCAGCATTTTCCTGGCTGCCTTCTAGCCATTCTTCCCTGACCCAGAGACCACTTCTCTCCCATCTCCCTAGACCCTACCAGCAGATCTCTCTCAACAGTCTCTACTCCTGTAGACCTCCCAGCAGATACCTCTAACCATCTGTCCTCACTCCTCATGTAGACCTAGCCCTCTGCCCTGGTGCAGGCCTATTCAAATGCTTAGTTCGGTAGAGATGCAAAACTAGGGGACATTCTCCACTGAGGCTCTGCCATTCAACAGCAAATTATCTAGCATCTGCAATACAATGCAGACCAGAGCTCCTGGGTTACTGGAACCTGAGGTTTGGAGCCTGAGAAATTCTCTAATGGAATTGTTCTCAGCTCCCAACAGAATCAAGATATATTTTTTGTCTGTGCCAGAAATTAATGTGAGAAAATTTAGATGCGACAAAGATCAGAATATAATTAACCTACTCACCCCCATCTCTTGCTTTGGGATCCAAGTCAGGGTTTCCAGCCTTTATAGCATTACTGATGATGGCTTGGGTCTGTGATTCTTTTCTATGTGACCCTGGAGGATGCTCAGTAGCATTCCTAGTCTCTATTTGATAAATGCCAATAGCACCTTCCAGTGTTGACAATGAAAACTGTCTTGGGACATTGCTCCATGACCTGAAGTTGACAGCCACTGATCTAAACAGAAACTATCTTGTTGCACATGTTTTCGCTTTTTAATCTGTTTTCTTCCTTTCCATCCACCCCATTCTCCCCTGTGTTTGGAGACAGCATCTCACGCTGTCTATTCTACAATTTAATAAATAGACCAAGCTTGCTTTGAACTTGTGAACAACCCTCCAGCCTCTGCTCCCCAAGTGCTAGGATTGTAGTTGTGTCACTCAGCTGACATTTCTATTTTTTAATTATGAATCCAAATACTTTTTTCAGCAAGAAAGATATAAATATGTGCCATATGTCCCTCACATCTTTTGATTTCTAATGATTAATACCATAAGCTAATGTGTACTTAATTTTATCATAAAAATATCAGAGCAATTACTACTCTGTTAATACTACACACTGTAGAGTATTTTATCATTAGTGACAAACAACATGCATCATTCCGTTTGTTAGACCCCCCAGAAAACTCAGGTATCTGGGGTCCCAGGCCACGACTTGAAGGAACCGGCTTCCCTTTTGGCAGCCATAACAGCCCAACATGTGCTTGCCATAAACCTGCCTTGGTCACTTAGAGGTCAGATGCCTGTCTCGTGACAAGGAACCTTAGTCACTAGAAGGTCAGATGCCTGTCTTGTGACAAGGAACCAATCAGAAGTTAGCTGGTGGCGCTATGCTTTACGACCCTGGGTGTGCTTTACGGACAAGCGCACGACAATGACGTAGAGAGCATAGCAACCACCCTGGGAGGGCCTATGGGCCATAACAACCAGTTGACCAATCAACACAGGGCAAGCCCTCCAAGCCTGGAAGCACACCAATCGTGAGCCTGTGCGTAAGCCTGTGCGTACCCCTAGACACTCCCCTTACGCTGCCCTATAAGATCTTTTGGGAGACCCAAGGAGCCGTCTTTTCTAGCCGTCCGCCATGGCGGGTGGGTGAAAGACCCGAGCTAACATGGGGTTAGCTCATTAAACTACAATAAAGCCTCATGCAGTTTGCATCAAGCTTTCGCCTCCATTCTGTGTTTGGGGTGGCCGCCGTCCTGGGCTAAGATTCTGGAAGCCTCAGCTTTCTGAGGGTCTTACAGACTGTGGTCACCCCAATCACCAGGCGGATTCAGAGAGCTTGATGCAAACTGCATGAGGCTTTATTGTAATTTAACGAGCTAACCCCATGTTAGCTTGGGTCTTTCACCCACCTGCCATGGTGGTTGGCTAGCAAAAGACAGCTCCTAGGGCCTCCCAAGAGATCTTATAGGACAGTGTAAGGTGAGTGTCTAGGGGTACGCACAGGCTCACTATTGTTGTGCCTCCAGCCTTGGAGGGCTTGCCTTGTGTTGATTGGCCAACTGGTTGTTATGGCCCATAGGCCCTCCCAGGGTGGTTACTATGCTTTGTGTGTCATTGCTGTGCACTTGTCCGTAAATCACACCCAGGGTCGTAAAGCATAGTGCCACCAGCTAACTTCTGATTGGTTCCTTGTCACAAGGCAGGCATCTGACTTTGTAGTGACTAACTAACTTCTGATTGGTTCCTTGTCACAAGGCAGGCATCTGACTTTCTAGTGACTAAGACAAGGTCATAGAGCACGTGTTCGGCCATTATGGCTACCAAAAGGAAAGCTGGTCCTCACTGTCACTCTAATATTCTGGCCAATTGCCATCTTAGGAACTACTCACAAGCCTCCACATCTCTGTTACTTCAAATGATTCCACTGTGTGCCACTCAACCACTCTATGGTGAAATTTTTTTATATATTCTAACTGTTTACAATGCTTTCACCTCTGAAACAACACTCACTCAGTCCCATTTATTAAAATCTGTTCTTTGTTATTTAACACTGTTACCCTTTCTCTAACTGCTGCTTCAGGCTTGTTTGTTTGTTTGTGTTCTTTGCTTCCGCCCCCACTTCCTCTACTGAACATTGCAGGTCCTTTTTGTTCAGTGGAGCTTATAAAGAAAGGGGCAGCAAACTCAGGCAGCCAAACTGCCCAAAGGTGATGCACTTTACACTTTTGCATATCTTTTTTAAGATTTATACTGCATGACCTGAAAATACTTGGTGAAATTTTACCCTGGCTATACACAAATACAGTTTGACCAGAGCGCAGCTATGCTATTTGTGTGCTTATGGCCACTCTCCTACCACAGTGGCAACATTGTTTGACAAAAACTATAATGCTATAGGGCCTAAAATACTTAAATCGGCTCTTTACGGACAAAAACAAACAACAACAAAAAAACTTGTCAACCTCCACCATGAAGTAACTTGAGTATTTCTTTCCTTCGCACAATGAACCTCAAGCCCTAAGGGAATTTCCTCATGCATAACAAAATACATTTCTGTATGAGGATGTCACCAGTGAGCTTACAGCACATCTGTTACCATGTAGGTTTACATGCTGGTGTATACAAAGGGCTGCCAACAGTGGCTGGACTGCACTTGAGCCAAGGGCAGGAACCCCCACCTCCCAAGTTATCCATAAGTGGGGCCATTATCTTATTGCATCCTTTTAATGCTTAATTTTATATTTACTCATTAATATTTTTCCCTAGATTTAATTTACTTTCTACAAATGTGTATGAAGAAGTTGAAAACAATCAGAAATGGGCAGAAAACCAGTTTATCAATTACCGTAAAGACCACCTGTGCCACATGAATGAATGTCTGAAGGATTTGCAGGAAAAGCTGGTAAGGGGCTCTGCCATCTCCTGAGGGTCACACAGCTACAAAGTCCCTGTCCTCTGGCTGGTCTGGTGACTGCCCCCAGCCTCTGCTGCATGGGAACATATTTGTATTTTATACTTCTATAGTAGTTGGTGCCTGCCTCTGGTCCAGGAAGCTCAGGACTCCAGTTGTGAGAGAGTATGCTCTCTCTACACAAAAACAATTTGAAAGAACTTTCCTTTTAAAGAACAAAACTTAAAAAACAAGACATTCTCGTCAGGGCATTGGTGGCACATGCCTTTAATCCCAGCACTAGGGAGGCAGAGGCAGGTAGATCCTTGTAAATTTGAGGTCAGCCTGGTCTACAGAGCAAGTGCCAGGATAGGCTCCAAAGCTACACAGAGAAAACCTATATCAAAAACAAACAAACAAACAAACAAACAAAGACATTCTCAGCTCAAAGATAAGAATCAATTTTCTGGGGTCCTCCATTAGGCATCTGTGGCTCTAGATAAGTTGCCTAGGTGAAATTCAGCACTGTGACATTTGGAAAACTTCTGCACAGACAAGAAATTTACCCTATGCAAAGTTTTGTTTGTTTTTCTTTTTTGAGATGGGATCTTACTATGTAGCTCTGATGGGCTGGTCTGGAGTTCACGAAGATCCACCTGTCTCTACCCCTTGATTGCTGGGACAATGCCTGGCATAGAACGAAAATTTTAAGAACTCTCTTTGTTGTGCCCAAATTCTGAACCCCAAAATCACCAAGAGGCCCATGTCTATGCAAAAGCAATGAGTCTTTTATTACAGTTGTTTAATGAGCTAACCACATTAGCTCGGGCCTTTCACCTTCTACCACAGCAGCAGATGGCTGGAGAAAGACCCAAGAAACCATGGGACAGAGATCTTATAGGGCAGTGTAAGGGGAGTGTCTAGGGGTACGCACAATCTTAGGATTGGTGAGCTTCCAGGCTTGGATGCCCTGCCCTGTGTTGATTGGTCAACTGGTTGTTATGGCCTATAGGCCCTCCCAGGGCGGTTGCTATGCTCTGTACGCCACTGCTGTGCACTTGTCCATAAAGTACACCCAGAGCTGTAAAGCATAGCCCCACTAGCTAACTTCTGATTGGTTCCTTGCCTCGAGGCAGGCATTTGACCTACTAGTGACCAAGGCCAAGGTCAGGCAAGCACATGTTGGCCTGTCATGGCTGCCAAAACAAGGTTGGTCCCTTCATTTTCCAACCAAATCAGACCATGAGAAGAAAGTCCCAGTCTTTGGAGGATTATACCTACATCTGGGCTTCTTTCTCCCACTCCATCTGGCACCCCAAGTCCACAGAGAGGGGCAGGGCAAGGTCTATGGTAGCCAGTGTACAAATAAAATGTTCTGAGAACTCTATTAGCAACAACTTTATCACAGCTGCTCCAACTATCAAAGCTTGTGTAGTCAGTTTCACAGCTGCCAAGTGAGCCTACTTGTTCAACTTCAGAAGCACCCAAGTTGCTCTAGAAGGTGACCCTGGATCATCCTGTGAGGAAGAGAAAGACTGAATCCACCTTCCTGAAGCAAGCAGCAGGAAACAGATTCAAAGGAGCCAGGCCATGTGTGCTCATCCCTCCTCCCCATTCTCTCCAGTACACCACTGCTCCCCTACTGGCACCTTAGACTCACCTGCTGAGCTCTCCTGCTGTACTAATTCCTGACCAATTAAGTCAGAACTTCTGGGGTGAGGTGTGACCTAGGGGGTTGTAGAAAAAATGAACAGCTGGAGTGGGAGTCACCCTTCTCACTGATTGAGGTTCTCATGGAGATATAAACTTCCATGGAGGAAGGGTTAGTTCTAACTCTTAGGAGCATTGCCAAGGAACTTAGAGAGAGTAGTGTCTGTTGTCTTCCTTTGAGATGCTTTAACTATCAGATACTTTAGGATTCCAAACCTTCCAGGCCCTTCCACAATTGCAGCCCTGGAGAGTCACCAGAGCCCAGAAATGACCAAGCTAAACAAAGGAATTAGCTCTCATACTTGGGACCACAGTTTGAGGCATAAAATGTTGTTGTTTTCCATGAGGAAAACAGCATTTTCTCTAAGGTCAAGCATAAACCCACTCAGTCCTCTTTTCCAAGGAGTTTAATCCATGTGATCTCTTTTTGTAGGAAAAGTATGAGATGAAAATGGCAGAAAAAATGTTGCAGCTTTCAAGAACCTTGGAGAATTATATTAACTGCCAGAAGCAGGAAGCAGAAGCAAACAAAATAAAACTCTTAGAAAAAAAACTGTCCAATAAGATGAGCCAAATGGAAAAGCGGTTCTGGAGTGAATTAGAGAAAATGCAAAGTGACTATCAATCAGGTGAGTGGAGAAGAGCTGGCCGTCCCCTCCTGTCTGTTTCTCCAATTCTACTCTCAGCCAGTCTTGTCATTAGTGACATCATCATGCATTTAATCTGGCTTCCCTGAACATTTTACAGGAGGTCAGCATAACACTGACAGGTAACTAAAGGAGTAGCTGCTGTTCTTTTCCACTTGGCGATGTCACAAGCCTGCCATTGTTGTCAAAAGTTTTACTTTCTACAATCTTTGGGATATAGAACTATGAGGGGGCAAGTTCTTGGGCTCACAAAGACCTGACTTGTGGCTCCATTATGAATTTAGAAGACTAAGTCAAATTGACATATCCTTCTCATTGGACTGCAGGTAATTAGACATATGTCAGATGGTGCCTTGACCTTTACAAGTGAGGAAGAGAGATGAATGAGCAGTTCTTGTAATGACTGCTTTTCTTCTTAAGAGGGAAAGGCAGCAGTGTCAAGCTGAGCTGACTTCAAAGGACTGATTTAAAGGCTCATCTAATGTGTCAAAGAGAAGGAGAAGGAATAGGGGCTGTGGAGCAGCAATCTGCCTGGAGTCACAATTCTGAGGAACACAAGGTTCTTTTATTAAAGAAAGCTCTAATCTGGGTTGTGTCCTCCAAGTCTTAGAAAATACACATGTAAATCACACAAAATTTTGGCCCCACAGAGGCACACTGCAGTTGAGTTAAGAGGGTGTTATAGCCTTCATCCACCTAGTGTTCCTGGCATGTAAGCAGAACTTAATGTCTAGAAAGCTAACCCTCACATGCCCTACCTCCTTCCACCAAGTTAAAATAGTGACTTACATGGCCAAGAGCCATATCCGAAACTCCATGGACTCTTCTGACAAGGGCCCTCTTTGCTTTGTTTTCAGAGGTTTAATTATGCTTATTGTTGCTTAGGGTGAGTAGAAGAGAATTTTTCAATCTTTGTCCTTTTTTGTTTAGTAAGTGGGAATTCTAGCTAAGAGAGAGTATAAATGAGTGGTTTACTCCTTTGTGCTTTTAATAAAAAGGTGTTGAGAAGCAAATATGTGGATGACCTCAGGGAGTAGGGAATGGGCTGTCCTCTAAGCTTGTGGTCGGACAAGCCTATGGCCCTGAGGGACAGACATGAGTAAAACAGATAGAGAGCACTGGGTGAGAAGAGGATAGGAAGAGGGTAGGAAGAAGGTGAGAAGAGCGTAGGAAGAGGGTGGGAAGAGGGTTGGAAAAGGGCAGCTGGCCCCACTTTTTAGTTCCTTCAAGCAGGGTACTTGTCAAGGGAGTAACAGGAATATTTTTAAAGCCCACAAATCTTTTTTGACGTCTACAGAGAGAAGAGAATATTTTAAGTATCTCCTGAAAGATAGAATTGTTAGATAGTATGTGATGATGGAGGTTCTGTCTCACTAGTCCCACAGCTGTTTAGCCCCAAATAAACACACAGAGACTTACATTAATTATAAACTGTTTGGCCAATGGCTTAGGATTCTTACTGGTTAGCTCTCTCTTAATTATTAACCCATAACTATTAATCTATTTATTTCTACATGGCCTTATCTTACCGGAGAATGCCAGGAACTGTTACTCCTTCAACAGCTACATGGTATCTCCATGGCAGCTCACTCTCTGAGTCCTCTCCCCAGAATTCACTTTGTTGGATAGCCCTGCCTATACTCCTGCCTGGCTACTGATCAATCAGTGTTTTATTCATCAACCAATAAGAGAAACATATATACAGAAGGACATCCCTCATCAAATATGTTTACAGAGAGGGGAAAGAAAACAGTTTTCACAATAAATCCAGATTCCAGTTAAGCTGCTATGAACTAATTCATCTTTGTATATTTCTATATTTGTCTTAATAGAATTTAATGTGCTTTGAATTAAATGATGATCAATTATGGAAGGACTGCTGAAGAACAATTTTGGAGATGGGAGAGATCCAATGCATTGTTTTAGTGTATCTATTCTCTTTTCCTCTTCTAGGATTTAAGTCAATTCATGACTCCCTCAGCTCTCTCCAACAAATACAGAAAACAAAAATGGATTTAGAGAAATATAAAGTACAGAAAGATCTAAAGAAATTACAGCGGAAAATAGTGGAACTCCAGGAAGTATAACTTTGAAGTTACTTTCTTTCCCACTAGCTAGTGGGATAAGCTGTGAAGAAGAAAATTAACATCTTTAGGATGCTGACTACTTCTAGTGTTTCCTATCATCTCTAAAGGAAATTGGTTTACCAGGAAAAAAATACATTAAAGCAAAAGGCTTTGTGATTCCTTTATTTATTAACGAAAAATTAAGAAATTTCTTTACATGCACATTTTGTTAAATTTTTACTTGCCCACAAATAAGGGAAGAACAATCTACATTGTGAATGCAAATGAATAAAATAAATTCAGGCATTCCAGTGATGAACTGGTGACTCTGCCTGAAAATAACAGCCATGATGTGGCTACAATTTGTTATTAACATGAATTTTGTTCATTATTGCAAAAACACATCTCCTTTTCAAAAGAAACATCACTGTTTTTAGCACTAGCATTTGAGATCAAAATAGTTTACACATTTATGATCAAAATACTTCATAAACTATATGGGAAACATCTGTGGGATGTATACACCAGAAGGCTAATTTACAATTTCTGACTCAGAAAATTATCTTTTCTAACAAAAGCAATGTCGATAGCAAATCTAATTTATGCATATTTAAAATACATTATCATTGTACTTAATATGTATTAGAATTGTAAGTACTGTCCCTTGCAAAACAAAATATACCAGCTTCCACTAAAAATACTCCACAATATTTAGCCTACATGCTAAACTCAAAAGTATCTCAAAACCAATGATTTCTTATCAACTCAAAACACAGTTTAAATATTGAGCAGTTGTGTTTGCATTTCTGTTCCTGTGATAAAGCACCCTAACAAAAAGCAACTTTAAGGGAGAAAGGATTTATTTGGCTTACAACTCATTGCAGAGAAATCAAGCATCAGGAGCTTGAAGCAGTTCATCACATGACACAGTTGGAGAGAAGAGAAATGAATGCATAAGCATTTCACATGCTTACTTGTGTTCTGCTGTCTCCACTCTTGTACAGTTCAGGACCCCTGCCTAAGGAATGGTACCACTCACAGTGGGCATGGTTTTTCACATCAATCAATTTAAAACAGTTCCCTACAAATATGTTCACAGGCCAACTAAACTGCAGATAATCTCTCATTGAAGCACTCTTCCCAAGTGAGTCTAGGCTGTGCCAAGCTAATTACTACGAGGACAATTGGTATAAGGCATTTTTATTTATGGAAAATAAAAGCAAACTATTTGTGGCATACACTATTTGTTCTGGAACAAGGATGAATTTCTATTCACAGTGATTTCTCTAAACCTGACAAGGTTTACCAGAAACCTTCTTTGGTTTGTAGAACAGTAACAATTCCTCTCACATTAAAGAATAATTTTGGGCTGGAGAGATGGCTCAGAGGTTAAGAGGTTAAGAGGTTAAGACTGCTCTTCCAGAGGTCCTGAGTTCAATTCCCAGCAACCACATAGTGGCGCACAACCATCCGTTATGAGATCTGGTGCCCTCTTCTGGTGTGCAGACATACATGGAAGCAGAATGTTGTATACATAATAAATAAATAAATAAAATCTTAAAAAAAAGAATAATTTTAACTCCCAAATATTTTACCTACACCCACTTATATAATTTTTTAACTATGTAAAACCTCTCCATTTATTGTTATTAGTATATACATAACATCATTAGCTCTGTAATTGGAAGGAATTTCATAGTAGATTTAAGAGTTCAAAACATAAGTGTCCTTTGCAATCAAATGTCATACTAGGATCAAGATCTGCTATAAATGTTTGCAAATCATCAAGAAAATAACACACTCAAAATTTTATTTTCAGAATGGTCACAGGATATAAACAGGTAAGTGACAGAATATAATAACCAATGGAAGTACAAAAAATGTTTCACTTCACTACTAAAGAAAAAAATCAAGGGAGCTCAGATCCTATTTTCAGATTGGCAGAAAGTGAGTCAATTGATAATACTGCATGAACAAGTGTGAAAAAGAAAAGCAAGCTCACATTAACTGTTAGCAAGCTTATAAACTGATACAATGGTTTAGAGGGCAATTTGGAAGCATCTACTAAATGTTCTCTTCCTTTGCTCTCCTCCCCTCAACTCTATCATACACACACCCTACAATTCCATATCTATAATTTCACATTATAGACTAAAATCTCCCAGAGAGCTTGTAAACACACATCCCAGTGTTGGAGTGACTCCAGGGTTTCAAGCACACTACACACATACTCTACAATTCAGCCACATGCCTAGCTATGCATGTTCTTTGAAGCCTCACTAGATTACTTATAATATCTAATGCAATGTCAGGGTTACATAGTTCTATTAAACTGTTATTTTAGGGGGGCAGGGGAGGGGGATGATAAAAAGTACATGTTCAACAGGTTCAACTTTTAAAATGCTTTTTACCTATGGTTGAATCCACAAACAAGTGACCTGCAGACTTCATGTTCAAACCATATATTTGATAGGACGCTAATATCTTGATCTTAAGGAAGTTACAGTCTATGGAAAAGGCCAAAACTTACATTTGCAAATTACAAGGGTGTGATGAGGGCTAAGGCAAGTGGAGTGGAGTGAGCCTAGTTCTGCAGGACAAGAAAATGGATCCACGAACTGCAGGAAATTCAATACAGTCAGAGCCTTAAGTGTGTAGTGGGAGATGGGGAGAGGAGGAAAGTGCAGGAAATGGAGAGAGAGAGAAACAGAGAGAGAGAGAATGCTGAAGAATGTAGGGGTGTGGGGGACTCAACCACAAAAGGCCTTGTAATTCATGTTGAGAAACTGGGCTTTATCCTAAGGACTTATGATAGGACACAAACAATTGAAATAGAAGAGTCACATTATCTGATTTGGACTTGAGATTCACTTGCCTGGAGGGTGCAGGACAAACAGGGTGGAAGCAGCACATTTGAGCTGAAAGGAAGGGAATTTGTGCAGCACAGCAAGGACTGTGCACTCAGGTTTATCTGGGGACAGGCAGTTATGTGTCTAGCGGTTAACGAGAAAAATGGAGCCTGGATAAAAATCCAGACATGGAATTCAGCTTTGGAAGTCACCAGAAAAGGAAAAGCTACTGGAGTTATGAATGGGGAAGACTTGCCTGGGAGTGAGTACAATGGGTGTGAATACTGTGAGGGGAAGTACTGAAGGGTCAGCATGCCTGCATAAGAATGTAAACAGTGGCAGGTGGGGGGGGGGGCTAGAGAAATGGCTCAGAGGTTAAGAGCATTGACTGCTCTTCCAGGGGTCTTGAGTTCAATTCCCAGCAACCACATGGTGGCTCACAACCATCTACAATTCAATCTGATGCCCTTCTCTGGCACATAGGCAGAACACTGTATATGTAATAAATCTTTTTTTTTTTTTTTTTTTTTTAAAAGAATGTAAACAGTGATGTAGTAGGAAAGATGATGTCTATGAGAGGCAGTGTTTTCTTCTAAGGGCTTGGTGACTCATTAGCATCATTCTATTTTCAGGGCTTCAAGAATTGCTAGATTGCCACCTGCAAAAGATGGCAATCCCCTCCAATGTAAACAAGTACAGGATGATTTAAATGCTTTCTTGATTGCTCATCTATTTCATAGATAAATGCGTTTGTGACACGAGGTTTTTCTTGGTTTAGCTAGGTCCCACTACCCTTCTGCTCCAAAGAAACGCACAGGACACTATATTAATTATAAAGCTGTTGGCCATTGGCTATGGTTTCTTATAGGCTAGCTCTGACTTAATTATTAACTCATTTCTATCAATCTAAGTAGTCCCACATGGCCTCATCTTACCGGAGAAAGGTCAGGGACTTCTTACTCCTCTGGCGTCCTACATCTCGCCTGTTCATCATCTCAGCAGAGAGGAGAAGAGAGAGATTTCCTGTTTGTTCTTGCTTATATACTGTTACTGCCTGCTATGTCACTTCCTTCCTGGATCACAAGGCGACTTCTCTTTATATTTCCCAGAAGCCTCCTCAACTCCTAGTCCCACCTATCTTGCTTCCCTGTTGGCCAACAGTGCTTTATTCAATAACCAATAAGATAAAGATATACACAGAACAACATTTCCCGTCATACATTCATTGTCTTTTCAAACACAGAGGGTGATGAGCTCCCCTTCAGTGGCAGGACTGCTGCAAGGAAACAGACTGCTCCTCCATGCAATCTCACAAGGCATTCTCTCTCTCTCTCTCTCTCTCTCTCTCTCTCTCTCTCTCCTCCCTCTCTCTCTCTGGGAGATCAGAGTCACACATACATGTAGAAAGGTTTAATGTTATTTCAGATTTTCCTTATATAGCCATGACATTTTCTGACTTCCTGGCTGCATTTCCCAACCCTACTCCTTGGTAGAATGTAGCTATATCATTTTCAAAAGGTATTTGCACATGTGACAAATGCGAATATGAAATGACTGAGATATGATGTCATGAGCCATGTCCACTTTAACAGCCCCAGAACTACTAATTCTCAGAAGAGAATTTGAAGGGTGTTGAGGGCTACATAACCTGAATTTAATACTGTACCACAATCACCATCTGTGTAGCTTTGGATTTGTTCTGCCACTTCCACCCCCCTCATCTTAAAATGGGACAATAATATTGCAGTTGCCCTGAAGGTCACTGAAAGACTAAAAGGAACATTTACCAGACACTAAAAGCTTCTCAAGGCAGTCTAAATGGATTAAGTCATTCACACTTTCAGATACTTATGGCCACAGACACATTCAGTAATTTACATATGGTCATAACTTAAATGGAGCCTTGTTTTGAAGCCACTAGTTCAGAGGAGTTGCTTTAAATAGTTTGATTTTTTTTTTCTTTAAATACAAGCAGATCATCTCACATATTGTCACCTAGTGGAGACTATACTTAACGTTTACTATTAATAAACAGAACATTTGACTTTCCCAAAGATAAGTTTCATATAACTCTCTCATATAACTCTGATTCAGATCATTATCTAAAAATATTTGTGCTTAAAAGATATTTACTATGTGTAAGGAAAAATCCTTCTGCTTGTACTAATGCTAGCAAAGGATAAAAGTAGTGAGAATGCAAAAATAGAGATTTCTTCTGCATGATCTGAAACAATTTTCTAACCTTTCTTCTATTATCTTGGGAGAAAGGCTAACGGCTGAAGAGACATTATGGACACTGAGTGTTTCCGTGGGTGCTAATGACAATTTGCAATACATCCTATTTCCTCTACTAACTTGAGCCATCAAAGCAAACACAATAGCTCATATACCAAGTAGAATCCATTAGCATGCATCTGGTGGCTGCTTCTCCAGAAAAGTCACACACTGCTCATAAGACAAATATTCAGGGACAGACTTCAAGTAGGCAATGCCTACATGGTACTGGACAAACCCACACTTCTGCAACCCCATATCATGGACCTTTTTTTTTTTTTTTTTTTTTTGTTATTCTCAGTTCTATAGTCAACCATTTAAGTCTTTTAAATAAAAGGCTTTCACACATTCATGACACCAACACAGCATCTTCAAGAGAGGTAGGATAGGCAAATAGAAATGAAAGAAGGAGCGCACATGTGAGTTTTTATCAACTCCTTCCTCTGAAGGGTGAGTTGACACTGCAGTGCAAAGATCACCTAAACTAGCAAAGTGTTTAGGTACCTATGACATGAGGCTCAAAAGAAAGTTGACAGGCTTTAGGAAGAAGCTCAAGAAACAAAAAGAAAAATAAGGGATATGAGGTCACCAAGCATTAAATGAAACAACTAGTCACTTTGGTTTCCTATAAAGTTCAGAATTAATCTACAAACATTCACACTTACTAAGTGATTTCTTTAGAGGGCAAGGCTTTCCCCTGCCCCACACCCCGTTTGCTGTTCTCTGCTCCTGAGAGACAGCCTGCCAGTTTTGATCCGTAGTAAACCTTTCTTTCGGCTCACTTGGTGGTTTCATTGTACCTTGCTTACATTATCAATGCAAATTTCTCTCCCAGCCAGTGTTTTTACTTTCTCTGTAACTTCCTCTTCTTTCTCCATGAAAAACCATCTGTCCCATCTGGCTTCTTCCTTGTGCCCAGACATATTTGTGTCACAAACATAAGAGAAATTAGCATTTCCAGAAATGTCCATACTCAGGAAAACACACAGCTCTGTCTAAGATAAGAATCGTTGTCTTGTACTCTGTACCACCTGCTTTCTTCCTGATTCCCACCCTCTGAGCTACATTTTACAGCGTTTACAAACGCTGTCTCTACTTTTACTTCCTAAAAGCATTAAACAGTGCAGATCAATTCAACCTTTTAAACTAGTGCATTGACATTTTCCACAGTTACTACTACCTACTAATTTATTATACAGCATTTTTTTTCTATGTAGAGATTAAACAATGAGCATATTTGCTATGATCAAAGGGAAGGGATGACATTGAAAAGTCAGGAGCTTAGAGACACAAGTTATCTTAGGTTTACAAAACAATGTGAATGAACTGTTTATTTAGTGACCCTGTAAAAAAGCACAACCTATTTGGCATATTGCCGGAGCATGTAATTATATTCAATCATTCACAGACGGTTGCTTCCATGAATCATCCCGAGTAAGGATTACTTTGCTTCCGAGTCTTGGATCTCTATAAGATCATTCTCCTACCTCTCTTTACCATATGAGCCTTATTGCAAAGGGCTTCTAGGTACAGGTGTTCCAGCAACAAACAGTTTGTTCAAGTTCTTTGTTTCATTCATTTCTGGTTTGGAAAACCTTAGTGACCTCATTAAGCAATAGATGGCACCATTAGAAATCAAGGTAAGACCCTGAATTTATCAATTCATAGACAATTCAAAGGCCAAAAGACAAGACACATACAGTCACAAATCTAGTCAATAATCATAACAAGCTTTTAAAATTAATGATTTCACACATACAATGCATTTTAAAAACTTTATTAATTTTTACATTCCAATCCCAGTTCCCTCTCCCTTCTCGATTCCCCCATCTCCCCACCTCCTCCCATCTGCTCCACAGAAAGGGTAAGGTCTCCCCTAGGAAGTCTACTAAGTCTGTCCCATCATCTCGTTGAGTCAGGACCAAGGCACCTCTCCATTCACCACATCCCTGTTTCTAGGCTGGCAAGGTATCTCTCCATACAGAATAGGTTCTACTAAGTCAGCTTGTGCATTAGAGTTAGATCTTGGACCCACTCACTGCCAGCGGCCTCATATAGTGTCCCTTGTCACCTATATTAAGGGAGCCTAGTTCTATCTTATGTAGATTCCCCATTTGTCAGACCTGAGTCAGTGATCTAGCTCAAGTCAGCTGATTCTGTGGGTTCCCCCATCATGGTCTTGACTCCTTTGTTCAAATTATCACTCTTCCCTCACTTTGATTGTACTCCAGGAGCTCAGCCCAATGGTTAGTTGTGGATTTCTGCATCTGCTTCCATCTGTTTCTGGAAGAGGGTTCTAGCTTCTCTGGGGTTGGGGATTGTAGGCTGGGTACCTTTTGCTTTATGTTTGGTATCCACTCCTTTGATCCCAGCACTGGAGGTAGAGGCAGGTAGATCGAGACTAACCTGGTCTGTAGAGTGAGTTCCAGGACAGGCTCCAAAGCTAAACAGAGAAACCCTGTCTCAAAACCCCCACCCTCCATCCCCCAAAGAAACATTTCATTTCTTTAAGGAGGCATATTCACACCACAAGGACATTTGTTCAACTATGTTCATAGCAATATTATTTGTAATAGCCATATCTTGGAAACAATCTAGATATCCCTCAACTGAAGAATGGATAGAGAAAATGTAGTATATTTACACAATGGAGTACTACTCAGAGGTAAGAAACAATGACATCCTAAAATTTGCAGGCAAATGGAAAGAACTAGTAAAAACATCTTGTGGTAACCCAAAACTAGAAAGACAAATATAGTATGTTCTCACTCATAAGAGGATACCAGACAATGCATTTTGATCATATTCTCCTCCAAGTTTCCCCTAACTTCTCCAAGATACATACTCCTCCGCCCCCCAGACACTATCAGCTGTCAATAGCACTTGAGCTAGGAGTGGAGACTTGTGAACCCCTTCCCCGCTCCTTGCTGGACTGCTGACTGACTACACTGTGTACAGACAAGCACAGTGGCTTTGAGTTCCCAAGTGGAGTGGCCCTGCAATGCTCAGGTCTTCCCCAACCTCCAGCTCTTACAATCTTTCAGCTCTCTTCAAAATGGTCGATCTTTAAGGAGAGTGTTGGATGTGGCTGGGCACTCCAGACACTTGTTCTCTGTATTTTGACCAGCTGAGTTTCTGCATTAATCCTGTCCACTGAGATTTCTCTGGTAAGGTCCAAGATCTGCACTAATCTATAGCTACAGAGTTGAGAATTTAGAGGGCAGTTTGACACCATCCATTTAACAAAATACTAGTAGTAGGTTTGATGGGGGAAGTCCTTCTGTGTATATGTTTGTCTTATTGGTTGATAAATAAAGCACTGTTGGCCAATAGGAAAGGAAGATAGGTGGGGCTAGAGTCGAGGAGGATTCTGGGAAATGTAGTAAAGACAGGAGTTGCCATGTGACTGCCGTGAAGAGAGGACACTTGCTGCCAGTGTCCTTGGTAAGATTAGTCTTTATAAAATATATAGATTAATGGTTATGGTTGACACTTTAGGACAGAGCTAGCAAATGAGAAATCCTAGTCATTGCCCAGCAGCAATGTAACTAACATAAGACTCTGCGTGTTGTCTGGGGGCCCTAGCATGGTGGCAGGGCTCAGGCGGCTGGTGGAAAGTTATTGTTACAGTAGGTTCATCCCTTTGATTTCAATCCCTGGGCTAACTCTTGGTCAAATTCACAGCACCCTGTTCTTAAATCCAATCAGGAAGTGGTTACCCTCGTATGTGTGTTAGTATTGCACCCATAGTCATATCTTGCCATACCTATCACTATTGTATGTCACAGGGATCACAGCTGGGAAGATTACTGATGTGTTTCCCTCAGCAGCCTGCATAGGACTTTCTATAACTATGAGAAGTAGCCAGAAAGCCTCCTGTACCACCTTGAATTCTCCACATCCTTTGATTGAGTGTGTGGTGTCTTTAGCAACAGCATCTCACCATCTAGTTGTAGTGGGTAACCAAGAGCAATGGCAATAGACTGCACTGTTTAGGGAATATCCAGGACCCTCTGACTAACAACTTGAAGGCAAGGTTCTCACACCTGGTAGCTGGGAAGAACAGTATCCCCTATGTAGGGTAACTCCAAATTCCCTTATATGAATGCGTGCTCGTGTGTGTGTGTGTGTGTGTGTGTGTGTGTGTGTGTGTGTGTGTGTGTGTGTGTGTGTGTGTGTGTGGTGTGTGTCTGTGTGTGTGTGTCTGTGTGTGTGTTTATGTGTTGTGTATCTGCCTGTGTTAAGAGAAACTTTATGAAAATATTTGTGTGTGCACAGTGATGTGTGTATGTGGGTACACATGCTCTAGTGTGCCTGGGGAGGTCAGAGGACAACTTTGAGGAGTTGGTTCTCCATCAAACACAAGTTTAACAAATAGCTCAGGTTGCCAAGTAGATCCCCTTTATCTGATAAGCCATCCCACCAGCCTGAAGCATACATTTTTGGTATGTGAATATAATTTAATGTATTTAAAAAGAGAATTAGATAGATATACTTATTGATGAGGTTTTATGAAAAATGCATTTTATTTGTATAATAATTTTTGTTTTGAAACTATACTTACATCATTTCCCCTTCCCTTTTCTTCAACTCCTTCCATGTACTCACTCCTTGCTCTCTCTCAAATTCAGTCTCTTTCCTTTGTTATTACATACCAAGTGTGTGTGTGTGTGTGTGTGTGTGTGTGTGTGTGTGTGTGTGTGTGTGCATGTATTCCTACATAACTAAATACAACCTGTTCAGTTCAAGTAATGCTACCTGTATGAACATGATCTCAGGCTAAAAATTCAACGGGCCTGCCTAAAACAATGTTGACATCAATAGACATACTAATACAGAAAAGGGAAAGCCCTCAGGGACTCAATCCTGTGTGGAGGCCAGCAGAGGGTTTTGGATCCCCTGGAGCTAGAGTTACAGGCAGCTATAAGCTGCCCAACAAAAGTTCTGAGAACTGAACTTAGGTCCTCTGGAAGAGCATCAGATTATCCTAACCACTAGCAACCCCATCCCTTGCTTCTTTCTTAATTAGCCATACAAAGTAACAGATACCATTATGGCATTTAAAAAAATATTTATTCTTTGAGAATTTCATTCACAAACAGAAGGTATTTTGGTCATCACCACTCACCACTGTCCTCTCCAACTTCCTTAGGACATCTCCTTACCAACCACATGTCTTTCTTTTCTTCTGTAACTCACCAAGTACAATCAGTGGTGTCCCATGCACATGGGACATGGGCAACCTACCCCTGGTCACACTCCTAAGAGAACAGACTCTTGCCCAGCAGCCACCCGGTGCCTTATGGCATTTTCTCATATGTATTTTACATTGGCTGACCCCTCTCTTGCTCTCCTTCCCCAGGCTCTACACCCCGATACCTGTGCCCTTCCATCACTGGAAGTCCCTTTACAGGTTTCATGTCACATTAACTCTATTAGGCTCTCCCTGCCTCCTGAATCTTCTTCCCATCATGGTGACCTTTCTACCTTTATGCCAATATATGTATACATATGTATACAACTTAAAATTAGGATCCACATATGAAAAAAAAAACATGTTTTATCTTTCTGAGTCTGGGTTACTTTAATTAATATATTAATTTCCTGACTCATTTGTTTTCCTGCAAATTTCATTTTTCTTTACAGCCAAATAAAATGATGCCTATATATACCACACTGTCCTATCCTTTTGCCTGTTTATGGATATCTAGGCTGATTCAGTTTCCTAGTTTTTATGAATAGAGCAATAATGGCCATTTCTTGAGGAAAGTTTCTACTTCAAAATATTTTAAAGTAAAAAAATATTATCTATGAAAATATAAATAGTTGTATAGGGTATTTGGATAAACTAGAATTTAAAATATTGCTATTAAAAACTGCCCAATAGGAACTTATAAACTTTGAACCAGACAAAAACTATAGCATATGAGAGCTCAGCACCATGAGTGGTCTTAGACATGATAGCTCTCTTGTGACTATTTTCCAAACTAAAAATATGTCATGTATTGTGAATGATGCAATGTTGTCACTTTTTTCTCCCATATAAAGTCTATAATATATAAATACATATTTCTAAGTATGTAAGCAAAAACAGAACACCTTCTCCTATACAGTGAGGGCCATTTTATGAAACCCAGTGCTACCTTTTAGAACAAATGTCAGGGAAGGAATCTGAGTTTCTTCCATTAGCAACTCAAGTAGGAGGAAGAGAAGGGCTGGAAAGAAACAAGAGTGAACTTGACAAAAACAAAATTTCCACATTTTTCAATGTGCACAAAACATATTTTTATGTAATCTACACCGATATTCTAAAACCTGCTTCATTGTTATGTTACTATGGTTACATCAAAGTAGGGGCCAAGATATCTTATGGACAGCCAGAGACAGGTCCTTTCCATTTGTATCTTTTCAGCAGGTAAAACAAACAAACAACTAATACACTTTAATGGTCCTGATGAACTGAATTTTCCTATCCAGTCCTACTTTGTGCTGAATCCTAAAATAAAGAAAACTTGTCAATTACTCATTTAGTAATGTACAAAAAGAAAATAAAGCTTCACTTTTTTTTTTTTTTTCTGAACAAAAATAAGAGACACTGGGGAAAAAAAGAAAGAAAAAAGACAAGTGATTCCAAGCAAATAGATAGTGATCCAGAATCTACTTACAAGCTGAAATATGTTTTCTACAGGTGTTTATAATACTGTAACTATCTAGTTAACTAACGGCAATGGTAGCTAAATGAAGAGATTAAAAAAGAGAAAACACATTATAATTCTAAAATCAAACATAGCAATGACAATAAAAAACTGAGTACCAGTCCTTGGAGAAATCAGCTTTAATTTAACTCAAAAACCTTTCAGTTTTATAATGTTGATTTGTTTCGAACTGACTTTTTAAAGACTGTTGTTTAACATCAATATTAAAGGAAAAGGTAAGGAAAGACGATGATCCCAAGGTTGGCACAAAATAACCTGCATGTGCACATTCTAAATGAAAACAAAACAAAAGACCTGAATTGGCCTTAAAGACATTTTTACCACCCTGATTTCCAGAAAACTCCAGGTTTCAGGTTCCTGGAATTGTCAAAAGAATACAAAGGTTACCACTTGAATGTGGCTGGAGCAAAACTAAACACACTATGTGTTATCTTCACTATGTAAATCCTAAGTGAATGCATTTTCTAAACCACAGATTGGTCACATAATCTAAACAGGGAAGAAAGTAACCCCCGCAAGAAAGCAGGCAGATGGCAGGGACTGTGCCTAAAACAGGCAGATGTCAGCAGCCCAGTCAGCAGAAACAGGACATGGGTCCAGCCCCACAGACGCCTCTTGTAGTGTGTCTCCAGCTGGCCTGTGGGTCAGGCTACAAGCACAGGATCAGCTCACGAGAAGGGCAAGGAGGAAATAAGCAGAGGACATCCTGTTCAGCTCTGACCACCTCAGGCTCCATCAGAGTGCTGAGTTCTGACCCCTCCAATCCAAAGGCCTCGGACTGAATAGCTGTCAGTGACTATAATGTTCTACCACAGTTGGGAAATACCAAGCTACAGTTCTGTCTAAGAGAGTAACCTCTGAAGTACAATTTAATTAGAGGATATTACCAATTCATAAGATTTCATAAAATAATACAACAAGAGCACTGCCTTAGAAAAAACACACACTAAATTATATTGCCACACACCCCTATACAATAGATATTTACATCTGAGACCTCATTATGCAATTTGGGTTGGCCTGGAACTCTCTACGTAGACCAGACTAATCTCAAATTCAGAGATCTGCCTGCCTCTGCCTCTCAAGGGCAGGTATTAAAGGCATATACCACGATGCCCATTGGAATATTGAAAACCACAATACAAAGTAAGTGACACACAGGTTATTTAAATATATAAATTACTTTTTGAAAAAAAATAGGTAACTCTGCTTTTAAGTTTTAAAAACCCATAACTTAAAAACTATGACTCATATTGATAATATAAAAATATAAGACACTGATTTTTGTTTTATTTCAGGTAGCTAATGTCTTTTCATCATGAACAAAGAAATTGTGCAAATAATTAAACATTATCAGCATCATTTTCAACAAATGTTTCATTAATATTTGTGTTTAAATGCAACAGATAACTGAGCATTCTAAACTTTACAGATTCACTAGCAGTCACTCTTTCGAGCATCCATACACTGCTTCTTCAACAGGATCTGAGGTGGGACTAGCAAGACAGACTACAAGAGCACGTGTATATTTCACCAAGACTTGGTCTGAAGAACTCTGGAATTTAAAAAATAATAAAATTTACTTTTTCATATTATTTTGTAAAATGGCTACAAAGGCTTTATTGTAAGAGGCAACCTCCAAAAGATACCCTATTATACCCATGCAAATGTAAAAAAATAAGGTTTGTGCTGGGTGGTAGTGGCACACGCCTTTAATCCCAGCACTTGCAGGCAGAGGCAGTTGGATCTCTAAGTTTCAGGGCAGCCTGGTCTACAGAGCAAGTTCCAGGGTAGCCAGGGCTACACAGAGAAACTCTCTAGAAAAAAAAAAAGTACTCCAACAAACACACAAACAAAAAATAAGTAAGGGAACGAGGGTTTTTTTCTTTCTTAAGGACTAAGTCAGAGAAATCTTTAAGGCTAAAAGCGGCAGATTGAGGGTTACTGGGAAGTTACACCTCTAACTTAGAACTTCAACTTCTCTAGATTAAAAAAAGGGGGAAAGAGGAAAAGCAATGGATGATTAAAACTGCAACTTTTAATTTATTTGCTTTTTTTTTTTTTTAATATTTCAAGATGGGATCTCACTGTGTACTGCTGGCTGGTCTGGAACTCACAGACATCCCCTCAGTTCTGCCTCCTGAGGGCTGGGATTAAAGGTGTGTGCCACCAGGCCCAGCCGATACAACTAGTTCTAGAATATGTTGTTCAGGTGAGAAGTCTTGACTGTCTCGTCCTATTTTCTTCAGATTTTACAGTTGTCTCACAACCATGATTACTGTGATGACAGCTTCTCATTCAGTTCCAATGTTCTTTTGTCACTGTGAGCTTCAGCATTTTTCACCAACACCTGTGTCAAATCACAGACAGAAGTTCAGGAAGCCATTTCAAAGGGTGACACTAACCACAGCAATGCAGTTTTTCACTTTTGCTGTCATAAACTACTCAACTAAAGCTAACATATAAGCACTGTTTATTATTAAAACTGCCGATATCTTGACTCATATAATTATTAGTTGTTTGTAAAATTAAGGGTTTTGCTTACCTTCCTGTCACCGTAAACCCTGACCGCATATAAGACTGGTCTATATACAACTGTCCTGATGACAGTGGCCTGTTTAAAACCATGGTGTACAATTTAAGCTCTTGGCTTTAGGTTTTGTCAAGAAGCTTTCCATAATTTTCACAAATTCCACAAACTGGAAGGGGCAATTCCACCAACTCATTCAGTTGTTTTGTGCTGTCTTGTCAAACACTGTAAAAAGCTTGGGACTTTGCTCTTTTTGCAAGCTAGGAAGACAGTGTATGGCAATTTCAAGATTCTGCCAGGTAACACAGGACTATCTGGTCAGACAGCTGACTGCCCTGCTAATGGCACAAACACTGACACATTGCTTCCAAGCCCTTTGTCCTCTAAGCCCCTCAGAGGAGTGATGTGGATGGATACATAGTTTCCCACCTGTGCAAGGAGATACATTATGAGAGGAACTTATTTTAGAGGGAGACACTATCTATAGTGGGAAATTGCCAATATGGAGTCAGGTAGAAATATAAGGGTATTTAATAGGGAAAAGCCTTACTTACAAAGCAACCTAGCCAGCCGGCGTGGTAGCAGCCTGTACAGCAAGCAGCAAAGAGAAACCGAAACCACAAACGCAGTCATATTACATCACTCTGACCACACCCTCACAAGCCTGGTCAGGCACACCTGTAGCCAGCCCCTAAGAAGGCGTGGCTACAGCTTCCCCTACAACTATCTGTTTCCCAGGGCTGCTCACTGCAAAAACACCATAAAAAGACTACCTGGAAGAAAGAGCAGTTGGGACCTGATTCACGAGATGTTCAGAATTGCAATGGACATTGATAAATGATCTACAGATTTTGTTAGGTAAGGGTTTTGTATTAGCACCTGTCAGTTATAACCCTCTGTATAGCTCATAAATGACTTTTATATTTGTCATGTTCCTCACAGATGACAGAAAAAATACTACCTTTTAGATAGGCGCCTTAACATTTTACCCTTCTCTTCCACCTAAGAAAGTTCATAAACTACTAAATAGACATATTTGTTAGAATAACTTTTAATCTAAACTTGTCATTTATGGTTCATATACAATTATTTATTTCCTTTAAATGGCTAAGAGAAAATTTATTATGGAGCCAAATATGAATGACCATGCCCAGGGACTTAGATTTAGGTTACCTTAAATTCCATGCCCCAACATGGCTAACAAATTCATGCTATTTTTATAGTAACAGAACAAAGAAAGTCATGAATCAAAACATTTTTAAAACCCACTGATGGGAATATATATTCTATTGACTATTATATGCATGGAGTAGGGTGAATGTGGATACAAGTGTGGATGTTACAAGAAACTCTCAGAAGTTACTTTTTTCCTTCCACAGTGGACTGAAGGGATCTAGGTCAGGCTTTCACAACAAGAGTGATTACCTGATGTGACCTTGCTAGCCCCTCATATGCAATTTCTTAGAACACAGCTCACACTGACATCAATAGAGAAGCTTTCAACCAATGCCCCCACCCTCAGGACTAGACATTAATTTGGATTTTGGACTCCAAATGGTTATTATTCTCAAAGAAAACTTAGTATGGCTTCTGTTGAATCTGCATTTAACTACTTACAAGCACAGCTTTAATACCTTGTTTTTTCATGTCAAAGAGTCTTAGCTTTCAATATTATAAGACCAAGGTGAGAATTTTATAACAAACATATATAAAACACTACCTAACCACACATTAAATCTTCAAACCATGTACGTAACTATTTCTCTACTTTTAGCAGATGCAACATTAATTGTGGTATTTTGGCCAAAGAATTTGATATACATCTTTTAAAATTTCACTAATAAAAGGGTAAGTTTGAAAAGATATCTCTAGTATTTTAAATGAAGTTAGCAGCTTACGTCAATGAGCTCTTGGTCGTTTTTGGCGTAGAGGTGTCTTAAGAGGTACCAACGTGCAGTTGATACAATTGAGTTGGGATAGCCAGGCTGATACACTACTTTCTCCAAGAGTCTCCGTGTCTCTCTAGAAGAAAGACATTTACAATTACTTCAGAGCACTTAAGTTATTATCACGGATTTTAAATATAGTATCATACAGACATTACCTTTCCCATTCATTTGAAAGTCTTACCTGATTAAGATATTTACTTAAAGTATAGTTATTATTTTGTTTAATGTTTACTATGCACAAAGCCCTATGACATTTAGTCATACTTAGGTTTATAACCTTATTGCTATTGTTATTCCTATAACACGCAGATTAAAGTTCAATCAATATACAATGGGGAGAAGATTCCAAACTGTGTGAGCATATCTGGGTGTTTGTCCTGTAATCTTTTTTGACAGTTGCAGGAAAATCAGCCAGGCATGGTAGTGAATGCCTGTACACTAAATTCTGAGAAGGTGAAGGCAGAATGCTCACAGGGTCCAGGTAGCTTGGGCTACACAGTAAGACCCTATCTCAAAAATCCAGAAAATCCACAGGGAGAAAGAAGTTCTTAAACAAGTAACCAAACAACCAAACAACCAATACAGCCATGATATATATGAATAAGAAATATTTATTACCTGTATATTACCTGTGTAAAATCAAGTTTTATAGTTTTCAAGGATATATACAATATGTGAACTCAACTCATATAATTACAACATGATTTACAGTTATGTTCTAATCTTTTTTTTCCTAACTTACTAATAGTTATGACCCTTAAAACTCCTTAGTTGTAGAAATAACATAAAACAACTAATTTCAGAACTGCTAAGTAGAAGGATCCTATAAATAGCAATTAGTTTGAACTGAAGAATTTGCCTTGAAGAAGTCCACGAACAGGATTACATCATAATCACAGTTTCTTCCTATACTGCATATTTAGGGCTAATTTTTGAAAATGATAACAGTAGTGAGAAGCATAGGGTCACATGAAAGCTTGTGTTCTTATGTCACTCAGTGTGAATCTGCAGGAAGGCTCCTTGGGTAGTTTACAGACAGAACACTTCTCAGTGAAACTATACACATGCATGCAAGCATAGAACATCCTCCAGCCAGGTGAATATTATAAATAATGTCAGAATTGCTGAATAGCTGCAGGACCTTAATCCATCCTTGAGTGTTAATTTGGGAGGTCTGGCTTTTTGAGAGGGGCATATTTATAGTTAGTGAGCTCTCTATTTCTATACTACCTATTTTGTATTCAGTGTCATTTATGTTTATCCCTATATCATTGTTTTATTTATGGTTCATTTATTAGAACCATGTGTTATTTTTAAAGTATTTTCTCCTATACATATGACTACTAAGTAATGTTCTTCATATATGTGACTCCCCAACCAAACCTCTAATAATATTACCAAAATTTTTGTTTTAATTCAAACAGCTTTTGACTATTCTAGACATGAAAGCACATATTTACAAATAGGTTTGTTTTTCCAACACTTGTTAATTTTTCCAGTTTGTTAAATTAGCAAAACTTCTATTAATATAACCTTGAGCCAGGGTCAATCTGATTTTGTCTGCTTCTAGAATCTACACTACACGACTGGCTCATTCTAAAATAGAAGAAAAAAAACAAACAAACCCTCAGGGGCATCCCCATGTGAAATGCCGCCATGGCAAACTTGCCATATTTATATCCATGCATCATTTTTGCTAAATAAACATGAAATGTTTTCTTCTGCATTGCAACACAGAATGAAATGTTCCTAAAGTAGAGATATAAGACTACCCCAAAGTTTGCTACATCAGTTTATTTCATTATAAGTCTTCTCTTGGTCATTTCCTAGGAGGCTTTACAGTGAAGTAGGATTTCCAAGCCAAGAACACATTTCATATACCTTGCTCCCATCTTGCGGTTGAATTGTAACAAAGCTTGCAAGAACACAGCCAGAGGACAAAAGCAAACTTTCAAGGCCTCGCTGGTGGCCTCTTGAAGCAAGGATGACCAGTGATCACTGGAAACATTAGCCTAAAAAGTGCAAAATAAACATTAACTCAAAGTTTTGACATGTTCACTTTAAAACACACATAGCTCAGCTCTCACTACGGATTCCCTTCTTGTCCATCATCATATAAATACCAAAGGAGCAAAACTGTAATTACTACAAATGATCTAGGACTAACATGGTACACTGAGATAAGGGAAGACATCAAAAAGAAAACATTTTATCACATGAAAACGTAGTTAAAAGAAAAACACACATTATAGATGAGAACCCTGTTAAGTAGTAATCTTTTCTTTTTTAATTATGGTTGTGGTGGTTTGAATAGGAATGCCCGCCCTCCCCCCATAGGCTCATAGATTTGAATGCTTGGTTAGCAAGTAGGTGGCCTTGTTGGAGGAAGTGTGCCACTGAGGGTGGCCTTTGAGGTTTCAAATGCCCCAGCAGGCCCAGTGTCCCTCTCTCTCTTCCTGCTACCTGCAGATCTAGATGTAGAACTCTCAGCCACCTCTCCAGCACCATGTCTGCCTGCACACCACCTTACATGTGGCCATGATGATAATGGACTAAACCACTGAAACGGTCAGTCAGCCCCAATTAAATGCCTTCTTGTATAAAAGTTGCCCTGCTCATGGCCATAGGGTCTCTTCACAGCAATAGAACAATGACTAAGACAGTGGTAAATGTAAGATGGTGCTTTTCAAAAATCATCTGAAAAGAAAACCTGAAATTTAATAAAACCTCAATATAGAGCATATAAAGCAGATGAGAGAAGAATTGAACCACAGTTATGAATACTGAAAACATTTTTTTTTATAAAACAGGTTTTATAAAAAGTACTGATTCAAAAATAGTAGGAACTGCCTAGGAAACAGTAATTGAAAATAAGTGGTAAGAAAAACTATGTAAGAAGAAAAAAATCCCTAAAACTTTCCCTAGGGCTGTGGCTGTAAGGCACTTGGTAGCATGTTTGACTAGCAGGCATGAACCACTGGGATTCACGCCCAGCACTGCAGAAATGAGACACCATGGCACATGCCTGTAATTTAGCTGGTGGAGATAGGGAGTTTAAAAAGTTCAAAGTAATCCCCAACAACCTAGCCAGCCTGGGCTTCACAAGACTCCACCTCAAAAAACAATCCCAGCAAAACCCCTGTTGCACGGCTCTTAGAATCCTTCTGCCCCACCTTCTAAAATAATCCCTGATCTTTGGGTGTAGGAATTGTGTCTTAGATGAATCAACACTACAGGGTGGTGTCAGGGCCCATTGTTATTGACTCCATTCCATCCTAACTTAAGATCAAAGAGTTCAAAACTATTCTTGCTCCTCAAGGTTAAACAACTGATGTTTGGCCTAAGGTGTGGGTACTGGATGCCTTGACCCTCACAACCAAATTATAGGATGCTTGACTAGGATGTAGTTCCCAGGTGTTTTGGGTATGGGGGGGGTAATTATATTTGTTCCTTGTATCTTGGTAAGGAAGTCTTTTGCCCTCCCCTTTTAATTGGGGTATATAAGAACTATGAGTAATAAACTTGAGGCATCTACAGTATTCACTGAGTGCCCTCCTGACTCCAACTCTTGTTTCTTTTCTCAATGCTCACTCCCCCTTTCAGGCAAGTCTGACGTTGGCTGGACCCGATAGGTGGGAGGTGGGGCATATAAAAGATGATTAAAAGGAAGGGAAGAATTATACAATTATAACCTCAAAATTTAAAATACTAAAAAAAACTAAAACCTCAAATTGTACTAAGACTTCTTAGTTACAAGTATATAGAATATGCATTTTAAAGGTCAATTGTTTTTTCACATTTTAATGTAATCATATTAAAACAAAATACATAGTCCATTTCACTTAATTATAAGAAAAATACTAGAACAATACTCTAAGAATAGTGTAAGCAAGAGTAGTTTGTGTAATCAAGGAAGATCAATGCTTAATGACTATACAAATGGATAATGAAGGTTGTCAGGCATCTTTTGTACATATGAGAGCAGAAATAAAGCATTTTATATATATACATGTGATATATACATATATATAATTATATACTATATAACAGAGAAAAATTACATAATTTTCCTACTTCCCTTTCCTCCCTCCCTCCCACATGCCCCAAGTTCTCTCAAAAATCCATATCCTCTTATTTTTAATTGCTGTTATGTATACATATAATCACAACTACCAGCAAGCTAACCCTTACAACACAGTAGTGGCACACACATCTTGACAGTAACTAGCAGCTCTCTAATTGGACTTAAGGCCTGCTCAACAAGAAGCAAACCTATGCCTCCTCAACAAGAGGCAAACCTATGCCTGGTACTGGAAATTTAGGGACTACTTGGGACTAGTAGTGTGGTGCCAGCAACTTTCCTAAGTCAGTACAACCCCTACATTATAAATAGTTTTGCTTACACTCACAGAGAGTTTAGTTCTTACCCCTTCATCAAAGAAACTTCTCTTTACAACAGATGGATACCATTGCAGAAAACCCCAAGAGATCTAACTGCAGAGAACAAGGGACTGTGTAGTTCCTAGCCCCATAGATATATCTATAAAACAATGACCCGTGTCCTTTTACAAACTAGTAACATGAGCTAGGGAGATGAATCTGTGGAGAAGGTATTTGTTGTGCAACTGTGAGGACCTGAGCTCAAATCTCTGGCACCAAGTTAATGCTTGGGTTGCAGATGAGGTAGAGCATGAAGGCAGAGACAGGGGAGGAGGAGGTCAAGCTGGACTAATGGATTGGTGCTTCCTGGCTTTAATTACAATAGATAAGGTGGATAAAGACTGAGGAAGAAACTCAGCACTGACTTCTGACCTCCATATACGCGTGCACACATCTACTCTCACACACCACACACACTAATATGAAAACTCTCACTAGTAATTTTAAAAATATACTCTCTAAATTCTAAGAAATCAAATCTTACTTCTACCCATACTCAACAACATAATCAGAACGTACTTTTGGTTTCATTTCCCCAGCTCTTCAAAATTTATTTTTGAGCTAAAAGCAGTGTTTCACACCTTTAATCCCAGCACTTGAAGCAGAGGTTGGTGGATCTCTGAATTCAACGCCAGCCTGGGTTACATAGCAAATTCAAGGCCAGCCAGGGCTACATAGTGAGACCCTGTCCCAAACAAACAAAACAATATAATGATAATACTTACTATAGACTTTTTTCTTTGTTTTCTGTATATAAATAATAAGGAGGAAGAGAAGATCTATCAAGGAAGGGGAAATAGAATACATAAGTAGGGAGAAACAAGGGGGACACTGGAGCAGGGGGATGGAATAAAGGAATAAGGGAGAGAATAAGGAAAGGGACAGCTAACACATCACTGGAGAGATCATATAGAAACCTACTACTGTAAAAGCATCCTAAAAATATACACGTATGAAAGAAATCTAAATGGAATCAGCAAATAATAGGTGAGATAATGCCTCAACTAGACATCTTCTGCTACCAAGAAAAAACCTCCACTGCTAGGATTGGGTTACATTTAGTAGAGTCCTGGGCCAAAAGGGTGGCATGGAAACCCTCAAATATCTCAGGATATTGACAAACTGAGAGTAAAGCCCTACTGGTGAAAATAGCAGGCACCTATCTCATTGAGCACAGAGAAGTTGAGCTGTTGCCTAACTAGAGCCTTCACCCCTACCAACTAGAGTACATGGTACCTGAAGGTACACTGCACTAGCAAAGAGAGGTAAAAACCACCTGCTACAGGTCCTGAGCTCTACAATGGTAGCCTGCCTGAATGACATCCTGATGCAATAATGGCACAAACCTGAGAGTAATCAACCACCGTCTGATTGAAATTAAGGTCCATTCTATGAGATGAACTGCTCAGGTGGGCAAGGACTAAGATTAGATAGGTCGTGGGCGTAGGAGAAAACAAATACTATTGTTTTGCTAAAGGACAGCAATAAAATGACTCCTAATGACATTTTGATACACCCATAGATCTGGGCCTCATTCAGCCATATCAGAGAAGCCTCCTCTTGCAGCAAATAGGAACTAACATAAAGATCCACAACTGGACAATGTACAGAGAGTGAGACTTTGGAGCACTCCGTCCTAATGGCTTCATCCAACTGCCCTTCCTATCCCCAGGGCTCAGGGAATATGTGGAAGAAGACAGCAAAAAATTATGAGAGCCAGAGGGGATGGATGACTCAAAAACAAAACAAAACAAAACAACAACAGCATCTTCCATATACCCATATACAATAAGACCAACACACATATATAAACTCATAGAGACTGCGTGGCACAGGGACTGCATAGCATCAAACTTAATGGGAAAGTAGACATGAGCTCCCCTCCCTAGCCCAGCAGCTATCTCCAATTGACATCTGCTTGCTAAGGAAACTTTAGTTTATTCCAATAGAGAAAATTCACTAGGTACATTAATCATACTTCAGAACTCACTGTTACATTAACCACACTCCAGAGTAAGCTCAGCAATAGGACCAACATACGAACTCAATGGTATTTTCAGACTTTTGTCTCATATTTGTTTGGGAATTTCTGTCTTACTGATCTTTTGTTTGTATATTATAGTCTCCAATTTTGTGTTTTCATGGGGTTTTATTTGTATATGTGTTGTGGCTATGTGTTTCAAGTGCTTTGTGTTTTAATTCTGTTTTATTTTCCATATCTGTTTATTTTCTAAAGAGAGAGAGAGAGAAAGGCATGAAATTGGGTGGGTGGGTGGGTGTAAAAGATTTGGGAGGAGCTGGAGGAAGGAACTGTACTCAGAATATATTACATGAAAAACATTATTAGAAAACTATAATAATAATATTAATGAAATTTATTATAGACTTTTTGTCCAAATATAAATTATGGTAGGACTTGTGACTCACGTCATCTTGTACACATTCATTTACTATCTCAATAAAGTATATTCTATTTATCAAATAGTTCATTTTCTGTGCAAGGACATTATCCAGTCTCTCAAAACCCTCTTATCTTCATGGTAAGGCTGAGGTCCAGCAAGGCCATGATGGCATGTTGTTTCTCCCTGGATTGCCTTGCTAATGGTATCTGTGTAGACGATATTTTCTTTGTGCCATAAACCAGCTCACAAATAAAGACATGGACACTTATTATTAACTATGAATGCTCGGCCTTAGTTTAGCCTTGGGGATTTTTACCTTCTTTCATTCTGTATGCACAATTTCCTGTGTGTCTGGCCCCTGGTGTTTGTTTCCCTATTGTCTCATTTTCTTTCTTTTCCAAGTCTAAATTCCTCCTCCTACTTTTTTTCCTGACAGGAAGTTACACCCATACCTCCTATGTTGATATTGGCTGTTCAGCTTTTTATTAGCCCAACCAGCTGTCTAAGGCAGGCAAGGCAAAACAGCAACACATCTTTACATAGTTAAAAAAAAAAATGCAACACATCTTTGCATAGTTAAACAAATATTGCACAACATCCAGGCCCTTAGTAAATTTCTGGAAGGTTACACTTGGTTAGTATTATAGTACAAAATGGCAGGCTCTCTAGGCCTGAGCTGTTTTCCTCAGGCTACCTTTCTCAGACTTTCAACTTCAGGAGTAGGTGCCATTTGCAGCTCTAGCCACACAAACCACAGGTCTCAGCACAAAAATGAAAGTGTTTAGAAATTATTAAAAATATGAAGATGGCAAGTGCAGAGCATTAAATCCAGTGTGGAACCCTGTGTGGTGGCATGGGACTCATGTCCATTAGCACATCCCTGCAGATGCTTTTCTCTCATGATAGGGCTAAATCCTAACAAACACATTGCAAGCTGATAATATCATATACACCAAATACACAAGTGCTCAAATAGGATCACATCATATAAATTGTTCTACAGTTGACTTCATTCTCACGTACATTCTATCTTTAAAATTTTTTCATATTGGCACATAAAAATTTTTGGGTTAATCTATGTATTGGCATCAGAAAATAGGGTATCAAGTCACAGAGACCTCTAGAAATACCTTGAGGAATGTTAAATTGAAATAAGAAAAAAAAAAGTTAAATTCTGGCATAATAACAGACTTTGAATTCTTAAGTTACCAAGAATACACTTGATATAACTCAACTCTTAAAATTACACTCTTTTGTAGGGGAAGCTGTGGCCCACTATACTCTTTGATTGTTCCTAAACAATTAAGAAATTCTGTTGAAGTTTGTGAGTTGCTGTTGTTCTACATTCCTTCAGAGCTCAAAGTACAAAGTCCACAAGAAACCACAGATAATGAAACAATGGGGAAAAGGGCACAGAGTATCACTGCATGAAATGTTACATACTTAAACAGGAAGGAATCAAGTTTTCATGATCATAATTATAACATGCTTACCATGCACACTTCCAATGCAAGCAGTGCGAGCTTCAACAGACTCGAGAGCTTCCCACTCCAATTGCCCTGTTGGGATGCCACTTGTAGACTCTTTCTGTAACACATCTCTGCAGCACCCATCATTCCTTGGGACTGATACACCTGTGCCAACCACTAAGGGACAAATGCAGAACATTTGAGTTTCCTACAGTCTGGTTCCCCACTCCCAAGAAATTCAATCAACTCTAATGGGTTAATTTTTAACTCAATTATTGGTATTCTTTGTGCCCCTCAAAACAATGAGAGTAATCACATTGGTTATTCTGCCAGCAATAACTTCCTAGCCATATCAAGCTGAAGTCTAAAGAGTCTCCAAAGTTGACAAATCAAGAATATTACATTACAATGCAAAAACTATTGAATAAATGACATGAATACTAATAAAAAGCAAGTTTATTCAGCTGTAGTACTATCTAACAATATAGCCTTTAAGCCAAAACAGCAAGACATGAAGTTGATACTGTAACAGCACTCCTTCCACATAAGCATTGCTACATGTGCAAATCCCCAACAATATAGAACTCACTAGAAAAGGCAGACAGAAACAAGTTCTGAGTGACAGGCCATTTTAACATGCCTAATTCAACAGTCATATTAGGAAATAGAAAAAATAAAAATTCAATAAAGAGACAAAAGATACGAGCAATGACAAGTTTGGTTTATACCACCTTCTTAAAAGATGTAATCGCGCTGACTCATCGCAGACCAGGTGAGCCACCCCCTGCTTTTACCCAATTCTTGTCCTAAGCGCCATTCACCCAGATCCCTCCAGGCTTGTCCCTGCTTGAAACAGACACGCCCAGGCAGGGAGGAGCTCCCTGAATCTGGGTACAGGCCACTCTTCATTCCATTCTCGGCGACCGATCCGCCAGGAGGCCTAACTCCTTCAGAGTGAGGAGGCTACGAGGAGAGGCAAGACCATCCAGAGCTTCGGACATTGAATTCCTGGCCCACACACACTACAGAGTAACAAGAGGAGATAGAGAGATCCTACCTGCACTCACTGGAAAAAGATATGGGAAGAAGACAGAATAAGAACTCGCTCAACAACAGAAAGACCAAGATGACACCACCAGAATCTAAGGACTCCACTCCAGCAAGACCTGAAAAGCCCAACATAGCACAAGAAGAAGAGATGGACCTCAAAAATTATCTCAGCAAGATGATAGAGACCTTCAAAGAGGAAACAAGAAAATCCCTTAAAGAAATAGAAGAAAAAGCAAGCAAAAAATTACACGATATGGAGGAAAAGACAAACCAAAAAATTCAAGAAATAAACAAATCTCTTAAAGAAGCTAAAGAAACCCAAGATAAAACAACCAAACAAGTGAAGGAAGCTCTTGAAACAGTTCAAAGCATGAAAGCTGAATTAGACACATTAAAGAAAACACAGAATGAAGCGATGCTGGAAATGGAAAGGTTGGATAAACGATCAGGATCTAAAGATGTGAGTATAACTAATAGAATCCAAGAGACAGAAGAGAGAATCTCAGCTATTGAAGACTCGCTAGAGGATATACATTCATCAACCAAAGAAAACCTCAAGACCAACAAATCCCTAACACAAAATATCCAGGAAATATGGGACACCGTGAAAAGACCAAACCTAAGAATAATAGGTGTAGAAGAAGGTGAAGAAACACTGCTCAAAGGTACAGAAAACATATTCAACAAAATCATAGAAGAAAACTTCCCCAACCTACAGAAAGATATGCCTATGAAAGTACAAGAAGCTTATAGGACACCAAACAGACTGGACCACAAAAAGAAGTCCCCCCAACACATAATAATCAAAACTCCAAATCTACAGAATAAAGAGAAAATATTAAGAGCTGCAAAGGAAAAAGGCCAAGTAACATATAAAGGCAAACCAATCAGAATCACACCCGACTTCTCAATGGAAACTATGAAAGCCAGAAGGTCTTGGATAGATACACTACAAGCACTAAGGGAGCATGGATGTCAACCCAGACTACTGTACCCAGCAAAACTTTCAATCATTATAGATGGAGAAAACAAGATTTTCCATGACAAAAACAGATTTAAACAATACATATCCACAAATCCAGCACTACAGAAGGTTCTGGAAGGAAAACTCCAACCCAAGGAACATAACTACATGCACAAAAACACAGGCAATAGATAATCTAATATTGCCAAACACAAAAAGAAGCAGGAGGGCAAAATCCACACACAATGACACCACCAACAATAAATCCAAACCAAACAAGAACCAAAGAACAATGGACATTAATATCCCTAAATATCAATGGTCTTAACTTACCCATAAAAAGATATAGGCTAACAGAATGGATACGAAGACAGAATCCATCCTTCTGCTGTTTACAAGAAACATACCTCAACTTCAAAGACAGGCGATACCTCAGAGTAAAAGGATGGGAAAAGATTTTCCAATCAAATGGCCTCAAGAAACAAGCAGGTGTAGCAATCCTAATATCTAACAAAATGGACTTTAAACTAAAATCAATCAAAAGAGATGAAGAAGGGCATTTCATACTCATCACAGGAAAAGTCCATCAAGATGAAATCTCAATCCTGAACATCTATGCTCCAAATACGAAGGCACCCACATTTGTGAAAGAAACATTACTAAAGCTCAAACCACACATAAAACCACACACACTTATAGTAGGAGACTTCAACACCCCCCTTACGCCACTAGACAGGACCACCAGACAAAAACTTAACAAAGAAACAAAAGACCTGAAAGAAGTTATGGCCCAACTGGGGTTAACGGATATCTATAGAGCATTCCATCCAAACTCAAAAGAATATACCTTCTTCTCAGCACCACATGGCACCTTCTCTAAAATTGACCACATAGTAGGCAACAAAGCAAACCTCCACAGTTACAAAAGAATTGAAATAACCCCCTGTATCTTATCAGACCACCATGCATTAAAGCTAGAATTCAGCAACAATACAAATGGCAGAAAACCTGCAAACTTTTGGAAAATGAATAACACCCAATTGCACCATTCCTGGGTTGAGGAAGAAATAAAAAAACAAATTAAAGACTTCCTAGAATCTAATGAGAATGCAGACACAACATACCCAAACTTATGGGACACTCTGAAAGCAGTGCTAAGAGGGAAGTTCATAGCACTAAGTGCCCACATGAAGAAACTAGAGAAAAGTCACATTAGAGAACTGACAGAACAACTGAAAGCACTAGAGCAAAAAGAAGCAAACTCACCAGGAGGAGTAGACGCCAGGAAATAATCAACCTGAGAGCTGAAATCAATAAAGTAGAAACTAGGAAAATAGTACAAAGAATCAATGAAACAAAGAGTTGGTTCTTTGAGAAGATCAACAAGATAGACAAACCTCTAGCCAAACTAACCAAAAGGCAGAGAGAGCACACTAATTAACAAAATCAGAAACGAAAAGGGGGATATAACAACGGACACTGTGGAAATCCAGAGAATCTTTAGGTCATACTTTGAAAATCTGTACTCCACAAAATTCGAAAATCTAATGGAAATGGACAGTTTCCTGGATAAATATCACTTACCAAAATTAAATCAAGATCAGATAAACAGTTTAAATCAACCCATAACCCCTAATGAAATAGAAGCAGTCATCAAAAGCCTCCCAACCAAAAAAAGCCCAGGACCAGATGGCTTCACTGCAGAATTCTACCAGAAATTCAAACAAGAGCTGATACCAATACTCCTCAAACTGTTCCGCACAATAGAAGCAGATGGGATATTGCCAAACTCTTTCTATGAGGCTACAATCACTTTGATACCCAAGCCACACAAAGATAAGACTAAGAAAGAGAACTACAGACCAATATCCCTCATGAACATTGATGCTAAAATACTCAATAAAATATTGGCTAATCAAATCCAAGAACATATCAGAAAAATCATCCACCACGATCAAGTGGGCTTCATCCCAGGGATGCAAGGATGGTTCAATATACGAAAAACCATCAATGTAATCCACCATATAAACAAACTGAAAAAGAAAAACCACATGATCATCTCACTAGATGCTGAAAAGGCCTTTGACAAAATCCAACATCCCTTCATGATAAAGATCTTGGAGAGAACAGGAATAACAGGAACATATCTAAACATGATAAACGCGATATACACCAAACCAATAGCCAACATCAAACTAAATGGAGAGAAACTCAAAGCTTTTCCTCTAAAATCAGGAACAAGACAAGGATGTCCACTCTCTCCATACCTCTTCAATATTGTACTTGAAGTTCTAGCTAGAGCAATAAGACAAGAACAGGGGATCAAAGGGATACAAATTGGAAAGGACGAAGTCAAACTTTCACTATTTGCAGATGACATGATAGTCTACATAAGTGACCCGAAAAACTCTACCAGGAAACTCCTACAGCTGATAAACACCTTCAGCAAGGTAGCAGGATACAAAATTAACTCAAAAAAATCTGTAGCCCTACTGTATACAGATGATAAACTCAATGAGAAAGAAATCATGGAAACATCACCTTTCACAATATCCACAAGCAACATAAAATATCTGGGGGTAACACTAACCAAAAAAGTGAAAGACCTGTACAATAAGAACTTTGAGACTTTAAAGAAAGAAATTAAAGAAGATACCAGAAAGTGGAAAGATCTCCCGTGCTCTTGGATAGGCAGAATTAACATAGTAAAAATGGCAATCCTACCAAAAGCAATCTACAGATTTAATGCAATCCCCATCAAAATCCCAACACAGTTTTTCACAGACATTGAAAGAACAATACTCAACTTTATATGGAAAAATAAAAAACCCAGGATAGCCAAAACAACTCTTTACAATAAAAGATCTTCTGGAGGCATCACCATCCCTGACTTCAAGCTCTACTATAGAGCCATAGTTCTGAAAACAGCTTGGTATTGGCACAAGAATAGACAGATAGACCAATGGAATCGAATTGAAGACCCAGATATTAACCCACGCACCTACGAACACCTTATTTTTGACAAAGGTGCTAAATCCATACAATGGAAAAAAGATAGCATCTTCAACAAATGGTGCTGGCACAATTGGATTCGGACATGCAGAAAATTGCAGATAGATCCATACCTGTCACCATGCACGAAACTTAAGTGCAAATGGATCAAAGATCAGCCACACTGAATCTTTTAGAAGAGAAAGTGGGAACAACCCTTGAACAAATTGGCACAGGAGAACGATTCCTGAACATCATGCCAGAAGCACAGACACTGAGGTCTGCAATTAATAAATGGGACCTCCTGAAACTGAGAAGCTTCTGTAAGGCAAAGGACACAGTCAGTAAGACAAAACGACCACCCACAGAATGGGAAAAGATCTTCACCAGCCCCACATCTGACAGAGGACTGATTTCCAAAATATATAAGGAGCTCAAGAAGCTAGCCACCAAAACACCAAACAATGAAATTAAAAAGTGGGGTGCAGAACTAAATAGAGAATTCTCAACAGAGGAATCTGAAATGGCTGAAAGACACTTAAGAAAGTGCTCAAAATCATTGGCCATCAGAGAAATGCAACTTAAAACAACTCTGAGATACCACCTCACACCTGTCAGAATAGCAAAAATCAAAAATACCAATGACAACCTATGCAGGAGAGGTTGTGGAGAAGAAGGAACACTCCTCCATTGCTGGTGGGAGTGTGAACTTGTAAGACCACTTTGGAAATCAGTATGGCGGTTGCTCAGAAAAATGGGAATCAATCTACCTCAAGATCCAGCCATTCCTCTCTTGGGTATATACCCAAATACTGCATGTCCATACAACAAGGACATATGTTCAACCATGTTCATAGCAGCATTGTTTGTAATAGCCAGAACCTGGAAGCAACCTAGATGCCCCTCAACTGAAGAATGGAAAGAGAAAATGTGGTACATTTATACAATGGAGTACTACTCAGCAGAAAAAAGCAATGGAATCTTGAAATTCGCAGGCAAATGGATGGAACTAGAAGAAACCATCCTGAGTGAGGTAACCCAATCACAAAAAGACAAACATGGTATGTACTCACTCATATATGATTTTTAGACATAGAGCAAAGGTTTACCAGCCTATAATCCTCTACCCCAAGGAAACTAGAAATCATGAATGACTCTAAGGGATAAATGGACCCCAGGAATGGGAAGTGGCATGAACTCCCGAGCTAATTGAGAGCATGAGGGTAGGGGAGTGGGTGCTGCCACAATAAGAGCACAAGATGAAGAGTAGAGGAGAAGAAATGGAGGAGCAGATATATTGAGTTGGGGGAAGAATAGAGGAGAGAGAGCAGGATGAGAGATACCATATCAGAGGGAGCCACTATAGGTCCGAGAAGAGATCTGGAACTAGGAAGATCTCCAGAGACCTATAAGGATGACACGATCTGACAGTCTGGGCAGTGGAGGAGAGGATGGCCTAGAAACCCTTCCCCTAGAATGAGATTGATGACTACTCTCTATGCTATCCTAGAGTCTTCATCCAGTGGCTGATGGAAGCAGAGACAGACATCCACAGAAATACACTGAGTTGAAATCTGGAACTTAGTTGAAGAGAGGGAGGAATGAAGAACGAAGGGGTCTGTACCTGGTTGGAGAAACCCACAGAAACAGTTGGCCTGAAAAAGGGAAAGCATATCGACCCCAGATGCTCTTTGGGAGGCCAGTACGGGACTAATCCAGCCCCCTGATCATGGATGCCAATGGGGAGGCCCCTGCACTCCTAGGAGCCTCCGGAGGTGGACTGGCGTTTTGCCCTGGTGGGTGGGGGGGGACTTCGAGAGCCCATCCCACATGAAGAGATTCGCTCTGTCTCTGAACACATGGGGAGGGGCCTGGGCCCAGCACAGGAAGATTTGGTGGACTTGGTGGAGCCCCGGTTGGGGGCCCTACCCTGCCTGGGGAGTGGTGGGTGGATGGGGTGGGGGGTAGGTTGGAGGTGGGGGAGAAGGAATGGGGGTGAGGGGAGGGAGAGGGGAAGTACATGTGAAACAAGCCTGTTCCCTAACTTGAATTAATAATAATAATAATAATAATAATAATAATAATAAAAAGAGAAAAAAAAGATGTAATCAACAACTGCAAAACACATTTTACAATTATACGTGCAAAATTTACCAAATTTGACTTTATGTTGTGTTATAAAACAAATCTTAAACCAGACACATTGGCTTGCGCTATAATCCCAGGACTCTGAAGGCCAAGGCAGGAGGATCACAAGTTCCAGGACACCCTGGGCTACTGAGACCCTGTCTCAAAAACAATCACAGAGACTACATTTGACAACTAATCACTCACCTGAAATCATAAAATTATGTTCTAACTAAATGGAATTATGCTTGAAATCATTAACAGAAAAATATCTAGAATATTCTCATATAAGAAAATTTTCAAGATGCTTCATAAATCCCAAAGACAATTAAAGAGCATTTAGAAACAAATGATGATACAAATACTACACTAGGACCCCCTCCTTGGAGTCTCCTTACCTGGGGACTGCACATAGTCCCTTCCAGCCCACCGAATCCCCCAGAAACCTGGGGGGCAACCCAAGCATTCCAGCAACTGTCACCACTGGAGTCTTGGACCTGCCTGCACCAAACCGGTGAGGAGAGTTTGGGGGCCTTCTCCTGCCTACCTTCCATCCTCCCTGGAGTCTCCTACCCAGGGACTGCATATAGTACCATCCCACTCAATGAACCACCCAGAAACCTGGGAAGAAACCAAACCATCCAGCATCTGCATCCATTGGAGTCTTGGACCTGCCTGCAACCACCAGGAGAGAGCCTTGAACCCCTATCCACCAGGAGCAGGAGCAACCCCACCTGTATCCACTGGAAGAAGGGATGAGAAGACTACAGAATAAGAACACATTCAACACAAGAAAGACTAATATGGCACTATCAGAGTGGTCAAGGGATTCTATATCAGCAAGACCTGAACATCCCAATGCAGATGAAGCAGAAGAGAATGACCTTAAAAACAACTTCGTGGAGATGACTGAGGCTCTCAAAGAGGAAACCCCTTAAAAAAATGGAAGAACAACAAACAAAGAATTGCAAGAAATGAAGGAAATGACAAACAAAAAAAAAATGCAAGACATAAACAAATCTCTTAAAGAAAACAGGAAAGCAAAGAAAAAAACAACCAAACAGGTGAAGGAAACAATTCAACAGTTCAAGACTTGAAAGCTGAAATAGAGGTAAAAGAAAACAGACTGAGGGAATGCTGAAAATAGAAAATTTGAGTAAACAATCAGGAACTACAGATGCAAGCATAAATACCAAAATACAGGAGACGGAAGAGAGAATCTAAGGTGTTGAAGACACACTAGAGGAAATATATTCATTGACCAAAGAAAATCTTACATCCAACAGATCCCTAATACAAAATATCCAGGAAATATGGGACACTGTTGAAAAGACCAAACCTAAGAATAATAGGTATACAGGAAGGCAAAGAAATCCAGCTTAAAGGTGCAGAAATCATATTCATAAAAGAAAACTTTAGCAACCTAAAGAACATGCCTATTAAAGTATAAGAAGCTTACAGAATATAAAAAAGACAGGACCACACACACAAAAAAATAATCCCCTCCCACATAATAATCAAAACACCAACATATAGAATAAAGAATATTAAGAGCCGCAAAATAAATAAATAAAAACAAACAAAAAATAAAAAGGCCAAGTAACATATAAAGGCAAACCTATCAGAATTAGACCTGACTTCTCAATGTAAACTCTGAAAGCCAGAAGGTCCTGGATAGATGTTCTACAAACACTAAGAGACCATGGATACCAGCCTGACTACTATACCCAACAAAGCTTTCAGTCACTATAGATGAAGAAAACAAGATATCCCATGACAAAACAAGATTTAAACAATACATATCCACAAACCTGGCCCTACAGAAAGAACTGGAAGGAAAACTCCAACCCAAGGAAGTTAACAACACTTACAAAAGCTTAGGCAATAGATAAGCCCACTTTACCAAAAGCCAAAAAATGGGGTAAATCCACACACAATACCACCATCACCACCAACAACAAATCCAAAACAAACAAGAATCAAAAATCAATGGTCATTAATATCCCTCAGTGTCAATAGCCTTAACTCACCTATAAAAAGTCACAGGCTAACAAAATGGATACTGAGACAGAATCCATCCTTCTGCTGCACACAAGAAACACATTTCAAATTCAAACACAAACACTACCTCAGAGTAAAGGGCTGGGAAAAGATTTTCCAATCAAATGGAATTAAGAAATAAACTGGTGTAGCCATCGTAATATCTAACAAATTAGACTTCAAATTAAAATTAATCAAAACAGATGAAGAAGGACATTACATATTCATCTCAGGAAAAATCTATCAAGATGAAGTCTCAATCTGAACATCTATGCCCCAAATAGAAAGGCACCCACATTTGTAAAATAAACATTACTAAAATTCAAATCACACATAAAATCTGACACAATAATAGTGGGAGATTTCAACACCCCACTCTCACCACTGGACAGGACTACCACATAGAAACTTAACAAAGAAATAAAGGAACTAACAGAAGTGATGACCCAATTGGGTTTAACAGACATCTATAGAACATTCCATCCGAACACAAGAGAATATACCTTCTTCTCAGCACCACATGGAACCTTCTCTAAAATTAAACACATACTTCCCAACAAAGCAAACCTCAACAAATACAAAAAAACTGGAACAACCCCTTGTATCTTATTGGATCACCATGGTTTAAAGTTAGAATTCAGCAACAACACAAACTGCAGAAAGCCTTCAATCTCATGGAAACTGAACAATGCTCAGCTGCATCACTCCCAGGTCAAGGAAGAAATGAAGAAAGAAATTAAAGACTTCCTAGAATTCAATGAAAATGAAGGCACAATATACCCAAACTTGCCGGGTGTTGGTGGTGCACGCCTTTAAACCCAGCACTCGGGAGGCAGAGGCAGGTGGATCTCTGTGAGTTCGAGGCCAGTCTGTTCTACGGAGTGAGTTCCAGGCAGCCTCCAAAACAATACAGAGAAACCCTGTCTTTCGGGGGGGGGGGGGGACCAAAAAACAACCCACACACACAAAAAAAATACTCAAACTTATGGGACACTTTGAAAGCAGTGCTAAGAGGAAAGTTCATAGCACTAAGTGCCCACATGAAGAAACTGGAGAATAGTCACCCTAGAGAATTAACAATGCAACTGAAAGCTCTAGAAGAAAAAGAAGCAAACTTACCTAGGAGGAGTAGATGACAGGAAATAATGAAATTAAGGGCTGAAATCAATAAAGTAGAAACAAAGAAAACAATACAAAGAATCAATGAAATGAAGAGTTGGTTCTTCCGAGAAAATCAACAAGATAGACAAACCTTTAACCAAACTTAACAAAAGGCAGAGACAACACATGCAAATTAACAAAATCAGAAATGAAAAGGAGACATAACAACGGACACTGAGGAAATCCAGAGAATTCATCAGGTCATAGTTTCAAAACCTGTACTACACGAAACCAGAAGATATAAAAAGGAAATGAACAATTTCCTGGATAAATATCACTTACCAAAATTAAATTAAGAATAGATAAGCAACTTAAACAGACCTATAACCCCTAATGAAATAGAAGCAGTCATCAAAAATCTACCAACCAAAAAAACTGCCCAGGGCCAGATGGATTCACTGCAGAATTCTACCAGAAATTCAAAGGAGAGCTGATACCAGTACTCCTCAAATTGTTCCACACATTAGAAGCAGAAGTGCCATTGGCCAAACTCTTTTTACGAGGCTACAATTACCATGGTACCCAAACCACACAAAGACACAACAAATAAAGAGAACTACAGACCAAGCTCCCTTATGAACATGGATGCAAAAACACTCAATAAAATACTGGCAAATCAAATCCAAGAACACATCAGAAAAATCATCCACCATGATCAAGTAGGCTTCATCCTAGAGATGTAGGGATGGTTCAACATAATGTAATCCACCATATAAACAAACTGAAACAGAAAAACCACATGATCATCTCTCTTACGAGAGGCTGAAAAAGCCTTTGACAAAATCCAAGAGCCCTTCATGATAAAGATCTTGGAGACATCAGGGATAACAGGAACATATCTAAACATATTAATATACAGTAAACCAACAGCCAACATCAAACTAAATGGAGAGAAACTCAATGCGATTCCTCTAAAATCAGGAACAAGACAAGGCTGTCCACTCTTTCCATATCTCTTCAAAATTGTACTTGAAGTTCTAGCTAGAGCAATAAGACAACAAAAGGAGATCAAAGGGATACAAATTGATAAGGAAGAAGTCAAACTTTCACTACTTGTAGATGATACGATAGATTACATAAGTGATCTGAAAAATTCTACCAGGGAACTCCTACAGCTGATAAACACCTTCAGCAAAGTGGCAGGATACAAGATTAACTCAAAAAAAGAAAAAATCAGTAGCCCTACTATATTTAGATGATAAATGGGGTGATAAAGAAATCAGAGAAACATCACCCTTCCCAACAGCCACAAAAACAAAATATCTTGGGGTAACTCTAACCCAACAAGTGAAAGACATGTATGACAAGAACTTTGAATCTTTAAAGAAAGATATTAAAGAAGATACCAGTAGCCCAGACACTGAGCTCTACAATTAATAAATGTGACCTCCTGAAACTGAGAAGCTTCTGTAAAGCAAAAGACACAGTCAAGACAAAACGGCAGCCCAAAGAATGAGAAAAGATCTTCATCAACACCACATTTGACAGAGGGCTGATCTCTAAAATATACAAAGAACTCAAGAGGCTAGTTGCCAAAACACCAAATAATCCAATTAAAAAGTAGGGTATAGAACTGAATAGACAATTCTCAACAGAGGAATCTAAAATGACTGAAAGACACGAAAGTGCTCAACATCCTTAGCCATCAGGAAACACAAACCAAAACAACTCTGACTTCTGTCAGAATGGCTAAAATCAAAAACAGCAATCTATGCTGGAGAGGATGTGGAGAAAAAGGAACACTCCTCCATTGCTGGTGGGAGTGCAAACTTGTAAGACCACTTTGGAAATCAGTATGGCGGTGACTCAGAAAAATGGGAAGTAGGACAAGAATTCAAATAGGAACGTGCATCTGGGAGTTGATTTAGAGGTCATGGAGACGAGCTGCTTGGTATCTTGATAAACCTGCTTTCTTATAGAACCCATGGCCACCAGTAAAGGGATGGCACCACGCACAAAGGGCTGGACCCTCCCTCCCCCTCAATCACTAATTAAGAAAATGCCTTACAGACTTGCCTACAACCCAATCTTATGAAGGCATTGTCTTAATTGAGGTTCCTTCCTCTCAGGTGACTCAAGTTTGTGTCAAATTAACATAAAACTAGCCAGCACACTAAATATCGGCAGCACTCATTACTAAGGTCCTAAACTGAATAACAAGAGAGAAAATAAACGTAGCTGAGCTGTAGCATTCATTGCTCTCTGCTTCCTTTGACCAGCTGCCTCCAGTTCCTACCATCATGACAGACTGACGGTTACTTTTCTTTTACTGAAATAAACACCATAATCAAGAAGGAAGAGTGTTCCTTTACAGAAAGCTTGTGGTTCCAGAAAGATAAGAGTTCATCCAGGAGACACAGTGACAAGTGCCAGTCACGGAAGAAGAAACCAGAAACTGAGATCCCATCAGGAAGCAGCAACAGCAAGTTGCTATATTCTCTCAAAGCCCATCTGTATGTCCCCAAACTCCCATCAACTAGAGATTTATGTTTCCAAATGCCTGAACCTACGGGGGCATTTCTCATCCAAGCAGCCACATTCCACTCCCTGTCTCCTAAAAGCTCCTGATCACAAGAATGCAAAACACATTTAGTCTAATTCCAAAAGTTCCCATAGCCTTTCAGTCACAACACTGTCCAAAGTCTCTTCTGAGACTAAGGCAGTCTCTTTATTGTAACCCACTGTAAAATCATAAAACAGATTACATTCTTCCAATATATAATGGCACAGCATATACATTCCCATTCCAAAAAAGAGGAATGGGGTATAGTGGGGGGAAATACTGGACCAAACCAAGACTGAAACACAATAAGGAAAACAACAAATTCTTTAGCTCCATGTATGGCATCTGGAACTTTAGCTTTAAAGGGCTTACGTAGCTCAGCCCCTCCAACTTTGTTGCCTGCAACATACATCTCTCTCTTGGGCTGGTTTCAATCCCTGTGTGCAGCTCTCCTGGATAGCTGTCTCAAAGCTCTGGCATCTTTTAGTATCCTGGGATCTCCACTGTAACTTGGGCTTCACGTTTACACCTCATACCAATGGCCTCCACAGCCTTTAGCCCTCTCAGTACCTTCAGTACCTACCACATGATGACTGAGCTCAGGAGCTCTCTGAAATGGAGAACCCCTTTATTCTTACATCCTTCATGCCTCTAATGCCAGTGTAAGGACTCAGGAATTATGCTGGCCTGCCCCTGTCACCTGGCACAATGCACACAGGCAGTACCCTGGTCAGTCGAGGCTTCCTTGGCTACAAAATCTGCACACAGGTACAAAGGACCCCTTTAAAAGATAAACCCTGCCTACTTATGCTCTCTCTTTCCTACTGTTCCCCTGGGGCAGACAGGACTTTCCCTGTCTCCCTCTTCTCTTCTGTCCTCTCCCTGTCTCTGTGTCTCTTCACCTCTTTTCTCTTTCCTTCTCTACCCCCATTTCCCTTTTTAATAAAACTTCTCACTTAAGCTCTGTCTGCCTGACATGTTTGTCCCCTGCCTAGGTCACCCTCCACTTCTATGGAATCCGCCAAGGATCCCCACTCGATTTATCATAACAGCCATTACCACTTAGATGGTACTGCCAAGCTTGGCTGCCAATTTGGAATGGATGCTGGCCCCCTCGAATCACATTAGCAAGGACAGGATCAGAAAACACCTTAGGTTCTCTTTCTACAAGACAGAAGCTCAGCTTAGTGGGATCTGGGCCTGGCACACTGTCCTTTATTCCCCTGTAAAGTAGGAGTCTTCTCAATGGCACTAATCTCTTTCACAATTAGAGCTCTCTTCTAGCACATGCATTGGTTGTAACATTAAGCTCTCTGATGCTCATTTTCTCTTCAACATGTTCATTTCCTATTTCTTTCTGCCCATTTACTTTTTGTCTTTGTAAACCTACAAAGGAGTAAATAATAAGTACTCCAATGATTCAATATTATATAGTAAATTGCTCTCCATTAAAGAAATTGGTCCAATACTTTTCCATTTGCCTCAGGAAAGTTCTCAGGCCATGGGTAGAAAGCAGCTGGATACTCTGCAAAAATACAACATAAATGTTCTCTGGGACAGTTTCTAAGACTCTTGCCATCTGAAATCTCTTGGGTTAGGCCTCCACAATCTGCATTGCTCAGCACTACTGTCTTCCAGGCTCCTATCAGAATAGCCTTCTATGCTCTACTTATAGCATTCAACGACTGTTCTAGTCAAAGTTTCAAAGTCTTCCATATTCCTTTAAAAAACATTGCCAACCAAGTTCTTTTAAGCAAGGGCTTGCACGCTGGTATCAACTTCTATATTAGTTATTTTTCTGTTGCTGGGATAAAACACCATGACCAAAATAGACCTGTGGAATAGAGTTTATTTTGGCTTACAGTTCCAGAGTGCTAAAACTCCAGCATGGCAGAGATGATGGCAACAGGAAAAGGAAGCTGAGAGAAGAAGCCAGAAATGAGCTGAGGCTACATACTCTCAGAGCTCAACCCCTGAGACATACTTCTTCTTGCAGGGCCACACTTTTTATACATCTCCAAATAGTGCCATCAAGAAAGGACCAACTGTTCAAATGCATGCCTGAGCCTATGGAAGACATTTTTACTCAAACCATCCTGTAACTGAACCTCCTTCCTTGTGTTGCTTGTATCAGGTATTTTGTCACAGAAGCAAGAAAAGTAACTAAGACAGCATTTTCATTATAAAGCATCTTCAACACAGAATGACTGAAGGATTATAGAAGCAGATCCTAAATTGATGTTAAATTTCCACAATACTCTTCCCATTTGGAAACTGACAAATATATGATGAGCCTAAAAGCAATATTGAAATAGAGATGGAGTATATTCCTCACCAGTATCACAGCATATTTTAATTTAGGAGTCACACAAAAGTAGAGAACTTACCTGCCATGCTGGAACAGAGGTGGAATTGGACATCACTGTTTTTTGCAGTTCTTCTAGTACAGCATCTGGGAGGGGCTTCTGTGACTCCAGCAGTGATTTACACTGAACTTGTCTCAACAGTAAGATAACTGCTGGCTGATCAGGGTTACTTTTTAAATTCTAAAAATCAAACCCCAAACAGAAACATATCAAATAGGCGCTAAACTGAAATAAGTAAAAGGCAATTAAAGTGTGCTCCATGCTAAGAGATGTTTTTTTCCTCAACTTAAACCTTTTTGGCTATAGTGAAAATAGGTATAAAAGTTAAAAAAACAAAAGGCTGCACAGCCTGGGAATCCCAAAGCCTATACTAAATAATCTTTCATATAAATAACACTGTTGTAGTCATTTAGTTTAGATTTAATATGCTGTGTTGAGTTGGTTAATTCTCAGTTGTTATACTAAAAAACTTAGGTTCTGAATAGAAAAAAAAACTGACTCAAGAAATACTAAAAGTAAAGGTTTTTTACTATTTCAGTGGAATAGACCATACTCTATGATTAACTTAGGATTGGTATTTATTCATGGAGTACAACACCATAACTTAACACATATATTATGACCAAATCAGAATCATTAGAATTGTCTTCTAAAACATCAGCTCTGTAGGTTGGCAAACTTCCAACTCTTCTGTAGGCAAAATACTTCTGTACTGCTTCTCTATTAAGGGAGTGTTTATTCATTATTTTTCTCATTAGATCACAGTCCAACATATATCTAAAGTGTATTTGAAGGCTTCCTTCTACGAGAGACTGAAACAATAAAATGAAAAGGAAAGGCTCATAAAGCATTCCTCATTTTACCAAAAAAAGACATTACAACTGCTAATTTATGCTTAGTCAACACCCACAATATAATTAATGCACTTTCTTGAACTTAGAGCAGATAGAATTCTTTACATGAATGAGAAAATGTATTATTTTCAAAGAATTCAAGGACCAAAGACCATTTTAATCTCTCTGTAAAATTTGTTTCTCTCCCAAAGAGTATTTCTGGTATTCATGAAACACAAGCACTCAGAGAAAAGGCCATATTTAAAGCCCTCTGAATTTTAGGTCCATGAAACTAGTTACTGATTAAGTAAACCTTTACTGAGTCCCAATCATGTGGTAGGAAAGCTGCTAAGCACGTATCCACAGAACTAGCAAGTAGAGAGACCCACGATGAACAATCTCCAGAGTCATTCTTCTGCTTCAGAACTTGAAAAAGTGAGCAAATCCTTGAAACACTGTATTCTAAAGTGAGCAACCAGAAACCAAAGGAATGACAACCTAAACAAAATTAAAAGGTTTATTCAGAATTCAGAAGTGGGGGCAGGAAGATGGTTCAGTGACTAAGAGAGCATACTGATCTTGCAGAGGACCAGAGTTTGAATCTCAGCACCCATATAATGCATCTCCCAACTGGCTATACTTTCAGCACCAGGAGATATAATACTTCTATGACCTCCTCATACACAGATATACATGCATACATATAAATGAATGAATGAATGAATGAATGATAACATTTCTTTTGAAAGATACCATGAGGGTTATAGCAGTGGTATAGTACTAGCATTCTACTTCTAGCTGCTGTGAACTTTTGGGCAAATACTTAACCTTCTTCAAATATGAACTTTCTTGTTTGTAAAAAGATTGAAATCATAAACATGTACATCACAGATTGTTGTGAAGCCCAGAAACAATAATGTTAAAATGAATGAGTGACCTGGAGAAAGTAACCAATAAATGTTGCTTGTTGCCACCACCATACACTCATTAAGTAACACTCTCCAGATTTTTAGGCAGGACAAGAACACACAAATTTCAATGTTAATTCCACAATACCTTTGTGCACAGAGACTCTGCTTCAGATATCCTTCCTGTGTCAATTAGACCAGTGACAGCTTGTGAGAGAGACCACTTTTCAAGTGACTGGTTGTAATTTTGCAAAATGTCTTTGTCCTTAACTGTAAACAAACAAAAAGAGGTGAATGCTACTGTCTTCTGCTGTGTACAATGTGTTCTTGAGTGGGGGAGGGGGTATTTGCTAATAATTATCCAAGTCTATACAGCAGGCTGACTTTAAATCCACATCTCTGAAATCTCATAATTACAGGAGTATACACCTACCCAGTGCCTGGATCTACATATGTTAAAAAGTACATGTACCACTAGAACACCATAGAAGTACCATGAATATTCTGACTGCTATTTTAAATATATATCCTATATAGTAGTGAAGAAAATTCACTGAAAAACTATGAGCAATTTCTCCAATGTAACTGAAGTAAAATAGACTGCATTCACTCTGGAGTTGGAACACACTTAAGACACTGCTGGACGAACACCACAGTTGAGGTAAAACATGAACTCACCGTTAGCAAGAGCTACCTTTTGCCCTGTGTAATCACTTCTGTTTCCAATTCACCCCAATCCATTATCCTCTGATCCTGGTAAATTCCTACTTCGGTTTTACTTTAACTTCATAGGAATGGCATCTTTCACAAATATTAATGTAAACTGCACTCATTTTCAAATTCCTGGGACAAACCCCACCTGAGTGTGATGCACTATTTTCCTTATGTGTTGCTGGTTAGAAATGCTAAGGTTCTGTTAGGAATTTCGTCATGCATGCTAGGGCTGACACTGTTCCGTCTTTTTCTGTTCTTACACTATCTCTGGTTTTGGTACCGGAAGAAAGCTGGCTTCTTAGAAGATATTCAAAGGAGTATTGCCATCACCCAGATTTTCTAGAAAACTCTGTATAGAACTGGAATTACTGTTTCCTTAAATGTCTGATAAAATTAATCAGTGATGTCATCTGGTCTTGGAGTTTACTTTGTGAGGTTTCAATTTGGATATCCTTAATAGACATGTAGCTATTGAATTTATTTCTGCTTATGTAAACTTTGTGTCTTACAGAATTTTATTATTTTCTCTGAGTTGTCAAATCCCAGGGCATGAAGTTGCTGCTGAAATATTAACATGTTAATACCTGTAGTGACATACTTTCATTCAAATATTATTAACATGTTAATTAAAACTATAGTGACATATTTTCATTCAAATATTATTGACATGCTAATAGCTGTAGTGACATGCTTTCATTCAAATGCTGCTACCCTATCTTATTTTCTTGAACCATAAAGCTACAGATTTACTAATTGTATTACTCATCTAAAAAAAAAAGCACATCCTTTTATTTTATTGACTTTTTTCTCTGTTTTATCTAGCAGATTTCTATTTTATCTTTATCATTTCTTTCTTTGTCTTACTTTGGGCTTCCTTTTTTCGATTCCTAAGACAGCTGCCATCATTAATTTGAGGAGAGCCTTTTCGCTTTTCTAATGTAACCATTTAATATTATAAATTTTTCCTAATTTGTGCTTTAGTCGTGTTATACATTTTTGACACACTGTGTAAACATTTACTCACATAAAGATATTTCCTAACTTTTAGCCTGGCGGTGGTGGCACATGCCTTTAATCCCAGCACTTGGGAGGCAGAGGCAGGCAGATCTCTGTGAGTTTGAGACCAGCCTGGTCTACAAGAGCTAGTTCCAGGACAGGCTCCAAAGCCACAGAGAAACCCTGTCTCAACGTCCGTCCCCCCCCCCATACACACATCCCCCCCAAAAGAAATTTCCTAATTTTCTTTTGGACTTGTTATTTGGTCTTGGTTATTTAGAAGTATGCTATTTAGTTTCCAAATATTTAATAATTTCCTTGTTTATTGGCAAAGATGGGGAACTTAATTAGCCTTCCACTAAAGGCTTGTACAGGTGGAACAACAGCCAGTTCAAGCCCACTGTAGGCTGCCTATTCTGCCCAATGAGGGCAAAGGAATAAACCAGGAAGCACTGTGGTATTCACAGAGCAGTGTCACAGGCTCACCGAGACTGAAACAATCCACTCACAGGACCCCAACTTGTATCCTGTACCCTACACCACCACGTCAACATCTCACCACCCTACCAAAGGCTTACAAAACAGCTACTTTAATCATGACCAAGCTATAAAGAAAATAAAAAAGATTCAAATGTAAAAGATATTGTTGGGTCCCAGCCCCCACGGGATCTCTGTGAGTTGTTTGCCAGCCAATAACCACAGGTGCATCCTGTTTTCTAGTCCTGGCTTACAGCCCCGGCCTTGCCCCGCTAGCATCAACTACACCTGGGAAAACACGAGCTCTTACACTTGGGGTTTTTCCACTGTGCTGTAAGTGTATATAAGGCTGCTCTCCCACTGGAATAAAGTCAGACAGATGCACATAGCACAAGTGGCCAGACTTCTTGTCATTCATTTTAAATATCCAGGCTTTTGCCCGATACGGGGACTTAGTCGTGGCTCAGACGCCACAAGTGGAGGTTCCATTAGACTTAGTCGTGGCGCGGACGCCAGAAGATATATTTTGTACAACAGAGCAAGCATCAGGACTGCAGTCAGTATTGCAGGAATGCTGGACTTTGGTAGGGATGCTAGAATTATTAGAATTAAACAATAATGATTATGGGGAAAGCTTTCATTAATTAAGCAAACAACATGAGCCATGTAAATTCTGGAAAACTCAGAAACAAGAGTTAGAAACCAAACTAACAGAACAGACTGTTCATGATCAGCTTATTGACAGACTAGAGAGTGCCAAGAAAAAATTTTTGAACTTCAGATATCTCAACTGAAATCATTCAAACAGAAAAGCAAAAGAATAAATAATGAATGTAACAGAATGTACTTTCCAAGAATTACAGGACAACTACAAAACATCTAAGCAAACCTAATGGGAATGCCAGAAAAGTAAGAGAAAGGAACACATTTAGAGCCATGATGACTGAGAATGTCAGACACAACCACCAGTCAGAGAACACTGTGAAAGATGAACACCAGACAAAAACAAAACCTCTAAACTTTATCTGGCTGTTATCTTCTAACAAAAGGAAATCAAAGATAAGGCAAAACTACATAAAGAAGCCAAAGGTGAAGAAACAGATAAGATCATTCCCAGGTTCTCTTCAGAAACTACAGAAGAAGAGAATAGAATAAAATACTTAAAGTTGAAAGTGGAGAGGGGTTAGAATTCTGTACCTTGCAAAATTATCCTTTAAAAGTAAAATAGAAATACTTTCTCAAAAATTGAATGACTTGAATGACTATGTTGCCAGTGTATCTATCCTGCAAGAATGTGAACTGAAAAATCTTTTAGAGAAAGGATGTGATAAAAGTCATTTATTAAAATTCAGAATTATATAAAGAGGATCTGTATTAATTGATTTACTAATATGTTACAGTTAACTCAGAATTGATAGCAACAATGTCATTTACTCATCTTTAGCAAACTGAAATTTGTAGGTAAGTGAATACATTTTTTTATAACCATGAATACTGAAGTTATATGTGTTCTTGATCTGACCACTGGTGGAATCTAAATTAAACCATGTACACAAATGCTTTCTACAAGCTACTTGAAAAGGTGATTTTGTGGGACTCTTTCTGTACTAAGCATCCTGACACCAATGAGAGTGGAAGAGAGGAGCGGTCACCAGTGACCGAAGTCAGGACAGCTCCTGAAAGTCCTTAATCCAGTGACAGTCTTGTCTGTATTCTCATTTTATCCTCTAAAACCACAAGGTGGGGCAGACAAGCAACTGAGATTTTACAGAATCAACCTGCAGTCAACTGGTTGTTAAGGGCAACAACCAATATTGTATTAGCACTTTCTCCAGTCATTCTGTTCCAGTTAGCAATATAAGTCATGCTTGGCAAACAGGCAATACAAACAGTGTAAGTGAATCACTAGACAAACCAATGAATCAGTATCTACTTTCTACTATTATACTTCAGAAAGGAGAAAGGGAAAGCAGGATAAAGGATGGAATATGGGCAGAGACAAAGTAACACTAAAGGTCTTTTGAAAAGTCACATGGAAACCTAATACTCTAGAAGATTCCTAATATAAAAGAAATTCAAATAGAGCTACCAAAAGAGAATACCCCAACCAGATACCAAGTAAAACACCCCGAACCAGGAAGAGGTTACATTTTATTGAGTCATTGGCCAAAGGGTCCCCTAGAACAACCCCTCAAACATTACAGGGTGCCAATACTATTGGTTACCTTCCACGACATAATAGCAAGGCCCTACTGCTGAAGACATCACTCACCTATGTTATCAAACATGGAGAAATGGAGCATTTCCCAACTAGAAGCTTTACCTTTCCTAGCTAGCGCTCATAGTGCTAGAAAATACTACTTACACTACTAGAGAAAAAAGGAACCATCAATTTCACCCAGCTACAAACTCTGTGACCTACAACAGAAACCTGCCTACAAGATATACTGATGTAATAGTAGCATAAATGCTACAGGAGTAACTAATCATTTCTTAATAATTGGATTTAAGGCCCACTCCATGAAATGGAACTCATACCTGACACTGTTAATGAAGCTAAGATGCTCATTAATTAGATAAGCAATGAGTCCTAGGGAAAAGCTACTACTTTACTTACTGCTAAATGTACAATTCAATAAAGTAACCCCCAATGACATACTGCCATACCCATAGATCATTGCATCATTTAACACTCATCAGAGAAGCTTTTTTCTTGCAGTAGATAATTCTTAACACAGAGACCTACAAATGGACAATGTGCAGACAGTAAGAGACCTTGAAGCACTCAGTTTTTTTTTTTAAACATACTCTTTTTTTTAGATTTTATTTATTTATTATGTATACAACATTCTGCTTCCATGTATATCTGCACATCAGAAGAGGGTACCAGGCCTCATAACGGATGGTTGTGAGCCACCATGTGGTTGCTGGGAATTGAACTCAGGACCTCTGGAAGAGCAGTCGGTGCTTTTAACCTCTGAGCCATCTCTCCAGCCCGAAGCACTCAGTTTTTAATGAGATGCCCTTATCAAACTCCTACACTCATGGTTTGGGGATCATTGCAGAGGGTGACATAAAAAGATTCTAGGAGCCAGAGGTAGTAGATGATGCCAAGGGAAATGTCTTCCAAACACAACAGGGCTGATGGAAACATGAACCCTCAGAGACTGACAGCAGGCACAGACTTACATATACTCAAGTCAGACAAAATCCCAGCAGACATGGGGAAGTGGGCACAAAGTACCACCCCAAACCAAAAAGCTATCTGCAATTGATTCCTGCTGGGAAAGTAGTTTTCTGGAGTGCAGTGAGACTAGATATATCAACCACACTCCAGAGTAGGGCTCATGTTCAGGAGTAGTTGACCAAGATAAAATGGTACTCAATGTTTTTTGTTTTGTTTTTCTTTTTTGTTGTTGTTATGACTTGGTGTTTTTGTCTTTTTGCTTTTTGTTTTTTCTTTGAATTTGAAAGAAAGAATATGCAGTTGGGTGAAAAGGTAGGGAGGGAGGAACGGGAAGGACTTGGGGAAGGGAAAAGAATATGGTCAAAATATATTTCATGCAATTTAAAATAATAATTTAACAATGTAAATAAGTAAAAATAAAACTTACGTGAGGCAGAAACAGCAGACAGCAGTGCCAAGTGCAAATCTACCCTCTTTGGCTGAATGTTGTTGACCAAAGCCAGTTTATCATCAGCATGGCAGGCCGCCATCAGCCCAGCCCAGACAGCAGGGTCATCTAAACAAGAAATAAAGTTTGAAGGTTTGTTCATATCAATATGCTGCTGCAAAACTATTATAAATAAAAGTCTATGTCTTTCCCAATAAAAATTAATTATCTCTTAAGAAAAAAAAAACAAAAAACCATTTCCTTAAAGGAAGCCAACTTGTTCCCCCAAAATAAACTGGTATATTTAACCTTTGAGACTTGTAAAATTTCTGAACTTCTCACAGAAGGATAGTCTACTAAGTTCCTGTCCCATGGGGGTCCCTGTGTGGTTTAGCTCCTGTCCCATGGCTGTCCCTGTCTGGTTCAGTTCCTAAAGTGCTATGCTACTATGGAGAGTGCAATTTCATTCCCATTCCAAAGACATGGAGGACAAGTCTCCACCACACATATATCTCTATTACTTTAGTCCTGTTTGAAAGGCTTAGTTTAAGGAGAAGCACGTCAATACACTTTGGTTATAGTTTCTGGTTCTTAAGAAAAGTAAGAATCAAAGGAAAAATTCAATATTGAATTTATGTTCTAATAAGAAAGCATGACATTTTATGATGCTGTATGGATGCTGCATCTATGATTATGTATTCCCAGAAAAGGCAACTGTTTGCTGCTATAGTTCATATTTAAGACAGAACTGTAAAACTTGGCTTTGTAATCCTACAGAGCATGACCTTCTAGCCCTCTAACATTTTCCAGTAGTAACAATGGAAACACCCTAGGGTAGTAATATGCAACTCTTCATTACCTATAAAATCAACAGCATAAATATGAACAGCCTGCTAGAATTAACAATAGCTAGTTGAGGTAAGGCTATACGTTTTTATACCTGTTAGTTAATCTTCTTAAATTGATGCAATTTAGAGTCATCATGGAAACACTCCTTTGGGTGTGTCTATGAGGGTGTTTCCAGACATGTCTACTTCAGAAAAGATCTACCCTAAATGTGGTAGTACCATTGTGTGGGCTACAGTGCCAGTCCAACAGAAGGAGAGAGTGAGCTGAGCAGCAACTTGCATCTTCCTCTGCTTCCTGACTTGAATGCAGTGTGCTGAGCAGCCTCTCCCACTGCTATGCCTTCCCTATCAGGTTAGATTGCTTAAATCCTCAAATCACACCCAAAATAAACCTCCTTCCATAAGTCAGACAGATGTCATAGAAATGAGGAAAGTATTACATCATATAAAACATAACCAAAATCTTGCAGAGTTAACCACACATAAAAATAGTATATGAAGTAATTTAGTAGGTATAGCTAAACCATACTAAATCATACTGATGGAAAACTGAAATAAAATAGCCTGAAAATAATAAGTTATTCAGATTTAACATAGTATCTCTAAGAAAATATTCTTATCAGTCTATTTAAACAATTGATACATTGTAATTATCAATAGTCAAATTCAGATAATCAAGTTAATATACAAAACTTTAAAATATATTCTTAAAATTTCTTTTATCATGAAAATACAAACCTTGTTCTTTTAACACACAAATGCAAAATTGATGACATCTAGATTAATGAAATGGAATATATTCACCTGGAGAAAGGAAAGCTGCCTTCTGAATGGTCTTTAGAGAAATATTTTTTTCATCTTCTGCTGTACCACTTCCCATGGCCAACTGGTTTATTGCAGTGTACAATAATGCCTTCTATAAGAGAAGACAAAGAGGTGTGCTTACCAACTCTCTTCAGTTTCTGCTTTTCAAAACTAACTTTAAAACAATGAAGACATTATTCTGACTCATTAACACTATCAAACAAGTTAACTACTTCCTTTGTATGAGAGCAAAAACTAACCTTTCCATGATTTGCATCCAGAACATGAGCCACAGCACCGGCGACAGCTCCTCCCTATAATAAAACATATACAGACAAATGCAAAGCTTTTCACCAAACAGTACAACTAATAAAATCTTTGCTTCAAATCACTTGAGAAGCTCAGTTTTCATCAAATTTGCATCCTGTAATCTCCAAATATCAATGTATTATTATAAGATTTAGTAAAAAAAAATTGTCTACTTTGATGACTTCACATTTGCTATTAAAATACTACAAGTTCAAAAGTAAAATGACTTTGTAGGGGCACCGAGTAAATGTATTTATTGCCTAGCAATATAAACATGCTGAAAAAAGGCAGGAGTTGGCTCAGCGGTTAAGAGCAATAAACTTAGGTCTTTCAAAGGACCTGGGATCAATTCCCAGCACCCACAAGGCAGCTTACAACGGTCTATAACTTCAGCTCCAGAAGATCCAACACCCTCATATAGACATAATGGAACACTGTTCAGCTCTAAAGAAAAATGGAATCACAAATTTTACAGAAAAACGGATGTTAGAATGTCATCCATATCAGAAAGAAAAAAACCTTATGTTCTCCCTTATATGTGGATCCTATCCTGCAATGTACACACATATGTGTAAACAAATACACATGTAAGTATAACACATAGAAAGAAGAAAGGATGATCTCAGGTGATGAGAAAGGACAGAATAAAGGACAAGGCGTACAGGTATAGTTTTAACTCTGTCATGGAATTTTAATGTTTTTGTGGTAGTTGAGTGTACAAAAATGTAATCAATAATGAAAGTGCATTTGCTGGCTAGTTTTATGTGAACTTGACACAATAATCTGGGAGGAGGGAACCTCAATTGAGAAAATGTCACCATAAGATGGAGCTATTTTCTTTTTTAAAAGGCTATATTTTAAAAATATATTAGGCAGGCATTGGTGGCGCAACCCTTTAATCCAAGCACTTGGGAAGCAGAGGCAGAGGCAGGCAGATCTCTGTGAGTTCGAGGCCAGCCTGGTCTCCAGAGCAAGTGCCAGGATAGGCTCCAAAGCTACACAGAGAAACCCTTTCTTGACCCCACCTCCCCACCCCTAGAAAAAAAAAATATTTAAGGTGGGTGTGATGGCTTTAATCCCAGTACTGAAAAGGCAAAGGCAGGCAGAGTCTGTAAGTCTGAGTACAGCCTGGTCTACATATAAATCTGCAGGCCAACTAGAGCCACACAGTAAAGCATTCTCTCTCCCTCCTTCCCTCCCCTCTCTCACTGAGTGTATATATACATACATACATACACAATATACACATACACACATTTGTATAGCTATACATACATACATATATATGTATTTAACACCACAGGCTACTCTACTCAGTAGAATTTTAAACATTACTTACCTTTGCATTCCGTTGAGTGTACTGAGCAACAACTCGAGACAGCAGAGACCAAAGAGCTGGGTCAGCAGGGTTACTAGAAAAAACAACAAAAACACTCAACTTAAAGATGGGAGTTACTGCTGTCTCTATTGACAGGGGCATGGGTGAGCTGCCCCAAGAACATGAGCATAAGAGATCTGACCCGCCCCTCATCTGACATATGGTGGTGTGGGCAAGGGAGAGAAGCCCCCTTCAACCCCCCACCCTACTCCTCAAGGCCTGAGGCAGATGGGAGAGTTGGCCCTGAGGTCATTGGAGCGTCACCAGTTCTTAAGTTGCCCCTGTGTCTTGCCAGGTAGAGCTGGCCCTGGTGCTGTAGATGTGAGTGAGCCGGCCCCAAGGTCATGAGAGCTGAGAACTGGCCCTTCCACTTGCTGCTTATGGCACTGGGTAAGCTAGCAGGGGCATGCTGGAGAGGATGGTGAAGACACAGGAGAGTTGGCAGGCTGACCAACTCTGCAACTACCCAGGCCCAGAACCAGAGCTATGAGTTGGCCGGCACCATCATCCACACATCTATGATCTATTGGAGCACAAGAAGGGGCAGGTCCTGCAGACCCAAACAGAGCTGCAGGGTCTCCACAACATGGGGCAACAACAGGATATCCAACAGGAGTCCGAGTGAGGGTGCAGGGCAGAGGGTGGCTACAAAGGGACAGGGAGATGAGTGGGATTGAGATGCATGATGTGAAATTCACAAAGAATCAATAAAGTTAAATTAGAAAAAAAAAAAAAGAAAGTACATGGGACTACTATGTTCTTTTCTCTCATCTGACAGGAAAGAACACTATACTGATTTGATGTCTCTTAGTTCTGACTCAATATGCTATTTAAAGAATGCTGGAAAAAGCCATATGGTACATAATTAGTTTTGATTAATAAAATACAGGGTGCCAAATATTTCATGCAAAAAAAGATGGGGGTTACTTTAACCATAACAAGAACTGCAAATATTTTAAATTTAAAATCCTTTAGACATCTAAGCAAGTTCATATTAATTGCCCACATTTAACTGAAAACATCTTAAATTTTAGGAAATATACTATATCCTCTTCTACAAACACTAAGAGTTCTTATGTTTCTAAAACATAAAGTAAAACAATATTATGGTCACAAAATTATAAGATACAGTTAAGAAAATATAGCACATGTGTTTAAAGGAAATACAAAGAAATTTAAAGGCATAGGATGAACTATATTATACAGCAGAAGGATATAACTCTAAGAGAAATAATTCACATGGAATAAACTTCAAACTAAGTTTCTTTAATTCCACAGGAGAGATGGTTCAGTGTGTGAAGGCTCTTAACTCTTACATGAGTTTGTGGTTTGCAACCTTCCTAATGCTGCAACCCTTTAATACGTTCCTCATGTTATGGTGACCCCAAGCTATACATTTATTTTCATTGCTACTTCACAACTGTAATTTTGCTAGTGTTATGAATTGTAATGTAAATATTTTGGAGCTAGAGGTTTGCCAAAGGGGTTCCGATATGGGAACACATAGCCATATGGGAACCATATGGTTAGAGACTTCCACAAATTGTTCTCCTATTTCACAGGTACATGATATAGTATGTGTGTACTCACCCACACAAAAATAAATGTAATAAAATGTAATGTACCTAATCAACCAAGAAAAAGAAATTAAAGCTACAACATATGAAAACAAAGATAACTGCTGTTACATGCTATCTTTTTTTTTTTTCTCTCTCTCTCTGAGACAGGGTTTCTCTGTGTAGCCCTGGCTGCTCTGGAACGCGCTCTGTAGACCAGGCTGGCCTCAAAGTGAAGAGATCTGCCTGCCTCTGTTAAATGTTACCTTAATTTCCAAATTTTAAAGGCTGATCAACACTTAAGTGACTAAGAATTCCTAAATCCATCAACATGACTTTTATTGAAACATATTCGGTAATAAATTGATAATATTACAAACATAGGAATTACAGACTTTTGTATCAAAATAAGAGGAGCTACCTGTGTCGCTGGCCATGCCCATTTGGATGTGGCCACAGGTGCATGAGCTGCACGTGGAATAAAGATGGGGGGATGGCACTTGACTCTCTCCCGGGTTCCGGTTGGGTCTCAGAGAGCTGCTGAGACTGGAGCGCCAATCTGGGTCATCGGTTCCTTGTGTAAGTGATTTCCCCTTAATAAATTAACTATCTAGATCCATACTCCATGTACAGTTACCTTCCTCTACAGAGCTTCACCCGAATAAAGGAAAATCAACTCACCAAAACAAAAGACAGTACAATTTCCAGACAGACACATATTTCATTTTATAGTCATAATAAATCCCAAAAGTTGAACATATTCACACCAAATATAATTCGTCTCCAGATTCAGGGCTTACCTGTGGACAGCCTTGGCTGCCTGTCTTTGCACTGCCACGCTGCGGCCCTGGAGTGCACAGATCGCTGAAGTAAGAAGGCATCTGTGATAATCATTTTTGTGCTTCGTGTGCTTCAGGAACTCATTAAGCGCTGCTTTTGACAGTGTAGCATCCTGCATTGCCAACCCTAGAGCACACAGGGCTTGAAGGCTTTCTATGGTTGGTTCCTTTAAAATAGAGCTATAAATAAATATTTAGTAGTCTGTTACCCATTACTACAGTGGACTAATATCTAGTAAGAGATTTTATTTAATACAAAAAGCTATTTACTTAAAAGATTTATCAAAGCAAGCTAATTTTGTGCTCTCTCTCTCTCTCTCTCTCTCTCTCTCTCTCTCTCTATATATATATATATATATATATATACATTTAAAGAAAATAATTATCTGACTGAAGCAAAGTAGTAATAGCCTTCCTTTCACATCATAAATTCACAAATCTCATTTTAGGTTATTATATCTAAATTTTAGAGACAAATATAATTGGCTTCTTTGAGTTTCAGTTTTAGGTAGCGAGAATAATTTTAGTTTAATGTTTAGTTGACATAAAATTCTATTTTGTTAAAGGAAAACAGAAGATGGCAGATTAGAAACACCAGCATTCTCCTTTGTCTCCTCAGACTGAACTAAGGCAGAGGCGCTGTTTCATAGTGGGATAGCATTGTCGAAAAGCACTGTAGCACTACAGTATGGCAGAACTGGCAAACACCAGCAGCACCAGGTTTCAGTAGAGTACCACCAAATGCTAGTGGGCTGGTACTCCCTCCCAGAGTAGCAACAGCTGAGAGACTGAGGAAGTGCCCTAGTCTCTTCAGCACAGAATCTGACCTTACATGTATACAGTCCAAGAAGAAAGGAGACCTAGGGCTCACTGGGCTGGCACTGGAGAAAGGGTTCTTCAGCCTTCCCAGCAGGAAGGGCTGAAACTGGAAGTCATTTTCAGAAAAGTCCCTCACTGCTTAGAGGGTCAGAAACCTCTCCATTTTTTTTTTTTTTTTTTTTTTTTCCTCTGCAGGATCCAAGGGCCTCTTCTCATCATGGCTCATCATACAGTCAAGGACAGCACAGGCCAAGGAAGAGATTTCCAGTGTAACAGAAGTTTGGTCTTCTGGGGTTGAGGGGGCAGTTATCAAGGCAATGTTTCCCTTATCACAGTAACTGAATGCTTCTACTGTTAATGCATGGTGGTAGGACTATAAGCTTCCTGCAATAGGGAGGGGCTTTCTGTCCTATAAGTATATGTTCCACTCAAAAACACCAATAAACTTCATTGGCAAGCACTGTCCTGTTTAAACAGGAAGGCCTGTTTTAATCATTTACAGCCACCTTTTAAAAAAGAACAAAGAGGCTTTAAGAACTCAACAAGTCCTATATAAATAACTTATCACAGGCTCTCATTTTAATCTGTTCTAACACTAGAAGTATATAAGTTCTACAGGTATTTTTAAAGATGTGCTTTAAATAAACTATTCACAGGGGAACTTGAAAGGAAGGGAGGGAGAAGGAAGACCTCTCTGAGGACCTGAGCAATCAAACACCAAGTCGGTTTACAATTCCGTTTATTGTTTGTGGTCCACATGGGCACTTATTCTTGAAAACAAATAAGCCATATCAGACATACACAAAGCTATAAGTTAAGCCATGGTATTGAACTCCACCCAGGACTGTCAATTTTGAACAAGGGGGGTCCAATTCCTTCCATTTACTTCAAAGTTCCTAAAACATTTAGAACTTTATTTTATATTGTTCAGCTCTTATCTCAAACATAAAGATCTACTGTAGAAGTGTTAAAGTCAGTTATACATACCATTTGAAAAGCAATGACTTGGCTGTATCCATTTGTCCTTGTTTGTATTCTGTTATTGCCAGAGCTGTCAAGACATGAGCTTTGTCTTGTTCTGATTTGACAACAGTCAAGGCTCTCTCATAGGCTATTATGTAGAAGGAAAAAGCAAGCAAAATACAAAAGCAATTCTAATTAACAAAATGGGCCACTTCCCCCTTCCTAATCCTATTTTTCAAAAAAGATCTACCTTCCTTGCTCTCCTCTTATCAAGCAGACAGAATAGCCCCTACCATGGTTTAGCTATTCCAAAGCGACTCTGAGGGTACCTTTATGGTTTCTAGGGGACAACCCCCACCTTCTGCCTGCAGAACAGACTCTGAAAAAGAGACTTGGAAACAATGATGGACAGTCACACTGCCAGTGCAGTCACCACCTTCTCCAAGCAGATATATAATGCTTGAGTACACTGTATACACAGTGGTGGAGTTCATATGTATCAGAATTTTCTCACTTAAAATTTTTGTAGAAATAAAAATCTATTACTAATAAAAGTTGAAACTTTCACTTATCAAAATTTTTCATTTAAGCATACAGAATGCTAAGCTACATATCCACTACTAAGCCTGCACCTTAGTCTCCTCAAATGTACAATAGATGCTCAGTTCAAATTGTTTATAAGGAGTATTCATAATCATAGCATACTAATAAGATGACACGTAAACAATGCCTATTATAGCTCTTGACTCCCAGTCAGGTTTTAGTAAATACTGCAAGAGAAATGGCTTAGCAGTTAAGATCCCTGGCTGCTTTTCCAGAGGATCCAGGTTCAATCCCCAGCACCCACACAGTAGTTCACAGCTGTCTGTAACTCCAGTTCCAGGGACTCCAATGCCCTCTTCTGGCCTCTAAGGACATCAAGCACACAGTCTTGAACTGACATGTATGCATGCATACATACATACAACATTTTAAAATTTTTAATAAGTAAAATACTGTAACCCCATCACAATTCCATTATTATATTTTTCTGAAAAAGCTTCAAGCAATATGATTACTTACCTTTGCTGCTCTCCTTATATAGTTCCTTCATAAACAATGCCAATGCCAAACCTACGATGTCCTCCAGTTCCTCAAGGGGCGTTGACTTAAAGGCTTCGACAGCTTTGTCATATTCACCAATGGAACTAAGAAGCAAGATAAAAATGTTAATCTTGGTTTTGTGAAAGTATACAAACACATTCACTCAACTACTTTTAATGACTTATCTACATGTCCATTTTTATAGTAATTTAGCAAATAATATATTAGTCTTCAGGTTGTTGAGAAGATTTAAAATAGAAGGCACACCGTAAGTAGAGTATAACAGAATGATTTAGCTTCACATTTGTTTTGTTTTCTCTTAAATTATATGTGAAAATAACTAGCTCTGCTAAAGTTAAATCACTCTCTTAAATTCTTTGTTTTTTAACAAACTTTACTTAAATCCCAAGTTATAAGAATAATTTTAGGTTGGCTTTTATAAAAAAAAAAATTCTAATTTTTTAAGCTTACTATGTTAGTTAGTATCCTAAGAATATGGATCTATAATATCCAGTAAGTTATATGAATGGAATATAGGCACAATAAAAGTCCATAGAGATAATTTTATTGTTCGGTGTTTCAATATATAGTGAGAAAAACTAACATTAGGGATCATTAAAGCAAAATAGCTGCTTATCTTACAATGAGGTCACATAAGCTCAGCTGCCATCAACTAAAGATGTCTTTAATTGATGCACATGTGTGTCTGAGTCTATGTCACATGTATGCAGGTGCCAGGGAAGGCCAGAAGAGAGCATCAGATCCCTGAAGGCTAGAATTACAGGTGGTTGAGAGCTGCCTCACATGGACACTGGGGTCCAAACACAGGACCTCTGGAAGAGCAGCAAGCACTCACAACTGCTGAGCCATGACTCCAGCCCCAACTCTTACCTAAGTAACTATTTCTGAGACTCTTGTTTCTGGTATTTATCACTATAACCCTAATCGTCTTTAAAATGTTTTGAAATACTTTTATAAAAGCATTTTAACCTTTGAAGCTATGAGTTAAAAACACAAGCAACCTTTGCTTCTTAATATTAGTTTTGTAAAGATGAAAAACATAAAATTAAGCTCCAATTTTGAAAGAAGGCCAGCTTTTGATGCAAGAGAGTTGTTTGTACATATGTGCGTATTTATTTCTTTAAATAAAAACTCTTTTCAGAAATGTATAGAAGAAAAACACAGGAAAAGGAGTAAGGGGACTTCAGCTTTATGACTTTTCCTCTAAAATGAAGCTGAAACAAACTGACAAGAGTTTTTATGTGTTATTTGAGTGGTGACTATTCACTGACTTACGCACTATAGTTTTACCATATGCCTGTGCTCAAGATATTGCATAACAAAAACAAAAAAGGAGCTCAGTGGTTAAAAGCATATACTAGTCTTACAGAGGACCCAAGTCAGTGCCTACTAGCTAACTCAGGACTACCCATTAAGTCAGGTTGCAGGGGCTCCAACATCCTTTCTGGCATCTGTGGGCATCAGGCACACACATGTTGCACCTACATACAGACAGACATGCTCACATACATATGAACTAAAAATAAATCTTTTTTTAAAAGAAAGAAAACAGGTGGCCAATTTTCCATAGAAGTAAAATTTTCTTTAAAAATATTTATTCTTTACGAAATATCAAACCTAAGAAGAAGATATGCTGCAGTTTCTTACTCTAGGTGTTCTCTGCTTCAATAAAACCAACAGAGTTCTACCAACTACTAAAATATAAGCTTAAAAGAATTCATAGGCAAGCAGAGTAGTAATATTTCTCCATCGATAGACTTGATTAAATTACCGCAATAACAGGAAGTAACTGGGCTACCTCATGCCTCCATGTGCAGTTCCTTAAAAGATGTAGAGACTGGCCCTAAAATACCAAGTTGCAATTCAATGTTCAAACTAACCATTCAAGTTTAGGGCAACTCTCATCTAAGGAATCCCCCTGTGAGTCAAAAGCCTTCTTCCTATGTATCTGCTCTCTGGCTTTACTTCTACTCTGTGACGAAATTGGTCTGCCTGTCTTTTTAGATCAAAAGACTTAGAATCCAAGGGAAGATCTTAGCTCAATTGTCCTGAATTTTTTAGCACTGTTTCAAATGAGCTCCTAGAACATAATATTCCATAGCCAATAAGAATAAATCCAACTCCCCAAATAGTTAAGTAGGCTTCTATCAGAGAAAACTTCCACCTCCCAAACGTTCCTCTATCTGGTCCATAAACCATCAGCTCTAACTTCACTCTTCACAAGGCATACTCAAGCTAGGTTTTATGGGTAGAGAAATTTAAACACATTCTGGCCCTCGAAATAATATATCCCAGTGCTCTGGACACTAGTCTTCAGATCTGTAGGGCCACAATTTTCCCTGAGAAATAGATTCACAGAATTAATGAGGAAAGATAGCCTTACCACAACAATCTGCCCCAGTTTCTCACTGTAACACTGTAAGTATGTTGGTCTTCCGTAGAATGTAACAGGGAAGTTGCCCTTTAAAAAAAGAAGGACAAGGTATTTTAAATTTTCTATGTCCAACATTTTGTTTTACTCACTCTTCCTCAGCCAAATCCATGGGTTTATAGTCTTTTCTTTCAATTCTACTAATTCTTTAATGCTGTTCATGGCAGCTTGTATATATTTCAGTAAATTGATACCAAAGAGGCACTTAAATGTATTAAATTTTAGGTTGTCAGTAAAAAATAATCTTGTTTTTCATAAGTAAAGCCATTTATTATTCCATGTGAGTTGTAAATATTCTAAAATCTGTAATCTAAGCATAGGCAATGACCATATCAATGTTCTATTTTGACACACCAAAATTTACTGAAGACATTCTTGAAAATTCATGTAGGAAGGCTGAAAATTGAATACTTTCTGAGGTTGTTCACACAGAAACACTAAAAGACAATGCATTAAGGGAAAAGATGAGAGATCCTTCTAAACTTAGAATACATTTACCAGGAGCTAAAGCCAACATTTTCTTCTTCCACTGTACTCTCTATAGGCAAGGAGGGAAATGTCCTAAAAGCTGAGAGCTTTTTAAAAATGGTTTCTTTCTTTTCTTTCTAAAGACATCTGCCAGGAGAAATACCCAAGAAAGGCTTTTTACCTACATGATGTTGCACAAAAAAACAATTTGCTCAGGAAGCATTAACAATGTTACAGAGGTGGCCTGGAATGTGTCAGAGCAGAACTGGTCCTGCCCCTTGCTGCCTGGGGCATTGGGTGAACTAACTAGGGCAATGGTAAGAGCTCCCCCCTGGTGATGAGGATGAAGGAGGGCAGGAGGGCCATCAAACCCCCACTACTACCCAGGCCCAGAACCAGGGCAATGCACTATGAGTACACCCCCACATTCACCCCATCTACAAACTGCTATAACAAGTAAAGGGGCCGATCCTGCAGATCTGAAACTACAGGATCTCCATGAAACAGGGCAGCAAGAGGATATCCAAGAGTGAAGGAAGATCTAATATTGATAGTGTAGCAGAAGCCAGAGGCCTAGAACCAGACCAATGACTCATTGCAATGAACATTTGCAAATAAAGATGTATGAACTAAAGTGTATACCGTGTGACTCACTGTGACACACTACAGCTTCCATGTCCTTTTGTTGTGGGAGTGGGGGAGGTTGCAAGGGCAAAGGGTATATATGAAGGGACAGGGAAATGAGTGGGACTGGGTATATGATATGAAATCTACAGTTAAAAAAATGTTAGAGATTAAAGACTACACTTATGGTTAAATTTATGCACTATTTGTATTCCAAGCAACAAATATCATAACATATAACACAGCTGCTGTGGTCAGTGCATGTCTCTTTTGTGGCTGTGGAGTTGCCACTTTAAGCCTGAGGCACAGTGATGTCGTTTCAGCATTTCTACAATAACAACAGCACACACAAAGGTAGCATACACAGTAAGCTGTTTTATGTGTTAACTGTTCTACTCTACTTTTAATTTACTCTAAGTTTATTGACACGCTAAGAAGAAAAGTGTGTTTTTTATAAACCTTTCTCAATCACCTGGGGGGAAAAAAAGAAAAAACAAGGAAAACTTCATTATGTAGCCTCCAGTACCATTTAGTGACACTCCTTTGAACTACATGAGAATCCACAGAAGGATGTAGTAAGTACTTGAGGCACTTCTTTACACCTGACCATATATCTTCTAAATACTCACTCACGTTTGAAGGAGCGTTGCCTTAAAGTTAGGCAACTGGCTCTTCCAACCTTTATTAGTAGTTACTCATGAGATCAACAGTTATTTTCATATTTACCTACCATTACTGTATAGAGAAAAAAACTAGTGGCTTTCATTTCCTACCAGTCTCCAGGATATCCCTCCACTCTAGTACACTGGGGTTTTGTTTGTTAAATATGGCAAACTACTTCTGTTTGGGAGTATTTGCTCTCACTCTTATCTGAATGCATCTTCCCATATTCCCTGATCCTGGATGCTATTTTAATTCTTCCTTAGCAACTTCTAGTAACCAGATAGTATTAGCTTACTGAGTATCTCGCATTAAGGAGTTCCATGAGAACAGGGACTTTGTCTGTTGTAATTCTCTGATAAATTTCTCATGCAAGGACACTGCTAGGTACAAGTATCCAACAAACATTTATGAACAAGCACAAATACCTAATAGATAATAAGGTAAGTCGAGAAAATATTCATGTTGCTGTTTCTTATCTGACTACAAGAAATAGATCTTCCTAAAACAGAATCTATGAGGGTTTGGTTTATGCCCTTTTCTAGTCCCTGTTCCCTAGCTAATGGAATGCAAAACAGAGCGGAAAATGTGGGATTTCATCTTTTCACCTTCTACAAGGTAACACAATAACACAATGAGGACTGGGAAAGGAGTGAAACATCACATTAGTTCTTTTGTCAAGAGGCTAAACTTTAACCGAATACAGACAACACAGTAAGTAATGTCCACTAAGCACACCTACCTTTGGTATGCCTCTGCTGCTTCTCTTCTTAACTGTAGATGTTCATTTAAATAGCCCAACATTGTGAAAGCTGGAGCGTAATTCTGAATTCTTTCTAGAAATTAACAAATATGTTTAATTTGTATGTGTATATACACATACAAATTACAAATTGTATATATATACATATTATATATACATAATGTATATATACATATATATGCATATATGTTTATAAAAATTGTATATATATACATATATATATATGTATATATATATACAAATTGTAAATATACATACAAAAATAACAGTAAAATTCTTCTTGTTTCAGTATCTCAAAACAGGAGATTACCTACTGAGAATAATGGTATTTATTAAGAATAATGGCCTAATTTATCTGGAATATACCAGTGATCGTTGGCTAATTCTTCTAAATCACTGAATAATATTAAAGAATTATATGTGGTTTCTAGTTGCATTGTATAATTTAAATGTGTTTTCTTTAAGTCCTTAGAACATACGTCTCTAAATGGAATGTCTCCACCAAATGACTCCTCTCAGAGCTCAGGGAACCCTGCAGAAGAGGCAGAAACGGTGTAAGAATCAGAGGACATGTGGAGGACATCAGGAGAACAAGGACCTCTGAAACAACTAAGGAAGGCTCACATGAACACACAGAGACTGGAGCAGCACCACAAGGACTACAAGCTTGGTCCTCTGTGTATATATTATAGCTTTCAGCTTAGTATTTGTATGGGACTCTACAGTGTATGAATGACTGGGTCTCTGATTCCTGGGCCTGTTCTTGGGACTCCTTTCCTTCTGTTGGGTTGCCTTGTCCAGCCTTGATGTGATGGGCTTTGCTTTATCTTAATATATTTTATTTTTCATGTTTGGTTTAAAAATAAACCAAAAACAAGTGTTTTAGGTAAAATTATTTGAAATTGTAACTCAGTAAAAACTAGTTCTGACATTTATAAAGAAATTCAGGATTTTGCAATTTTTTAATTAGTTCTTAAAGAATTTCATACAATTTCTTGGCTAATCAATTAAGCTTCTTCCCTGCAATTTAACTTAGCAATGATTTTCTCTTGGTGGTTCTATTTGAAACTATATATTCTAAAAAAATAATTCAGTATTTCACACCAGAGAAATGGACTTGGGTACTTTCAATATAGTATTTTACAATTTTTATGTTGAAAGTGCATTATATATCTACATTGGACAAAGAAAAATATGTCTTCCCTAATTACTTAAAGCTAGTATTAAGAGCAGGCTTTCATATCCCTATGTTGTTTAACAAACATACCACAAAAAGAAATCCTATGTGATGGTTGGGAGTCTATATAATGTGTGTAAGCATAAGGTGTTTGACTAACATTATAGTCAAAGTCATTCCTAAATCACAAAGGTCATTTTACAGGATCACAAAACCATCAAAAAGAGTTAGAAGCTCCATCTGCCATGGTCTAATAATGCAAACTCAGTGGGACAGACAGTAATGTTCTATATCTTCTCCTCAACATCTCTTCTTTTTTTCTGCTTTGTATTTCTGGCCAAGCATACAGCATTTATATGAGCCTATGAAAATAGTTCCACCATTTAAAAAACAGCTATGCATAACTGTTAAAAAAAACCCAATGTGTTCATTATTTTAGATATCTGCATTTTATTAAAAGCTTTACCTCTTTATATAAATCCTTAAAGTTACTTATAAAGTAAGGAAATGCATGAATAAGGTTTCTGAATGGATATGTCCTCATCTCTGAGGATTTATCAGTGCCCTTCTTGTCAGCATACTCCAATAGAAAACAACATCCCAGAATGCTGATGCCAGTAAACTCATTACCTTCTTCACAAGCGGCTCAGACGAAATGCACAAGAGAACTGACTTGTCAATATTGGGCCAAACCATTATTACTTCATATTATTCAGCTACTGGTTTCTTTTATGACTACCCCTGCCAAGAACTCAGCTTAATAATTTGCACAACTCATCTCACTAAAATCCTACGTAAAAGGCACTTTGCCTTTTATATCACAGAAACCTAAAATTCATTTGTATAGTATGCCCAAGGACTCAATAATGACTAAGTAGTAAGGCAGACTCAGTGATGGTTCTATTTTAAAAGACAGGAAATTATTACTAGGGAAAGCTAATAAGCTTCACCATTCTGCCAGTTTCCTAAATATAAAAGTATATTTTTTGCAGTATCTTATGGGATAATCAGGAGTTAATAGGAAAGGTTAAAATCACTAGGCATGGGCTTGACATCTTATAAGTATTATCTTATCTAATTCTCCTAACTATACAACCTAGAAATTGTGATTTCTCTCACCAGAAGTGAAACCCAAGTTAAGGGAAATAAAATATCTAGTCCACAAACTGAAATGGACTTTTACAGAGGAGTCACTGTAGCAGCAACCCAGAACCACAACCTTTAACACACTTCCATTATTACAAGGAAATCTTGACTCAGTAAGCAATAAAGTGAGTGTAGTCCCTTTTCCAGAGCCATGACGTTGATTGAAAATTGCAGTAACAACTTCCGAGTGGCAACAAAAAGGCAAATTAACACCTGAAAGAACACTGATATTTAACATGAGATGGGAAAATTAAAAAATGTACCCATTTGATATTGTACCATATATGATAGGTATCTCACCTACAATGTATTTACACACTTCAGTGGTCTAATATTTTGCCATATACAATAGGTATCTTACCCACATATTTACACAGAACACCCTGTGCTGCAGGAACAGCGTTCATCTGGAGAATGTTGTACTTGTATAGCTCTGTTTCTCTGTTGCTTTTGTCTTGTAATGTTGTACAAACCCAATATGCATAACCTATGGCTCCTTCAGTCTTGAAAACACAAAGTAAACTTATGACAATCCATATTTCAATAAAATTTAGAAATAAAATGTTTCAATAACAATATTATCAAAGCTTAGTCTTCTTTAAGTACCTTTAACAAAAGGCAGCCATGATAAAACAAAGCAAAATGACACCAACAAACCTACTGAGATCAATTTAAAGTCACTTCTCTAATTCTGAGTAGAATCAAATACAACAAAGAGCAGAAAACAGAGGCTTGCCAGATGGGCTGGTTTCCCCCTTCTCAGACCATTCCCACAGGTTAAATCAAACTAATTCAATATCTTTTTAGAGTCTAGTTTACCAACTAAAGCCATCCTTCACTTCATGTCTATTTTTTCTTATGGCATCAATTTGTCTTCCACAATACTCATTACATGCACTAAATCTCACTGTGGAGGATAGAAGAGACAGCTCAATGGTTAAGATCACTGGCTGCTCTTCCAGAAGACACAGGCCCAATTCTCATCACCCACATGACAGCTCACACCTGTCTGTAACTTCAGTCCCAAGAGCTCCAAATGTCCCCATCTAGCCACTATGGACACTAGGCACATACTTGGTGGACAGATATACATGCAGGCAAAACACCAAAATACATAAAAATAAATAAAATTTGTAATCTCATTGTCATTTTTTTATCAGCTTGAACACTGAAGATGAAAGCAAGTTCTAGGTAAAGACTATCTGATTCTAAGATAGGGTAGAAACAACAGCCATCATCAACACTTTATACCACTATGCCACTATTCCTCCTGAATGGATACTGTTTGCCCACTCATGAATTCTCAAGAAAAACAATCGAGTCTTACATGCATGCTGAGCTCTGTAGTGTGCCTGAAGAGATCCATGGTGTCATAACTTCCAACTGTCTCTGCAATAAGAGCCTGTTAAAAGGATTTTTGAAAGGTTTCCATTAATTTAAAAGAAATAAAAATAATGGTAATAAATGGTTCTAGAAGAACCAGAGATTTACTATCCATGATTCAAAGCAAAGTTAGTTTCACTTCCAGTGCTACCATTTTTAACTATGCCTGTGAGTTGTGTCCTGAGATAATTATTTTAAGAACAAAATACTTTGAAAACAGAAAACATTTTAAAATGTAGGTAAAGATAATATTTCCTAACCTAGAGCAAAATACCCTGAAACAGTTGTGTCATAAGATTCTGAACTCAGACAGAAATGCAAACTCCAGTGCTTCCTGTCTAATAACTGGCACAAAGGACGGTGCAGAAATGCCCTGCCCCCATGTGCCACTGCACCTAATGAAGACAGGACACTGTCGAGCTATCTGCTTGCACTACCATATAACTTGAATTACACCAAGATACCAAAGCACAGTAAGACATACCCAGTCTTTGACTAACAGTTCTGATACATGTGATGCGCCTATTGTTGCTGAACCACTTAGCAATTCATTAACATTCTCCACTAGACAAGGAATTCAGTTTTTCATGTGATATGACTGAAGTAAAATAATCAGTCACAGACCCAGACTAGTAACAATTAACCCGATTCTGTCTGGCAGAACACAAATCTAAACATAAAGAAAAAGTAGTCATAAATGCACGACCCAGTATGAAGACTTTATAGAAATTACAAAACAATAGCCAAAATGATCTTTGTAAATATACATTGTCTTTGCAAATGTAAATTTAATAAGAGTTCTAGGTGTATTTTTTAGGCAAAGTAATAATCAGATTCCCGGGATTCAAAGTTTAATCACTGCCAGCTGTGACACAATATTTAGAATGTCTGAGTTTAAATTTCTACATCTTTAAAGAGTATAACAATAGACATTGCACAATGATTGACTAAAATATTCCTTGCTAACACCTAAGCACAATGACTAGCATGTAGTAAGTTCTCAATGATATCATTATCATCATTTGTGATCACTAATGTTATCATTAACACTAATATGAAGTTATTTTATATTTATGTTTATTAATAACTGTTATCTTACTTGTCCAATCCAGCACAATAAATAAGATGGATCAAGGGACTGAGCCATTTTGAAAGCTTCATGAGCTTGCTAGACAAAAAAACAAGAAAATACCACATCAAGCAATCTCATAAACTTCAACTGTTTAAAAAGCATAAAATAAGAGAAGTCAAACATGTGGTGAATATACATTAAAAAAATTTTCATTGTTCAACCACAATTAGTAATACCTGGATACAATGTTTTAGCTATACTCTTAGAATAATGCTGTGTGCAACAGATTTCCCTATAGATTAAGAGCTCTGGTCCCCTGCAAAATAATACTATAGGTTTCCATCACTTAGACTGCAGAACTTTTAAATAATCACATACCATATGCTATGTGTGAAAGAAATGATTAAATAAGGCTGAATCTATTCCCCCTTTTTTGAGGGAATAAAAACTCACAATCAATGAAGCTGGAGCTATGAACCCTGCTCCTGGAGAAAGAGAGGTTAATAATACAATTCTACAAAAAGCAGTCAAGAAACATAAAAGACACCTCTCTTCAACCATAAGCTCATACATGCCCAGCTTTAAAAGAAACAACAAAAGCACACTTATTCCATACTGTTTTCCACTGTTTCAAGATAATCCATGTGGTGTAAAATAAGAGACTTTCAGTTTAGGAAAAAGAAAGCTTATGAACAACAATTGAGACTTAGCCTCAGCCTTGTCCACACTAAGTGTGTCCAATGGTTCTGAGACTCAGCCTAGGCCTTGTCCACACTAAGTGTGTCCAATGGTTCTGAGACTCAGCCTAGGCCTTGTCCACACTAAGTGTGTCCAATGGTTCTGAGACTCAGCCTAGGCCTTGTCCACACTAAGTGTGTCCAATGGTTCTGAGACTCAGCCTAGGCCTTGTCCACACTAAGTGTGCCCAGTGATCCTGAGACTTAGCCTCAGCCTTGTCCACACTAAGTGTGCCCAGTGATCCTGAAAGTCAGCCTAGGTCTTGTCCACACTAAGTGTGCCCAGTGGTCCAGACTTGGCCTAGGCCTTGTCCACACTGAGTGTGCACATTTTCACTGAGCTACAGCTACATACTTCACATGTCTTCAGATCTAATTTAAGAATTTCTTTCAGTCTATTTACAATCTTCCAAAGCTGATCATTTTTGCAATGCATGATTAATGTATCCTCAAGAATATGGAAGGTTTTTTGTCAAAGGGTAAGATTCAGCACATTGACTAAACCAAGAAACAGTAAAGATGTGACACTATGTCTAGATTTGTGGAGAAGTCACAGATATGGCCTATGTACATGATTCCAGGAACTAGGTTCCAGCTGCTCAACTGGGAGGAATTCTATTGGGATATTTAAGGGCAATAATATTTGTTGAAGCCAAATTCTAAATCATAAAACCAAATGCTAAATTTAATATATTAAAAAATACTAACTGTTGCGCTGGGTGTTGGTGGCGCAAGCCTTTAATCAGCACTCGGGAGGCAGAAGCAGGCAGATCTCTGTGAGTTCGAGGCCAGCCTGGTCTCCAGAATGAGTGCCAGGATAGGCTGCAAAGCTATACAGGGAAACCCTGTCTTGAAAAACAAACAAACAAAAAAGCCAACCCCCCCCCAAAAAAAACCTAATTGTCTCTCTTACCTTCACTCATCCAGATAAATACAACATACAAAGAACTTCTCTTATTGTTGCCAAATTCATTAATAAGAGAATTATCTCCATCTATTAAAAAGCTGAAGTAACAAGATGGCTACTACACAGTAAGTTCAAGGCTAGTGTGGACTATACAGACAGATGCCGTCTCCGAGAAGAAAAAAAAGTATACATAAATATAAAACCAGAATTTTCATGAAAGGAAAAAATAAATACTACATATTCATTACCCAGCATAATGAAACAAATGCCACCAATTAACTAGCATATTTCACATACTGGACAAATAACACATAAAATATTTTTTCACAAAGTCCTATATAGAAAATAACATTCATTTTTAACATTAAAACTGATAATGATACCTCAATGTTTTCGGTCGCAAGGTATAGCACTCCTAAGTTGGTCCATGCAGCAGCATTCTAAAAGGTATATATATAAAAAAATAGGACTCATTCAGAGACACTTCTTTTCACAGTGTAGAGCAGTTAATGCAAAGACTCCTAGCTGGTCAATGTGCCTGCCCAAAAAAGAATATCTGTATCACACCCTCCAAGGGTTAGGGGACACCTCAGAAGATAGAGCAGAAAGAACAAAGGAGCTGGGGGATGGAGACCAGTGCTCGCTCAAGTCTTCTGAATATAACACTGTTGGCTGTTGCAGTCATGAACACAAAGCAGGTATGGTTACCTGCACAAGAGCTGTACAAGGGTGAAGCTCAATATGCTATTATAGCTCAGGAAGGAGCTCACCAGGCTCCACACATAGCTAAGCAGCTAATGGAGATTACGGAGTCCTTTTTCTTCAATGGTGTAGCTACTGCTAACTTGTCCATACACCAGCAAATAACCCCACATCCATGCTCAGGCAAGCAATCCAAATTAAACTCAGTAGTTCACTTTAAAAAAGCAAAAATCAAGACATGAAGTGGGAAGGGATCAGAGTGAGTGGGAGGAAGAGCAGAGGGAGTTGTATATGATCAAAACACATTATGGACATGTGTGAAATGGCAAAGAATAAACTTATCTCCTCAAAGTAGCCCTGACAACCACATACATACATGCACACATTCACACACAAGGAAACACACACACATGCAGAATAAATGAATGAACAGGGTGCAAGGTGAGACCCAACACCTGAAAGTAACCTTCTATGTCTACAAGCATTCCATGGTAGATGAGCATCCCCCCCTCCTCTCTCTCTCTCTCTCTCTCTCTCTCTCTCTCTCTCTCTCTCTCTCTCTCTCTCTCTCTCTCTCTCTCACACACACACACACACACACACACGGAACACTTACAATTTGTTCTGCCTGGATAGATTTGATGAAACAGTGCTGAGCAAGAGCATAATTTCCAATACCTGAAACATACAGAATCTAAGTAATCAAACTTTATTGCCTGAAAACAAATAACTGTGTAAAGTAAAATAAGTGTTACTCACCACGGTAACATGCAACCACACCAAGAGCATTCCAGTATAAGTGATTATTACTGTCCAGTCTCACTGCTTTTTTCAGACACTGAAAAAGAAGTCAAAGTAGATTAATTTTTTATATCTTGAATATCAACATTTATATTTTTAAAATGTGGTTTAATGTTAAAACAAAATATTTATCAATAGCATTGTTCATAAAATCACTGTGTTTTTAAGTTCATGTGAAATTTCTCCTACTTGCACAGATTTCTCCAGTAGCTCTGTAAGGCCATCTGTGCTGCTGCCTGTCTCTGCCAGATGCTGTGCCTGGTGGTAATAGTTAATTCCAAGATCACACCATGTGTTAGATGTAGACATCAACTTTAATGCACGACCATAACACCTGTGGAAAAATTAAAATGAATGGTATGGATGCTTTTAAAATATAATGTTCTAATTCAACTCTAATGGAATGACTGGTATTCTCTGTAAATCACCTTCCTCCTAGATGCAGGAGCTCATCTTTCTTCAATACTTCACTTCCTTCCTGCTGACCGAGAAGCACTCCTAAGACACGAACATGCACTGTAGACGGTGAAACAGCATGCAGGCTGGTGCAGGCATCCCCAGCAAGCTTCCAGAGGCAGGACACATCAGCTTGATGCTGCAGTGCCCTGCAAGGAGAAACAGGAGCTTTCCAAATTATGTCCAAAAGCTCAGTTGTATGCCTCACAGGACTACAAAGTCTTTGAACAGAACTAAATCCCCAGTCCTGGCTGAGAGCAATGACTTCAGTCAGACTCTCTCTGTGCATGTCTCACTGATCACTTAACAGAACTATCTATCTATCACTTCCTTACTAGGAGGGAAAAAAATCTAGAAAAAGGGGAAGAGGGAGGAACTGATTATTTTATGTGGCAGGAAAAGTTTTAGTTTTTTTCAGATATATTCACCATAATTGTTAGAAGTGCAGACAGAAACCAAATAGATAGAAACACTTTAGGGCAATTCTGTTTCTGTTGTTTTCAGTTTATTTTTAATACTAGAGTTCTAAAGGTATGTCTTTTGTTGGCTAATCAACAATCAAGGCAGTGACTTTTTGTTATAAAAGCTTATGTCTTTGAACTTCCCCTCAAAAGACTAAACAATGCAAGAGCTCCTGAACAAATAGGGAGCACAGGGGAGGGAGGGAGGAGAAAGAGGAGGAGAGAAGAGGAGAGGGGGAAGAAGAACATGAGGGACCAGGAATACTGAGTCAGGGGATGAATAGAGGAGAGCAAGAATACAGGTACCCTAATAGAGGGAGCCATTATAGGTTTAAAGAGAAATATGGCACTAGGGAAATGTCCAGAGATCCACAAGGATGACACCATCTAAGAATCTATGCAATATTTCAGAGGCTATCTTAAATGCCCTTCCCTTATAATGAGATTATGACTACCTTAAGTGTCATCCTAGAGCCTTCATTGAGTAGCTGATGGAAGCAGGAGATATCCACAGCTAAATATTGTTGTAGAGAGGGAGAAGTGATGAGCAAAGGGGTCAAGACCATGCGGGGAAACCCACAGAAACAGCTGACCTGAGCAAGTGGGAGCTCATGGACCGCAGCCAGACAGCTGGGGAACCAGCTTAGGACTGAACCAGGTCCCCTGAACATGGGTGACAGTTAGGAGGCCTGGGCAGTCTACGGGGCCTCTTGTGGTGGAACCAGTGTTTATCCCTAGTGACAAATGGACTTTGGGAGCCCATTCCCCCATGGAGAGGAATACTCTCTCAGCCGAAATACATAGGGCAGGGCCAGATCCTGCCCCAAATGATGTGACAGACTTTGATGATTCCCCCATGGAAGACCTCACCCTCACTGGGGGAGTGGTTGGGGGCAGAGAAGGAGGGAGGTCGTGGGAGCAAGGGAGGATGGGAGAGAGAGTGAACTGGGATTGATATATAAAATAAGATTGTTTCTAAACTAAATAAAAATATTTTTTTAAAAAATATTAAACAATGTATCAACGATATCTGTTGGTAGAACACAGGATTTTCACTGAGGGCAAAAATAAATTAAAAAAAAAAAACTTTAAACAAGAAAATCTAGAGCTCTACCCTCAGGAGCAAGTAAAAGCAGCCTGGATAAACAACTCAAAAAGTTAACAGGGTCTGAGGAGATACACGAAGGGCTGGCTCCTTTTAGAATGAGCACGTGAGTGCTGCACGTCTCTCCCCACCTTTCTCAGAGCATCTCAGTTTAGGCCAAAACTCGATAGTCAGCCACTACACACTGCTGTGTCACAGGCAGACAGACAGCAGATGGGGCATCTCATAGCCTTTTCTGCTACAGGAGTCCAGCCAAAATCCATTTCCAGTGTCTTCCTGAGAAGCACTAATTACTGAAGTCACTGCTGAAGACCCACCCACTGTGAGAGACAGAGGAAGGACATTATTCCTAAGTTCCTTTAAATATCTTAGTAAGATTTCTAAAACTGACACTTGAAAGGAGAAAAAAGAAAACAGTAGCAATCTTAACTGTTCAAACCCGTATCTTTTCAACTTTATTTTTTTTTAAAAAAAAAATCAGGGCTGGGAATACAGCTCAATGGTATAGTTGTTGTCAAGATGTACTGAGGCTGTCTTTGAAGTCACTATTCCCTTGCCTTGGCTTCCTAAGAGGCTAGGATTACAGGCATATGCACCCTTGTGCCCCAAACAATCTATAGACTGACTATTGCCATTGAGGTGGGGGGGGGGCATATGAATACAGGGAGACATGTGAATATAGAGGCCATCAACTGTCCTGCTCTATCCCTGTCATATTTCTTTGAAATATGGTAGTTGTCTTACTAAACCTAAAGGTACGCTGGCAGCCAGTAAGACTCAGTGATTTTCTGATCTCTGCCTCCCCAAATACCAGAGTTACAGGCACATGTGCAGCCACAGGGGATTTAAAATCAGGTCCTCAGGCTTGCCCAGCAACTGCTCTTACCTACAGAGCCATCTCCCTATTCCCTAATATGTGGACTTTTTAAAGTCATCCAACACAAATAATACTTTGCACTTCTATAGCATGCTAGATTTAAATCTTCCTGACACATATTAGATATACCACTTGTTCTTACAGCTTCTCTCCAGGAATAATCTGAAGGCTCATTTTCCCTTACTAGGCCCTATTGATGAATGAAAAGCACCCTGTGTGTCTGAAGCTCTACTTCTAAGTCAGTTCCAGCAAAGAGGCACCCATGTCCAGGTCAGAACTCTAAGACACTTCATCAGAGCTGCTGCTCTACTAGTGGCCATGTTCCCCTCCTCTCTGCAGCATGGCAGCCATTACAAAGGACACAAAAAATGTCTCTTTCTCAGCTCAGGGATAAAATTAATAGTTTGTATGCTAAAATTAACCAGCTAGTCTGTATTCTTACATTTGACACTCCAAATAACCTTTATATCTACCAGCAGAGACATAAAATTATATTCTAAATTTAGCTTTATTATACTACCAAGAAAGTGAGAGTGCTAAATAAAGGTGATACTAACCAAGTAAAATATTCCAATGCTTTTTCCACATAGTCTACAGCTTTTCCATCCAGAAAATCCACTAAGGCTGCTTTCGCCATCATCAGATGGCATTCACCCAAACCTGCAGTGAGGGGAGTTTGTGCACATCATTAAAATATACAAAGAAGAGAGTCAATTTGAGTCTTTTGAGAAAGCTTCCAGGAAACAATACAGTGTTATTTTATAAAATTATTTCTAAATATAGTCTTGACACATTTAAAAAAGATCTCCAATGTCAAGGCTCTGTTGCAATCAATATGTACTAAAACTCACAGGAAGTCAACTGCACAAAATTCTCTTGACTATGGGTTAATTAATGTCTTCAGATGTCAGCTTCCAAACTAGGAACACTACTGTTCTCTAACATATGTATTTAACTATACTAAAACCAGTATTTGATCTTTTACATTAAAACCTATGCAGCAAACTATATAGTAAAACCTAAATGAATTAGCAAATTCCTCAAGTGCCAGGAAATACTTCATAAAAAGGAGTTCTTTTTTCTCTTGAGGAAGGTTTTATAAAAGAAAGAGGGAAAGGAGAGGAGAGAAGAGAAAAATGATTCCAGGCTCTAAGTTGTATGTTATTCCAAACCTACAATGTTAAGAACTGGAACCTAGATGGTTTCTTTTATAAGAAAAGCAAACAGAAGAGCATATAGAGGAGCATACAGATTATGAAAGGGTAAGATATAATTTCAAAAAGGTGGCTCTCTGCTCCTCCCTGTTTCAGAGACAGCTGCATCTTTTTGTGCTGTGCCATAGTCGTTCCTGAGACACAGTGGTGAAAGTCAGAGTGAACAGATTTGGCCGTATTGGATGCCTGGTTACCAGGGCTACCTCCTGCAGTTCTAGCAAAGTGGACATTGTTGCCATGTTCCTACAGTGTATTTCCACACTCCAGGTTCTCATGGCACTTTAACACCCAGAATGTGGGGCACTCCTTGGGAGGTCTCTTAGGCCTGGCTCACAGAAATTCCTGAGGTATCAGTTTGACAGGCATTCTTCCCAACCGGGGCATGCTTCCCAGAAATGTCATCCTTTGAGGGCTGGTAGTCAATGACAGATAAAGACCAAGAGGCAGGCCAACCTAAGACAGGAAAAGTCTATCATGCTGGATGCTCTCTGAGGCAGGGACAATGAGGCCAAAGCTAGAACTTCGACTCCCAAGAAGCCGAATTAGAAAAAAAAAAGAGGGGGGGGCAGTGGATATGTAGGAGAAACTGTGGCCAGCCTACCCAAGCTGGAGTCGCCCTGCCCCCAGTATCCAGGCTAGCCTGCATGAGCATTTGTGGCAAGCACTTCATCCCTGAGCTAAGCCTGCCTGTAGGCCCAAAGACTGCTAATGACCCAGAGACACCAATGAGGAAAGGACAACACAGCAGAGTCAGCCGCCTGAGCCAATAGATCTTGGGAGGGGGTATATATAAAGGCAGGCCTTACTTCCTTAATAAATGAGTTTGCAGCACACTCTACTACTCACTGACTCTCAATGCCTGAGTTGTTAGTGCTGCATCTTCTCACCTCCCCCCCCCCCCCCCCGCAAGGGGTGTCTAAGCAGGGTCACCAGCAACAAATGACCCTTTCATTGACCCCAACTACATGGTCCAAATGTTCCCGTATGACAGTCAAGGCTGAGAATGGGAAGCTTGTCATCAACGGGAAGGACATCACTATCTTCTAGGAATGAGATCGTGCCAACATCTAATGGGAGATGCTGTGCTGAGTATGTTGTGGTGTCTACTGGTGTCTTCATCACCATGGAGAAGGCTGGGATCCACTTGAAGGGTGGGGCCAAAAGGGTCATCATCTCTGCCTCTTCTGCTGATGTCCCCATGTTTGTGATAGGTGTGAACCATGGGAAATATGACAATTCACTCAAGGTTGTCAGCAATGCTTCATGCACCACCTGCTGCTTAGGCCCCGGCCAAGGTCATCCATGACAACTTTGTCATTGTGGAAGGACTCATGGCACAGTCCATGTCATCACTGACACCCAGAAGCTGTGGATGGCCCCTCCAGGAAGCTGTGGTATGATGGCCATGGGCTGCTTAGAAGACCATCCCTGCATCCATTGGTGCTGCCAAGGCTGTGGGCAAGGGTCATCCCAGAAATGAACAGGAAGCTCATGGCATGGCCTTCTGTGTTCTATCCCCAATGTGTCCACCATGGATCTGACATGCTGCCCCAAGAAAGCTGCCAAGTATGATGACATCAAGAAGACAGTGAAGCAAGCATCTGAGGACCACTAAAGGGTGTCCTGGGCTACACTGAGGACCAACTTGTCTCCTGTGACTTTAACAGTGATGCCCACTCTTCTACCTTTGATGCTGGGTTGGCATTGTTCTCAATGACAACTTTGTAAAGCTCAATTCCTGGTATGACAGAAGCAGGGTGGTGCTCCATGACCCACATGGCGTCCAAGGAGTAAGAAGCCCACCCTGCACCACCCACCCCAGAAAGAGAGTGAGGCCCTGGTTGCTAAGCAGTCCCTGTCCCAACTCAGCCCCCCAACCCTGAGCATCTACCTCATAATGTCCATCCCAGACCCCAGATTAACAGGAGGAGTTCAGGGAGCCCTACTCTGTTGAATACAGCAATGAAGTTCACTACATCCAAAAAACAAACACAAAATCAAAAACTTAAATTATAGGTAATGCTTTTCCTTATATAGTTAAAAACAGGGTTAGGAAGGGCTATTGAAGGAGGACCTGAAATCAGCTTAATAACAAAACAAAGAAAATTGCATCTAAAAATAATTTAACAGTTTCTATAGTGTTAATAAAAAATTATTAGCCTATTCTGGGAATATAATTTAAAATTACTAAAACAGCATCATAGAAATTTGCTTGGAAGATCTATTTGGGGTCCAATAGCTTTTGTTCTATTTGTCTAATTGCTGCCATATTACTATTTATGAACTGTTAGGAAACAAAATTTGTTATTTTTATAATCAAATCAATATCAAGTTGTACAATAAGAAATTCTTGCTATTGACTACATGCTTCTCAAACTATTTAATAGGTAGAAAATTTACTTGGGGGTTTTATAGTTCAGCATTATTAAAATTAAGAAAAGAACTCTTGAAAAGAAATTACCTTTCAAAGCAGGCACATAATCCTCTTTCTTTTTAATGATCAGCTGATACTGCGCGATGGCCTCGGTATACCTGCCTAGGATTTGCTGTATTGCTGCCACTTTAAACACACTGTACATGGAGTCTGGGTTTAGCTCGCTGGCTCTTATGAAAGACTTCAATGCTGTTGTATAGCCGCCCCTGCTTAAGTACGCCTCTCCTAAGGATTCCCAACAATTGCAGTCCTTTGGGTCTGCCCTCAGTGCTGCCTGCAAACTTAACAATGAAGAAACAGTGAGAAAACTCAAGGTAACAGAATTACATCCTCATCTAAAATAAATAATCCAATTAAATCATCCACAAGTCCTTTGATTTGTAAAAATGATACTTAAGGCAGCCTTCCTATTTCTTTCATGATTTGAATGTTTTTAATAGGAAAAAGATTTTGTGAAATAATTTTTAAAAATAAGATTCAAATGTTCTTTGGGGAAAATGTTGACCATAGCTTCTTTTTTTTTTTTTTTTTATTTGGCAGAACTCCAGTTGTCCATGCCACCAGAACAGGTAGACATCTTGGTTTTTAGTCTGTCACTCCTCCTCTAGACACCTGAACTACAGGATTGAGAGGGATGCTTAAACTTCTGACCAAACTGCATGTTTATGAAAAAATAAGAATATTTACATTCTGGAAATTAACATGCATCAGAGATGACTTTATCTTGACTCAATTATATTTTCACCCTGAAATACAGTTCAAACAAATGACCAAAATCAATCACACATAAGCCTCTCCAAAACCCCCTTCAAGCTGCCAAGGTCTCCCTTGCTGCCAAGGTCAACACATGGTAGTGTAACATCAAAGCCTCAGCTTTTTATTACTGAAATGTCTCTTGAGGGGACCTATTACATTATGATGCCAACTAAGACTTAACTGGCTAACTCCTCAACAACAGTACATAACTTAGTCCATATTAAATTCTACTGCCTTGCAGGCAATAAGCAACAAATCAATCATAATAATTTTGTTATGGTTCTCTCAAAATGCATCTTGGTTAGAGGTTATTTATAAAGGTCACGTGCTACCAAAGAAATTTAAGTTAGCACCACACTGTTTAGTGTAAACATAGTAAGATGTCTTACTCAGCCACTGCTTGAGAATGTTGACCAGCTTTCAAATGGTACAGTCCTCGCCTAAGCCAGGCCCACTTTGCCGCTCCAGCACTTGCCTTTTGAGTTACTGCTGTTAAGATAGCTAAAGCAGTTTCCTGATGAGGAAATATCAATGTCAGGGACACCAAATACAAAAATACAGAACAATTATGCAAAAGACACAAACATACTTTCATTTCCCACTTCTGATTTTTTTTAAGTTTACAATGACATACATAAAACTAATTTAAATAATAAATGAAAAGTCAGGGCTAGGAACTTGGCTCAGCTGGTAAAGTGTCTGACACACAAACACAGGGAGCTGAGGTCCAATTTCCAGATCTTCAGAATGCATGTGAAAACATGGGGAATGTTCTGATAACCCCAGCACTGGGGAATGGGTCTGGGAAGTTCACTTGACGGTTAGGCTAGCCAGATCAATGAGCTTCAGGTTCAGTGCACAGCCTCTCACAAACGTGGAAAGTTCTCAAGAAAGGACACATGGCACTGACCTCAGGCCTATACACCTATGCACATGTACACAGATGAATGCCATGCATGCATATACATAGCCATATAAGAGTACACACAGAAAAGTGACAGGTAATTTAGTATCTACCAATGAGAAGAAAATGTAGTTTATAAGTAGGTACAAAGACATTTCTATTTTACCTCCAAAGAATAATGAATATAACTTTCAAGTATGTATATTATAAAAAACATTTCCATTTATATACTGAGTAAAAGACTAAGAGACAGAAGTGGTCATGAGACAGACCGTGTCTTCAAGTTCCACACTTAGGTCAACAGCCGCTGCTCCAGACTCAGCATCGGTGTCATCTAATTCAAAAGCTTTCCTGTAACATCCTCGAGCTCTGTTCTTATCTCCAGCTATATCGCGGTAATAATGACCTAAATAGCAGAAAACTTTACCCATGTATGTGTCCAGTCTTGCAGCCTTGGAAATAAATGTTGACAATGGAATGTTAAAAATTTGTTTCAATGCATACTAAGGATATAGTACACTGATTAAAGAAACTATTTTATTAAAGGTATAAAATTATGCCCCCAAATCCTTTAGTGTGATATTTAAAACAGACACCAAAGCTGGTCCACACTGCCTATAGAAAATAAACACAAGGTAAAACTAGCATTTCTTTGGTAAAACAAATGTGAAATTAGAGCCACTGTTAAATTAATATGCTCCCTGAGAAAATAAGAATAAGACATAGATGTTAAACGTCTATAAAAACAGGAAGCTAAAAATCCAGACTCACATACCCATAAAACTACAGAAGCTATCAGCTAAAACAGCATTGCTTCCACAGTCAGCATGTCTCAACTTCTATAGCGTATTATTTCTGAAACAGACACTTTCACACTTTCATGATTTAAATTTTCACTTAGGAAAACACACAGACTATTCTCACAAAACCTCTTCTATGAGAAATGAAATGCAAAAAGATATTTGAGTAAATAGTAATTTTACATACCTATTCAGTTGCCTATTTGATTTTATGACAAATCCACTTTAACAAAGAATTTAGTAGTAGCACTGGTTTACCTTCAGAAAGTGGGTAAGAGCCTTTGATTTATCTTTTCTTGTTTCTTCACTCATGAACCAGTATGTCAACCCAAGCTGGTAATGATATTCAGCAACTTCAGCATCTTGCTCAAGTGCTCTCTGGAAACTAAATCACCAAAGGAGAGCAAAAAGAAGTATTAAGAGAGAGAGAGAGAGAGAGAGAGAGAGAGAGAGAGAGAGAGAGAGAGAGAGAGAGAGAGACAGAGAGAGACAGAGAGAGACAGAAACAGAGACAGAGAGAGAGAGAGAGAGAGAGAGAGAGAGAGAGAGAGAGAGAGAGAGAGAGTGTGTGTGTGTGTGTGTGTGTGTAAATCATATGGGACTCCAAGATAGAACAATCAAGTAAAGTGATTCAAGAATACCAAATCTAGGAGCTGAAGTGACAGCTCAGGGTCAAGCCACCTGTTGTTTTTCCAGAGGACCTGGGTTCCAAGTACCAACATGAAGACCCCAAACTGTAACTCCAGTTAGGGGATTTGGTACCATAATCTGAATTATGCAGGTACTAGGTACACATGCACACATACATGCATGCAGGCAAAACACCCAAAATAAAATAAACCTATAAAAATTCCCAAATCTAAAACATTTCACTACTTCAGGATTTAGACTATAATAAGCAAAGAGTGATGTTACTGAAAAGCTTTAAGAAGCACAGTGACCTTTTAACACTACATGTGTTCAGAACATATACCAAATATTACACTGGCTTACTAAACATAATGATCAGCTAACGAGATCAGAAATCAATCACTGAAAAAATGTATAGTTCTTATGCTACAAGTGAAACACACACATACACACATACACCATAAATTTAAAAGTGGAACTTCATCAAGCCCATGACCAATTTTTAAGAAATAAGTGAGATATGACTGGAGCCACAGGCTCCAAACCCTCACCATGCTTCTGCTTGCAGATAGTCCTTCTTAGTAAAATGAATCAAAGCCTCAAGTGCATGAACTTCGGCCAGGTCAGGGTAAGAAGTTCGAAGGTCTTCCATAATCTGTCAAGGAGACACTTATCAATTCCATATCCCATTAAAAAGAAATGGGGGCTGTAGAGATGGCTCAGTGGTTAAGAGCACTGGCTGCTTTTCCAGAGGACCCAGGTTCAATTCCCAGCATCCACATGGTGGCTGACAGACAATCATTTATGACTCCAGTTCCAGGGTCTTCAACGCCTTTCCCTGACCTCTGAGGGGCCCAGGCGTACACATGGTACACAGACACACATGCACAAGAAACACCCATTCACATAAAATACAAAATATTTTGAAATAGCCTTGCCTTTAATTTTAGTTGAGGTTTTTGGTTAGTTTTTACTTTACACTTTATTTTATTCTATGTTGGGTTCTTGGGAGCAAACCTAGGTCCTTACACTTTGTAGGCCAGCACTGTAGCATTGAACTAAATTCCCATAAGCTTCTTTTAGCCTTCAAATAATGCTTCATTTGAAAGAAAACACCAACCTTTGTAGCCTTGTCTACAGCACCTGTGTTCAGATGGGCCAGGCCTTGAAGAACCAGCAGTCCTGGGGTATTATCTGTATCCGAAACCTAGAAAATGATTGAGAGCTGCTACAAGTCTCTCCAGACAGCTACAGGGCTATCTGTTCTGTTTAAAGAACAGACACAGAAGGGCAGGGTATGACAGAGTATAGTCAGAGTTCCATTACTATCCAGATTTTCATTCTTTAATCATCTAACTGGGGAAATATGAGAAAATTAAAGACCACTATAACAACCTTGCTTGTACCCATTATCCAGCTACAGAATTATAAAGTCAAGTGCTATGTTTGTCCATGTATATATTTACCCTTTTGCCATACCCTTCAGATGATTTAAAACAAATTGTAACTTCTCATCTGTGCTATTTCAGCATACACATTTAAGATAAAGTCATTTGTAAATGGTAAACACACTACCATTCTCAGACCCAAAGCCAACTATATAGCTTTCAAATCATCAGATTTCCTAGTTGCCTCATGAAGAATTTGAAAATTTATTTCAGTCAAAATTCAACTAAGATATATATAGCTCAATAAGACCACAGCTCTCTGAAGTATCTCCTAATATATGGGCCCTTTCTATCTCTCTGCTTTCTTACTGACTGTGAAAACACAGGCCATTTGTCACACTTTCACAAAGTCAAGGTTTGACTGAATGTGTTCTCATGATGTCTGACATTCTCCCTGGTCCCTGCATCAATAGGCAGGGTGAGACCCTTGACCTGATCTAGCAACAATATGCTATGTGTATTTGTCATGGTTGTGATGGACTATCTATTTTTTTTCCCTGTGGAAACCAATGATCCTCAATGTCTGCATCTATTCATTCATTAAAGATTACAAAATGGCTTTAGTCAAGCATTGCTCTTTCCCTTATCACCTGGAATACTTAACCAGGAGGAACTTGTGCTTCCTCATCACCCATTTGGCTCTCACACTGAGCAGCTGGTAAGAGCGGCACAATAAATGTTTCATTCCTTCCAGTTTGTTCCTTAGCATCAGCCCATGATGCTTTCACAAACTTGCTATGATCTTTTTCTTTTTGGTAGCATCACACACACATGAAGTTAAACATATTTAAACACTGTTTCTCTTCAATACATATACTGCTGCCCTCATTGGGCAACTCCTGTGTCTGTTTAGTGTAGTTCTTCTACAGTTTCTTTGCTTTCTAGCATAACATGTTTTGCACTCAACTTACAAATTCTATGTCTTAGATATGGACCCTTGCAGATTTTAAAGAAGTTTTTCATTATGCTTTGTGTGTGAGAAAAACGGTACTGGAAAGGTATCTAAAAGCATCTATCCAAGATACATACTGAGGACAGACAAGTATTGGATTTTGGGTGTTTTTTGTTTTGTTTTGTTTTGTTTTTTTGAGACAGGGTCTCACAGTGCAGCTCAGGCTGGCCTTGAACTCACGGTCATCTTTCTGCCTGAGCCCCTGTGCTGGGATTACAGGCATAAACCACCAAATTCAGCTACTTAATAGTTCTTAAAGGAGGGCAACAGCTGTTACTTTAAAGAAAACAGAAAATGCAAAGCCCTTTGTAATACACAAAGCAATGACAAAAAAAAAAAATAACCCTGCACTAACAAATATATTTGACAAAACCCTTTTAGAAACATGTTGCTAAAATTCATGATCTGTCCATTATGATTTCTCACTAAGGAATTTCAAATCACACCAAAAGCCTTAAGAAAACAGATGGGAGAATAGGCACTAAAACAAAACAGAAAATCTTCATATGAGATATTGCCCGAGGATCAAGATGTAGAACTCTCAGCTCCTTCCCTGGCACCATGCCTGCCTGCATGCCACCATGTCCCACCATGATGACAATGGACAGAAATCTGAAACTGTGAGCCAGCCCCATTAAGTATTTTCTAAGAGTTGCTGTGGTCATAGTGTCTCTTCACAGCAATAGAAACTCTAACTAAGACAAGCAGTTTCAAGAGTGTGGAAGATTTATCAGAGTGTATATACTGAATTTGTATCTGTAACTCAAAATTTATGAAGGTAAATATTTGGCAGGTAAAGATGGCTGGTAGCTAGTGACTGGAAAGCGAAGCTGAAGAGGAAAACTCCAGACCACATACCTGATCAAGAATACGAATTGCTTCCTCTGAAGATTCACAATCTGAGAGTTTAAGCAAAGCCTCAGCTTTCAAAAGAAGACACAGATTCTTCTGATGACGTCTGCTACCTGCTGCACTGTGGTTATCTATGTTCTTCAGCGCTGACAAGATTGAGGACATGGGAATTAATCCCCAGCATTGCTGTTTGCTTGCTTATTATGAATGAGATACAGCCAGTGAGACAGCTTAGATGATAATGTCACTTGTCTGGCCTTAAAACCCGGAATTCAGTGCTACATGATAGAAGAGAACCAAATTCTGCCAGGTTGTCTTGACTTCTACACTCATGTCATGGCATGTGTATATTTGTGCATGCACACATACAAAAATAAATAAATAAATGTTTAAAAAAACTTTTAAAGAATGGCATACAGTAATAGAGAGATGGCTCTGTGGTTAAGAACACTGGTTGTTCTTCCAAAAGTCCTAGGTTTGATTACCAGGACCTACAGGGCAGCTCACAACCATCTACAATTCCACTTCTAGGGGAGCCCCTTCTTCTGGCCTCCACAGCAAGGCATGAACATGATGCAAAGACACACATGTGGGCATTCCCATGGGCATAACACAAAGACAATCTTAAAATTTTAAGATTTTCTTTAAAAAAGAATAACATATACACTGCATATACAGTGAGCAAAATTTCTAATATATAATACTATATATATGTATATTTATGTGTGTGTATATATATATATATATAGAGAGAGAGAGATGAATAATTTAAACACAAAAGTTCTCTCAAATTCTTCTAGAAATATCTGAATTGGAAACCAAACACATGAATTTAAGACCTCTGTCTTCACATGGCATAAATAAAATTGAAGGTACTTAAGAATAACAATGGCTAGCAGTCCTCTGCACCCAGCAAATTAAGGGCACTGGAATGGAAAGAAGTTGAATTAGAATGGTCTATGTGGTGGTATGAAAGAAAGTAGTCCCCAAAGGGAGTGAGACTAATGGGAAGTGTGGCCTTGTTGGAGTAGTTGTGATTTTGTTGGAGAAAGTGTGTCGAGGTGGAGGCAGGCTTTATGTTCAAGCCATGCTCAGTGAGACAGACCACTCCTGTTGCCTGCAAGATGCAGGACTCTCAGCTCCTTCTCGAGCACCATGTCTGCCTGCATGCTGCCATGTCCCGCCATGATGACAATGGACAGACTCTCAACTGTAAGCCAAACAATTAAATGTTTTCCTTTCTAAGAGTTGCCATGGCCATCATGTCTCTTCACAGCAGTAGGGACCCTAATTATTACAAACTGACTATGGACACTGGAAGGGGAAAGAAGCTTAATTAGAAAGGACTGTTAAATACAGAAGTTCGGCAACTAACTGGGTCAAGAACAAAGAATTATCTCTCATCTGTATCCATGACATTATGAATTCATGAAGGTCCTAAACATAACAGAAATTTCCTTGTTAGGAAGGCAGAACATCTGCACCTAAGCCCTCATCTTAAAGACAAATATTAACAGCAGCATGCACACAGACTGGGCATTTATTTATCTTCCCCAGTGCAATTTAAATAAACCACAAATTCAAAATGAAAACTTCAAAATGAAAAATTCCATTATTTTAAAATAACATCTTTCTCAAGCCAGATGAAAACCAATAGCATTGATGTAACCAAAGTACATCAAGAATACCTTGGTCACAAGAAAGAATTGCTTCCTTAGGTCTGTGCACTTTGACTTGGGCTTCAGCTAAATGACACCAGCCAGCTATGCAGAGAGGGATTTCTTTCAAGCCTAGGATGAAGTAATCACAAATACCATGAGTTCTAGGAGTCAACCACAGGTCCTCATGCTCACATGACAAGCACTTCACTGACTGACCTACCTCTCCAGCCCCATGAAAAATCAGACTAAAGTGTTTCTATGCTTAGAGCCTTTCATGGGCTCCTGCTGTCCTCAGGATGCACTGTAAGCTTATCAACAATGTTTGCAAGGCCATGTTCAGCCTTACTTCCTATTCCTTCCGCTACCCACACTTCATCCTCAAATCTTACTGAACTACCCTGAACAGGTTTCTTCTTAGCTCTGCTCCTCCCCAAATGCATTCTTTGACTTACAATTCTTCCCACTCACCCCATCTACCTTCCTCACTCTATTAGTCATATCTCAGTTTGAATACAAGTTTATTAAAAAAAAAACAACCCACAACACCATAACTGAGTTGACTAAGCTAAGCCTCTCTGTTTCTAAAGCTTCCTCAAAGTATCTCTACTATACAAAGGAAATCACTGGTACACATAAAATTGAACTTTTCCATGGTCTTGAGTTTAAGACTTGAAATTTAAATCTAATAAACAGGCTCCAGAATATGCATATTCATTTTCCCTTTCCTTTAGTTTATCTCCTGACAAGAAGGCTAAACTAGTAGTCCCTATTGACTGAGTAACTACATTTCATATTAAATATTATATTCCATACATTACCTTCTGTTAGGCGACTAACAGCATCTTCATACTTCTTGTCTTGTAAAGCTTTAATGCCTAAGCCAATAAGGCCTGGACCACTTTTTGAATTCATTTCTACTAGCTTACAACAGTACTGCTGTCCTTCATCTGTCAGACTCCCTGAAATGAAAAGAAAACAAATTAGCATTCATATATATATATATATATATATATATATATATATGTATATATACAAGTACGACAAATTCTTAACTACCATGCATATATACGTAAATTTCAAAGCTATTTCATACATATTTTACTAAGTCCTGATTTAAGGAAATAAAAAGTTAAATAAAGCAGCAAATCAAGAAGATAATACCTCATTAACATGTTTAGACAATGGACATAAAATCACTTTACACACATATATACATACATACATACATACACACACACACACACACACACACACACACACACGCGCACACACACACACACACACACACACACACACACACACACTCTGAATTCATGCTCGAAGGTTTCAAAGAAACCTATTGCTACTAGTCGGTGGGCTGTCTGTCACACAACCCATGGCTTGCCAGGTCGTTTTCCTATTCAACTCTTAGCAGTATTATCTATTCAACCATATCACTTTAGAATTTACATGAAAGAAACAGAGTAACTTATTGGTTATCTGAGGGCAATAATGCACAGCTAGATGCATAGCAGCCAACTCTGATGGACTTTCCCAGCATCCTGGTATCAAACGATACTAGGCTAGAATCAGGACACTGAATGAAAATGTGGTGATATTTTGTTTATGACCTAACAAATAAAGCAAGCTAGCCATACAGAGTGTACACAGAGTGCAAAGTTAGCCATAGTGGCCAAGCAGTGGTGACACTCAGCTTTAACCCCAGCACTCAGGAGACAGAGGCAGACAGATCTCTGTGAGTTCAAGGCCACCTGGGCTACATGAAATTGATCCAGTCTAAAAGAGAAAAAAAGCTTACACAAAGATGATCCCAGCACTTGGAGTGACCCACCTTTAATCCCAGCACTAAGGAGGTTGAGATGGAAGGAATAAGTCTGGGTGTTGAGAGGAATATAAGGCAGGAAGAGAGAGGAGCTCATTGAAGTCTGAGCAGCAGAAAGTCTAGGCAGTTTGAGGATTCGTGTAGACAGGATCACCCATTTGGTCTGAGGTAGAAGTAAACTAGTGGCTGGCTGTTTTGCTTCTCCGATCTTTCAGCTCCCTCCCCCAATATCTGACTCCAGATTTTTTTTATTATTAACACCAATTAGAATTCGTTCTACATGAAGATTTAGCCAAGTCTTCTTAGATTTACAAGTTTAGCAATACACTGTACACATATTTACCAAGCTATTCTTGCCTATATAATAATTGGGCTTATGCATTAATTATACAATGCTGTAATAATCTTAAATTTAGCAAATTCATTTTAGCAAATTCATACCCCTACCAAAAGAAGTAAAAAATGTTATTTGTTTATAATTAATGAGGAACATTCAACACTTTAATAAATTGTTTAAACACATAGGAAAGTTCTGAAATAACTAAAACAACTTGAAACAATAAATGTGGGGAATAAATATAAATAATATTTTAAAAGACCTGTTGTTTAACATCTACTATAAAATATACATCCCCAAACCCTATATGGAATCACTGATTCAATAACAGATGTTAAAAGTAAATTATTTGCATGATGCCATTATATGTCAATATAATGCATATTGGATGCATACCAATGGATAATCTTTAAGTAATGTTACATACCGATTTAGAACTCCAAAGTGGTACCAGAAAAATAAATGATTTCATAATGGCTAAAAAATTAAAACTGTATGGTAAAATATGAAACCTGACTGGAAGAAATATAACTCTGGTTAGTTGTTATGCTTCCACATATGACTTTCCTTCTGCCAAGACCACTGCACTATTGTCTCTACAAATACGAATTCTCAAAACAGACACAGCTAGCCTCAATATCCTCTTGTGTAAAGCCACAGTGCTTTCCATTTCTCTACAATGTATGTCTACACTGCAAGTCTACACTAGACAGCAGAACTGAAGGATATGATACGTTCAGCAGAGCACGCTGAGCTTCATTCCAGTATCTGGCTCAGCAGTTGGGATGTAAGATTTGAGAGTTTGCATTTCTGATGCTTTCTTGGGGAACACTGATGCTATTTGTTCAAACTGCTAGAAAACAAAGTTTTGCTTACATCACATGCTAGCTCTACTGTTAGTCTAACAGACATACAGTGCCTCTGCTGCCTCTGTAACTGCTGGAACCTGGTATGCTGACCCTGCCCCCTGACAATGGGTAGGACAAGCAGATCAGCGTTCAGGAAGATACTTAGGCAGCTCAAAGGGTCCTGTGTTGTGTGGCCCTGTCATGGCTATGTCACACATTATGAGACTGCATAAGGACTCTGTACCCATGTGCAAACTTCCCCTTTTAAGTGTGTACCTCCACATACATTCTCTCTCTCTCTCTCTCTCTCTCTCTCTCTCTCTCTCTCTCTCTCTCTCTCTCTCCCATTTGTCTCTCGCCCCCCTCTTGCTCTCCCACCCGCTAATAATACTCTCTATGGTTAATGTACTCTCCACCGTTCATGTTCCATCTCACTGGCGCAGGTTTCCATCTCAAGGCTTCTTTTTCTAATTCTTAAACTTTTACAGAAGAATAACAGTAACTAAATGAAAAATTCTAGAGAGGCAAGACTGACATAGGTATAGCATACATGGTAAGCATTTATTAAATAGTATGTTGAGCCTTTGAAAACTTAATTCATGACAATACTTTTTGCAACACAAATTGCCGATATTACAAACATACCTAGGATGACGAAAGGAAAAGATAATCATGAATCTCCCCAATGTCAATCCAGTTAAGAGTATCCAAACTACACATGGGTAAACATAGTATGTCGCGTTCCAAAGGAACAATGAACAGGAACAATTCTTAAATCAAGGTACCTTCCTAATACATTCCTTTTGCTAATATCTGAAAGCACAATTATAAAAATAAAAGACAGCTGGCACAAGCCTGTAACTTCAGCAGTTGAGACATGGAGGCCAGAGGTTCAGGAGTTCAAGGCCACCACCCTCAGCTGTAGCATTCAAGGCCAGCCTAGAATACAAGAGATCCTGTCTCAAGAAGGAGGGAAAAATCTCCAGGTAATACTTTATCCATATATGTCCATGAGGAACTTTGAGAAACTCAATAGCATTTTCTAAAAATAGTAACAGAAATCATATCAGTCAATTATAACAATAATCAATGGAAAAAGAGGTCATGAATATGAAAGAGAGCAAGGAGAGGCATATGGAAGAATTTGGAGAGAGGAAAGGGGGAAATGGTGGAATTATATTATAACCTCAAAAAAATAAGTACAGTAAATAATTATTAAAAAAGTTTAAAAATGGCAGGGCAGTGGTGGCACACACCTTTATCCCAGCACCGGGGAGGCAGAGGCAGGCGGATCTCTGTGAACTCCACGCCAGCTAAGCTGGATTTATACAGCTACAGAGAGAAACCCTATCTCAAAAAAAAAAAAAAAAAAAAAAAAAAAGTTTAACAATATAATTTTTTACTTCTCAAAATGGCAGTCTAGACCTAAGGTTGTAAATAGTAAAACTCAAAGTATAAAATTAATGGACACAAAATTACTCTATGAAATTCAGTTTTCAGAATAATACCACAATAAAAGGTCTTGTTTTTAAAATCATTTCTGACATACCAAGGAAACCAATGAACACTACAAATTTTCACTTTTAAATAAACATAGCTTTGAAGGGAGAAAGAAAATAAATTTGATGGCAACCATTTCTCTATTTTCACATACTTCTAAGACATAAAACCTTGTTACTTTTCATTGCTGGTGCAAACTCAGAGCTTCACTTACTCATATTCAGCAAGTGCTCCACCCTGAGCTATTTCCCTGGGCCTAAACACAAAACCCTAACAACTTTAAGGAAGTTGTTCTCCACTTAACTTTGAAGAGCCCAGCCTCCTTGTCCTCTTGCATTTCAACCTCAGGGTGAAATAAGTCAAAGGGCTATTTAGCACATAAACACTTAAAAAACATCTTTCAACCAATGACAACTGGGAAAGTTACTCAAACTTTGTTACATGAAGCTTGACAAATGAGACACATTGGAAATGAATCTTGAGCCTCAACACATAAAGCAAGACCCAGAAATATGGAATACATTTGTCCTTGGTGCAGAGACACAGCGATTAACTGCTATAAAGAGCAAATCACATGGATACTAAAGTACTCTGGGGAAGGAAAGGTGTGTTAGCTTTTAGAGACCTTTAAGGTTTCTAGAAGCTCTTAATCTTCAGAATCCGTAAGTTTGACTTAGAATGATGAAAAGAGGAATCATGCACAGCTTTCCACTGTCCTAGAACAAGAATTATCTGAGTCTTACCACACATCCACTCCCATTCACCATGGTACAGACCTACCTCCCAATAATTCTACACAATGCAGATTACCAAAAACTCTTCAACAATACTTTCTTGTTGTCTTTTGCTGAGACCGAGTCTCGAGCAGTTCAGGCTGGCCTCAAACTTGGTATGCATCTGGAGCTGACTCAACTCCTGATCCTTCTGCCTCTCCCTTCCAAGTGCTGAGATTACAGACATGAACCTGTAATCTCACCCAGCTTTTAAAGCTGTGTTTTCTTTTTACAATTTTTTTTATTAATTTATTTTTTACCTTCCAATCCCAGTTCCCTCTCCCTCCTTTCCTCCCACTCCCTCCATTACCCCTCCTTCCATCTGATCCACAGAGAGGGTAAGGCCTCCCCTAGGAAGTCTACTAAGTCTGTCCCATCATCTCATTGAGGCAGGACCAAGGCAACTCCACCCCCACACCCCTGTGTTTAGGCTGGGCATGGTATCTCTCCATATAGAATGGGCCCCACTAAGTCAGTTTGTGCATTAGTGTTAGGTCTTGGACCCACTGCCAGTGCCCTCATATATTGTCCCAGGCACACCATTGTCACTAGGGAGTCTAGTTTGGTCTTATGCAGATTCTCCATTTGCCAGACCTGAGTCAGCTGATTCTGTGGGTTTCCCCATCATGATCTTGACTCCTTTGTTCATATTTTTGCTCCTTCCTCACTTTGATTGTACTCTAGGAGCTTGGCCCACTGGTTAGTTGTGGATTTCTGCATATGCTTCCATCTGTTTCTGGAAGAGGGTTCTAGCTTCTCTGGGGTTGTGGACTGTAGGCTGAGTATCTTTTGCTTCATTTCTGGTATCCACTTATGAGAGAGTACATACTATATTTGTCTTTCTGGTTTTGGGTTACATCACTTAGGATGTTTTTTTCTAGTTCTGCCCATTTGCCTGCGAATTTTAGGATATTATTGTTTCTTACTGCTGAGTAGTACTTCGTTACGTAAATATACCACATTTTCTTTATCCATTCTTCAACTAAGGGGCATCTGGGCTGTTTCCAAGATCTGGCTATTACAAATAATGTAGCTATAAACATAGTTGAGCAAATGTCTTTGTGGTGTGAACATGCCTCCTTTGGGTATATATGGCCAACAGAGGTATTGCAGATTCTTGAGGTAGGTTGATCCCTAATTTTCTGAGAAATCACCATACTGATTTCCACAGCAGCTGTACAAGTTTGCACTCCAGCAATGGAGGAGTGTTCCCCTTTCTCCACATCCTCTCCAGCATAAGCCATCATTGGTGTTTTTGATTTTAGCCATCTGATCAGTGTAAAATGGAATCTCAGAGTGGTTTTGATTTGCATTTCCCTGATGACTAAGGATGCTGAGCATTTCCTTAAGTGTCTTTCTGCCACTTGACATTGTTCTGTTGAGAATTCTCTATTTAGATCTGTACTCCATTTTTTATTGGATTATTTGGTAGTTTGTAAAGCTGTATGTTTTCTTATCAGTCAGTATAATCCTTTCACTATGTCTTTATTATCCTAGGTGTGCACATACGTGCACATGCACACAAGCATGCACTCGAGTACACACACCTTAAGATAAAGCCAGGGCCTCTTGCACACTAGAGTGCTCTATCACTTACCCATCTACATCCCAGTCCAACTTTTATCTGTTGTTTCTAAATGCCCACACAATGATACTGAGTATTGTTTAACAGTCAGTATTTTGCAACATTTTATTTATGTTTCAGTTCTCTCCAAGTTACTCTAAAGCAGAATCTAGGTAAAATATCAAATCCATTTTATTGCAAACCTCAAGGAATGCTAGATAGGTATACATTTTGATGGATGCTATGTTAGAAAACATCTCAATTTTTATTTACACTAATAATTCACACTGACTGAGGAAAGAATAGTCTTTTTATTAGAGAGGCCACTAAAATTATGTATAAAACTCTGCAGACTGAGTTGATTCTGTGTCTTTCTGCTGTTTTATAGGCATTCTGAAATACCAGAGCCATGTTTACCCCCAAAACAAACAAACATATTAAAGGCAAATTCACACTTACTGAGAAAATGTTCAGTCAGTTTTCCAAACACTGACCTTATACCATTTAGTCATGAGCAGACTAAAGATGAAATGGTACAAACCACTAACAGCTAAGCAGAACTGGCAAGAATAACCACCAGTCACTAATTCTCAAAGGCAACTCTAACAGCCACAAAGGTCATATCCTATCTTTCTATCACACACTGGGTCTTACGATAAAATATGAAGAAACTGGATGATTTTGAAGTAAGGCTTCCTATCAGATGAAAAACAAAAAAACACTGGACTGATGGGGGAGGTCGTTCTGGGTATATGTTTATCTTATTGGTTAACGAATGAAACACTGTTGGCCAATAGAAAAGCAAGATAGGCGGGACTATGAGCAGGATTCTGGGAAATGTAGTAAAGTGGTCACCATGCGATCCCAGGAAGAGAGGACACATAAGGTGGGCATCCTTGGTAGAGTAAGTCCTTCTAAAATATATACATATATATATATATATATATATATATATATATATATATATATATATATATATAGACTAGAAGTTATGGTTGATACTTAAGACTGAGCTAGCAAATAAGAAATCCTATCCATTGGCCAGCAGCATTGTAACTAATATAAGATTCTGTGTGTTATTTGGGGACCCTAAAGCAGCAGCAGAACCCAAGCAGCTTGCGGAAGGAGTTATTGTCACACTGGACTGACAGTTCCCTTGTGTACCTTATCTCCCTCGGTCTTAACACAGCAGTTGTCATGGTCCAGAGAGACATCACAGTAACCCTTCTCCTCCCCTCTGAAAGCTTGCCACCCCCATCACATGACTCATTTCCTCTGCCTTCTGTCTTGAAATGGTCCAGACAGGAGACATCACTGTAACCCTTCTGCTGCTTCTCTTGCTGCTCCTATCACATGCTTCCCTTCCTCTGGTCTTCCTATAAATGCACTTAGTAAAGTTCCTAGACTACTTCTCTTCTTAAACCTCTAATCACTTCCTCAACTTTTTCCACCATTACTTCAGTTCAACTACCATTATTTAAAAATAGCCTTAATATTAGTTTTCTTAATAATAAAATCAGTTACTCATCTATCATGACAGTCCCTGACAGTCTTCTTTCTGAAATGTTCTTTCCTGTCTTCGCATTGGGCCCCCACCTTGCTCTCTCACCTGTCCATTTCATGGTCTTCATCCCTTTCTAATTCTGAGCCAGACAGCACCACACAAGCAGCCATCCTCAGCCTTTTGCCCCTCGGTCTTCTCTAATGTCAATCACTCCACCTCATTTTCACACAAACAATTTCCAAGTTACATGCTTAGCTTTAGTTTGCCAATTCCCATTTACCAACAATTGATGGGCACTGGCTACTTTAATAGCTCCTTTCAAATGTACTTTTCACATAAGCCATCTTTTTTTTTCTATATTGGGCTAACTTTTTAGAAGAACTAAAATTTGAATATAATTTTGCCCTTCCCTTTAAGAAGCTGAATACTTTTTTCCATTCATCTGTTCCTTTCTATCACCATCATGTTCCAAGTTCATTTATTCATTCTCAGCATCACTTGGTCTACTCTACTTCAGTCCATCCTAAGTATTATTAGTTTAAGCATTTGGACTTCATAAAGTAATTCACTCTGAAACTTTTAGTACTTTTCATAATGAAAAATATTCTCTTTGAGAGTAAGAAAAAGCTCTTGCTTGCTAGTGGAAATTCCAAGACTAAAAGTAAGGGCAATGACTTCATACAGACCAAGAAACTTAAGGAGTGATAAAGGAGAGCGAGATGGGCAGAATAGAGATAGGTGCAATGCTCACAGCCTACCAGGAATTCTCCCTCAGTTATCTCTAGAACTCAACCATATTTTCCTACTATGACAAATGTGAGTCATTCATACAAAATGTTCCATGTATTTATCGATTTTACAACCAAGTAAAAAAGATTCACTGCACTAGAGAAGTTCCATGATAATTCAGTCACCAGCATGCTAATGCAGGTACTATTTCCAGTTCAGTTTCATCACTGATTTCTATGAACTTGTTTATCTCGGGTGAATAAAAGCATGTGTAGAAGTGTATCCCAGTCATCAAAAAGCACTATTCAGCACAAACACTGACAAGGACAAAGGCTGTCATAAAAAATTTATGGTGGTCAATCCACACAAATACCTGCCTAGGTCACAGACACACACTTCAGATGTGCCAACTCCCAATAACCCAGCTGTTCATAACTATCTTTCTTCTACCAAAGTACACAAAGAAGCAAGAGTATGTCACATACACCAAGACACACTCTCCAACCTGAATTTACTCTAGTTCACTTACAGACTAACAGTTCACAATACTGCAAAATTTAAAAGAAACAGACCATCACTATGGTATTAATATCAACACTGTGAAGCTTAATGTTTCCTTTTCATGGCAGTCAAGACTTGTGTAATATAATCCAACCTATTTAGCCAAATAGGTTTCAGTTATTCCTTCTACTATATCAAACAAATCTGTTTTACTATTCCAGTTAAAAAGGAGGGGACTGTATCTAGCACCACAAGTCTACACCTGCCACCTGGACTACCACACCTACCTGCTCCATCTAATGTCAGACATCTAGCATCCATCTAATGTTCAAGACATCCTTCAAGTCCCACCACCATAAGGACTTCACAGAATTAAAGTAAATAAATAATAAAAGAGAAGAATTTTATTGTTGAACCAATAGCTTTATAACTCATAAGTCCTGTATCACTCTACTCTCCTATATTTCTTAGACTTTCTGTAAATAGCAATATTACATAACTGTGTTTCTTTTATGTCCAGAAACACTGATATAATATTTTATACATAGGAAGCACTAAGACAGTGCTTAATTGATTGCAATATCACTCTCAGATAATCACACATCTCTGGAAAGCAATATTAAAAATTACCTGACTCAATCAAGTGCAAAGAAATCACTTCTAGTGGATACTGTACGGTGGGATAGATATTTATCATTCCTTCACAGGCATTCTTCAATCTTGAAGTTTCATGAGGAAGCTTGAAAATATAAAAGCATAATAAAGTGAATCCCAACAGCAGTAAAACGTATTGACGAACATTTTCATAATTAGAAATAATACATGTCACTTACTTTAGATAAGCACTGAATGAAATGCCTATAAAGTCCTTGGTGATCTTCACTGGGAATATTATCTGCTAAGTCCAGTGCATTCTCAAATGCAGTTAAAAGCTGAAACAAACCAAAAAGCTATTATGTAGCATGCTAAGTGAAAAATGTGGCAAGTGCTATGCTGTATTAAGACTCCTTTATAAGCCAGGCAGTGGTAGTACACCCTTAATCCCAGCACTCGGTAGGCTGGGAAAGATGGATCTCTATGGGTTTCAGGCCAGCCTGGTCTACAAAGGAAGTACCAGGACAGCCAGGGATAAAGACTCCTTTATAAAAACTAAACCTCATGATTCTTCTGTTTGGTCAGATCTGTAGCCTAAGACAGCCTTGATCTTGTGGAGACCCTCTTGCCTCAGCCTCCCAATGACAGGGTTTATAGATTGAACCACCTCAATCTACTTGATCCTGACAATTTGAATGATGGGGTGGGGCAGGGGTGGAGGGATGTCTACATAAGTTTTAAAATACATTCTAACTCCAACTAGCCAATAGACTATACTAAACTAGTAAGTGATAAGTACAAATTTAAAACATTAGCTTAATAAAGCATTTTTTCTTTCACTTTTGGCTGCTACAAAGGAACAGCTAGAACATTATCTTATATGGTAATATAGTATTACAAGCACATTCTTTGTAAAATCTCCAAGAGCAGGAAATCTTTAGAGAAAAATTACAAAGTTGAGTTATACTTGGCCAGGAAATAAAAGAGAGAGAGAGAGAGAGAGAGAGAGAGAGAAGTATAATAAGACCACTTCCCTTAATACAGTATTAACTGACTTTGAAGAAAATCTTGAAAGAAGCGTTCTAAATGTCTTGCATAAGAACAGCAAGAGGCAAGAACTTTACTGCATATTATATCCTCCATTTCATTATGTAAGGACTACACCTTTAAGGGTACATCATTGACCTGATAAATCCCCTATATTAGTCACTTGCCTTATTGCTGTGACCAAATATGTGATGAGAAGCAACTTAAGAGATGAGGCGAAGGTTTTATTATTGCTCACAGTTTGAGAGCACAATCCATTGTGGCAGGAAGCATGGTTCCTAACTGTCATGGAAGTAGCAAGAAGCAGTGTGCTCACATCTGAGCAGGTCAGGATGTGGTGAGGAAGGAGAAGCCAACATTTCTTTTTCTCCTTTTTTTTTTTTTTGGTTTTTTAAGACAGGGTTTCTCTGTGTAGCTCAGGAGCCTATCCTGGCACTTGCTCTGGAGACCGGGCTGGCCTCAAACTCACAGAGATCCGCCTGCTTCTGCCTCCTAAGTGCTGGGATTAACGGTGTGTGCCACCAACACCTGGCTCTTTTTCTCCTTTTTATTCAGGTCAAGGTCACAGCTCACGAGATGACGCCACTCACATACTGAGCAGGGCTCCCCAACCCCAACTACCCCCAGTAAATCTTTACTAGAAAGAACTCATAGTCACATCCCTCCCTCAGTGTTTCTTAATCAAGTTGACAAAATCAGTCATCACAATCAACCCCTACTATTTCATTACCTCAATATCTCCTTGTTAATTATAAAGACTGTAAAAAGTAAAAATTTCACTGTTCTGATAATGATAACGATCTCACAGTAACCTTAAAATAATTTAATGTAATTAGCTTTTTTAGATAATAAAATAGGTATTCCAAATAAAAAATAAGTAACATTTTTAAAGAACATTCATTATTTAAGTGTTCTTAAATAATGTTTAAGACCTAGAAATAAGTTCTTAAAAATATATTATTAAGGACTAAGAAAAAGGAGCAGTAGGGAGGGGAATAGTAGTACACAGGTGAGGTGAATGGGGGAAATAAGAAAAACGGGGTGGGGCTTTAACTGAGGAGTGATAGGAGGTACATACAAAGGAGGGAGGAGAAAAACACATTAAGAAATCAATTTTATTTATCCAACATTATATATTGTGCATATAAGTGGATATACATACATAGTTTAAATGAAGTTAAGCCACTTGGGCTGACAATGCTCCCTTCAAGAGCCACACACTATCTGATAAAAACGCCAATACCAGGCATGATAAACTCCCTTTCAGGGTGGCAATACAGGCTGTTGCTACTGTTCTTGGTCACCTCCCTGAAGTTGAAGGTAAGTCCCTACTGCTGAAGATACCATGCACTTTGGACAAAGAACTTCGAAGATTAGAGCTAGATCTGAATTGAAATGATCTTCCCTGAATACAAACTCTCAGAGCCCTGGAAGCTGCCAAGGGAGAGAATCAACCAACAGTCCTACCCAACTATGAAGCCTACAAACCACAGCAATGACAAGGCTGGCAAGATATCCTAAAGAAGCAATGGTGGCACTCTTATTCTCATGATAACCAATATTTATCTAATGGGAGGGAAAAGAAACATAGCCAACTCCTCAAGGTTAATGATGTCATGGGTCTTAGAGAATAACCACATTACTAAACCAGCCCAATTCCTAACTGCATCCTAAATATTTATCTATGAATAAGTGTAGTACCTGACCCTCATAGAAGAAGCTTTCTTCTATCTCTCTGTCACAGACAGCATTACACAAAGCCACAACTCAAAATGCAGAGAACAACTTGAATAGATACACCTTTTAACACAACTCCTGTATCCAAGGCTCAGAGAACATTCTAGAAATGGGCACAGAAAGGTTTTAAAGCCATAGGACTGGGAAATCTGCTGTGAAATTGTGGCTTATAAAAATTACAGAGCCACAGAGGGATACTCTCTCAGTCTAGATACATGGGGGAGGGTCTAGGCTCTGCTCCAAATGATATGACAGTTTCTTAAGATCCCCCATAGATGGCCTCACCCTCCCTGGGGAGCAGAAAGGGGATGGGATGAGAGGTGGTGGGGGAGGCAGGGGAGGAGGGGAGGGAGAGGAAACTGGGAATGACATGTAAAAGAAGCTTGTTTCTAATTTAAAATTGGTCTAATTAAAATTATTTTAAAAAAAAAGAAAGAAATTACAGGGCAGCACATCTATGCTATCTTAATAATATGGCTGCTGAAAACGGGCCTGAACAAGGACATCACCAATGGACATGTTAACAAGGAAGGGGAAATCTCATGAGCCCCACCTAGACAAACAACACAGGCAACTATGGAATACTGGGAGCAGAAGTCTTCCCCCAGGGAAGTATCCCCTAATTGGTTATTCAATATCAAGTAGTCAGCCCTGAAATCATATACATGCAAGCAAGGCTGAATGAGCTCAGATATATATATATGAATTAATATATTCGTTCATATATATCTGTATAACAATAACAATTTAAGAAAAGGAGGCCAGGAATTTCAGAGACAGTGGGGACTGGTGTGCCATGGAGGAGTTGAGGGAAAGAAAAGGAGGGAAATGTTGCAATTACATTTGAATTTTTAGAAAAAGGACTAAGTACAGAAGAAGAAAGGATAGAAAGATGGTTGAGCATGATCAATGAATGTTTTATGCATGAATGCCATAAATAAGCATGGTTAATACATGTTTATTAAAAATTTTTAAGTATTGTGATACACTTCTATAATTCTTGGTATGAGACTGAGGCAGGCAGACCAAGAAATGATACCCACAGGAGCCTTCCCCTTTCTGAATAAACACAGAGGAGGGTTGGATGGGGGAATGGGAGGAGAGGAGGAAGGTGAGGATGCTGTCAGGAGATAGACAGATAGATAGATAGACAGAAAGACAGGCAGACAGACAGACAGACAGACAGGGAGGGAGAAAGGAAGGGAGGGAGGGAAAAAAAAAGAGAAAGAATTCAAAGCCAGCCTGGGCTGCATAATAAGATCCTGTCTCAAAATCAATAATAATAATAAAAAAAACAAAGAAGCAAACAACAAAAACGTGTGCATGTCTTTGTCTGTGCGTGCGCGCACGTGTGTGTGTGTGTGTGTGTGTGTGTGTGTGTGTGTGTGTGTTAACTGAGGACTCATAATGGCTCAGTATTCTGTATGATCCTAGAACATACAAGGCACTAGATTCAATTGTCTGCACAGAAAGAAAAAAGGAAGGATGGGGGAAGGAAAAAAGAAATGAAAAAGAGAAGGATGAAGGAAAAGATAAAAGGAGAGTGAAATGGGGAAGGAAGAAGGGGAATGAGAAAGGTGGAGAGGGAAGAAAAACAAAGACAAGAGAAAGCTTGCTTGCTGAGGACTACATAAACTCAGGAGTTTGGGTATAGCCTGGGCAACATAGTAGGATGTTATTTTATGAATTTTCTTCCATGGAGTATAAGTAAATCAAAAATATATTTTACTAATTTTGGTATATGTTTGACATAGATACAGCTTAAAAGAAATTGATGAGCTATCCAATTGTGTCACTATTAAATTTCTTCCACGACTGCTTGTACAAGACAAGTTATTACTATAACATGTTATAACTGGGTCTAAACATTCTTGAAAAGCCATGTGTTGAGGGTTTTTAGTCACAGCCTGTGGTGCTCTGGTAGATGGCTGAGGCTTTGGGAAGTGGGGCTCAGTGTAAGGAGGGTAGGTAAACCTGGAGCGGAGCCTGGACCCTGGCCCTTCCTTTGGCTCTTTCCATTCTAGGTACCACATGTGAAGAGCTGTGATCTGCATGGGCTCCTGATCCTGACGCCCTGCCTGCTCTACACACAGAGCAGCAGACAGTACCTACTGACACATCTGAAGGTGTGAACCATAGTAAACCTTCCTGGTGACAGAGTGCTGACTGGCCCTTTGGGGACTGCCTGGCATACAGAACATTTGCAACAAAATTTTCTGAACAAAACAACAAACTGATGACTGAACAAGTGAACATACACAAAGCTCCCATTGTGTACAGTCTATAACTGTTAAGATTTTAAATTACACTCAATTTAACAAGGACATTGAATAGCTACTAATTATAATAAAAAATTAAGTTACTATTATACTAATAAAATATGGAATACAGGTATTTCCAACTATACTTTAAAATTACATTTTATATTTTAAAAATCCTTTCCAATAACTTAGAGCCAATACATTAAAAAAGGAATTACCCAACATAATCTAACAAATATAAACATTCTAAATGAGTTAAGTGATTACTAAGTAATTCAGTGTCCTTAGTTAACAAGTATAAAGAATGATACCTAGAAAGTTCAACTTTCTATAAGTTACAGCAGTTTTGTGAAAGTCAGTTACATATTTTCCTTTCTACAGTGACCAAGTTAATGATCTACTGTGGAGTCTTATAAATACAATGATCTGAAATTCTAATACTCTAAGACCCAAGTCTGCCCTCTTCACACTATATGAGACTGAAAGCAAAGGTTTCTAATTTTATCAGCAAGAATCTCTATGAATTTGAGGATACTCAACACTTACTGTACTGACATACGGTACTTCCTGTGTTCTAAATTAAAACTGAGCACGCCCAGCGCTCGCTGTACTGACATTCGGTAATTTCCTGTTATGAATTAAAACTGAGCATGCCCAGCGCTTGCTGCACTGACATATGGTATGTTCCTGTTATGAATTAAAACTGAGCATGCCCAGCGCTCGCTGCACTGACAACGGTACTTCCTGTGTTCGGAATTTAAACTGAGCATGCCCAGTGCTCGCTGCACTGACATGGTAATTTCCTGTTATGAATTAAAACTGAGCATGCCCAGCGCTGGCTGTACTGACACACGGTAATTTCCTGTTATGAATTAAAACTGAGCATGCCTAGTGCTCGCTTCACTGACATACGGTACTTCCTGTGTTCGGAATTTAAACTGAGCATGCCCAGTGCTCGCTGCACTGACATACGGTACTTCCCATGTTTCTTCATTATGCCTCTGTTTTCCAATTCAATTAAGTATCGATTTTCATGATATAAACCATGAGGAATAAAGAAGTTGATACCATCTGCTGCGTTTCATTATTCTGATCCTCTATATACTCCGCAAGCAACTTAGTGAGTTTTCTCCACAGCTCATAAAGCTCTTGCTTGTCTGCTCCATCTTCTTGCCGTGTCTTTATCAATTTATACCATGTCCGAGCTACCTATTGAAAAGGAAATTTAAATAGCTATGTTACACTAAAACTTTTTGATATCTTCATTCTTAACTTGAATTAGCTAGATGAAAGCCTTTTAGAAGTAACTGACCAACCTCTAGGTGTCTCTTTTCCTGGTGATGCAGATCCACAAGTTTCTTACAGACATCACACCACTTCTGCTTGTCAACACTTCATTAAAGAGAAGAAGGAAAAGGAATTTTAATCTGATAGCAGAACCAACAAAAGACTTAAAAGCCTCAAACATCTGATACTATAATGTTATTGTATACAACAAGCCTTTTGTAAAGGAGGAGGGAAGATTATCTTTCATGATCTTCTCCATACATTTTAAAATTCTGAATTGAGTCAATCATCATAGTAGTCTTTCCAGTCTAATTCAATCACAAGAAATTTTGTGACAAACTTGAGAGAAAATTGTTTCTAAATTCTCAGCAAATGTTACCAGTCCTTCCACCTCTGTGATAGTTATTCTTGGTTGTCAGCTGGACTACATCTGGAATTATCTAAAACCAAGATGCTGGACATAGCTGGAAGAGATTTTGGAGTGAACCATTTGAGGTGAGAAGACCCACCTTAAACTATGTGCCACGCCTTCTGGTGGCAGCCTATAGAGAAGCCATGAAGGAGGATGCTATCTTTGCCTGCTCATCCCACTCTGGCAAGCCCATCCCACTCTGGCAAGGCTATCCCTTTATTGGCATTAAAGCCTACTTCTTTGGGAGTCTTGAGTTTACCTAAGACCATCAGAGACAGCTAGCCACATGGGCAGAACTATTAAGATTCATGGAATTTCCAATATTGGAATAATCCAACCACAGCCTGTAAGCAACTCTAAAATATCATATGTGTGTGTGTGTGTGTAGATTAATTCTATCAGTTTCTAGAGAACCCTAACACAACTTCTATATAATTTCTTTCTTTCTGCCCCCCCCCCTTTTTTGGTTTTTCAAAACAGGGTTTCTCTGTATAGCCCTGGATGTCCTGGAACTTACTCTGTAGACCAGAGTAGCCCTCAAACTCACAAAGATCTGCTTAAGTGCTAGGATTAAAGGTACGTGCCACCACTGCCCAGCTCTATATAATTTCTAATCACTAAAGTGAGACCTGTAAAGAAACTAGCCTTTCCCACATATTCCTTACCTTTCATAGAGATCCAGCAGCTTTTGGTAAACACCGGGTAAATCACCCTTAGCATTTTCATGATCACACTTCTCATACAAACTTGCTAGCCCCTAAAAGGAAGCAGTGCTGGTTATCTTTAGCAAAACCTCTCAAGTGTCTGTCCCTGTGCCACCCCCCACCCCCACCTCTCCACCCCCCATCCCACCTCCCCACCCCCCCACCCCCCCCCCTTTATTTATTGTGTGAAACAATGGACTAACACCTAAAAATCACCATAGTTTACAGATGAAATATGTGTGGAATTTCCCTCCAAGTAAAATGAAGATGAGAGGGAATCTTTATAGTTATGGTCTTCTATTTAAAAATAATCCACTGGATAGGAAGTTAAGTAGTAATAAACAGTATCTTAGGCACCTAAAATTAACTTTTAGATTTAGAAAATTTCATTTTTTTTGTTTGTTTGTTTTTGTTTTTCGAGACAGGGTTTCTCTGTGTAACTTTGGAGCCTATCCTGACACTCACTCTGGAGACCAGGCTGGTCTCGAACTCAGAGATCCACCTGCCCCTGCCTCTGGAGTGCTGGGATTAAAGGCGTGCACCACCAACGCCCGGCTTCATTTTTTTTCATGAGACAGGTTTAATTGATTACTTTAACACTGGCGCCTACACTTTGAAAATGGAAAACAAATGCTTTCCCCACATTATAAGAAATGAAACATATCTCCATACCTGCCAAGCAAGAAGCTGCTCTGGCTCTAGTTCTGCAGCTTTCTTATAGGCACCCTGGGCCTGATCAGGCTGCTCTAGTTCAGCTGCAGCAACACCAATGAAAACCCAGGCATTATAGTTATTTTTCTCTTGCTTTAACACTGTCTGATTAAAAAACATAGATTAAGTTATTACATTTCAGAAACTACTAAACAAACAACAAAGCAATAGTCAGGACACTGGATCTGCCACCAACAGAGCAACCCATACTGCAGTACCTAGCCCAGGTACAGTGAATGAAAGCCTGTAAAGGGTTTGCAAAATGAGGTACCTTTCAGTGAAGTGCCCAAGGGATCTTGATACCTACATAAAATGTCCTGACCCCCAGCCCATGAGAATGCTGGGTAGAAAAGAACAGAAATTCCCAGGCCCATTACTGCCTCCACATCACTTCATCCAACTCTAATATTTTCTTTTGCATTATAATATTTTCCCAAATAAAAGATGGATTTTTTGTGGCAGTTATAGGTACTACATCAAACAAATAAACAATGGCAATGAATGTTTAAGTAACACCTATCATCTAGAACAAAATGACACATAGAGATATTTCTCTCAGAAATAAGAGTACTCACTAAAGCAAAAAGCTTAAAGGAAGATTACTATATTCTAGGGAAAGAAAAAACTAGGAGCTAAAATAAAATCAGGCTCTCAAGGTTTTATATTCTAGGGAAAATCAGGTTTCCATGAGTTGACCTCTCCACTAATTAGGCTTATGTGTATCTACATACACACTCTGAGTGATCTGTCACCAATGTTGTGTGCAAGCTGCACTCTACCCAATAATGATGCCTCCTACAACTCAGCAATGAGGTACTCAACAAAGCTAAACTCCAATACTAGGGTACGTTCTGCTTATGTTCTAAACAACAAGTACAACTGCTAGCACATAACTGTTGTTTTCCGCTTTTAATTGTTACTGCCTTTTATGCTATGGCTATCCTATTCAGCAATGACTATCTTATTCACCAACTGCAACTCCACTGCTACCAGCAGTGGCTAAGACGCAAGAGCGGAAGCCTGTTCCCTCAGACACTGACTCTTTCAAAACTACTAAGGAAATTTATTTAAATCTCCACCCAGCTAAAGAACCCAAAGTTCAAAGGTTGAGGTAGAATCCTGCTTCCCAGAGAGGCTGAATAGCAAGCAGCTACCTAGCTCACCTCTTCAGTCTCCCAAGAAGTCCTCTTGCTCCTTCCTGCCCCTCCTTATAAACCTTCTCCACTTGGCTCCTGCCTACAACTTCCTGGCAGCTAATTGCTGACCCAGTCTCCTGACTGAAGGTAAATTTTATTTAATCAGACATATCTTTGCATCATTAAACAAATGTTCCAGGGCATAAACAAGAGTAATAGACCTTAAAATAATATCCTACAACACATAACTGTTTATCAAATGACACAAACTACATGTCAAACACCAATCAATAATTACTGTCTGGCTAATGATCTGGATTTCAGAATCCAAAATACATTTTTAAGGAAATAATCACACAAAAAAGAAATGTGGTGAAAATAGACAAAAGATCCTGGGAGAACACTGTTATAGTGGAAGCTTCAAACCAGCCCCTGGCATCCATATACCCAAAGAGTCTGTGATGTTATAGTGGAAGTTTCACCCCAGCCCCTGGCATCCATATACCCAAAGAGTCTGCGATGTTATAGTGGAAGTTTCACCCAAGCCCCATCTCCCTCCAAACCCTGCTGCATCTCAGAAAGTGCGCCAAATGATGATCCCTCCTACGAGATGCTCAAGACCACTCCCACAGGATATTTAAACTGCCTCCCAGGTTTTTCTGGTCTCTCTTTTCCATCTCCTCTCTGGGGGACTGGAAGGCCATTCAGGAGCTTTGTATCCACTAAACATGGGCTTTTTCTAATTCTGTTTGATTTGGTCTGATTTGGGTTGCTACATTGGTGGAGAAGCTTATTGGGTGTAGAAACTTTTCAAACACAAAGAAAAAAGTACCTAACTACACATACACAAACTGGAGACAGCTTCCTAAGGGAATGCTTATCCCACGCCTTAGAGCTCCACAGGACAGAACCACAGCAAATATACTCTCTGGTAGCTTTGCTTTAGTCTCAACCAATTCTGGGTTTCTACTGATGAGAGACATCTCCCATTGCACTGTTTGCCATTATAGTCTATACCTGGATTTTGCCATTATAAATTATGAGTTACTTGGTAAAATTCATGTCAAAATTTTACAAAATACCCACAGAAAGATATCCATGCTAAGTAATGTAATGGAAATATGGGTCAGTAAAATGGCTCAATGGGCCACCCAGGCTTAAGGAGCTAAGTTCAGTCTCTGGAACTCACAAAAAAAGGTGGAAAAAGAGAATTGGTTATACAAAATTGTCATCTGATCTCCAGATCAGATGGTATGGGTAAGTCATATACCATGCACATATACATTACCATAAACAATAATAGTAATGATAATAATAACAATTTAGAAGTATGATGATCATATGTACATGCTTAGTTAAAGAACAGTGCTGGAAGAAACAGTCCCTCTCATCTCACTCCACATATATTGCACCCTCCATTTGAACCAACTATTCACTTCTGTACCAGATTAGTACCATCATGATTCCATATTCCTGCTAGTCTCAGTCATCAATGTACCTTTATGTATAAATCTCTTACAATCAGAGAGGCTGGCACTTTTGCTGGACCTCACTGGAGGCCATGTAAAACTTAGGACTGCTGTCCTGCTGTGTACTCGTCCTGTTTGTTTAACCTGCGTTTAAGAATACAATGGAACGCCTGGAGTGGTGGTGTACACCTTTAATCACAGCACTTTGGAGGCAGAGGCAGGTGGATCTCTTAAGTTCGAGGCCAGCCTGGTCTACAGAGGAGTGCCAGGACAGCCAGAGCTGTTACACAGAGAAACCCTGACTGGGAGAAAGAAAAAAAAAAAAAAGACTACAATGTAACAAACACCCCTACTTGCTTAGGTTTCCCATGTTTACAGGTGTGCTATGACAAATCATTTGCTGAAAACAGCAAACAGGTCACAAGTGTCCTTATAAACAAATATCCACCAAAAATGTTGGAAGCAACATGGAAATAAGTTGGTAAGCCTGTTGAGGTTTTGTTATATTTGCTTTTCTGAGTGCTTCTGGCCCCGTGAAGTTCAGTCCCTTGGAAAAGTGTTAAACATTTCTGTAAAGTACTCCTCACTCCTTCCCTTTGTGATGCTCCTCATGCTGACCAATAGAAGTGAACAAAAGCCCCTTGAAGGGACAGAGTCACAAACAGCATTCAGGCAGGGAGATTCAGACTCAGGTAACAGACAGATCTTAGAGCCCTGGAACCATGAACTACAGACTAATGGAAGACACAGGGAGAAAAGCAGGGAATTCAAAACCAGGCTTCCTCTAGGCCAAAGTACTCCAAGAGAAAACACCTTGATTCCCTTCCTTAATGTAGCACCAGTGCATTCTGGTGTCTCTGAGGTGACCTCTAATGTGTTTAACCAGCATGTCTACCCCAATTCAATGATTGTAATGGTCTCACTATAACAACTCTCAACTTCTGGACTCTCCAATTTTTAAAGCCTCCTCTTTCTTACTCCTTTTGTTGATCCCTCCTTATGATCCATCCTTGTCATCCATCCTCTGTCATCACATTCTTGACTCCTATGCATCTCTCCCTTCAATACCCTGAATTCCATCATTCACTGATTTCACTTTAATAGCAACAAATTTCAAGTGGGTGTTTTTTAGGGCCAGCAATCCTTCAAATTCTTACTCATAAGTTCGCAATCCTTTGAATTCTTATTCTTAAGTTTTCTCAGCATAAATAATAACTGCTTCAAACTTGCTTTAGTCACAAACATCCTTGCACAACTCATCTCCTGCCACAAGTCACCAAAAATAGAAGCCATCAGGGAAAAATGCTCTTACCTTTCCATTGCCAAATCAACAAATCAAGCCCTGTACTGGATCTGTGCCTATCTTTTCTCCTGCTAAAACAGAAGAGGAACTAAAGGCCTCCGTTCACATTCTGGGTCACATCCTGTCATCCCCCTAGGGGCTTCACTTCTACCCCCACTATCTCTCCAGCACATCCATTTTCTCTCTTTAACAGGAACAGTCCCATCAGCACATGAGGAAGCTTCAGAATCTTTATTCTTTCACCCACTGGTCAGATAGAAACTGGAATGTCAACAACCTTAAAGTAATAAAAATGCTGGGTAGGCAAGGTGGCCCAGAAGTTAAGGTGCCTGTGATCAAATCTAACGATTTGAGTTCAAGCCCTAAAACTGACATGGTAGAAGGAGAGAACTGACTTCTACAATTTGTCCTCTGACCTCCACAAGCACAACACACATAAAAGACACATTTTTAAATGTAATACAATAATAATGCTAAAGTATAGTCAGGGGCATTCCATAATTTGAGGTCCTTATGATATGTCTGGCTTTGAGAACATGGCTTTGGGAACTTAGCAATAAAAAAAAAAAAAAATCAAGTGCAGCAGTAAGGAGAATGGGGTCTAACTGCTCTATAGGTTCTACCATGTCAAGTGGGACAATAAGTGACTTACACCTTACAATAATTCATAAATTGGTAATTCATTTGTTTGCCAAAGAGACAAATATCCTTTACCTTGCAATGTTTCAAAGCTTCTTTGTACTCTTTGTTTCTGATTGCATCTCTTGCACTTTTTAGGGCAGTCTTCACTTCTTTGCTAGACATTCTATCAAGACAAGAAGCCATAGTCAATATACAATAACATCTCCCCAATGACAAGAGTCAAGAGTCCCAATAAACTTAACCATCTGAAAAAGAGACATCTAATTCCTTCTCTCTGGAATAGTCTGCACACACACACACACACACACACACACACACACACACATACACACACACACACACACACACACTCTACATACAGTTCATTCCCTCAGCTCTTTAGATTTCTATTCAAAAGTCTCCTCCTCATTGGAACCCTCCCTGGACAAGCTACTCAAGATTTCCTTCAAACTTCTACTCAACACCGCTCATTACCCCCTATGCCCTTCCCTTGCTTTATTTACTTCAAAGCACGTAACACAATTCCTGTACCATATATTCTATGTCTTTAGTCTATTATGTGTATAACCCCAGCAGAATGTAAGTTCTATATGAATAGGGTTTATCTATTATTGTTTTTCCATTGATAGGATTAGTATCTGACAAATGTAGATGACCAATAAATGCATGTTGAAATTGAGCTGTATTAGAATTATACTCACTCTCCACACATTTAGCTAAAATACAGATGATCTTGTGAACAAGGACCTACAATATATAGTAATTCAATCCAATTTTATCACCAAGATCCAGTAGAATAAGCTCAAGACAGAGAAAAACATAAATAGCTTTAATAACTAATATGAAACAATTTTTAAAAGGCTAATAAAGTTATTTTAATATTAGATTCTGTAATATATAAACCAGGATACTGCCTTCCTATTTAAGGTTACCATAATATTACTTTCTCTAATGAGAAATAAATATAAATGTTTACACATGAATAGAAGACTGGTGACTATGCAAAAATTGTACATTAATTTCAGCCATGAAGGGAAATGTCCAAGTATGGCAACATAATTCTGTAATCCCATTACTAGGGAGGTGGAGGCAGAAAAATCAGGAATTCAAGGCCATCCTCTGCTACACAGCAAAAGGCCAACCTTCCCTACATGAAACCTAATACTCTGTATACTAATTTTTTAAATGAAATTTTTAAAAGTTTAAAGATATTTTACTTTATAGTCAAAGTGCCTCATTTAATATTACAATAGATTAATTAATTTCATTTAAAGTAGCCCATGTTAATATTTTACAAATTACTGACTTACCCAACCCAAATACAATCACAATACAGTGTTTACAAAAGAAACATTTGTATTTTCTGCTGAGTCAACCTATTTCTAATCTCACCATAAAGATAAAGCAAAGCTAGGTAGAAATTAAACAGTTACAGACTCCAGGTATTCAGATCAAACTGGGCGACCACCACTGTACACTGCCATAGTATTCAAATGCAGTAAGGGAACAGAGTAAATACCCTACCACAGTAAGTACAATAACATATAAGCATAGTATATAAACACAATCTGTTAACATAATACATGAACATTTATACACAGTGTATTAATGTAGTACACTTACACAATTCACTCATGCAGTCCACTAACACTGCACACACAGAACACTAACAAAAGACACTAACACAGTACATTAACCATTAATACAATACACAAACAATACCCTAATGCAGTACACTAACAGTATACAAACACAGTATACTAACACTGCACACACAGTACAATAATACTTCACACAAACACAGTACACTAACACTGCACACAAACACAGTATACTACACTGAACACAAACACAGTGCACACACAGTACACTAACACTGTACACACAGTATACTAAAACAGTACACTAACACTGTACATAAACACAGTACCCTAATGTAGTACACTAACACACTACACTAATATAATAAATACACTAACACACAACATTAATGCAGTACACTAACATGGTACACTAATATAGTATACTAACACAGTATACTAAGAGAACATTACCAGTACATTCTACCCAAATTGAAATGCAAGAGTATAAAACAAAAGAAACCTGAGAAGTTAGAGGTTTGAAGATAAGGCTGTTTTAACTTAAAGTAAGCTAGCATTCAGAATAATATAAAAATTAAGACACTATAAAATCAATTTATCTGTGATACATTCAGATTTCCCAAATATAATTTAAGATCTTGTTGCAATAATCAATTTAAAATAGCACAGCACATTCTATCATCTTTGAAACTACTACCTTACCTGAAAGTATCTTGATATTAATTTAGAGGTAAATTGGAGAAGAAATATTTTTAGTCTACAAATGTTGATGGCAGTTAAACAAGTTCAACATTGATTTCACAGTAACTCTCTCGAGCCACGTTCCTTCTGCAAAATAATCTGCGAACTAAAAGAAAGAGGTCAATGAGGATAGCTGACCTAGACAAATAGAGAGAGAGATTCAAGTGAAAAAAAAAGAAAAGAAAAGAAAAGAAAAAGAGGACCTTAGAGAGGAGCCCAAACAAGGAAGAAACAATAGACAATCTACACATGGGCCCAAACTCATCAATGCATGATGATACACAAAAGGGCCATGCTACTCTGAAGAATACAGTCTAATTCAGGAGAAACATCTAGATATCAAATGATCCACGAGAGAACCAAACGCTAAAGATTAAATGGAAAGGTACCGTAGGAATTTGGAGAAGTGTGCTGTTGTGGAATGTTATTTTAAGATGTATTACATTTTTTTTTATGCTGTGGAATATTTGTTTTAATGACGCAAAGATGTGTTGCATTGTTTTATGTTGCATTTGTTTAACTCTGTGAAGCTGTGATTTTTGCCTGTCTAAACCACCTGATTGGTCTAATAAAGAGCTGAATGGCCAATAGCAAGGTGGGAGAAAGGATACGCAGGGCTGGCATGCAGAGAGAATAAACAGGAGAAATCAACAGAGAGAGATCTAGATCTAGGAGCAAGAGAAGATCAAGGAGCAAGAAAAGAATGTGACAACCACCCAGCAACACAGCCAGCCATGGAGAAAGAAGGAAAGAAAAGATACACAGAAATAGAGAAAGGTAAAAGCCCAGAGGTAAAATGTAGATGAGATTATATAAGTTTAAAAAAAAAAAAAAAAAAAGCTGGCTAGAAACAAGCCAAGTTAAGGCCGGGCATTCATAAGAAAGAATAAGCCTCTGTGCATTTATTTGGGAGCTGAGTGGCAGGACCCCCAAATGATGGGAAAAGAGGAATTAGGGAAAATATTAGTAGAGTTGTGGACAAGAATTGCAGCCTTTCTAAGGAGACAGTCTTGGAAATACTTATTTTCCCTAATTCCTCTCTTCCCATCATTTGACAGAGAGCATGGCATTCAAGCAATGTGGTGCTGGAGAAATAGCTGAGAGTACTACATCTTTCAGGCAACAGGAAGTCAACTGACTGTCACACTGAGTGAAGCTCGAGCCAAAGATACCTCAAAGCCCACCCTCACAACGGCACAATTCCTTCAACAAAGCCATACTGACTCCAACCAAGCCACACCTCCTAACAATGAGATTATGGGGGCCAATTACATTCAAAATACCACATATTTGTTTTGATCTGTAGTATAATACAAAACAAACAAACAAACAAAAATCTATCATTAGTCCTTCTATTGAAGGACTTGGAAAGGATCCCTAAGTAAAGACAGATTGACTGCTTGTTATTTAGTACATCATCATCTCTTACCTGTTAGCATGCCGGCATCTTCTTTCTGAACTGAATGTGAAATTGTTCCTTACCCATTTTTTCATCTAAATTAAGTAAAAACAACCATGAGACAGTGATATAAGACAACCAAAACCTTGCAAAGCTTTTTAAAACCAGATTCACTGTGATCGCAATTTAAATCATGAGAAATAATTCTACATGATTTTAGTCTTTTATCTTTCCCAGAGAGACACAGATTTGCATCTCCAAATTTCTGAACTGGTTTAAACTAGGACTTAAGATGCTTTCAATCATGACTCCCTTCACCTGTAAAATTTTATGCAACCTGAGTATTCAGGCACATAAACAAAGGTATACAAATCAAATACTTATTAAGAGTAAAACATAAAGTTTACTTTAAAACAATTCTTTGGTATACACACAATTTATTAAATAACAAAGAAAATTTGCCATAATAATGAAATGAATGTTTATTCCTAGATAAAGAATTAAATCTTGGATGGATGCTGGATACAGCAGGATACAGAGTACCTTCAAAATCTTTCAGAACTGACAACTATTTTGAGTTTAGAATCGTCAATTCTGAGAACACTGCTTCCCATACATAAACAGCAAAAAACCACAACTGGCCAAAATGCACAAAACTGACTGTGATTACTTAACCCCAACTGATACATCTACAACACAATCCCTACACCTAAGGCTCATTCAGAGGATATCAATATAAGAGTCAGAGGACCAGTACATCTGCTGCAAATATGTGTTGCCTGTATATGACAGGGAAGCTGCCCCCAGGAACTCAAAACAATATGGTTACCTAAACAAGTCCTGGGTAATGACATTAGCTAACATGCCAACATGAATGGTGGAAATCTCAAAAATCTCTGCCTACAGATGAAGAGCTATAGGCAATTCATGACTGCTGGGAGAGGAATCAGATCACTGATTAGTTATCCAATACTAAGTGGTCAGGCCTAAAAACAAATGAGCAATTGTTAAAGTAAAACAATAAATTGACTCAACAGGCTGTATGTATAGGCTTGAAGGCATTACTCCATGGTGCAGGAAATTTGTGTCTACCAAACAGACTTCTCTTTGCTCTAGATGTATACTGCCATTTAAAGCCTCTAGGAAATCCAATGACCCAACACAGCTGACTGCAGCAACCAGCTGCCTTCTTGAAAACACTTGCATGCTCCAGAACAAAACTTGGGATATTACTACTTTTTCTTTTGGGGGGGGGGGCAGTTAATTCAACCATTATCAATACTTTTTCATACCTTTTCAAGTCTTATTGGACTTACAAGTATGTATAACTATGTTTCCCAAAACTGACTGGCAGTTCTTTAGGAAATTCTGTTGTTACTTTGGATATTAAAAGACCTGCAGAGGTTCCAGAGGTCCTGAGTTCAATTCTCAGCAACCACATGGTAGCTCACAACCATGTGTAATGAGATCTGGCACCCTCTTTTGGTCTACAGGCATACATACAGACAGAACACTGTATACATAATTTTTTTAAAAAAGACCTGCAGAGGACCATAAGCTAGACCCAGACTGTTCAATTGAAGACCTCTCTAACATCTAAAGAGCAGAGTATTTGCAACTAAAACAACCTGACCCTAATGTGGAAATCATTAGCTTTTGATGTAAAATGATAGACAGACAGATTTGAGCTTGTTGTGGGGATAATTGTATCCCCTGAGTTATATAGTAATTTCTTCCAAATCAAAATATTCTATCCTGAAGGGAGGTTTCTTAAGACTCAGAAAGTAAATGAAGCTTATGAGGGTCAACAAATAAACAACTCAGAAGTCTCAGAAATTGCCTGAAACTCACATGATTGACAAGGCTCCTCCCCCAAGGTAAAATAAGCAGTAGCAAGCTTGGGACAGGATACTCTCCAAGTAGCTGAGCTATTAGTAGGTTGTACAAGGAGCTTCAAGAACAGACTTTATAAACCATCACCCATGCTGCAAGGGCCTTTTCAGTGATACCTCTACCTCTGAGTTATTCATGTTCCTCTAAGTAAGCACTCAACCATGCTCTGTAAGTAAGCCCCAAAACTCATTAGTGCAGCATGCTGAACTATAATAGCTATTTTGATCTATCACTGGTGATCTATCTGGAGTGAACACATGTTTCTTCATGTTTTCACAGGAAGACATACAACACCCCAAAACTCACACATCCAGTACCAGCCCCACTACTTCAGAATACAACAGTATTTACATAGTACCAAGGCAATGAAGGCTAAATGAGGTTATGTAGGAAGACCCTGATCTAATCTGTCACTCTTAAAAGAAATTTAGACATACCAGGATGCACATGCATAGAAGACAGATCAGGTGAAAACACACTGAGGTGACAAGACAGTAACAGTGGCCTCAGAAGAAACCAAACTTGACAACTCTTTGATTTTGACTTCTAAAATCTGTAATTATGAGAAAATATATTTGTTATGGTATTTTGTTATACCAGCCATAAACCAGAGCTCCTATCCTGAATGCTACCTAACTACATAGACACATGCACACATAAGTTTCTTGGCTCATTGAGTAAACTCAGTCATTAAACAATGAAGAACCCTGATGTAAAACCATAACTAGCTGAAGAACTGGGAAAAGACTGAAAAGACAACTGGTGGAGATGAAGTACAAAGACAGGCTTTTATCCATGTAAATTCAAAGAGTAATGAATAAATGATTGCTTAAAAGCAGACTGACTTGGCGGGGAGGTGGATCTCTGTGAGTTCAAGGCCAGCCTGGTCTACAGAATGAGTTCCAGGAGAGGCTCCAAAGCTACCGAAAAACCCTGTCTCAAAAAAATAAAAAACAAACAAACAAACAACAAAAAAAACCCAACATAAATCAGAATTGTAACAAACCTAAGGAGCTACTCAAAGGAAGGTTAGTATCAGGAAAGATGAAGACCTATATGTATGGTGATATATTATTTATGATTAAATAAAGCTTGCCTGAAGGATCAGAATACAAAGCTAGTCACAGCCATAGAAGCTGGGCAGTAGTGACACACACTTTTAATCCCAGGACTCAGGACAGAGGCAGATGGATCTCTGTGAATTCAAGGTGATCCATGGCTACATGAGATCAAATCAATCTAAAAGAGAAACAAAGCTCATGCCTTTAATCCCAGCACTAGAGTTATAAAGATAGGAGCAGGGTCTCAGATTCTGGCAATTAGTCCCCAGCCACATTGAGGACACGATTTCCCCAGCACTGGTAGAGGTAAGAGCTCTCTGCTTTGCTTCTCTGATCATCAGCTTGAACCCCAATATCTGTCTCTGGGCTTTTATTATTCATGCTACAGGATAGACTGGACAGTCCACCAGGCAGGAACATTATAGTTCCCACTAAGCATCAGATGGAAAAAAGGACTAGAAGCCTCTTAGATTCTGGCAGCACTGTCTCTGGGTCCCTAAAACACCTATATTGCATCAACACACTGCAGCACCTGCTCTCACTGACACAGCAAGGACAGAAAGAAGGAAAAAAAAAAAAAAAGATGTGCTCTTGTCATCAAAACTAGGGTCTGAAGAAACAAGCCCCCAAGAAATGTTAGTGTTCAAAGAACCACTACTATGCCAAAACATTGCTTCTGTAAAATATGTTTACATTCCAAACTAACTTAACACAATTTGGGGGAGTATATCCTGTTTATGAGGCAATCTACTTGGATATTTTATGTAGGCTGGGTCTTTCTCCCCAAGAGCATTCCTCGGGGACTAAGGGTGTGTTTAGTCATACCCACACACATCTATAGGGCGATGATGGACTAGCAAATTTGCTTCACTAATAGAGATGAAACTTAGTAGAGTCATAAAAATCTGCAGCTGGAGACAAAGTATTTATGAGTTAGGGCACAGGCTAATCAATTTCTTCTTTGAATAGTTTCCTTGCAAAAACCCTGAAAAAGTCATTTAACTTCTCCCATCTGTTTTATCATCTGCAAAGTAGTTCAAATGAAGGCTACAGAAAAGCATGTTACACAATAAATACACAGAGAGGCTTAAGAGAAGCTCAGCACATACCACTATGTATTAGATATGTAAGGTATTTCCCTCATAATTATTCTGTACAAAACACTGCCAAGATATAAGAGTTAGGTCTTGAAATAAATAGAACAACTCCTCCTTTCCTGCCAGAAAATCAAAACAATTGATTTAGTGTTCAATTACATATACCTGAAGCTATAGTAAGTGAAGAAATTGACTTTGAGACAGAAACTTGCTTCTTCCGGAATTCTCCAAAGGAATCTAACAACAAAAAAGGAATAACGTTATTCTGTACCCAACAATGGCACTCCGAGCCTTCGTCAATTAACAACCCACATTTCTTCCTTTTAGACCCTATTCCTTTCTTTCTTTCTCCGCCCCCCAAAACCCGCACCCCTACCCCTCTGGGACAATAAAGGCAAAGGACAGCCAACCTTTTCCATATCAGGAACCTGAAACTTCCTATACACGCACTGTGCCTCACCCCATACCAGCACCATCCTTACTGCCCCGCCAACAGAGGCGATCCGACGAGGCAAGCTGCATGACTAGGGTTCTGGAGCCGCAGGAGATGCAAACCACTGCCCAGCCCACACCTGAGGTGGCCCGGCCTAAGCCCACACCTGAGGTGGCCCAGCCTTAGGCCACAGGGGCACAGACAGCCCAATCCAATTTAGAGGCAGTAGCACTGCCACCTCATCACCGCCAAGCTCACTATGTCAGCGAACCTTCAGCCACCCTGCCCTAAGCAAAAGGAAGACGACCCCCAGCACCACCCCCAGGCCCAATCCTTTCTCCCCCTAAATACCACTTCAACTGCCTGTAAAGTTTAACTTCTGCTCAAAGCGAAAGCAACCAGAACCCACCTGGAGCATACAGGACTGCCTCCAAGCACAAATCTGGACAGCGCATGCGCATTTCCCCAGGCATCGCTTGGGTGCGAGGAAGTGGCTGAACGATCATTAGCTCGAAATTTGATTAAAATGGTCTTTACATGGGTTAAAAGTGAGAGCACTACTTCCTCGCTGCGCATGCGCCTGCTCTGAGCCTGATGGGAGTTGTAGTTTCGCGGTGCCACCCGCCTAACTAGTTCAGGGTCCCATCCTTGCCCACTCACTGCCAGAAAGCAGTCCAAAGGAGGCGGGCTCGGTGACCGCGTCTGGACGCCCCTGCAAGAGATGTTGTTGCTGTGGGTGTCAACAGTCGCAGCGTCGGCGATCGCGGCGCCGACCCCGGGAACACAGGAGCAGAAGCTGCAAGTAGCCCAGGCGCCCAACGTAGTGCTCGTCGCCAGCGACTCCTTCGTAAGTGGCTTGAGGACGGCCAGCAGACGCCACCGACAGCCTGGGGAGAGCCTGCCACTGGGATAGAGAGGTCCCGCATGAGCACACCTGCACACGTGTGTCCATATATGTAAACAAATACTAAGAAGGAGGTCTCGAACTCCCGGGTTCTGGTGATCCTTCTGCCTCAGCCTCTCTAGAGAGACTACACACCCGCGACCCACCGGCACTTTTAATACCAGACTAGGTCCACCAAAGCATTTTTGCCATTATTAATTAATGTTTAGCCTGTATCCTGGCTTAATTCAGTTTTGAAAGGAAATGCATTATACACTTCCACAAAAGCTTATTCGTTTTTCCAGAATGACGTGCCAGTCACCCACATTTGCAGAAATTAATGTTGGGTGAGAAATGAAGTAAATTTAATTATCTAGACCTGTGGTTCTCAACCTATAGGTCACGCAGGTGACCTTCTGGAAGGTCGAACGACTTATTCACAGGGGTTGCCTAAGGCTATCGGGAATGTCCGATATTTACATTACAATTCATAACAGTAGCAAAATTAATTATGAAGGAGCAACAAAATAATTTTATGGTTTGGGGTCACTACAATATAAGGAACTATAATAAAGGGTTGCAGCATTAGGAAGATTGGGAACCACTGATCTAGACATTTAATAATTGTGTTAGCGCTGATTTAAATGTTAGTTGTTATGATTTAATGTGCTTTCTTATATGTATATGCATGATCTTAAATTTGAATTAAATCATACGGAAATTGAAAGGACCTCCTAACTGAAAAAAAAAACTCGAAAAAGAAGACTGACAAGACATAATACTTTTAAATTTTAAAGCTTATAACAAAGCTACGGTAATCACAGTAGTATGTTACAGGCAGAAAGATAACGATTCAGAACAAAAGAATAAATTTGAGTCTAGAAATAAATTTTTATGAACAAGTAGTGCTGGGAAAATTGGATATCCACATGTAAAAGACCAAACTTTCGCTCTGCCTTCCACCATGTGCAAAAATTAACTTAAAATGAGACTATGAGTTAAATGTAAAAGCTAAGACTCCTTCAAGAAAATGGAAGTGTAAATTTTCATAATACTGGATTAGGCAATTTAAAATAAGCCAAGGATTTGAAAAGGCATTTTCCCATAGAATATACGCAAATGGCCATTAAGCACATGAAACATTGCTTAGGTAATCATTAGGGAATTACAGATCAAACCATAGTAAGACACTGTGTAGATCAAACCAGTTCATTCCCAAAAGGATAGCCAAAATAAAAAAGGCATAAAACTATGAGGGAGTATTTGAGAAGACATAGGGAGCCAAAGGAGGGGAGTGGGGGATAATGTGGATATAAATATGATCAAAGTTGCAATAAATGGATTATTTTGAGCAGTTAAAATACTATAAAACGTTCTTCCATAATATCTCTCTCTCTCTCTCTCTCTCGCTCTCTCTCTCTCTCTCTCTCTCTCTCTCTCTCTCTCTCACACACACACACACACACACACACACACACAATTGACAATTGACACACACAATTGACCAGCGTTTGTGAGAATATGGAGGAATTGGAAACCTCATGCACTGCTGTGGTGAATGATCTGTAAAGTGGTGAAGCCACCTTGGAAAAGCATTTAACAGTTTCTCCAGTAATTAACTATAGAGTTACTATGCAATTCAGCACTTCTATTCTGAGGAGTGTGTGTGTGTGTGTGTGTGTGTGTGTGTGTGTGTGTGTGTGTGTGTGGTGTGTGGTGTGTGTGGTGTGTGTGTCCAAGACAAATGGAAACATAGTCCACACAAAAGCTACTACATGACTGTCCATAGTAATATTGTGCTATGATGAAAAGTGAAAGCAACCTAAATATCCATCCACTGGTAAGTGTATAAATGAAATTTGGTAGTATTATTCAGCAACCAAAAAGGAATACAAAAGTCATGCATATTACAAAGTAGTTGAACCAAAAAAAAAACTATATGCTCTCAGTAAAAGAAATGATGAATTACATTTTATATGAGTCCATTTATATGAAATGTCCAAAGAAAGCACTTGTGTAGACACAGGAAGTAAGCTAGTAGTTGCCTCAGTTTTGGGTAAGTCCAGGGTGATGGCTAAGGGTTTTATTGGGAATGATGAAGGTGTTCTGAATAATTTTCTGAATATACTAAAAACCTTTGAACTGAACACTTTAAATAAGTAAGTAGTATGTAAATTCTATCTGGATAAAATTTTTTTTTGTTTTTAAGAAAAGATAAAAAGCACTTCTGCCTGGGCCTTTGAGGACAAGGGACCCTCATGACCCCCACTTTGACATACACTGGACTTCCCCACTGTTGCAGTTACAATGGTGTGATGCTTTGAAAAATAATGGTCCCTAAAAGGAATGGCACTATTAGGAGGTGTAGCTTTGTTGGAGTAGGTATGGCCTTGTTAGAAGAAATGTGTCACCAAGGGGGCAGCCTTTGAGGTCTCTTTTGCTCAAGCTCCACTCAGTGTTTCAGTCCACTTTCTATTGCGATCTGATCAAGATGTAGCCAGCACCATATCTGCCTGCATGACTCCATGTTCCTCACCATGATGAAAATAGACTGAACCTCTGAACTGTAAGCAATTAAATTTTTTCCTTTATAACAGTTGCCATGGTCATGGTTTCTCTTCACAGCAATAGAAAACCTTAACTAAGACAGAAGTTGGTACCAGGGACTGGGGTATTGCTGTGATAGGCCAAACCATGTTTTCGTTTGGAAGAATTTGGACTTTGGTACTTTGGATTAGGAACCCAGTGGAATGCTTTAAGCACTGATTAATGGGCCATACTAGTAGGAGCATAGAAGACGGTGGTGCTGGACGTGATTTGATGAGCTGTTGGGGCCCTTGCTCAAAAAGTTACAGAGGAGAAGAATATTAATATGTGGCCTAGAATATTTTGGTGAAGAATATGGCTGCTTTTTGCCCTTTTTCTGAAGAGTCTGCCTGAGGCTAAAGTGAAGAGTTTTGGATTAATTCCATTGGCAGAGGAAATCTCAAAACAGCTAGTATAGAATCTGTCATGTGGTTATTAGTGTTAACTCTGATGAAGATTTATACAGAAGCTGAGCAAACCATGCCTTAAAAAACTGGGGGGGGGCGGGGGGGGGAGAACACTAACTAACCATAAAATGGTGAATGAGCTAGCCAGGAACCAATCCAGCAAACAGTATTCCTGCATGGTTTCTGCTCCTTGGTATCCTGCTTGAGTTCCTGCCCTGACTTCTCTCAGTGGTGGACTGTGACCTGAAACTAATAAATCTTCCCGTAAATTGCTTTGGATCATGGTTATGTTTGTCACAACAGAATAAAACTAGAACAATGCTTGAAATCTAAACTTGGCTTTTGATCCTCCTTGGCCAGAATGATAATGGTTCAGAAGCAGCAATTAGAATTTGTTAGAATTCATAGCCAGAGCTGGGACATAGTTCATTTAGTACAGTATTTGTCTAAGCATGCACAAAGCCCTGAGTTCAGTCATCAGCACCACATAATGAGAGCATAATAGTGTATGCCTCAGGAGGTGGAGGCTGAGAATCAGAAGTTCAAGGTCATCATAGCAAGTCAGAGGCTGCCTGGGATACATGAGACCCTGTTTCAAAGGAAAAAGTATACTTTTGTGCAGGTTACACATATAATTCATATAAGTATTCAAAGTTAATTTACTAATGTTCTTTTTACCTCTCCCAACGGGGTGCCAGTTTCCTGGGAATAGAATTCTATTTTATAACACCATTGTATACTCAGATATTTCAAGTCACCTGATACATAAAGACATAGGTACTTAAAGTTCGTTGAGATAATTTTTAAATCATTTCTTCATTCTCCAAAAGTACTTTCCAAGAAATACTTTAATGTTTGCAAATTAATTTCAGCATAACACTTTAAAATTTTATTTGTGTACTGGACTCTCATGACATACCTCTGTGCTTGCTTTTTATTCTTTTTGAGATTTCATACAAACATATTGAAGTTTTGAGGGGTAGTAAATTTTGTGATTAAAATTAAAGGGAAAATATTTGGGGGGCATCATAATCAAGGGTGTCAGAAGCCCTGGAACTGGAGTTACAAACTGGTGGGAGCCACCATGTGTGTACTGAAAACCAAATCCAAGTCCTCTAGAAGAGCAGTGAATGCTCCCAGCTAATAAGCAATCTCTCTAGCCCCTAAACAAATTTATTCTTATGCGTGTCAATGATAAGAAGTAATAGTTTTTATTAAATGAGTTCTTCTTCTTCTTCTTCTTCTTCTTCTTCTTCTTCTTCTTCTTCTTCTTCTTCTTCTTCTTCGTCGTCGTCGTCGTCGTCGTCGTCTTCTCCTTCTTCTTGTTTTCCTCCTCCTCCTTCTCCTTTTCCCCCTTATTCTTTTTCTTCTAATACATCCTTGGATTTTAGCATTCCATGATCTTGTTCTTGATTTAACAACCTGATTTTGTAGCTTCCTGCCTTTGGTTCTTGAAGCCCAGTATTGATTTAAATATGGGTAATAGCTCTATGAAACAGCATTATAAACTAGCACACTTTCACATGCATTCTGGAGATAGAAATGAAAAGGACATTACTGTCATCACCTCTGTTGTTCAAGCCTATGGTGGTTATGTGGAAGAGGAGACACTAGGTTGAGAATGGGGTAGCTTGGATGGCAAAATGGATTGCTATACAAGCCTGATGACCTGAGTTTGCTGTCTACACAATAAAAGTTAAAGTAAAAGAGTGAGGATGGACACCTAAAATTGTCCTCTGTCCTCTTCGTGTTAGGTAATCAGCAGTGGTTGAATTTCTTTATTTCAGGATGGAAGACTAACATTTCAACCAGGAAGTGGGGTAGTAAAACTTCCCTTTATCAACTTCATGAGAGCACATGGCACCACCTTCCTGAATGCCTACACAAACTCTCCCATCTGCTGTCCATCTCGAGCAGGTATGAATATGCTAATGTTAATGGAAAGGGGCTGAGCCCTAAAAGGACATCCAGATTTAAAACATCATATGCAAAAACCTATGGTAAGCTCACATCTAGTATCTAATAAATACATCTCAGTATAACTGCTGTGTATTCTAAGGTGTGAATGTTGGAGTCATTTGAATTTCGAATTTCTAATTTTTCAATTCTAAATTGAATTTGAATTTTTTTCTCCATTTTTATTTGAATTAGAAACAAGATTGTTTTACATGTCAATCCCAGTTCTCTCGCCTTCTCCTCCTCCTGTGCCCCCCACTAACATCTTGCCTATCCCATACCATTTCTGCTCCCCAGGCAGAGTGAGGCTTTCCATTGGGGGGGGGTCTTAGGAGTCTGTCATATCCTTTGGGTTAGGGCCTAGACCCTCCCCCATGTGTCTAGGCTGAGGGAGTATCCCTCTATGTGAAATGGGCTCCCACAGTCCATTCTTATACTAGGGATAAGTACTGATGTACTACAAGAGACCTAGATTTCCGAGGCCTCCTCACTGACACCCACATTCATGGTGTCTGGATCAGTTCCATTCTGGTTTCCCAACTATCAGTCTGGGGGCCAAGAGCTCCCCGTTGTTCAGGCCAGCTGTTTCTGTGGGTTTCACCAGCCTGGTCTTCAACCCTTTGCTCATCACTCCTCCTTCTCTGGATTCCAGTTCACTTCAGTGTTTAGCTGTGGGTGTCTGCTTCTATTGAAGGCTCTAGGATGGCATATAAGTTAGTCATCAATCTCATTATCAGGCGACAGCATTTAAGTTAGTCTCTCCACTGTTGTTTAGATGGTTAGTTGGTGTCATCCTTGTAGATCTCTGGACATTTCCCTAGTGCCTGATTTCTCTTTAAACCTATACTAGCTCCCTCTCTGATGGTATCTCTTATTTTGCTCTCTATTCTTCCCCCTATACAACCTTCCTGCTCCCTTATGTCCTCCTCACCCCTCCTCTTCTCCCCTTCTCATTCTCCTAACTCCCTCTCTCCTCCCCCCATGCTCCCAATTTGCTCAGGAGATCTTGTCCCTGAATTTGAATTTCTTATTTTTCTGAAGAAGGGCTTTTTTCTTGCCTGGGATGCTGTGTTGCCATTTCATTTCTTCATTTGACTAACAAAGCAGATGAACAGGTACTCATGCTTCATAGCATTCTACTTCTAGGAAGTCTTTCTGTGAGGGTTTAGGAAGGAGTCAGCAGGCTCTCTCGGAGATTCTGTCCAGGCAGAACTCATTTTCAGGCTTGTCTTAAGTTTTCCCAATGATTTCAGACTGTACATTTCATCTCCTTCTCTTCTGCCCCGATTTATATCTATCAAAAATCTAAGCACTCACCTTATTGCAACAATTTAACAAATACCCATAGTTTGATGTCAAGTATGACAGGGACCATAAGCCATAAGTTTAGAAAATGAAATTTTTCTTTTAAGAATCTTGTCTGAGGGTGCTCTCCTTTGCCTCTGCCCATGTGGTCTGTGGTTGTCTGCCATGGAACCTGTAAATAACAAGAAGGGTTTGGTTTCTTTATGAGCCACTGAGATGGTAGTCTCTATGGTTTCAGTTATAACCACCTTCACTTTATTTCTAGAGCTGTTATGATAATGCACATGGGGGACTTTGGTGGATTCCATGGCAGGTGAGAGTGACTAAGGCAGGGGACAAATATGCCAGGCAGACAGAGCTTAGTGAGAAGTTTTGTTACAAAGGGAAGGGGGAGAGGAAAGAGAAAAGAGACACAGAGACAGAGAGAGAGAGAGGACAGAAGAGGGAGACAGGAAAAGTCCTGTCTGCCCAGGGGAACAGCAGGAAAGAGAGCATAAGTAGGCGGGGTCTTTCTTTTAAAGGGGTCCTTTGTACCTGTGTGCAGACTAGTACACATGGAACCCTGGGCTGACCAGAGTACTGCCTGAGTGCATTCTGCCAGGTGACAGGGGCAGGCCAGCATAATGCCTGAATCCTTAGATTCCCACCTTTATTTATTACTAAAAAGGTGAGGAGTTAGGCGTGGCAGGTTAGGGAATAAGGCCATTGAGTTCTCAAGACTACTTCCTGCTGACCTGGGGGGTGTCAACCATCTTTGGGGGACCTGAGAAAGCTGGGGTGCTGCCACGTCCTGAAGTAGCTGATTTCAATTGTTGCCCAGGCTATATGGAACTCTTTGGCACCTCTTAGACCTGGCAAGATGTTGGCAGAGCAGAGAACAAGGTTAAATTTAAGAAAAAAAAATTTTTAGGTCCTGGTACTTGAGGGGAGGAGAATCATAAGATGAGGATGGGATTCCCAAGGGGTCTCAAGATAAGGGAAGGAAGTCCTGGGACCAGGGAAAGATTGAATAATATTTATCTGGAGTGAATCTGCTCTGTTTGGGTGGGTCCAGTTTGGCTCCTTGGAACTTACAAGAATTCTTTGTGAAAAGATAAATTTTAGACACATTAGCACTATCTGGTCACCAACAGTTAAAGGAAACCTATGTAATCCTAATTGATATTTCAATGACAAAAGACACATCATATGTAAAAAACGTGTTTGCTAACTTCTATCCTGTGTTGACTAGGGTTAAGATGATTCTAAACCTCAGAGAACCCTGTAACGGAAGTAACCCAGTTTCCTGGTCCACAGAATGCTAAGGGTGCTGCAGCCATCACAGTAAACATGGTTGTCAATTGCAATAACAAATGAGAAAATGGTTAGTAAACTCTGGAAGTCTCACAAAGGTGTCTTTCCAAAAAACAACAACAACAACAACAACAAAAAAAAAAAACATATTCTGACAAGGAATGATAGTGATAAAAATAACTGGTATATTCTTGCTGTATTTGGTGATATTCTAAGTATCTTCTAATATTTTGGTATATAGTCCTTATACTTCCAGCAACATGATTACTGTTATTAGCCCAGTTTGCAGAAGAAAACTAAAACAAAATGGTCAAACAACACCAGAGGACATACCAGAACCATGGTTATTGTGACTCAAACCCCACTTCTCAGTAAGTATTTTCTTAGATCAGAAAAGAAGAGAGGGGCTTGAAAGATGGCTTACATGATACAGTGCTTGTGCATAGGTCTGAGACCAGAGTTTGAATACTCAACATTGTGTATTTAAAAAGGCAATGATAAACTGGGTGTGGCAGTGCATGCCTGGAATGCTAGCACTGGGGAGGCGGAGACAGAGAGATCCCTGGGGCTTGCTGATTAGCCATTCAAGCCAAACAGCAAGCTCCAGGTTCAGTGAGAGAGACCTTATCTCAAAAACTATTTAGGGAGACACCCTAGACATGCATATGCACACACAGAGCAAAGAACAACTATCCAGCCTACTGTGTGCACACAGAAAGGAGAAGCAGCATTTATTAAGGTTTGAAAGAACATATAGCATCCTTTTTTTCTTTCTTTTTCTTAGAAAAACCTAGTGAAAAGATAATGAATGGGAAAGTCCTTGAAGAAGTAAGGGAAACTGATGTAGGATGTCTTCCTGTAGGCTGCATATATGTGTTGCTTTTATTGGTTGGTGAATAAATCTGTTTCAACTAAAAGCCAGGCAGAATATACTTAGGCAGTATTCCAAACACAGATATAGAGAGAAGAAAGGTGGAGTCAAGTGCCATATAACCGCCAGGAAGCAAGATGCCAGGGCATCACCGGTAAGCTACAACCATATGGTGATACACAGATTAATAGAGATGGGTTAATATTTTAAGAGAGAACTAGCTAGTAAGAAGCCATTGGGCAAAAAACTGTAATTGATATTCAGCCTCAGAGTGGCTATTTCATAAACAGCTACAAGGACTTGGTGGATGGAGAGAAAACTCGTCCAGTAGGACCGGAAAAGATGGAGAAAAGTTTTCTTCTACAGAAAACAATGTCTATAACTGTCAGTCCACTAACTTATGCTTTAAAAATTAGAAAAAATACAGGTGTCTTTTATAGCTGAAAAACACTAATGATGTGCAAGCTTTATATTTAATTCTATCCATAAATACAACAAATACCTTAATCAACTTAACCTCTAAGCCTTGGTGGGTGCATCTGAAGAATAGAAATACAAACTCCTTGTAGGGCCTTCCCTCTGATAAAATGAGCAGCAAGGAGAAATGGCTGGAAACTGTTGCAACTGATGGTATTCCTTTTTCCAGATCACAGACTGTAAAACATCCAGCAACACTCTCAGAGTAACTGTTTTTAATAGTTAAATTGTTAAGCTTTACCTTAATCAGTTTCTTTTATTTCTCTTTTTCCCTCAGCAATGTGGAGTGGCCTCTTCACTCACTTAACAGAATCTTGGAATAATTTTAAGGGTCTCGATCCAAATTATACAACATGGATGGATGTCATGGAGAAGCATGGCTATCAGACTCAAAAATTTGGAAAACTAGACTATACTTCAGGACATCATTCCATTAGGTAAAAGTTAAAACAGACAAAATTAACTAGCCTCTGCTGTCACACATTTAAGTATTCTTTTTATACTTACTTTACCACAAGGCTGAAAATAATTTTCTTACTCCCTCAAGTATGCCAATTTGGCTGAAGTCTAACTTTCTTTAATCTTCTTAAAATATTAAAATTGTTAATATCCTGATGTTTATTTGTCTAAAACATTAATATCTATAATTAGTGGATTTTAATATTTGTGAAATAGCTTGGCCTGTGAATTGATTTGTGAGTTTCTGTCATGTAATACTTTTTTCATTTTACAATCGTTATAACAATAGCCTTCTTGCTATTTACCTTTGACAGGTCTCTAGAACTTGAAGCTACTGTAACTTTTATTTCATTTTAGTAAACCTTCAAAAGGCAGGCAGCTATCTTAGCAGGAGTTTGGCTCAGTGGTAGAGAATGTGCACAAGACCCTGGGCTCTACCCACACCACCACAAAAATAAATGAGCAGCTAAGCATTGTGGTGAAGAGTAAAAATGTAGAATCAGATTGCCTAATTTTGAATTCTTGTTTGGGTAATTACTACTAAACTTGTTGTTGTATAAACTTGAACATACCTAAGCTCTCTGAACTTTAACTAATGTGATGACTGAAAGAGATAATTAGTGCAGTGAAGTGCTGACATGCAGACCTGAAAGTTACCTTAACAATATTTGCCTACCCAAATGATTGGCCCTGGCTGGTGTATGGAAACTTGGATTTCAAGGGTGTTTTCCACCATTCTGTAACTGGTAAGCATGGCCTGGAGTGTTTGTACAGTGTGATTCATGTTAAACAATCAGCTTTCTTCAGAGACAAGAAGTTTGGTATGGGGTAGGTCCAAGGTGCCCACATGATTAGCCTTCAATAAAAACCAGAATACTAGTTCTCTTAACTCAAAATAGTATTTCACATGCATTTAATCGAAACAGCATTTCATCCCTGTAGTCACAGTTCCATCCTGGAAGAATCTGAGTACCCTAGCTCTCCATTTGGAAGCCTGTGCCTGGTTGCATTGGTCTTCACCCTATGCATCTCTTTGTGCTGATTTTGCTTTGTGCACTTTGATATAAAAAACATGTTCCAAGTCCTGCAAGTTCCTCCTACAAACCTGGGTGTGATCCATTCCCTAACACTTGGGACTCCCAACAAAAACACAAGACTATGCAGCACCTTATGCCCAGTAAGTGGTCATTGAGAGTGACAATAATAATAATATTGATGAGAGATGATAAGTGAAAGAACTGAAAACTAAATGTCATAAAAATACCAGTCAGGGTGATAAATTGGACAATGTTCCACCGAGACTTCATGAGCAGTGGGTCTGTAGAATGTTCTTATTTGGAAATAGATTCCAACTACGGATGTTAACTAGTTAAGAGTCTCAAGAAGACAAACTCTGTACTTAGGATAAATGAAAATGCAGTGCCTTCCACTGTTATTAGAAGCGGAAAGGCATAGATGCATAAGGGGACAGTTAAGGTCAGAATCAGGGACTGGAGTGAAACCAGAACAAGTTAGGGAATGTGACAGAATCCCTGGAATCACCATAAATCAGGAAGACATTTAACAGTGTCACAGAGAGCCTTCAGAAGGAGTGTGACTCTACCGACAGACTAGCTTCAGACTTAGTCTCTGGAGGTATGGAAGAGCACACAGCTGCTTTAAGTGACTCATTCTGTGGTAACTTATTAAGCAAACCCTAAGGAGGTAGTCCAGTGAGTTTGCAGTTAAACCAATACCAGAATAATCTGAGTATTAATACTGAAATTATCTGAGTATTAAAACTAGAATAATCTGAGTATGATTTTGTTGTTCTCTCCTTTTCTGTGTTTAAGATCTAAAATATAGCCACACTACAAATTCAAAAGTCACGCTAACATCCCAAGTCTCCCTCTATCTTTCATCACCAAGTGTTGTCAGTTACCTATAAAGCATCCCCATCTTATTCGATTACCAGGCTCCTGTCATTCCTGCTTGAGTTATCAAAATGGTCTCTGGGTGATCTCATCCTCAATGGTGATCTTTAAATATACACATGACTTACGTACTTTGGATTCATGCATTATTCTTCTCTGATTTCATTAGAATCCCACATCTGCAGCATGTTTTCTAATCCAACACCTGCTTACCATCTGATTTCATGCCATGCTCTCCTGCACCATGTACCTAATCTTACTAAAATGTCCTTGATGTGGTTTTCACCAGGGGCTGCTTGCTGTACAAGGTGGGTCTTCTAGGCATGAGTCTCCCTGTGTTGTACTTTGCTTTGAGAATGTAGCAGAGAGAAGAGTGCAGACAGCACACAGTGTGTGAGCAGTGTTACCCTGTGTACCATCCTTATCCTGGACAAGTTACTTAACTTCTCTAAGTGTGGGGCTCTTGCATATAAGTTGGAATCTAATAACTCGTTGAACAGCTGAGTCTTAACTGGGTTAACATTGAAGATACTGTAACAGAAATAAATGAAAGTAAGTGTGTGGCAGTGCCTGGTACAGAATAAACATCCATTTGGTGGGAAAGATTGAATGATGTGGAATCCAGTCAACAAGCCTTACAACCCCTGCCTTTCTAAAGCGATTTACAGTCCTCACTATTTCATGGAATTTCGAAAATCTCTGCTGAGAGTTGCCCCTATGGGCTCATATATTTAAATACTTGGTCCCCAGTTGGTAGAACTATGTTGGAAAGGTTGGAAGGTGTCGCCTAATTGGAGAAGGTATGTCATTGAGGGTGGGCTTTGAGCTTTCAAAAGCTCACACAATTCCCAGTTCCTTCTCTCTGCCTCATGCTTGTAGATTGAAATGTGAGTCCTTAGCTACTGATCTAGCACCATGCCTGCTGTCATGAGGCTCCCTGCCATGATAGTCATAATCCCCTAAAGCTGTAAGTCCAAATAAATGCTCTTTTATAAGTTGCCTTGGTTGTTGTATCTTATCACATCAATCAAAAAGTAACTAAGGCAGACACTGGAATCAGCCAGTAGGCTATTGTGGAGACAGGTCTGATCTTGCTGCTTTTTGGGACTATGGATTAGGAAGCCACTGAAAGCTATAAATTGAGATTAGTGGGACATCCTTGTAGGATCTTGGAAGACAGTAGTACTGAGAGCAGTGTGGATTTATGGAAGTCCAGCTCAAGGTTTCAGAGGGGGACAATATTGGAAACTGGACTAGAGACCATTCTTGTGATATTTTGGCAAAAATATGGCTGTTTCTTGCTTTGTCCCCCAAAATTGCCTGAGGCTAAACTGAAAAATAATTAATTAATTTTCTTGGTCCAGGATATTTCAAGACAACCTAATGTTGACCCTGTGGTATGATTATTTGTTATCACTTTTATGCAGGTTTACATAAAAAGAGAATGAACAGGACAAAAGGAAATACAAAATGTACAGTTACAAGAGTAATAGAGCAGCCAGAGATTTAATGATAGAGCCAAAGCAGACGCTGAGAGAGTTGAGAGGCCTGAAGCGAAATGGAATAATGAGAGTGGCTCAGGCAAGACCCCACCCAGCTAATCCTGCAACTTGTAGAAGAAGAGGGATTAAAAAGTAGCTATCAAGAAGAAACTTAGGCAAATATAATTCAGGGAAGGGCCAAGGTCGATCCCAAGCAAATGTACAAACTTGGAAGCATCAGGCCATATGCTTCAGGGTTTAGAGTCCTGAAAGATACAGGAATAAAGGATTACAGGATCTTCCTCAGACATTAAGGAAACCAGGTGTATGGAAGGGAAGTTCCTTCATGGAGGCCCTGAGTGGGTGAAGCTGTAAAAGTGAAGCCTAGATGGTGATGGCGGTAGAGACACCAGAGCCATGGGATGTCTGCCAGAGACAGCTGCATACAGGGAGAGGGACCAGACTAATCGAGAAAAGAGTGATGCAGTCAGCAAAACTGGAAGTGTGACACCATCTAAGCCCTTTGACTTCAGACAAGGAGCTACAGGATTTAGTTTGTCCTGCTAGGTTCTGGTCTTGCTTGGGTCCAATATTTCCTCAGTATGTCCCCATCCTTTCTTTTAGAATAGTAAGTTGATTGTGATTTTATGGAGTGTTACAGTTAAGAGATTGCCATAAATCTCAAAAGAGACTTTGGACTTAAACAGTGTTGAGATTGTGATAGATTATGAGGACTTTTTAAAGTTAGACAAAATGAATTTTGCATTATGATATATGACCACAAGCCTATGGGGGCCAAGGAGTGGAATGTGGTGGTTTGAATGAGAATGGCCTGCATAGGCTCATATGTTTTAAAATGTGATCCCTTTTGGTGGAACTGTTGAGGAAAGATTAAGAGGTGTGGCCTTGGAGAAGGTGTGTCACTAAAGGTCGACTTTGAGGTTTCAAAAGCCTATGCCATTCCCAATTAGCACTCTCTGCCTCCTGCTTATGAACTGAGAAGTAATGTCTCAGCTGCTATTCCAGCACCATGTCTGTCTGCCTACTACCATGTTCCCTGCCATGATGGTCATAATCCCCTGAAACTATAAACCCCAAATAAATTCTTTTATATAAGTTACCTTGATCATGGTGTTTTATCACAGTAATGGGAAAGTAACTAAGACAATAGTCTTATTTCTGAAATGCCATGAAGTGTTTCTACAAAATGTATACACAAGATTGGGGGTTTCTCAGGGTATCAAGAACATGACTGTAATATAAGGATGTGCATGCACTGATTAGGAATTGGATTATCAGTCTTCGATCAAGGCCTATTACACACTTCTCTCAATGGAACTAGGAAATAATTTTGAATCCAGTACAGATTTAATGGTCCCAGTGGCAGGAATTGATGGAACTTTGATCTTTAGTAACCTGACTCATGACTTGATTTTCTGATCTACTCTGGGACTTGCATTTTGTTTAACTGCATCACTTCCAACCATGACTCTACTTGATTCAGGCTCCATTTTCCTTGTGGCCCTCAACCTCATAGTTGCATTATTATTTTTTTTTCTTTCTCAATTAAAGTTCTGTAAAGGATCATAAGCCCAAATCACACTTCATGCCATAATTTTCATAACTGCTGATCAGGGTAAGAACATAGAGTTTTAGTCTCTGATATAAAATATGAAAGTAAGAACAAATTTAGTCATGAGAAAAGAGCATTCAATAGGGAATGGTGGATTCCTTTTTTAATATACAATTTATTAGATTGGTTCAGAAATTTGGAAGGGCAATTTTAGAACTATCATTTTTCTATACAAAAGAATCATTGCTTCTCCAGTTCCAACAAAAACAGTGTGGAGGGGACCAACAGAGCTGTGGAAGTTTAGGCTGACAGGCTTCATGGGAGACTCAGAAAGCTGCAGCTTTGCTCATTTCTCATAATTGATTTTAATGTGTGGGTTTTTTTCAGATGTACTTATTACTATATAAATTAATCCTCAATACCTATGAATTATACCCACTGATACAGCAGGAGATCTGGCACAGAAAACCTACACAGACAAATTCATGCAGTAATTAGTTGTGTGTTAGGTAATTTTATTTCCCATCTATATTAGCAAGGAAGAAGTCACAGTTCAGTGAAGGGTGAAAATAAAGTCAAATTTTAAGCTGTCCGTGATGATAAAACTAGGCCATAATTAACTTACTTTGAACCATTGTACCAGTAAGAGAACCATGTTAGTAACATTTCCATTCCTGTTCCTGAGATAGATCAACTTTTAAGGTAGCTTGAGATTTCAGACACTTTAGTCAGTGGTTCATTGGCTGCGTTGTCTTGGGCCTGTGGCGAAGCAGAATATCACGGCAGGAGTTTGCAGTAGGGAAAGCCTTTTCACATCACAGTGGCTGGGAACAAAGAAAGGGAGAAGAGAGAAGACCTTGTATTTCACAAGGGTGCCCCACTGACCTCACTTCTGCTCCCAGGCTTTGCTTCAGGAAGGTTGCACTACCTCCCAGTGGCACCACAGGCTGGCCACCAAGCCTTCAGGATGGAGTAGCATTTAATATTCAAACCATGACAGGTTAAAAGAATCCCAGCAACACAAAAGATAAAAATATGTGAAGTGAACAAAAATTATTCTAGAAGGTTAAAATACAGTCATGTTTACTCTTTATGTGGGAAAAGATACAGCTGACTGGGTTTAACAGGGTTTTTTGGTTTGTTTTTTTGTTTTTTTATAATTTGACAAAAAAAAAAAGATTGGTTTAATAAGTTAACCAGCAGGAAAAAGCTGGTGATTGTCCTTTGGTTTGGATTCTCCCTGATTGAATCATGGGTTAAGTGAGACTGGCATGATCAGAGTACTCGTCTACATAGGTGAGTCATCCCAAAGATGAGCTGCTAGTCACGTTGTGTTGCAACTTTGTTTCTTAGTAATTTCAAAGTAGTATTTCCCCCAGCACACAGCTGAACTAACAAATAAGTGCTTCAGTTCCTCACATCCTTTGTGAGTTCCAGTGTGCTGTCCCCCTCAACCCCAAGGGTGTTATGAACCCAAAAGCCCTGCCTCTAATATAGTGACATTGCTTAGCAATGAAGCAATCAAAAGACTGAGAAGCTAATGTTATGTGCTTTATACTATGGCGAATTTTACCCAGACAATCCTATTTTGGAGTCTACTATCTGTTAGAATTAATTAGAATTTGTTAGGTGTAATTCTGATAAAATTCTACTTTTTTCTATTTTTATTAAAATATATTAACTATGTACTATGAAAACATATTTTTATTATAGCTGCTTCTATTTCTTTATCTGCCTTCAGTGAGCAGGTGAGAAGAAAACTTTTTTTTCTTTTGAGACAAAGTTTCTCTTTGTAACTGCTCTTACTATGCCAGAACTCACTTTGTAGGTCAGACTGTCCTCAACTCACAAAGATCCACCTGCCTCTGCCTTTCAAGTGCTGGGATTAAAGGCGTGCACCTCATTACCCATGGGCCATTACATTTTCTGGTCTGAGATTTCTTCTGAGTATTATGTTTTATTATAAAATATATTCTGTTGGGGTTGTTCTCTAGATTCTTAAAAAATATTTCTAATCTGAGTCCACTCCACGTAGAGGGACGCTCTCTCAGCCTAGACACACAGGGGGGAGGGTCTAGGCCCTGTTCCAAATGACATGACAGACTTTGAAGATCCCTCATGGAAGGCCTCGCCCTCCCTGAGGAGCAGAAAGGGGATGGAGAGGGGATTAGTGGGGGGCAAGGGAGGAGGGCAGGGAGAGGGAACTGGGATTGACATGTAAAATAAGTTTGTTTCTAATTTAAATAAAAAATATTTCTAAACTGATAGAACACTTCAGAGGCACTTATACTAATAAAGACCATAAAACAAGTTTCTTGGCTATGCTGAGTATGCTCTGCAAGCAGCAACATCAGCTTCATAAACCTGGACAGTTCTTGAAAACATCAAATAGCATGTGATACAGACTAAACACTTCCATTAAGTCATTAATATGTAAGTCAGGCAACAAAAACAAAAACATACCTAGAGTCTAATGAATAAGAGAGTTGTATCAATATTATGACAGTTCAGACCATGACTAAACTTTTTTCTAGTGAGAAAAGCTAAAACAGAGAACATATTAAAACATAGAATTTAGAAACATAAGAAGTACAAATGGGAGGTAAAATTTTCAAAATACAAAAGCTTTATAGTGATGCAAAGAAATTATACTAACTTTGGTTAGAAATACTATCTTCTGAAAGAAAGATACTAAAATGCTAGAAAATTCAATGGAAAAAATGCTAGCAATATGAAATAGTGTAAGTACTGTCTTACTTAGGGTTACTATCACTGTGATAAAGCATCATGACCAAAGCAGCTTGGGGAGAAAAGGGCTTATTTGTCTTACACTTCCACAGCACTGTTCATCACTGAAGGAAGTCAGGATAGGAACTCCCACCGGGGCAGAAACCTGAAGGCAGGAGCTAATACAGAGTCCTTGGAGTGTGGCTACTTACAAGCTTGCTCCCCATGGCTTGCTCACCCGCTCAACCTCCTTTTTTTTTTGTTTTTCAAGACAGGGTTTCTCTGTGTAGCTTTGGAGCCTATCCTGGCACTCGCTCTGGAGACCAGGCTGGCCTCAAACTCACAGAGATACGCCTGCCTCTGCCTCCCGAGTGCTGAGATTAAAGGTGTGCACCACCAACACCTGCCTCAACTAAGAAAATGCCTTAAAGCTGGATCTTATGGAGCTAATTTCTTTCTTTAAGATTATTTATTATGTATACAGTGTTCTGTCTGCTTGTATGCCTGCATGCCAGAAGAGGGCATTAAGATTTCATTATATATGGTTGTGAGCAACCATGTGGTTGCTGGGAATTGAACTCAGAACCTCTGGAAGAGCAGTCAGTGCTCTTAACCTCTGAGCCATCTCTCCAGCCCCTGGAAGCAGTTTCTTAACTGAGGTTCCCTCCTTTCAGATAACTCTAGCATATGTCAAGTTGACATAAGACAAGCCAGCACAACTGAATATTGTTCTCTAAGAAAAATTAACTAGTCTAAGCAATCTGTAATAATCTTAACACAAATGAATGTTCAGTTGTTTTCCACAGTTTTTAAATAAGTAAGTCTTAAAGCTGCTTCCCTTGTTGCTTTCCAGCATTTGTTTAAGGCAGTTTCTAACCCTGCGTGAGTGCTTTCTGACATGGTTGTGTTCTGACACCCTCAGTAATCGTGTGGAGGCATGGACAAGAGATGTTGCGTTCTTGCTCAGACAAGAAGGCAGGCCTGTGGTTAATCTCATCCCTGATAAGAACAGAAGGCGAGTGATGGAGAAGGACTGGCAGAGCACAGACAAAGTGACCGACTGGCTAAGACAGGAAGCCATTAACTACACCAAACCATTTGTCCTTTACTTGGGATTGAATTTACCACACCCTTACCCTTCACCTTCTTCAGGAGAAAACTTTGGTGCTTCTACGTTTCACACTTCTCTGTATTGGCTTGATAAGGTAAGTATTCTATGTGTGCTCAGAAGTCGACATTGATGTCACATGCAAAGCCACCTTGTGTTAGCTCATTTCTTTACTTTTCTCATTTTTGTGGAAAATTTGGGAATTTACTTTTAAACTGAAACAGTAATACTTTTGTTAAAAGGATGATATTTTGGAAATAAAACATTAGAGTTTATTAACTATAGATTTACATATGATATGGCTATAAAAAGAAATGGAAAGACATTATCTTTGGACTCTGAGCAGGCTTCACATCCCCAGTTCAGGATAATAACTATACAGAATGAAATTGAAAAATAATCTTAATTGTCAAAAGGAAGAAATTAGCCTTTTTTCAATTTTTTTAAAAAAAATCTGTTAAATACATAAAATTTTGCCTTGGTCTGTCAAGTTAGACATAGAAAAATCTATTATTTAGTATGCTGTCCTGAAAACACAGAAATTCTTAGGATCAGTGTAGTAAAAAGTATACTAGGCACAGTGTGAGTCATGCCCGCCTTCCCCTGTGCAGTTGTTCTACAGCAAGCATCTTCTCTTGGCCTTGCAGATTGTCATATTTCTTTCTCTATTTGGATCAACTCCCTACATTTTTACTTTTTGGCTTCCAATGTAGATATTTCTACAAGAGTTCCTTTAATGTGAATATTTTTACCGGTTTCTCTATGTGACTCTCGATCTTCTTCTTCAAACTGGTCTTCCTGGTGATGATGGGTGCCCAGTCCCTAAGTTCCTCTGACTATGAATGTGAATTCTTTGATAGAGCAGCACTATGAGCATCCCCAGACTAGACTTTCATGGATTATGCCCTGTATGTGTGATTTAAATTCACTCCAGTCAGCACTCTCCATCTCTTTACTGAGTGCTCAATTGTTGAGTCTTCTTTCATTATCCACTTTTGTGAAGTGTCTCATGGAGTTATCCCTGGGAGACAAATCTGTTCTCTTTATGACCTTTCCAAGAAAGCTTATCAAAATCTGAAACACTCCTTCTCCTGGTAGTGTAAATAAGGGTTACTCGGTCCATTCCTACTTGGAGAATTAGCACACTTCATTGCCGTTCTTTTCAACCATCCTGTATATGAAACATTGTGAAATTTGCCACAGATACCTGTTGGAAGAAAGGCATATTATGACTTTGCTGATGTGAAGCTTTTTCTCCTTTCTTTTTAGGTAGCTTATGATGCTATCAAAATCCCAAAGTGGCTGGCTTTGTCAGAAATGCACCCTGTGGACTATTACTCTTCCTACACAAAAAACTGCACAGGGAAATTTACTGAAGAGGAAATTAAGAATATTAGAGCATATTATTATGCCATGTGTGCTGAAACAGATGCCATGCTAGGTAGGTGGTATAATTAATAAGCAATTACAGGAAAAAGGTACTATTTTCCCAACATATTGTGATTGTGCTGGTTTAGGCTTGCAAAAGCATCTCAGATATTTCTTAGATCCCACAGACTTAGAACTTTGAGGTTCTTAACTCATAAAAATACATTAACAGCAGAATAAAGGGCCCTTTCTGTTTATAGAAATTATTTCTATAAAATCACTCATATAAATTAGTTATTCATAGGTCCTCAGATTTGTTCATACATAAAAAGTCATTGAAAGTAGTTTTCTGCTTGAAACAAAACACTAGTGGCCTTCAACATGTCTGTACTTGGCTAAACATGACAGCACGTGGCAGGCATGTAACTGTGAAGCAGCTTTGCTTCCAAGACACAAAAAGCATCACATTTCAAACGCTGATGCAGAGGAATCAGTTTGGTGATTTGCAAACACCTTCTTTGGAGTCCCAGGAGAATGGTCATCAGGCACTCAGTGGATGGAGACATAGAGGAATTACGAGTAGAAACTAACTTTTCTCCAAGCAGATGTTAATTTCTTACATATGCTTAGTATCACTAGTTATCAAGTAATATTTTTATGTAACGATACAAAAAAGTCACTTGCTGATAAAAGTTGTAGATGAAATTATTTCTATAAAATCACATATAAATTAAAATGATAAAGTTCCAGTATGAATCTTATGATTATTAGAAACGTCAGTCTGAGGGGAGGGGCAGATGGTAGGTTAAGGTGTTGTGAAAACAGCATAGCACTCATATTTGCTTCACAGTATCATTTTAAACATCTTAAAATGTATTCCAGTGGGAAAAGACAGAGGGGAGGGGAGGGGAGAGGAGGGGAAACTTCAGACAGGATGTAATATGTGAGAGAAGAATAAAAAAATAAAAACACCTTCTGGGTAGCTCTTTCAGAGGACCCATAGGTCAATCTATGGTTCCAAAAATGTTCTACTTCTTAGCATCAAGTTATAGTAAACAGAGGTCCATGTCCTTCCCTGTACTCCTTGCACACAGAAAGATCAACAGATGTCAATTAGCATCCTGGAAATTAGTGTCCTAGAAACATCAACACTCTGGCTGGAGACTACTTAGCTCTTATGGACTAAGAATCACAGCCAAGAGGACAAGACCTATATTAACACTAATTTATAAATCAAAATTAGGAAGTGATTATCTTTAAATTACTTAGTAATATAAGCAGTTTAAATATGGTCCCACTTTGTTAGCTTTTTAGCTAATGTCTTTACTAGTTCCAAGGTAAACATTCTCTGTGTGGAAAATATCTCCAGTGTAAATAATTAACATCCCAATATTTATTGCCATTTTAATGGTTTTACTGTGCATGTAACAATCTCACTTTAATGTCTCTAATATTTTTTTAAGAGAAGGACTTGTTTGTTAGCATTTATAGCTGTTTTCACACTTGTAATACCTACAAACAGATTCATTCTCCCTAAACCCTTCAGAACAAGGCTTACCCACAGCTCAAAACCATTTCCTCTGTGGCAAACATTGGGCTTCCTGACATTCAGGCTCAGACTCAGCTCAGACAAGCCCAATTCCATGAGATGGTTGTCAAAGAGTTCTCCCTGGTCACACCAGTGCTGTTTCCACTTCCTTCATTAAGAAACCTTGTTTTTAAAAAACCAGCAGCTGTTTTGGTGACAAGTTATTTTCACAACATCTTGTCACTTACTTTGCTACATTTTGGGGGTAGAATATAACTGCATTGGTGAAGTGTGGGCATCACTTCTTTCTATATCCAAAAACCTTTGAGGACAAACAGTGTTTGTTATTAGAAGTGTTCACTGAGTAAATAGAATACCCCAGAAAGAAAAAAGGAAGCCATGTGGACACATTATTTATATAATCAGCATATATATATATATATATATATATATATATATATATATATATATGAAAAAATAGCAAGGACTTTCAAGTTTTCAGTGTGTGTGTGTGTGTGTGTGTGTGTGTGTGTGTGTGTGTTTGAGACTAACCTTGAGTCCATTATGTAGCTTAGGCTGGCCTTGAATTCCTGATTTTTCTGCTACTATCTCACAATCATTAGGATTAGTGTACACCACCACACCTGGCTCCAAGTTCTCCCTCATAATGGTATTTTAAGCATTTCTTTAGCCATAACTATGACTGTTAGTTTTGACATAGTACATGACCACTGAGTTGTATTTCACTGGTATTTCCTGAAACTGGAAATGCTTACTCATCTGCATTCCCTAATGGCTTTCAAAAGTTTGCAAGTACATTTTCTCATGTGAAACTGTGTGCTCTGTGCTGTAGCAGGTGGGACAGCACAATTCCTCAAGTGTCTTCAGCGCAAAAAAAAAAAAAAAAATGAGCAGATGCTGAACAAGGGAACAGATGTTGTAGTGATGTGACGTAAACAGTGGAAGGCTAGAAAAAAAAAGTGAGACTGGGAAACTAACTTAGAGTATCTGGGAGATACTCCTGAGAGGTAGTGTGTGAGCTAAGAAAAGGCCATCAATGTAGAAAGCAAAAACAAGGACATTTTAGGTAGATGAAGCAGAAAATATAAAGGCCCTGGAGTGGAGAAATAATTGTAATGTCTTAAATTAGTGTTTAATTTTTTTAGAAAGAGAAATGGATAATATATTTCAAAAATACTTTATAATTTTTACTTTGCATACTTTATAACATATACTGTTCCATGCATGAACATTAAGAAGAACAAAGAAAGATATACCACAAAGCATAGATGTGGGCTTCACAAAGAGGTAGGTAAAGTGCTTGTCATCAAGCACATAGAAATAAGGTATCCATCAGAATGTGCAAGGAATACTATTGAGAGGAAAAAGGAGTAGAGAAGAAAAAAATGTAGTAAGCAATTCCTTTTTTCCACTTAAAAGATCATGAGGTCTTAACTCTATAGAGCATTGAACCTCAACTCTGACTGGACCTTTATACCCCAAATTCAAGATCTAGCAAAATATAGTTTCTCCTTTCTCTGCACTATGCTTTCTTGCGGGTCTCATGATTCCAATGGGAAGCAGCTTTCAAGTCAAAGAGACAAGGCCTCTCAGAACATTACTGTCAGTTATTCCCAAGTCACACCATGTGCTCATGGCTCATCCTTTAAGGTGGGTTATCTATAACTAAGCCAGCCTTAGGGGGATACAATGGCAGTTGCATAAGGACGTAGGAGAAGAGATAGCCTAAAAGTTCAGATTGCTCTTATCCCCTCTTACTGCGCAGAAAGTGTGGGTCAGTAGTGGTAGCAATCTTCATTAACATCTGAGTCATGTCCAGGATGACATCTTAGCTCATCTGTCTGTCCCCATTTGAGACACTGAGAGGAAGATGCCCCTTTGGCCTCACATGTTCTTAGACAGAAGCTGAAGAGGTGATCCAGTAGATGCTGCCTGCCTCCCTTCATCTCGCTAGTCTGCGAGCTGAGGAGAAAGCATGTGAGAACATTAGCTTTTACTCAGATGGTAAGAGAACTGCAGCAAACTCTGGGTGCAGTGGTTTAAACTAGGTGTGGCAAACTAAAACACCAACTAAAGCTAACCCAAAGAACTCTCTTGATTTTTATGGTAGGTGAAATTATTTTGACCCTTCGCAAATTAGATCTTCTTCAGAAAACTATTGTTATATATACGTCAGACCATGGAGAGATGGCCATGGAACACCGCCAGTTTTATAAAATGAGTATGTATGAAGCCAGTGCCCATGTTCCACTTTTGATGATGGGACCAGGAATTAAGGTCAACGTACAAGTGCCAAATTTTGTTTCTCTTGTGGATATTTACCCTACAATGCTTGGTAAGTACTGTGTTTGTAGAAATATTCATTTGTAATGCTGGAGAAAAACAAGCAAAGTACTCAGAATCCCATGAACTTGAGCAGCTCACTCACTCTGAGTGAGATTTGTGCTCTGAAAAGCATGGATAATATTCCTCAGGTTCCTATGGCCTTCACTCACTTTAGTCATTTTCTCTTCAAAAGAGTCACAATCAGGATATGATTAGAAAATAAGATACATCAGATTTTTGGGCGCATAAACTTATTTCATTCATTTATATACATCATTGAACTTCCTGCCACCACCTCCCTAAAATACAAGTATCTCCACTATAGAATCTTCTACTCACTTTCTATGGAGTATATTAGTTACTTTTCTTACTGCTAAAACAAAGCACCATGGCCAAGGCTATTATTAAAAGAAAGAATTTAATTGGCTTGTGTTTTCAGAGGGTTAGAGTCTGTGATGGTGGAGCAGAAGCATATTATAATGGCAGGGACAGCTGAGACCTTACACCTTAATCCACACCTGCTTCTGGTTCTTGAATGTTGGGAAGAAAAGGCATGTGTATGCCACAATGCCTGTCTGTTAGTTTTATTCTGAACCTCAATTCATGAAGACTTCTAATCTAACAATAATAGACTGGAATCCCTTGCCCAGACTCTTGCAATGGCTTCCCACCTGTCTTCTCCCTCATGTCTGATGGTTTATGAGTTTACTATGCACTGTTAGCCTTCGTCATTATCAACCCTCTGCTCACTTTTCCTACTAATTTCCTGTGTCACCGAAGCACAAGCCCAAATACTTTCACTGGACTTGGGAGATCAACATTGCCTCTTCCTTTTACCCAACATCTTGTATACACACCCTTTTTTGCTCCATACAGCCCTTTTGGGAGCTTGGGGATTGATTGAACCAATCATGTCTCTTACTCAGAGACTTGATACATGATGTTCCATAAAAAATAGCAAAAACTTGTCTGCAGATATACATAGACTCCTTAGCCTGTCCTCAGGTATCTGTTAAAATCTCACCTTACCAGAGAGCTATTCTGACTGCATGATATAAAACAGGACAGATCACTGCCCCTGCACATGCCTGCCCTTATTCTCTCTAGACCTGCTTTATGCTTCCTTGCTCCTGTGTTGCCATCTGACAGGCCAGCCTTTCCCCAGATGTAGGAGAGCTCTGACAAGCAAATCAGCCTTCTACTGCCTCTTTCCTACAACTAAAATAGGGCCCGGTATGCTGAATGGATAAACAGTGAGTGAGCTCTTGAGTGGGTCCATACCTCATTTAACTGTTGGTCACTCAGAAATATGAAGAGAAACAAAGTTTCTTGGTTTTCTATACCTTTGCAGGGATATTAAACAAGAAAATTCGGAATTATATTTCTAAATTAGATGTTATTAAGATGCTAACTATGAGCATATGCCAGTTGCTCATTGCTTCCCATTCATTTTCAGGGTTCTATTCTCTCCTTGTGGCTCACTAATGATGGCCACGGCATGGACCTCCCTCACCTCGCTTCTTTCCTTGTGTCTTTCTTTTTTTGTCTTAAAGTAGAATAAACTAGAAAAGACCTATTATTAGCTTCTGATTTACTGATTGTTTAGTGGTTTGCTTAAAGCACTGCTAGTGCAGCCTATTTGCTAAGCATGACTTCATTTACTACCAGAAACAGAATGACCTGGAGAAAGTGCTAATACAATGAATGGAGTTGTTGCCCTTAACAACCAGTTGACTGCAGGTCAATTCTGTAAAACTCAGTTGCTTGTCTGCCCCACCTTGTGGTTTTACAGGATAAAATTAGAATACAAACTAGACTGCTACTGGATTAAGGACTTTCAGGAACTGTCCTGGCTTGGGTCACTGATTATAGTGGGAAATTACCAATACGGAGTCAGGTAGAAATATGAAGGTATTTAATAGGGAAAAGCCTTACTTATAGAGTGACCTAGCCAGCCGGCACAGCAGCAGTCTGTACACAAGCCGAAAGGGTGAAACTGAAAGCAAAACCAGCCAAATGAAACTCTTACTCTACGTCACCCTGACCAAGCCCTTACAGGCATGGTCAGGCAGACCTGTAGCCAGTCCCTAAGCAGGCGTGGCTACAGGTTCCCCTACAATTCCCCTTTTAGTCTAAAAGAAGATTAAAACTTAACAGTGTAAAGTATCCAAAATTAACAATCATAAAGGTGAAATGTAAGAAGACACAACAATCTGCTTACGTCACATCCTAACTATCTATTTTAACTAAACCCTAAAGTCATCTGAAAAAGGTGTCCAAGCCTGAACACCTCCTTCCAATCCCAACCATAAACAATAGGAAGCTATCCCTAACTAGGTATATACAGTATCCTAAATGACAACAATGGGGAAAGGGGGGGGGGCGTAGCATCCTCCAAGTTACTTCCTGCTGAAATGGGACGACGAAGGCCTTGTGGGATCCTGTAGGAAGAAAATGTTAGTATAGTGAAAGTCTTGAATGGATTGTATCCAGTCCATGTTAGATGGGATGGATATGCTTGATTGAAGATCTCGCTTGAAATCCTCAACTTGATTGAAGTCAGTACCCGAAGCTTTGGCTGGAGTGTCATCTGAAATGGAGCAAGTTGGATCCAGTGCAGTCGAGGAGGTGTTGTAGGAAGACACTGTAGCCCTGCCTCCTAGTAGCCCGGACAGGTGTGCCGGGATACGCCCATAAGGGCGTGGTGAGGGGAAGTCTGAGGTGACCCGGGAAGGGTTCTTAAGGGAACGAGCACACGTGGAGACTCTCTTCTCCCTTCTCTCTGACTTGGCTGCCTTGCTGTCCCTGGCACACTTTGGCTTGCACCTGGCTGGTGTTATCTGAATAAAGAAACCTTAGCCATATGGACTGCTGATTGATCTCTTCAAGGTGTGGCCCATTTTCTTTCCGGGGTGTCCAGGGATTGCTGTCAGGCAGGTCTTCATTGGCTGTGTGGGACTCAAACATAAACAGTTAGCAGAGAAATGTTTGCTTGTGTATGTACACACACTGGGGAAGGCAACCATGGGAGCATAAGAATTATGAGGGGGTGCACACCTTGAAAGAAAGATCCAAGAAAAGACAAAGATAGTCCCCAAATTCTTCTCTTATCCTGTATTACATCAATTGGCTTCTTGATACAATACAGAAACTCTAAAGTTTAGTTAAACAACGTGCTTGGATTTTAGAGGAGGAAAGCCAAATCCACCTCTAAATCCAGCATTGGTTTAATTGAATAGGGACTAGAAAAGAGAAATGGAGTTCTCTCAGAGACAGCTGTAAAGTTTACCATATGGCACGTTCCTTTTGTTTGATGATTATAGCTACCTGCTCTTCTTAAGTATCTACCCATGGAGTGTCCTTTGCCTTCTGGAGATGAGTTTTCCTGTGAAGATAAAAGCAAAACACTTCCCTTTCCTTTGGGAGATTTCTATTTAGTTTATGAGATACACCTTTAGTAGAATACCTGTCATTTGCCCTTGTTGAGAGGTTTTTCCTTTTCAATGCGAATCTTGATCAACTTTGATGGTATCCAAAGTTTTTCTTCTCCTGTGGAAACCAATGCAAAACCCCTACCCCGACGTAACACATGTCCTGGTTTCCATACAGAGGTTAGTACATCTTTGAAGTATACCGGCTGATTCAGTTCAGCAGTTTTTTCTGTAGTCCAGTGTCTTTCTGCAGCTGTTTGTCCTTTTTCATTGGCATTAAGAAAGTGTAGTGTTAATAAAGCATTATGCAACCTATGTTTGGGGGAGGTTAGTCTTCCAAGCTTGCTTGTTGAGCATCTCCTTTAGTGTTCTATTAGATCTCTTAACCACTGCTTGTCCTGTAGGATTGTGTGGTATACCGGTAGCATGCTTTATGTTATAATATTTGAAAACTTGTTCTAATTTTGTGGAGACATATGCTGGAGCATTTTCAGTTTTTATTTGTGCAGGTATACCCATAACTGCCATCACCTCTAGCAGGTGTGTAATAACAAAATCAGCTTTTTCAGAGTTAAGAGCAGTAGCCCATTGGAACCGTGAGAATGTGTCTATAATATGATGCACATATTTTAAATTTCCAAATTCTGCAAAGTGAAAGACATCCATCTGCCAACCTCATTTCTCCGAATGACCTTAAGATTACAAACTGCTGGCAATGGAGTTTGATTATAAAAGGAACAAGTAGGACAGTTTCTCACTATCTCCTTGGCTTGTTGCCAAGTGATGGAGAAGTCCTTTTTCAAATCTTTGCTATTTACATGATGTTTCTTATGAAATTCTGAGGCTTCTAGCACACTTCCAATTAATAAACGATCAATCTCATCATTGCCTTGTGCTAGTGGGACTGGCAGACCCGTATGGGATCTAATATGTGTAATGTATATAGGATTACTTCTGTTTCTGATAGTTTGCTGTAATTGTAAAAACAGAAGTTAATTCTGTATTATCAGGAATGAATTCTGCAGTCTAACACGACTAACGTGTAACTCTGTCTGCATATTGAGAATCAGTAACTATATTAAGAGGTTCTGTAAAATCCATAAGTACCATAAGAATTGCATATAATTCTGCCTTCTGTACAAATGTATATGGACTTTGAACTACTTTACTTACCTCACCTGCTTTATAACCTGCCTTACCTGATTTGTTGGCATCAGTGTAGAAGGTAAGAACTCCAGAAATTTGGGAGTTTGTCTTACAATACGTGGAAGAATCCAGACTATCTTTTTTATGAATTTAATTCTGTCAGTTTTGGGATAATTGTTGCTAATCATCCCCAAAAAGTCAGTAAGAGCTATTTGCCAATATTCATTATCCTTCCACAAGGAGGAAATTTCTTCATTAGTTAAAGGTACTATAATTTCTGCTGGATCTTTTCCAGTCAGTTGACGAAGTCTTAATTTGCCCTTTAAAATCAAATCAGAAATCTTTTCTATAAATGTCTTTAATTTTTTATTCTGTTCATGTGGCAGAAATATCCATAGTGTCTTCCCTCTGCATCAGAATCCCAGAAGGGTATTCTCTGGATGACAAGATAACCAGAATACAGTCTAAATCAAGGTTTATTCGATCTACATGCGCATACAATATTCTGTTTTCTAGCCATTGTAACTCTTTTTCTGCCTCAGCAGATAATATTCTCAGACTGTTTAGGTCCTTATCACCTTTAAGGGCCATTTTTAAATGCTTTAAGTCATGTCCTTCTACACCAATAATCGTCTGTAATTGAGAAATTTCCCCTAATAATTTCTGAAGAGAATTAAGAGTTTGATAACGATCTCTCCTAGTTTGTACCTTTGAGGTCTGATTCTTTGTAAGTCTATTTTGTAACCTAAATAGTTAATAGAATCTCCTCTTTGTATGTTTTCTGGGACAATCGGTAACCCCCAACGAGGCAGAACTTCCTTCACCATTTCAAACATACATTCCAAAGTTTCTTTATTGGAATCTGATAAAAGAATGTCCTCCATGTAATGATAAACAAGAGATTGTGAAAATTTCTTATGAATTATTTCCAAAGGTTTCTGTACAAAGTGCTGATACAAAGTAGAACTATTTAGCATTCCTTGTGGCAAAACTCTCCACTGATATCTCCTAACTGGCTGTGAATTATTAAGAGTTGGTAGAGTAAATGCAAATTTTTCTCTATCATTTTCCTGTAACGGTATTGTGAAAAAATAGTCTTTTAGATCAATGACTATGATAGGCCATCCTCTAGGTATTAAGGAAGGTAATGGCATTCCAGGTTGCAGAGAGCCCATTGGTTGAATTACCTTATTTATGGCTCTCAGGTCTGTCAGCATTCTCCATTTACCTGACTTCTTTTTGATAACAAAAACAGGAGAATTCCAAGGACTGGTAGATTCCGCTATATGTCCAGCATCTAGCTGTTCTTGTACTAACTTTTCTAAAAGTTATGTAAGGCAGTGGCCTTCCATATGAGGCTTCTCAGAGGTCATAGGCCATTGTCCTACCCAAACAGGTTCATCTTAAGCCACTTCAATGGCAGGGCCTTTGGCTCCTCTGAAGGTCCATCATTTGTACCTAGTTTCTCTACAGCATGGATGGTTGGTAACCATTTTCCATAACGTCTTACCAGATCTTTTCTACTATCTAAAGATTGTACATAATTTGTATCTGACATTGGAGAAATATTAATCTGAGTATTCCATTGCTGTAAGAGATCACAACCTCAGAGATTTATAGCTATATCTGCCACGTATGGTTTCAGTATCCCTTTCTGTCATTCCGGTCCAATGCAGACCACCGAGTTAACAGTCTGTCAACTCTAGATAGAGTCCCAATTCCTAAAAATTGTACATTTGCCTCTCTAAGAGGTCATTTCTGAGGCCAAGACTTTGGGGTAATAATAGTTACATCCCCCCCCAGTGTCTACTAAGCCAGAAATAACTTTATTATTAATTTTCACTTTCAATTGAGGCCATTTATCATGAATAGAAGCTTGTCAAAATATGCGTTTTTCATTTTGTCCATTCACACTTGATTCTTCATCACTATTCAAACTACCATCTAGAGCAGTATTATTTTTCAAAATAGGCAAAGAACTATTTGTCCTGTGAGAGATTGTCTCCCACTGCTACTTGGAATGACCCAACCTTTTTCGAAGTGGGAGTCCCCCTTCGGGGTTTCCTGGCCTTAACGGGTTTTCTTACATGTCCCTGGTCGATCTACATTCATTGGTCCAGTGTCTGCCCTTACCACATCTATACAATCCAGAAGGCAGTGGCCTTCCATATGAGGCATTGTAAGAATTCGTTTGTCAACAATTTCTCTTAGTATGTCCCATTTGCCACTGTTGAAACATCTAGGTTCCTGGCGTCTTCGTGGTCTCCAGGGGAAGGCTCTTCCTACTCAAGGTTCTGGTTCATAGTAGTAGTAACCTCTAGCCTCTTGGTACCTATGTTGACCTCTGTAAGGTGCTTTTCCTTCACAAGACCTTGCATCCTCACCTCTAGAACTTTTAATTTCCTGTTGCCTTTTTAAACCTCTCGAGATGGCATCTCCTACCCAAGCTCCAGTGTCTTGCACATGATAGTCAATGTTGGCTGCATACAAAACCCTTTCTTCTAGCAGAGCTGATCTGATCTTTAAAGGCAAAAGTATTCTTTTGCATATTGGGTTTGCATTTTCATAAGCTATTGTATATATAATTGATTGTCTTGTTTCTGGATCTGTTACCTGTAATTCTACTGCCCTAGTTAACCTTTGTAAGAAGTTGTGGAACTGTTCTGTAGGTCCCTCTTCTATTCTGGTATAAGCTTCTAGGCGTTCTCCTGGCTCACGAACCTTATCCCAGGCATTTATGCTGCTTTCCTGCATAGGGACAGTATATTGTCATCATATTCAGCCTGAGCCTCTGGGTTAGCATAAATACCCTGACCAAGAAGCTTATCTAGAGGGGCTTCAAAATCTTCCTTTATGCCCTGATGCTCAAGGAGCTTCGCCTCTTCCCTCACCAATGGCTTCCACTGGATTTGGCATGAATTCTCAAGTACAGCTGCCACCAATCAGTCCCAATCTGTGGGTGTCACCTTGTTAAAGGTTGCCCATGAATGTAATAGCTGTTTTATGTATGGGATATGGAAACCATATGGGACAACTGATTCTTTAATATCCTTAAGATCCTTCAGCTGTATAGGTTGCCATTCATAAGCCATCCATCTATGAGGGTGTTTCTTAGAAGCTGGCTTTTCTACCATGGTAGCTGGGTACACTAATGGTGTACGAGTAACAACCTTAGAAGAATAGTCATGATGCCTGGGTGGAGTAGGTGCCTGGGATTGGAGTGATTCTGCTTCTGAGGCATCCCAATGATCTTTAAGCCTAGTAATGATATCCTTATGAAAAGTTTCAATCTCCTTAATCATAAAAGATTCCAAGCATGTTAGTGAATCTGTAAATTGTTCTAACTGCTCCTCTACACGTTTTTCTAGGTCTTTAATATGGTCGTCCTTAGGCAGCATCTGGATGGTATGGAAACTGCCTTCTAGGTATTGGAATCTAGATTCTTGCTGATTTTGAGTCCTCAGCAATCGACCATATGGACCCATGTAATCTGTCAGCCCTGTACTGTAAATTATCTTCCAAACATTCAAATCTAGACACAAATTTGTGATCTGCTACCTTGGATGCTTCAATAATTGATTGAATGGCATTGTCCAATTCTTCAACCTTATCCTGGGTATTTTGCACCTGTGCATTTAGTTTCTGGGTAACATTGCCTATCTGAGTTTCTAGTTGGCTACAGATATTCTTTAGCTCGTCACGGTCTTCTGACCGTGAAAAATTTATTCTCTTTCCCCTTCTCAGGGAGATCCATGCGTCCCCCCCTTGTTGCTTTGTCTCTCTGGGTCTGTGGATTGTAGCATGATTATCCTTTACTTTATAGCTGTGAGTGAGTACATGCCATGTTTGTCTTCCTGGATCTGGGTTACCTCACTCAGGATGATTTTTTTCTTCTAGTTCCATCCATTTGCCTGCAAATTTCATGAAGTTGTTGTCTTGAAAAGCTGAGTAATAATCCACTGTGCAAATGTACCACATTTTCTTTAACCATTCTTCAGTTGCGGGGCATCTAGGTTGTTTTCAGTTTCTGTCTATTATGAATAAAGCTTCTATGAATATAGTTGAGCAAGCGGCCTTGTGGTATAATTCAGCATCCTTTGGATATATGCCCAGGAGTGGTATAGCTGGGTCTTGAGGGGATCAATTCCCAATTTTCTGAGAAATTGCCATATTGATTTCCAAAGTGGCTGAGCAAGTTTGTGCTCCCACCAGCAATGAAGGAGTGTTCTCCTTGCTCCACATTCTCTCCAGCACGAGCTGTTGCTTATGGTTTTAATATTAGCCATTCTCACAGATATAAGATTGAATCTCAGAGTTATTTTGATTTGCATTTCCCTAATGGCTAAAGATGTTGGACATTTCTTTAAGTGTCTCTCAGCCATTTGAAATTCTTCTGGTGAGAATTTTGTTTAGATCTGTACCCCATTTTTAATTGGATTATTTGTGGGGTTTTTTTTATTTTGAAGTCTAGTTTCTTGAGTTCTTTATATATTTTGGAGATCAGTCTTCTGTCAGGGTTGGTGAAAATCTTTCCCATTCTGTTGGCTGCCATCTTGATGATGTTCTTTGCCTTTCAGAAGCTTTTAGTTGCATGAGGTCCCATTTGTTAATTGTCATTCTTAGTGTCTGTGCTATTTATTGGTGTTCTGTTCAGGAAGTTGTCTCCTGTGCCAGTGTGTTCAAAGCTATTCCTCACTTTTTCATCTGTCAGGTTCAGTTTATCTGGATTAATGTTGAGGTCTTTGACCCACTTGGGCATGAGCTCTGTGCAGGGAGATAGATGCAGATCTATTTGCATTCTTCTACACACAACATTCAGTTTGACCAGCCACCATTTGTTGAAGATGCTTTCTTTTTTCTATTGTATATTTCTGGCTTCTTTATCAAAAATCAGTTGTCCGTAGGTGTGTAGATTTACGTCTGGGTCTTCGATTCAATTCCATTGATCAATATGTCTCTTTTATGCCAATACCATCAGTTTTTTACCAACACTCTCCTTAACATCAGTGTTTGAAATGTATCCTGTTCTTAACTGATTTATTTCATGTGCTCTTATTCTGAGTATTTTATAGGTGAAGAATATTCATCAAATAACTTCAGAGCACAGGATGTACCATGTACCACTTTTGAGTTCATTAGACATATCAACAATAAATTTTTATCTGTAATAAATTCCCTGTTTTTGTTTAGCTTCTGCAGTCTTTTATAACTACTAACTGTCTTTGTATAGGCCTTCTTATTATCTCATCAGATAACCCTGAGAAACCACTGTTCAGAAGACAAATGACTAATGATATAAAGGAATTTTCATGGATGGCCCTTCTGTGTCAGGCACTTTTCTCAAATTTAATTACATTAGCTAGTTTTCACCAAAAATGAACATTTGAGATAGAAATACTCTTTTTATACCTCCCTTAGAAATGAAGAAACATGGTGCTGAGATGACTCAGTGGTTAAGAGCACTGACTGCTCTTCCAGAAGATCCTAGTTCAATTCCCAGCACCCACATGATAGCTCACAACTGTCTATAACTCCAGTTACAGGGATCCAACACCCTCAACAGACAAATGTGCCTGTGCAACACCAATGCACATAAAATAAAAATAAAATATTTTTAAAAAGAAGGAAATGAGGAACAGTCAAAGAACTTCCTAGCTCACTCAAGGTAATGTGGTTCACAGAGTGAGCCCTTCAGTCTAGACAGTTAGGACGCAAAAAAATGCATATATGATCTCTAGTTTGCAGCCCTTAAATGTTGGGGAAATAGAAATGACATTCTGAGATAATTCTGATAAATTAGAAAAAAAAAGCATTTTACTTTTGTTCCGAAGATATTGCTGGCATTGCTCTGCCTCAGACTCTCAGTGGATACTCTTTGTTGATGCTGTCATCAGAGGCACCTGCAGATGAACAGATGCGCAAAACCCAACGTCAACCTTGGGTTCTAAGTGAATTCCATGGATGCAATGCAAATGCCTCCACCTACATGCTACGAACTGGTCAATGGAAGTATATCGCCTACTCTGATGGTGCTTCTGTGCACCCTCAGCTTTTTGGTAAGCTCCTTGATACATTCTAAATGCTCAAGACAGTCAACAATTATTTTTAAAATAAATGAATACCTATTGTTTCTCATACTGGGACAGACTACAATCAGTCGCCCAGTCTCATGGTTTAGAGTGAGTATTTAGATCTAGTCTCCATTTATAAAATCCACATGTACTCTCTAGTCTGTGACTGCTGATGGTATAGCACATTTGATGGTATGAGTTGTCAGGGTTTATTCGTAAAAAAGGAGTAGCTGCCTCGCACATCACCACCGGAATCCAGTAATAGCTCACTGCAGCCTGATATCCAAACCTCATTCAACCATGTTTCCTGGTGAGATCTTCCAGTATTTGGTCTGTTTCTCCATTACCAGTCAGCACCTAATTACACCTAAGTTTCACTGATCCTAGAAGCTCTTGCAGAGTCTGTACATTCTAAATACATTATTTAAGGTTCATCATGGCCCTGTGAGATCATATCATTCACTTTGCTTTAGTGCTAAGGAAACTGAGGTCACAGAAAGTCTGACAGCTGTTCAGAACTAGAAAGTCATAAAACTAAAGGTTCAGCATGGGTCTAAGAACAAAACCCACAGCTCCTTCTACCTTGTGAAAATGCCTTCTAGCTTCACTCTTTGTGAATTCATTTCTAAACAGCATTTTTATATAGTTTTTCTTCCTCTATTTTATTATTATTATTATCATTACTATATTACTATTATTATTTGGCGTTTTTTAAGACAGGATTTCTTTGTATAACAGCCTAGGCTGGCCTAGAACTCACTTTGTAGTCCAGGCTGGCCTCAGACTCACATAGTTCCCTGCCCCTGTCTTCTGAGTGCTGGGATTAAAGCCATGTGCCACCACTGCCCAGCTAGAGTTTTTCTTATCTTTTATCCCCATGATATACATAAAATAGATGTTAAGGCCATTGTTAATATTTATTGCTCCCTAAGTTTCCATCCTAGTTACAAATATCAGAGTTATTAACTAGAAATAATTCTTTAGTGGCCAAAGGATTACCTTCCTTAAGTTTATGAACCTGGGTCCCTGGCTTCCAACCGAGCAACTCATGTACCTTCATAGACATTGTTAAATCAGATCCAAGAGCTCCTACACAAGGCCCAGCAAACCTAACCAAGTCAAAGCGGAGTCACTCGTGCCCAGTGCTGTGTAATCAAGAAGTCTTTCATAACAGCTAATCCGAAGGCTCATCTTAGAGGGCTGCTAATTGAAAGATCACTATGTGGCATGTGAATGCATTGCCCATCTTACACTAAGAATAAAAAGTGAAAATAAATCTTAATACATTATCTGTCACATTGATATTCCAAAAGCAATTTTAGCACATAACTATTTCATTTCTTTCAGATCTTTCCTCAGATCCAGATGAGCTAACAAATATTGCTATAAAATTTCCAGAAATCACATATTCTTTGGACCAGAAGCTTCGTTCTATCATAAATTACCCTAAAGTGTCTGCTTCTGTTCATCAGTACAATAGAAAGCAGTTTATCATGTGGAAACAAAGCATAGGACAAAATTATTCAACTGTTATAGCACACCTGAGGTGGCATCAAGATTGGCAAAAAGAACCATGGAAGTATGAAAATGCAATCCACCAATGGCTCAAAGCCCACCCTTCTCCAGTAGCTGTAGACAATAATAGAACTTTTTCAAGATATGTATGAATATGCTGATAAGTATTAAACCAAAACAGCCTTAGTAGTTGCTAATTTTACTTACTTTTAAAGTATGTACTTTATCTTACCTTATCTTACAGAACTACATATTTTCAAAACTGGTTACTACTATGAGCTTATTGTTGCAGAGCTCTGACAGTTTTTATAGCAGAAGTATTTAAAGGAGAGGAGCATATATTTTTCTTGGATAATATAGAATGTGAGCAATTTTAACAACTGTTGGCTGTTACTTATGAATCATGATGTCTCATGACTTGGTTTTGATGAAACTCTTCAGAAGGCAACTACAACCACCATGTTTGTATCCTTTTGTAGACAATAAAATTAATATATTCTTTGTACACAACAAGCAGGCATACACACAACTGATAATATGCTATATAGTTAGTGATTCTTCTTGCACATTGTTGTTCTGGCTTATTTATTTTTTTATTTCCAATTAAAATAGATGTTGAGAAGTGAAATTGCAGAGTCAAGATCTATAAAATTTGTGTATATTTTCACAAGTTGTTTCTAAAGAAGTTGTAGTAGTTGTCGTTCTCACCAGAATGCATTCCTGTACATCCAAGCCCAATTGGTAGCAAATATTTCATTTGCTTTATTGTGAGTACTGACATTGTTCCATAGATCCAGTAGCCATTAGTTTTTGCACCAGGATGACCTTCTCTATGTCTGTTGTTGGTCATTTTCTTTATTCATTGTTAGCTTGTTTTTCCGTTAAACGCATGCATTAGCCTTTTAAAGAATAAAAGAGAAAAAGGGGCTGGAGAGGTGGCTCAGGGATTAAGAGTACTTACTGTCAACCAGAGGACTCAGATTCAATTATTGGCATCCACATAGTAGCTCACAACTGTCTGTAACTCCAGTTCAGGGAGCCAATGCCCTTTTCTGGCCTCCAGGGACACCTTGTACACATGTAGTACATAGACATAAATGCAGGCAAAACATTCACACACATAAAATTTAAAAATAATAAACAAACATTTCTTAAAATACTGGAAATAATATTTTCTTTGTAATTTGTCCTTTGATATTAACCTGAGATTTTTTTACATGTAGAAATTTGTATTTTCTTGTAACATATTTATAAATCTTTGTACCATATAAATATTATAATTTTTAAATTAAAAAATTCTTTAAAATGTTTATGAGTCTTTGCTTTGTGTCTTATTTAGAATGCTCTTCTCTCTGATGTTCATAAAGTCTTATTTGTAACCTTTAGATCTTTGATCCATGTAGAATATATTACATATTAAAGATCTAACTTTAGGGATTTGGTGTTGCCATTTTCTTCAGTTATATTAAATTGCTAAACTATTGACCTTTGGTTGCATGATATGTCTTCTCCACTTCTTTATATAACATCATAATTTGAATGCATTATCTTTTCCTCCACTGATTTGATTGTATCAAGGTCCCATTCACTAGTATGTTCTTTCTGGGAGCTTTGCTTCCTGCTGGATTGCTCTTTTAATTTGACTCTCAGTACCTCCCTGAACTAGTCTCTTTTTGCCCTGGCTACTCTTGCTTAATTTTTCCATACAAATTTGGACTATTTGCTAGTTATCAAAATGGAAAATCCTCTTTTTCTTTTTTGGGGGACGGTGGGAGGTGGGGGTGGAGAGGTACATTTCCAATACAGGTTTCTCTTTGTAGCCCTGGCTGCCATGGAATGAATTCACTCTGTAGATCAGGCTGGCCTCTAACTCAGAGATCTGCCTGCCTCTGCCTCCTGACTACTAGGATCAAAGGCATGTGCCACCGCAGCCTGGCTGCTTAGTAAATTCTTAATGCTGACTGTGTCTTGGAGGGTTTGAGGTATTTTTAAAAGAAGTCATTAATTTGTAGCCTAATTTAGAGAGAATTAAGTTCTTGATGACAATTGTTCTGAAGAACATAGTCTACTTTTTCTCCTTGTTTACACCTTGGCATACATAAGACCTTGTCTAAAAAGGAAAAGTACCACCCATTCACAAGGACAGCTGAGCACCGTACTGCTGATAAAGCTCTCAGACCAGTGATCCCAATGGAAAGCTGCTGTGAATTCATTCCTACTTGTTACATTGTTTATTCTGTTTTGTTGTGGAATATTCATCAGAGAAGACTGCACAGACATGGATTTAAGCTAATAGAAAGTCTTTATTAGTAGGATGGCTTTTAATCACAAAACCATGTCCTGGGGTGACATACTTCAATTAACAAGAACAGTTTGCCAGAAGCAGGTATAGAAGCCAAAAGGCAAAGTTAGTACACTTAGAGACTTACCCAGAACTATGGACTTTGATGGAATAGGTCTTTGTCTTCATCTTGGCAGGTGGTGCTATCTACTGCTGAGTTTTGCAGCCTGTAGGCACTTCCATCATGGAAGTGAGCTAGGGTCTCAGCCTGATACAGTTTCTACTTCAGTTCACCTTCCTTTATATCATTTTTTTCTATGCAGACTCTGTATTTGTTGTGTATTGAACTCCTTTACTCTTTGCAATAGCTTTTCCTCTTTTAATTTAAATTTTATTGTTTATTATTTTTGACATGTGTGTATAAAATCTGTGGCCAGAGAACAACACTGTATGATAGGTCCTGTCTTGAACTTTGACATGGGGTCTAGGGATGGGTGTCCATCATAAAACTTTCCCAGAAAATACTTCTCCATCCATTGAGCACTCTCCACCACTTTGCAGCATCTTTTCAGGTGATACCTTATGTTTTCCAAGTGCAGGACTTATCTGCAAATAATTATTTTACATAACAAATACATTTCCAAACCATATGTGAAAGCTTTCGTCATAGCCCTCTCCTTTATTTTACTTGTTCAGTGGGTTTATATTAACTTATATTTTTAGTTATTTATAAATTTCTGAGACATTCCACTAATAGATGTCTATTTTATATTCACAAACTCAAATGAAAATATACCTTAATATGATCTCAAAAATATCCTAATGTAACATTAAGGCTCAATAATGTCTGCTGATTAAGACTAAAGAGCATCTACCAGCTCACATGTAGGTTCACCCACTAATTACATGCGCAAAAACAATAGAACAATTGTGAGACCCCCCAGACTAGACCATGTGTAGCAGGGTGAAAAACACCAGGTGTATGCAGGGCGGTGGAGGACTTCTCAGAAACAATCCCCCCACTCACTATATGTAGAAATACCTTAAACGCAAGAGAGCAGCGGGGAGGAACGTTTACCACCCCATTACCAAAAAATAGCCGAATATGGGGCCAGCCAATCTTGATGAAGGGTACTTCGGGCTACCAATGAACAATACCCAACTCAGCCTGTTGCTTGAATCTGCCTCGAAATACCTATAAAAGATATATGATTTTGCTAATCGGGGTCGCTCCTGTCTTGAGTACAGATGACCCCAGTGCGTGCTGGAAATAAACTTCATGCTTTTGCAGAAATCTCGGTCTCCGTGTCTCAGTGAGTGGGCATTCCCGGTTTAGGACCCCTTTGTGGGTCCTACACAAGGCTTGGAGACTTATGCTCCTGTGTGTAAGTGCAATTCATCTCATTCTCCTCAGACCCTCCAAGACACAGCATTAAAAATTTACCAAGCAGTTGTGTGGGGTGGCACACACCTTTGATCCAAGCATTTGATAGACAAACTCAGGCATATGTCTGACTTCTGACTTTGAGGCCATTCTGCTCTACAAACAGGACTATCAACACTACACAGGGAAACTCTTTCATGAAGGAAGGAAGGAAGGAAGGATGGAAGGAAGGAAGGAAGGAAGAGAAAAAAAGACAAGAAAGAGGAGACAATCTACCAAGCTCAAACACAGGACCATAATTAGGCACAATTTTATGTATGTGGGTGTTTTGCCTGCTTGTATGCCTGGTGCCCTTGGAAGAAGGCAGCTTTAGATCCCTTGGACCTAGAGTTACAGACAGTTGTAAACTGCCATGTTAATGCTAGGAATTGAGCTCGGGTCATCTGGAAGAATACATAGCCAGCACTCTTAACCACCAAGCCATCTATCTCTCTAGACCCTACAACTGAAGTTTTTAAAATATTTTCATTGTATTTATGAATGTGTGTTTGTGCATGTATAAGGCATGTGGAGGTCAGAGGACAACCTGTGGAGTCAGTTCTCTACTTTCACCACCAAAGGTCCCCAAAGATGAATCAAGACAGTTATCTAATGTCAGACATCGGAGAGGAATGGGCAGCAATTCAAAGCTGAACTAAAATAATGGGGGGGGGGTTTCTTTCTCTTTTTCTTCATTGACACAGGATCTCACTGTATAGCTCTTACAGGCCTGGAATTTACAATGTAGACCAGGCTGGCCCCAAATTCACAAATTCTTGGTATTCTTCCATCTGGATCCTCTGACAGGCCCAGCTGACTCAAGATATCCTTAAAGGGAGCCATAGTCATGGCAAAATCCTTTGTCACCATGGTTACCTTTTGGTCACAAGAAAGATATGAAGGAACATGAGGTTATGCTTGGTCTGCTGGAATGTAAAGATATTGACCCCAGCAAGGTTATCTTGGAAGGGAAGGACATCTCCACCTGTTCATCACTGTCTTGTTTCCATTTTCCTTTTAACAACTGTTCATAAATTGGGACAATAGTTGGATGGGCACCTTGGGCCCATCCAAAAGCTTTTGTAATGATCCAGCCACTTCTGTGATAGCTATTAGCATGTGTGACTCCACCTACTTTTTCCAAGTTCTGATTACTTCCTTGATTCTACAGCCAGGAATCAAAATAGGAAAAATAGGCAAAAAATACAATATACCAGATTAAAGGTACCAGTAAAATATTAGTATGGTTTGTGAGAAACCTCAGTGGAGGCTCTGCAAGTAGTGTACAGGATAAAATTCATCCACCAAAGTAACAGAGCATAGCAGTCAACCAGTTGGACAGGGAATTATTTCATGCTATTGGCACCCCTTTCCACATATAGGGCCTTAGTACAATTTTCAGCACTCCCTGTCCTCCAAAAGGGCCAAATGAATGCAATGTGTGTCCTAATACCCTGACAGCTGCTTCAGCACCATCAGGTAGTTGGTGATGTCAAAAGCAGGGAAAAGACCAGTGTCAGCTTGTCCCTTGAGTGGCCCACTCCATGGCCACAACCAACTCTGGCGGCCTAAGCAGCTGCCGCTGAGTTCTCTCTGAAAAACAACTTTGTTTTCTTTTTCTTTCTTTTCTTTTTTCTTTTTCTTTTCTTTCTTTCTTTTTTTTTTTGGTTTTTCAAGACAGGGTTTCTCTATATTGCTTTGTACGCTGTCCTGGAACTCGCTCTGGAGACCAGGGTGGCCTTGAACTCACAGAGATCTGCCTGCCTCTGCCTCCCAAGTGCTGGGATTAAAGGCGTGCGCCACCAATGCCCGGCTACATTTTTTTCTTAATCAATATTTGGTCAAGTCTTTCTAAAATTCTGTGGAATGCAGTTTCAGCGGTAGAATTTTGTTTTGTAATTTATGAGAACATTCCCACAAACTATAGAATTTCATTGAAAAATATTGAACTGGCATTTGTAAGGGAGTCGTTGGCTGTCACATACTGTTCAGAAGAAAAGATTGGACCACATAATACCCAGAAAAATACCTTGGACAAACTCTGAGGAAATTGTGAAAATGAATTCAGAACTGAAATTCTCCATTGTTGTCACTCTACCGCTTCCGTCAATGTTCCAGCAAAGGCATATCATCATCCACACACCCTCAGATCTTACAGCAGCTCCTCTAGATGATATTGGTACCCACTATAAAAGGAATCTTATGTGATACATTTAGAGACAAAACAGAACTTTGCTCAAGATTATCTGACATGCATTACATAGTCACTAATTCATCAGCTGATATCTGCCACATGTCCAGTCCAACATGAGGTACTGGGTGTATAATGACAATGACAAATGTCTCCAAAGTGACAGACCTTAGGAAATGAGATCTCTGCAGCAACCGGCAGGATGGTATGGATCCTACCAAGCCCTCCTAAGTCATGCATCTGCAGGTTGCAAACATTACCTCAGCCTGGGAAGCACAGACACCCACACCTCCCTGGCCCAAGACCAGGAAGTACAAGCAACTCTGCTTTCACTGTGATTAATGTGACACGGGCACAAAAGACCAAATGATGCTTTCAGTGGGAAAACTGAAATTTGTTTGTGAAACAGGGCTAAAAATGACAGCATTAAATCTTAAACCATTTCCTGTTCATTGGATTTTCTTTTTAAAAAATTGGCCGCTGTTTCTTTTTCTTAGTCACCTTTTCTCTAGCTTATTGGAGGCGTAGTCCCTCCTAGCAACCTCCCATCTGCGGGAAAACAGAATCGAGAGAAAGAGGAGCCTTTGGGATGCTTCCCTTGTGGGTGGAAATACTAGGTGGCTGTATACATGAACCACCATTTGTATAAAAACCCATTAGAGCTCTCTCCAGACTCACAAAACGAGTTGTAGGTCCCTAGAGGAGAGCAGCTGTCATCCCCTGCTTCTAGTAAGGAGAGTATTGGGAAGCATCTGCAAACCTCTGCCGTTCCTAATTGCCAGGCAACAGAACGGCCCTTAGTTCTCTCCGATTAAACCATTCTCACTACAGGCAGAGGAAGGTATGCCCTATCAAAGATTCATCTGGTGACTCTGCTCCAAAAGCTACTAGTGCTGTTAGGAGCTGGATGCATTTCAGTGGTAGACTGCTTGCCTGCCCTGCACTCTGCCCTGGTGCTCAGCGGGAGAGAGAGTGGGTTTCTTGTGTCCTTGTGTTTCTCTAGCTAGTGTGAACGTGTGGCATTACAAAATGTTTTTATTTTTGTTTTAATCAAAAGTAGTATTCGTATTTTTTTTTCCTGTTAGCAATCACGACACTTATTGGTGTATGCGGGGGTGGGGGTGGAGGGGAGTACAGTCTCAGTCAGAAACTTACTATCTCTGTATTGCTTCTGGGTGAACATCAATTAGTCTTCGCAGAGGTCACATTCACAACTTTCTGCCTGGCTGTACGTTACCGGGCAAGGTTTCCAGAGCCCAGCAGTCCACAGATCCCGCTGGGGATAGCCTCTGGGATTAGAAGCTTTGCACTTTGAAGATTCCCCCATGGAAGGCCTCACCCTCCCTGAGGAGCAGAAAGGGAATGGGATAGAGGGTTAGTGGGGGCAGGGGAGGAGTGGAGGGAGAGGGAACTGGGACTGACATGTAAAACAAGCTTGTTTCTAATTTAAATTAAAAATTAGAAAAAAATAATAAAAAAAAAAACGGGGAAAAAAGAAGCTTTGCTGGGATTGGAGGAGGGGGCGAGTTGTTGAGAAGGTGGAGAATAGGAATCATGTGTGTTCCTCGAATGTACAACCCACATTTGAGTGACAAATGACGAGGACAACCTATAAAAACAACTAAGCACAAATCCACCCAAATCCTTCTCGCCCCGGATGCGTGTGCTTTCTCCAACTAACTTTGGGAAGTCGTAGAGCCCCAGCGGTGCGGCCTGTACCACCTCGCCTCGCCTCCACTTTGGCATTTTAAGCGAGTACCGCCCTCAGCGGTCTCTCTCCTTCCTCCGGACTAAGGATGGAGGATCCCTTCATCCCCACAGCTCTGCCTCCCGCGCCCAACCTCTCCGTCTCCATCCTGCCGAGCTGGGGTCTCAACCTGACTTCGGGACAGGGACCCTCTGTCCCGGTACCACAGCCGCAGCCGCGAAGGCAACCCAGCCACTCGATCCACCTGGTCTTCATGGGAATCATCCTGGTGGCCGCGGTGGCGGGCAACACCACAGTGCTATGCCGCCTGTGCGGCGGCTGCAGCCGGCCCTGGCCGGGTCCCAAGCGTCGCAAGATGGACTTCCTGCTGGTGCAGCTGGCAGCTGCCGACCTGTACGCGTGCGGGGGCACTGCGTTGTCGCAGCTGGCTTGGGAGCTGCTGGACGACCCGCGTCCAGCTCTGGGCGACCTGGTGTGCCGCTTGTCGCAGCTGCTTCAGGCATCGGGGCGGGGCGCCTCCGCCCACCTGGTGGCGCTTATTGCCCTCGAGCGCCAGCTCGCGGTGCGCCGTCCCCAGGGCCCGCAGCTGCCCGCGCGCGCCCTGGCTGCCCTGGGCTGGCTGCTGGCTCTGCTACTGGCACTACCGCCGACTTTCGTGGTGCGTTGGGGCGCTCGCGCCTGGCCGGGGGAGCATCGCTGCGGGGACATCTTCACCCCCCTGCCACGCTGGCACCTGCAGGTTTACGCTCTCTACGAAGCTATCGTGGGCTTTGCGGCGCCGGTCGCTATCATGGGTATCTCTTGCGCCCACCTGCTATGTGTATGGTGGCAGCGAGGGTCCCAGGCTCGGGTGGCTAGGGCACCCCGGCCGGCCAGTCCGGCCCGAGCCCCCTTGCCCAGTGCACTACCCCGCGCCAAGGTGCAGAGCCTGAAAATGAGCCTGTCGCTGGCGCTGCTCTTCGTGGGCTGTGAGCTGCCCTACTTCGCCTCCCGCTTAGCGGCCGCCTGGTCGTCGGGGCCCCCCGGTGACTGGGAGGGAGAGGGTCTAGTGGTGGCGATGCGCGTCGTAGAGATAGCCAACAGCGCCCTCAACCCTTTCGTCTACCTCTTCTTCCAGGCGGGCGACTGCGGGCTCTGGCGGCGCCTACGGAGGCGCCTGGGCTTTGTGTGCTGCGTGCGGGAGGGAGAAGCCGAGATCAACGAGGGGGCTGGGGACCACCAGGCACTCCATCGCCACCGCTGGCCCCACCCCCATTATCACCATGCCAGGCGAGAAGAGCGTGACCAGGGCTGCCTACGCCCACCCCCGCCGCGCCCCAGACCGCCGCCCTGCTCCTGCGAAAGTGCCTTCTAGGAACTGCTGCTCAGCCATGTCGTTTGTCACTGTAGCACAGCGTCCAGGCAACACAGGGCAGAGCATAGGGGTCTGCCTAAATCACAAAGAGTAGAACTGTCTCCTGGAACTTCTGAAGCTGTCTGCTTCCTCCATGCTATCATATTTCCTTCTAATGAGGGCATGGCTTTCCCTTATTTTCTTCTCCCCAGTTCCTTTCTTATTCCCTAATTGGAGGAGACCAAACTTGGAAAGCTTTAAAAATCCATCCGAGTTCCAGAGTTATTATTTTTGCAATGCTCTTTTGTATTCCATTGTGTTCTGGATAAGACTATTTATTTTAACTAAATTGCCAAAGTTTTATTCGTCACTGCGTTATGTTTTTAGTCATTTTGAACTGTGCTTAAACCAAGTGCATCTTTGGGGAGCAGCAAATTTGCTGTGTTCCTTCCGAGAGGAAAATCCCATGACGCTCTTCCTGGGGAGATTAGGAGCCCTACTGTAAAGTAATCAGACTGCCACTTCAGAGACAGAGCATTTGAAAGAGCGCATTTCCCATGGAGCCCCTAGAACAGTTTTAACATGGTAATGCATTTTCTGGGAAGAAAATAGGCGTGGCTTTGGTTTCCAGTCTAATTTCCACATAAATAAAAGACCAAGTACAGGAGACGAACATAAAGCTTCCCTTAGTCCTTTCCAATCATGCCTGTATTCTGTAGAACATGGTTGTTGGGCCCAGACCAGCTTCTAAGCCTGTCCACATTAAGTTTCTAAGGGCAAAGTCTTGAGCAAACCAGACAAGGAAAATACTAAGGTGATGAATGATGTGCGCGGGTAGGACTAGCTGATTCAAGGGTTAAGGAGCTCTACAGGAGAAAGCTCCAAGTGCTGCCTGTGTAGGTAGAACTATTAAAAAAAAAAAAAAAAAAAAAAAAAAAAAAAAAAACACCCAGGCAAGTGTGGAGGCCCTGCCTGCAATCCCAGCGCTCTCCAGCAGGAGAACTGTCTCAAATTTGAGGCCAATGTCGACTACATATGAGATCTAGAGTAGTTTGGGCTACACTGTTAGAATCTGTCTCAAACAAAACAAAACAATGCCTTGCTTATTCATGTGGGTTGGCAAGAACTAAATTAGGGAACAGAGTTGATCCATGACCTCATCCTCTTAACTGTCTTTACTTCTGGGGGAAGTTGCCTTATTTATGAGCATTATACCCATGTGCTTAGCCCTTCACCTGAGACCTGACAGCTTTCACACACCTTGGTTTCTTGACAATAGTAAATGTACCACTAAGAGGCAGAGGGGGAGTGACTGGTTAAAGTTTCTTCACACACATAATGCTCTCTGACGATGCTGTTCTGTTCCTGGTTATATCTACATACTTCTACAACATGTGATACACAGGAGGCAATCAATGTAGACTTGTCGCATAGCTTATCATGAGTGGGGTATAGGTAGGTTACAGAAAAGATAAGCCAAGGAAAATCTTTATTCAGTGTAATTTGTTTGTTTGTTTGTTTGTTTGTTTTTACACTTTACTCTTTTGCTCTTTGGGGGGACCTGCCACCCAGCTCCCAAATAAATCACACACAGAATCTTATTCTTTCTTATAAATGCCCAACTTTAGCTTGCTTTGTTTCTAGCCAGCTTCTTGAATTAACCCATCTACCTTGTGCCTCTAGTCTTTTTCCTTTTTTACTTCTGTATATCTTACTTTCACTCTTAGTCTGTAGCTGGCTGTATGGCTGTGTGGCTGGCCCCCCGTGTCATCCTCTCCTTGCTCTTCTTGTTCCTTCTCCCAGATTTTACCATCTATTTATTCTATTTATTCTCTGTCTGCCAGCCCTGCGTATCCCTCCTCCTGCCTCGATGTTGGCAGTTCATCTGTTAATTAGACCATCAGGTGTTGTAGACAGGCAAAGAATCACAGCTTCACATAGTTAAACAAGTGCAGCATAAACAAAAGCAACACATCTTTACATTGCTAAACAAATGGCCAGAGCATAAAGAAACATAACACACTTTAAAATAATATCCTACAACAATTTGATGTGGCTTACATTCCTCCAGAATTCTTTTTCTTAGTGGATACAGCAGTTCAGCCTACAGTAGGTCCTAAGTGAATGATCTTGGGTCTCCTTTGTACCATTTGGTCATTTGGAGCCTTGGTGTTAACATCATCTTCCCCCAAGAGGCTAACCTACCCAGCTGACAGCCACCCAGAAATGGCAGGCACGGGGCAGCTATTCAAGGTGCATCCATCCCACTTGCTCAACCCAGCAATAACCCAAAGGTGTTTTTCTGTGAGAACCTGGTAAGTGCTTCACCCAGCAAGAATGGACTCAACATCATCTCCTCTATGCCCTTATCCCTAGAATGCCCTCGCTATAACCAAAAGAAGTCTGTCCAAGGAAGGTTTGCACTCACTAATGCCTACAGGCTGTCTTCACCTTCTTGGTAACCTTCCGATGGAAGCCAGACAACCATTGTCTTACGTGAGGACATGGATTCTTCTACCTAAATTTGGGGTGAATTTGACTCTGAATGTATGATTCTTAATCTTCAACTCTTTTTCCACTGGAAGTCAGCTATGAAAAGCATGTGGCACTGTGGCCAAATTGACCCTCTAGTATATATCTCAAGCCCTCTCTGGGCCTTATTGCTCTGTTCAGAATGCCAGAAGTGGGAATGTTACTATAATCTTGCTCTGTCCTACATCAGTTTCCTAGCCATTGTGACCCATGAAAAAGAGTTCAAATGAGACACACAGTGTAGGGTAGAAGACAGATGGAGTTTGTGACAAGGAAGAGTGTACTGTTCTCAAGATATGAAAGTGGACAGCGGACAGAGACCACTGTGGAAGAAAACACTCTAAGGATAAGAGTGAACAAGGTGAGAAACAAGAAGGGAAAAGCTCTCAAGGGGTGAGAGTGGACAGTGGACATGAAGACCATTGTTCCAACCTACATTTTAAGGCACACTTTATACAGTGTCTTAAAGTTTCTGAAACAGACTACTTCCTGAAGGGTATCCTCTTGTCCAGATGATAGACAGGCCCTTTAGGCTAACTTTTGAGGGACAGGGCAGTGACTATCTCTAAAGGAAGGGAACAATGCTATGGCCATTGTTTTGTTTTTACTAAAAATCCTCCCACTAGATAATAATCTTGCAAGCTCCCTGGCAGTTTAGAATGCTATTTCTCCACCAGAGACCAGAGAGAAATCTCAGATCTCATTATTGTGAGCAATAATCAAAGCCCTGCAGTTCTTGCTCCTGCTTTTACAAGCTGCTGACTGAAAAGGAAGGGTCAGCCCTCAAGAGCTTCCAAGTCTGCTAATGTCTGGCTAGCAATGTGACAGCCTGGCATGATGTGAGGGAGCTGTGCAGCAGCACACAGACTCCTTCCTGGCCTACAGGGCCTAGCTTCCCTATTGAGTGCTATGCTGGGATAGTGGAAACTCAGAAGGTTGTGCCCATGGTTGAGGCCAAAGGACCCTTGGACACCCTTCCCTTCCTCCACAATGTGGACAATCACTGTTACAGAGCTGCAGATTGTCCTTCCTCTCTGCTCTTCCCCACACTGATGAGGGTGTTATGGTGTGAAAAATACCAGAACTAGATCAGCCAAAGACAGAAACTAGCTTCTTCACAAATCCAAGCACTACTTTATATTTATTAATATGTATTTGTTAAACAAATATTTTTGCCAAGCATTGGAAAAACTAAAATGAACAACACACTTTTGCCTCAAAGAGACAATATGGTAGGTGTAGGAGGCAATCTGACAATTACACAGCAATGCCACATGTTTTAATAGGGGGTTCAGTCAGGAGATACTGGGAGCACTGAAGGGGATCATCTGACAACCCTGGGAGATTGGGTGGTTGCATGTGTTCATTATTTTTGTTGTTGTTGTTACTGTGGTTTTCACCAATGGTTTCTGGTTTTAGGGGACTTCAGTACACCACAGCAGGGATGATGTGGTGGTGGCGTTTGGCCATGGCCGTAGGAGATTGAAGCAGGAGTGAGTCTTACTCAGATCAAGAAGCTAGCAGTTGAATTCAGAACCATGGCCGAATTTGGTTATCTAGGCCTCTGTCCCAAGGGTTCCCCACCCTTCCTAAAACAGCACCGGCTCAACAGTGGCTTAGGAGAGACTCACCTCGAGGTGGGGCAAGTGGTAAAGACTCACCTGGAGGTGGGGCAGATCCGTGTTGGTTGATCTGAATGTAATGTGAAATGTCCCCCAATGGCTCATGTGTTTGAATACTGTGTCCCCAGCTGCTGCTTGGGGAAAGTTATAGAAACTTTAGAAAGTAGGGTCTAGCTGGAGGAAGTGGGAAGTGGGTCTATTGAGCGATAGACCATATGGGCTATAGTGTGTCTTCCCTGTTCTCTAACCACCAATTAAATGCAGCAAGCCCTTCATGTTTCCACTGTCCAACTGTGAGATACTCTCACTCCCATGATTCTCACAATGCCTTCCCTGCCATAATGGAATATACCCCAACCATGAGCCACGATAAATATTTGCTTCCTTGTTTCTGTCTTGTATTCTGACACAGCAATGAGAAAAGTGACTAACACAGCAAAGTGTTTTAGACCATAGGAGTAGCCCTGCTGAAGCAAGGAGAAAACAGAGTTGAACATGGCCAACATTGACAGCAGTGGCAATGTGTTAGGATGCCAATGTGGCCTGACCTGCTGGACTGTGTGGCCAGCTTTAGCTGAATAAAAAAGATCTGTGTATTCAGCCAAGAAAACAGACTTTGGAGAATTTAGCCAGAGCTATAATATGATCAAATATGAGTTGCAGAAAGGTACTTTTGTCCTCCTTAAGGACAAATTAACAGAAAGGGAAGCACTTTATTGGGGAAGAGATCAAGAGAAGCTCAGAGAACCCTCACAACAACATTTGCACTACTGAGATAATAAATTGCAGCTGGTTGAGTAAGTGTTTCCGCCATCTTCAGTTCTCCTAACAGAAAATGGATTCACCTACGTCACACTTTCATCACCTATGACAAGTAGTCCAGTGGTCAACTGACTAACTCAGCCTTATAGGATCAGACTGTGTAACATCTTCCTCAGTTCCTGTCTTAGAGCCCTCAGCTGCTAGGTCCTCAGGCATTTGCACTTCGAAGTGAGACATACCACAAGCTTTCCTGCCTCTCCAGTATTCACACACATATTATGGGATTGTCAGCCTCCATAATTGCAAAAACAAAATCTCATAACAAAGTCCTTCTATATATCATAGGGTTTTATTTCTCTGGAGAAACCTAATACCACAACTTGTCTTTTCCATCTTTTTATTCAGCAATCCTATACAGTAGACACAACATTCAGGCCAGGTTCTTTCCTTTTGAGATCACTAAGTGCTTGCTGCACTTTCAGGCATTACATTCAAATATAAGCATGTCCTCTGGCTGACTCGGTACCAACGTTTCCGCGGTACTTTCCCTATGCACATGCTCCATACCTCCTATAAAGCCCACCATCACGAACTGTTCTGTCTCCGTCCTCGCTCAGAGGCAGCCATTTTGTGCCCCCCATATAGATTTCTTGTGTAATTTTTGTGGCATTCCTTGACCCCGAATCACTGAGATACTCTTTCTCTGAAAAACCTTTTCATTGTGCCTATATGTACACCTGAAATTGCAAGGGAAGTGAAGCTACCATTATTTGGCTGAGATAAAGAATGGTGGAGAGGACCTGCATGGAGGGTGAAAAATGTTTCTACAGCAAAGAAGAGGAAGTGCTTGTTTGAAAGACAAAACTAAATAAACTCTTTACATCAATTATAAGGTGTTAAAAGGCTGATCCTCACTATTCTTAGAGGGACTTTCAGCTGACTACAAGCTACAGATTTTGAGAATTGTCCGACTAGGGTAGAAATACAGAATACTAACTAAAAAAGTTAATTTGAAACCCTGTTAAACTGTTCCCTAAATTTTGTAGATGATTTAGTTAAGACCAATTCATACAGAGATGCTTATAAGTAAGGTGTTTCCTCTAATCTGAAATTTTACTGTAGATCCAGGCAACTCAATTACTACTCCTGGAACCATTAATAGAACTGAGGCATCCTGTTAGCATGGCCATCTGTCAGTGTTGGACCCAGGAATTCAAATTCTTTTTGAAAACATAGAGATTTGGTTATGTCCTAGTTTGGTGGTGGTTTGAATGACAATGGCCTTCATAGGCTCATAGATGTGAATACTTGGTCACCAGGGAGTGGCACTATTTGAAAGGATTAAGAGGTTTAGCCTTATTGGAGGAAGTTTGTAACTGGGGTTGAACTTTGGGATTTCAAAAGCCCAAGCTAGTCCCAGTTTCTGTCTGTCTTCATGCTGCCTGAGACTCAAGATGTAGAACTCTCATTTCTTTCTCCATCAGCATGACTGTCTGCATGCCACCATGCTTTCTGCCCTGATGACAATGGACTAAACCTCTGAAACTATAAGCTAGCTCCAATGGAATATTTTCCTTTAGAAAAGTTACAGTGACCATAGTGTCTCTTCACAACCATAGAACACTGACTAAGACACCTACCTAGTCAGGGGGACTTTGCTTTTCATGTTTATACATGATTCTAGTGAAAGCTTCACCGAAGTCCCTGGCATCCATTTAACCAAAGAGTCTGGAATGTTCTGGTGGAAGTTTCACTCCAAGCCCCCTCCCCTATCTCTCTCCAAACCCTGCTGCATTTCAGAAAGCCCGCCAATGATGACCCCTCCCCTAGAGACGTTCAAGACTACTCCCACAGGGTATTTAAAATGTCCCCCAGAAAATAGATGCATGGTTTTCCAGTCTCTCTTTCCCCCCTCCTTTCTGGAGGAATGGAAAATCATCCAGGAGCATTGTATCCATTAAACTTGGACCTTTTTTTTAAATTCAGTTTGATTTGGTCTGATTTGAATTCCTGTGTCAATGGGGAGGCTTATGGGGTGCAGAAACTTTTCAGACACTTGCTAAAAATAAGACATTATTTACATCATACAGCAAAGCTAAATGATGTGAGTTGACCTTGAAATTGCCTTCTTCTTAAGGTCATCCAAAATGGACGACTAGAGACAAAATTAGATTCACATATTTGGAGTAGAGACCAATCCAATTGACTCCTGAAATAAAGTAAAACCATCCTTTCTAGCTACAGTTAGACTTTCAACAAGTCATTGCACATAAGCCTGAGCTGCAGGACTCCAAAGGATTCTGTGCACATAGATGATTTCAGCAATAGGACAGCCTTGATTTTATTAGAAGAATGTGAAGAATTCTATTTTTGTGAAAAAGGGAAGTAACTACCCAGCAACAGAGAGCTAAAATAAACAAACACAAACCTATGATGTCACTTGAACAAAATGTAAAAAACAAACAGGTGTGTAAGAAAGTACATGACCAGTGGTTAGCTATAAATCTCATACAAAAATAGAGAAGTTTGGTTTATTTCTGAAGGAATGGTGTTTTTCATAAGTTACTTTCTACAAAGCATGGAAGAAATTAGACATGTTTTTCCCTTCTTTTCCTAATAATGTTCTCACTGGATCACAGGAGACTTTTTCAGTAAAAATGAATGCATTGATAAAAGTAGGTAAACTTGGAGCAATGTGCTTGAGTGAAAGGAGACCAACACTCAAAGTCTAAAGAGCCAGGTCTCACTTTCTTCCACATAGTAGCAAAGAGAGGTTAGGCAGTTTGCTTTTCTTTTTCTTTTTTAGGTGCTATGGGCTTGAACCCAGGGTCTCAGTCACCATCATTTCGGCTCAATGAAACAGTGGTTATATGATTTTCTTCTTAGGATTTATGTGTGTAAAGTGCTGAAGTAGGAGTGGAGGAATCTGGCTTCTCTTTTCAGATTGTTTTCTTACACTGGGCTGAGGAGCAAAAACCCAATTGAATAATATTGTGTGAGAGAAGCAAAAGATTTTGGGGGCATTGTGATGGAAGAAAAATGCCCCTTAATTACTTCATAGCAGAAAGTTACGGCCATGGTGGATTACTTTCCTAACATTCATAAGCCTTTCCTAACATTTCCCAGACTTGTTTTAGGATGGCTATGCTCCCTTAGGAGTAGTCATGTGTTCTGAGAGAATCCTAAATTGTCTATTTCTTATCCCAGACTTGTCTTGATTAACCAAACCCATTAATATAATCCCACTACCTCTACCACCATATTTTTCTCAGCATGGAAATGATCCAATTAAGGTGAATGAAAGTAAGGGGAGTTTTAGGGGTTGAGGATGTATGTAGGAAGGAAGTTCTTATCTTTACTAGGAGGATCAGAGTCACACACTCTCTCACACTCCTTGAAGATACATGAGTGAGTTTGTGGCCCTAAGAGTCAGGTTGGAGACACCACTGTCATAATTATAAAGCAGGAGGGAGGGGTGAGAAGAGCTAATGTCTTTGAAGACCTCAATGAACGGTTGGGCCAAATGCCATAGAGACAAGGCTCTTGGAATTCCTGGTAACTAAGCCAATACACTTTAATATGGCTTACATTGAGTTGAATTGTCTATTATTTGTAATAGCAAGCAGTCTCTAACTAAAGTAAAAGCTTGGCAGGAAAGGAGAAATCCCATTTTAGCCTCTTGCATAATGGTTTATTACTTCATCAAAGAAAAAGAATTCTTAGTGTACTTTAATGTAGTCTACCAGCCAACATGTACAGAAGGGCACAAAGCTGAATGGGACATTGCATTTGACAGTAGAGCAAATCTGTCAACCTCAAAATCTCAACCCTTGCATTTAAAAATATATATTAAATGAAGAACTATAATTTTGATGGTAAACCCTTGCTAAGAAACATCAGTCTCTAGTTACTAAAGTTAGAAGATGTATTAGTTTTCTGTGGCTATGCTAGACTACCATGACAAAACCATCTTAAGGATGTCCATCATGGCAGGAAGATATGTCCTCTGAGGTATGAGATCAGCCAGCTGTCAGGAAGCAGAGTGATAGCATTTCATCCACATACAGGAAACAGGAAGGTAGGAGGAAGTGGTGCTAGGCTCTAACACCTGGCCCCAGTGAGATCCTCCAGCAAGGCTCTGTCTACCAAAGGTTCCATAACCTTCCCAAACAGCACCAACTTTGGGAATACTTGTTTACATGAGACTATAAGGGGCATTTCTCATTCAAACACAACAGAGAACATTATTTGCAAACAGTTTCCATTGGGAATTGTATTTGTTAAGGTTTCTATTGCTGTGAAGAGACACAACGACCATGGCAACACTTGTAAGGAAAACATTTAATTGAGGGGGCTCACTTACACTTCAGAGGTTTAGTCCATTATCATTATAGCACGAAGCATGGTGGTGGGCATGTAGACCTGGTGCTGGCTACATCTTGCTTTGCAGGGAACAGGAAGTTGACTGAAACACTAAGTGGTATCCTGAACATAGGAAACCTCAAAGCCCACCCCCACAGTGACACACTTCTTCCAGCAAGGCCATACCCACTCCAACAAAGCCACACCTCCTACTAGTACTACTCCCTATGAGATTATGAGGGCCAATTACATTCAAACTACCACAGGAATTTTAATAATTTGTTAGCTAGTTGTTTGCTATTATTTAAGATGCATCATGTACAAAGAAAGCCTCACACATAATTTGGTAAACTATCAATAATGACAGATATCTGTTCCATTTAAAATTAACCTTTTTAGTATAAACTTATTATGCTATCCTTTTCTATAGCCAGGTCAAAAATGACAATGATAAACTTGCTGGACCAGATTATAAAAGTAATAGTTCATAAAGGATCATTTTCACACCCATCTCCACTCTGAATAATCTTAACTCACACTGAGACCAGGCTTGGTCATATGATCTGTTTTAGCCAGGGAAACACAAACCAGATGATTGATAAAATTTCTACCTGTCTGTTTGCTCTTTCAGCAAAGTTGCCCCAACATCACCAGTCTATATGAAGAAGTCCAGAAGAAATTACTACACAGGAGCAGGGGCTCAGTCACTTGGTAACTCCAGCAGGGTGCAGCCTCCAGCTGACCCTCCAGGTTTACATATCCATTCATGTGAACAAAGGAGAAAGCAGCAGAACTGCTGGGCTAAACTCAGAACTGTAAGAAACCATAAATGGTGGTAATTTAAGCCTTAAAAGTTGGCATAATTTGTTTCACTGAATAAATAACTAAATAGAAGTAAATACAGAAGCAGTTCAAATCCAGCTTGAAGGAGGGGGTGGAAACCCCAGGCTTAAATTCTAGGCTGTAGCAGCTTGTTGAATTGAAATATTTGATTATCACACAGTTTGGTGAGAAATCACACCAATGTGAAAGAACCCAACAAAGAAACCAAAATGTGAAAGACAGACTCAGGTCTTAATTAAGTCAGACCACTTTTCTATGTGGTCGAAGTCCAGTTGACAAACTGGGGAAGTTATGAATATCATTTTGCCAAGCCTGATTCTATTGTCTTATGGTGTACTTATCCCAAGAATAACACAAACCATAACCATATTGTTAATATAAGAATGTGAGTCCATTAGACTGATGTGTCACTTATGTTCTTACTTAAGCAAACAAAAAACTAACGGAGAACCCAAAAGAAAATAGATCTTACATTCAACCAATTACAAGAGGGCAAGTAGGCATCTGGTACTCTGTTAGTCATTATTCATCACTGTGACAAAATGCATGAGAAAACAAATGAACAAAGAGTTATTTTATATAGTTTTACAGGTTGCAGTCCACAGTCACTTGTCTTTGTTGTTTCAAGGCTTGTGGTAAGACAGAGTCATCATGGCAGCAGAGAATTATGGGGCAGATCTACTTCCTCATGACAGAACACAGAGAGACAGGTAATGGTTAGGGACCAGAAAAGCCCTTCAAGGCACAGCCCCTGTACCCTGTCTCCTCTAACCAGACCTACTTCCTGTTTGTTCAGTTTAAACTCACCAGTGGACTAGATAATTGATGGGATTAGTGCCCCAGTCACCTCTTGTAATCCAATCACCTCTTTATAGTAGGGACCAAGGCTTTAAGGCAGGGAGGATGTTGTTAGCTCTGGGGCAGAAAAATGAGAGATTTGAGAAGAAGGCATTGAGCTAGGATACACACACACACACACACACACACACATATATATAGTACAAAATATGTATGTATATAATATAATGGAACTATATATTATACTATTACATCATAGCATAATATTACATATAATAAATTATATACCATAATATATAATTATATGTTAGTATTAACATATTAATATTAGTATATAATGTATTATAATACTATATATGATAGATAGTAATATATATAGTACCATATATTATATACATATATATTTTGTACAATATATATTATACATCACACACACATACACACATATGGTGTAAACTTTGCTAAGAAACTTATTAACACCACAGATAGTAAAACAGGAAGGAAGAGGTTTCAGTCCTACCATAAAAAACAATTGTTTACTTTTAAAGGTTTCCAAGGGAGGGAAAGGCCCTTAGACCTGGAAGAAGTGATCCCAGTTAATATGTAACTTATGCTACAATGATGGTGTAACTAAAAGGCTGGTTAGGAGAGAGGGGCTTAATTAATCTGTGACTACACTAAAACTACTTTGGGCCAGGAATGGGGACACATGCCTTTAAACCCAGCACTCGGGAAGTAGAAACAGGCAGAAGTCTGTGAGTTTGAGGTCAGCCTGGTCTACATAGTGAGTTCCAGGTCAGGCAAAGCTACAAGATATAAAGAACGCTGAGACTGCCTTAATAAAACCAAAGCAACAACAACAAAGTCTGATCTACTTTGGACCCCAAGTCTGGGTGCTTCTATCCTGCCTGCCCTGCTCACAGAGGCAGAGGACTGAACCCTTCAACTATCACAAGTGTGTTGACATGAGCAATATTCCATTAAGATTTGCAAACATCTCCCAGTTAATTAATTTTCTTTTCAGCTTCAACATTCACCCTATAAAAGCTTTTTCCTTGGGCACCTTTAATGGATCCCTGGATTGCTTTCCCTTTAAGTCATCCCATTCATATATAACTGTCTGCTCCAAAAACTTTGAATTTTTTAAAATTCCATATATGTCTACTGTATTTACATAATTTCCTCCTCCCTCAGACTCCTCCCCTTGGTACTCCCCGTCAGATTCATGGCCTCTTTTCTTTAATTATTATCATTATATACGTAAACAAATTAATGTATAAATACATCCTGAATCCATTAGTGTTGCTTATATGTATGTTTTCAGGGCTGAACACTTGGTATTGTATAACCAGTTAGGAGGCTCATCCATGGGAAGACTGATTCTTGAGCTCTCATAGTCATTAATTGTCTGTAGCTCTTCATGTAGGGGAGGAGCCTTGTGAGATCTCCCCTATTTGCATGTCAATTGGTGCTGTCAATGCTCAGGTCTTGTTTAGACAACAATATTGCTGAACATTGAGTGTGACCTTCCTGAAATATATAGACAACACAATGGCCTGATCCTCTGGCTGTAACTTTCTGTAATGGTCTATATATGCAACAAAAAGAACTTTCTTTGATGTGGAGTGAAAGCTATACTTATCTATAGATATCAGCATAAATATTTAAAATGCACCCAGAAATTATTCTAGTTTAGGGAAGTGGCTAAACTTGAAAATGTTAATGTATCCAAACTTCAGTTCTTAATATTATTACAATAGCTCCAATTTATTAAATGGTTTCCATGAAGCAGGCATTGGCATTTCACAAGTACTAACTCATATGAACCCCACAGCAACCTGGAAGGCATATCCCGTAATCACCTCAACTTATTGAACTGGAAAGAAAGATAAATTGCCCAGATCCAAGCAGCTTTTAAGTAGCAAGCCTTGCCTGTTGGCTGTTGTTTTCCTCTGAAAATATCCTAGACTAGAAGTTTGTGGGGGTTTGTTTGTTTGTTTTAAGATACAAACCCTACTTTGCAACCATACGTGCCAGCAGGAAGAAGCTGTGAGTGAGAGTGTTAGGTAAACAAAAGTAACAACAAAAACGTCTGACTTACTATCTAAAGAGCAAAAATATATTTTGGACAAACAACATATGACCCTCGGTATTTTTTTTTTTTATCATTCAGCTTCAAAACAACTCAAGTAAAGAACTCATTTGCTGGAAATGAAAGAGTGTGTCGTTTAGTCTACCAAATCCATTTTTCTCAGATATGCCTGCTGAGCCAGACCACACTTCACAGCCCCCTTTGCTCCTAGATATAGTAAGTGACTCATTTCGAAGCTATGGAGTGTGTGCTGGTAGTGACATGTGTGCCTTCCAGACATGGCTCTGCCATGTGCTTTCTTTTTCCTTTTGGCTACAATTCAATACATGACAGCTACAGGGACAGTGACTCAAATTCAGCCCTGCAGAAGGGGAAACTGAAGAACCTGCCTATCTCCATCTTAGGCTTAAAAGCCATCTTATAATAAGGACCACTGGTTTGTAACTAAACCTCTGTTTCTCAAGGATTGGGCCCTGGCCCACCTATAACCTTAACTACAAATGGATCTGCACTTCCTGTTCCAGAAATGGCAATTATATCTTTGTTTCAGGAGGTCATTATGGCTAACTTCTGTGCTTATGTTCTGCTCCTGTAACCCTACCTATTTTTCCTGACAAACCTGCCATTTAGAAACCTCCTAACCCTGAGGAACAAAAACCTTGTCCTTCCTCACATGCATTGGTGCTCTCTAAAATCCTGCCTTAGGAGGAGAGAGCCAGCTGGCCAGTCCCAGGTGCACCCCTAAGGTAAAGTTTGTTTTAATTAAACAAGCATGGATTTGCTCTTCCTCCTCACAAATTCAGGTTTAAAAGAAAGATGCTGGGATGTGGCAGAGCACCAACATGAATGCAGTCTGGATCTTTTGGAATCTTGTGATGCAGAGGCAGCCCAACCTAGGCAGATCATATGAGATTGCACATGTCTTCCTTAAACCACTGCATTTTGTGGGGTTTTGGTACAACCAATGGGCCTTTCCTTTACATATTATCCTAAGGTTGTATTAAATTAGACAAGGATATGGGTAATTCCTCAGTTTTCTGCTCCAGGGCCTTTTTGAGTTCCTAGGACATGCTGGTGTGAATTAAATGGATCCAAAGTTAGAGTATGACACTCCTTAGGGGATTAAAGGATGATCTAGAACTTGGTGTGTGGCTGTAGCCAAATCTTATCTATGAGGTATGTGTTCTATTTGCCCTAAAGGATGATATTTAGTGTCATAAGAGTCCCTCTATCAATCTAAAAACTAAGAATGTTAGAGAAACTCATTCACAGTACAAGAGCAGATATCAGATGCAGCAGGCTGTGGTACGTCAACCTCCACACTCTCATCTAGATAGCAGAACCCTGGTCTTATTCAGGATCAACATGTTCGTAAGCTGTTGCTAAGTAACAAAATACCTCAAGCCCTGTGGCATAAAAGAACCATTGTTTGATTTATGTTCATGGATTCTGTAGAGGTGAAGTTCAAACCAAGTACACAGACATCTTGTCTGTGTACCGTGATACTGGAGCTTCATCTTGGAAGACAGAAATGGAAAGTGCCAGAATCCCCTAAAAGTTTCTAACTCTGTATGAATAACCTAAGATACTCAAAAGCTGGGTTCATTAGGATCCATTGACAAGTGTACGTACATGCCCTCCGTGTGGCCTCAAGAGAGCCAGACTTCTTAGCAGACAAGCAAAGTTAGCATTCTAGTAACAAGGCAGAAGCAATATGACTTTGTGTCATTTTGCCTCAGAAATCAGGCAGCTTTGTTGCTCTGTCCTACTGATCAAAGTTGCTATGTGAAAAGCAAGAGATAAATCTCTCCTTCTGATGGAAGGAGTGTCAAACAGGCTGCTATACTGTCTTTAAACTGCCACACCAACTCTCAGGTAAAGGAGCAGTGTCCCAGTCAAGGAGATGCTAACACAATTGCTGTGGTCTAGATAAAATTTGGGTGTGTTTCTCAAAGCTTCATGGATCCAATTTATGTTTGAATATATCACCCTTTGGTAGGATTTCTATTGCTGTGAAGAGACATCATGACCACAGCAATACTTATAAAGGAAAAGCATTTAATTCAGGTGGATTACATTTTCAGAAGTTTACTCATTATCGTCATGATGTGACATGGTAGTAGTGTATAGCAAACGTGGTGCTGGAGCTGAGAGTCCTACATTTTGATATGCAGGCAGGAGAAAGTGATCTGTCTCAATGGGCATGGCTTGAGCATGTATGAGACCTCAAAGCCCACCTCCACAGTGGCACATTTTCTCCAACAAGACCATACCTACTTCAACAAGGACACACCTCCCAAAAATGTTGCTCCCTTTGGGAGCCATTTTCTTCCAAACTACCACATTCTACTCCCTGGACTCCAAAGGCTTGAAGTCGTATCGTCATTCAAAAATGCCTTCAGTCCAATTTCAAAGTCCTCATAGTCTATCACAGCCCCAAACTTATTTAAAAGTCTAAAGTTCCAAGTGTCTTCTGAGATTCATGCAATCTCTTAACTGCAATCCCCTATAAAATCTAAATAAAAAAACAGATTCCATACTTCCAACATATAATGGCACAAGATATACATCACCATTTCAAAACATAGAGAAGGAAACATAGTAAACCAATAGGGCAAACTCCAAAATCTGCATCTCCATGTCTGATGTCAAAGCACTCTTCAGATCTCTAACTCCTTTCAGCTTTGTTGACTGCAACACAGTTCTCTCTCTTGGGCTGGTTCCACTCCCTGTTAGCAGCTTTCCTCAGCAGAGATCCTATGGTTCTGGCCAATGCCAATGTCTTAGAAGCTATCCAGACTTCACCTTTGTGTGAAAAAAAAATGGCCTCTCTAAATCTCCATTCAGGGACAGCCCTGACACATGCCTGTCCTCGGAAGCTTTCCTTAATTGTGGAGGTAAATGCTATACCTGAGGCTTCTATCCTTAACTCCAGAATCACATGGCTGAAGAGGTCAAGTTCTGCTGCTTACTGGGGCTGGGACATGGCCCCCTAGTTCAGTTACATCTCCACCAGCCTTCTGTTTCCAGTGGCTTCCTTCAATGCCTGAGCTTGGCTGCTTTGGAACTGGCTCTGTAGAACAGGCTGGCCTCAAACTCAGAGATCTGCCAGCTTCTGATCCTGAGTGCTGGGATAAAAGGCATGCCCCACCACACCCAGCTCTAAGATTTTCTTTAATTCCTTTTCACAAGTTGAAAACTTAACTGGATGGTATCTTGCCCTGAGTTCACTACTCCCTTTATTCCATTTCTTAATCTGTTTATCACCTTGAGCACAGGATTTAGCTCCATTCCACTTTTTGGTACTCTTTTTCTCCTCAAATATTTTTCCTGCTCATCTTGCTCCTTTTCTTTATAGATCTTCATTAGAGTTAACATAACAACCCACAAGACAGAGTCTATACCAGGCTGTTTTGAGATTTCCTCTGCCAATGGAATTAATCCTAAACTTTTTTGCCTCAGGCAAACTTTTTGGACAAGGGCAAAAAGCAGCTTTACTCTTCATCACATCATCACAAGAATGATTTCTAGGCAACACACTAAAATTTTTCTCCTCTGAAACCTCTTGAGCTAGCCCCCCACAGTTCAAATCACTCTCGGCTCCACTCTCTTCCATGTTCCTACTAGTATGCCCCATGAAGCAACACATCTTAGTTAGGGTTTCTATTGCTGTCAAGAGACATCATGACCACAGCAACTCTTATAAATGGAAAACAATTAACTGGGGTGGCTTACATTTTCAGAGGTTAAGTCTGTTATCAACATAGTGTGACATGGTGTTGTGCAAGCAGAAGTGTGCTGGAGCTGAGAGTCTTCTATCTTGATACGCAGAAACAGAAAGTGATATGTTTTACTGGGCATAGCTTGAGCATATATGAGACTTCAAAGCCCACCTCCACAGTGACATACTTCCTCCAACAAGGCCACACTTCCTAATAGTGCCACTCTCTTTAGGGGCCATTTTCTTCCAAACCACACATACACTCAGCTAGAATTTCACTTAAAAGTTATATTTTAGGAAAAATATAATAAGCATTCCTAGTATTTTCCTAGAAATCATTCAGGAATTGTTTAACTATAAACAACAAAAACCCTCTCAGATTGGATGAAGCTAAAAGTCCTTGAAATTAGGAAGTCCAAGAACACAAAACAATTTGGAGAAGAGCTGGATCCAGTTGCACAAAATAAATCACCAGAAACAACTCTTCCATTTCTCAGCTCTCCCTTTCTCTAGGCTGCCTCATTCCAAGACTCTGTCCCCATGACAACTAAAGACTTTCCAACAACATTCTACCAGTCAAATGCTGCAATGGAAAGAGATTGTCTCATTTTACTTAAAACCAGCAAAAATCACAGGCCCAACCTTACTCACTTCGACATGTTACAAAATCTGGGTTATGTGCACACTCTTTTTTAAGTACAGGTGGGAGCAATGCTGGATATTTGGCCTTCCTGAGCCTTCTGGGAGGAGAGCTGGTCTGCATCATTGTTCTTGAGGTAATACTAGAAGAAAGCATCTGGGTATGAATACTAGACATTCACTGTGCAAGCTTCTAACTTTATCATTCTGACCACTGTGTTAACTGCATTCAACCGTCTCTACCCAAGCACCTTCTAGAGTACACTCTACAGCAGTGATGTTGTGGTATGGATGTTTATTATGAGGAGAAAGAGTTTCATAGTCACATGTTTGGAACATTAGGTTAAAGATACTTTGCTCCTTTAAAAAATTTTCATTATAAAATATAAAAAAACACTGCGATGATAATACAAAAGAACACCCACATATTCACCACTGAACTTCAACAGTTGTTCGCATTTGCTGTTTGCTTTTGTGTGCATGTCGGTGGCAGGGATAAACTGAAGAGCGCTTGCAAGCATCGTGATCTCATCTCATTACGCTTTGCCTCTGCTTCTGAGCACACAGCTGCTAATACAATCTTACATAACTCCAGAAGCATGATCTCCTTAAGGAAATTAGCAAGAATTGTTCCTGATAACTTTTATACTCAGTCCACAGCCAAATTTTCTCTGTTGCTCTCAGTATAACTGGAAGATAGTTTTTCCCTTTGAACTCAAATTTAATTACAATTCATACACTTTGTCTTATTGTTTTGTTCAAAAACAATCTTTTCACCTCTTAAAAAGGATAATCTTTCTCTCCTTTATTGAGGGAGGTGTGTGTGTGTGTGTGTGTGTGTGTGTGTGTGTGTGTGTGTGTGTGTGTGTAGGTACTTACACAGTATGCCATGAGTCATCTGTGGAAGACAGAAGACAACTGTCAGGATTTGGCTCTCTCCTTTCACCATGTCAGTTGTAGGTGCAGAATTCAGTTCACCAGGCTTGGCAATGAACACTTTACCCACTATGCCATCTTACTAAGCCATCTGCACACTCACATGTTGGTGTAACACTGGCTTTCACCTTGGTGTGGGCATACAGGACAAGTGCTTTGAGTAAATAGTAGAAGCATTCTTGAAATCTATAAACCATACAAATATATCCTACTAAGAACTACATTTATTTCAAATTCAACTGCCCCTATGTACCAAAATGAATGGCAAAAGGAAAAGAGGCGATGAATCTGATCTCTTGAAATTAAATTATTACTTTCACACGTTTTATAAAAATATTCTACTACTATTATGTAGTTGGAATTTTCTTTGGGCCACCAGCTCCCAAATAAGAACATGGAGACATTAATAATGAATGCCCAGCCTTAGCTTAGGTTTATCGCACTAGCTCTTTTAACTTGATTTAACCTGTTTCTGTTCATCTACATTTTGTCTCAGGGCTTTTTACCTTTCATTCTGTATGCCATACTTTCCTGCTTTCTCCATGTCTGTCTGGCAGGGCCCTGGCATCTCCCTGGCATTTCCTTTTCTTTCTTCCTGAGGCCTAAATTCTTCCTCCTACTTACTCTCCCTGCCTGGAAGCACTGCCTAAACCTCCTCCCTTGCTATTGGCCATTCAGCTTTTTATTAGACTAATCAGGTGCTTTAGGCAGTATTTAAGAGGCAGAGAGGCACACAGATCAGTTCTTATCTCAAAAAGATGAGGTGAGGGAGAAAAAGTCATCCAAATTATAAATGTCAGGAAAATACTGAGGAATTTGTGTGGCTGGGAAATCAGCGTTCCCTTTCTGGGTTTCTAGTAAAATAGCAACACATCTTTACATAGTTATTCAAATGCAACATATCTTTGCATAGCTAAATATTCTGCAACATAAACAAATGCAACACATCTTTGCATTAAAATATTCCACAACACTATTGCTTTCTTTCTCTCTTTTTACTTCTTAAACAATTCAGTTCTAAAACCAGAAGATGAGAAAAGGCTGGATAGACACTATCCTAACTGGGGAGCCTGGGGAGGAGAACCGCAGTGGCTCCCAACAGACATAGTAGCCTGGTAGGATAGACAACAATATCATGTGGCAGAACCCTAATGAGGTGAAAGAGAATACTGCATCACTACACAGTGCTCAAAGCTCATCACTGTTTTTGCTAGCCAACCGGGAGGAAACATCAGACAAACTGAAATTGGGCGACATTAAAAATGCCAATATTGCTGAGAATGGTAGCTCACACCTTTAATCTCAGTACTTAGAGGCAGAGGCACACAGGTCAGTCCTTATCTCAAAAAGAAGAGGAGGAGGCAGAAAAAGTTATCTGAGTCATAAATGTCATGAAAATGCTGAGGAATTTGTATTGCAGGGAAATCAGGATTCCCTTTCTGGGTTTCTAGTTTTATTAATAAAATAATTTTTAAATGGACCCAAAAGGAAGCTCAAGGGCCATTTTATTGGGGTTTGGGAGAAAAATCAACAGGGCAGACAAATTCTAAATCTTAGCAGCTGGTAGACAATCATGCCCTTTTGCGTTAAGAGTTCAAGAAAGTCAACATGTTCAGCAAGGAAGGTCAGAAATACATGGCAGAAGCAAGAAAGAGATTCAGACAAAGAATAAGAAAGCCTGGAGTGCCAGGAAAGCTTGCTTTGGCTTCTGGCCAGGATCTGAAAAGAGATGGCAAGAAGAAAAAGAAAAAGCTACTGCTTTTTGAGTTAGAACTCAGAAAGGGGCAAGATAACAGTGCTGTATGGCAGAAGCTATCTGATCAGGTTTGTGGGGGAGGGACTTTGGGCAAGTGAAAGTAAATTTTCTTATTAAGTACATTAACTACTCCTTCCACTGCCTTGGCATGTCCTCAGGTGAATCAGATTTGCTGTAGGGCAGTCTTCTGGGCAGGTAATGGACAGGCAGTCCCAGCTGGATTCACTCTCAAGTCTTCTAAGCAGATCAGATCAGAGCAGATCAGAATGTAATGCCTAATCCCATGGCTGGAGGCAGAACACAGAATCCATCCTTCTGACCAGGAGGAAATAGCTTTCCCTTGATGGGCCTCAGCGAAGTCCTAATGTCTCCCTCTTTTCATATGGTACCTTAAATGTGTGGGGGAAGCAGTTGTTACCAGGGAAATGGAACAGTGTCTAAAGCTGCCCATGAGAGAGGGGGTTCATCTTCAGTGGCCTCCAAGAGTGTTAATCCCTGTCATGTCCTCACCTCAAGAGTTGAGACTGAAATTACTTAGGTGATGGGTTGAAATTGAGGTTTAGCTGGTTTTAGGGTTGATGGGATGCCTTGGAGAGAGACCATGGGAACTTAGTGGGATTTAGATTGCAGAAGGATCATCTGAATATGGATTGACAGTGAACAAAAGGAGATAAAATTAAGATGGTTGGGTGCATGGGGTCCGAAAACTATTAGCATTATTAAGAGTCTAACAGCTGCAATCTTTCCCAAGATGAAGATCCAGAGATCCTGCAAGGCTGTTCACCAGGAAGGCATCTGGACTGGAGTTTTGGTTACCCTAACATTCAGCTTCTGGGGCACTATGTGAACACAGAAAAAAAGATCAAAACAAAACAAAACAAAAACCAGACTAGGAACTAGAGCCCCCCAAACACTTCTGGCATTTCTGGCCTCCAGCCAAGACAAAATAAAGGACAAATCCAGCTTCTGACTAAGAAGAAGAGAACAGCTTGTACTCAAGGTCCCTGCCCTAACCTGACCCTGCCTGATTGGTTCATTGGTTTAGATTAAGGAAGATAAGGAAACATGGCAACTAAATATAATCTTAGTTCTGAGCTGGGTTTCAGGATTAGATGATAGGAAGAAATCCTTGCTAACTTGCTGACTTTATGATTATAGAAAATATCCTTGTTTTTAAGGAATGCACACTAAACCTGGCAACATACCCTGGAAAGTGCCCAGGCATGGAGGGAACGGAAGTTTGAGTTATATTAATATAACCACTTCTAATAGCAGGGTGTGTTACTCTATCCAATGCTGTCTAAAAGTCCAGCTTACCAAAAGACAGTCTTCCTATAAATTGAGTCTCATCTCAGCTTCCTGGTCTCTAAGTAGACTCTAGATGGCAGGCACTTTGGGTGCTGGTTAAGGTCAAGAAGCAACAGCCTATATATCTAAGGCCCTTTACTCGACCACTTAGTTCTGTGTGCGTTTGCTAAGCCAGGCTTGGTATAGAACCCCTGCTGAACCCCATCTTTCTCCACCTCCTATTAGGAGTTGTGTATTAATTGCTGAATGTTAGGTCATAAATTTTACCTGAAAGAAAAATCAGGAAAAAAATTAGAAATGTTTCACCTCCTAAAACCTGTAAGTGTTGCTCACTTCTGATGTATGTGGCTGAGTGACTGCTCCCTCTCTTGAAGGTCCTGTGCCTCAAAAAGGGTACAGTGGAACTTGTCCTTTCAAAAGGACTGAAGTAAGGAAGGTGTCTATTTGTATATGTAAATTTAGTTCCAGAGGCTGTTTTCAAGGCTTGTTGTTACACATTTAACCCATCCTAATTGGAATGTGTATCATTAAATAAAGCTTACATTGTTCTTTTTCCTTCTATTCCCAGCTGGTTATTGAGGTAGGAAAGAAAGTTGTTATGGTCTTAAAGCACAACACAAAAGACAATAATATCTACAGGGCACTCTCGGTAGCTAAAAGATCAAGTAAAGTTAACCTGAAGTATATTCTCAAAAGTAGAATTGAACAGGCCTGGTACTGGCATAGCTGTGATGATGATGTCAGGGACCAAAGGAGCCCTCTCTTGAGTGGTCAGAGAGTGTACTCTTCTTCCAGCAATGAAAGTGATAAAGGAAGCCTGTTACAGACTTGGGATTTGGCATCTTTATTGAAATCCATAAATTTGTACTTCTAAATTTTGACCTTCCCTGGTCTTATAGTAGAGACCTAGGTGTTCTTAGCATATCCCTTCTTCACGTAGATGACTGGAAGTGGCTTTCCCTAAAAAGCTCAGCTTGCTAGCTTGACCCTTGACTGATGTTTTGGAAGTGTGCTAACAACCTTTGCCAATGCTGAAAATTAATATTTTAATTTTGAACATAATGGAGTTGGATATAATTATGTTATACCAACTTGGACTATGTCAACTTACAATGAAAAACAATTCCAAATTTTCAGTGCCTGTGGTGGTTACTCCTTTGTCAACATGATTAGATTAAGAAATGCCTACAAAATAGTAAAGTGGACCTACAGAAATGTATCTGATAGTCGGTCCAGAAATCATGGAATCTTGACGGCTATGACTATAAGAATGGATGAACCCCTTGTGATTCCATAATAAGATGACACTGTTGGGAAATGGTTGAAGGCTGTATGTCAGTAGGGATGTGTACTATATCATTATTCCTCTCTGATTCCCATCTGCCAAACAGCAAGGAACAACCTCTGTCACATAGGCTTATTGTCCACATCCCTGGCAACCAAATAAACCTTCACCAAACCTTCTGAAATCAGGGCTAAAAGAGATCCCTCATTTTTCCCTCACATTGTTCTGTCAGGTATTTTATCACAACAGAGATAAAAACTAATTGCCTTGGTACCTCAGTATAACAAAAGTTCATTTTTCACCCTAAGTTGCATGGGATGGAAATGGAGAAGAATACAATCTCTGTTATCCATCATTACTTGGAAACCCAGGTTGGTGGGGCTCCTCCATCTGTAGTCATTCTTATCATTCTTGTGACAAGTGAAGGGGTAAATGCCAAGGTCTCCTAATCAACTCTTCTCTTTTAGTCTAGGGGAGCACACTGCAATTTCACCCACAACCTCATGATCAGCTTGTAAATAAAGCTGTGAATTTATGAGATTCTTGGCAAACACCACTGTTTCTGTCATGGTATCTGGGGAAAATATGAAGTGGGATGAACAGATAGTGGTCTGGGAATCATAGTAGATAAGACGCATTGAAAGAGACTGTGCGAGCCGGTACCTGCCAGCTGGACCAATACCACCCACTACATTCTGCTCCACCAAGACCAATTCTATCTCTCAACCCCACGTACCTCATCACCCTCCCCATGGCCAGCCCTCCAACTCTAGCAGACTCCATGGGCATATATAAAGGTATATATAAATATAGATATATATTCCAGTCTAAAGAACAGATAAGTGACTAGCCTCCCAGCTGAGCTGCCCCAATCTCCAGACCCTAAGTCATAGGGCACATCTCCTTTCTATCTCAGCACCAAGAGTGGTGCTGGGCCTTGCCCTCAATTGTGGTAGAACTCTACTGCTGTGGTGCAGTCCCACCCAACCCTTCCCTGGAATTCCAGTAGACTACATGAACCCGGTACAGTGCAATGAATCAGAAGAACAGCACCCCCCTCCACTGGGCTCCATATTTTGGTCTACAATTTTGGAAGAAGACTTAGGCTTCATAGGATGCCAGGCTGGATCTAGGTACCCAAAGCCCCACAAACATCAGTAGAGACACCCTACTGGACCTGAAGACTTGCCAGTCGTGATAACCACTTACCACATAGGCCAGAAGACAAGAGAGGAAACAGAAAACAAAGGAACAAAATACCCACCCAACAAATACAAGAATCAACACCTAGACCTATATAATCATACCAAATCCAGAGGCCCAAAAACAAGTGTAAGAACACATTCAATAACAGAAAGGGCAATATGAAACCACCACAAGCCAGAGATCCTACAACAATAAGACATGAACATTCAAACACAGCTGAAGCACAAGAAAACAACCTTAAATATAACATTATGAAGATAATAGAGGTCCTTAAAGAGGAAATGAAAAACTCCTCTAGAGAAATCAAGGAATGAGTCAGACAGTGGTGGTGCACGCCTTTAATCCCAGCACTCAGGAGGCAAGGGCATGTGGATCTCTGTGAGTTCAAGGCCAGTCTGGTCTACAAAGATACACAGAGAAACCCTGTCTTGGAAAAATAAATAAATAAAGGAAAAGACAAACAAAAATTTGGAAGAAATCAACAAATCCCTTAAAGAATGCCAAGAAAGGCAAGAAAAAAAACAAACAAAAACAAAACAGTCAAACAGGTAAAGGAAATGATTCAAGACTTGAACATTGAAATAGAAGCAATAAAGAAAACACAAACTGAGAGAATTCTAGAAACAGAAAATCCGGGTAAGCAAATAGGAACTTACAGATGCAAGCATCACCAACAGAATACAAGAGTTGGAAGACAGAATCTCAGGCATTGAAGATACTGTAGAGAAATAGATTCATCAGTCAAAGAAAATGTTAAATATAAACAAATAAAACATAATCAAATAATCAAATAATAAAAACAAAAAGAACAATACAAAGAATCAATGAAATGAAGAGTTGGTTCTTTGAGAAAATCAACAAGGTAGACAAATGTTTATCCAGACTAACTGAAAGATAGAGTGATTATCCAAATTAATAAAATCAGGAAGGAAAAGGTGAACATAACAAAAGACACTGAGGGAATCCAGAGCATCATTATGTCATACTTCAAACAACTGTACTTCACAAAATTGGAAAATCTAAAATAAATGAACAGATGTATTGATAGGTACCACATAGAAAAATTAAATCAAGACCAAATAAACAATTTAAACAGACCTATAACCAACCTCCAAGGAAATAGAACTAGTCATTACAAGTCTCCCAACCAAAAAAAAGCCCAGGGCTAGATGGTTTCAGCACAGAATTCTACCAGACTTTCAATGAAGAGCTAATACCAATACTCCTCAATTTACTCCACACAATAGAAACAGAAGGAACACTGTCAAATTCTTTTTATGAAGCCACAGTTACCCTGATACCCAAAGCATCTAAAGGTACAACAAGGAAAGAGAATTACAGACAAATTTCCCTCATGAACATGGATTCAAAAACACTCTATAAAATACTGGCAAACTGAATCCAAGAACTCATCCCAGAGATTCAAGGATGGCTCACCATATGGAAATCTATCAATATAACCCATCATATAAACAAACTGAAAGAAAAAACACATGATCATTTCATTGAATTCTGAAAAATCCTCTGACAAAATTCAACAGTCCTTCATAGTAAAAGAGTTAGAGAGAGCAGAAAAAACGGAGGACATCCCTAAACATAATAAAAGCTATATACAACAAGTCGACAGACAACATCAAATTAAATGGAGAGAAACTCAAAGAAATTCCACTAAGATCAGGAGAAAGACAAGGCTGTCTATTCTCTACATATTTCTTCAACATTGTAGTCAAAGGTCTAGCTAGAGCAATAAGACAACAAAAAAAGATCAAGGAGGTACAAATTGGAAAGCAAGAAGTCAAAGTATCATTATTCATAGATGATATAGTAGTATATATAATCAACCCCAAAAACTCTACCAGGGAACTCCTACAGCTGATAAACACCTTCAATGAAGTGGCTGCAAACAAGATTAACTCAGAAAAAAAAAAGAGTAGCCCCCTTATACAAATGATAAATGGGCTGAGAAAGAAATCAGGGTAACAACACCCTTCACAATAGCCACAAATAATATAAAATACCTTGGGGTAACTCTAACCAAACAAGTGAAAGAACTGTATGACAAGAACTTCAAGTCTTTGAGGAAAGAAATTGGTGAAGATGGAAAGATCTCCCATGCTCATGAATCTGTGGGATTAGCATAGTAAAAAATGACAATCTTACCAAAAGCAATCTACAGATTCAATGCAATCCCCATCAAAATTCTAACACAATTCTTTACAGATCTTAAAAGAACAATACGCAACTTCATATGGAAAAACAAACAAACAAAAACCCAGGATAGCTTAAGAAAGAACAATACTCACCTTCATATGGAAAAATGAACAAACAAAAAAAAAACCATGATAACTTAAATAATCCTGTACAAAAAAGACACTTCTGGGAGAATCACCATCCCTAATGTCAAGCTCTGCTAGAGAGAGAGAGATAGTAATATAAACCACATGGTACTGGCATAAAAACAGACTGGTAGATCAATGGAATTGAATCAAACACCCTGACATAAATCCACACTCCTATGGACACCTGATTTTTTAAAAAGAAGCCAAAATTATACAATGGAAAAAGAAGAAAGCATCTCCAACAAATGATGCTGGCATAACTTGGTGTTAGCATGTAGAAGAATGAAAATAGATGCATATCTATCACCCTACACAAAACTCAAGTCCAAATGGGTCAAAGACCTCAACATAAAACGAGATACACTGAACCTGATAGAAGACAGGTGGGGAATAGCCTTGAAGGCATTGACACAGGAGACAGCTTCCTGAATAGAACACCAATAGTGCAGACACCAAGATAACAATTAATAAATGGGACTTCATAAAACTGAAAAGCTTCTGTTATTCAAAGCACACTGTCAACAAGTCAACACAGCAGCTTACAGAATGGAAAAAAGATCTTCACCAACCCTACATCTGACAGAGGGCTGATCTCCAAAATATATAAAGAACTCAAGAAACTAGACACCAAAAAACAAATAATCCAATTAAAAATGGGGTACAGATCTAAACAGAGAATTCTCAGCAGAAAACTCTCAAATGGCTGAGATACACCTAATGAAATATCCAACATCCTTAGCTACCAGGGAAATGCAAACAAAAATGACTTTGAGAGTCCATCTTACACCTGTCAGAATGGCTAAGATTAAAAACACAAGTGACAGCTCATGCTGGTAAGGATGTGGAGCAATGGGAACACTACTCCATTGTTGGTGGGAGTGCAGACTTGTATAGCCACTTTGAAAATCAATATGGAAGTTTCTCAGAAAATTGGGAATCCATCTCCCTCAAGACCCAGCAATACCACTCTTGGGCATATACCCAAAGGATGTCCAATCACACCACAAGGACACTTGCTCAATTATGTTCATAGCAGTGCTAGTCATAATAGCAGAACCTAGAAACAATCTAGATGCTCCTCAACTGAAGAATGGATAAAGAAAAATGTGGTACATTTACATAATGCTGCTTTTTACTCCTCCTTTAGAAACAATGATATCAGGAATTTGATTGCAAAGTTATGGAACCTGAAAAAAAATTCATCCTGAGCTGAGTGAGGTAACCCAGACCCAGAAAGACAAACATAGTATGTACTCATTTACAAGTGGATATTAGCTGCTAAGTAAAGGATAACCATGCTACAGACTATAGCCCCTGAGAAGTTAAGTAACAAAGACTGCCCAAAGTGGGATGGGGATGCATGGATTTTTCTTGGAAGGGGAAATAGAAGAGATCTCCTGGGTAGATTGGGGGCCAGCAGGGACGGTAACATGAGAGATTGGGTTGAGGGTAAGCAGGGAGAGGGTAATGAAAGAGATATTTGATGGTGGAATTTTGGGGTCAAGTAGAAACCTGGTGCAAGGGAAACTCCCACAAATCTATAAGGATGACCCCAGCTAAAACTCTTAGTAATAGTGGAGAGGGTGAGTGATCTGGCTATCTCCTGTATTGATAACGACACCAATTGTCATCAGGGAGTCTTCATTCAATGACTGATTGAAAGAAATGCGGAGATCCACAGACAAGCACTGGGCTGAGCTCAGGGAATCCTGTTGAAGAGAGGTAGGGCCCACTCTTAAGAAAGCTATGTGAATGGGCTAAAATCAGCTTAAAAGCAGTGCAGTTAGTTACCTAGTATATGTGAAGCCCTGGGTTTGAGCCCTAGTAACATATAGATAAAATCAAAAGACAGAAAGAGAAAGAGAGAAAGAAAGATACTGTGATGATTTGAAAGGAGAATGGCCCCCATAGACTCATATATTTGAATACTTGATTCCCAGTTGTTGGAACTACTTGTGAAGGTTTGGAAGGTATGGCCTTGTTGAAGATGTGTCACGTGTCACGGGGGTGGGGGTAGGGGGCTGTGCTTTAAGGTTTCAAAAACCTTGTGAGATTCTCAATGTTCTCTCTCTCTCTCTCTCTCTCTCTCTCTCTCTCTCTCTCTCTCTCTCTCTCCTTGCCACCACCACATCTTTGCTCTGCTATCATGGACCCTAACCCTCCTCAACTGTAAGCGAAATTAAATGCTTTCCTTTAGAATGTGCCTTGGCCATCTTGTTTTTCACGGAATAGAAAACTAAGACAGATACCCTCTTTGGTTTTGTAGTTTACATCACAGTGGCCTAATAAGAGCACTAGTACCAATATTTTCTGTTTTGAGAATGCAGGAAATTCCGGCTGGTGAATATTCTTCAAACCTCCCTGTAGTGAAAACTAGTAGCACTTAGCCTCTACTAGCACATATACCAATGTGCTAATTTTAAATTCTCTAAGGGGAAGACTATGGTACTTGGAAAACATGCTTAAAAGCACCTGCTACTCAGTACGGAGGCCTTGAACTCCGAAAAGGTCAGGGGACCTTTGAAATGTTCCCTGAGAGCCAACAATACAGAGGAAACGCTAGTGTGTTCTGATTTCATAAGTGCCACTGGGTGTCACTAGTAGACTGAAGCTAGAAACACTGAAGGAGAGCAACAACAAAACCTGGAGATGGGGAAAAATAAATCATTTCCAAGAAGAAAAGTAGAAAGTACCCCAAGATGGTCACAGGTAGCATTTAGAAAGAGCAGTTGGCGTCGATTCAACTTAGCTGTATAGACTTTTACATAGATGTAAGGTCTCTTTGACTTAATGGACATGATGATGCATACAGGATTTTGTGTGTTCATGTGTGTGCACCTGGGAAGTAGAGAGAGGTGATTTATTCACTAGACATTACAGCTTTCCAAGCATTTAATAGTATCAAATGACATTATTACTTAATAAACTTAATAAACAACATTATTACTTTGAGAAAGACAAAAAATTCTCTTTCATTCTGTGTATGTGTTTACTGGAGTATTGAGTTGGATCAGATTGAAGGCCAATGGATCTAATATTTGATTCCTTTAAAAAGTGTCAGATTATAGGATGAAGCAATGGCTCAATGGTTAAGAGCACCCACTGCTCTTCTAGAGGACCTGGGTTCAATTCCCATCACCCACATGGCAGCTCACAACTGTCTAACTACAGTCCCCATGATTAAATGTCCTCCTCTGGCCTCCTCAGGTAGTGGACACATTTGTGGTACACAGACATACATGTAAGCACAATACTGATACACATAAAGTAAACCAAAATATTTAAATGTCAGATTATGCTAAGCAAAAGGAAATTTCATTTCTAATTGAAACCCCTATTTAATCATTTGGTGACAGAAGCTGGACACTGTTTATGTGCTCCATGTGCCAAAAACATAATTTGGGGCATGGGCTGGAGAGATAGTGTACCCATCAGGAGCACCTACTACTCTTGCAGAAGACTCAAGTTCAGTTCCAAGCACACACGTGCTGGCTTACAACCACTTGAAATAACAGTTTCAAGGGCTCTAATGCCTGCTTCCGGCCTCTGAGGGCTCCTATATGCATGTGGTGCACACACACACACACACACACACACACACACACACACACACACACACAATAAATATTTAAAAATCAAGACATCCAATAGATAATGCAAATATTAATTCTTTTTTATTATGACTTTATAATTGATCTATCGAAACTAGATAATTACCCTGTGTTTGGTCAGTGAACCAAATGATCAGAAAGAACATTGTTCTGTAAAATATTACTAGTCATCCTAAAACTATAGAGTGAACATAAGAATATCAGGGAAAGTAACACTGAGCTATTCTCCTGGGATTCTCTGTGTTTCACTTGCTTATAAATAAGACATTTATAAGCAAAACATGGTGGTATACCTGTAGGTGATGTGATTTGAGAGACTTCAGAGGGTGATTTGAGAGAATCACTTGAGCTCACAAATTTGAGACCAACCAGGACAACATAGCAAAACTTTGTCTTAAAAGGAAAAAAAAATGTATGTAATACACTGGGATAAATGAACAAGACTCCCAAGTGTCTGGTTCCCCAGTGAGACACTGAAGGTCTGGAACCATTATGTTAGTATATGTTAAGTACAGGTTGTAATGTTTAACCTTAGGTTTTTTACAGAATCATTTTGGAAGTGAAAGTATGTTAAATACCTTCTCTTAAGATTTTACTTTATTGATCTGGAGAGCAGACTGGGAACAAGATTTTTTTTTTTTAATTCCCAGCCAAATCTAAAACCTAGCCAAGATTTTGGGCTATTCATCAAAGAATCATTGGTTTTTAAAAGTCTTTATTATTCTGGGGGAGTGGGCACATGCATGCCTGTGTGGAGGTCAGAGTAAAACTCTGTGAACTCAGTTCTTTGATCGTTACGTGGGTTCTGGTGTAGAACTCTGGTTGACAGCCTTGCAGGTGCCTTTACTTCATGAACTCTCTAGCTGGCTTTTTTGTTTTTTAAAAGCAGGTTGTGTGTTGCCCAACACTTGAGCTCAAGTGATCCACCTCAGCCCCACAGTAGCAGCCTCTTCAAGTACTTGCCATGGGACACTTTACAAAGAACTTTTGAAAACATGTCACTGATTTAGCTTCTGCCTCTGAACATAAATATGAGGAATTCTTCTTCTCCCGCCCCCCAAGACAGGGTTTCTTTGTGTAACAGCCCTAGCTGTCCTGGAACTCGTTCTGTAGACCAGGCTGGCCTCGAACTCAGAGATCCACCTGCCTCTGCCTCCTGAATGCTGGGATTACAGGCATGAGCCACCACTGTCCGACTAGGAATTCTTAATGTGTTGTTTTAATATAAGTAAATGCAAAAGGGGTAATAGTTTGAAATTGAAAGTAAAAACACACTGTCTCTCCTTAAAACCACTAATTTTAAAAACTTATTTTAATAAAGTATATATGCATACCCGCTGTAAGCATTATAACCCATCCGATGGACAGGGATTCTGGCACTCAGGAGCCACAGAATACTGAGTGTTACAGCTCAGATGGAAATGTATTCTGCTACTGGGGAGCCAAAGAACACCACAGGTCACAGTAATAGTAGCAGCTTACAGCCCTGCTCCAGGGAAGGCTTCCCGAGTGTCACAGCTCTGCTCCCGCTGGGGAGAGCTTCTGTGCAAAATTGTTACATTTCTGCTGTGGTCCCCCTGAGTGTAACAACTCTGCTTTGCTATGGGAAGGTTTCCCTGGTGCAAGTATTACAGCCATGCTCAGCTGACTCTGCTCAGCTCCTTGGGCTTGCCTCTGCTCGGCTTGTTACTTCTCTCCCCTACTCCATTCTGGTGAAGGAAGGTCTTCACCTAAACCTCATTCAAGAGATTTATTGGGAAAGAAGGATCCAGGAGAGTGGCTGCATCTACTAGGGTGGAAGGACAGCCACAAGCTGAGCAGACATGGGATTTATATAGGGTTTCTCAGAGGTGGGGTTTTTCCAGGGAGATTTCCAGGGTGGGAATTGGTCAGATTTCAATCCCTGAGCTCAGACAGGCTAGATCTCCTGCTCAGGGATTGGTTAGTTTTCTGCACAGGTTTAGAGTCAGATTTAGCTCTGGTTCCAAGGCCAAAGTGTGTTTCTTTCACTGGTCCTCTTTAGCCTTTTGACTCTAATTTTAGGGCCAGGGTGTATTTCTTCACTGGCTCTGATTCCAGGGACAAAGTGTGTTTCTTTGGCACTGGTTTCAGGGTCAGGGTGAATTTCTTTGTTTCTGGTTGCAGGGCCAAAGTGTGCTTCTTTGGTTCTGCTCGGGGTGTTTCTTTGGCTGGCCCTTTTCCCCTACCCCTGCCTATCTGTATCTCAAGCAATAACTTACTTGTACTAAAGAGTGCATATTATGCATGGGAACCTACATGCTGTGTCTTTCAATGTTCAGTACAGCATGCAATTGGACCTTTGGGCGTGCAGTATATGGCTGTAAGGTTTTCATATGATTGTATTGTATTTCATCCAACCATGCCTGTGCTGAGATTGATATAGGAATTATTTCGTTGTTATAAACAATCCTATACACATGCGCTTCTGCCAATATTTACATTCTTAGGCATAAGATTGCTGAGCACATTTAAATTTTCGATATATTTTAAAAGACCAATAATTGTCTTTTTTAAAAAAAATGATGTCACTCTGTGGGAAGAGCAGGGTAGGCAGGCTGTCGCCTCCTAACCCACTCATAACCGGCCAGGGCTAGGGAAGTAACCCCAGAGGCTCGGCGGGAAGCCCTGGGAACCAGGACTTCCGAGCACGTGACTCCAGCCCCGCCCACTCGGAGTGAGGCCTGGCCGCGGGGCTGGGTGGGGGCGGGGCCAGGACACAGCATTGTAAGTTGGGTTCTCGCGGTGCGGGGATGGGAGCGGGGCGGGGCTTTCCCGGGCAGTGCTTCCGGTCTGACGGAGGGCCAGGCCTGAACTTCCTGAGACGGCAGGCGTGGTTCCGTAGTGACTCTCCCTCCGGATTGCTCGGCGTGCCGCCGTCAACCCTGGCAGCTGAGGCTGACGTTGCACGCTCGGCCCGGGCGCCTCCGAGTCCGGCTGCTGCGGAGCCCGCAGCGTGGCAGCCGGCTGTAAATGCGGACGACCTCTTAGATGCACCACAGCCCACACCAAGTGTGAATAATCCCAGACCCGGGCTAGAAAGCAGGCAAGGGCTCCCCTCTCACTCAGGGTTTGTGGACACAGGCTTGTGCATTAGCATCCCTAGATGCGCCTTCGGAACCATCTTTCCTGACACGTGGGTGTGCCGCCAATAAAAAGATCTCTGTACGTTTTTGCGGAACGGCTTTTGTGGCTTTCAAGATGACTTTCTTTCAGGCCACGTGTTTTTATAAATCGCTGGTTGCTGATGACACGAAAGGAACACCAAGCAACATACTAGTTCACGAATCCTCAATTTTGTGAGGAGCAATGAACCTTTACAAGCAAAGTGTCCAAGCAAGTAGCCACTACAAAATGTAGAGACTGGTCCCGTGTATTTATCATCATCCAAACTGATATAAAAGTGAGTAGAACATTTCCCCTCCCTGAGCCCTGAAGCAAGTGTGTCACCTGGAGATAAGCATTGGGATAGTGTACAGGCCAAGTCCCCACTCTGAGAAAGAGGCCTTAGTCATTGCTCAAGAGGAGTGACACGTGAGTACCTTTGCTTTCATGTCTTGTGTCCGGTGAATGTATACTTGAATGAATTGTCTACGTTAGAAAGGTATCTAAAACTGACGAGGACATCCACTTAATGTGTAATTTTATTTTCAGAAGTCTCGAGTTTAGACACCCAATACATTTAGACACCTAATTTTAGGGATCAACAAAATAACAACAAAACCCCACCGTTTTTCAAAAATTGAGGAACAGAAGAACTAAATTTTCTAAAGGAGGAAATCATGCACTGCTTAAATTAGGTAGTTGTCTAACTTCCCACTTTCTTTTATTTAGGTAAAGGATCTGTTACCTCTATTGTACACATGGTGACTGGTTAACAATATATTGTATTCTTGAAAAAGCTAAGTTCATGGAAAATGTTCTCATCATAACGTTTTATTATGTATGGTAAATCATTTATTAATTAGCTAGATGTAGTCATTCCACATGTATGTGTACTTCAGAACATCATGTAAACTATAAATATATACAGTTTTATCTGTCAGTGTAGAAAAGCTACACTTAAAAAAAGATTTTACGTTTTTTAAATAGAAGAAGTATGTAGGCACATGTAGGCGTGGATGAATAGTTTATCAGAGTAACAAGATTAAATTCTTAAAGGTGAACACATGGACTCGTCTAAATGGACTGTGATATTCACAGTATTTAATTAAGAACAATATGGGTGTTAATTTTAAATAATTATCACATATAATAGTAGCATGTATGATGCATAAAGAAAACTTATTTGAAAGTATATGCAAGGCTATAATCCTAATTCTCTGAAACTGTTATCATGTAGACAGAACCCTCTCAGTTCCTTATCAGCCCCTTCAAAGTGCACTCCAGTTTTTCTTGGTTGGTTGCAAACCTTGTAAATGTTCCATATTCAAACACTGAAATTGAGGGAGGCTGTTTCTGGTTTTATTTGGTTGTCAGGGGAGGTGAACTTTTGGAGTTAGTCCATATCTATTGCATTTTGCTATTTATTTTTGTAGGGGTAACTTCTTATCTGGTGCTAGGTTTTGACATAAGATGTACAAGATTCTCAAGTAGCTCATTCTTGATCTGTGTGCAGACAAATGCTCTAAGGATACAACAAAGACAAAGTAGTATTCAACTTAAATACTAGAAAGAATAGCTTTATAAGAACTAACAACATTTTTGAGGCTTTTAAGAATATTTTATCCTCTTGCTTTTTTTTTCTGTAATGGGTCTGGAGAGATGGCTAAGCAGTTAAGAACACTTGCTGCTCTTCCAGAGGACCTAGAATTGATTCCCAGTAGCTACATGTTGACTTAAAACTGTCCATAACTCCAGTTCTAGGGATTCTAATGCCATTTCCCAGCCTCCTAGAGCACCTGATATCACACGACTTGAAGACATTCATGCAGGCAAAATACTAAGACATAAAATAATAATGAAAATACTTAAAAAGCGTATGTTCATGAATAACATGTTATTTGGTTTTATGTGCTTTTTGCACATGATAAAAAAATGAAAGCTTACTTTCCATGTTTTAAAAATGATCCAGTTTCTACTGCTATGCAGCATTTCATTGAATGAGTATACAAATTATCCATCTTGCTACTAATGGGCAATGTTTTTCTTGTCCTTTGCTGGTGTGGTCAGCATGCCTCAAGTGGGAAAGTGGGATATTGGGTCATGACTGTTCAGCTTTAGTGATAAAGCTGCACTGGGCATTAGCGTATGTCATCACTAATAATTATGTCATATTCTTGCCAACCTTCTATAACTTTTTGCTAGTCTGCTGGATAGAAATATTCCAGCTTGGACTTTGTATTGCATTTTCTTTTATTTTCCTGATGAGGTTAAGCATCTTCACATGTGACTACTGGCCACTTGGAATTCCTCATCTGTGAACTGTTTGGTCATGTCTTCTGTTCATTTTTCTTTGCTTATTTGACATTTACTTAGTGTTCGTAGGTATTTTCATATATTCTGCACCTTACTTTAAAGGGTATGTGTGCTGCAAATTTAGTATTTCTTTTCTTTTGCTTCAGCCTATTTCCCTCTTCTCTACTTGTTTGTTTCTTGTTTTCTTAGGATTTGGTTCCTTTGTGTTCTTTCCTTTGTGAAATCTGATACGGTTGCTGGTTAAGCTCTGAAAGTAAATTTTCCCACTAGAAATTTGTATATTTGACCAAATCAAGCAAAACCAGGTGAACAGAAAGACATATTGTTCCAACTTCCTGTCATCCACAGATAACCCAGAAAAAAATATGGTGATGGTCCCCTTTGCCTTTTTATTTCCTCTAAGACAGGGTCTCACTTTATAGCCCTATAGTCCGGAACTCACTATGTAGACCAGGCTGACCTTGAATTCACAGAAAACCACCTGCCTTTGCCTCCTGGGTGAGTGTTGGGATTAAAGATGTGTGCTATCACAGCTGGCCCCTTGCTTTTTCTTAAAATTATTTTTGCTATTCTATTGTAGGCTATTTTTTTTTAAAAAAGCATATATCCTAGTTTTTCAAATAACAGTTAAATGCCATTAAGCCCCACCCTGACCCTCACCTCCACCCCCACCCCCACTAGGGCTAGAACTCGTGGCATGGGATAGTAAGCAAGTGCTTTATCACTGAGCTGCATTACAGCCCAATTAGGTTATTTGGAGCATAGGTTGACTACAGACTGTGGAGTAGCTTCCTAAACTTAATCTGTGTCACTTTTATCATTGAGTGAAAGCTCTCGCCCCTGTCATCAGTGCACACACTTTTCCCTCCGTGCATGTAGGTTTTGTTGTTCTTTGCTGCAGCTACAGGCAATGAAACCAAACTCAGCAAACCCACATGGAGTTTATTGTGAAAGGGAGGGAAGGGAGAGGTAGGTGTTAACTGATCGGGAGCAGAAATTGAAAAATAGAGAACAGTCAGAAGGCGATTGCTTATAGAGCAAACAGGAGGGTTTAGAACAAGGGTCAGCAGTTAGAGCCATTGAAACTGGAGTCATGGAGCTACCGTTGGCCCAGCTCCACACAGCCCCAGTTCCACATGGTTTCTGCATGCAGAGTCCTTATGCAGCTACCTAATGCATGCACTATGCAGCCATGCAACCTCTGAGCTGTCAAAGAAGGTCGCCCAGAAAAGAGTGGTCTGGGCTAGAAGAGAGCCCAAGATTTAGAGAGGCCAGCAACCAGGAGAAGTCGAGGCACAGGCCCAGAGATAGCTGGCAGAGTGACAGGTAGGTGCTGAGGAGAAACCATGGGCCAGGGGAAGGAGTCAGGAGCAGGAATAGGGTCAGGTTGCCCCAGGCCCCAGGGAAAGGGAGAAGCCAGGATCTCAGCAGGTTGTATAGCAGCAGGCTGTGATGCCATCACATGTCCTCCCTAACCTTTGTTACTGCAGCTGGTAAACCTCCTCTTCTAAAGCTCACTTCTAATAAACTAGGTGGAGATTTTATTCCCAAGTTTTCTGTTTTTATAAACTTGCTTTAAAAAGAGTCATGAAGTTTATGGGTTGGCAGTCATTGAATCTAGTCCAAGCTCTGTTTTTTTTTTTTTTTTTTTTTTTTTTTTTTTTTTTTTTTGGTTTTTCGAGACAGGGTTTCTCTGTGGCTTTGGAGGCTGTCCTGGAACTAGCTCTTGTAGACCAGGCTGGTCTCGAACTCACAGAGATCCACCTGCCTCTGCCTCCCGAGTGCTGGGATTAAAGGCATGCTCCACCAACGCCCGGCATCCAAGCTCTGTTTTAAACAAGTTGCTTATGTGGGTACATATATATAAAACATTAACCTCAGGCTGAAATGGATCCCATATGGTAGCTTCCTCTTTGGGCAAGTAAAGATATAGTAACTCCTTATGAATGTGGCAGTATAAGTGTAGTTTATAAGGTAGACTGTAAGGGTCATCTTCCTACAGTTGGGGTATTTGAAAGTGATATGTGATTCATAATATTTTCAATTGTAGGCAACTGTATGTTTTTAATACAAGAGTATTTTACAGTACACTAGTGTTTTTAAGGGCAGTTTCTACTGATAACGTGGGACATCATTTTGATTCACTTCATTTCCCTTTTCATATATATTTCTTTGTCGAGACCGCCTTGACCAGCAAGGAAGACGAAACGCTGAGACTCTTCCTTAAGCAGTTTACTCAGGAAACTTAAACAATCTTCTGACCCCAGGGAAAGCCAGCCCACAGCTTAAAAGCACTCTTGCCAGCCAACCCCAGAATGCCACGTGGCTAAGGCGGATAGGCTCGCATTTGCTGATGCAAGTTTGAATCTTAGACCAAGCCAAATAAGGAGTTGTTTATTCCAGAGAGCGCTCACCCTCGGGATGGTGGAAGGTGGAAACCGGCGCCATCTTTAAGGCGCGGCACATTGCAGCTCTCCACATTTCTTTTTCTAGCATAAGGCAGAGTTGTAAATCTCACACTCTGATAACAAGTTCATAACAAATCTTTAAGATGGAATTGAAAGTGGCTAAAGCAGTGGCTTAGAGGTTTAAGAGCAGTGGCTGCTCTTCTAGAGGACCCAAGTTGATTTTCAGCACCCATGCAATCCTTGTAACTCTGGTTTCTGGGGGAATCTGATGATGTCTTCTGGTCTCAGGCACCAACCAAGCATGGATATGTGGTGCACAGACACACGTGCAGGCAAAATATCCATACACATAAAATTATTTTTTTAAAAGAGGGAACCAAAGGGGAGAGGGTGTCTTATGTAAAACCTAGGATTGCTACAAACCTTTAGAATTAGTTCATTTTGATTTGGAAGGCTATGTCTGACGTAAACACCCATTGAGGTCTCTTAGGATGACCAAATAATTGTTTGGGTATTGAAAACACATGCACACACACACACAGAGCATCTGGCTGCTAAGAGACGCAGCTTAGTTGGTAGAGTGCTTACAGGCATGCACAAAGCCCTGGATTTGATCCCCAGCACTGCATAGACCTGTTGTGGTCACTAAGACTGTAATATTAGCATTAGAGAGATGGAGGCAGGAAGATTGGAAGTGCAGGGCCAGCATGAGAGATACATGAGATCTGTCTCAAAAACAAGCATGTCCTGTAAACATCTGGTTGTGTGACTTCACATTTGTAAGAACGTCTGCTGAGTGTTACACAGTGTTATGGAGTGAGTAGTCTTAAGGCTGATCAGACATGAGTATTTTTTCAGTCCTGATTTCTTTTTGAAATCCTTTTAACCTCTACATTTGGCCCAATGAGTGAATACAAGACAAAATTTTGAAATATAGGCAAAAGAAGGTTGTAATAATTATATTATAGCCATAAGCTTTTACTTAGTTATTAACCAATATTGTTTTTTTAAAGAGTTGGGGTGTAAAAAGTAAGTTGGTTTACACAGGGAGCAGGATAGTTTGCGTTTTTTTTTCTAACAACCAGTTTTAGAACAGAAGTTTCCTGGGAAGCCCCCAGTGTTTTCATGCATCATTTAGTGATTTTTTTTTTACCTCATTGACTGTCTTTATTTTTCTCTGATTATTACTTACCTGCAATTTGAGGCAGATGATAGAGTAGAGGAGAATGAGTAACTTTGTTTGATTGGCAGTCACTAGGTGCTGTGCTTGTTTTGCCTCTCTTTGTGTCTTCCACTTGTCCTCAGAATGGGACATGCTTTAGGGATGGGCTTAGACAATGTTACTTCTCTCCCACTTCAGAAGCACTCTGGCCAAGTCACCCTGGCTCTGGTGCTTCTCAGTGGCAGCTTTCTGTCCTGTGTTTACATACCTGTCCTCTTACCATCTGTTTTCCAGCAAGCCTGAAGTGCTGTTTTTAAAGGAGACATGTAAAACATCCTTGCTTATAGCGTTAGTGGCTCCCATTGTCACCCTCTCCCCCTCCCCCCAGTGCTGTACAACTAACTTTACCTCTTGCCACAGGTTAGCCAATCTTGCTTATTATTTTCCAGGGTTGTTTGTTTGTTCCTCAAATTAGCTAAGCCTTTTCTTTCCCTCAGGCTTGTCTTCTTTCTTCAGTATGGAATTCTGACACATATTATTGGAGGGGTTTTAATTTGATTGTTTCAGTTACTCTACAGTCTGTTCTTTGCAACATTTCCTCACCCTATCACTGTCACGTCATCCTGGGTAATTTCATAATGTATCATTATTTATATATTTGTTTGATACCAAGTTTGCCACGTGGAACACAATCCTTGAGAGAGCAGAAAGCTTCCATGTCCTAAGTGCTGAAGTGCCAATCACATAGTCATTGATCAGAAAATATTTGTAAAATGATCTTCTCTTATGAGGAGAAAACTCCGAAGGAGAATCTGAAGATAACCTCATTTGTAACTCTGGTTGCGTTTAAAGATGACCATCAAAATCGTTCCTTAAGAAGCTTCTCTGTCAGTGCTGTCAAGGGTTGTGATTATATATTACCATGGCACTTTAGCCTCTGTCATCAGTCACAAGCCTTTAATTTTATCACACAAGAAAGGAATTGAAGTAGCTCTGCTCCAAAAAACAGTCCTGGTACCTTCTGAACCCCACCTTAACATCTGTTAGGGGTGAGCTTGTTTTGTGAGGCCACATAAGGCTCCTGAGGCGCCAACAGTGAGCCACTTCAGCCAGGCACCCAAGAGTCTAGGGACTCCTTTAACAGACAGAAACAGTGCAGAGAACAACTGGATGAAAGTGCAGTGGAGCTTTACGCTCTTTCCTCAGCTATAAAATTTCCACCATTGAAATTTTATGTATTGAAATTTCCAGTATTGAAAGTAACCCTGTCTTCCTCGGCAGTAGGGAGTTTTCCTTGGTTTGGCATTGTTGGGCCCCTAAATCAAAGTAAAGATGAATGATAATCTATCATTTACAAATGTCCGATTGTTTAGAATATTAGTTGGAAGATGTGTTACATTTGTTTGTTCTGTGGAACATTTGTTAAATGATGCAAAGATGTGTTGCATTCTTTTATGCTGCATTTGCTTAACTCTGAAGCTTTGTTACTTTGCCTGTCTAAAACACCTGATGGGTCTAATAAAGAGCTGAACAGCCAACAGCCAGGCAGGAGATGGGGGGGTGGCAGGCAGAGAGAATAAATAGAAAGAGAAATCTGGGAAGAGAAGATCAAGAGAAAGAGAAGGGAGGAGGACTCCAGGGGCCAGCCACCCAGCTACACAGCAAGCCATGGAGTAAGAAGTAGAAAAACTATTTAGAAAGGTAAAAGCCCAGAGGCAAAAAGTAGATGGGATCATTTAAATTATGAAAAACTTGCTAGAAATAAGCCAAGCTAAAGCCAGGCATTTGTAAGTAATAAGACTCCATGTGATTATTTGGGAGCTGGGTGGGAGGCTCCCCAAAGACCAAAAGAGTACAAAGAGCAAGTAATAACAATAATAAATAACAACAGCATTCTATCAAGCTATAGAAAAATGCATTCATTAGTTTCAAAAAGTCTAAATGACTCAATATTATCTCTAGGTTGTGTCCAAACTTGAGAAGAACACATCCAGTGTTTTCCTTCTTCTTCCCTTCCCTCTCCTCTTCTCACACTCCTTCTCTCCTCACTAAAGAGCATGGACCCTGGAATCTCTGAACAAGATGATGAGAAGAAGAAGCACACTTCTGTCTGTGTTGGCAGAGAGGATGACATCAGAAAGTTAGAAAGAATGACTGCTGTTGTCCATGACAGAGAAGTGGTCATTTTCTACCACAAAGGGGAGTATCATGCTATGGACATTCGCTGCTACCGTAAGATTTCTTTTCTAGAATTTGTCCTTGTTCATCACAAAACTATTAAAATTCAGTTTAGTGATTAGATATGATATCAATTCCTTTTCAGATGCTGGAGGACCCTTACACTTGGGAGAAATTGAGGTATGCAAAAATTAAATTTAATCTGAGCAAATTCAGATGTTTCCTATATCATTACTCAAAGATTAATAATTTTCATTTAATTCCACTTTAGTGCTTTGAAGACATAACCTATAATATAAAGAAAACCATTTTCCTGATGAATAATAAATATGAATGTCTTTTGACCTAACAAATACATTGGGATGTCTACCCTGTGGATATAGTTGCACAGGAAAATTTAAGACTACCTCATTAAATACATCATAACATAGCCATTCTGTGGAACATTATGTACCTATTAAATTACTGAAGCAGGCCTATCTGTGCTGGTTTGGAGGGATGTTAACAATGTGCTTTTGAGTATTAAGAGCAAATAGAATAGTTGCAGCGAGATCAATTTTCCAACAGATTCACTTTTTGTTGCTATATTGTATGCTTTGAATTTTATGAGTATATATTTTCAATATAATAAACGGGTTTCTAAATGTTTGAGAGAAAACATTTAAAATCTTACCTGAAGAATTTGGGGGAATTGCCTTTGTTTTCTTGTACTCCAAAACTAGTTATCTAATTTCTGCCTTCTGTTTGTTTTGGGTTGTTTTGTTTTCTCTACCTATTGCGAAGTACAAGCCTGAGTTTCACTCTCTGTACACTTATTTGATGCTAACCATGTCTGTTCCTGTTCCTTACGTTAAAAGACATGTGTTTAAGTTAGGAAAATATGATTATTTGCTGATACCTCTATGGGAACCCAAATTAGCATTTCTGATTCTGGTGTACAGGGTTGAAAGCGCATGTCTCTAGTGTTTTAGCCTGTAAGGAACTTGCTACTCAGCGTGTAAGCCAGAGCCCAGCACTCGTGTCATATTGGAGTCTCTTAGACATGTAGAGCCCCACTCCCCAAGTGCTTGCTGAATTTAAGCAGACAGTATGTTTAAAGCAGACCCAGGTGATGCACATGCTCCGTGAGGCCTGGCAAACGTTCATTTAGAGGATTTAAAAGTTGGGATTCCAGTTTCCACTAGCATTTGCACTTATGCCTTTAGTAGCTCCCAGCCTTACAGTTCCTCTAGAAGCTAGTGAAAATCCCTGGGGAAGCACTGGGAGCCCTGTCCCTTTGCTGTCAAGGAAGTGACATTAATGTAGACAACCTCTACACTGCTATGAGGCAGTGTGGTCTTGTGCCAGCTGGTCCTCTTCTGCTAGTGTTCCCGCTCACTGAGCTCTAGCCACCTACAGAAACAACTTGAGTGTCCTCACTTTGCTTGTGCTGAATAACTTGTAAATAGGAGGGGGACCACTGCCTTCTTTGTTCATTTGTGTGTTTATTTACTGATTTGAGTGTGGGGACAATCTGTGAACAAAGAGTAACTATGTGGAGGTCGTTCTCCTCTTTCATCATGTGGTTTCCCAGGATTGAACTCACATCATCAGGCTTAGTGGAAGGCACCTTCACCAGCAGAGCTCTGTCACTGGCAGGCTCCTCTTTGTTTGTGAGACAGAGTCTCATTGTGTGTCCAGGCTGGCATGAATCTCCCGAGTGCATGTGGCTCCAACTGGTGCGGTTCTCTAACCGGGTTCTCCTGCATGATATTCTTAACTAAATCTGAGATCTGTCATAAACACTTGAAGTGTCAAGATTATTAAACCTGTTGTTTTTCCCTTCCAGGATTTCAATGGACAGTCATGTATAGTTTGCCCCTGGCATAAATACAAAATCACTTTGGCAACAGGAGAAGGATTATACCAGTCTATAAACCCCAAAGACCCATCAGCAAGACCCCAGTGGTGCTCCAAAGGAGTAAAGCAAAGGATTCACACTGTGACGGTGGATAATGGCAATATTTATGTGACACTTTCTGAGGAACCTTTTAAATGTGACTCTGATTTTTATGCCACTGGAGAATTCAAAGTAATTCAGAGTTCTTCCTGATAAAAATATATGGCAGCAAAAAAATGTGTGTATGTTTGAAAATATTTTATAATAATTTTGTTTCAATACCAAAGATGAATTTTTTCTATCATAGACACAAATAACTTTAAAAGTCACAGGTTTTGTCACGGGTTCAGAGCTCTTACTATTCTTCCAGAGGACCTGAGTTTGGTTCCACATACTCACACCAAGTAGCTCACACTCACCCATGACTCCTGCTCCAGGGAATCTGATGCCCTCTTCTGGCCTCTGTGGGTACCTGCACACACATGTCATATACACATAGACAAAATAAAAGCAAACATATTTTAAAGTCTTAGATTTGGGAGGTTTAAAAACACATTTACTTTAGTGTGATTTCAGGGCCACCAACAAGGTAGACAGATACTGATTGGAATCTGTACATTAGACTTTCAAGATGGTCAGTTTAAGAAGGATGTGCATAATCCATACCAGATGAAACAAATGTAACAGGAGAAATTTAAGAGGGAAAAGATCCCTTTTAAAATGCAGCAATTTTCATTTGGGAAAGTTTTCATACATTCAAAGCTAACAGTTAACAGAAAGCCCCTCCATCACTCCAACAGTTCCCAGCATTCTTTTGTTGTTCTTACATCACTCTGTCCATAGATGACCTACCTCCTGTGTTTAATTATGGTGTTTACAGTTTTAAAGGTAAAATTTAAATACACTGAGATCCTCAAATTTTAGTTATATACTTTTGCTTACAAATATGTAGCAGATGTTTATATGTTAAAATTGCCTCCAATGACTGGGCATTGGGGTGCATGCCTTTAATCCCAGCACTCGGGAGGTAGAGGCAGACAGATCTCTGTGAGTTCGAGGCCAGCCTGGTCTCCAGAGCGAGTGCCAGGATAGGCTCCAAAGCTACACAGAGAAACCTGTCTCGAAAAACAAAACAAAACAAAATTGCCTCCAATGAGGCCAATGTATATATTGAACTTAAAAATGAGAAACTTAAAGCTAGGTGCACACCTCTAATCCCAGCATTGGAGGCAGAGGCAGGCAGATCTCTGTGAGTTTGAGGCCAGCCTGGTCTACACAGTGAGCTCCAGGCAGCCAATGCTACACAGTGAGACCCTACCAAGAGAGGAAGGGTGCTAGATGTGGAAACCAAATTAAAACCTGGTTTGACTTGTCTCTTATCTGGGTTAGTTCCCAAAGTTAAAAAAAAGCCACACACAGTGACGCCCTAGCCAAGACAGAAGCAAAGTCTTCTATTTAATGAACTAAAGTATTTTGTCTACATGCAACTTGCAAATAAAAGAATTTTAGAGAACATTGTATATGTGCAGTTTCCCATAAATGTGTAATGTTTTGTTCCTCAGTGTTTACAAGCAGGTTGATGGTCACTTGGTTTACCCTGGTTTTACTATGTCAGTAATTTGTGGCCATTGCTGTTCTGACTTCCTGGGACCCATATCATACTTGTTATTCAGGATTTAGAGAAACACTCTGGGTATCTGTTATGCAAAACTTAGTGCTCAGTAAAATGTAGGTGTAAATGGAGCCAGAAAAGATGTGTAGGTTATGAATTTATGGTGAAGACTGTTACAAATAAAGCTAAGTCTCAAAGCATAGTAATTTTCATGATGTGGGGTGAATTAAATGTCTAAACCTAGTACTTAACATTCAACTTTACCTGGGCTCTTTTACTTGGTTGTTGTAAAAATGAGTGAGGAGCTGGAGAGATGGCTCAGTGGTTAACAGCACATGCTGCTCTTACAGAGGGGACTGAAGTTCAATTCCCAGCACCCACAGTAGTGACTCACAAGTGCTTGGAATTGCTGTATGTTAGTATATTTCCTTTTCTTTGGGGATGTAGGTTACATGACAGAAAAGATTCTTATTCATTTGGGTTGAACTTTCTTAACAATGTTACTTACTGGGTTCAGAAAATGTGCTATCTCTGAGGGGAGTTCATACCATCCTATTATTTCTTGAATGGCGGGCAACAAAATCTTATGTGTTAAAATATAAAGTGCTTGAAAGAAACTAAAGTTATTCCTTTAGGCAAAAACTAGGACTTTGGTTTCTTGCGCCAAGTATAGCAGCATTTCTATCAGGAACCAATAGCAGTAATGAGTAATATGGATTCTTGTTCTAAATTTGTGTCTTTAAATTTGTAAATAAATGTGATCACTTTGTCAGGTTCAGTGGTGTGAGCATATAGTCCTTGCATCTCAGGTATTCAGAGCTAGAATAGGGATATGGCCAAACTCCATTATTAAATAACAACCTCACCTTACCACATCCTGTTTCATCAGATTTGCAACTAGCATTTTGTTATATAAATTTAACTGAATTTCAAGTCCTTCATAACTTCACAAGTGAGTTATAAAATCATTATGTAGACTTGGCTTACTACCTGCAAGTAGAAAGATACATACTTTTCACTACCTCTGAACGTGTAGCATTTTTTAAGTTTTTGTCTGCCTGTATGTATGTGCACCACACTTCCTCTGGGGCCTGAAGAAACCAGAAGAGGACATTAGTTCCCCATGGACTTCATTTACAAACAGTTGTGAGTTGCCATGTGGGTGCTAAGAACCAAATCTGGGCTCTCCGTGAGAGCAGCAAGTGCTCTTAACTGCCAAGCCATCTTTCCAGCCTCAAAATGTGTAGCCTTTAGTTATAAATGCATAGCCTTTAGTTATAAATGCATAGCCTTTGGTTATAAATGCATAGCCTTTAGTTATAAATGTATAGCCTCTAGTTATGAATGTTTAGCCTTTAGTTATGAAATTTTCCTTTCCAGATAAGCATTCACAACTATTCTTAATTAAAAATACAAATGAATTATTATTAATAATTCATCACATCAATATTATAAATAGTGTAAACTCTAACAACAAAATATGAGTTCTCTTATTCACTAAAAATATTGCATAGTAAGGGCAGGGAAGATGGCTCAGTGGTTAAGAGTATGTTGTGTTCTTCCAGAGGACCTCTGTTTGTTTCCCAGCATCCATCTCAGGTGGCTACTGGGGTTTGATACTTTCTTCTGGCCTATGTAGGTAGGCACCAGCACACACACATATGAAAAACAAATATACTGGGTCATCATATATATATTGTACATCAAGATTCGTTTTATTCTCTATGCCATATAAGTACAAGAGAATGATGTCATAGTTTTCCCTGTTCTACCTGCTTTTAAAAGAGCATTTAGCATATGTAAACTGGTCTTCTGGTTTTGTCTGATGAAATGTACCTATGGCTGGATGACTACTGAGCTCTCTAAAGTGGTCTTTTGTGTCTGAATTTCTCATTGATTCACTTCAGCTGACTGGTCAAACACAGAGTGTAAAACTTGGATCTTGTTGCTCTGCTTATTGGCAGGAGGCTTGGGGTGTTCTGAAAGGTTGTCTGGCTTCTCTGGCAATGACCTGTAAGGTTTTGCTTTGATTTCACCTTCAGAAAACATGGGCTCTGGAAGCACAGGTTCAGAAAAGGCTTTCCTAAAATTCTCACTCTCTCTGTTTTGCCTTATGGATTCTTCTTCTTGAAAAATGTTCTTTATCTTCGCCAGCACAGCATTAACACAGACTGCCTGTATCAATTAAAAAAAAATGTTAAAAAGTAATGTTTCTTTTTAAGGTACTAATAACCACAGACAAAAAGTCAGTAATGTGTTGCCCTTCTATTGAGGAAACCCTGACACATGACAAGCGATAGATTGTTTCCTTATCCTAAATATGGAAAAGTTTTTAAACAAAACACACATGGAAATAACCTCAGCAGTGAGAAATAAACACGTTTGTTCATTCAGCTTATTCTGCATTACTAATGAGCCAAGTAGCGAAGGACAGCAGCATATTCCACTAAGCTAAAGGGAAGTAGTTTATCTTAGAAGAACTGCCTGAAGATGAGGTGATGGACAGCAAATACTCTGTTTTCTTTCTCTCCTTTGGATTTCAAAGCACTTTGAATTTCTAATAGAATATTTCTTACAATAGCATGTTAATTTATTTCATTGTGCTATTTCCACTTATGTATATATTGCATCTTAATCTTATCCCCCCTTCCTTCACCCTCGCACTCGGGCCTCACCCTTCTCTTTAGATCTTTTCAAAAATCATTCTAGTTCCACACAATGAGACAAAACATGCTATACTTTTCTTTCTGTGTCTTTTGTATTTTGCTTAACAGGATAACCTCAAGTTCCATTCTTTTAACTTTCTCCAAATGATATAATTTCATCTCAAAGGTTTCTTCTCCACTGAAACAGATGATCATGCAGTTTTTGTCTTCTGTTTATATATTGTACTAAATGTATTGGTTTACAAATACAGAACCATCCTAGCATCCCCAAAATGAAACTAACTTAATCACGTTGGATGATGTTTTTAATATATATTTCTGAGTGCAGTTTGCAAGTATCATATTAAGGATTTTTGCATCTAATTAACTTCAGAGATAATCAAGGGTTATCAAAGATTATATTGGCCTATAGTCTTCTGTTCCCTTCATTTTCTTCCTTTCTCATTTTTTATTTGTAAAGCTTGCATTAACAGATCAAATATGTGTCAATTAAAAGTATGTGTATTTTGCTACTGTTGTATGTACTGTTGTATAGATATTTGTTAAATCCACTGATCTCTAGGGTATTTAACTCTAAGGTTTCTTTGTTGATATTTGCTGATAATAATTTTTCATATGACATCATTCTCTTGTACTTATATGGCATAATATTGATGAGAGTAGGGATTCTGAAGCCACCCACTATTGTATTGTAGTCTTATCTCTTCTTGTATATTGTGTAGTATTTGTTTAATAAGATTGAATGATCCAATTTTCAATGCATACATATCATTATGTCTCCACAGTGGATTGTTTCAGTTATAGCTCAGTTGTGAAAGGTTCCTCACAGGCTTGGAACCCAGGTGATGGACCTATTTTGGGGTGTGCTGTTAATGTTAGTTCGTGTGCACTACCTATGGTAAATATTTCATTGGAGGTATATTCTAGGGGCTTTATTTTTCCCTGTGCCCATCTCCTCCCCCAGCTTCTATGTCATTAAGTGATTTTGTTTTGAAAATATATTCCAGAATATTCTTGTTTGATTTCATATACGCAAATTTCATTCATTGCTCTGACTTGTCTTTTCATGTTGATAAAGTACAATTTCTTAATTCTCATATAGTTCAACTTATTAATGCTTTCCTTTATATTATATGAGCTTTTTTTCTGTTCAAAGAAATCATGACCTATACCCAAGGTCATGAGAACATTCTCATCTATTATATCCTAGAAGCAATTATTTTGCCTTTCAGTTATAGATTTATAATCTATGTGGAATTGGTATGAGGTAAGAGAGAAATAGTTACCTCAGTGATACCCAGTTGATTTACCCTTACTTATTAGTAAAATCCTTTTTGTATTGTCTTTTATTGTTTTTATTGTTATAATGTTCATAAGTTACGTTGTGTGTAGGTCTATTTGTAACTCTGTGTGTCCAGCTGTTTTGCCTATTCTTAGGCCAGTTTTTGCTCTGTGAATCACAGCAGCTTCATAAAAAGTCTTTATAACTGGCAGAGTAAGTTCTGCTAGGCTATGAACATGGCATATCCTCTGTTTATTTTGGCATTCTTAAAGTTCTCTTAGTTTTTATGATTTTATCATAGTTCTTATATCTTTATTACCTTTTATCATATTGCAACATACAGTAGTATTAAACTATTCCCACAGTCTGTAGGTTTAATGCAGTCCAAATTAAAATCCAAATGTGTGTATGCATAAATAAAGACAACTGATTCTAGGTTGAACAGGAAGATCTGGGAATATAATTCAGCTCAGTTAGTAGGATTCTTGCATAATGTGCATGGAGGCCTTAGGTTTGGTTTTGAGCAATGTATAAACCAGGCATGGTTGTGATAGCTATAATCCCAGCAAGCATGGTGAAGGAGGTAGTGTCAGAGTTCAAGAGTATAAGGGAAGCATGTGTGTTGCTGTGTTTTACAGTGAAGAACATACTAGACAGGAGACAGGAGAGCAGGCTGAGGCCTCAACCCTTTCAAGAAAACCAGAACTGGAACTACTCTGACAAGGACAGCTCTGATGCCTTCTGTAGCAAGATGGTGGAATAGAAGTGTCCTTTGCATGGCTCTGCAAGTGAGTAGAGACAGTACAGTGACGGAGAAAATGCTATAGGGCAGCAGTGAAGGGAGAACTGAAAGAGAACAGCAAGGCAACTCAGGGAAAAGTACAAAACACTCTGAAACTCCAACCTTGGCCCTCAGTGTGGCTGAGGGGCTGTTGAGTGCAGACAGTCCCGGTGTTTCATCAGACTGTCTTAACAGTGGGAGAAACCCACAGTTCATTGCCGGCCTTACATGTCCAGTGCTGTGATTTGTTCTGAAGGTGACTTGGGGCCCACTCTGTTTCAGAGTTTCTAATCAGGTTCCACTATGAGAAGGACACACTGTTAAGGACTAAGCTACCCTGGATCTCAGATTCCAGGGAGGTCAAAAATCAGAGGCCCCAAGGATTCCATAGCAGTGACAAGGTGCAGCAGTCAAGGGGAAGGGTAGTTCTTCCTGCCATTGAGAAGTTTAAGCAGTGGGAAGTGCAAGCTCTGGGGGCACAGTGGTCAGTGGAAAGGTCAGTAGATAGTTCACTTCCCACAGGGTTCCCCTCCTGTCCTATTACAGCCTGAGGTCAGTAGTCTGTTTGCTGCACATACTCTACAGATATACTTTAATTTGGACATTTGCCTGGGCATCTGGGGTAAGAAGCACTCAACCACCCAAGATTGCTGGTGTACATGTGGAATCAAACTTTTTAAGAGAGGTGTGCCCACTCAGTCCTATTACCACTGCTGGGGCCATCATGGCTCCTTGACATGCATACAGAAAGCCTATGAGGCGAATACTGCTATGTCACAGACATATCATTGACCAAGCAAAGTAGAAAATGTAGGGCAGGACAGGGCAGAGCAGAAATCAGCCTGTATACAGCATTAGTCTGTTTGCTGGTAATTTATTAACCACAGGCCTCATCTTTGTCCCACTATCCCCACTTCCCCACCAATCACATTTGGCAGAACAGTATTAGAGGATGACAGAAATTTACTCAATCCATGGATCTCGGCTAAGAGGAAACTTGTAGTATTTTCTTCCTCTCTTTACATCATTTTTTTTTATTTCTTGTGTCTAATTTTATTTTAATTTTAATTGAAATATAAGATTTCTGTCTTACAGTTTTTAGCTCTTTAATCTATATTTCTGTCTCTTTCCTATTGTTCTTGGTGGTGGCATTGCTGTTTGTTTGTTTGTTTTCTGTGTCCAGAAGGTTTGTTTTCCTGTTGTGACTGTGATTATTTTTATCCCTTTGAGTGATACTTCATTCATAACTCTCAAGAAAAGGCTTCTAGCCTGGCATTGGTAGTTCACTCCTTTAATCCCAGTACTTGGGAGGCAGAGGCAGAAGGATCTCTGTGAGTTCCAGGCCAGCCTCTATAAAGTGAGTTCTAGGACCGTCAGGTCTACACAGAGAAACCTTGCCTCAAGAAACCAAAGGAAAAAAGAGGAAGGGGCTTCTTAATAAGACCTCATATGGCATTAGAATATATATCTGGTCTGTGAGATGTACACATCTGGATGTAGAAACACAAGAACTATGACTAAAACAAGGCAACATGACTCCTAAAAGTTTATACGTAAATCCAAAGATACTGAGGCATATTATGCCAAAGAATTCAAAAGACTTTTTCAAAATGATGACTGAGTTTGAATACAATACAAATGAACAGCTGAATGAAATAAGGAAACCAATATAGGCAATAAGATGAAACCCAGAAAAGGAACCAAACTCAAGTCTCAACAATAAACAAAGTCAACTGGAAGGTGTAATATCAGAAACTGAAGACAGAGTGAACAAATTAGTGCATTCAGGTAGTAGTGAATCAGAAAGAATAAGCTATGGAGAGTATAAATAGTAATTGGGGACATTATTAGAAGGCTAAGTTTATGAATAACCAGTATTGATGAAAGGGCCAAGTCATGAAAGAGATGGAGTGACTTATTTGGTGAAATTATAGCAGAAAACTTCCCATATGTTCCCAGTGCAAGAAGAGTTTAGAATCAAGTAGAAATGAAAAGTTTGCATGCCTTATATATACATAGAAGCATATGCCTCATGTACACACAGAAGTAAACATGCCAGTATAGAGGTAGAACATGAGCATTGGTTGGTAGGGATTGAGGAGGCCAAGAGAATCCCTGGAATTTTTTGCAAGTCAGGCTACCTGGACTGATGAGTCTAAATTTGGTGAGCTACTCTGTTGCTAGATTTTCTTTCCCACCAGGTCCAGCCTATCTTCAGCCCCAAATAAGCACACAGAGACATATATTAATGGCCAATGGCTAAGACTTCTTATTGGCTAGCTCTCTCTTAATTATTAAACCATTTCTATTAATCTGTGTATTTCCACATGGTCTTATCTTACTGGAGAAGGGTCTGGACTTGCTACTCCTTCCTCTGCTACATGGCATCCTTTGTGGTCCCTTTTTGCCTACCTCTCCCAGAGTTCTCCTTGTCTCCTAGTACCGCCTATCTTCCTGCCTCTATTGGCCAAAAAGTGTTTTATTCATTAACCAGTAAGAGAAACAGGTACACAGAAGGACATCCCCCATCACTACCCTGTTTCAAAAGACAGGGTGAGTAGTGATCAAGGAAGATACCCAATATATTCTGGCCTTTATGCATATATGCATGTGTCTATACATACACATATGACACATACATATAGCCCACATATATGCACATAAATTTCCAAACTGGCTGATTAGATTACAAACAGAGCTAAACAGACCACGACCTTTTTTGTCTCTGTTAACCATTTAGGCATAATGTATGTTTGATGTGAATATACATTCTCCTGCTTGGTTTCACACTTAATTTTTTTAGTTTTTCTGGTTTTTCACTTTAAGTCTGTGTATGACTTTGTTAGTGATGTGAGTTTCTTGCAGGCAGAATTTCTTGGGTCTTGTTTGTAATCCAATCAGCCAGTTTGGAAATTTATGTGCATATATATGAGCTGAGCTAAAGCAGCTTTCCTTCCCTGACACAAGTAACTGAAAGAACCCTTTTTAAAGAAGGAAAGGTTGATTTTGGCTCAAGGTTTCAGAATTTTCAGCTAAGGCTAACTGATGCCATTGCTTTGGCATTGGAGATTTTATCAGAAATTCACAAATGGGATATTTAATTAATTTGGGCAATGGTGATCAATCTCATCAATAATCAAGAACATGTAAATTAAAATCAGTGCTGCAACACACACTTTCAAAAATGGCTAAAATAGAAAATATTGACAGTAGCAAGCACCACTGGTGACATATAGGACTGTTATCATCTTCTAGGATGGGTTTTAACTGTTAAAAACAATTTTAGGAGCTTTTTTGCAACATCTATCAGTGATAAATGCTTGCATATCCTGTAACCTAGCAATTTCAACAAAGGGCATGTACAAAGATATGTATGGCAACATAAAAGTTCAAACTAGAACAATCTAAAATGCCCATTAGTGATTGAGTAAGAAAAGGAACGTCAGTTACTGAAACACTATATATAGAGCAACAGACAGGAATAGACTCAGTGATAAGAAGTACTGAATCTCATAGTGACAAAGCTAAGCAGCCGCAGAAGTCATGCAGAAAGTGTAGGCTATGATTCAGTCTACATTCAATCTAAAAATGTGAATCACGCCTGGCGTTGGTGGTGCACGCCTTTAATCCCAGCACTCGGGAGGCAAAGGCAGACGGAACTCTGTGAATTTGAGGCCAGGCTGGTCTCCAGAGCAAGTGCCAGGATAGGCTCCAAAGCTACACAGAGAAACCCTGTCTCGAAAAGCAAAACAAAACAAAACAAAACACCCTGAATCACCCACAAGTCAAAATGTCAGTCACTTATATGGAAGAGAGGCAGGAATGATGTTGCTGTAGTTGTAGCTAATAATGTTTTACCTCATGGCACATTGAAATAGACCAATATTTTTTGTGATAATTCATCAAGATAGAACCTTTCTTGTATTATGTTTTTCATAAAGCATATATGGATACTTTTTAATGGATAGAAACTCATATAATTGATATAACCTTTTAGATTTTTGTGGATCACAGCACTTATAATCAAAATATAGTAACCGAGTTCTTCAAAGTCATAGACCCCAAAATAATGGAATACTGAACTAAAGCCATCATGAGACAATGGCTATAACTGGACAACAAGATATCTCAAGGCAAAAGTTAATCTGTTTTGACTAAATTTTATCAGATTTACTAAATTTGACTTTATTTAAATAGTAATTAACTTTAGGAAAGTAAAATCATTTTATTTATATAAGCAAATTGGGCCTTGGGGTTAATTTGGCTTGTCAGAGAAGCAAACAGCTAATATGAAATCATTTTGCATAGCCAGTGGTGTGCCTTAACTGGTAACATTAAAGCTAATACTAGATGGCATAGTATACATAGTGCTGTTTTCAACAATGAATGAAATACATTTGTTTCTAGAATCTAGCAGTTAACTTACCAAATAAATTAGTGCTGCATAGGAAGCATATATTATGCTAGTTAAAGCAGTTTTTGCTGGAAAAGAAATGATGTCAAGCAAAGAACCCTTTCTGACCTGCAAAAACAACAAAAAGATTTGTTAAAATGAAAAATTTTCAAGGTTTCAATGTTATTGTGAGAATTTAAAATTTTATCTAAAGAAAGCTGTTCTGTGTTAACTATTTGGGCTTCTCGCCCTATGAAAATGTATTATTTCTTGCTTCTCCCTTTAGCAAGAAAACACATCCTTTTACTAATAAAAACCAGCAGCAGATCCCACAAATCTGAAATTTCCATTTCTGAAACCTGAAATGTTTCAGTGCTTACAGCTGTGAAATGTGCTGGCTAGGAGGTGCTCCCCCGAGTATTAGAAAAAGGCTTTCCTTTGTCCAAATTCGAGTAATCATTCTTAACTAAATTATTCACAACCTCAATTAAGCAAACAGCAATCAACATGCTAAGCATTTCCTGGAGATTAATGACCCATTTGCAATGTTAATCATGGGACTGCTGCAGCCAGCCTTGACCTTAGATGATCATTAAGCTCCATGCAAGGTTTCCGGCTCATACCCAGCCTGCTGCTCTGAAGGCTTTATGCTCATAATGAATTTGCCTCTCACATGTTTTTAGTTTCTAGTAATAGGTGTTGTTGCCTTAAACATCAGTGTAACATTTCAGTTTAAGGGGATTATTCCTACAGGCATTTCCTTCCCTCCCCCAGTGAAGTGGCAGCTAGCCATGCTCCTGTGAGGTAACACCCACGCCACGCAGCAGCTTCAGTGACTGTCCACATGATAGGCTATTAAAGTCATAGGAATACACAGTATAGAGTGCATGCATGCTAGAAAGAACAGTGTGTGCATGGCCCTTAAAAATAATGCCGAGGCTGGAGCTTCAGTGTGAGCATGCTTGCCTGACATGCACGAGTTTTGAGTTATTCCCAAGCATCACGATAAACCAAAACAATAGAAAATTTGCCCACACATAGGAGTGTGTGCTCCAGCTTTTGGGGGTAGGGGCTAAGGCAGGAGGATGCCTTTAGCACAGCACTTTGAGGTCAGCCTGGGCAGCATAAGAAGATCTCATTTTGCAAACGTTATTTACACTAGCAAAAAAAAAAAAAAAAAAAAAAAAAAAAAAAAAAAAAAAGCCAAAAATAATCAATGATAGCAGAAGGTTAGGAAAATGAAATTTAACCAATAATATATTCTGTAGTCTTTAAGAGTGTGCTTCTGAAGTGTATTTTAATAAATACTTCATTGTGTTCCGGGTGTTGTGCTGCTCCCTTTGTAACCTGACAGGATAGCACAGGCTATTGTCATAGCTACTTCAGACCAGTCTGTAAGACACAGAATGACCCTAGCTTAAATAAGACAGCAGTAATACCAAATATGTACTTTTTTAAACCCTCAACTTGACTTTATCCTTAAAACCACCCCATGAAGGTGGCATTTTTATTGTTACTATTCCACAAAGAGCTGATAAAAAGGGGGGGGGGACAGAATGCCCTTCTTGGGACGACATAGCTGCAATAGTAAAGGTGGACTTGAATGAGGAGCACACCCCTAGTCCCAGCCATCTGTGCTGCTGCTGAGAATGCCCTGCCCTGAGTGGAGCTAGATCAGGTTCCTGTCAAGTTCTTGTTAGGAAGACAAGAAAATTCTTACAGTACTTAGTGGAATGCCTTACACAGGTAGCACTACATGACATGATAGGCATTAATATCTCATAGCACATAAGAAAGAGTGAGGTTAAAACTGTATGCCTAGCAAATGACTAAACTCCACATGAAAGTGAACCAAACTAATTTCTAACGATAGAAGTCAAGAAAATGGACGCCTTCCTCACAGAGTTGAGATCAGCACTGAAGAATCGATGAGATTTTCATGATATGGCTACTCTAAAGAGTGCTCAGTTTATGAAAATTCATTTAGTTACACTTTAAGTGATTTGCACACTTGTCTGTATATTTTGACTTAAAATTTAAGACTTCTATCCATCTTCCATATATAAAAAATACAACTAGCTTTTTATAGGAAAAATGGACAGAAATGTACCAAAATTGAAATAACTTTTGTTTGAATAATACAACTGTGTATCATTAACATTTACAGAACACTCTTTATATGCCAGGTCTCTCCTAATAGCATTATTTTAATCTCTAAGAAATCTATGAAATAGGATCACAGGTTCAGAGAGATTAGACTCTTTGGTATTGTCCAAGTTAAGTTGAAAAAGCACAGGGTATTGTGTTAGGGAAATGTCTAAGCTGTATCTATGCTCAGTACCCTGCATGCTTCGTTGTGGCTGACTGCTTGCCACATCCACATGACAGAAAAAACTGGCCCTGGCTCTCTGTAAGGGATTTATGGAATGCAGAAACAGGAGGCCAAGAAGGCCTCGTAGCTAGGAGTGACGGAGTGTAATGTGAACTGTCTGGTTTTTTCTTTCTTCAGGCCTCACCAACTCCCATATATGGGAAGAGACACTACTTTCTTACTGCTTTCTATTTCTTTAATAAATCATACCCACAGGAAATAGATGTCCTTTGATTTGGACTACTGTCTACGTAAGTCAACTTGGAAAATGTCTGAGTTCCTGGCTTCCTGAAAGAGTTGCATTTTCTTTCTTCCTGGAAGCATAGGAATGACAGCATGCCTTTGGATCTGGCTTACAGCTACAGAGGACAAGCAACAGGAAAAGAGCAAGAGAAAGCAAAGCAGATATACTCCAACAGAGCTCTTTGCAGAGGAAAAAGACTCCTGTGTGCACAAGAAGGTCTGTGTGAGATGAGCAGGAAGTCACACATAACAAAATAAAATTGGTTCTGCAGAAGAGATCATACTTTGCCTCACTACACATTTCCCTGGATTTAAAATTAATTATGTGGATGATGCCTGTTACACTTATGAGTAATTAATTTTGTATATTGCCTAAGGATTGCTGTTTTCAATATCTTACTGGCTTTAGCTCCTGTAACAAGTCATCTCCATAGGAAATATGTTTCCTCCAAAATTTAAGTAGCTTCTAGAAAGTAGCTTTTTTTGTTGTTGTTTTTTGATTTTTTGTTTTTTGTTTTTTGGTTTTTGGTTTTGTGGCTCACATGCTGTGGTGGTTTGAACAAGAATGGCCCTTTGAGGTTTCAAAAGTCCCTGCAGATAAGGATCTCAGCTGCTTCCCCAGCACCAGGCCTGCCTTTCACCATACTCACTGCCATGATGATAACAGACTAAGCCCCTGAAACTGACAGCAAGCCCCAGTGAAATGCTTTCCTTTATAAGAGTTGCCTTGGTCATGGTGTCTCTTCCCAGAATAGAACAGTGACCAAGGCACAAGCACTACCTGCCTTGTACATTAGAAACCATCTTGCTTCGTTTCTGCCTTTTATCATGAGTAGCATATAGCAAAACTAAAATAAAAGTGGGAGAGTTTGGAAAAGTCTTTATTTACATTTTCTTGGTCTATTTGAAATATTTTATCTTAAAGTTGTTTTATTAATTTCATTTGTTTACATATTTGAATTAAAGTACAGTTTCAATGCTGTGTCATTATTTTAGTTTGTTTACATTAATATGGCACAATATAGAGAGTTTGAGACATGAAAAATTTCAACCATTCAACTCCTTTCACATAATTGACTGACTGTTCTCATAGAGAAGCACCTGTTTGTTTTCTTTTCACTAATAACTACACAAATCACAAGAAAACATGTTCCAGCAGCTGAGATCCAAATAAATATAACCGCAGGATGGAGAGTTACCTGCATTGACTTCATGTTGCTCAGCGTCACCTTGCTGAGAACAGAAGAGTCAGGGACAAAGCTCTCCCTCTGTGACCAAATGGAAGACGTGCTGGCCACTGTTGAGGCTCAGGAAGAAAGGGTTTCCTTTGCACAGTAACTCAACACACTTATAAGGACTGCTAGCACTCCACAGTACAGAAAGAGTTGGTCGGCATCTTGTGGAACATTGTTCCTGAGAAAGCTTTTATTCAGATGGTCCGGTAGGGGTCAGATGCTCTCACCCTTTGGCCAGCTTGAAGCAGTATGTCTTTGAGAAGTTCTTTTTGGGAAAAGTCCTCTTTTCCAGGTCCGAATCACACCTGCTGGCTAGTCTTGCGGCAGGCCCATCACCCACAGAGCTCCTGGTCTTTGTAAATGTGCATTTTAAATTCTTAACTGGACTACAACCCGGAGGGTGCAGGGCAGGAGTGGGGAGGGGTGTTTTGGGGAAACTTCTCACTTCAGCCTGAAAAGGGCATGAGTACAGTGGGCTTGAATGAAACATCCAGGCAGCACAGGGGCTGAAGCTCACTCGGGTTTTGCCCACATCTTGCTCTGTGTCTCCTGCATGATGCCTGCACACAATAGAAACAGTCATCTCATCTCAACCCAGGAAGATCTTTCAGTTCTGTGGCCCCACACTGACTGGCCTTCCAGAATCAACAGCTCTGTGGAGCTCATGTGCCTTGGCTGAAGTCAGCATCTAAGCTGACTAGGTCACTGCAGCAAGAGCAGCTGTAGGCTTGCTCAGTCAGGCAGCTCCCAGGCTGAGCAGATGCACCACTCTGAAGTGCTGGTGTTGGGGATGTCGGAAAGCTCCTGGGAATTCTCCACTGAGGGCTTTCCATTCCCGAGGCTTAACATCATTAGCTACTCTCCTAGCACTGCAGTCTCAGCTCTGCAGAACCTGGAAGAGTTTGGGCAGTAACATGACTCAGTCCATATGTACTATCAGGTGCAAAAAGAATTTTCTAACAGGAAAGCCAACAGAGAGGATAAATCCCAACCTCTGTGCCCATCTCAGACTGCCCACTGGAAGTTCTTCAAGTCTGGATTGGGTCTTTAGGCAGCTCACGTTTTGTACATATTTTAAAGGGTTCAGATCTGAGCATCCATTCAAAAGACCCAGGAGTAGACATTTTAGAGGCTCTGGACCAGCATCCCTTCTCTACTCATCTTAAGGAAACCATTAATGTAGATTTCATCTTAGACTTCCCTGTACCAAAGGGCTCAAACTTTAGTCTAGTTATATCATCTATGTCCTCGTGAAAATGCTCCTCTATGTCCATGTTTTACAGGGAAGCAATCTGCTTCACTGGTATTCCATGTTAATGTTACCTTAGGTAGAACCAATTAAATTGTTCAAGATACAAAACAATTTGTCTTTCTATCATTCATTCTTAGATCAGAGACCCAACAGGTCACTGTAAAAGTTCTTTGGACCATGAAACATAACTTCAGATTGGTTACTAGGTCACTTTCCCACAGCCGTGTTTATATAGAGCGATACCCTACAGGCGTTCGTTCACACAGCCTATTCCTCTGAACATTAATTCAAACTGTCACCCCCTTGAAATTCTCTGCCACAAAGCTTCACCTGGAAGCAACTGGGAAATTTTATTGTGGGTTATAAAGAATGAACGTATCTTCTTTATGCTGACTCTTACCTCTCAACATACTCCAACACCATAGATACACTCCATCCTACACTTCATACCTCATGAGAGGAGCCCTAGCCTTCCCACACTTCACACCTCATTACAGCACCCCCCTTCCTACACTTTATACCTCATCAGAGCAATCCCTGCCTTCCCATGCTTCACACCTCACCAGAGCAACCCTGGTCCTCCCTCACGCTTCACACTTCATGCATCCCCTTTTGTTCCTTGGCTACCTGGACTGGTATGTTCACATTCATACTTCTATCTATGCCCTCACTGAGCCTTCAGATTTGGCCTGTTGTTTCCTTCCTCACTACATAGTTACCTCTTGGAGACAATCTTTATCTCCACTAATCATTATATGTCACTAAAGTGTTTTCCTCACCTCTGACACTCACATACCCTGAAACCTCTGACCCCAGGATGCTCTTCTATCTGCTCAGTATGTATCACAACAACATACTGTTTATGTTTCCCCAAAGCCCATGCTCTCTCTTACATAGGTACCTCCACTATTGATTCCATTTCCTCTAATGATTTTTCTGCCACCTCATCTGGTTCATTTTTCTGCCTTCCAGTCTCACTTAGAATACTGAATTTTCTAGACAGTTGACAGTGGCCACTCTGAAAGTGCATGCCTCTTCTTGATGTTTCTACAGTCTACTTTGCATCCTTTGGTCATGCACTCACTGTACTTGACTGACAGTGTCTGCATATTTACCTACTAGCTCCATAGTCCACAGAGTAAGGATAAAATACACCTGGTATCTAAACTAGTGATCTTAAATATCATGTTTCAATAAATATTTGTTGAGTTAATTAAGAGGTTAAGTTATACTTCACTTACTTGCCAAAAGAAATTTAGACATCTTATATTAAATTATAAAAGAAGATGGTAAGTAGAGCAAAAGGAAAGCTGGCTCCAGTAACATGTCAGGCTGAGCTAATGTGTAAACATTTACCCAAAGCCACTGAGGATTCCATTTAGAATCAAATGCCCAAAACTTCACGCAAGACTAAGTCTACAAAAAAAGAAAGATAAATCCCTGTGCCAAGAACAAAGAGAGAACCAACAGAGAAGCAAGTATGTGAACTTATATCTCAGGCTGCCTGGGCTCTTACTGGATCATCAGGTGACTTTCAATCCATGACTACATGTGAGGCTTGGATGGACATAAGGTGGAGAATAGGATTTGCAGCTGCAGTTTCTGAAAGTGAGACTCAAACAACTGCAACCACTACCACAGGAAGGGAGGAAGCTGCTCTCCACCTGGCATTTGAATTTTCTCTTTGGGATCATGCCTTAGAACGGAATGGTATCTGAAATTCTCAGGGTGATGCAGAAAAGCCTGAGCTGAGAAAGCTCACATGCACACAAATGATTAAGTTTAAGATAATATTAAATAGGTAGAAGAACATTTTGGACATAGTCAAAATGTGTAAAAAAAAAAAAGGGGGGGGGGACGGGGAGGGGAGATAAAGAGCCAGGCATGGTGGTGCATACCTTTAATCCCAGATCTTGGGAGTCTGAGGCAGGTGGATCTCTGTGAGCTTGAGGTCAGCCCAATCTACATAGAAAGTCCCAGGCCAGCCAAACATGCATAACAAGACCCTGTGTAGAAAGAAGCAGGGTAGAGGTACATGAGGAAGATAGACACACTAAGAGAATAAAATGAGAAGGCAGGGATGCAACTCGGTGGCAGGGTGCTTACTGACATGCATGAGGTCCTAGTATCCATTCTAACACTATTTATTATAAAAGAAAACACATACATACATACATACATACATACATACATACATACACACACACACACACACACACACACACACACACACTAAAATTAAATTATATTTAAGAGGCATGTCAGAAAAGCTTTATAGAAACTGACAAAGATAGAATATTTGAAGAAATGTTAGTTAAGAATTTCCAAGAATTGAATTAGTTATTGTCAGGTTCAGGACTCAGAATTTTCTCAAGAAAGCTTCCTGAGGTACAATTTGAGTTAGTAAGAGTTGAAGAAAGAAATCCCATGGAGATATACCCAGACAGTCTCATGCATGTGGACAGGGAGATGGTATAAGTGTGTTAACCAAACCACTGTTTGTAAAAGAAAAGAATTGGAAATGAATTATTCATTCTCCCAGCAGCAAACTCTAGAGTGTCTTCTTCCTGGAATACCAGAGAGAAGCTAAAATGACTCTAGCTACATTTATCAATAATGGTAGCTAAAACCAGGAATTTTCAAAGGACAAGTGAATGTTAAACATACATAATAAAACTACACAAGTATATATATGCAAATATAATAAAATATAAAAGTATATGTAGAGATGTCCACTTCAGCTTCACAGTGGTCACCTCTTCGAGAAAATGGAGAAGGGGCTATGTTGTGTTTCTTTTATGAAGGGCATTTTGAAGGTAATCTGAAACTCATTAGGTCTTATGGTCATATGGGAATAATGTTAAATTACTTCTGTGTTTTGAACTATTTCACTGGTAAAATGATTTAAAGCTACATCATTAGACAGCCCCCCCAAAAGAAAAATCTTTCAAGTGTGCTGACTGTAAATCAGTGTCAAAGAAGACAATGACAGCAGATCAGCCTTGGACCAGCCACTCTGCCTCAAAACATGTTTCTAGAGTAAGTTGGTGCAGATGAGCTAGATACGTATCTCAGAATCTCATTGGCAGTCAAGGCAAAAGGCAAACACATTGTGAGGTTTTACAGGGGTTGTTTTGTTTTGTTTTAGTTGTTTTCATTAGTGGACATGTGTGCACTCATTAGCTGGAATGCAAAGACCGAATTTTTCTGCCACTAAATTTTTATGAGTACAGAGATACTACTTTCCATGGATTTCTCATACTCCTGCACAGACTGTTTCTTTTGAACAAGGGACATGTTTGGATATCGGGTAGCTTTAGGAGAGACAGCAAGTGCATTTCTGTAGAGACAGCTGGAGATGAATCCCCGAGATATGTCAGAGGACACCCAAAATAATGCCCTCTCATTTTTCTTCTGCAGACACATTCCAGGGTAATAGATACCCCACCCCCTCAGAAGAGAAGCCAGGCAGGTGTTTCATTGTCCCTGAAAAGGCTCTGTTTCTTCATTTCAAAGGCTCTGTTTCTCTCCTGATACAACATTAAACATGTGCAATTAACAAAGAGCCCTCAGTGGGAACCAACAGGACCTTGCTCTGTCTGATACTTTTACTGTGAATGACAATCTATGTCCCTGACATGAGCACTCCTTCTCTCCTCTCCTCTCCTCCAGCCCCTCGCCGTGTGTGTGTGTGTGTGTGTGTGTGTGTGTGTGTGTGTGTGTGTGTGTGTGTGTGTGCCTGTGGATCAACAGCAGGAAAATCTGTTGGCTTAAAAGCAATGTAAATTCTCAGCTTCTTGGATTTAGTAGAAAATAAACACACATACACACACACACACACACACACACACACACACACACACACACACAGAGAGAGAGAGAGAGAGAGCAAACATGGTAAGATGATTGGCAGGAAATACTTCAGAAATATTCTTCAGAAGATGTTTCACAACAAAGAAACTATGGTTTGGACACTAGAGCAGAAGCTCAGCTGTTGAGTGCATTTACTGGTCTTCAAAGGACCTAGGTTCTGTCCCCAGCACCCACGTGGCCCTGCAATTGTCATTGTGGTGTTGTAACTATCATTTGTGGGGCCCCATCCCCAGGACCCACATGGCAGTTGTAACTGTCATTGTGGTGTCTCAGCACAACTGTCTGTAACTCCAGTTCCAGAGCGTCTGATGTCCTCTTCTGGCCTTCATGGACACTGAGAACACACATGAGACACAGGCATACATGCAGGCAAAACATTCATAGATAAAATAAAAATAATTCTTAAGCCTATGGTTTCAATAAAATTCAGAGAAGGAAGGGTAAGGCAAAACATTATCTTTCAAAGGACATTTCAGAGGGAATTAATTAAGAATATTCAGCTTTTCTCCAATGTTAAAGATAAGAAACAAGGCTTCAAATACGTCGGAATCCATTGGTTAGCAAACGAAGAACATTTTTTATATTCTTAGATATTAACTATCACAAGGAAACCTTTTATAAATTCTGTTCCCAGGTGATGATTATTTTAAAAATACAAAAGCTTTGAATTAATGATAGACTTCTCCATAATGGGATGTTGGTTGATTCTGGTCATTCAGCATCCATCCTACTTGAGGATCTGCTCTTTCCACTCTACTTTCAGGCCATGTGGTATGGATAGGGCCCCAACCGCAGCTCTGGAGATGAAGCAGGGAACCTGTCTCAGGCCAACTGATACAGCCTCTTTCCCTGATTTAAAGGCAAGCACTTAAATGTACACCATTCTCCACCAGTGAACCCAAGAAACAGTGATTCAGGGACTTGATTTTCTGTTGTAATTACTTGCACTTGGAAGGATGGAGATCCCTAAACAGTTAAAAGTCATGCTAGATAGTCTATGAGTAGAATTAATGTAGAAAAAAAATGAAGACTTGCAAAGAAAAAGGGGTAGGCCATTGCTTCATTATCTATGCACGTCTGGAATCGTTACTCTGGGCTGCTTGTACAAACTAGCACTCTCTTCTCTTTTGCTTTAAACCCATTTGAGCATGGTTTCTTTTTCCTTTAGGCCAAAGTGTTCAAGCCAGTGCTCCTGGGATTGAGATGCTGGTGGTGAAAGACTCCTACAGAACAAGTTCAGATGTTTGAATAGCATCCAGATGGAAGGACCTAGAACTCTGTATCATAAAGTTAAAAAAAAAATGTCAGGCCTGAAACATTTCAACAGTTGCTCCCCTTAACAAAAATAACAGAGGCTCCATGAGGCCATGCAGAAAACATAACTAGAAATAAATATTAGTGAGTATACCTGAGTGGTTTAACAGCTGAATATGCCCAACTAGCACACCAAGGGTTGTTTGGAAACAACAGTGTTCCGGGAGGGAGGAGCAAAACACAACCACTTTGAAAAATCATTATAGAATTCCCTTTAGGCTTGACACAAATAGTCAATTTGCATGCTTATTTTCTTTGAACTATTTGAAATGAAAGTTTATAAAGATCAATTAAATAATAAGGTAGGAAAAGTCCACATTACCTCCCCCAGATTTAAACTAACAACGGTACTATATTCATTTCTCTTATCCAACTTCATCTGTTTCACATGAAGGATCCCAAATTCACTATAGTTTTATTTTTAAATTAAAAAGTTTTAATGTGTTATTTATTCTTTCACAATTCCATGTAATATAATGGACTTTGATCATAATCCCCATTTTTCTCTCATACACGCCCCCAGCACCCCACACCTTCTTTTCCCCAAACAATCCCCTCCACTTTCATGGCTTTTGGGGGAAAGGGTGATCCACTACCTTAACTGCGTGCTTGTATGAGCATAGGTTTGGGGCAATTTACCTGTGCCTGTATCACTCAAAAATGGCTCACCCTCCTGTAGAAGCCATTAACTGCCTATATCCTTATGAGGCCTTTCCAGTTGGTGAAGGGGTGTCAATGGGTTCAGCCTTATGTGGGTAGCCACTGTTGCTGTGAGCTCACAGGTGAGCAGGCATGTCATGTCCAGAAGATGGAGTTTCACAGCATTTCTTCCGATGGTCTGTCCCTCAGACCACCCGCCCCCTTCTATGAGTTCCCTGAGCCTTAAAATGGTGATGTAGATGTCCCATTTAGGACTGAGCCCTCAACAGTCATTTATTGTCAACACTCTGGTCAGTTAGGAATCTTCAGAAAGGCTTTACAGCTCATGGAAATGCAACATCCACTTGCCTGCATGCTGTACAGGGGTTGACTCGGTGCATTCACCTCCCTCAGCAGCCGGTGAGATATGTGCCTCAGCTCTAAGAGTCTACATGCCAGCTGTGGCTGCAGAAGCTTGGCCACTGATTTGGAAGAGCTGGATATGCTGTTTAATCCTTGAATTAACGTTCCCCGGTTGATCTGGGCTACAGCTAGAGCCATTCTGATCTTGGATGTTTTCTTCACTGGATCTTTTTTCTGAAAAAATAAGCTTTGAATAGAATCTGATATATGATTCTCTGATACATTATTAGCATCTACTTGTAGCAGAAACGGAGTATACAACTATGCTGTACATGATGTTGTAAATGCACTAAGCCCAATAAACACATCCTGTACAATTCACTGACACCCCTCATTAAGGCTTTTATATGAACACCTTAATTTTCCTTAGGATAAATATTGAGAATTGAATTAAACAAAAGATAGAATTGTTTCATTTATTTCTGGGTATATGGGATTTTTGTTTGTTTTTTGAAACAAGGTCTTACATGTCCTCCTATGTTACTCTGGTTGGCTTTGAATTTTCTATGTAGACCAGGTTAGCTTTGAACTCATAGAGATCTACCTATCACCACCTGCCTTGAGAGCTGGGATTGGAGGCATGTGCTGTTATGCATGGTGGTCTATGGTACTTTTACATTGATTTTATAGGCTGCTTTAAGAAATAGACAAGATTCTTTTCTTTGCTTTCTTCTTTCCTTTCTTCCTTTTCTCCTTTTTTCTTTCCTTTTCCCCACAATACTTGGGATTTAACCCAGGATCTTGTACATGTTAGGCAAGTGCTTTACCACTTTTTATTCTTAGACAAGCTCTCACTAAGTTGTGCAGACTGGGTGTGAAGTCATTGTGTAACCCAGTCATGCTGCCTCATCCTCCTGCATAGCTGTACCACAGTCCTGTACTTCTAGGCTTCACTCTAAACAATAATTCTTATCCAAGCATTACTCAATATATGAAATATTCAAGCAATAGTACTTATTTAAACCATTATAAATATTTTTAGAAGTTTACTTTAAGGGTTTTATTCATGAGCTAGAATATGTACAAAGGAAACTAAACCAAACATCCTATACGCCAGTAAGTAAGTTAATAAAAAAACACTATCTCAAAACTTCAGAAATTCTAGTAATTTCTAACACAATTGTGGCATTATCAAAACATTTAACATGTGGTTTCTTCTCAGTAGTTTACCATAGAGAAACTGCATAGAGTGTGGTTAAACTGTATTACAGTCACAGACAGGCACAGTTAGTATCATCATTAACAAACAATTTGGGGTTCATCTGGCCATCTTTAGGAAAAAATATTAGTTAGGCATTGTCTACAGATAAGCAACATTTGACTATGTAATATTTGTTAAACCTAAATATATTAATGCAAAACATCTGTTAAAATTTTGTCTGCAGTGAACATCATGTGTTCCCCTAAAAGCTAACATTTTGTATATTTACTTTAGAAATAAATGTACATCACCAGATTTTAGTGTTTTTCTTGCTGCTTAGCATTTTTCATTGAAGACAAACAGAAGCTGTTCTATCCCACTGTCGAGGATACATTTTTTTGCCCTGTTTAGTGTTCTGGTGTGGTTTATTCTGTTAACTTTTCTGTAAGTCCAATAGCCCAAGGGAGGTCTCAGTCTCCCAGGCAGCAGCAACCGTAGATAGTGCCATCTAGACTGCTAAATGGATACCCTAAACTGCAATCTAAAAACAAAGTAATCAAACCAGCTCAAAGCTATAATCACTTAATGTCATTTTCTTCCCTGGTTGTGGTTGAAGGATAGCCAGAAGTCATGCTGCCTCTAGTAGCTACATTTCTCTTGTTTTCTTGTGACTATGCTATGCTGACCCTGCCACGCTCTTCTTCCAGGTGGAACTGGCTCTGGTTTGTTTTCACTTGTGATCGAAATTTATCTACGCTCTCCCTCACTGAAATTATGATTAAGAGTAGTCAGTCATGTTGCCAGGGCAAACAGGCATGGGACATGTGGAGTTTCACCTTGAAAAGTTTAGCTCCTTGTTCCAGTCTTCAGTGTTTGGGGAATCTACCATGTTGGCAGTTGTGAAATGTTAAACTTCTGCAGATTTCTTATTTTCTAAATGAATCTACAGGATCTTTTATTTTCTTCTGATTGTTCTAAGCCACAGTCTTGCTGTCTAAGTAAAACTGGCCGCAAAACTCCAACTGGGCTCAAAGTCCAGACTCTCCTTCCTTCCTCTGCCTCCTGAGTGCTAGCATTATGGGCCTTCCTTCCTCTGCCTCCCGAGTGTTAGGATTATGGGCACATACTATCAGGCCTCAAGTTCTTCACTAGGCCATGGCTTGCAGTCACTGGTTATCTCTATCTGCTTCTGTTTATTCCACCAGACAAATCAACCTGTCCAACTCCCCTTCTACATTTTCTTTCTTGCTTTTTTGTCTTTATATAAAAATATGGTTAATTATCATTAATAATTTAGTCATCTCAAGTCTCATGTAGGGCTCAAATAATTTAGGTTGAGCAAAACTTGAACATTTTTGAAAACAATATTATTTCATGTAAGCCTGTATTGCAACACGAGCATATTTAACTGGCATCATGAAATCTTGGCTGTCTCTCTGTCTTCACCTGTGTCTCATAACTATGGTCTTTGTTTCCCTCTAATGTTTAGTTGTTATAATTTGATCATGAGAGTCCCTGCATGTTTTTTAAAATGGTTTCTTTAAAATAAACAAAGCATAAACAAACAAAAACTTCCACATAAAATCTTCAAGGACTTGTTACTTCCAATCATGCAATGCTCTTGACCCATTTTTAATCTGCCCTCCCGAAAACCATGGAACTGGCTCTTTCCCAAGAAGGCATGCTTTCTGCCTGTCAGGAACTGATGGAAGAAGGCAAACCAAGGTGTCTATGTAGGGGTGTACAGGGGTGCACAGGCGTGTTGTGAGGTGTGTGCAGGAGAGAGAGAGAGAGAGAGAGAGAGAGAGAGAGAGAGAGAGAGAGAGAGAGAGAGCCCTCACGGACAGGTCTGGTTCTCTCCTGCACTCTGAAAAAGCTGATGCCAGGAGGAGCCTACATTCCTCAGGTGGACTGAGATGTTTGTGGTGATTTCAAATCACTATTACTTTCAGCAAGTTTCTTAACTATTCTAATAGGAAAACAATCGAAAGGTTTTTCATTCTTGGCTGCCAGGGTTTTTTTCTCCTATTTTCTACTGCCTGCATTACATGTCTGCTTTTTTAATCAAATCGTGTGTGTCGGGGGGTTCAATGGCGAGCCCAAATGAAGTGCTCTTCATGCTTTCCCTTTGGTTTGCTCTTTGACTCTTAGCCCAAACATCTGGTTGCCATGGGAACGTGGGTGCACTGCTCATCATCTGCGCAGTTCACAGAGGCCAGGAAATAAACGCCCCACCCAAGCACCCAGAGGTGCAAAGGTCGATTACCAAAGGAAACTTTGCTTTGGTCAGTAAAATGGGTTCTGGAATCCTGCTCCAGATTTCCCGTTTGAACACATTCTTCCCTCCCCACTCGAGTCCTTCCCATTTCTGTTGTCAACAGTTTTAATGATGAACTTTCAATTCTATTACCACAGCACTTGCTATCCTCCACCTATAAACCAGCCTGTCAGTAAAGTTATTCAATTCTTTCTTTGAATAAGTCCAGAATTAGGCCCCCCCTCTCCCCCCTCCCCCACACCTAGTCATCTCTTCTTTAGGTTAGTGGATTAGCCACCTAAACCGTTCCTTTCTCCCAACTTTTCTTATTTTCACTATTTCAACAGCAAATAAAATAGAGGTATCCAATTGAAACCTGTCAGGTCACATCTTATATTGGCTCAGTTGATGCTGAACTCTGGAAGTAAAGCCCATACAAACCCTCTGGATACTGTGGCTCTACCTCCCTGACCTCACCATCTTCTCCCTGTTTTTTTTTTTTTTTTCAATATTTATGGAACCTAATCAAGAATGGTTTCTGAAAGGTGAAATCTTTCTGTCAAATCCAGACAAAACCAGAGCTAGGAGGTTGTGGGGGGTGGATAAATACTGAGGTATTGGGTATGTGTGTGGGGGATAGTACTTTCTTATGGGGTTTCTTCTCATTCTATACACATGCTTTGCTTTGTACATCTCACAAATGACAGGTTTGTGTCACTAAGTTAGCCATGGGAATGGTGAAAAAACAGCAATGGATTTCAAAATGGGCAAAAGCGTAACGCTCTTCCCTAAGTGGCCCAAGACTCTCAAAAGTAAATAAATTCAAGATGTTGGGAACAGGATAGAGCTCTCTTTAGGGAGAAGGCAGCCATCTATCTGAATGTAAATCATGGTTTTAGATCCGGTGACCAGGGATCTAAATGATGCCACTAGAAGACAAAGCAAGGTGGAAGGAGTATTTAAAAAATTGGGTTTTTTTGTTTGTTTGTTGGAAAAAAATTCCATTGTCTTATTTTTTGGCAATGGAGGAAGCCCATTTTGGAAAATATTTCTAGCATGTCTCTTGCCTCTAGGACTCCTGTTGAGGTTTTCTCAATAATTATTGCACTACCACCCACTTTAAGCTCTCAGATGCTAGGTTCACTGGACAGTGTCCATCTCTCCTCTTAGAACTCCAGAGTGTGGCCAAGAAAAGTTCCCAGCATTTCAAAATACTTTATACAAAATCCAGGGTAATGCAAAGAGGTGAGGAATCTAGACTCTAAATGGAAGGTCTGGAATTCCAGAATTTGGCCTTCCTTCCGGAGTTTTTAAGGCTTAGTCTGTCCTGCTCAGCTGAACAAACTGTATTGCCCAACAACTGCTCATCTGGGACCCCACTTTCATATCACCCTCCTTCCATGTCTAGACCCTAAACAGAGAGGGCTTATTTTCTTTTTAGTCTACAGCCAGAATACGAAGCTAAGTAGCTTCAATTTACTGCTCAACTACATGGATTGAACACAATGTGTTACATTCTTTGAATCAAGACTACTGAAATAATTTTATTATATCCCATCTCTCTTCTTCATGTTGTCCACATGGTCCCCTATTCTACTTACTAGGCATTATTCTTCTAGCCATTCAAGAAATGCAGACTCTTATTTAACTCCTGCATAGCCTTGTCATCCCACATTATCAGTTGTATGATTCACTGAATACTACACCCATCCTTTATATTCTCAATGTTCCTGGTGACCATTTGTAACAGAATCTTACTAGAAACTCTGCCTGCATTAAACAAACATCTCTAAATACGGTTTTTTCTCGTGTGTGTGTGTGTGTGTGTGTGTGTGTGTGTGTGTGTGTGTGTGTTATGCACATACCTGTGTTCATCTGCATGTGCCCATGAAAGGCCAGAAGATGGCTTCCTGTACCCTCTTCTATCACTCTCTACATTATATTTGAGACAGGTCTTTGACTGAACCTCATCATTTCAGGTAGGCTGACTAGCCAGTGAGATTCCAGGATCCGTCTGTCTCCACCCCACAATGCAATGTGCACGTGCAGACATGCCTGGTTTTTATGTGAATGCTGGGGATGCAAACTCTTGCTTGCACAGCAAGCAACCTTATCTACTGAACTATCTCCCTAGCCCTAAGAACTATTTTCATAGTAAAAACTGGATGTTATTTCCATCCTCAAAATCTTCTCTGCCATATGTTTGTGTTGCCATAAAGACAAAGATCAGCCTCTTTTGTAGCATGACATCCAAAGATCTTCTTATTCTATTAACTTTACCATTACAACCCATCTTCATTAGATTAAACCCACTGACAGGGATCATGTCCTGTTTACTGTTACCACATACCTTTCTCCCCAATTACAAGAAATAGAGAGTTAATAGTGTTTGACAGCCCCAACACCTTTCCCAATGAAACATGTAAACTTTTTGATTGCCATGTTGCTCAGAGTGCATTTGTGTTTAGTTTCTTGTTTCCACTGAAAACTTGATATGTGACATTGCCACAAGTCTGGCTTTAGGGTGTCATGCAACATTAAACTCTGTTGTACTTCAAAGTCAATACAGGGAGAGGGGTAAATAGGTTAAATGAGATCGTGCTTTTCTTTACCATAAATATCTTCAGAATTCCCTCTATCCCTCTGCCTCCAAGTCTAATACTTTATCTCCTTCAAATCTTTTATGAAGCAGAGACTTTAGAAACACAGTGCATGTATACTTTAAGTGGTAGACATCAGTAGTTTCCACAATATCACACATGTTCACACTGTCTTTTCAGAATTAGTTTATCTCAGTTAAGTGTTTGTAATCCCTTAATTGCCTTAGGTTTCACCTAAGCATTTCTAGTGACTTTTCCAATTTTACATTAAGCAAATCTTAAGGAAACTACATTGTCAGTTTCTGCTATGAAAGACTTTCAGATTTTTAATCTAATCCTAATTGATTTATTTCAGTCACTTCATCTATCTTTCTGCTACCTAAGGACTTCCCCCAGTAAATAAAATTGGAAATTGGTTTTTCTGAGGAAAAAATGTATTTTCTTAAGCTTCACTTACTGATCTCAGCCTTAATGATTTGTATGATACAAAAAGAATCACATATTTTGTCTTCCTATTGAAGCTTATGAATCTCATTACCTGTTTAGACTTTGATAATCTTAGGATGCCAGGGAGTTCATCTTTAAACTCATCTAGAAGGTCCATCATTGCCTTCTGGATCCCCTCAACTGAGAAAAGGAGATGTTAGGAAAAGTAGCCTGTGCCATTCACAGAAGTGTAGAACACTGGCCCACCACCTGGGTAACTGGGAATATAGGGAAACCGGTGCCACCCTCTAGCCCTGTTGTTCCCATGCCCATATCCCACATTACAGTAAGATTAGTCATACGTCTTCCAGAGAAGTTCTTCAGCACCTGCCCACATATCCAGCCGATAGGCCTGACTGCCATGGCTCCCAAGTGTTTAATAAGTCACAGGCCTAGATAAGGATCCTTCCACTCAGGACTGCAGGCAAGGACAGAACCTGACCCTCACTGCTAGAGTTCTTTGTTACTACACAATGGGGCCTTTGAGAACTTGTTACAGAACCTTCCAAAATAACTGTGGAGATGGGAGGAAGAAGAATGTGTTTGGAGGCAAGAGGGGAGGAGGCAGAAGCTTGAAAATTGAATCACACCAGGAACTTCCATATACAAAATGAGTTTGTCCTAAATTCTATAATGAGACTTGAATTCATGCATCACCAAAGAATGAAAACAAAGCTCTCTTTGAAGGCAGTTGGAATGTGATTTAAAAGAAATAATTCAGATAGTGTTAAATACACACACACACACACACACACACACACACACACACACACGAACGCACACATGTACACACATGCATGCGTGCACACAGGCACATACATGCATTCACACATGCACAAACTCACCTTTGCACACATGCACACACAAACACACGTCAATACACTCACACACAGTCATTAATTTGGAAAGGCTTCTGAATAGATTGAGCTTTGTCCAAATGGAGATCAATAGGTCACATCAGTCAAAACTGTAAAGTTTTTCATTTGTTTTCATTTCTTTAGTTTTTTCACACCTAGGGAAATCATTGCCCCTCACTCACCATTTGATTGTTAGCACAAATGAGTTAAAAATTGGTGGATCGAAGTCTTGTTTTACACTTACTAGTATCTTGGTAGTTGTCTTCGAAGAGCTTGAGGCTGTGGCCAATGGAAGTTTGTTCATAGAAACTGTGGAAGAAAGATCATTGGCAGATTCCTGCTATCACACTTTTCTCAGCCCTTAACCCACTACACATGCCCACATGCCCACTTGTAGCCAAACGGCATCATCTTTCCTCCTTCATGGCCTTCTTAAGTATGTGTTAACATTTGAAAAGTGCAATGCATTACCAGAAAGAAAACCTTACTCACTGATGACCAACAGTGTAATCCAGGAGTCAGAGTGAGATGCTTTCTGTGCTCTATCCAAACACTTGGCTGCCAGGGTCTACCTCAGAGGAGTACCCAGCAGCCCATCTTGTCCCTGATATCCCTAGTGCTCTGCTTCCAGCAGCTGCCTTCACTTGCATTTCCTAAAATCACAGTTGGTTTTATGGAAGCTTCTTATCAGAACACTTCCCCAGGCATCCTAGAGAATTAACCCACCAAAAGCAAAAACATTCCTCATGCATTTTTCACACTTAATCAAGGACAAATGGCAACTTAAATGATCTCCTATGTTTCCTTCTATGACCCTCCAGGGCTTGTTGTTGTTTTGTTGCTGTTGTTTTTCTTGGAAATCAATGTTGAGCTTTGTTCAGCTTTCTCTGCTTTCATTCATCATCAATGCATGTGATCACTTTCTGTCTCAACTTACTAGCCTTAAAAGAGAAAATGTCCTAGCCTACATAATACCAACACTCTTTTCATTCATGGTCCTTTGACACCCTGCTCCACTTTATTGGGCAAGGTTTGGCTTAAACATTTCACAAATGACTTATGTTGGTCCACAGCTGTTCTATTATTTAACAGAAGAGTGCCACATTTTTGTTTTGTTTTTTGTTGTTGTTGTTGTTGTTGTTTGTTTGTTTTTCGAGACAGGGTTTCTCTGTGTAGCTTTGGAGCCTATCATGGCACTCGCTCTGGAGACCAGGCTGGACTCTAACCACAGAGATCTGCCTGCCTCTGCCTGCCGAGTGCTGGGATTAAAGGCATGCACCACCGATGCCCAGAAGAAGAAGAACACAACTTGGGTCATTTTGGTAGAAGCGAATGCTATCGGTTTATTGCAGCCACATTTCTATGAATACAAATTTTGATGTCTTGTATTTTGCAGTAGTCTCTGGAACAATAACACTGTACTATTTAGAATTGCTTTGACTTCTTTGTTCTCTTTATATTTCCATTAAGATTCAGTTTCCAGGTTTTGCATTCACACATGGCAATATGCGTTTACATTTTCTTGAGTAGTTTTGCTAACTTTTATTTCTCTAGGAACTCCTATACTGCAAGGATTTTAAGTATGTTGCCATGGGGCTCCATGCAACTGTATCAGGCTTTTCTCTTATTTTTATCTTGAATATTTGTCTTTCTCTTTTTTCTTAAATAAAGTCAACTTACTCCTATTTTTTTTTTCTTCAACAAGGAGAGCCCTGTGGATTTTTGAAAGAAGAGTTCCCTTCAAGGGTTCTTCTGATTGTGTTTGCCTCAAGGGTTATTGTAACTATTTCATGATTTCCAAGTAGTTACATTTGAGATCTTTTTTTTTATTGGAATTTAGATCAGAGAAATATGGTCTATAAAATCTCTACTTCCCAGACTTTAAGGTTTCTTTATGAAAAGCTGCATGATCATTTTTTCATGAATATCTGAGTTATACAGAGGGATGTGTAATCTCTAATCAAAGAACAAAATGAATAATAACAAACTGATTGCTTAATTATTATATTATAAATATATAAATATTATAAAATATATAAGTATATATTTTATAAAAATAAAAAATATATAAATATTATAAAAATTATTGATTTTGTCCACTAGATCTATAACTACTGAATAAAAAATGTTAAGAAAATCCACAAATTTTATTTTTATAAGCTTTCCTTAACTTTCCCCTTGCTTTTTTCTGATTTTAAGTTAACAAAGGTGTGAATCTTAGAGGTTCTCTTGTACTCAGAGTGAGGACAAAGAAGGCAGTGTCATTAAAGCAGACGAAAACATGCAGGTGTGAGCACCAGTTTTCATGTCGATATCTGACTCATGTCTATCACTAGAATTCTGACTAAAACCTGCCTTCCTGTGCTTCAGCAAGTATCAGTGCAAATACCAGAAGGGCTTCACTCAAATCATTTGGCTTATACTGAACGTCTGTCATCTAATGTCACTGTTCTCAGAACTGGGGTAGAGGAGTTGAAAGAGAGAAATCCTTGTACCAAGGGAACTGGAACTCAGTTAGAAATAGAAACAAGGCATTTCTGTTTCCTAAGAACCTAGAAAAATGATTCCTTTCATTAATGGCTTGCTCATATTTTGAGATGAATGTTTCATTTCTTACTTCCCAAGAGCTGGAGAGATGAACTACATATGATATAAAATGTTTCTCTGATTTAAAACAAGAGTCATGGGCTGTAATTAGAGTTTACCAGTTAGGAGCACTAGTTGCTTTCCAAGGGGTATGGATTTGAATCCTAGCACTCATGTGATGGGTCAGAGTCTTTCAGAATTCCAATTCCAGGAGATCCAAAACCCTCATTTGGACTCCGAGGGCACCAGGACACAGGACACATTTAAATATATGCAACCAAAACATCCCACACCTAATTTTTTTTTTTTTTTTTTTGGTTTATTGAGACAGGGTTTCTCTGTGTAGCTTTGGAGCCTATCCTAGCACTCCCTCTGGAGACCAGACTGGCCTCGAACTCACAGAGATCCTCCTGCCTCTGCCTCTGGAGTGCTGGGATTAAAGGCGTGCTCCACCAACTCCCGGCCACCTAAATTTTTTAAATTGTTCCGATTGCTATCAATTTTTCAACAATTTAACACTGAACAATTTCTTTGTTTTGTTTTAGAATATGATACAGTTACAATATTTCTTCCTCACCCTTCCTGCCTCCTAACTATTCCACATACCCTGTCCCACTCTCCTTCAAATTCATGACCTCTTTTTCCACTAATTGTTATTACATGCATATGTATACACACACACACACACACACACACACACACACACACACACACACACACACACATATGTAATACATTCCTAAATATAACTTACTCAGTCTGTGTAATGTTTGTTGTATGTATATTTTCAGGACTGACCATTTGGCTCTGGACAACTAGTTGATATGCACTTCCCTAGAGAAAACATGTCACCAGTGCCAGCATCGGCACCAAAGAACCAGACCAGGTGAGAGTCTGCGGATTAAGAAGAACACAACTTGGGTCATTTCGGTAGAAGCGAATGCTATCGGTTTATTGCAGCCAGCAGTTTATATACAAGAGGAGATGGAAAAACACCACCTCCAAGCAGAATGCATTCCCACACCCTATCATATACAAGGATATGGGTCCTAACAAAGACAGGCTCTCCCACTCTCAGCATTCCTCCGTCAACCACAGCTCTTTGTGTAGTTTGAGGCCTTGTGAGCTTTTCCATACCCACACTGTCATGTCCATTGGTGTCATCCTTGTTCAGCTCAAGTTGAGCAATCATGTTGATAAGACTTTATCAGTGGAGCTTCTGACAGTCATAGGAGACACAAACTTTACTAAATTCCTGGATCCTCTCATTCTTACGATCTTTCTGTCCACTCTTCCACAATGTTCCCTGGGCCATGGTTGTGGAAAGTTTTTGTACATGTATCCCCTGGGACAAAGCTCCATAACTCTGCATTTTGACTGGTTGTGGTTTTCTGTAGTGGTCTCCTCTGCTGGAGAAGTTTCCCCAATGAGGGGTGAAGACTACACTTATCTGTGGGTATAGTGACAGATGTTTATAGATTGTTAGGAATTGAGCTGGTTTAGTCAAGTAGTGGTTGTAGATCCTCCTCCAATAATGACTTCACTATTCCTGAGTAGCTGGCCAGGTTTCCAGTATCGGGCATGGCTCTCTCTTGCTGATAAGGCCTTCAGTCCTATTACAGACCTGTTGGTTATCCCTAAGGTCTGTGTGCCACTGTTATTGTGCCATGCTGGTCATTGATGTAGGTCACAGGTGTCAGAGCTGTGTGAGGCTGTTGGATGCTTCCCTCCCCTGGAAGCTTTCATGGTACCTTTTGGCACCATGAAAGCTAGTCCTCAAAAAGGAAGGCATTCCAGCCAGTTGAACAATTTCTTTAAAAAGAAAAGTAGATTCATATTGGCTTAGAAAACTTGATGCTGTCAGGTGGTGGTGGTGCACACCTTTAATCTCAGCACTTGAGAGGCCGAGGCTTGTGGATCTCTGTGAGTTTGAGGCTAGGCTGGTCTACAGAGTGAGTTCCAAGACAGATAGGGCTGTTACACAGAGAAATCCTGTCTCAAAAAACCATAAATAAATATATAGAAAACTTGATGCTAAAACTCTTCTTTACATTTAAATCTTTTTAAAAAATAAATTTATCAGGAAAACAAAAGAACCAGGATAGCCAAAACAACCCTGTACAATAAAGGAACTTCTGGAGGCATCACCATCCCTAACTTAAAGCTCTATTATAGAGCTATAGTCCTGAAAACAGCTTGGTATTGGCACAAAAACAGACAGATAGGAATTGTCTGTTTTTTCAATGGAATTGAATTGAAAACCCTGATACTAACCCACACACCTATGAACACCTGATTTTTGTCAAAGAAGCTAAATCTATACAATGGAAAAAAGAAAGCATCTTCAACAAATGGTGCTGGCACAACTGGATTCAGACATGCAGATGATTGCAGATAGAGCCATATCTATCACCATGCACAAAATGTAAGTCCAAATGGATCAAAGATCTCAACATAAATCCAACCACACTGAACCTTCTAGAAGAGAAAGTGGGAGATACTCTTGAGCGAATTGATACAGGAGACTACTTCCTGAACATAACACCAGTAGCACAGACATTGAGATCTACAATTAATAAATGAGGTCTCCTGAAACTGAGTAGCTTCTGTAAGGCAAAGGACACAGCAAGACAAAATGGCAGCTCAGAGACTGGGAAAAGATATTCACCAACCCCACATCTGACAGAAGGCTGATTTCCAAAATATACAATGAACTCAAGAAGCTAGCCACCAAAACACGAATATATGAAATTAAAAAGTGGGGCACAGAACTAAATAGAGAATTCTCAACAGAGGAATATAAAACAGCTGAAAGACACTTAAGAAAGTGCTCAAAATCCTTAGCCATCAGAGAAATGCAACTCAAAACAACTCTGAGATACCATCTTACACCAGCCAGAATGGCTAAAATCAAAAACACCAATGACAGTCCATGCTGGAGAGAATGTGGAGAAAAAGGAACACTCCTCCATTGCTGGTGGGAGTGCAAACTTGTAAGACCACTTTGGAAGTCACTATTGCTCAGGAAAATGGGAAACCTCAAGATCCAGCAATTCCTCTCTTGGGAATATACCCAAATAATAGCACATTCACACAACAAGGACATATGTTCAACCATGTTCATAGCAGGAATGTTTGTCATAGCCAGAACCTGGAAGCAACCTAGATGTCCCTCAACTGAAGAATGGATAGAGAAAATGTGATACATTTCCACAATGGAGTACTACTCAGCAGGAAAACAAAAACAAAACAAATAAACAAACAAAAAAAAAAAACAATGGAATCTTGAAATTCCCAGGCAAATGGAAGGAACTAGAAAAAAACCATCCTGAGTGAGGTAACCCAGTCACAAAAAGACAAACATGGTATGTATTCACTCATATATGAGTTTTAGGCATAGAGCAAAGGATTACCAGCCTATAATCCTCATCACCAAAGGAACTAGGAAACAAAAAGGACTCTAAGAGAAAAATGCATGGACCCGGAGAAGGGGCATGGATCTCCTGAGCTAATTGGGAGCATGAGGAGCCCTCATCCAGTGGCTGATGGAAACAAAGGCAGACACCCACAGCTATACACTAAATTGAACTCTGGAACCCAGTTGCAGAGAGGGAGGAATGAAGATCAAAGGGGTCAGTACCAGGCTGGTGAAACACACAGAAACAGCTAACCTGAACAAGGCGGGGGCACATGGACCCCAGATTGCTATCTGAGAGGCCAGCACAGGAATGATCCAGACCCCTGAACGTGGATGTCATTGAGGAGGCCTCTGCACTCTAGGGGGCCCCTGCTAGTGGATCAGTGTTTTTCCCTGGTGTAAGAAGGGACTTTGAGAGCCCATCCCACATGAAGGGACGCTCTCTCTTGGCCTGGACACATGTGAGAGGGCCCAGGCCCAGCCCAGGATGATATGGTGGACTTTGGGGAGCCCCCATGGGGGCCCCTAGCCTCCCTGGGGAGCGGAGGGGGAATGGTGTGAGGGATTGGAGGATTGGGGGAGGGGAGGGAGAACAAAAAGGGATTGAAATGTGAAGCAAGCTTGTTCCTAATTTGAACTACTAAAAAATAAATAAAAATGAAAATTGTACCAAAAAGTAAGAATTTTCTTTAGATGATAAGACATGGAAGTACCCAAGCGGGTTTTTAAAAAAACAGAAAAACTGCAAACTACATACATAAAATAAATAAATAAATTTATCTTCAAGTATCTGTCTTCCCTGGCCACTAAGGTTTTTTTTTTTTTTTTAGATGTCTATTTTTATTTTATGTGATCATTTGACTGTGTTTATACCAGTGTATCCCATGTGTTTCTGATGCAGAAGAGGGGATTGAATTTCCTGGAGCTAGAGTTACTAATGGCTGTGAGCTGCCATGTGGATGTTGGGAACTGAACCCAGGTTCTTCAAGAGCAGCAAGTGTTCTTAACTTCTGAGCCATCTCTCTAGCCCTTCAATAAGGGTTTTGAGGAGCTAAATATCTCCTGAAAGAATCAGACACGTTGAAACAGGTAATCAATAATATTTCATGAACAGTAAATAAATGCAAATTAAGTACATTTTGTTTTTTTTTTTTTTTTTTTTTTTTTTTAGATTTCATTTTTTTCCATTTTGGTTTCTTAGCTCAGTGACCTTCAGCTAGAAAATTTACATTTATTACTTATGTGCTCTAATCTCTGCTTACAGATGAATTACACAACTGTTTTCCCCTGAGGTCACCATGTCTTTTGTTACGTAGAAGTGCTTTATATATTTTACACTTAATTCCATGGAATATTGAAATCATGTGTAATCAAGGGTTAATATTTAAGTATAAATTCAAGCTTCTGAAGTACACTCTGGGCAAGTGTTACAGACTTTTGATTTCTTGGGATACCAAACTGGGAAAATCTCTGCAGGAAGCAGTAAAATAAGAATTGCTTCATGGAGAATGTGTGCAGTCTGGGAGTTGCATTCAGAGTGCAGTATAGAGCAAAGATGAGGGAAGAAAATAATAGAACTCGTGGACCAGATTTAAGTGATTTGTTATGCTCAAGAATGAAGAGAAAGAAAGCTGAATATGGAGCAAGCTCACAGGTGTGCTGTAAATGTCTGTTACAAGGAGCAACCTGAGACACAACCCAGATACCAGGTTATGGGGCAGCTGGGAGTGTCTGCCAGAAGACTGTCATCTGGTCAGACATGCAGGGGGGCATTCTCAGAGTGGGGTCCTGAGGCCAGAGTCAGGCTTGCCCCTGAGGACACCAATACTGGTCAGAAGCAAATGCTAGGTGAGAGCTTCTCCTATTCAACTATAATGCTTAAATGAGCAATGAAGAGGAAACTGAGAAAGGAACCAATATGCCTTCTCTACTGTGGACTTCCAGGCCTGGAGGAAACTCAGTAGAGAAAAAGAAGATACTTTAACTGGAGTAAGATTTGAGCTTGGAGTCTTACACTAAACTGGACTCAAATTACTAAGCCTAATCCCATTCATATATAACCCAAGAAAAGCCACAAAACTATGAAATTTACCCCAGATTTCAAGAAAGTGGGATTAGGTGCTGTGCAAGTTTGAAGGACGGAGGTAGAGGGTTATCTGCCTTCAGCAGTCTTCCTGCTCAGTTCAGTCCTTTGCTAGACGGCCTGTAGAAGCTACTAGTTATTGAGCACCTAGTTTTGCTGGGTGGAAATTCTTTTTTTCTTTTTTCTTTTTTTAGATTGTTTTATTTGAATTAGAAACAAGATTGTTTTACATGACAATCCCAGTTCCCTTCTCCCTCCCATCCTCCCCTACCATCCCCCCCAACTAAAACCCTATCACATATCTTTTCTGTTCCCCCTGGATGGTGAGGCCTTCCATAGGGTGTCATCAGAGTCTATCATAGCCTTTGGGATAGGGCCTAGGCCCAGCCCCGTGTGTCTTCGCTCAGGGAGTATTCCTCTATGTAGAATGGGCTCCCAAAGTCCCCACCTGTGCTAGGGATAACAAACTTTCTGCTCCCTCATGTCCTCTGCATCCTTCCTCTTCTTCCCTTCTCATTCTCCTAGCTCCCTCCCCCCTCTTCCCATGCTCAGGGGATCTTGACCCTTTCCCCTTCTCCAGGGGACCATGTATGTCTCTCTTAGGGTCCTCCTTGTTTAATAGCTTATTTGGCAGTGTGGATTGTAGGCTGGTAATCCTTTATGTCTAAAATCCACATATGAGTGAGTACATATGAGTACATATCATGTTTGTCTTTTTGTTATTGGGTTACCTCGCTAGTTCCATCCATTTTCCTGCAAATTTCAAGATTCCATTGATTTTTTTCTGCTGAGTAGTACTCCATTGTGCAAATGTACCACATTTTCTCTATCCATTCTTCAGTTGAGGGCATCTAGGCTGCTTCCAGTTTCTGGCTATTGCAAATAGTGCTGCTATGAACATCGTTGAACAGATGTCCTTGTTGTATGAATGTGCTTCTTTTGGGTATATGCCTAAAAGTGGAATTGCTGGATCTTGTAGTAGACTGATTCCCATTTTCTTGAGGAGTTGGCTGGGCAGAAATTCTGACAAGTGTGTGTCAGTGAATGTACATGACGTAGCTACATTTGGAAGAAAGATATTTCACAGTGATTGGGATCTGGCTAACTCAAGTTCGTTTCCTGGCTTTGCTACTTTAAAAAATGTGATATACTGTTGTTCTCTTGAATTCTGGTTCTTCATCTATAAGATTGTGATTAATGTTGGTTGCTTCTTAGTCTTATTGTAGACTGGAATGTACATGTCAATAGTACCAGGCATACAGTTTGTACTCAATAAATGATAGCAATGATCACAACCATTGTGATCTTAGTGTGGTGAACTGAAAGATACAATATTTTTTAAAATGTTTCCCAGAAATTAGTATGTGAAACAGGAGCTGAATCAAGAAACACTGAGTAACAAAATGAAAATAAAATGGTAGTTGTAACAATGAATTAAAAGGGACAGATATAAGGGACATTTGAGAAGAAAATGAACAATAGTGATAAAAGTGTGTGTGTGTGTGTGTGTGTGTGTGTGTGTGTGTGTGTGTGTGTGTGCAGCAAAGAAAAGAAATAATCAAAAGCAGTGGGAGAATGGCAGAAACGGAGACAGAGTGATGGGGAAGGGTTAGCAGTTTGGAGAGATAATTTGGTTTGTTTTACTGTGTTTTGAATTGACCTAACTAGAGGACATACCACGGAAAAGCCCCTTAGATATTTGGAAGCTCATCGTTCATTTATTTTTTACTTTCAAGAGTGTCCTGGAGGTCAGATATCATGCAGGGTTCTAGAGAAAATAATCTAATGAAGAACTGAAGTCTGAACAAAGCATCAGAGATGGATGGGAAGATCTGGGTTTTCAGCATAGAACTGGCCCCTGATACCATGTGCTTTTATCAGTTTTCTGTGGAGAATATCCAGAAGAAAAAAATTTATGGATTTCCAAGACTTAATAAAAGGGATGAGAATCAGGGGCATATTTATATTTAATTCTAAATATCTATAGCTTGCAATTATTTAATTAGGACAATTAGTAGCTCCATCGAAGCTATTCATATTTCCAGGCTTTATCTTAATTACAGGCTCATGGGAAACTGCAAAAATAGACAGTATCTCAATTACCCTTGACCCAGTTTTGCACAATAATGACATCCTATAAACCATAGCACAACAGCAAAACCTGAAGCATGATGTTCGTATGACCACTAAATCCACTCAGATTCCAGCAGCTTTATGTGCATTCATTTGTGTGAATGTGTGTGTGCGTGATTCTAAAGCATGCTCTCACACAAATGATGTTATTTATCATCCTTACTCATTAAAATAGTTTTTTTCATTCTAGTTACTTATGTTTCATAAAGAAACCATACTATGGGGACTTAAATTAAGGCTTATTGAAAATATAAATAAAGTATTGCAATTCCTGGGAACTTAATTAATTAATATCTTAAATATTATTGTTTGCCATTTGCGTGTTTTAATTATAAATTGCTGTTACCATCACCACCACAACCTTGCAAAATGTTTCTCATCTTCTTTAGCATGTTGGTAACAGCTCAACTGATAGACATTGTCTTGTCTTTCAGAGAGCTAAAGTCTACTGACAAAATTATATTTCTTTTTAAATGGATTTTATGCATTTTGTTAATTTAGATGTTTTATTATACTAATCTTTAAAATTTAGTAAGCCGGGCTTTGGTGGCACATGCCTTTAATCCCAGCACTCGGGAGGCAGAGGCAGTCGGATCTCAATGAGTTCAAGGCCAGCCTGGTCTCCAGAGCCAATGCCAGCATAGGCTCCAAAGCTACACAGAGAAACCCTGTCTCGATAAACCAAAAATGTAATTTATTAAAATTTTTTTTTTGCTGATACTATTTCATATTACAAAAGTCAGTTGGAACAAAAGCCATGAAGAGTTGATTGAATGTATTGATCTAGATGTTTCTGAAAGCTTAGATGGGTTGTTGACTACTCCCAGTGTTATCAGCACAATGAGACCTGCAGCATTAAAGCTCCTTTTAGCCATGGTGATCGACAGTTCTAGAGCAATGATCTCCAGGCCACTCATCATCTTGACATGAAGCAGTAGCTTGTACAACTGCAGCACTCTTTTGAGTTTGGGTCATTCTCTTGCCTTAGAAGGCCAGTGACTGGGGAGGCGTGGGAAATCTGTATTACACTGTACAATGTAACATCCTGCACATTTGGAAGACTTAACATGTTACCACAAGTGGTTGCTTCCTCAGAGGGCTGCTTTCTGCAAACTTTAGGCTATGGGAGACTAAATCAATGATTAGTGGTGCTATCAAAAATAACTTTTGTGTTTTAATGGAAATGTTAGCCCATTATTTTTTAATAACTAAACAAAACATCACAAAGCCTCACTGTTTTGGCAGTATGCATCATTTAGTCATGAGCTTCATCCCACGTGAACTAAGTTAAAAGATGTGATGCTCTCTTGTGGGCCAGGCAAAGAAGCAGCTTATGTGTGGGGAGAAAATAATAGTGGGCCAGCTGCCAAGAAAAGTATTTATAGTCTAGACCCCCCTCCAAAATCTGTAATTAATTTTATAAAATAACAAGGGCTTTTTTTTTTTCTTGAGAATATGCTAGAAAATTCCTGTGAATCAGATCATTGTGAATAAACATTTTCAGGCTGAGAAAGTGTCACTTTGTGAAAGTTGCCCAAAATGTAGCCTTTGAACAACAGTAGCATTCACAGAGCAAGGACAGCTTACACATGCTGTACACCTCGAAGCAAACACAGAATCAGTGGGAAGCTGGAGCTAGATTTCTAGTTCCATACTGTTAAAAAATTAAAAAAGACCAAGAGTAGATTGAAGAACTTCATTGTATTGCTTTTTACAAAACAAACAAACAAACAAACAAAACATTGGGGATATATTTGCTTTTGAGAAAGGGTTTCTCTGTGTAACCCTGGCTGTTCTGGAACTCACTCTGTAGACCAGGCTACCTTGAACTCACAGATCCTCCTATCTCTACCTCTTGAGTGCTGGGATTAAAGAGGTGTGCTACCACTTCCCAGGTTTCCCTCTTTTTTTAAACAAAGAAATTTTAAACTACATTTATTTATCTACACGTGTGTGTGTGTGTGTGTGTGTGTGTGTGTGTGTGTGTGTGTGTGTGTGTGTGTGGTTTCATGTATGCTACAGTGAGTGTGTGTGGACTTCTTGGGAGAGAGAAGAACTCTGGGAAGAAGAGAGGTGAGAGATGCTATTGAGATACAGAGGGAGGCTGACATACATTATGCAGGAAAGATAACAAGCCACATGGCAGAACGTAGATTAATAGAAGCATGTTAATTTAAGTTGTGAGAGCTAGAAGGGAACAAGCTAAGCTAAAGGTCAAGTTTTCATAATAAATAATAAGCCTCCATGTCATTATTTGGGGGCTGGTGGGCCAAGAAAGTCTGACTACATTTGGCACTCCAATGCATTGCATGACCATACTGACAGAGATGTCATGCCAGCCAGCACTAGCACCACCAAAATTGCCACCTGGGTCTCTCTGCTGTTTTGGGGGATTCTGGAAAGCAGGCACTCCAACTTCCAGAGCTGGGATGGCTGAGAAGGATAAGTATGGCTGAAACCATTTTTGTGTGGTTTCCACCACTGTCTGTGGACCTGAAGGGGACAGAGCCAGCAGCCAGCTCCATGTGCTAAGCAGAGGCATGCCATTTAAGGTTTGGCTCATGCAATCAGAGAAGACTATACACACATACAGCCAGGTCCAGACTGAAAAAAAAACCTCTGAATAAGTACAATATGTTTGAAAATGTACTTATATGCTAAAAAAGAAAAAATGGGTATAGTCAAAAATAAAAGAATAGTTTAAACATAAAAGTCTTTTGAAAGAGTATTGTAATATAAAAATAATAAGCCACATAAGGATGGGAAATATACAGGGCATCTGGATCCTGCATGGTACTTTATTGACTTTGAATTTTTGAATGTGTATGAGTGAAGGGCAAACACTCCTGAGAGATATTGAATTGTAGAAAAGCACTTCTAAATTAAACCAGCCTATATATGTTAAGGATGTCATAACTTTAGAATGGAAGTCAGAAAATGTGTTGCATTGGGGCAGAGGCTCTGCCTCAGTTTACACAGGAAACAAAAAATTATGGAATCCTTCAAAATTAATGAAGATCAGATTTGATCAGGGGAAACTAGGCTATAGACATGAAGGGAAAAAAAAAAAACGAGAAACACTACGAAGACAAGTAACATATATGCTGATTACTTGACATGGGAACAGCTCTGAGACTGGATGAGGCATGATAAATGGTAAATCTTGTTGGCTACAGAATCCTCATGACTACTTATTACATGCCATCCTCTGTAATGGCATGGATGGAGATTTATATTACAGTTGGTTGTGCAGTCCAAACAGACTCATAAACTCAGCACATGCCTTTTTACCACTCAAACATAGAACATCTTCTGATTTGGTCACACCACACATTCCATACTATGTTAATGCTGCCTTTAAAAGTTTGTGTGTCATGGGGAAGGGACTAGGCCTGGCCCAGAATGATGTGGTAGACTTTGGGGAGCCCCTTTTGAGGGCCTTACCCTGCCTGGGGAGTGGAGGGGGGGATGGCTAGGGGCAGGTGGGATGTTGAGGGGAGGGGAGGGAGAGGGAGAAGGGATTGAGATGTGAAGCAAACTTGTTCCTAATTTGAACTAATAAAAGAATAAAATTAAAATAAATAAATAAATAAATAAAAGTTTGTGTGTTTTCACAAACTTTTGTGTTTGTATTCCAGTCTCTCAGAATGTCTCTGTTGTAATTTCCTCAAAAATCTACATCCAGAACAACTTCAAAGCTGCTGGCTGAGATGGTCCAGCTTCACAGACTACTGCAGCCAGGACTTCAGGTAAGCCCTGCACTTTCTCATCACACAGAGACTGCACAACAAATGATCCCATGGTCTGGGGCAGGCAATTGTTTTCATGTCATAAGGTAACATAAATAAACCCTTTTATATGTGCATATGTGTGTTTATGTATATGTATGTGTGTATATACGTGTGCATATGTATATATATACATGTGTGTGCATGTGTATATATATGTGTGTGTGTGTGTATTGTATATATGTGTATATGTGTTTGTGTTGTGTGTTTAGTAGTGAGTTTCCATATGAATTTTCAGAGCTTTTCAGTGTCATATCATCCCCCTCTTCTCTGACCTCCCACTTAACCCTTTCTATTCTATTATTTCCTCTTTTCTCTTCACACCAGCTGGATTCTATCCCTCTTTCCTTGAAATCGCCCTGGCCCCTAATTAGTTTCCTGTTTTCTATGAGTATTGCAATTCAAACACACATGTCTAAAGATTCAGAGCTAACATCCACATACCAGGGAAAACATGCAGTATTTCTGAGTCTGATTACTTCCAGCTCCAGCCATTTACTTGCAAATTTCATTTTTTTAAATAGCTGAATAACAATCTATTGACCATGGATACACAAATATCTCTTCAGTACAATATCCAGTCCCATGGGAATATGGCCAGAGTGGTCTTTCTGGATGTTATAGCAGATCTATTTCTAGTTCTCTGAGGAAATTTGACACTGATTTCCACCATGGCTGCACCCATTTTCATTCCCACCAGCAGTTCCTGGTCCATTTATTATCACTTGTTTTCCTGACTAGGGTAAGTCCAACCTTTTCATTGCATTCCCCTGAGGGCTAAGAATGTTGAAGAATTTTAAAAAATAGTTCTTGACTATTTGTATTCCTTCTTTTGAGAACTCTCTGTTTAGCTATATGCTCATATTTTTAAAAAGATTTTATTTATTTATTATGTATACAACATTCTGCTTCCATGTGTATATGCACACCAGAAGAGGGCACCATGTGGTTGCTGGGAATTGAACTCGGGACCTCTGGAAGAGCAGTCAGTGCTCTTAACCTCTGAGCCATCTCTCCAGCCCTATGCTCATATTTTTAATTGTGTTGTTTTCCTATTGTTTAGTTTTTTCATTCTTTGTGTATTTTAATCACTAACCCCTAATTAGAAGTATAGCTGATTTAGATTTTTCTCCATTCTTTAGGCAGGTTCTTCTTCATTTGAATGATGGTGTTCTTCAAGTCTCCATGCCTTTGCTTAGACTCTTGAGTGACAGCTCCTTGATGGTCCATTTATTTCTAAAGCCCTCCTGAATAAGAGTGCACACAGGTATTTCCTGAAGGGACATGGGACTTCAAGAAGACCCTCTGCTTTCTACTCCAGCAGTAAATTAACTCTATTTTCTCCAGGGGACCTCTGTTTTTAGCATGCAAATTAAATTCTACTGTCTAATGTTTGTTTTAGAAATTGGAAATGCAGGCAACTTCTCCTTTTCTCAGTTTAAGCCAAGTAGAAACTCTGAGACCATCATTCAGTCAATAATATCTTTCACACACATGTATGTGTAAGACTTGGTCTCAAGAGTACATCCTCATTAAATGTTTGCTTAATAATCCATTTCATAGATAAGGAGGCAATATCTATATGACCAAGGACAAGTCTTATCAGAGACCTTGTGAAACATGATGGGACAATGTAGAGTTTGATTTGCCTTTGACCTGCACCATGATTAATTTTATTCATCAACTTGCGTAGGTAATTGTGTCCATATATTTGATCAAACATTAATCTAGGTGTTTCTGTGTAGGCACCTTTTTTTATTTTTCTAGATTAACATTTAAACTGGTGGAATTTGAGTAGAGCAGATTACAGTTCTAGATATGGGTGGGTCTCATCCAATCAATCCAAGACCTAAACAACAAAAGACTAATCTCCCCCAAGCAAGAAGAATTCTTCCAGCAAACTGCTTTTGAGGTAGAAGCTTACTAGCTATAGTAGTTTATATAAAAAATAACTCCCATAGGCTCATAGAGAGTGGCACTACTAGGGGGTGTGGCCTTGTTGAGGAAGTGTGTCACTGGGATAGGCTTTGAGCTTTGAAAAGATCAAGCCAGGCCCAGTAGCTCACTCTGTCTTCCTGATGCCTGGGGATCTAGATATAGAGCTCCCAGCTCCTCTCCGGCACCCTGTCTGCTGTGTGTCACCATGCTTCCCACTATGCTACTCTATGGACTTTGGATTCATCAACTCTTCACAGTTTCACAGACCAATTTCTTTAAACAATCTTTTTCTCTCCCTCATATACCTAGCTCTCTTTACTGGAAGCCCCCAATCATATCAGTTCATGATAAAGTCAACCAGCTGACCTCTGGACTGACCTCTGGAGACTCTTCAGGGAAGGAAACCAGGATGAAAAGCTCCCTGTCTCATTTAGCTCCTTCTGAGGTCTATAGCAACTGAATTCACTGGAAGCCCAGACCAGAACAGGTATATACATGAGTCCTACAAATCTAGACTCATAGTGTGCAGAGCAGGGTGGAGCAGAGCAGGTGAAACAGTAGAGAAAATCTGGACCTTCAAAGAAAATCTGATCATTAAGACTTTGGGATGGTGGCCGCCTCTAGAAGGATGGGAAGGTCTGTTTAGGAAGGATGCAAAGGGTGGAGTTATTTCCTATGAATGATAGGCACAGTAATTATTCATCAAACTATCCACTGGTATATAATTTTAAACATGAAAACAATGCTGAAAATAGGAATCCTTATAGAATCTTAATTCTCAGTCATAATAATTTTCCACGTGTACAAGTCTGCAACATTTAGAAACATGTTATAGAGAAGTATGAACATCTTAGCAAGTGAAAGAAACAAATATCTCTTAACTGAAAGATATTTTGTTTCCTTTTTTTAAAAAAGGACAAGATGACAACAACAACAAAAGATGCCCAGACAAAGCAAAATGGGAGAGAAAAACTCAAAGTACCATTGAGTTAGTTTTGTGTTGGTCAACTACTCCCAAGCAGGCGGCCTGACCAAGTGTGATTTGAATAGCAAGTGAGACTCAAAGGAAGAAAACTAAAGTTTCCTTTGCCAGGAGGTATCAATTGCAGCTAGCTTCTTGGTTAGGGGCAGGAGCCAGTGTCTATTTCTCACTCTCGGCACTGGGACCTCATCTGGCTTGAACCTGTGTGGGTCCTGTGCATGCTGCCACAGTCTCTTTGAGTTCACATGTGTATCAGTCCTGCTATGTCTAGAAGGACACTGTTTCCTTGAGATTCCTACTCAAAGATCCACAGCACCTCCTGAAACTAAGCCCTGAGGCCAACCTTTTCCATATAGAGATTCAGGGGACTTTCACCTAACCTGTAGGATTCATATTGCATTGTGAATATAGGAGGAGGAAAAGGGTGTGTGTAGCTATATGGTGGTGAGAAGTACAGGGGAATCCTCAGTGGATGCTTACCTTTTCTCTGTAACACAGAATATGAGAATGGATAAAGAAGAGTCAAAGTTAAAGATGGAAAAAGGAGAAAGTCTGTACTACATCTAAGAGCTAAAGCATAACTTTGATTAACAAGTTAATACTACATGACATTAAAGTTAGGAACCATGAACTTTCATGCCATCAATGCACACAAATTATGACTTTGTACACTCTGGTGTTTGAACGAGAATGGTTCCCATAGGCTCATATGTTTGAATACTCGGTCCCTAGTTGTTAGAACTATTTAGGAAGGATTAGGAGGTGTGGCCTTATTGGAGGAGGTGGGCTTTGAGTTTTCAAAAATCTAGGTCATTCCCAGTCTCTCTCTCCCCTCACCTTTGTTTTTGGATCAGGTGTGAGGTCTCAGCTACTGTTCCAGCGTTATGCCTGCCTGCCTGCCTGCCTGCCTGCCATGCTCCCTGCTGTGATGTTCATGGACTCCAACCCTCTGGAACTTGAAGTAACCACCCCCCCCAAAAAAATTATTTCTTTATAAGTTGCTTTGGTCATGAGATCTTATCTCAGCAACAGAAAAGTAACTAAGACATACAGTGATGCTTCATAATCCAGAAATGAAAGGTCAGATACCTACATGGATCCAGTTTTAAACTAGGGTGGGAGGGAGGAAGAGAAGGACATAAAGAAAGCCTATGAGGATGTGACAAATGGTGCATAGAGGAGGAAATAAAAGCAAAAGGCTAGCTAAGATGGAGAGAAAAGAAAGATCCAGAATTCAGACATCTTGTGAGAATCTTGTGAGTCTGTAGTTTTCAGGTGATGAATACAGATGGCTGGAGGCTGCTCATCCAGGGTACCGAGTGTCTGAATATGTTGACTTAGATGTCCATATAGAGAATGATCCTCCATAGTTGTGCTTTTGGTTTTGAATGAGTCCAAGAGTCCAAGAATAAAACAGCAATCAGCAACTATGGTAGAGCTCACACACATCATCCTGCAAAAGTGGCCTGGAGAAACTGAAAATAAAGCCATCAGCTAGTGCCTCTGATCCAGAGGCTCCCAGGCAGAAGTCTTCCGGATGAGACTTGCAATTGGCCATTCCCACTATATATATTTCTATGTCATGGGATAGCAGTAGCCGAGGCTTTCACTTTGGGAAGGAGCCTTCAAATCACTTGCACAATGTTTCTACTCAAATGGAATTAAAAAACTCAACCCACTTCCTCCGTTCTCAAGGAAATGGTACATTCACTCCTGTGCTATTTTTCAGGTCTCCTTTTTTCCTTCTCTTACGCTAAGGAATGGTGGTGCAGCCCCCCCCCATGGGGAGGGGGCTTGGAAGATATTTTTAGGTAAACATGCTTGGGTCAGAAGAAAGAGGGTAGGCAACCCCATCTCCTAAAACAACTTCTTGGCTCAAACAGAGCATGACAACTTACTAATACAATGTGTATTACAGATGGTGACAATATCTGGGGTATGGCTATGAACAGATGAAGGACAATAGGATAGAGGAGGAAGTATATGATAAATGCCTCTCTTAGATTTCAGAGGAGCAGAAGTTCTTCAGGAGATCAGAAGAGGAAAGGGCCGATTCCTCCATCTGGTCCAAACAAAATTCCAGAAGATAGATTGGAAAAGATTGGCAACAGGCAAAAGCCTGGGTCAACCCAGATGTAAGTTCCAGAACAGGAAGTCACGTATTATACTAGTGACGTGAGAAAATGGGGCATGCTGGCTTCAACTAGCTCTCCTTTTCACAAATTTTGCATCAGTAACACCTTGATATTAGCTAGTGGGCAATATTTGGTGACCTACTGCCCAGATTAGCTGAAGAAGATCCTTAAAGATTCCAAATGTCTGTGTTTCTCCCTGGTATAGGAATCTAACAGCAGAAAACACAAACCCTTACATGTGATCATCTGTGTACCTGTTCAGAGAGGCATGTGATTCCTAGAAAGGGCAAGAAGTGGGTCTGGGACCATGACTACTGGATTGTGAAATGCTGTTAGGCAGATAGGTCACCAGTCTTCGCAAAAATGGCCCAAGCTGACGTCAGAAGAGACAACTTCAGAAAATGGGTCAAGGCAAAAATTGACTTAAGGCAGTTTGCTCTGAAAAAATAGTGTTTCTATTACAATGCAATGATGCCATAAATGTAGTTAAGATGTTTTAATGTACAAAATGTCCCCAGAATCAAACTGACACATACCCTGGGCACTTAGTAAGTGCTGAACTGAAGACAGTAAGGGGGAAAAATGTTGGGCGCATAGTTGTGAGTCCTTATGACTGTTAGATCAGGATCACAGTTTGCATAGTGTCATCATGTACCCTGTGATCAATTTGGGGACTCTTAACAAAAATAAAGACTGTAGACTTGCAACATTGAGAAATGAGCTGAGGAAAGCGAGACAATGCCATCCTGTCATGCCGTCGGCCCAGCTAGCCTCTCCCCATGACATTTCTAGCCTGGTTGTTTAGAATAGCAGTTTCATTTAAATCAGTTTGACTTTCTTCAGTAAAAACCCTGGAGGCCATGAAAGGGATTGTTAGCAGAATGTTGTAATCAGAGTAATATGAAAGATCTGAGTAATGTATTAGAGCACAGCACATGAAAGCCTGGCCTGGAAATGCCTCCCAACCCCAGAGTCCCACATGCAGTTACTCTAGACCAGCAGTTCTTAACCTGTGGGCCGAGACCCCGTTGGGGTCACATAGCAGATATCCTGTTTGTCAGATATTTATGTTATGATTCATAACAGTAGAAAAACCTACAGTTATGGGGTAGCAATGGAATAACTGTATGGTTTGGGGGTCACTACAACATGAGGAACTGTACCAAAGGGTCGCAGCATTAGGAGGGTTGAGAACCACTGCTCTAGACAATCTCTAGCTGATGTGAGGAAAGGGGCAGCCACAATGTCCTAAAGCTACAGAGAGTGAAGATTGAAATGCTCACTGACACAGAAGGGAGAAAGTAAACTCTGCTTTAAAAGAAACAAAACAAAACAAAACAAAACAAAACAGAGCTGCTTGTTTGCATTTTGTCATGCTTTATTGTTCTTGTGTTGTATCAGGGTTGTATATTTCTGCACATCTTAATTCTCAGCATAGACTTCTGCAACTCTAAAGTTAGGTATAATCATCTGTGAAGATCTGTCTCCCCAACATGACAAATACTCTAATAGAAATTATTAATGATTATTTTGATACAAGCAGTTAGCTTCTTGTTAGCCAGTTCAACAAAAATACCATTTCTTGCTAAACTCACCTGATGCGAAAGGGTTTCTGGCCCCTCAGAATTCAAGCGATCTCCTTACAATTTGCCAGATTCCATAATAGCAAACCAAAGGACATGAAAGAGAACTCATAGCAACACAATATATTTAAATATACCTGTTGATGATCTAATGCTTATTTTATTTTGTTGTTTGTTTGTATGAGATAGGATCTTAATATGTAGGTCTGGCTGCCCTGTAACTTCCTATGTAGATGAGACTGGCCTAGAATTCATAGAGATCCACTTTCCTCTGACTCCATCAGGCTGAAATTAAAGGTGTTTATCACCATTCCAGGAAAATATTTGTTTTTTATTTGATGTTTATGATTGTTTGCCTATGAGTATGTATGTGCATCATATGTATGCTCAGTACCCACAGAGGCCAGAAGACTTCAGGTCCCCTGTTTCCTTGGACTTATAGGTGGTTGTGGGCCACCCACGTAGGTGCTGGAAACTGAGCCTGTGTTCTCCCCAAGAGCAGCCAGTGCTCTTAACCCTTGAGCCATCTCTCCAGCCCCCACTTTTACATTAAGTCAGTGAGGATGTTCTATGACCCAAACACAAACACTCAAGAAGACTTGGAACATGTTTATGCTTTCAGCATGCTGCTTCTGCTGCAGCCTGGGTAGAAGTTTGGGAGTGGAGTGTTGAAGAATTGATTCAGGTATCAGGTTGGAGATGTTTCCAAGGAAAAGTTCCAACATCTCTGCTTTCTAATGGGATCAGTCTAGAAGCGCTTTCTTTGGTTGTCCATATTTACCACTTCACAGAAAAAAGTCTGTTATCTTTCAACACAGATTGGAGCCTGGCCCTATAACAGGTAGGAACTTATGTAACACAAGAATGTCTGGAAGGAGAACCTCTAAGAAGCCCCTCCTTAGCAGAAACAGCAGAGGCCCTGTGGGATCTGGCATGTTTCCTGTTGAGGAAGGGCTCTGGATCTGGTTACCTTAGAGAAAGAAACATTGTATAGCTGGAGAAAGGAAAAAACAAACAAAAATCAAAAACAATTACCCAAATCCATATGTTTTAATTTGATGAGTGAATATCAATAAAAGATCATACCAGAATTCAAGATTAATGTTTAAAACTAGCATTTATTTACTAAAATATTTTAAATCTTAATTTTTATTTTATGTGTATGGGTGTTTTGTTTGCATGTATGTCTACACCTCATGTGCACGTAGTGCCCATGGAGGCCAGAAGAGGTCAGTAGATTCCCCTCCCCCCAACTGGAGCCACAGACAGCTGTTGGATGCTATGTGGGTACTGGGACTTGAACCTGGGTTGTCTGGTAGAGCAGCCAGTGCTCTTCACCACTGAGCAATCTCTCCAGCCCCCATTGTTTAAAACTTTAATGGAGCTTTGAGGAGGAAAAGAAGGCAGTGTTAGTGAGAACAGGAGAGCACACCTGAGGGGATCATTAAAGAGGACACCAAATACTAAGATAAATCAAACATGGGTCATTAAGATATGCCACCAGGATTTTGTTTATTTTGTTTTGCTTTTACTTTCTTCTTCTTTTTGGACACAGGCTCTCGAGGAGCCCAGTCTGATCCTTGGTTTCTTTATGTAGCCAAGGTGGTCCTTGAACCCCTGATCAGCTATCAAGCCTTGCTAAGATAAATACAACATTTGAAATGCCTTTGCCAACTTAATACTTAATGGCATCAGCTGTGGTCTCAGAAAGATGTTTCAATTGCTAGTCACTGTAAAATTCAGTACAGGATTGATTATAGGTTCTGTGTCAGGGCAGAGGGGTCAGGTGAACCAGGGACCTGGCATCATGGAGATTAGAGTTCCCTTAACAGCAAGCTAAAGGTGAAGCCAGAACTGCAGCGAGCACTCACAGAACCTGCCATTAGAAATGGCAAAATGGCTAGTGCAGTCATAGTAACAGCCAGAGTGCAGTAAGGGTGAGAAAACATCTATTTGTAGTGCATTGGAGTGCCCCAAAAAAAGTCTATAGGCAATGTTTTGCATCATTTAAAGATAACTCCCCAGGTTTCTGCATGAATACAAGTTAAAAAATTTCACAAAAAATATTATGAATAAGTGAACCCCATCACTGGGTCCTGATAACCATATTGCTGGGAAGTACATCTTATAGTAGGGAAGGGTTTTCAGCTCTTCAATGGCTGAATAATAGAGCTGGTATCTTAAAGGTCACACTACCAGAGTCCTTTGAAGTTCAACACTTTGAAAAATGCTAGGAGTCCTAATTTGAAGGAACATGTGTTCTGTAACTTATGTAATACTTATCTAAAATAGAACAGTTCTTTGAATGTCCATTACCTATCTACGTTTAACACAGTGGCTAGTTGTGCTTTTCAAAGAAAGAGGGGTACAACTTTGCTAGATCTTTTCTGAAGGGGGCCAGGATAACTGGGTGTGCATGTGACAAGAACCTGTATTCTCCCGTGGCTTCTACAAACAACACAGTTGAAAGTGTAAATCTTGCCATTTGGGAGAAACCCACAATACAAAAACAAAATGCAGCTGTAGGCATCTACTGGAAGACCACCGGACAGATTAAATGAGTCATTAGGCCTAGCCAAATGCTTTCAAGGCAGATGTCTGACCTTGATAAATGAATTTACTGTTCCCAATGAACTACTTGCAAGTTCTTATTGTTTGGGTGGCTAATCCCATGCTTTTGTATGTAAATTTACAATGTTATCTCTCATTAGATTAGTTAAAACAAAATGAATACAGTTGTACCATAAGCACTGAAATTCTAGGCAAGAAGGTATGCAGTTTATCTGTGTTAGCCCCCTTCCCTTTTCTTCCGGTTTCTCAGCTTCTTTCATCTTAAAGCCAGCCCCAGTCCTCTGTTCAGCTTCTGGGAGGGCGTGGCTTCAGGGTGTCCTTTGAGCTTGTCTCTAGAGCAGGGCTGAAGCAACTTACCAGTAGCTGGTAAGCTCCAAGGGTTTTGACTGAACACTCCACAAGAAGGGAATTTTAGACAGCCTCCTGAGAGCTTTATAAATCACACTCTTACATTACTGTAGAACATTATGAACACAATAAAACATGTTGAAACAGAAAAGCTCCAATAGATGAGATAATTCTAAATGATTATTTGAATAAAACATTTATTAATACAGTGATTTATTAATACAGTGATGCAGATACAGCTCAGTTTATAGAGTGCTGATCTAGCATGTATCAAGCCCTGGGTTTGATCCCCAGTACCATATGTGCTAGGCATGGTGGTGTGTGCCTATAATCTTAGCATTTGGGAGGTAGAGGCAGGGGCTTCAGAAGTTCAAGGTCATCCTCAGCTACATAGTGAGTGTGAAGCCAGCCTGGGGTATATGAAACCCTGTCTCAGAAAGAGAAGTAGATATGTATGGTATATATATACACACACGCGCATACAAATACATTAATATAGAATATGTTTCTTTAAAATGTAGTTCTTAATACAGTCTCCTAAGCAGAACAACTGAATGTGTCTGCTTGGTTTTAAGTCTTGGTTGCACCATGATGTGGCCATGCCAGCATCTCATAAATTTGTTTATGTGAAGGCACTCTAAGAGTTCGCACAGGTATGTGGCTTCAATGGAAGAGCTGCCTCATTAGCTAGCTTGCTACCTGTGACATTTATTTCTCAGTCCCACCATCTCTTACACAAAAAGTTTGGTTGACATTTGATAAGCACATTTCCATCTTGCCTGAAGTTGCTTATGTGTCCAGAAAACTAATCAGAAGGTGTTGGACATTTGCACTTTTATTCTATTATTTATTTATTTGCTAGGGAGGGCACAGTTTCTCAGGTTTATGAGGAAGCAGACACAATATGAAGGAGTTGGTTCCCTTCTTCCCTTGTGGGGGTCCTGGGAATCAAACTTAGGCCTCTAGACTTGGTGGCAAGCTCCTTTACTAGCTTAGCCACTTCTCTGGCCTGCATTTTTAGCTTTTGCCATTCAGCCTCCAATGTCCACTGAAATTCTATTTGAAAAAATGTTTAAGGGAGTTAAGATATTGCTGGAAGGTGTAATGACATTGTGTGGGCTGTCATCAATCACAAAAATAAAAAAGCAAAGGAAAGTGGGATGGAGAGATGACTAGTCAGTTAAGAACACTGGCTGCTCTCGAGAGGACCCAAGTTCAGCTTCCAGCCCCCACAGAGTGGCTCATTGTATGACTGTTACTGAGTTCCAAGAGATTCATGCTCTCTTCTGGTCTCTGTGGACACCAGGCAGGCAAGTGATGCACAGACATGCAAACAGGCAAAACACTAATATACAGAAAATAGAAATAAAGGAAAACAACTTTAAACACTGAAGAAAGTATTTCCAAGCGTCCATTTAGCATTGTGGGTAAGGACCCAGGCTCTGGGCTGGTCATATGAGTCTTAGTCTCAGCTCCTTCACCCACTGCTTAAGTAAGTCACTTGATGTGTCTGTGCCCTAATGTTCTCTCCTGCAAAATTAGATAACAACAGAATCTTCTCTGGGGGTTGTGGAAATTATAAATCAGTATTGTAACACACATAATGTAGCACCAGTCATACATTCATGATATAATTATATAAAGAACATAGTATCTAAAGAATAAGGGAAGAATTCTCACGCTCTAGGAAGTGGATGAAAATCATTTTTTAAAATCAGGTGAATATTACCTATCCACACCGTGTGATTTAGCAGACTCACAAAAACATATTTAAAGAAAAAGGGGCCTGACAAGTTTGTTAAGAGCAGGTGAAAGTCAGAAATAACCGGTACATCCACCTTCAGCAGGATAGATAACAGTGCTCTTCACAATGGAAGGGGTGAACACAGCTCAGGCAGAATGGTCAAACCTACAATAACAAGGAGCAAAAGGATTGTGTGATGTTCTTCTGTTGAGGGATGTCTAGGTTGTTTTCAGTTTCTGGCTGTTAAGAGTAGAGTAGCAACGAACATGGTCAACCATGAGTCTGAGGCCAGCCTAGGTAAACAGAAAGATCCTATCTCAAAAAACAACAAACAGGCAAAACTTCCCACGAATCCATTAGTGTTTACACTTAAAAAACACGGAATAAAACTTACCGTTTAATTTTGAAAGGCAATTTTTGAAGGATATGGAAAAAATCTGCCATCTTTACTAGAGCTTTCTTTTAAGATCACACAAAAAATTGTATTTTATTATTGAAACACAATCTAGTAAAAACCACAGTGCAGCAGAACTTACTAAACACCACAAAGTGGAAAATATTAAAAATCAGCTTTCAGTTTAGCTTGCGACTTCCCACACTGCTGTCCTTATACTTGTGACTCTGTGTCTAGCAAAACTTTCTGTGCATATTTTGGAGGTCTTTGCTGACAAAGGAATTACAGGGTTGTTTTTTCCCCCGTTTGTATTCAATGTATTATTTCAGACATTTTTATCTTGGCAAGAAGAAAACTATTTCCCCAGTGGTATGTTGCCTCCTGGCTTTCATTTTTAAGGAGGCTCTAAAGAGCCTGTTTTAGCATTTACTACCAGACACTTTATATCAAATCACTGGTTTCAATGTAGGAGACACACATATGCTGGAAACAGTCTTGGATCTTGCCTTTATGTTTACATATTAGTTAAAATGATTAGTTAAATATTAGCAATTCAGAATATCATTATTAATTTTAATGCATACTTAAGGGAAAATCAATGTCAGCAAATGTGGACATAGGGCCATTGAGATGGCTCAGTGGGTAAGGGACTTGTTGTTGGGGCTCATAGACTGAGTTTGACCTCCCAGGACTCACATGATGGAGGGAGGGAGAGACTTGCAAGTTGTCCTCGGGCTTCCACATGTGGGATGCATGTTAGTCTCCCTCCTCAAATAAGTAAATAAATAAATAAATAAATAAATAAGTGACTGTAATTGTTTAATATAAATTCACACTTAAAACAGTGTTCTCTGAGAACATTTGCTATGGGATTTTCAGATCTTATTACTACAATTTTTTAATTTATGACATTTATTCTCTCTCTCTCTCTCTCTCTCTCTCTCTCTCACACACACACACACACACACACACACACACACACACACACTTGGCAGAGCAGGTGCAGCAGTTAGAGAAAACTTGTGGGAGTCAGCTCTGTTCTCCTACCATGTGGGTACGCCCTCAATGGAACTCAGGTTGTCAGCCTAGGTGGGAAAGACTTCCAATTGCTGAGCCATCTCACTGGCCTTGTTTTGTTTTTTAGCTGTTTTGTTTTTAATTATTGTGTGTGGCTCTCAACCTATGAGAAATGCTACCCTGCGATAGGTATGGTGACGCACACCTTTTGTTTTTAAGATTTATTTATTTTTTATTATGTATACAGTGTTCTGCTTGCATGTATGTCTGCCTGTCAGAAGTGAGCCACCATGTGGTTTCTGGGAATTGAACTCAGGACCTCTGGAAAAGCTGCCAGTGATCTTAACCTTTGAGCCATCTCTCCACACGCTTAACGTCAGTATTTGGAAGGCAAAAGCAGGTAGCTCTCTGAGTTCAAAGCTAGGTTGGTTTACAGAGTATGTTCCAAGACAGCCAGGATTACCTGAGAAACCATGTAAGGGAGGGTGGGGGGGGCAGGGGCTATGTCAGTTGTGTGGGGGTTTGTTTTTGTTTGTTTTTGTTTTGTTTTTGTATACTAGACTTCTCTTAACCTCCTTAGCTAGATACTGAAGCTGTGAAATGGTGCTCTATGTGGAAAGGGCCAAGGCAAGTGTCCTCCTTGACCACCTGTCCTGCCCTGGCCTTACAACAATCCCACACCTGCACCCTGCCCACCGAATTATCAAAGGTGCCAGTACCTGTCCCTTTACTCAATATCAACCCAGCTTAACTCTTCTCCTTCAAAAGTGTGTGTAACAGCATTATTTGTGAACAGAGTTCTATTTGATAGAAATGGGCAGAAAGCTCCAGTATCTAAAGGAGAGAGAGCAGTGTGGCTGCCCTGATGCCCCTTTGTAAGATAGAACAGCTAACACCTAACTCACCGACCTGCCTCTGGAGGCTCCCACCCTCTGCACAAACCTAGCTTCCAAAACATAATGGGAAACTTTTGTGCCAAGCCTAGCTCTCCATGCCTGCCAGTAACACTTGCTTCCTCTCTAGTCACTCAGGCACCAGCTTGCTTTCAAGAAACTCCAGAACCTTACAGTAATATCTACAACCTGGGGGCTGTTACCAGCTCCCTGAACGGTCTCACAATATGTTGCATATTGTTCTCAAATGAAGACATCTAACAGAGTGAATGCAGAATGAGGACATCTCAGCCATTATGAAAGGAAAATACATTGTTTCAGATGGAAGCACTTCCTGTGTGTTCCCCAGTGGTCTTAAAGTTGGGGATGAATAATTATCTAATGTGTTACAACTTGTTTCAATTCATTCTTGTAAATGGCATATTTTTAAGGGACTAATAAAAAACTACAAACACATACACTAAGTAAAAATTTTAAGCAAAAGAGAAACAACAACCAAAAAGTGTTCTTAATATAGAGAAAGTATCTTTAAGATGTCTGGGAATGGACCATCTGTGATATTCTATTAGCCAAGACAAGTAACCATAGCTGCTATAGCAATTGACCTCAAAATGTCTGGCTGAACCCAAGAAAGATCTATTTGTCACTCATACCACAGTACAATGCATGCTGTGAAGAGGCTCTGCGGCAAGCTCCACAGTGTGGTGCCAAGGTCTTCAAGCATGTGGCTTCAAGGTTGAACTAGCTTCCGCAGTTGGCAGATGAAAGGACAAAAGAAAGTGGAGAGAGCCTATCTTTTCTTGAGTGTGTAGTTTTAAAGTAAGTTTCCATTGTTTTGTATTTAAGATATTTTACTTAATATTCATACATGCATATGTGTTTAGATCGAACCTACCCCTTTCTCTCCCCTTGAATACAACCTCCCCTCCCAACTTCATGTTCTCTCTCTCTCCACCTCATGCTTACGGAGTCTACTTACTGTTGACTGTATGTGCATAGGTGTGGGACCACCTACTGGAATTTGGGTAGCCTCTCAGGGCCCACATCCCTGAAGAAAACCAACTCTCCCAATGGCTCTCTGGCAGCCATCAATTGCCAATAGGGGTGGGACTTCATGAGCCCCTCCCCCACCTGCGTTTCTATTTTCCATAGCTTGATCTTGTGCATGTCTCATGCATGCAGTCCTAGCTACAACTGCTGTGCTGTCACATCAGACATCTTGCTACTGAAATCTACTTCCTCTCTCTTATCATTTTTCTAGCCCCACTTCTGTGATAATCTCTAAATTTGGGATGATGGAGTGGAGGCAGATGTCCCATTTAGAGCTGAACACTCCATGGTCTCTTAGTCTCTGCATGCTGACCTGTTGTGAGACTCTCTGTTGTCATCTACTGTAAAAAGAAACTCCTCCCTCCCATGAGGATTGATTGATATACTGATCTATGGGTATAAAGAGAAGAACCAAGAGGAAATTTGTCATTATATCCATTTATCAGAATGACAGTAATATGTTCTCTTTTGGGGCCTATGACCTAGCCAACCACCGACTTTGGCCTTGTTAATGGTACCAGGCATTGGATCCATCTTGTATAGAGAGCTTTCAAATCCTGTGGCTGGTTACTGGGTCCTAGGGTGTGTAAGACTGTTGGTGACTTTCCTCTCCAAGTAGTGTGCATAGAACCTGCTAGCATCATGAAAGCTACCAGTCTGGGCCGTACTAACTTAGTTCCTCCATATCCATGACTCGGATGTGTGGTGTCTTTAGAAATAGGGTCTTATCATCAAGTTTGGGAGAGTAACGAAGAGTAATGGCTATACTGTTTGGGGAAGTCTATGGGAACCCATCGACCAACAACTCAGAAAGGAGTAACCCATACCTGACACTGTTTTTTTTTTTGTTTTTTTGTTTTTTTGGTTTTTCGAGACAGGGTTTCTCTGTGTAGCTTTGGAGCCTATCCTGGCACTTGCTCTGGAGACCAGGCTGGCTTTGAACTCACAGAGATCTGCCTGCCTCTGCCTCCCGAGTGCTGGGATTAAAGGCGTGTACCACCAACGCCTGGTGACACTGGGGTTTTTATCTGATAGCCTATGGTGTCTGGGGGAGGTACCCCACCCTTTGTAGGAGTATGCCTTCTCTTTTTGTTTCATTTTCTTTTTGATTTTTTTTTTTTTTAGACATGGTTTCTTTGTGTAGCCTTGGCTGTCCTAGAACTAGCTCTATAGACCAGGCTGGCTTGAACTCTCTGCCTCTCATGTGCTGCGATTAAAGGCGTGTGCCACTACTTCCCAGCAAGTGCACCTTTTCTTAATTGCTCATCAGTATTGCATGCCATTGGTGAGAATGAATCACATGGCTGAATATATATCCAGAAAGTTTAGAAAATTTGATTATTTATCTTAGAAGTGAAAAAGGTTTGTTGAACATCTAGTGGTCCCATGGAGAGAAGGGTGTTACTGAAACTGTTAGGGACAAAGTATGGGCCTTGGCAGCTCTAACCAGTCTCCAATAGGCCAAGTAGACAGACAAGTAATGCTGAAAAGCACAGAAAGGGTTATTCACTGTGACAACCCTAGGAAAACGAATACATAAAGAGGTCCAGTGACTCCCTGAGTCCATCTTCAGGCTCAGACATGAGGTTCAGGTTTAAACAGAGGGCAAGAGTTGCATGCACCTGGTCACAGTATGGTCTCCTCCCCCATCAACATTGTCTCAGTTCCAGTTTTTCCTGAAAGCTTGACTCAAATTGCCTGAACTCATGAAATCTCTTCCTGATGACAGCTTCCTCATCTAGCTGGCACTTCACCCTTTCCTTCTCACAGTAAGATTCCTGGGAGAAATTCTTTGCCAAAGAGATCTCTTTAGAATGTCTTCACTCCAGCCAGGCCACTTCCTTGGAGAGGGGGACTCAACTAGCATGCCCAGCCTATAGCCAAAGTATACTAGCTCACCACTGTTTATTGCCAGTCTTGCATGCAACATTCACTTCATCTCTTGCTATTGGAATAACCACCATGCATGTTTCCGTACCTCTCCCTGTGATTTGCCTGAGCCATCCAGTTCTTCCTAAATTCCTTCCCTTACCCTTTCTCTCCAGATCTACCCAGGCTTTCTCTATCTTTTAAGATGTTGCTTACTCTTCCCTAATGCTCTGTAGCACTGAGCTAGACATTTGCTGAACTTTTCATCCTGTACTCTGCATGCACCACTATTAACTACTGAGCATGTTAGCTCATATCAGGTTTATCAAGGAACCAACACATTTCCAAAAAAGATGGAGTATACCATGTGGAGAATATATATATTGAAAATCTAGGAGGCTTCAACAGGCTTAGCTTCCTAAGAGCACAGTGGAAGTCCTGTGTATCTTACTATATTACTATCACCCTTGTCTACCTGGCCTGGTTAAAACACTCAAAACTGGAGGAGAAAAAGAATGCTTTCTCCTTTTCTCAGCTTCCCAGTTACAGCTGGTGTCTTTTTCGTGTGTTCCTATGCCCTTTGTATCGTCGTTTAAGTAACAACAGAAAACTTACTATCTTAATCATGTTTTAGTGATTGGTAAAAGTCACATTAGCTATGTGTACTTTATTGTACAATTGATTTCTATAACTTTTTCATCTTCTAAAACTGAAAGTCTAAAGTCGTGAATAACACTCCTTCCCTGCCCCAGCTCCTGACACTCTGTCCTACCTCCTATCCCTAAGACCATGGCTACTTTAGTGGGATGATATTGTACTCATCTTTTCATGTTGGCTTGTTTAGTGTAGCATGATGTCCTTATGGCTCACCCATGGTATAAGATATGGCAAGTTTAGCTTCATTAAACATCTATGGTGTGAGCTACTCTGGAAATTTGATATAGGAAGACTGCTTAGTAAGCCCTGTAATTCTAGACCATTTTGGACAATATAGTGAAAAACCATCTAAAAAAAGTTCATATTTATGTGTCTCTATGTTTGACTGCTGGGTCCTTGGAGGGGAATGCTGAGAAAAACATGTTTTCTGTTGGTCCAAGAGGAAATGTGACACAGCACATTTGAATCTTCCAGGATGCTTATTTCCAGAGACTAAAAGAAACTGTACTTGGGTACAAAGGGAACTCATTTATTTGAGGCAGGGTTTCACTATGTAACTCTGGCTGTTCTGTAGCTCACTATATAGACCAGATTAGTTTTTGCTTTTTTTTTTTTTTTTTTTTTTCCCCACTGACCTTCTTTACTAATATATGACTAATTACAGCTATTTGGGACGCTGAGGAGGGAAGACTAAAAGTTAGCCTGAATAACACAGAGCCATCTCAGGCAACAAGAAAGGAATAATAAACAAACGACATAGAGAATGTCTCCTGTCCTGCCCTACCTATGGACAAGTAACTAAAACACTGTTTCAGACTAGCAATACTGGTTCCTAATAAAAAGCTGCTGACACTACCTCAGTCTTCCCAGGACCCTTTCAAACACCTCCTGTTTCCCAAAACGGGTCCATTGAGAAAAGAAAAAAAGCCCAATTTCAAAGCAGAGCCAATAACTAAAAGGATAAACAAGAACATTTTTAACAGGGTTTTGGGTGTTTGGGAGAATTTTAATGTTTATGGAGGAGCCCCAGAGTAAATCCTGGCCCGTCCTAGCATCAGCAGTCTCTCATGGTGTTTTATATTGGAGGCAGCCTGAGGCCCTTTAAAAGGGGCATCCGAAAGCGTTATTTCTGCCTGTCACTATGAAAGAATCGAAAGTATCCTTCCATTAACATGGTCCTTATTTTTCAGTGAGCTATTATTAAATAATGTAACTGGAATGTGTGCTGAAAAGAATCCAAATAAACTGCTAGAACTTTCTTTTAAAATAATCACATTAAAAAATCCCGACACTTTAAATTCCGCAATTTTGGTTAAAGTATGCCAAATATAGCTTGCAATAGTAAATGACCTTTTCAAAGCGACATCGACAAATTAATTGGTGCGTGAACAAAGAATCTTTTCTGCAGCTTCATGAATGTTGCCTTTATTTTCTTTTGCTTCCCAACTAGGATTTTTACAAAACAGTGTAGCGCATGCTGACCACTGACAAAACGATAACACACTGCGGGTGAGGGCCAACGTGGGCACAGGACCTCGGGATCGTCAGGGGGCTGCCCCCCAGCCCTGCTCTCCTCTGGTCCCCGGCGGGGGCCAAGCTGCCCCTCCCCCGCTCCCGGCTCGGGTTTCAGCCTTCCGAGTTGAGCAAACTTGCTGCAGGCGGATTGGCGGCGAGCAGCTCCCGGGCTCCGGCGTCGTCCCCGCGCCCATCGCTCCTTTGTATCCCGCGGCCGCCGCCCGAACTCGTGGGGGAGGGGGGGTACGGGCAGGCAGCTCGCTCCCCTGCGCGGCGGACTCTCGGGGGGACACGTGCGGGGCCGGGTCACCGCGCGGCGGAGGCGGAGCCGGGGCGGAGGCGCGGCGGCCAGGGGCGGCGACCGGGGATCTGCAGCGCTGCCCGCGCCCGCGCCGGCCGCTCTCCCGGGCCCGCTCTGCTCAGCGTTGGCAGCGCCGCGGTGCAGGCGCGCGAGGGCCGCGGCCGGGGATGAGCTGACTGCGGGGAGAGCGTCTACCCGGTCCTCGCGAGGCGAGGCCGCCCGCTGCCGTCTCCCCGCCGCCCTGCCAGCCGCGATCATGTACGTACGCGTCGCCGTCCTGCCACGGTCCGGGTTCCGGACGTGCCACGCGCCCTGGCTGCGCCCACCCGCTCACCGCGCCTCTCTCGGCTTCGCAGGTCCATCCACATCGTGGCGCTGGGGAACGAAGGCGACACGTTCCACCAGGACAGCCGGCCGTCGGGGCTCATCCGCACCTATCTGGGGAGAAGCCCGCTGGTTTCGGGGGACGAGAGCAGCTTGTTGCTGAACGCGGCCAGCACGGTCGCGCGCCCGGTGTTCACCGAGTACCAGGCCAGTGCGTTCGGGAACGTCAAGCTGGTAGTGCACGACTGTCCCGTCTGGGTAAGGGGCAGCGACTACGCGGTGTCCAGGCCAAAGGAGCCTGTTGTTGTTTGGACCCCTCCTTCCCTTGTTTCCTATTTTCCTGACTGCCTGGAGAGAGGGTTGGTTTGCTTTTTTACTTTTCCTTTTTTTTCCTTTTCTTTTTCTTTTTTTTTTTCTTTTTGGCAAATCTCGTCCTTTGTTTCAATTTGGAGGTGGTGGGGCACACGTCTGCAAAGTTGAAAGCCCCAGGGGAACGTAGAGCAGTCACTGTGCTTCACGACTGTGACTTGTCCATTAGTAGACAGCTGAGAGTTGACTGGGCCAACCCCAAGGGACGGGGTCACGAAGTTCCACTGGCCAAGAGACATGTTTTCATGTCCACCCTGTGGAGGATAGGGAAATGTGTTCTATAAATACCGCTCAGCATAGGCAAAAATATTCTTCTCAGGGACAGGTCAGAAATAGTATGGAAAAAGGGAGAAAGGTCGGGGTTTGAGAACTAAGTTTAAATGGCTCGTTTTGTAGACTATTGACTTCTGGAAAAAAATCTAGTTCTTAGTGATGCAATACTCATCGGTTTGGCTTTGTTTTTAATGATTAATAAATCAGAAATACCACTAACATTACCTAGCATAAAAAAATCTTTATGTTTATGAGAGTTTGAATGAAAGAAATCTATTCTGACTCTCGAGTGTTTGATGAAAGGACAAAGGAGGCTTAGGTATCTTCATCACACAGTAACACTGTATTTCAAGTGTTTTTGTTTACTTTTAAGTAGGTGGTTGCTTGCTAATAGTGTAGTTATATGTGCTTCAGCTAAAGATAAATATATATGAATGAAACATTGGGGTCTCAACCAAGGCACAAATTATGTAAAATTCTTACATTCAAAAGGCGTCTTTTCTTTTCTTTTCTTTTTAATTTATTTATTAGTTCTAGTTAGGGAACAAGCTTGTTTCACATGTAAGTCCCTTCTCCCTCTCCCTCTCCCTCCCCTCACCCCCATTCCTCCTCCCCCACCCCCAGCCTACCCCCACTCCATCCACCCACCACTCCCCAGGCAGGGTAGGACCCTCAACGGGGGCTCTGCAAAGTCCACCAAATCTTCCTGTGCTGGTCCAAAAGGCATTTTTTTTTTTTTTAAGCTGAATCAGAGCTCAGGGTAACTAGCTTACTTTTGAACAGAAATGTGTAGAATGTACTGAGAAAAATTTCTTGAGCATATTTTCCTATTATGGAAAGAAGGCACCCCTTTTACTGGAAATGTATATTAATGTGCTAAAATAAATTTTAAGTAAACTTTTCAATTAAAAGGATGGACTTAGCCTTCAGGTATGACAGAGATGATGGTATCCAAAGATGCCACTAGGGAGGACTTAAGGACTGATGTATGTGCCAGGACATTCACTTTGGGCCCTTTTATTATGAAAGATTTAATGGCCTTCAACTATTACTTGTTCAACATACTGTTGAACAAATGTTTAGTTGATTGAGGAAATAAATACAGAGCAAAAATAAGATGACTAGGAGTGTTGGGGCTGTTTTTCCTCATTTTTTGGGGGGGGGTTGAGTTGTTAACCCTTTCCTGCCTGTGTTCCTTTAGCAAAGAGCCGCACATTGTATAAGAATAAAATAGGTGAAACAAAATCTGTGACACCAAGATTGTCACCAGGTACAATTTCCCAGATTAGGATGGGTGGGTCTTCAGACACAGTGAGTTGCATGCGTAGAGTCACTCACTCTGAGCTGCTGTTTCCCCTTTAACATAAGTAAATTCTGCCAGAAATATGAAGGTGGGTTATACCCATCAGCTGTTTTGGCATAGGTACTGAATCATAGTATCAAACACAGCACTTTTGACAGCAAAGAGAACTGATTTCAGATCCCACATTGCCACTGCATATGTTTTTTTGTTTGTTTTGTTTTGTTGTAAATCTTTTACCTTCTCTTAGGCTTGTTTTCCTGTCTATCCTGGAACCGTGCTGAAGGGTAAAGTCCCAAGTGTGGAGGCTGTAGGTGCTAAAAGTGATAGCTGCTATAATAAAGTGCATATTATAGCTTTAGTGTAGTCATATATTACTTATATTAGGCGTGGGAGAGTTTCTCACATCAAAGTTTATACTAATGCAGGACCTTCAGTGTATACACTAATCAAATAGGATGAAGTCCTTGTTTCTTTGTAGGAACTCAGATTTTTTTTTTTAAGATGAATTTGATTCTCCATTGTGGCTCCAAGTTTGCTGTTGCATAACATCCCAGTGAAATCCTGGAACTGACTTAACAAGGGGTGGGACAAATGGATCTCCTCCATATTTCTAGAAACCAGTGGAGCATTTTCTCTGTGACAGCTTAAAAAGAAAGGAGTCAGAAGGAGCTAGGAGTGCTTCCCCTCCTGAGTTACTTTCTGTAGATTGCTAGCCCTGCTCGGGCTCCTTGCTGGCTCTATGTACTTGATGTCTTTAAAAATCTGCTTCAAATTCATTAGATGAAGTTCATAGCTTAGTTCTGCCTACTGCTCTTCTGAAGTCATACTATTATTTAATTTGTATTTCTAGATTTTTATTTTTCTGTCTGTGAGAAATATGTTCCAAAGCAGACTTATCCGGGTATCATGGCTCATGCTTATAATACCAGCACTTGGGAGACAGAGCAGGGAGGACTTCAAGTTTGGGCCAGCCTGGGCTACATGAGAGCCTGTCTCAGAAAAACCTGGAAATGAATAAATGAATAAAAAATCATTAAACTGTGAGATGATATATTCATATTTTCTTGTACAGGGTTCGAAGCTCTGGGTTGCATTACAAATAAAAATGTTTATAGTTGTTTTATCCTCAACACCACAGATTAAATTAATAATACCCAAATCCCTCTTTCCCCATGTTGTCTCTCCCCAGGAAATCTGGAATTCTGAGCTATTTGGAATGTGAAAAAGTGTTTTCTAACTTGTTCTTTGGGTGCTAAATGGCTGCTCAGTACTGGTCCAGTTTGTAGTGGTTTTGGATCCCGAGAGCCTGACTCTTGTATTGTTGCTGTTCTCCCTCACCTTCCCGCCTTCCACGCTCTGATGCATTTGCATATTCTCCATCTGAATGTTTACAGAAACAGTGGGGACCAGTGGGACTTTGTGATCTGGGACTTGGGAATCAGATGTTCTCATCTTCTTGGTCTATATCCATGTCCTCACTTCTGCCACACACTTCGCCTCTGACCCTAATACCACATTCAGTCCTTTGCTGTATCCATTCTGTTTTTAATAATGCATTCCTATGTAACAATTCTGCAGTGCAGCTCTCACTCTGAGTAAGCTTGCTGAGAGATGGGCAGGTGAGGGTATGGAGATGGGACAAGAGCTTCTCGCTACAGAAGGGCGTTTCTGTCATGGGCTAAAAGCTCTGTCACATAGATCTTGTTTGATTGGCTAATTTGAACACTTTTAACCTTGTTTTGAACTCGCATACCAAAGTGTGAACTTTCGTAGCCCAACAGTTTTGGAAGTTGTTAGCCATATCTAGCCATAGTGTTCCCTTATTCTTGCTTGATTATATCTTAGTAGAAGGGCACATGAAAGAAATGATTAATCATTAACAAGAATTGAAGAAGAAAACAATTTGCATATTTAACAGTGAAGTTAAGATGGCATTTTCTTTATATACTATTTTCACAAAAACTTTGCAGACATCAAAGAGCCAAGTTCCATAATGAATTAGATATGATTCTAGAGCTAAATATGAATATTAAGCCTAGCCTTATAGTAAACATTTCTGAACAGTTTTATCCTGAATTTTTAATATATGAGCTAAATACATGAACTGCAAACACAGTCCTTTGCAATTAACACCTCATAATGTACACTGTCTTAGCAAGGTATATTTTCTCCATGCTTAAATATGTGCTATACAAATATAGTATAAAGTTAAAGATTATATGTGGATTTTGTGAATGTGTATAAGAGGAATACCACAAGACTCACAGTGTATTGTAGTTCAGAGCACAAAAATCCTGCAGTGTCTAACTGGGTCACAGAAAAGCTTCTGATGTCTATTGCATACTGTCACACCTTTGAAATTTCAAGTGACTAAAATCAGAGTAATTTCAAGACAGATGCTTCTTAGGTTTAGATGGTGGAATGACGTTGCTCATTTCATCACACTCAAAAATGCTCTAGGTAACAGGCCTTACTAGTGCATCATTGTTTAGGGTAAATGAAGAAAAGGTGTTTTAAATAAACCATCAGGCATCAGACATATTAAATGTTATGCAATTACTCATTTGTCTTAGTTATTTTCCTATTGCTGTGAAGAGACACCACAACCAAGGCAATGTATAGAAGAAAACGTTTATTGGGGCTCGTGGGACCAGAGGTTGAGTCCATGGTCATTCGGTGGAGAAGGTACTGGATCAGTAGCCAGGAGTTACATCTGATCCATAAGTATAAGGAGGGAAGGGTAACTGGGCTTTTGACACCTCAAAGCCCCCAGTTACTCACCTTCTCCAGCAAAGCCACTCCTCCCAATCCCTCAGAAACAGTTTCAAAAATGGACAGCAAGCATTCAATTTCTATGGGGGGCCATTCTCATTCACACCACCACACCATTCAAAAACATATTTTCATAAAGTCTCAAAACCAACATACACTAAACATTTAGACTAACATGTTATAACTGATCTGGCAATTGATTTGGGGATCGACTTGAGGATAAACAAACTAAAAGTTGATGTTTGCATTTTTGTTTAGGACATTTTTGACAGTGACTGGTACACATCCCAAAACCTAATTGGGGGTGCTGACATCATTGTGATCAAATACAATGTAAATGACAAGTTTTCATTCCACGAAGTAAAGGATAATTATATTCCAGTGATTAAAAGAGCATCAAACTCAGTTCCAGTAATCATTGCTGCTGTTGGGACCAGACAAAATGGTAAGTTCATGGTTTTCTTCTTTATAATGAGCATGAGGTACCATGTTTACAAAGATAAGTTTATTAATGATTAATACAGTTCTTTTTTGAAAGCCAAATGTCCATGGGTTCAAATGCCAGTTGTCATCTCATTGTTCTATATAGTAACCAGGTGCTAGAGCAGAGGCTCACAGACTCCCGCTGTGATTTGGATGTAAATTGCTCTTCTCCTGTACATCAGTAATTGTGTTCTTTTGACACAGGCTGACTTTGAGCCATGCTATCTCTCTTAAGGTCCATTCGAAGGGCAAGGATAGATTACTCATGTGAGCAGGATTGTTAGGCAGATAACAAGGAGTGAGCTGAAACACTTGACAACACTGCTCTAGGAAAGGGCTGTTTATTACCACACGTTTGGTAGGTTCCTGTGGTTCCGGCTGTCTCTCTGCCTTTGCTGTTGTACATTTGATCATTAGATATCTCATGACCAACTTAGGACTCGTTTTGATTTGGTAGTATTTTGTAAGTTTACTCCATGTAATTTGCTTAGTAAGGCTGTGTTCAAATTTTAATTTTAATTCTTTGTTTCTTTTTAACACTTTTTTTTTAAGTATAGCAAATTGTCTTGGTTGGGTTTCCATTGCTGTGATAAAACACCACGACCAAAAGCAACTTGGGGACTGTTTAACACTTCAGGTAACAGGCCATCACTGAGGGAAGTCCCCACAGGAACTCATGCAGGGCAGGAATCTGGAGGTGGGAACTGATTCAGAGGCCATGGAGGGGAGCTGCTCACTGGCTTGCTCTCCATAGCTTGCTCAGCCTGCTTTCTTACAGCACCCAGGAGTGGTCCCACCCACAAGGAGTTGGCCCTACCCCATCATTCATCAACCAAGAAGATGTACTACAGGCTTACCCACAGGCCAATCCGGTGGGGCTTTTTCTCAATTGAGATTCCCTCTCCCAAAATGTCTCTAGCTGGGATCAAGTTGACATAAAACTAGCCAGCACAGTAAGGAACATATGATTTGCTAACCTGAGAGACTTAGGCATTCATCTATGCCATGGACAAGGGTTTAGAATGTTTACAGTGCTGCTCCACCAGGTAAATACACCCTCTGTGGAGGGAGCTGGTGTCCTGGCTTCTGACATTAGTGGCACCTGTTCTTGAACATTATACAAACAGCGGTGCACAGTAGGAATGTGTATATATTGCTTCCTCATTTAACTGCTGTGTATTATGCCACTGTATGAATGTGCCATAAACTGTCTCCGCTGTGCTTTTGATACTTTGGATTATTCCATGGTCTGGGTGGTTGGACCAGAGGGCAGGTTTACGTTTCATGCTAGCACTTACATAGAAGACAAGGCTTGACTCGCCCTTGGTGTCACATTCTCAGGACTTTCCCAACTTATTTCTCTCCTGTTCATGATTCCTGAAGGGGTTTTCCTTAGTTCTTGAGTTGCCTTCAACTTCAGGACCCTAGCCGGCTTCCTGGAGTCTCTCCTTCAGCTGTTTAATTGTTTTAAGTTCTCCAGAGAGTAGTCCTGTGTTCTTTCTTGTCAAAGTTGTTACACTTTAGTAACAGTTCTCTCTTTGAAATTATCCAAACACTTTACCATCCACTACAGCTACCATTGCCTGGTTCTTCTAACCTCTGCCCTCTTCTCTGGTCCCCTCCCTATCCTCCTGGGTGCACCAGCAACACACAGAGGCCTGGTTAGCCCTTCAGCTTCTCTTCTTGCTCTCTACCGAGGTCATGAACTCGCATGTTGTGTCCCTGGTTTTCTTTGTACACACTTATATGTACATGGTATCTTCACTTTGAATCTTTGCTTGTAACCTGTCCCCTGACCTGTGTCCCTGTGGATATGACCCTCTGACTACTGGATTCCTTCTACCTCTCTGTTCACCCAAAATAGACCCTACTGAACTCATCTTTCTCTCACAGCAACCACATTCAGAAAGCTAAAGACTTTGATTGATTTTATACTAAGTAAATTTCAAACTCCTTGAATTTTGTCAACCCTATTGGGCTTAAATTCTTTGTCATTTGCTCTTTTTTTAAGTTTTGGTGCTTTTTTTTTTTTTTTAAAAAAAATTATGTGTGTATGTATATGCCTGCCTGAGTTTTTGACTATCCTATTCATGCAGTCCTCTCAGAGGCCAGAAGAGGGTGTTAAGATTCCCTCACATTAGAGTGGTGGTTGTGAGCTGCCCAGTGTGGGTGCTGAGAACCGAATCTGGGCCCTCTGCAGGATCAGTAAGTGCTCTTAGCTGCCAAACCATTTCTCCAGGCCCTCATTTAATCTTTCATGGTGATAGTTTTCTAAAAGGGTAAGCTGAAGATATTTGTAAGTCCTCAACTTTATCCAATTTTACACCCACAGATTCGGGCACATACAAATAGAAAAACAAGTATTTATAATGTACAAGGAAAACACAATAAATTTCAATTATGACAAACCTGCCAGATGCCATACATGTCTAAAGTAGGCTTCTGTTTAACAGCTTACCATGTCTTTATTTATTTGTGTCTATTTTTTATTTATTCTTTTGTCTTTGTGGTTGTAATGTCTTGATGTTATTTTCATGTGGATTATTGTGATATTTCCTGTAGAGAGAAGAGAGTGTTAAGTACTTCTTGCTTTTTCTAATTTCTTCACTCTACATCTTTCTGGCCCCAGACAACTGAGTCCATGTTCATATTTCAGTTCAGCATTGTGATTTCTCATGTCATGTCTGCACCATGTGGCCATATGTTTCTGAAAGTCACTCCAGTACCAGGACAGTTACCACACACTTACCTGTTTCAGGAGGTGCTGGAGACCATGAGTGACAGCTTTCTGAACCTAAAGTTAATTCATTTAGTAGCATCTAGAAAACACAGATGGCTCCTTCAGAGTGGCGTCATTCAATACCAACTTAAGATTGGAGAGAGACAGGTTTTTTGTTTTTTTGAGACAGGGTTTCTCTGTGTAGTCCTGGCTGTCCTTGAACTCACTTTGTAGACCATACTGGCCTCAAATTCAGAAATCTATTTGCCTCTGCCTCCAGTGCTGGGATTAAAGGTCTGCACCCCACTGCCTGACAGAGACAGTGATCTTAATCAAATAATGTATTTTACTTTGCCAATTTTACAGCAGTGTGTAACTGTGTGGGAGAATACATTGTTGAGTTTTCTCCCAGGGATTTGCAAAGAAACTACAGAAGGCGTAGAAGCTGAAGCTTCCTGGTGGACTGGCCTCTGGCCTCCTGTTTTTGCTTCCCCTATTTCTGAAATAAACTCAGAGTAGTTAGGTCAGAATACAAGTCAGATCAGCACAGTCGGTGCTCTGAATTCTCCAGGAACTTCATCCTTCACCCCCCCCCCCCAAATTTCTAACCGAAAAAAAATTGGCAAGAATAAAACATTGAATTGCAGAATTTTAAAACACACACACACACACACACACACACACACACACACACACACACACACACACTTTTCTCTTATAAATCATTTGAGACTACATTTAACATGGGATTTTTTTTCACTCCTGATTGCTCAATATTCATCATAAGAACAAGACTATTATTCACTTCTTATCTCTAGTATGGCCATCACTCAAGAAATATAACATATTGTTATCTACTATACTATTTAAAATATCCACATTTACATTTTCTAGCTTATTTCAATAATGTCAATTACAGGGTTTTTTCCCATTACAAGTCATAAATACTATAATACGTGTAGTTATCTTATCTCTCTACTCTTTAATTCACTTTTTTTCTTGGGGGGGCTTCATGATATGGAAATTTTTAAAGAATCTTGGTCCGTTATTTTGTATAATCCTTTCCATTGCCATACAGATGCTTGCAATAGTGTAGACTCTCCTCCCTCCTACTGTGATTGGTTTTCCTCTAGAACAGCTCCCACTTTTCTCTGTCCCCCAGTTCTTATGATTTATAAAGACTTATTTTTAAAGGTCAACACTTAATGGCCTATTACTCTGTGCATTATATGGTCCATATCTTAGAAGGTGTCTTCAGGCTAGGTCCAGCCAGTTTTAGCTTTTCCTTACTTGCTGGAAGACATCAAAGCGCAGATATTGCTCTAGCAGTTCAGGTTCCCTTCAGTGGGGATGAGGTTCAGAAATGACCCGCTGGGTTCTGGGGTACACACCACTGCAGGTGCCATTGTATCCAGCTCCTTTGAAGCCACAGAAGAGGCTCCCCTTGGGACTTCTCTTCTTATCCAGCCTTTGTATTCATGTTAGTAACTTTGTGTTACAAACTCCTGATCTGAAATACAAAAGCTCTCATGACCTGGCTCTGACTGCTGCTTGAACACATAGGGAAGGATACATATTTTCTGCAACAGTTGCTCTGGACTCCTTGAAAAACCTTGTGATTTCCTTGGTCTTTGAAGGTCACTTACCTTCTGGTTTCAGCTGCCAGCACCCCACCATTTTTGTCCTCTTTACAGGTCTCCTGTGGGCTGAGTTGGTAATTCTGGATCTCTCCTGATGTTCTTAGGTTTGTTATTTTCTGTTGCTGAATCCTTTCTCCCCCTCTCTCACCACCCCTTCTTTTTGGTAGCATCTCATGCTGTAGCCCAGGCTTACTTGAACTCTGGTTTTCGTGCCTCATGCTCCCAAGCATTTTGAGTACAGCACCCCTTTATGTAAAAGTTTTTCTGCCACTTTACTTGATTAAGATTTTAATTTCAATATTTTTGTGTCTAAAATCTCTAAATGTTTCATTCCCAATTTCTTGTTCCTGACTTGAAGATGCACATTTACTTACGAATAATTAATTAAAATTATACTTAGTTATTCAGTTGGATGTTCCTGGGTCTTGTTTAGGCGTTGTAAGGTGGTGAGGATATAGCTGTTTCCCAAATGGCAGGACATTCTTTGCTTACTTTTGCACTTCATTTTCCAGGTTGGATTGATTCCTTTCTCTTGCTTTGCCAGTTGCTTTCTGTGGGTGGGGTAGCAGTGGGAGTGCTCACGTGGTCAGTGGGTCTCGCTGCTTCCTCCCATCAGTGTGCTTCGGCAGCTGCCAGCCATTTGCCTTTGGTCCTGCTATTTCCTGCTCCCACATCTGAGCTGTGAGCACTCTGGACATTGCTCAGTGTGTGAAAACCACCTGTACTCTGGCTTCATATTGAACTTTAGTCCAGTGCTGTCTGCCTTCCTTCTGCCAGGCTCTCCTAATGTCTGGCCTGATGTCATCTCACTTAATTTTAATGTTGAGGTGTTCTCAGTCCTCTCTCTCTCCTCTCCCCCTTCTCCCTTTTCCTTCATTCCTTCTCTCCTTTGACAGCCTCCCTTTTATGTAGTCACTTGTGTGGTTTGGCAGATAGAGGAGATGGGGACTTAACTTGTTGTCTTACACATTTGGCTGGAGGGATGGCTCTGTAGTCTCAAACACCCACTGCTCTTTCAGAGAACCCGGGTTTGATTCCCAAAACAAGTGCTTGGAACTCCAGGGAATCCAGCGTCCTTTTCCAGGTTCCACGGGTACTCACACATTACACACACATGCACAGAAGTTATAAAAAGAAATCTTTTTTTAAAAGTGGAAGTGTTTTCCGCCTGCTGTGGCCCCAGCTGGCAGTTGTGATCTACTCACATTGCAGTGCCCCTCACACAGTTTCTACTGTAACTGCTTAGCAGATTCAACCTTACCCTTGAACCAGGGTACAGCCTCCACACTGAGTTCATGTCCCCTCCTCTGTTCCCACGGTAACTTTGGATATCTTTATTTCAGTATTCACTGTTTTGCAGATGTCAGTGGTCACAGAGTCTTTCATCTTTCCGTCTGTCCTATTGGTAGTAGGTACTAATAAACATTTTTTCAATGAGTGAATAAAATGTTTTGTAAATCATCTAAATGAAGAAAATAGTTTTCATTAAAATCCTGAAATGCATTGACTGAATATGTGATTATATATTAGTTATAGAGCTAAATCTGACTGTTCACTCAAGGGCTGTATTGCTCCTCTTCACCTCATCCACACAGCACACTTCACTGAGCTGGGGAATTTTGCTAATTCTCTTGAAGATCTTGTTAGAGCTTATTCAGCAAAGCAGTCTTCTCTCTCTCTCTCTCTCTCTCTCTCTCTCTCTCTCTCTCTCTCTCTCTCTGTGTGTGTGTGTGTGTGTGTGTCTTGCTGTGTGTGTGTGGATCAGTACACGTGCATTAGTTTGTTTGAGGCAGGGCTTGCTATGTAGCTTAGACTCATCTTGAATCTGCTATCCTTCTATTTCATCTTGTGAAAGGCTGGGATTGCAACCATGTTTGACCCTATTACACTTTTGGGTTTTGTTGTTGTTGTTGTTGTTGTTGTTGTTGTTGTTGTTGTTGTTTTACAAACTTGGCAATGTGGATATCATCGTACTTGGCTCTGAATAAATTTTTGACTTTTTGTTTGTATTTTTTTGAGACAGTGTCTCATGTAGGCCAGTCTGATATTGAACTCATTATGTAAACAAGAATGACATTGAATTTGTAGTCCTCTTGCCTCTGTCTCACCAGTACTGGGGTTACAGTTGTGTTCTGCATACTCGGTTTTATGGACTACCTTGGGATAAGCATGTACTCTCCTCCACTGAGCCACGTCTCCAGTGCAAGTCTTTGTGTCTTAGTACACAGTGAAAGTATCTTTGAAGGAGATATCTGCACAATAGTCCCAGGAGGCATTCATAACTCTAAATTCCAGGAGATGGGCACTCCGCTTTTCAAGTTATCTTTCCCCCTCCAAGTTACCTTTAAAGCTCTGAAGGCTTCATATGCTGCTGGGCTAGAATTTATCAAAATGATTTCTAAAACTTTTAAGCAATGGCAACATCAATGCTACTACTTTGAGATAAATGTCATTTATTTAATTGTAGGATTACATTGTTTGTTTAAAATAATGAATAGACACTTTATGATAATAAAAGTTGCGTGCGTGCATGCGTGCGTGCATGCGTGTGTTGTGGTGAAGACAGTGCTAATTCTGATTCCCAGAGCCACTGTAGCCATGAGGCAGGCAGATCTCTGGGAGTTCAGGGCAAGCCTGGTCTATGTAGTATGTTCCAGGACAGCCAGAGCTACTAGACCCTATCTCAAACAAGTAAATGTTACTTTTGATCCTTTGGTTGTTATATGCTTAATAAGAATGCATTTAATCCAGAAATATTTTATTGAATCTCCTGCAAACAATTCAAGACAGACTTTTGAATAGACTCTTAAGAAAGGAACAGTTGATTAGAATGGGGAGATACAGGAATGGTTCAGAAGAGAATCTCAGAGCAACCCAGTTAGGAAACATTTTCTCTAAAAGCAGGTTTGAAGAAATCCTTTGGAATCCAGAAGACATGTCACTCACTAACTACTGACAGCTGGTTACACGACAGTTTCCCCTTTTGCTGAGTCAATATAAGGAGAACAGGCACTTGATGGAAACGTCACTCCATTGGCTTCAAATAAAAATTACTTTCCCTCAAGTTGGTTTATTAACCATTGTTGAACATCAGGCTCATTTTCCACTTGAAACACTGATGACTTCATTTAATTTTTATCCACAAGTAAAGCTTCATAATGTGACCTGCCTGTCCACCCCCCTCAAGCCACATGGTCAGACCTTTGTAGATGTAAGAAGGCCTCTGTCTTCTGAAAAATCAAGGCACTGTTCACAAAGACCCTGTAAGGAGTGAGAAATACCCATTGTTCTTTCTCAAGACAGCCTAATGCTACACAAGCAGCTTGCTACAAACTGAAAAAGTCTTAGAGAAAGTATACTCACAGAACTGTGACATGATTAGATTACGTCTCTAATTGCTGTATTTGGGAAACTTGTAATCTCTTCTCAAACTTTTTATTCTGTTTCTGGATATGCCACTTTTGTGTATCAGGTGGAGCCAGTGACACATTTGTGTATGTTTTCCATTTTTGCTTCCCAAGGCCAAGACACCTAACTGATTTGAGCTGCAATTTCCTTCTCTGTAAAATGAAGATAAAAGTACATGGTTTATGAACTTTATTTTTATTTATTCATTTTTTTGAGACAGGGTTTCTATATGTAGCTACCCTGGAACTCACTATGTAGACTAGATTGGCCTCAAACTCATAGAGATCACCTTGCCTTAGCCTCCTGAGTGCTGGGACTAAAGGTTCTTTGGTTTCTGAACTTTAAAATGATATTGCTCAGTTGGTAAAGGTGTTTGCTGCCAAGACTGAGGACTTGAGTTTGGTGCCTGGAACCCACAAGGTGGAAGGAGAGAACTGACTCCAGAAAAGTATCTTTTGATCTTCATGTATGCACGAGGGCATGCATCCCATTCATACACATATATGCTCCATCCTTGTACAGTAACATTTTTGTGCTGTCCAACATCGCAAAATGCTGCACATATGTGCCCCATCCAGGTGCAGTAACTGGGTACACATATGTGCCCCATCCAGGTGCAGTAACTGGGTAACATTTTTGTGTTGCCCAGTGGAGTTGCTCAAATGCTTTCTCATGGCTCTTCTGCTCACTTCCTCAGTTGTGAGCTTGTTGGCTGATGCTACAGTGTCAGGTTGATTCTCCACAGGTAGGAACTGCTTTGCCCAAGGTAATGTCCTCTCCATGAGTGCAGCTCTCATCTAATTACTGGGGAGGACACAGGCCCAGCTGCCTTTCTTCAAATGGAAAAAAGCTTTGAAAGGCTGACCTCCAGAGAGCCTATAGGATTAAGTGAGACCTCAAAGTTGTCAAAGTCTTTCCAGTACTCAGACCTATTTCCCTCACTCCTGAAAAGAGCTGTTCCTAGGGTCTCTGCTGGCTAATTTTGTCACCTTGACAAAAGATAGAGTCATACAAGAGGAGGGAACAGCTACGAAGAAAATGCCTCCATAAGATCGGGCTGTAGGCCTGCCTATAGGACATTTCCTTAATTAACAATTGACAGGCGAGGGCCCAGTCCATTGTGGATGGGTGCCATCTCTGGGCTGGAGGTCCTGGGTTCTATAAAAAAATCAGGTTGAGCAAAGCCATTGAAAGCAAGCCAGTAAGCAGCATTCCTCCATGGTCTCTGCATCAGTTCCTGCCTCCACGTTCCTGCCCCGTTACTACTCTGATTTCTTTCCATGAACTGTTGTTATATGGAAGTGTGAGTGAATTAAATACTCTTCTCTCCAAGTTGTTTTTGGTCATGTTGTCTCATCATTATCCCTAACTAGGACCATCACAAAGCAGTGTACCACCTGTACCATTCTCCAACCTAGACTGTGTGTGTGCCGCGGATGCCAACTGGCAGCAACATGCCTTTCTCAGAGACTGCCTCATTCTTTTGACTTAGCTGCTGTTTGAATATGGCATATCTGATGTTTATCCCCAAGACAAACCAAAGCTGGCTGATGACTATGGAGCTGAATTTTTGGCCTTAGGGAGAGTGTAAAGATACCATTAAGTCTCACATTTCCTGTTGTAAACATGTTTGTTGTACACAAATGAATCCTAAGACATCTGTTTACTTGTTAAATACTTTTCAGTCTTTAAATTTTGGTTTAATTTAATTTTATTGCTCAAGTAGAATGTTTTAGTGGCTGAGAAGATGGCTCAGCAGGTAAGAGCACTGTCTATTCTTGCAGAGGACCTGGATTCCTTTCCCAGCGTCCACGTGATAGCTCCTAACGCTCTGTAATTCCAGTTCCAGGTGATCCAGTGTTATCTTCTGGCCTCTGCTGGTACCTGTCACTCACATGGTGCTCAGACACACATACAGGCAACACACCCAAACACAGAATAAAAATAATTCTAAAGAGTAGAATTTTTTGGAATTAAATGGTTCCATTAAGGATGCGGCTGATGTGAAATTTATGAGGTGGTGGCAGTCTGGCGGTCTGCAACTTTCAAATTCATGTCTATTGAGGACTCCATTGCAATAAAAGTATAAGATTTATTTAAACTCGGTGATTTAGTTAACAGAAAATTTATGACAAAAGAAGGCCCAATTCTCTGTTTTCACGTTTTTGTGTGGGTGATCAGATGATGGTCTAGTGATAACAATATTGGGGTTGTGTAATTGCATCAGGTCAGCTGTCCCTGGCTGGTGAATGTCATTGCTCTGCTTCCCTTTGTAATAATCACCCACCAACTTCTAAATTCTTCTGTTTTCTAAAACACTATTTGTTCTCCTTGTGGTCAATACTTGTTCATCTATGGACTTTTTTTTTTTTTTTCCGACACAGACACTATCTATTGAGTGTCTAGTGTATAGTGATTCTGTCCATTAATGTTCACACTGCCTGTTTTTTTTTCCTGCTTAATTTTAAAACTCCTTGTTTTTACATTCCTTTCCTCAGAAGAATTACCTTGTACATGTCCCCTGTGTACCTCAGACCGAGGGAGCTGTGTTAGTACCACAGAAGGGATCCAGCTTGCCAAAGAACTTGGAGCTACATATCTGGAACTCCACAGCCTTGATGACTTCTACATTGGAAAGTATTTTGGAGGAGTGGTAAGTGGAGATCCCTGAAGCATGTGAGGTCATTTGTCAGGCTGGCCGAGCTTTAGTTTTATAAAAATTGTTTATTTTAACCTTGAGGAACACAGTAAGAGTTAAGTGGCATAGGCTTAATTAGTGTAAAATTATAAATTCTCCATCCAAATGAAATGTTTTTAATCATTTCTTATGATTTTTAGAATCTTTCAAAATTGGTACTATATTGGTCCTGGTGTATGTCAAAATCATAGGTTCTTACATACCTACATGAGTTTGTAGTGACCGTGTGTGTGTGTGTGTGTGTGTGTGTGTGTGTGTGTGTGTGTGTGTGTGTGTGTGTGTGTGCACATATATGCACATCTGTGCCTGTATGTGGGCATGGGTGCATATGGTCATACTTAGATGTGAAGGCCTGAGGACAACCTCAAGTGTCCTCAGAAACTGTTGACCTTTTTTAAAGACAGGGACTTCCACTGACCTGGAATTTGTCAAGTAAGTTAGGTTGGCTAGTCAGTGTCACTCAGGTCCACCTGTCTTTCCCACCCCAGTGCTGGCCAGTGAAACATGCTTCATTCACCATGCTCGGCATTATTGGGGAGGGGGGATACATGTGCTGTGTGTAGAAGCCAGAGGTCATTCTTGAATGTTGTTCTTCAGGTGCCATCCACCTTGTTTTTGTGAGACAAGGTCTCATTGGCCTGGAGCTCACAGTGGCAAAATTTGATAGCCAATGAGACTCAGGGATCTGCATGTCTCTACCTTCCTAGTGCTGTAATTATAATTATGTCCTGCTATGTCCACATTTCCCCCAGATGGATCAGGTCATTGTACTTGGAAAGCAAGTACTTTACTGACTGAACCATCTTGCCATCCTGGTTTATAATAATCAATATACAGCTGAATGAACCTTGCAACCTGAACCGGTGTGTCCTAAAAGTTCTCTTTATTTCTATTAACTGACAACAGTGGTGGTTTTCTTTTATGCATGATTCAGCAAGACTTCACAACCAGTCTTGCTATAATTCAAACATACACTCAGTTCTAAATGTCATCAAACCCTTCCCTTCGGGGCTCAGGGAACTATGTGCAAGAGAAAGTAAAAAGAGTGTAAAAGCCAGAAAGGATGGATGACACCAGAAAGACAGTGCTTTCTAAATGCAGCAGGACTGGTGCACATCTGAACTTGGGGAGACTGAGGCAGCCTGCACAGGTCTAAGCTGGATGGGGTCCAAGTGCTGAGAGGAGGAAGTGGACAAGAGGACCATCCCTACAAGAAGCCATTTCCAATTGACAACCACTTGCAAGGGCATTCTTCCTGATACACAAACCATACTGAAGTCCCCATGCCTGGTGGTAGATGGCTAACACAAAACGAAGCCTGTGGAGTGCTTGTAAATTTTTGTCATGTATTGCTTTGTTTGGGCATCTTAAGTTCCTCTTTTGCTTATATATTGCGGTTTCCAATTTTGTGTTTTTATGTGTGTGTGTGTGTGTGTGTGTGTGTGTGTGTGTGTGTGTGTGTTTCTTGTGCTTTTTGTTTGTTTGCCTATTTGTTTTCTAAAGATATAGAAATGGAGTAGAGAGGGTAGGGAGGTGGAAAGAATCTGGGAGGATTTGGGGAGGAAGGAACTGTGATTAGAATATATTGTATGAAAAAATTATTTTCAGTGGAAACATACATGCACATACACACACACACAGAGAGAGAGGGGGGGCTGTTTATGTGACTAGCTTCTTGTTGAATGGGAAGGAACAAGGCTTTGCCTATTCAGTTGCTGTGGTGTTGTGTCTTGTGGCCATTTTAAATCTCAACATATAATAGCTATCCCATAGTACTAAGACAATAAGGTCTTTGGAGAATACTTGCATAATTTAACAGTTTACTGGTCTTAAACTATCCATCTCTCCAAGAAGTAGCCCTTCTCAGTAGGCACATATGGTAATCGTCAATGAAAGTCAACACCAATGATTACTCTACCTTAAGCGTGAGATCTTTGGACTTAATGTACGCTTGTGTTGAGACATTCAAATTACCACAGATGACTATAGAAATTTTATTCTCTGGAGTTCACTAAGTTGACTATAATAAATATAAATGACATGAATTTCTATTAAATGTAAATAGCTACAATTAAGTCTAGTATTTCTATTGTAGTAGGTTTGAAATATTTTCATTTGATCAATAACTGTACAGTTCCGTGGATATTTAGGTAATTTATGTGGAGGGTGGGTGAGTGTCATCTTTCTTTAATGATTTCATTTGATAGCTGTTTCATGGGTTGGATTTAGTTTCATTTCTGTTGGGTAGAAGTCTTCTGGCTCTCTATTCCAGCTCTTGAGCCTGAAATGCTTGGGACCACTCTTCTCACCTCTCTTTCTCTTCTTACTCCTCCACGTTTCTCTTTCTTTATAATGTTTAATGGTGTAGTTACAGTGAGAGACATAAGAAGGTCTGAAGATGTGGACAAGGTTGGGAGAGAGATGTGGATTTTTTCCTTTATGTTAACACTTAGTAAGAAAATGAAATAGAATCAAGAAGACCGTGCGTGCGTGCATGCGTGCTGCGTGCGTGCGTGCGTGTGTGTGTGTGTGTGTGTGTGTGTGTGTGCCTGTCCATGTATGTTATGGTGGTGATGGTGTGTTCGTGCATGCAGCTGCATTCATACAATTGTATGTGCCATTGTGTGCACATATACAAGTCAGAAGATGATCTTGGTTGTTGGTCATCACTTTACACCTTGTTTGAGATATACTCTCTTGCTGTCACCACTGCATCCACCATACGGGCTGTCACCACTGAATACCCCACACCAGCTGTCACCACTGCATACCCCACACTAGCTGTCCCAGGAGCTTGGGGGTATTCTGGCTCCTGTCTGCAGGAGTGTAAGATTACAAACTTATGTTATCACTTCTGGCTTCACGGGGGCTCTGCGTTTCCAAGCTAAGGTCCTCACATTTGATCAGCAAGTACTTGACCTCTCTACCTGTTGAGCCATTTCCTCAGGCCTCTCTCTCAAGACTCTTGAGTAGTAATTTGTAACTGGAATCTGGGTGGAAAAAAATTATGGCATTTGTAAGAATGCAACTAGAGATAACATTGAAGTGAAAGGGCATTTAAAATCTTGTGTTTCAGAGGTAGGGGTGGAGAGTTGTACAGCACTCCCTTCCGCCCCGAGTAAGAGGACATCTGCCCATGAAGTTTAGAGAACCTGTCATCTGGTTGTGTGCCTTCTCATAGGGCACACATTAATGGCGCCAAGAGGATGTGATTGCCTGGAGCATATACCACTCGCTTCCAGAACTATCTGTGCTTTTACATATGGCTGTTGCTAGTTATACTTAAATTAACCAAAGTGAAACAAAATGAAATTCAGTTCTTTGAGTATTAGCTATATGTCACAGTTAAGAGTACTATGTAGCTTTCCATTGGTGCCCCAGGTTCTCTTACCCAGTGCTATGACCAGGATCCCAGACAAAGGACTCAAATTATCCAACCACTGATCTAAAGTCTGTTTCCTGGTGGGCCTGCTCTCCTGACGGTGGTCTGACGGTGGGCTTCGTTGCTGGGACCCTTAGACCTGAGAGGTGGCCAAGGGGTAACTGTTTAAAGGAAGCTGGTGAGGGGATGAGCTGCAGTTTGGGGATCCTCTTGGGTGCACAGATTTCTTTGAGGGGGTGAGAAGTGGGGAGGAAGAGTGGGGGTGAAAAGAGTATATAATCTTGGGGTCTAAGAGTTAGGGGTGACCTATCCCATGCTGCGTGTGTGTCAGAGGGGTTTGGCAATTTTAAGCTAAATCTGGCTGATCATACCTGTGTGAAGATAGATTTCTCAGAGTAGGAATATAGAATGTCTTTTCCTCATAGTTTTCTTTTTTGATTAACATTGGAATATTTTGCTGTGTGGATGACATCCGTTTTTGTGCTTTTACCCCAGGTCTTGTGAGGCACTTCACAGCCCAGCAGCTAGGTTACTGCAAGTTGAGGAGAGTGAGTTTTCATTAGTAAAGGACAATGTATGAAGAGAAACAAGTGCAGCTGCCTCGCTGAAGAGGGCATCTGTGGACAGATGTGGCCATACCTGTTACTGCCTTGAATGTCACAGTATTAGCTACAGCAGTTTCCCACTGAGGAAATTGCTGCAGCCATAGGGTTGCAATATGTTCGTTGCTTGTTTGATTATTCAAAAGATAATTTTTTTCTTAAGTGAGGGTTCAGACAAAACAAATCAATTTCTCCAAATATCTTTATTTTTACCGTTAAAAATTATTTACACATGTTTGCTAGTATTGGCTCTGACATTGAAATCATTTGCAAATGTGGTTTGGAATACAAATGATCATGTCAGAGATAACTGTGTTGGACTTAATTCTGATTTGGTTCATGTTTCAGTTGGAGTATTTTATGATTCAAACCTTAAATCAGAAGACAAGTGAAAAAATGAGGAAAAGGAAAATGACCAACTCCTTCCATGGAATTAGACCGCCTCAACTTGAACAACCAGGTGTGGAGATATTAAGAAGACATTTCTTAGAAATCATTCCTTCTAGACTTTAGAGAAATGACTTTCAATCTGAGCATGCTCAGGGCCCATGTGACAGTCTGACTCATGGAACCTGGGACAAGGGCTGTGACATTAGCTGCCACTAATGTGGTGGTAGTTAAACCACACTTCTGAGAAAATGCCCATGTAAAGTTTGATCCTACAGATTCTTAGCATGTGTAGAGAGGAACTGTTGGGATAAAGACTGTCAGTTAACTATGAAGGGTAGTGTGACAATCTTAATATCTTAATGGGATGCTGCTCAGTAAGACATCTAAACAGCAGTCTTTGGACACTTGGTGGAATTTTAATATGAACCAAAAACCAGATGGGATTGTAGGGTTATTGTTCATTTTCTTACCTATTTTGATTAACAAGTCAGTATTCTCATTTGGGAGAGATAATGTGAAAATATTTCAGAGCCACAGTAGTCTAATGCCCACAGCTAACTTTTAAAGGGTTCAGCACTGTGTGTGTTTGTCTTTGTGTCTCAAGATTAACTGCAGGATGAAGTAAAAGGTGTATCTATACACTATCATTTGTGCAACTGAGTGTAAATATAAAAATAAAATGACACCCTATTAGAACATTTTACATGGTTTTATGATGCAATAGTTGAATAGTTATCTGTTGGATCAGTTTGTCTCTGGTATGATTTCTAAAAATAGTTACTTGATATCATAGAATAGTGACTATAGTTTTCTATCACTTTTTGTTGTGGTGGTGGTTGTTTGAGACAGGATTTACCTGTGTAACAACCTTGGCTGTCCTGGAACTCTCTTTGTAGATCAGGCTGGCCTGGAACTCACTAAGATCCACCTGCCTCTGCCTCCCAAGTGCTGGGATTAAAGGTGTGTGCCGCCATCACCTGGCTGACTATAGTTTATCATGATAATGTTATTATATTTTATGAAGAAATGGAAAAGATGGGTTTTAAAGCCCCAAATACAAAGAAATGATGATGAGATACGTATTGAATCATTAGTGTGTATTCAGTAAATGTGAGGTATTCCTATTTGTCAAAAAAAAAAACCCTTAAAGTAGGTGCTGTAGGACTATTTGTTGAGTGACTATAAATATAAACCAAGGAAATGCAAATTAGAATTGAGGAATCATTTCCAGTTTTTAAAAGTTCAGATAAGTCTGCTCTGTGGTAAATTCTGGGGCCTTAAACACTTTCAGAGTTCGAAAAGAACAAACAATTAGCAGACAGCTAATTGTTCTGACTGATCCAAGGGAAAGAAATTCTCATTCCTTGGAGGAACCAAACATCCAACACTATTTGACACTGGTAGAGACTCCCCAGTGGCTTTTCATTTGGGGAATGGGTAATATAGAATACAGTGTCTATGCAGCAGATACAGCCTGTGTGTCCACAGGGCTGTCATGTATCTTTTATTTGAGAGGACTGTGGGCCAAGCACTACATAAAACCCAGGATCCAGCACAACTGCTCCCAGGTGTCTCTGGGGCTGACTCCTTCTAAGGATCAGTAATGGACTCTGGGAGCACTTGGCTTTCACACTGTTAGCATTTGAGGTCCTGTGAGGGTCCCCTAAGCATAGGAGGGTGGATGGCCTTGGGAGGCAGTGCAGGGAGCCTGACCCTCAAAGATGCTTGTCACAGACACAGCTTCCTATCTTTCTTTAGAACAAAGCATTTCTGTTGCTGAAGGAATTAACTTCACTTGCTTGGATTGCTGTGTGTCATCCTTTGGTATCCTTTCCCTTATGCTCCTCTGCTTAGATTTGCCAGCAAGTGAGAGGCCAGACATCTTACAGTTAGGTTCTGTGGGAGTTCCTAACCTGAGGAATCCTGGGCTGATGAAAAAGAAAGCCCTCTCTTCAATAGATCAAACTAGTCCTGGCAAATCTAAGGGGATGTTTTCTGTAGGGACCTATGGATTACACTCAGCACCCTGGCTGAGGTATGTTGAATGGAAAGAATTATTTGCTGTTTGGTGAAGTAGATTATTTACTTTACTAGAAGGGAAAAAAAGACTAGTAAAAAAAAAAAAGTTGGGCTGGAGAGATGGCTCAGAGGTTAAGAGCACTGACTCCTCTTCCAGAGGTCCTGAGTTCAATTCCCAGCAAGCACATGGTGGCTCACAACCATCTGTTATGAGATCTGGTGCCCTCTTCTGGTGTGCAGATATACATGGAGGTAGAATGTTGTATACATAATAAATAAATAAAATCTTTTTTTAAAAAAAAGTCATTAGGATGATTTGAGACAATAGAGTAGTTAGAGCCATGGCAATGTATGAAGACTTGGAAATCATTGACATTAAGTAGTTGCCCTTGGCCTCCACTGCAGATGTGAGCTTAGTTAAATTTTTTTAAATCAAGTTGACTCCCAACCTCCATACTAAAAGTTCTGTACTTAGGGGATTGTTTTGAGGCACACAAATAATGAGAAATGTTATTTTATTGCTCATATCATTAGGTTTTCACTTTCACTACAAAATATAAATATCGTAGTCATGTGTGTTCTGTAAAATGCGCTTCAGTAATGCCCGATGAGTTGTTGTATATTTTGGGGTAAAGCTGTACAAAATCAGTGATTTGTAGATTTTAAAAAAATGGGCAAGTATTGGTACTTTGTAGGATTCCATCTCATTTTTTAAAAATACTTTTTAGTTATTATGCCTGTACACATAAAAATAGGTTATTACTTTAATTTTCCCTCCCAAACAGAAAAGATGCCTGTCTTGAAAGCTGAAGCATCACACTACCACTCTGACTTGAACAACTTGCTATTCTGCTGCCAGTGTGTGGACGTGGTGTTTTACCACCCAGAAGTGACAGGCATCGTGGAGGCCCATAAAATTGTTCTCTGCGCTGTAAGCCACGTTTTCATGCTGCTTTTCAATGTGAAGAGCGCTACTGACATTCAGGACTCCAGTATCATCCGAACCACCCAGGATCTCTTTGCCGTAAGCAGAGATGCTGTGTTTCCAGGTGCTAGCCAGGGATCTTCCAGCAACCCACCCCTGCGAGTCATCGTGAAGGATGCCCTCTTCTGCTCCTGTTTGTCCTACATTCTGCGCTTCATTTATTCAGGTACCTTGACAGGCACTTCTGGGTCCTTCTACTAAGTTTCCTAGAAGTCTGAGAGAGTCTTGGTTAATTTTACACTTATCTTACCCCCTGCCCTCTGTGGTGATACTTACACAGGACATGTAGCACTTGCTTTATATGTAGAAATTAGTTTAAGTGTTTTGTCTTCCTGAAAAATTTATTTGCCTTAAGGGAAAAAATGTCAAATTCACATAGTATACAGTTTGCTACTTTAGCCATCTTTAAGTGTACAATCCAATGATACTAGATGCATTGACAGAGTACACTTATCATCTCCATTCATCTCTGTAATTCTTTACTTTGAAAGCCAAAAAGGTCTGTCACATTAAATGGTAACTTCTCCAAGCCCCAGGCAGCCGCCCCCTCTCTCCTGCTGTGATTCTGATTACTCTATGTGTCTCAGATGAGTACAGTCAGGATAGCTGAGGTTTGGGGACTGGCTTATTTTATTTAGCATAATGTCTTCGAGGTTCATCCAGGTTGTCACTTACATCATTTTTTAATGCTTTGGAAAGTACAGCAGTTGTTAGAATATTAAAGACAGAATTACCACATCATATAGCAGTTCATTTCTGACTGCATAGCTGAAGTAATTAAAGGCAGGGTATCAAAGAAGAGTTGTACATCCATGCTCATAGGAGCATTATACAACCTGTTTAAAGTTGTGAATGTGATGCAAATGCCATTAATGGATTAATGAACAAATGTGTATTCAGTGGGAAATTACTGGGCCCTAAAAAGCAAGATGTTCTTTTTTTCTTTTTCATTTGAGTTGTGGTTATTTTGCATAGTAAGTTAAAATTTAATTATGTTTTTTTGGGGCTGAAGAGATGGCTCAGCCGTTAAAGGCTAGGCTCAACCAAAATTTTTGATTATGTTTTTTAAAAGAATCTCTGTAGTTGATTTTTGTTGGAAATGTAAGAATAATGTGGTGTTGGTTCAGTGAGTAGTGCTTTGGCAAATTCACGAGTAGAACCCATAGGGCACACTGCCTTCAGCTTGCAAGGGTTCCCGTATATTTTAGTGTCCTTGTAGATGGAGCTCAAGTAGCCAAAGTCATCAAATAACATCAAGTTAATGACTTCTTTTAGTTCTACAAATTTAAATGTTTAAACCTAGGATCTCACAGCTCAGAATTTAATACTACTAATTCTAAAAAACTGAATGTTTGCATGTTAAGAAAAAGAGTTAAGGAACTATGTCTAAGGAACAATGAGGAGGTGTTTGACTTTCCAATGAGTTTACTGTTAAAATTTTATGAGTTATTCAGCAGCCTTCCCATAATATTCATTTAATCCTGGTAGGCACATGAGCCCCCTAAGCCATTTATACTTTCTTTACTAGGGTAGCTGCAAAGCAGATCCAGTCTCCAGAGACTGAACCTGCCTGCCATTCTCCTGGGAAAGGATGTTCTTTACACTGTAAAGTCAACTCAGTAGAGATGGGAAGAAATGCAGGCCAATTACCTGTGACAGCATTCTGAATTCTATCAGATACTATTAGAAAGTGGTTTTGTTCACCTGTACAGATACTCTGGTAAACATGTTATCCTCATATGCTGTTTTCTGGGAACCATAGGTACTATTCTATGACTTGGAGCACTGAGGAGGAGATGAGGCCAGCAGGGCCTGTGGGAACCAACTCTGCCGTTCCTAGAAGCTGTGATCAGGCTGGGCTTTTGTGGTGGACATGGGGGCATGGGGGTCTTGAAGTAGAGAGGGCAATACAAGAATTTGGTAAGGAAGCTCCACGCATCTGGCAAGCATCATCAGGAGGCTGGTGTCGTGACCTTTCATCATCTAGATGATGAGTCAAAGGTCACCTGGGGAACCCATTAGTGTGCAGATCCTTATGGTGTGACTGGCATGGGGGTGCAATGTGAGCTGTATTTGCACCAGACTCCCAATGATGGCTGATACTCCTGAGACAACTGGGTTTGGGCCACAGCCAGTGAAATAGGGCTTGAACTTCAGTTGAGAGACTAGGCTGGGAAGTCCATTGTCACCTTAGGGTACAAAGTAAAACTGGGGTAAACTGCAAGCTCTCTTATTCAGAGCTATTGGAGCTCGGTTCTTGGTGTCCTGTCATCGATCTGCCCAAAGAGGAGAGTGGATCTTAGCGGATGAGCGGAAGTTTAGGGACAAGGCAGTGGGATGCACAGCAGAGGCTATAGAGTGTGTGTGCGGAAAGTTAGGTCCTAGGCCAGCTCAGAGCTCCTATAGTCCTGTACATCTACACTTCTGCACCTGTGCACCTCTACTGCATGTCTGCACCTCTGCCCTGCACTTCTGCCCTTGTGCTCTGCACTTCTGCACTTCAGCTCTGCTCTCCTATGTCTCAATCACACAGGAGATGGGGTGGGGTTTGGCCTTGGTCTGGAGTAGGAGGAGCCTGATGCAGGTTGCCAAGGAAGAATGACTAGCTCTTCAGGTTCTTATTAATCATTCTTTAATTACATACAAATGATAAATCTGAATTGAGCAGAAGAAAGCCTAAGTTCTGTTTTAAAAGGTACTAAAGCCATCATTGCATAGTTTTTTTAAAAAATACATTTGGTTCAAAAAAAAAAAAAAAAAAACAACCCACAGATCCCATTGTCCAAACAAAAATTTTTAGCAAATGAAATAAAAAAATCTTACGTCTACATTTTCATAGAGTCTTCAGTGAGGAGTTAAAATGTCTCCTTGTAACAATTTAAGATTTCTGCATAGAACATGGGTTTCCAGGCCCATTATGCAGTGGTTTTTCCACAGTCCACAGGTCACAGAATTTATCAGGGAACCATGGAGAACAGCAGCCATGGCTTGTCTATGCCCATGGCACTGCTCAGGCAAAATAACTCCATGACACAGCATCCTCAGGAAAATTTCCCTGAGCAAACCGGCTAGAAAGCTACAATAAATCTATCTTCTGCCCTTGAAAACAGTTGGTCAGACCACGAAAGGCAGTTTTAAAATAATACCAGGCTTGTCTTTTGCCTCTGGGAAATGGATTATGTTTTGGCTTGGTGTTTAGAAGGCACCTATTTCATCGTCTGTTTAGCATTTTGTACTCATATATCAGTCTTTTGTTTCTTTTCCTCTTAAGAAGTTTTGAATAACTAGGTACAGTCCAGGTGTATGCTAACTTCCCATTGCATGAGAGGAACACCATATGATGTGTTAATGTTTAATAAGTAGTGCCTGAGGACAAGGGCTAACAGCAGAGTGAGATCTGCAGTTTCTTGCTCAGGAAGTTATCATGAAACAGCATACACTTGTAACATTCTTACAATACTTGGTAGTTTATGGCTTATAAATTGCTGAGTCACATGATCTCCGATGGTTAGAAATTTAAATATTTATGAGAGACTCAAGAATGTAGCTTTGAGTTGGACCTGTCATGACCCAGAATTCCACATGACTTCCTGAAATGCAGAGTAGATGAGCTTGTGGACAACCCTTCAGGTTCAGGCTGCATGGTATTCTCTCCAGTCCTTGGCATTGTTCCTCAACATGCTCTTTTCTGGACAACAGAAAACAGCATCAAATACCTGAATGCTCCATAAATTACTGAGGGGCTTGAGAAGTTATCCTTAGGAAACCCCAGTGAACGGTGCAAGATGAGAGCTGCTAAGTCCCTGCCACGTGACACTGTGATTGTTGTTGACAATGCTGTATACAGAAACATTGTTCAGGGATGGATCTCATGCTACATATTTTCACCACAGAAAAGAAGGTCGAGCCTGAGGATCATTGTTTTCTTAGCAGCTAGGGTGTCAAAGATAATGTGATTAGTATTTCTAGTTATGGAACCCACCTGTTTGTTAGTGTACTGTTGGGAATTTGCTCTACTTTCATTCTTGGCTGTCAGCTCTTGGTGATTGTTTTCAAACAGCTAACTGGACCCTCAGGTTGGCCCATTTATTTAGGTTATTTGATGGTTGCTTGCTTTCAGATAGCCCTATGAATGAAGGTATTATGTGGATGTTCCTTGGTTAATATGACTTGTATTAACTGAATGCAAGTTTTATTTAGTAATGTTAAAAGTTAACACTGAGATTGCATCTGTGTTTGCCTTCAGTTTAGATGACTGTAGTCAGATAAAGACATTCCTGCCCTAGGCTAACTGGGTTGCTAATGGCTGGGATTTTTAAGGTGTAAGCATGGTCAACAGCAGCACTCAAGAGTATTTAGGGGCCCTGGGAGGTTTTAAAACATGCTAGTGTCTGGAACCCCAGCTGATCTTTCTTCAGGTCAATATAATGCACAGCTAGGATGGAGAATCAATCTGGGTTCCTTTGGTTTCTAAGGCATTTGATACACTGGGCATTTTTTGTTTTTTATGTACAAGATTTATTGTATAGGGTTTAGGGAGGTGTCAGAAAAGTTAGCTACAAATTCAATGGGAAACCTCTTGTCACTGTAGTCATTCCAGGCCATTAGCAGATGGACATGGGGCTAGCATATAGCCCCATGGTGTTGATGTCAAGACTTGATAAGCTAGAGTCACCCTTGCATTAGACAGTTACTAAGCAGAGTAAAAAGCTGTCCCATGATGCTCTGAGTAGGCATCAAACAGGCTTTGCTTTGTGTGATGTCTTGCTGCCCAGTCTCTGTCCCTCTGGTGTCCACAAACACCTCTAAGAGCCCCAGAGAACTCTGCTCAGCACTGGGCAGAGGACACTCAGGGAGTCTGGTGTCAGCAGCCAGGAGGCTAAGAGGCTATGAGAAGGAAGGTGTATGTGTTCACCCGGATTTAGCAAGGACAGGAAGGAACGGACCATCCAAACACAGGGAGAGGCATGTAGCATCCTCTCCCTATAGTATCAATGGCCATGGCATAGGCATCACAAATCACTTTTTAATACAGGGGTCCTGACATTTTTATACAAACTTTTTGTTTATGAGAGCATGGGAAGTTTTCTGGAAAGATAATCCAAAGAATTTGTCAGATTATGTGTGTCGAGTTAAAAATCACTGACATTAAAAGAGAGAGAATGGAGACAATTCTTAGACACTCATTCTTTTGCTGTATAAAGAAGAAAGTGACCCAGCAGGAAAGTCAGAGTAGAAGAGCTGTCACAGTTAGGAGGAGGCAGTGGTCAGCTGGAGTCAGAGCAGCGCCTGTGTGAGCAAGGCTACTGTGTTTAAAGTGCCCATTTCCAAGGTCTGTGATACCACCCTGTTAGCTCGGATTTGGCTATGCTGTGAATGTTAATATGATGGAAATGGCATGTGTTGCTGAAGCTGGAGTGAGAAGGTGAGAAGCAGAAGTGAGAACACACAAGAATGCTGAGTGCTGTAGCAAAAATAAGTGATAGAGTGATGGCTGAGCAGTTAAGAGCACTGGCAGAGGACCCAGGTTCCATTCCCAGGACTCATGTGGTGACTAACAACTGACTACCACAGTTCCAAGGGATCTAATATCTGCTTTTGGTCTCTTTAAGCACAGCACAAATGTGGCACACTCACATACCTGCAGTCAAACATTCATACACATAGAAATGAACCAATCTTTAAAAAAATTAAAAAGAAATTGCCAAGAGCACCAAGCTTCTGGGTTCCAGAACCTTTGGGTCAGGCTTTGGTTCCTGTTGGTAGAAGCTGACTGCAGTGACCTGCTCAATGACCTACATTGCTCAGTCCTCAGTATCAATTGTAAGGGCATCTGCAGAATGATGGATAGATACAGGTGTGCACAAGGACCAGGAGATTAGAAGCAGATAGCAGAGAGGTGGAATGACTTCCTTGGAGTCACACAAGTAGTTAATGGAAGAGAAGGAACAGAAATGTGGGCCTCCTTACTTGCCTGTCAATGGCATATTGTTTTAATTGTATTTTTAGGAATTTGACCTCCTGTAAGTCAGGAAGATGAAGGTAATCCCTTGTGTGATGGTATGAATTAGAATGACCCCCATAGCTTAATATATTTGAATGCTTCGTCACCCGGGAATGGAATTGTTTGAAAGGATTACAAGGATGTAATCCTTGTTGGAGGAAGAATGTCACTGGAGATGGAATTTGAGGCTTCAAAAGCCCACACCGGATCCAGGCTCTCTCTGTTTGCCTGCCTGACTGCTGGTCAGGGTCAGGATGTAGCTCTCAGCTACTTCTCCAGCACAGTGTATAATGATAATGAACTAACCTTCTAAAACGATTAAGCAAAAACTCCAGTTAAATGCTTTCTTTTGTAAGTGTTGCCTTGTTCTTTACAACAATAGAAAAGTAACTAAGACTCCTTGGAGCATCATGAGCAGAAATCATACTTTTGACATTTACCTTGAATAATAGGATGGATCCCAAGGATAAACAGTCATCAGGGATCAGGTAGGTGGTAGGAGAGTGCTTAGGCCCTATGAGAGGAGCATTTTAGGTAAAGGTCATCTTTTGCTCGGCATCAAATAGGAGAAAAGAAAAGTGGTAGGCAATAGTGAAGGAGCCCAGGAAGTGTAGCTTTGAAGTCGGTCAGGATGGAGACAAAGTTTGGGGAAGACCTGCTGTTGCTGCAGTGGCTGGCCAGATGCTTAGTGTTTCAGAAAACCATCTCTCTGCCTTTCTCACTTGTAAAGAAATATGTTTGCTCCAGAAAAATTAAAATACTAACAAAGGACACAGTCATAATCTAAAGGAGACTCGGCCGTCCACACCTCTTACTCACAAAGAAATTCTGATATGTAATTCCTTACAGGTGCTTTTCAGTGGGAGGAACTAGAAGAAGACATCAGGAGGAAGCTGAAAGATTCAGGGGACGTCTCCAATGTCATCGAAAAAGTTAAATGCATTTTAAAAACACCAGGAAAGGTAAATACTTTGACTGTGAATTATAACTAGTATACTTTGATAGCCATAACATTGAGTCATCAGCAAAGTTAAATAATTCATAAATGTAAATGTTTCCCCTGTCTGTATGTTTAAATATGTTAAAATATTTGAACAGAAACGTATACATATTTTAAACAGAAACATGTATTTCTTACTAAGATTTTATGTAAGGATACGTATGTGTGACTTGTGTCTTTGGAATGTTCATTTATGAATTCTGCTTTGGGAACAGCTCACTGGAGCCTTGGGAACACACACCCCATATTGGGAATGAAAGGCTGCCTGGCTCCTGCTTTGGGGAGTAGGGCAGTTCCTGCATGGACTTTTAAAGATTCAGCAATATAGCTGAATGGACAGTTGAGGAATCCTTGAGTACATTGAGTATATATTCAAAGTTACAAACTGGGTTCTGGGTTATAAAAGTCTTGATGTTGTATGACCATAAAACTCCAGTGATTTAAATTATACAGTCTGTAAAGGTTTTAAAAGTAGATTTGTAAACTTTTAAGACAACTGTATTATACAATTTAGCCAGTTTATTCTTATTTTAGATTCTGTGATAAGCAAATTGGCTGCAATAGATAAAAAGGTAAGCTGAGTGCAATGCAAAGTTTTCTTTAAATAGAAGACAAATATCCCTTTAGTTTTTTGTAACAGATGACTTAATGCTGCAGCCCACATTGATAACATTTTTAAGTTGATAGTTGAAAGATGTAAACTATATTAGTGTTTCATTTCTTCTCATTTTTCAGAGTTGTTCTTTCTTTCATTTAGTGTGTGTATACACATGTGCACAGTTGAGTGTGCCAAAGAGCATACGTGGAGTTGAGAGGACATCTTATAAGAGTGGATTCTTCCTTCCACTGTGTGGGTTCGGGATTAAACTCAGACAACAAGTATCTTTACTCACTGAGCCATTTCTCTGCCCCTTCCCCTTTCCAGTTTTTTTTTTTTTTTTTTTGAGGAAATAACTCATTCTATAGTCCAGATTGACTACTGACTCTCCATGTAGCCCCAGCTAGTTTCTAGTGGTGGCTTTCTACCTTACCTTTCCTGGTGCTAGGATTGCATATGTACAACCACACCTGGCTTGTACTAGCTTTTCATGGAAAGTATTAATTTTCTTTAGTTGAGAAAAAAATTCATGGTTCTGAAATGATGAGACAAAAGTGTAGTTCATGAGCCAGGTAGTATATTATTTCAAACAGCAGTGTTATTGATTCTTTTAACTTTATAATGGCATTTATCTTTTCCTTTCTCTTAAAGGGCTTTTTGAGAACTATATAAATATGATAGAGAGTAAACAACCTGTTGATTATTTTGGTGATGTATGTTCTTACTTGTCATGTTTGAAATTTCATTTTCTGGACAAACAAAACAGCCGACAGTCTTTCCCTCCTGAAAGGATTTTCTGAGGCCTGGACTGCAAGGCCTACTGCATATCGAGGGTGGAGTCTATGGAAAATAAGATAGATTTTAGAAATAAAGAGTTTAACATATGAAAATAAAATCCAACAGAGAACACAGGATTAAGGGTGAGATATTCTGTTTCAGTAACTCCATGTGGCAGGCATCCCCAGGCTGGCCAGCCTTACAGGATTCTTTCAGCCTAACTCAGCTAAGTAATCCTTTAAAGACTGACACAGAAATGACTGTGCTCTGTTTATTAGACAGTCTGATGAGTTCATTTATGAACCAGGGGAAAATCTCTCTCTTACCATCTCTCTCTCACACACATGCTTCATACCTGGTGTGTATCTCTAAGATTCACCATGTGCAGGTTCATAACCTTTATCTACATGGGATAGGCAGAGTCTTGTTGGTGTTCTGAACCTGTCTTTTCGGTGGGTCTGATTTGGCGCTTGTTCCTTTGTGGTACTTCGAGTGCCATCACCTCGGACCAATGATGGGAAGACTGGACTGTGTGATTCTGTCTAATTCCCCCTGCACAGGTGGGAGGACTCCCCCACTGCTACATATTTTCTGTTTCTCAAGTGTGTCATAGAAACTAACTCTGTGTGAGCACTTGGGAAGGTGGGTTTCAGTTCTGAGTCTGCCATGAATTATTGCTACAACGATGGTCAATTCAGGCTTTTCTATTAAGCTGGGGATAAAACAAGATACTTGAAGCCCCTGCTAGCTCTAATTCTGGGGTGGGTTTTGGCTGTCACTCTCTAGACATGTCAGCCACTTGCATCCAAATGCCAGTTCCTCCAGTGGGTGTTGTGGCAGGTGTTGAGATCTGCATATGGGGACAAGGACTATTGCTACTTCTTGCCCTGTTGTTGTGCTTCTGGATTTCATGCTGCAGTGGGCTTTCTTTTTCCTTGTCAAGAGGATTATATCATTTTCCTCTGTCACAAAAGATTGCAAACTTCCCTCCAAAGTAGATTAGCATAGGTACACAGTTAGATACCACTTATTCTTATTGCCAGAGTTAGATGTGTAAATGATTTCCCTAGCTGGCCAAGCGTGGGAGTTCTAATGAGGATGAGATTTGGAAATAACGTCAGGGAACTGATGGAATCATCAAAAATGACTAAACATCAAGCATGCCTTTAATACCAGCATCCTGGGAGGCAGAAACTGGTAGATCTCTGTGAGTTCAAGTCCAGCCTGTTCTGCAGAGTGAGCTTCAGGACAACCAAGGCTACACAGAGAAACCCTGTTTTAAGAAGAGAAAAAGGATGAATAAAAATAATTTCAATAAGAACCATAACTACAACATTCCAAATTAGGAATTGTGGTTATACAATTTAAGAAGGCAGCCTAATTTGGGCACCTCTACTTGAAAATGCTGTTAAGAGTTGTTTTATTTCACTGTAAAAAAAAATTACAAAAGAAAAGGATGGAGGCAAGGAAAGGAAGCTGGCCTTGGGCTTCTAGAATAGGGACCAAGGGATGTCTGGATAGACCCAGCAAATGACAATGTGCCAAAGCTGAGGTGGACAAAGGTGCTATGAGAAAAGGCTGGCAACTGAGCTAGGCAGGAGTGCTGTGACAGGTCTTGTTGATATGGGCAGAGTGTCTGGAGCTGTAGACCCAGGACCCCAGGGGCTTTCTGTCAGTTCCTGTAGTCCCTGATATTTAATAAATAATTTAAAATTATGCAATAAGCATTAGAAAGGTGTATTCAAATACAAATTCACCACTCTGGGATTTTTTTAAATGTTTGTTCTTTAGGAGAAAACGGTGACCTGATGGCTGTAAAAGGACCTTGTGTGATAAGGAAACAAAGGTTTCCTTCCTGTTGCATCAGTGGCTCTCAGGAATTCAGGGTCCCGAGGCTCGCTGGCTACCCTAAGCCATTTCCTGTAATGTGTGCTCAGTGGCCTGGTGCTTCTCACTGGCAGCCAGCAGATGTAGTGCTTGAGGGAAGTTTCCCCTCAGAGAGGTTCTTAGAGGCGCCATCACAAGGCTGAGGCCTTGATTTCTTGTCTGCAGTTTTCCATGTGTGCTATCAAAGCAGACTGAACAGCTTCCCCCTGTGCTTGTGTTTTCTCCTCATAGATCAATTGTCTGAGGAATTGCAAGACCTACCAAGCCAGAAAGCCTCTGTGGTTCTATAATACGTCGCTCAAGTTTTTCCTTAATAAACCGATGCTTGCTGATGTTGTCTTCGAAATACAAGGTATGGCTCGTACTGAGTTCATTTCACATTTCATTTCTACTTGCTCCCATCACACCTAGTTCAGTTTTAAATACCTGGGATGGAGGAGTTAGTGTTCTCTGTTGAAGGACATAAAGTGATACCAGCTGAATTTTAAGAAAATCATTTTATAAACTAAGAAAAGGAATTTATATTTCTTTAGTGTTTTCCCTTTGTATATACTTCATTTACTTTCTGGGATCCACAGGGGATGGGATGATCTTTAATTTGTCATTTTGCATTTTCATTTGCATATTTCTTTAGGATCCCATTTTTTTACTTCATATGAACCCAGCTGCCTTAAAAGCACATTATCTCTTGCTTGGTCCATTCAGTTTTTAAAAAATTGTCCCACCTCCAGCAGGCACCCACAGTTATTGCTGAATGTGTCCCTGGAAGCACTGTGGGAATTCTTGTCACCAGATCAATTGAAGACCACCTCTTATCTCTGTGGGAAAGCAATGCTGCCTACTTTTAATAAAGCTGAGTAGTCTTGGAAGCCCATTACTGATTACTGCATGAATAATTACCACACATTAATAGATTAAATGCATAATCTTAAAGACGAATTGTCAGATATCTTTGGTTACACAGGATAAAAGGAGTTGTTTGCAAATAACCTAAGTAGAACTTTAGATGAGCCATTGTAAAGAGGGAGATATAATTTAAATTTGGGGTAAAAATTTGTGGCAGCTAGCATACCATTTACTTTTCAATATCTTTCCCCAGAAAGATTCTCCTTATTTTTAATTTTGGTCACATGTCAAAAAAATCACCAAGCATTATGTGAGTGTAACCTGCTGAGAAGGGTTTTGAAGGAAACAGGCAACACATGGAAAACAGAGAATCTTTCCCCTTTTAGTCTCTTGCTTTTCTTCTGCTGTGTCACGCCTGACCCTCCCTGGCAACCCCTGCCCGCTCACCTCCATGTGCAAGGACTCTGGCTTCCCATCTGATGGCATGCAGCATCTGCACATCACTACAGGTGTTGGTCACATGGGTGGTCATTCCCCTTCTTAAAAGTTACATGTACTTGCTTACTTAGTTGGGGTGTGACATGTGCATGCCCTAGCAGTCGTGTGGAGGTCAGAAGACAACTTGTGGGAACTGGCTAGTCTCTTCCACTATGTGGGTTCTGTGGATTGGCTGTTAGGGTTGACAGCAAACCCTCTACCCACTGAGCTATCTCATATGTCCCACTTTGTTTTTTGTTGTTTTGTTTGGTATAAAATTTGATTTGTTTGTTATAGGAGTAACCGACCACTTTTTAAGATTATAATATCAACCCTCCCATGTACCTTCTCTGTTCACCAAATTCATGGCCTCTTTTTTCACTAATTGTTATTGCATGCATATGTGTATTCCTAAATATAACCTACTCCATCCATATAATGGTACTTATATGTATGTTTTCAGGGCTGACCATCTGGCACTGGACAACAGTTGGTGTGCCCTTCCCTTGGGAAGACCACCGCTCTAGCTTCCGCTTCCCTCAGTTGCCTGTCCTTTGTGTAGGGTTGAGGCTTTGTGAGCTCTTCCCATCCACTTTGCATGCCAATTGATGTCATTATTGATGTCCTTCTTCTTCAGCCTGAGTTTGGGTAGTCATGTTGGTAAGACTTTATGGATGTAGCTCCTGGTGCTACTAGGAGACACAATCTTACAGCGAACCCCCTCATCCTCTGGCTCTTACACACTTTCTGCCCCACCCCCTACAGTGTCCCCGAAGCCTTAGATTGAAGGAGTATTTCGTAGATGTACGAATGCCAAGAGTGGCATTCGGCTCCACGAGTCTGCATTTTGACTGGTTGTGGTTTTCTGTAGTGGTCTCCTCTGCTGGAGAAGTTTCCCCAATGAGGGGTGAAGACTACACTTATCTGTGGGTATAGTGACAGATGTTTATAGATTGTTAGGAATTGTGCTGGTTTAGTCAAGTAGTGGTTGTAGATCCTCCTCCAATAATGACTTCACTATCCCTGAGTAGCTGGCCAGGTTTCCAGTACCAGGCATGGCTTCTCTCTTGCTGATCAGGCCTTCAGTCCTATTACAGAACTGTTGGTTATCCCTAAGGTTTGTGTGCCACTGCTTCAGTCTGAGTGTTATTGTGCCATGCTGGTCATTGATGTGGGTCACACGTATCATAGCTGTGTGAGGCTGTTGGATGCTTCCCTCCCCTGGAAGCTTGCAAGATGCAAAAGTCTGTATGTTTGGGGAGTTTCTTTTATAGCCCTGGCCAACATCTCCAAAGAGGACTTCTCATGTCTAATGTTGGGGTTTTGTTAGGTGCACCATCAGCCCAGATGAGAGAAGTTCATTAAGACTATGTGTGTATATTCATACGAAGAATTATAAGCATTGTAGGTTTTTTTTAGTTAAGTAATAGTATGGTTTCTTGTGGCTTCTTCAGATACCCTTATTGTTACTTTACCCATCTCCTTCCTGCTTCCTTGTTTACCTCCTTCTCCTTTCCTAAAGAGCCTCCGCTTTCCTATTTCCCTGTAGCCAGCAGCCACCACCCCAGTCTTGACAACAGTCCCATTTTACCATTGAAAGAGAACATGCAGTGTTTGTTGTTCTGGGTCTGGAGTACGTTGCTCCATATGATCTTTTCTAGTTCCATCCATTTACCTGTAAAGCTCATGGTTTCATTCGTCTTCACAGCTGAATAGTATCCCATAGTATGTAAGTACTGCATTTGTTATGCACCTGTCAGTTGTGAGGTATTTACATTGTTTCTATTTCTTAGCATCTTGTTTTTTTTTTTTTTTTTAGGGGGGGACAAGTTCTCTCACTGGGACCTGGGACTTGCTGGATAGGATAGGCTCACTGGCAAATTGTCCCCAGAGTTCCTCCTGTTGCCACCTTGCCAGCCGTGGTGGGATGGCAGGCTTGTGCCACCACATCCACTTGTTTTATGTGGGTTGTAGGATTTGTGTTCAGGTCTTATGCTTTCACAGGAAACACTATGGATGGAAACATCTCTCAGCCCTATGGAATGGTTCTAGGTTTTGTTCATTGGTTTGTTTGTTTAGGGCATTATGTTGTTTTGATGGAAACAACTGTGTGCAGTGTATGTGTCTTACTGTGGTTAATCACTAATTTAAATGTTTCATACCAAAAGCAGAAAGGGAAAACATTCTTATATTTAAATTGGTTTATTTTAAAACTAAGACAGACCCTTTGAGTAATAGTTGGATAACAACTCTCCCTAAATCTTAATTACAAAACTTTCTATAAGGTATAGTGAAATCTTAGCTAAACATGTGACCTTTTTCACTACATCTTTTGCCTAAAATATTTGCAATACAAAGTATATTCTGAAAAAAGTCACACTTATGAGCTGGTTAATAGCCAGATGTTGCTTCAGCAGATTTAGGAAGTAATGAGAAAGATACGAATGATGTTAGTATTCATTTAGACATAATTTTCTTTGTGCAACAGCACAGTCAGTCTTTGGCTCCTTCACTCCAGTTGTCATCATGGACATCACCACCTCTTGACACTTTCAGAGACTAAATGAGGACAAGTGGTTTGAGCCAGTGCATTGCTTAGGTGAGGAAGTAGTGACAGAACGAAAAGACCCTGCTGGGATTTGTACTGAGATGGATGCTTATGTAGATGTGGTTGTATCTCTTCCGGTTTCTGGCCCTTTATAGATGACTAGAACTACCAGGAAAGAAGATGATCTAGAGTTCTACAAGTGACCTTGAAACTTTAACAGACATTGTCCATTCAGAATGTGAAACACTCTTGTCTTCTGACTCTAAATGGGAACTCAGATTTCCACTTGGAGTGGGTGTAAAGGTTGCAGTTGTGCACACAGGGACTAACAGAGACTGAAGCGTAAACTCCATTCCTCTTCCCTGCAGTGTCAGCTGGAATTGGTGGGCCCTGAGATGTTTTACTGTTGAACCCAAGCTATAAGCTAACAACCACAATTGGCTGGAGTGGACACAGGATATGAAACCCTGACATGGTGTATTATTTGTGTAATAGAAATATCTAGAGATAAAACAGTTCTAAATCACTTTTGGAAAATATGCAGGAGTGGCCTAGGATGATGGGTTCTTTTGCATTTGACCCTATTTGACATGAAATGCTCTTTAACAAAAGCACATTCCTTTCCACTGTACATGTTAAATTTCTCTGGAAGTAAACAAGTGTCTGTTTTCTTTCCCAGAATGAAACCAAGTGTCATTCCTAAATGCCATTGTTGAAATCTGAAATAAGAAGGTGCAACTAATACATTTTATTTCAATACTCAATCAAAAAGACCATTGACAACCTGTGTAAAGTGAGGAGAAACTGCCTTTGGAGTTGTTTCTTAGAAAAGTTTTCTGAAATTATAACATGAAGCATGTATGATAGAAGAAGATAGCTGGCTTTGGCACTTTCACAGAACATACTGATCTTTTAACAACAACAAAAAATGCCTTCTATACCCTCACACAATTCTTTACCAGCAGTCAATTGCCAGCCATTATATAAATGCTATGTCATATTTTTTAGTATGTATACAAATATACTGCATAAAATAGGTAACTAGGAGCTGGAGAGATGGCTCAGCATCGGTAGCACCTGCTGTTCTTCAAGAGGACCCTGGTTTGTCCCTAGCACCTGTGATGACTGCTTATAACTTGACTTTCAGAGGATCTGAAGCTGCCTTCTGTCTTCCACAGGCAGCCCCACACATATCACACACTGAATAAAACAAAACAACAGAAAACAGGTAACTGCAGTTGGGTACTGTTAGTTACATTTTCACAAGAACAAAACAATTATTAAACAGATGTGAAAGATCATGTTCCCTTACCTGAAAGTAAGATGGTTTTCCATACTAAGTTATAATCGTCAAATGGATCTAAAAACCATCTGGACATTTCTTTCTGTGCGACATCTACACCATGCCTGTAATCTCAGTTCTAGGGAGCAAAGACAGGCAGATTTGGAGGCTTGCTGCTCAGGCAGTGTAGCCAAACAGAGTTCCAGGTCAGTGAGAGAGCCTATTTCAAAAACTTAGGTGGAAAAGAAATTGAAGAAGACATCCTAATGTCAATCCCTGGCTTCCAGATCCAGAAGAGCCATGTGTACCTGCATGCATGTGTGCGCGCACGCACACACACACACACACACACACACACACACACACTGACTCACAGTATGCTGAAGGTAATGAACTTGTGTTTACTTTTCAACATTATCTTGTAACATTATCAACAGAAAGCTCTTAAAATTTCAAGCCCTGCTTATGAAATCCATCCCTGCCTACTATCCACTTGATATTTACAGTCAGTTCTAATTCATTGACTTAACTCAAATAATAGACTATCAAGTGTGTTTAAGCCATGCTTCTATTTTTCAAATGTTCTGTTTATCTTGAAATAGTTTAAACCCTAAAATTGTAACTCAAATTGCAATGCCAGTTTGAATTCCTTGTTAATTGGTCTCTACAAATATATCTAGCATGCCTTAATTATGGAAGCTGACCCTTTTGGTAGATGATATGGTTACACTGGCTGGGAACGTTGTGGCAAATAAGGGAAGACACGGTGAACAGATGATGTTTGCTGGGAGGAGCAGAATGCTCTCAAGCTGTCTCCTTGCTCCTGGTGTGGGTATGGCTGGGCAAATCACAGTGCCAACCCATGGGCTCAACTGGCAGTGTTTGGTTCATGAGACCGAGGAAATACCAGCCTCCGGAAACATCTCTGAGTTTAGAAGGACCTCTTTTCTTCCTAGGAGAAGAAGCATTTTGCTTGGATTTAAAGAGGTTGAAGAATCTAACAAATTGGACATTTTAGAGAAGATGATATACTTGTGATAAATGTTATGAAAGTAGATGTTACATGAGTACATTATTAGGCATAAAACAGTGTTTGCCTCATGTCATTTCTTTCTGGAAGGGGCAATTTTGTGGTTCCCGCTGATCCTGGGATCCTCTATTACTAGAATTCCTCCTCTGCCCTCCTCATTTCAGGCACCATGGTGGTGGTGGTCAGTGGAACTGAAGGTTGTTGTGTGGGTTCATGGTCTCCTTACATGGTAGAAATTATAACCACTGTTTCACCACCCCACAAGTCCTGTGTCACTTGTGATCCCATCCGGTGCTGTCTTGGTGCATTAGAACAATAGCTGGAAAGCTCAGCAAAGTCTCCCTAGAGAGTCAGTCTGGTGAGCTTCAGTGTGAACTCAAGGGCATCACAGTTCACAGCCTATCTCAGAGAAGGCATTGCTTTTATGTAATAAACGTGGCATGAGCATGTCATCACCGTTCACAAAAGGTGCTCTCCTCCCCTTCGAGGTTTGAACAGCTTGTTGTTTGCTTCTGCTGTTTCCATTTCTAGTGTGGGGAAGCCTGACCAAGACAATTGTGAGTTTAGTCATGAAGAACAATGGAGCTGTTTCCCTGAGAGGAACATGGCAGAGGTGGCAGTATTTCAAGCCAATCTAGAGGGCACGTGCTTTGTTATAAAAACACAAGGCAAAGTCTGTATTTCAGTTCCTTGGTCTTTAGGAAACCTAAACTAACAAATGTTGGTCTGATTTGTAAATTGTTGGGTCCAAAGGTAGATTTTGAACTCTTTCTGTTTCTCAGCTGCCGTGAGGAGTTTCTGAAGCCGTGCCCACTGTCTCCCTGGTGTGGTTCTCAGAGCAGCCCAGCTAGTCATGGTTGGTGGCACTCCACTTAGAACACGCTGGTAACTGGGCAGCGTTATCTTGATTTTGTTTACCTTTCTCACCTTTCAGGAACAACTGTGCCAGCCCACAGAGCCATCCTGGTGGCACGATGTGAAGTGATGGCCGCCATGTTTAATGGCAATTACATGGAAGCCAAGAGTGTCCTGATCCCAGTTTATGGCGTTTCCAAAGAGACTTTCTTGTCATTTTTAGAATACTTATACACAGACTCTTGTTGCCCAGGTACGCAATATGCATGCTATAAGATAATATCTCATGATTCTTTCTTGTCACTCACTTTGATAGTTTGCATTCTATGAACTGTGTTTTGTTTAAGGTCTATCAGTTGATGTCATGGGATCTGCTAAGCAGTTAGGAGGTGATGTAGGCAGAGCATCGCATTTCCAGTTAGTTCAATGGTCAGGGGCTCATGCTAACGTCAGGCTATTGATTACTCTAGATACCTGAGAATAGAGGCATTTAGGGAACCTAGTGGATGCTCTCATTTTAGAGTTTTGGAGCACCTCCTCTAACAAGGAAAGGACTAGACAATAGCTTTTGTGGTCCTCACATCTAGTTGAATGTTTTCGAGACTTTTGATACTGTGAGCCTCCTGATCTGAGGATGTGGGCGTTTAAAGGCTGCTACTGACTTTCAAAACCAGACTCCCCTAAAAACTTTGCCAGGATGCTTAGGATCTATTTGTATAACTAACCAAAGGCTATCTTTGGCCATCACACATTAGTAATGTTAATAATAATAATGTGTATCAGCTACACAGTCCTTTCGACTAGGCACAGAAGCCCCTTGGAGTGTTTTATCCCATTCTGCCACCAGGTGGCGCCCTCCTCAAACACAGCTGGAATGAGCACCACATACACTGGTGACCTAGGAGATGAGGCCTTGTTCACAAAAGCCAGCAACCCTAGGGAAATGAAAACCATACCTTTCAGATCATACCCCCCTTTTGGCCTCCATGCTTTAATTTTTAGATTAGGAAATTTTCCTACATTTGTTGTTTAAATAAAATTGAATAATTCCTAAATGAAAGGACAGGGTTTCCAAAGAGAAAATTACTTCTATAGTCAAAGTGTCTCAGTATCCCAGTTAGTCGTGTTTTGGAGTTGTTACTGCCAGTATTAATAAGGTCTGGCTTGTTATTTTTGTTTGGTGAAAATGAAGGCATTGGCTCTTAGTGGAAATAAATACTATTTTCTCAATACTGGAAATTTGAATAATTAATAAAAACTTTGACCACTAGTTTTTTTGTTTTTTGGTTTTTTGTTTTTTTTGGCTTGTTTGTTTTCTTTTAAAGATGTACCAAGCTTGATGGCACACACCTTTAATACTAGAACTCAGGAGGCAGGAGTAGTTGAATCTCTCAATTTGAGGCCAGCCTGATCTACACAGTGAGTTCAGGACTGCTAGGGCTACATAGAACCTATCTCAAAAAGCCTAAATAAATAAGTGAATAAATAAATAAATAAATATACAAGTGTACTATTGCATTAGCACAAATCAAGGTGGTATCTCTAAATTGCTTTAGTGATTGCATTATATAGTAGCACACTCAAATTTTTAAAGTCCAATTTCCTGTTTCAATGTTTTACTAAAAGGCTTATTCATAATAAAAGTTATAAATTTACTGTTCTTGTTTCATTTCTGTTGCTGTGATAAAATACTCTAATAGGGAGTAACTTATGGGAGAAAGCATCTATTTTAGATAACAATTCCAGGTCGAAGTCCATATTCCAGGTGGTAGGAAGCTGGGGCAGTTAGTCATATCATATCCTTGGTCAAGAGCAGAGGGAAATAATTGTATTCATCCCTTCTGCTCAGCTCACTTTCCTACTCTAATACAGTCCAGAACAAGCCTCGGGAATGGCACTGCCCACAGTGGGCAGGTCTTCCCACAGACATGCTAACAGGCTAGCCTCATCTAGACGATCCCTCATTGAGACTATCCTCACATGATTCTAGATTATGTCAATTTGACAATTGCAACTGGGCCAGCACTCTACACCTGAGCCATATGCACAGTCCACACCTAACACAAAACTTAACTGTGTGATTTCCAGGGGTGGACAAGAGGGAAAGTGGGGAGTGACTGTCTGACACTCACAAGGCTCAGTCTAGGAAGATGAATGGTGCTCCGGAGAATAAAGAGTGGTGATGAGTAATCCCTGCACCAAGGAAGGTAGAGAGAGAGAATCCCCAGAGCAATCCCCAGAGCAGGCTGGCTAGCCAAACTAAACTGTTAAAGACCCTGTCTCGGTGTACAAAGTGGTGAGCGATGGAGGAAGACACCCAGCATCAACCCTGGGCCTCCACACACAAATAGATACCACATGCATGCACGCACATATAGATACCATATGCATGCACACACACACGGATACCATATGATTATACACACAGATAATATGTAGTCACACACACAGATACCATATGCATACATAAAGAGATATCGTAGGCATGCAAGCGCATGCGCGCGCGCGCGCAAGCGCACACACACACACACACACACACACACACACACACACACACATTTAAAATTCTAGGTTTTGTGTTTATTGTGCCCCAAGCCTGGGCACTAAAGCAAAGAAAGAAAAGTTAGGAGTGGAGATGTAGCTCAAATGGTAATGTGCTTGCCTAACATGCAGAAAGTCCTGGATTTGATCCACAATACAGTATATTGAGCAAGACTGTACACACCTGTGAATTCAGCACTCAAAGATAGAGGCAGAAAGGTCAGAAGTTGAAGGTCGTTCTTGACTACATAAGGAGTTGAAGGCTAGCCTGGGATATGTGAGACCCTGGAGTGGGCACGGATGGAGGAAGAGGAAAAGATGAGATTTAGAGTAGCTAACAGAAAAATTTAGCCTTATCACACACACTTGGGAGGCAGAGGTAGACAGATTTCTTGGAGCTCAAGGCAAGCCTGGTCTACACAGTGAGTTCCAGCCCAGCCAGAGTTACACAGTAAGGTCCTGTCTCAAAAAAAAGAAAAAAAAATTAGCTAGCTCTCTGTTGGTTAAGGGCAGCTACTGGAATTCTTCTCTAGAGAGCTGGGGATGGGATTCTCTTTGGAAATTAAAGTTTTGTTTTGTTTTTTTTTCCGAGACAGGGTTTCCTTGTGGCTTTGGAGGCTGTCCTGGAAACTAGACCAAGCTGGTCTCGAACTCACAGAGATCTGCCTGCCTCTGCCTCCCCAGTGCTGGGATTAAAGGCATGCGCCACCAATGCCCGGCTGAGTGTGAAAGCTTTAATGGATTATTTAATATGTAATACAAGTTAGGAATGTGCTAATGGGACTCTTTCTAGGAATTCTAGTCCACACTGAAGGATAACTGCCTGCATGAGTGTGCACGAATGCTCGTGTGTTTGTGTGTGTGTGTGTGTGTGTGTGTGTGTGTGTGTGTGTGTGTGTGTTGATTGGGAGTTTTGTTGCTACTGCTGCTGTTGTAGCTCTCACTAGGCTGGAACTCAGTGTATAGATTAGACTTCCTTCAGCCTCACAGAGCACCACTACCTCAGCTTTCCCAAGTGCAGGAAGTAAAGTGTGCACCAGCTACCCCCAGCTCGTGCTGTGCATGTTTGAATTTTGTTCCCGAAAGCAGTAGTCTAATAATCCATCTTCTCTCACTTCCTCCTCCCAGCTGGCATTTTCCAGGCCATGTGTCTTTTGATCTGTGCTGAGATGTACCAAGTCTCCAGACTGCAGCATATCTGTGAGCTCTTCATCATCACACAGTTGCAAAGCATGCCCAGCAGGGAGCTAGCCTCCATGAACCTGGACATCGTGGACCTGCTCAAAAAGGCCAAGGTGGCTAGCCCTGTGTGTAGGGTGGGAGTGGGGAGGGGGAGTTAGAAGGGGAGGGGGCCTCTTTGGATTAAAATACACTTATACTCCTTGGTTTTCTGTGTTTTAACAGCTATGTCAAGACTAGTATTCCTTTCAAGGTTTGATTTCAGGAGGCTCTAGTTTCTGTGCACCAGTTTTTATGATGAAGTAATTCTGAAGCATTCACTGGGTTAGAAATCACGTCTACATAATTTTTTCTTGTAGTGGTCATAATCCCAGTTACTTGTGGCTGTGCTCTGAACATTAGCATTACAGGAAATAGAATTTTCCTTCCAAAAGATCATTTCTCAGCATGACTGAAAGGAACATGGCAGGATTAGTCTATGTATACGGAATGACATAGTTATGGGAACTATTTACTTCCTCATTCACTGATTCATTTCATGAGCATGGTTTCAAATCTCTTGGTAGCATTGGTTGAGTTTGCTGCCATGTCTTGCTGTGTTAGGTGTAGCTGGAGGTTTCTTATCTTACCCAGTTCCGCAGCCACTTTAAACATAACCACTCAGGGGCTTAATATTAGTTACAAATGGTTCCGCCTATTAGCTCAGCCTTATTATTAACTAGCTCTTATACCTTAAATAAACCCATTTCTATTACCCTATATTTTACCAAGAGGCTTGTGGCTTGTTACCTCACATCTTGCTTACCGGGTGGCTGCTGGAGTCTCCCAGACTCCACCTTCTTTTTCCCTATATCTTTGCTTGGATTTCCCACCTAGCTACATTCTGCTTTGCCATAGGCCAAAACAGATTCTTTATTAACCAATGGTAATAAAACATTCTCACAGCATACAGAGGGGAATCCCACATCATCTCCCCTTTTCTGTCTAATTAAAAAGGTTTTAACTTTAATATTGTAAAATTACATATAACAAAACAGTTATCAAGTAAGAATTATAATATTTAGTCTATTTGCATTTGACAAAATTAAAGAAAAGACTCTATCATCTATCCTATCTTGTCCCGACCTGCAGGACATCATCCTGGGGCAAGAGAGTCAGGGATAGAGAATGGGGACAAGAGACGCAGAAAGAACGACCACAAGACAGGATTCTGATCAAGTGGCAAACTTTACTTTTTTCTCAGGCTAGCTTATATAGTCGGCAGAGCAGGATATGGGGAGGGGTAGAATGGGTTGTTTGTGAACCAGGTGTTAGTGTAGGCAGGATGTTAGGAAGCCACAAAGAGGATGTTTGGCAGGGTAAAGAGTTCATGAGTAAGAGGTCCAGGGAGGGGTTGCCTAGGTGACTGAGCCTGTGGGTGGAGGACTGGGTCAAGTTGTTTCTTTTCTTGAGCTGAGGTTCTAAGGAGCTGCTATGTAAAGGTTAATATACAACTATGTGGCCTGCCAAGCATGGCCTAGGATCTCATGCCCAGCCCTGAGATTTGGCTCCCAACATATTCCCCCTTCCTTGTATAAAAAGAAGTGGCAATTTTTTTCAGCAGAGGGGGATAGAGGCCTGGCCCCCAATTGGAGAATCTATGGTGATTTTATAAAGGACATTTTTTCTCTGACCTCGGGGACGGCTTCTCGGAGCCATCTGAAAGGCAGGACCGTCCGGATGCCTTTTGTGGGGGTGGGGAAGCTTTAGGACATCGACCCCATTGTGCGCAGGCATATTCCTCAGAAGACAAGGTCTCCTTGCGGTACCATCCAGGTCTGCACCTCTGAAGCTGGCCGTGGGGAAGTGGGTTAGTATTGGACCAGAACAGGCTTAGTGGCAGAGTCCACTTGTTGCTTGACAAAGGCCACAAGTCAATTAAAGCCCAAAGGCCGGAGGAAAATAATAAGAGGAGCCCTATCAAAGGTCCAAGGAGGGAAGGGAGGAGGGTGGTTAACCATGGGGAAGTAGTAGGAACGGGTAGAAGGGAGCAAAAAGCAGTAACAGGAGGTTATTTTGCCATATGAGTGAAGCCAGCCAAGCCAATTGTTGAGTCAGTGTCATCGAGGTCATTTTCAGGGGAGTTTAGAATGTGTTGATCGGGACATTGGACAGCAGTGTCGGAGACATAGGACTGTCGTTCTTTCTGCGTCTCTTGTCTCCATTCTCTATCCCTGACTCTCTTGCCCCAGGTTGCCGTCCTGTAGGTCGGGACAACTGGCGCCTGGATAGAGTTGGGGATCTGGGAACTTTAGTGCTCATTAGAGGGATGGGCCTGTCCATGCAGTAAGGCATCCACGACAAGGTTGATTGTGAGCCTCGGTTGGAGGAAGACCCAGCAGCCTGCCCAGCGCTTTCAGTTCATGAGCACCACTTATGTGGAAAAGTTGAGTAATGGGACAAGCATTTAGCAAGGAAGACATTTCTTTCTGGGATCACAGAATCCCTCAAGATGCAGGGAACTTGGGTTAAGAAAACAACTGATAAAATTAGCAAGGAAGATTACATCTTTCTGAGATCAAAGAATCCCTCAAGGCTGGAGAAACTCAGGTTAAAAAGAAAGTAACAAACAAAAAAAGTTCTTCCTCCATATCCCAATTTCCTGTCACTCTGTTGTTGTCTGTGCCACATCACTGGTGTCTTAGAGATGACCAGTTTCAGTGGTCCCTCACTTCTACCCTTGCTCTGTTAGCTACATTAGAGTGTGAACTTAGTTCCTGACTTTTCTTGTGAGCTTCTAGATACTTCTCCCATATTTAATACCTCTAGTTCTATAGCATTTGGTTTACCTTTTTTAATGACTTTATCTTTTTTAAAGCCTTTGTCTTATTTTATTGATTTATTTTTCAGTTTAAAACCCTTATCATAGGATAGCACATGTATTTCTCAAGTCCTAATTTTAGTTTTTGTGTTGTTGGTTTGATTTTTGAAACGGAGTCTCACTCTATATCCTTGTTTGGCCTCAAAATTCCTATGTAGACCAGGCTGCCCTTAAACCAAAGACAACCTCCTGCCCTGCTTCCTGAGTGCTGGGGTTAATGGCATAGGCCACCATGCCAGGTCAAAATCCTAATTTTACAATGGGGTGCTTTCTATTTCTTGCCAAGATACCTTTGTGTGTGTGTGTGTGTGTGTGTGTGTGTGTGTGTATATATATATATATATATATATATATATATATATATGTATGTCTTAGGCCTACATTTGAAGCACGTTGTCATAGCCAGCTTCCCCCCCTCGTCTTTCCAAGCCATAACACTTAGGCTACATCCTAGTCAGTTGTCTAGCAGCTTCCATTAACATAGCTTTCGGCACTTACTTTATCCCTTGACATGTCTTCATCTGCTGAAAGATAGAGAAGAAATTACCCAAATATGATATGAAATTTGACTATGAAGTCCCTTCCAGTTCACAACTTCTGTGTACTGAGAAGAATAGGTAACTGTGAATCTATATGTCAAAATGTTATTTTAATTTAAAATACAAATTTGGGTGTTTCATCCTTGGATTAGTTCTGTAAGATATGAAATTAAAACTCTTTCCAATAAGCATTATGTAATTTTTAAGTGTTCTTAAAAGAGAAACAGCCTAGAAGACCATCCGGGAGGGATGGATAAACCTAATGTTGCATATATGTACATGGAATGTTATTCGGCCTTTCAAAGGAATGGTGCTTTTCTATAAATAACAATGTGAATGACCTTTGGAAGAAGCTATGTTAAATGAAATATGATAAAGAAGGACAAGTATTATATGATTTCTCTTATATCAGGTACTACTATAGTTAGATTTCTAGTGACAGAAAGTAAAACAGTACAACCACGGCCCCCAGGAATTAAAGGGAGTTATTTGTATTAAACAAATATAAGTTTTATTTTGGATGATGGAATCATCTGGAAATGGATAAGGGTACTGTAGGCACAGCCATATGAATATACTTAGTGCCACTAAACTGTCCACATAAAATAGTAAGTCTAAGTATATACTGCAATGACAGTAACAGAGAACTCTACCAAAGTCGCCTATTATCAAGTTACTATAATCCAGATTGATGGTTGGCTAGACCAGTGAATGTCTGGGTTGACCCCAGGAGATTATGTTAGAACCCAGAGTGTTCTCAGTCCCCCTCTATTAGCAGCTCTTGGAACGCAGTAGAAGAATTTTTCCCACTTTTTATTTAAATTAGAAACACGATTGTTTTACATGTCAATACCAGTTCCCTCTCCCTCCCTTCCTCCTGTGACCCCAATAACACCCTACCTATCCCATACCATTTCTGCTCCCCAGGGAGGGTGAGGCCTTCCATGGGGTTGGGGGTGGGGGTCTTCAGAGTCTGTCATATCCTTTGGGATAGGGTCTATGCCCTCCCCTGTATGTCTAGGCTGAGGGAGTATCCCTCTATGTGGAATGGGCTCCCAAAGTCCATTCCTATGCTAGAGATAAGTACTGATTTACTACAAGAAGCCCCATAGATTTCTGAGGCCTCCTCACTGACACCCAGGTACATGGGGTCTGGATCAGTGCTAATGCTGGTTTCCCAGCTATCAGTTTGGGGACCATGAACAAGCTCCCTCTTGTTCAGGCCAGTTGTTTCTGTGGGTTTCATCAGCCTGGTCTTGACCCCTTTGCTCATCACTCCTCCCTCTCTGTAACTGGATTCCAGTTCAGTTCAGTGTTTAGCTGTGGGTATCTGCTTCTACTTCCATCAGCTTCTGGATGAAGACTCTAGGATGGCATATAAGTTAGTCATCAGTCTCATTAACGGGAGGGCATTTAAGGTAGCCTCTCCTCTGTTGCTTAGATGGTTAGTTGGTGTCATCCTTGTACAACTCCAGACATTTCCCTAGTGCCTGATTTCTTTTTTAAACCTATAATGGCTCCCTCTATTATGGTATCTCTTATCTTGCTCTCCTCTATTCTTCCTCTGATTCAACCTTCCTGCTCCCTCATGTCCTCTTCACCCCTCCTCTTCTCCCCTTCTCATTCTCCTAGCTCCCTCTCCCCTCCCCACCATGCTCCCAATTTGCTCAGGAGATCTTGTCCCTTTCCCCTTCTCCAGGGGAACATGAATGTCTCTCTTAGAGTCCTCCTTGTTTCCTAGCCTCTCTGGCAGTGTGGATTGTAGGCTGGTAATCCTTTGCTCTATGTCTAAAATCCATACCATGTTTGTCTTTTTGTGACTGGGTTGCCTCACTCAGACTGGTTTCTTCTAGTTCTATCCATTTGCCTGCAAATTTCAAGATTCCATTGTTTTTTTCTGCTGAGTAGAACTCCATTGTGTAATTGTACCACATTTTCTCTATCCATTCTTCAGTTGAGGGGCATCTAGGTTGCTTCCAGGTTCTGGCTATTACAAATAATGCTGCTGTGAACATCATTGAACAGATTGTTGTATGAATGTGCTTCTTTTGGGTATATGCCTAAGAGTGGAATTGCTGGATCTGATTCCCATTTTCCTAAGGAATCACCATACTGATTTCCAAAATGGCTATACAAGTTGGTACTCCCACTGGCAGTGGAGGAGTGTTCCTCTTTCTCCACATCCTCTCCATCATAAACTATCATTGGTGTTTTGTTTTGTTTTGTTTTGTTTTGTTGTTTTGTTGTTTTGGTTTTTTTTGTTTGTTTGTTTTTTCGAGACAGGGTTTCTCTGCATTGTTTTGGAGGCTGTCCTGGAACTCACTCTGTAGACCAGACTGGCCTGGAAGTCACAAATATCCACCTGCCTCTGCCTCCTGAGTGCTGGGATTAAAAGTATGAGCCACCAACGACTGCTTGTTCTTGATTTCAGCCATTCTGACAGGAGTAAGATGGTATCTCAGAGTTGTTTTGATTTGCATTTCCCTGATGGCTAAGGATGTTGAGCACTTTCTTAAGTGTCTTTTAGCCATTTTAGATTCCTCTATTGAGAATTCTCTATTTACTTCTGTACCCCACTTTTTAATTGGATTATTTGGTGCTGACATCAAACTAAATGGAGAGAAACTCAACGAGATTCCTCTAAAATCAGGATCTAGACAAGGCTGTCCACTCTCTCCATATCTCTTCAATATTGTACTTGAAGTTCTAGCTAGAGCAATAAGACAACAAAAGGAGATCAAGAGGATACAAATTGGAAAAGAAGAAGTCAAACTTTCACTATTTGCAGATGATATGATAGTTTACATATGTGACCCAAAAAACTCTACCAGGGAGCTCCTACAACTGATAAACACTTTCAGTAAAGTGGCAGGATACAAAGTTAACTCAAAAAAATCAGTAGCCCTACCATATACAGGTGATAAATGGGCTGAGAAAGAAATCAGAGAAACATCACCCTTTACAATAGCCACAAACAACATAAAATATCTTGGGGTAATGCTAACCAAACAAGTGGAAGACCTGTATAGCAAGAACTTTGAGTCTTTAAAGAAATAAATTAAAGAAGATATCAGAAAATGGAAAGATCTCCCATGCTCTTGGATAGGTAGCATCAACATAGTAACAATGGCAATTTTGCCAAAAGCAGTCTACAGATTAAATGCAATCCCCATCAAAATCCCAATACAATTCTTCAGAGACCTTAAAAGAACAATACTCAACTTTATATGGAGAAACAAAAGACCCAGGATAGCCAAAACAACCCTGTACAATAAAGGAACTTCTAGAGGCATCACCATCCCTGACTTCAAGCTCTATTGTAGAGCTATAGTCCTGAAAACAGCTTTGGTATTGGCACAAAAATAGACAGGTAGACCAATGGAATTGAATTGAAAACCCTGATATTAACCCACATACCTACAAACACCTGATTTTTGACAAAGAAGCTAAAGTTATACAATGGAATAAAGAAAGTATCTTCACTATCGCCATGCACAAAACTTACGTCCAAATGGATCAAAGACCTCAACAGAAATCCAGCCACACTGAACCTCTTAGAAGAGAAAGTGGGACTACCCTTGAAGAAATTGGTACAGAGAAGAAAAAAAAGAAAAGAAATTGGTACAGGAGACTGCTTCCTGAACATTACACCAGTAGCACAGACACGGAGATTAACAATTGATAAATGGGACCTCCTGAAACTGAGAAGCTTCTGTAAGGCAAAGGACACAATCAGGAAGACAAAACAGCAGCCCACAGACTGGGAAAAGATATTCACCAACCCCACATCCAACAGAGGGCTGATCTCCAAAATTTACAAAGAACTCAAGAAGCAGTACAAGAGTTGTGAAGACAATCCAACTCCATGTGGCAGTGATCCTAGGAGCAAATGCTCAGCACTGACTGAAATATGAGTGTGGTTTGTGACAATTGTGACCGTGTAGTAAAAGTTTACATTGAAGAATTAAGAACCTCAGTGTTCCTTGGGTGCAGGCGCAGCCCTGTTGCTCTGGCATACTAGCTCTGTTCTGGTGACCTGACTCTTTTGCTGGATGAGCTATCCTCCTCAGTATTTGTTGATAGTGCTCCACCCTCCTGTCCGGGGCCACAGTTACCAAACACTACAGCATGACAGACACATACCCGAGGGTGTGGACTCTGGGTTTCTCTAGACCATTGTCTCAGCCTGATCAGAACAGATGTATAATATTGTTTCCCTTTTCATCTTTCTTGCAGTTTCACCATTCTGACTGCCTTTCAACTTGGCTGCTTCATTTCATCGCCACCAACTACCTCATATTCAGCCAAAAGCCAGAATTTCAAGACCTTTCAGGTAGACTGCTGATTTCTGGTTTGAAAAGAAAATGTTAGGACCTTTGTTTGAGGTTTGAGGTATAATTAATTTAAAACGTTGCTTTAACATAACAGCATAAATGTAACATTATACATTTCCTTTCAGTCCTGCTGTGTAATTGAGGACATGTTGACTTACCATCACTTGTGTTGCATAAGTGGTCTGACCTTTCTTACGTGAACAGTTTTCTAATGATTATTTTATAGTACTCATTCATTTTTAATTGTCTTTTTTTCTGGTAGGAGAGTTAGAGTGGCAAAGTGTGTCCTCAGGATCTACTTGGCTGTGATAGATAAGACCTTAGTTTTAGCTACTTAGTCAGGAGAAAAATTAAACAGTATGGTATGTTTAAACTTTTTTCCTTTCATACAAATACAAATATTATTATTAATAATTTGTCATCTTTAATACTTAGAGAATCCGTATGTATATATCTTCATAGGACCAAATATTATGTTTCTTGCAAACCGGGAGTAATTACACTGTGATTTTTAAGGTGAATGATAAGGATTAAAATGAATCAGCCAGGCATGGTAGTACAATTTATAATCTCTTCACTTGGAAGGCAGAGGACATGGTGGTGCAGTTTATATATAATCCCTGCACTTGGAAGGCAGGGGCCATGGTGGTGCAGTTTATAATCCTGCACTTGGAAGACAAAGGCAATAAGAGCCTGAGTCCAAGGCCAATCTTGGCCAAATAGCCAATAATCACACGGTGACATTCCTGGAACTGAATGATAGGAAAGCAAATAAAGGTGGAGTATTCCTCAGAGTAGGCAGTCAGATGAACAGCATTGGTGCAGAACAAAAGTGAGTAATGGACAATGATGTGAAAGAATGCCAAGTCACGGACAGAGCTCTCCATGGAGATGTCTGAGGGCCTTCTGGGGTGGCATGTAGAGAGTAGGGGGTGAGTGAGGTCAGCGCAGGGAGGTTAGAACAGAGAATGAAAAGGCTGAATCTACAGCTCTCAGGCTCCTCTTGTCTTCAGTGTCGTGTCTTAGTGCCAATGACAAGACGTAAAGAATCCCTTGGCCTCCTTCTGCTCCACATACTGTCATGGACACACGGAATCCAGGATTCTTTCAGTTAGTTTTTCACAGATGTTTTTGGCAGATTCAGCCAGTTTACAATGTGCCTGTTGTCAGCCTGTCCCCTAGCATGGCACTCAGCTATTAAGGCAGTAGTATAATACAGTGAAAGCAAGGTCAATGGCAGGTAGCATTCACTCTCTACATTTTGCAAGAAAAAAAAAAAAAACTGGGCTTATTCGTAAAGAGAAGGTGTGCTCTGCTTGCACCCGGTACGAAGGGCATTAGGCTGTTTCCTTCAGATGTTAATTGAGCTGCATTTTGGCACTACAGCTACTGTAACTGTATCACCTTAGGTAACCACCATTGTCAAAGAATAAGATTATTTTCTCTCCACTCTTATATGGATGTATGATCTACCTGGAGTGTAATTACAGCCTTTCAAGAAAGGCTGTATAGATAATTTCTGTTATTAGTGTTATTAGCCATTACTTATACAATTGCCTGTATAATATGCAAATCATAGTTGCAGGATGTCCTCTGAGGGGCCATATAAGACACGAGTGTCATGGCAGGGATCAGTTTTTTGCTTGGGTGGAAACAGAGTTCATCTCTTTGGCACCTGTGGTATGGTTCTGCTTAGTAGAAGAAAAAACCCTCTGGGTATCACAGAATTATGAAATACACTAAATCAGTAGTTATGAACTGCCAACCTCTGACTCCAGTCAAGTATCTGGGTTTATGTTTTCAACCACCATTTATATAGTACTTTTTATATAGACTTCCATTTAATATCTCCAGGGCATTTAATATCTCCAGATACCCTGGGTCTACCTTCCTCCTGGGAAAGCCTGGAGCTAGGTAGTGGCTGCCCACTAAAGGATACATATGCTGCCCAGCAAAGGGGATATGGTCTCTCCAAAGGGCTGGAGTCTTCTCTCCTTTCAGTGGTAGCTTTGTACCTAGCCCCCTTCCCATTGGCTGGGTTTGGAAGTCTCTGCCATACTCTTTACAGCTTCCTTGTGGAACTGTTCACTGTGAGCTTTTGAAGCACTCCAAATATCGCTAGAACCCTATCAACTGTTTTCTCTTGACAACATTCCTTTTCTTTTTTTTTTTTTCTTCTCAAAACGGGGTTTGTGTGTCTTGGGTTGACTCATGCTTTGCTTTATAGCCAAGGTTTGAACTCCTAACCTTCTGGCCTCTGACTCCCAAGTGCCTGGGGAATTTTTTCTTCTTTAAAGTTATTTAGAAATCAGAAAGTAAAGATGGAAAGATCTCATGTTATGGCAAGCCTTCCAACACAGCTAAGTAGCTCCTTCTGCCTTAGGTTTGTACACATGAGATTCTTAAGAATACAAACAGCAACACACAGGACAATTTGACTCTTGGTGTTTGTGGATTCCCTTTTCTCATGATTGGTTTAATTTAGCTGAGTATTATGTTTTATTTTTTGAAGCAATTGTTTGATTCCTGTTTTTACTGGATGCCAGAGCTCATCTGTTACCACTTTTTTTCTGGAGTTCTGTATTTTTTTCTTTTGAGATAGGGTCTTGCTCAGTAACCCTTGCTGTCTTGGAATCCTCTGTGTTGAACAGGCTGGCCTCAAACTCACAAAAATCTACTTTCCTCTACCTCCCAAGTGCTGGGATTAAAGGTGTGTGCTACCATGCTCAGTTTGGAGTTCTGTCTTTAGGAAATCACCTCAGTCACCTTTGCTCCCTTGTGAGACAACTGATCTCCCTGAGCAGGTAGCTTTTTAAAAACTGTCTTTTAGTTCCTGTAACAGGGATCTTGTTAACCCACATGCCCATGAAGTTAAACAGCCAGATAAGTATGAAATGCAAGTGCACACGGAAGGAAGAGATCCCTAATCCTTAAGTGTTTAAAGTACTAGGCGTGTCGGAGGCAGGATGAAGCCTGGGCCCTCAACAATGGGATTCATAAATGTTGACTAAAGAGCTTTGGTAGACCTCCCTCCAATTAGTGGAGGCAACTTTACAGGAAATGGGAAGGCAGAGAATCCTAGCCCAACGAATCATAGATTTGTAGACTCTGTGTGTAGCTAAGCTTAGGGTAAGGGCCTGGACTGCAATGCAGGTTTCTATGAAAGTGGGTCCAGAGTGCACAGTGTACAGGGAGGCTAGAGGAGCAAGCCTGAAGCCCAGGAACTTACAATATGGCAGACACTGGAGCATAGGTAATAACATCGGGAATCAATAGTTCAGCTGGTGACTGTCACTGGATGGGAAGTTGAGTCAGGAAGACCTTATAGAGTTTGAAAGGTCAAGTTATCCACAAAGAAAAAAATGAATTTGTTATCTCCAGTAAAAACAAAAGTTTTATTCAAAGAAGTCAAGTACTACTTGGTGGAACAGTGCATGTCATCATAAATTGCATAGTAGTATAAATCCTGATGGCTTCTTTTATCCAAATTCTAAGTGATTCTGGAAGGTTATGGGAAGGATGTGGAATATAACAGAGTGAACTGCTCTGTCACATAGTGGTCAAACATTTGTATTTTATCCTGACAAAAAATAAGGCATATGCAATTAACTTTTTTCTCCTTAAAATTTTAGTGGAAGAACGAAGTTTTGTTGAGAAGCACAGATGGCCATCAAACATGTACCTGAAGCAGCTGGCGGAGTATAGGAAGTATATCCACTCTCGGAAATGCCGCTGTTTAGTCATGTGACCTGCGCTTTTGTATACATACACTTTTTTATTATTATGAAGAATGGGTACCTCTGGGTTCCAGTAAAATTCTTATAACTAAATCGGTATGGTATTTTAAAAAGTCACCATACAGCTTCTTATTGCCTATCTTTGAAGGACTGTGGCAGTCTTAAAAGGAAGCACAGTCTACAGACTTCAGTGCTTCCCCTAGAATGTAAGACTGTTGGACAGTGGCTTCTCCTCTAGGTTGCCCCATTGCTCTAATAACACTAAGACCTCTGGTAGTTAAGAGATGTTTAATTTTTTGAAAAAAAATCATCTAGGCTACATACAAAAATTTCATTATGTCTGACTGATTGCTCTGCTAAAATAAGGGCCATTCAAAAGCCAGGTGTAACTGGAATTCGGGGGAGTGCTAACCAGTGGGGCATGAAGTTGTGGGAATAGAAATTTGCCATGTAACAGTTATATACCAGTTGGTTCCAGTCCAGTAAAAGTGTTTGAATCAATCAATCAATATAATGAGGAACAACTGCTGCATCTGGACTATCTAACCGCATCTGCTCGTTAATCAGCCACAAACCTAATCAGGGATAGTAGTTACTTCCATGGAACCTTCTGGATTCTGCAGGCTCCCACACTTAGAAAGGTCTGGCACTTGGTTTAGTGCTCTGCTAGTACAGCTGTTAAATTCTTACAAATGTTTGGAGAAGGGCCTCATATTTTTACTTTGCACTGGCTTCCCAAAATTATATATATTTCCTATCAGGGAAGATGCAGTTTCTTTCCTTCCTTCCTTCCTTCCTTCCTTCCTTCCTTCCTTCGTTCCTTCTTTCTTTTCCAGACAGGGTTTCGCTGTACAACAGCCCTGGCTGTCCTTGAACTCACGTTGTAGACTAGGCCAGCCTTGAACCTACAGAAATCTGCCTGCCATTGCCTCTGGAGTGCTGCCACCCTGCCTGGCTGAAAATGCTTTTTTCTTATTCAAACTTCACTCCTAAGAGTGAGAAACAGAAGAGTTGCAGATGCCAGGAGAGCAGAGTGGAGATTCCCTCCTTTGGGGAGGCTTGTACCTAGCCTCCACAGTGACCTCTCCTGACAGTAAGAAATGCTTTTTCTTGGCTTTGGGACACTAGCTCACTTCTGGCTCTATCCCGGAAGAGCAAAAACTTGATCAATATGTGAAGCCAGGAAGTTGATAGGAGTGACTGAGTAGCCTGACTATAATACACAGTTACAAAGACAATCACAGGGAAAGATGCTTTGTAGAGACTTGGCTACAAAAGCTTAAGAGTTCTTTCATTTAACTTTATCTGTTAAGATTAGGATGTCGGTGGCTTGAATTGACTTCTTTCCAAGGACTGAAAGGATATCTGGTGTGAAATATCAAAGCCACCTAGGAAGGTAAAAGAAAGGATGTAAATCAAAGACCTGCTAGATGTAGAGACAGTTGGCTGGGAAAGCTGAGTTAGTTATTTCATATCACATGTTGGCAGAAATGATTCTGCAGGATGCACAAAAGCTTAGGCAAGGAAAAAGCCTATCACTGTTTAGTGTTAGCATCGTGGGCATCTGGAATTTAGTACTGGGATATACTTTTCTAATTTCCAGTGATTTTAATATGCATATTTTCTCCAACTTTTCAAAAGTTTGATTCAACAGTCTTTCCTGTAGTGTTAGGATTACATGCAAAAAGCCCTTTTGTGTGTACCAGTACTGTCAAAATAATGGGAAAGAATTCTTTTAGCTAGAATCCCAAGAAAGCTCATATTAATTGTGCTGTGTCAGTGAAGATTATTGGAATGAATTTTGGTTTTGTATTTTAATCACTTGAATTATTCAACTATTGGCACATCCCATTTGGTGGCTTAGCATTGTAAAGAACAGAATATAGCAATACCTAGAAGTTCCTTTGCAATTTTAGATCACATGGTAGCCTTTTGATACTCAGAAGCATATGCTCACCCTCTGTGCTAATCACAGCATTTAAAATTCCAAACTTTTAGGAAATTGAAAAATAGGAGTTGAAAAACAAAACATTTTCCTGGAAATAGTATTTTAACATTTAAATAGATCATAACTGGTTCCTCTAGGGTGTTTCTCCTGAGTAGGAGCTGAGTTTGGAAATGGGTGGTCTAGAGTGTTTATTGTGGAAGTTCTTCACTACCTGTGAGAGTGACTGGGGCAGCTGTGTGTCAGAATATAAATGCGTACTTAAGCACATTTGAATACAGACCCCTCAGCACTGTTGAATCTACTCATCTGGAAGTGGTGAAAATTTTCAAATACTTAAAATGATCATGGCTAAATTAGTGTTGGTTTTGAGGGTTGTTTTCTAATCAAAGGATTATTTCTAGATGACTTTATGCTTTGTTGCAAAATTTCTGCTTCAATATATTTACCAAGTATCTTAGTTAGAGAGCATACTGTGTAGTAGAACTAAGGCCCCTTCTTTCAGGGCCAGGTTTGCATCCTATTGTGCATTCTTTGTATGCTGCTGGCTACTTCCTCCCAGTCCTACTACAGGGGACTAGATTTCTAATAGAGAGCACTGGCACAGTGACTGAAGCCCACCCCTGTACAAGCCATACTTGGGCTTCATACTGAATACTGGAAGACTGAGGAATCAGATGAATTTGACTTCCAAGAGAGCCAAACTTTTCAACTGTAATTTTACAAATAACACTACACTGATATAGCCAATTAGGTTTAAAATGTCTTCAAAATTACTTTATTTTATTTAAAGCATCTGTTTAATTCAACTTTTAATCAGATTTTGCAAAGGGTATGTATGTATTTTAATATAGCCTGACCTGAATTTATATGTTTTTAGCTTTAGTATTTAATGTTTTATAACAAATAAACCATTTTTTTAAAAACAAGTTTAATGAAGTGTTCTGTAGTTATTTCACTTTGAATGTTGAATCGCTGAAATGATTTGGGGAATATTGAATTTCTCAAGCACAATTGTGTTTTATAGACAGTTCCCATTGTGTGTAAAATCCTGAGCATTGCTAGCATTGTAGATGACTGGAAGATGTGAAATGAGGTGAAAGGACGATGCCACCTTTCCTATCTGCTTAAAGGATAAATAAAATAAGCTCTTAGCAAGGTAACTGCCTCAATCCACAGAAGTATTGTGATAATTATTTAACACAGAACCTTGCAGGCCTGAGGAACCGAGACAGAGGAAAGACTAGCAGCCAAGCATCAGGGCAGTGTGTGCAGTTTGTTGAAGCCTCCTGAAGAACTGCCTATCAGGTTGATCAGTTTACCGAAGGCTCCCTCTGCAGTACCCATGAAGTTACACCCCTAACGGAGACCTGAGCTAGGAACACAGCTTCCTTCAAGGTCTCCTATGGTCTACAAAAGAACTAGATGCACACATCCCAGCAGGGGTTTTGGTAAGCCAGACTTGCCTTCCTTCTCTGCCTAGATACTTCTCTCCCAATCAGAAAATGTGTCCCATCCTGATACCTTGACTGTTTGTTCAGATTATCTGTATACTTCCTACCACAAACTCTTTTGTGCCTTGGGTTAGGTGGTTATTCCCCAGTGCAAACTCTTATATCCAAGACAATGTTATTTAAACAGCGTTCTCTTTTGCTTTCTGTGACTCTCCAAGAATCAGTGACATCTACAATGAGTCTTTCCTTACACCTTTGTTGTAGAACTTACATTTCTAGGTGTCTGTTTATCAGTGATCTCTACTTGGCTGTTTCTGGGGGGGGGGGGCGCAGGCCCATATCTTGCTTTATCTCCTTAACCCTCCCTCAAACACAAGCCAGGCATAATGATGTATTATGTACTTAGTGATTATGCTGCCAGTGATTAGTGAACCCAGCTGCCTCTGAAAAGGCCAGATTGCCTGGAATGAACAATAATCACAGACTTGCACATGAAAAATGGAAAGCATGTTCACACTTGGATCTGTTTGCTCTGTGTGACACACTTTTGTTTGTTCAAAACAGATAGCCCTCCTATGTATTCCCATTTAAGAAGACGGCATGTAATTTTGTGCACTCTTAATACACCTCCAGAGGTTGAGTTTGGCACCTCATCTGTTGACTTGCTCATTCTTATCCAGGCCAAGTTCTGTTTCTTCTTGCCTTACTACCCAAGCCACACTAAAATGATTTTGCTCCAGGGTATCACTCACTGACGTGGCATGAAGAAACGTAACAGTGCCACAGTCTCACTCCCTTTGTTTTCCTTTGTGTGTGTGTTCACATTGCATAACAGGCCATTGATTTGCCTGGGGCAAAGCTGGAAATAATATAAAAAGTAAATTTTGGAAACAAAGGAGGAGAGGCACTGTGGGAAGAAGTAACTCATGGGGACATACCTCTGAAGAGTTTGCTGGGGCCGAGGTACCTTCTGTGTGTTTCTAGCCCTCAGTGAGGTAAGCAGCTTTCAACACAGGCCCAAAGCAACAAAACCAAGTGCCTCTGGACCATCAGCCAAAGTGTTAATCTTGGGTGTCTCACAGCAATGCAAAGTTGACTAACATGGGGTTTACCTACATGAACACAATCGAGTGAAAAGTGCACATTTTCATGACTCCCTATAGTAGACCATAATAGCAGCCTCACAAAGATGCCCACACTCTGCCATGGAGTTAACTGTTGTTACTCTTCTAGGGGAAATCACTGGTGTGATTAAGGATTTTGAGATGGGAAAATTCTTCTGACCAGGCCCTTCTAAGTGGGAAGCAATAGAGCTGGGGAGGAGCCACTGGGGAGATGAGAGGTTTGGAGGTGCTGCCTGCTCCTGAAGAAAAAGATGGAAGTTCATGAGCCAAGAGATAAGGACAGTCCACACAGCTAGGGCAACAGGAAAATGGACTTGAGAACCTGCAGAAGAAAGCAGCCCACCAACAGCTTGATTTTCAGATTTGTGACCTCCAGAAGAGAATTAACTTTTACTTTAAGCACCGTGGTGAGATTGTTCTCTACAACAGCAAACAGCTCAGTAAGCCTGGCTTAATAATTTGTACCCTGAGATCTGTTTATTACTCAGCCTTGCTTTCCCATTGGCTCTCACAGTGGTGATCCCAAGGGTGACCATCTGAGAGCTTATTAAAGCATGGGCTGCTGGGCTTCAGTATGAGTTGATTGTTCTGTTAGCTGGGGTATGTCTAAAGAGTGTGCATTTATGATACGTTTTGGTGTAAGTGATTCACAAACCAGAATTTGAGAAGGTAGGAACAAACATTTCCAGTTTCAGGTCTGTAGCACTGGGAGCAACCTGTTGCCCTTGGCCTCTCCTCACCCACCAGTCCCCCCAGTAACAGGGGTTCACCCTGTTTTCTACCAACACCCTAACCTTGGCTCCTAGACACAAGTTTCTCCTGGCTTTTGTTTTTCTCATTCTGCCTCACAGTCAACTAATGAAAGGCCTAGACTTCCCTATAGCATTGCTACTAGAGGAAGTATGCCTTGATTCCTCATCCTTGTGTGGAGGCTAGACACAGATGCTGGGTAGTGGTGGCCACACAGTGTCCTGCAGACCTCTCTTCATGCTATTTCTTCACCTTCCAGTCTCCTTCATTCTCATGGTATCTCTGAACTTATTCTGAGTGCTGGGTTTTTTACATTTCTGCCCCAAATTCTCTACTAATGTAAAATTAAATCCAGAAAGTTCTCTTCGTTAGGTGTATTTGGGGTGTGTGTACGCGCATGCACATGCATATCTAAACTTGTGTGAGTTTATAAGCATTATATGCATACAGGAGTCTATGGGGGCCAGAAGATGGCGGCAGATTTCCTGGAGCACAAGTCAAGTGGTTGTAAGCCACTGTGTGGATGCTGGGAACAAACTTGATCTCTGAAAGTGCAGTAAAGACTCTTAACTACTTAGCCATTTCTCCAGCCCAAAGAAAGGACTTAAAACCGTCCGATAAGCCTAGTATTCTGTATTTAAGGTAGATGTGTAGTCCTGGGTGGCATGAAACTTGATATGTAGACCAGGTTGGTCTTGAACTTATGATCCTCCTGCCTCTTCTTCTGAGGTACTGGGATTACAGGTATATACCATCACACCTGGATTCTAGATGCATTTATTTATTTATTTTTTTTTTATTTTGAGATGGGGTTTTACTATGTAGCCTTGGCTGGCATGGAACTCACAGGATCTACCTGCCTCTTGAGTGCTGAGATTGGAGGGTGTGCTGCAGGGCCAGTTATATGCATTGTTTTAAAAATAATTTTTATGATTATAATATATAATTATATCAATTCCTCTTTCCCTTTTCTCCCTCCAAATCATACCCCTCCTTTGCTTTCTTTCAAATTCATGACCTCTTTTTCTTTGTGTGTGTATGTATGTGTACATATGTGTGTGCATATGTGTGTGTACATGTGTGTGTGGTCACAAATACATAAATATAGCCTGCTCAGACTATATAATGTTATTTGTATGTGAATGAAAAAAAAATAAAAGAAGGACATGGCTGCTCCTTAAGTATGGAGAAGATTTTTACTGTAGATGTAAGTGAGAAAGTGGCAGAGGAAAGAGTTCAGGCTGAATATGGCTGGCAGACTAAACTGGACCATGAAAGGAGAGAGGGAGGGAGAGCAAGAGAGGAGCCACCACAACCAAGGGGCAGCCCCAAGCCAAGAGGCCAAGAGACCAGCTTAGCCAAAATGGCTCTGTTATGTAGGGATCAGGGTGGAGGTGGATGGGGGAAGGGGGGAGCCTGATCCTGGGAGGTTTAGGGTAGGGGGCAGGGTGAGAAGTACAGGGAGGAGCCACAGGTACTGAGTAATACTGGGAGAGCTGGGAGGAGCATCAGATACTGAGTGAGACTTGTCCTGGGTTTGGGACTTAACAGTATGCATGCATTTTTCAGGGCTGACAATTTAGTATTTGGTAGCCAATTGGTGAGCTCTTCCCCATGGAAGGCTATCTCTCCTACTCTCAGCATCACTCAGTTGTCTGTACTTATCTGTCTAGAGTTAAGACCCCATGAGCTTGCATGCATACATACACCCTGGCATGTCTATTGGTGTCACCCTTGTCAGTCCATGTTTATAAAATCAGGCTGATGGGCCATTAAGGGTGTAGCTTTTGACCCTTCTAGAAGGCACGGTCTAACGCAGATTCCCCTGCTCTTACACTCTTTCCTGTCTCTCTTCTGCAATGATCTCTGAGCTTCAGAGTGTAGTGTAGATGGGCTGGGACTGGGCACCACAACTCTACATTTGGATTGATTGTGTTTTTTCCTTAATTGTGTATATGGAGTTTTAAGAAGTTCAAAGAGAATTTTAATGTTTTGGTGATGACATGGAGCTTAGAAAAAACTATTACAGGCAATAGTTCATAGTATTTGTTGGCATTTAAACAATTGTCAGTTTTGCTATTGTTACTTTTCATGTGTCGATTTCCTGTGTGTGCATGAGGAACCCAAAGTATTATTTTTTCTTCAAGTTTATCATAAAATTAAAATGTATGCAGATATTCACTTTATTATGGTAGAACTTGGTGCTATCTCATCCTTGTTTGCCTGTGTTACCTGCCTTTTATTGTCTTCTGATATACAATTTATATTCAGCTGCTCTATATGAATTGAAAGAAATATTGTAGCATAATCACAAATGACCTTTTTAAGGTGAAGAGCCTAGAATGTTGGCTCAGCCGACCTTTTCTCATTGAGTCCAGGAAGTTTAAAGTAACTACTTCATTTCACATAGGCTGTCTTCGAACTTTATATTTATCAAAATAAATACTATACAAAAATACAATATTCTCATGTCCACTTTTCATAAAATTTAAATGTATGCAGACATTTTTTTTTCCCTGAGAATCTCATGTGATTTATGCCCCTTTGTTACTTGGGTTGCTGAACATAACCATTATTCTTGGCTCATGTCCTTTGCTTAGAAGAGATACAGGCTTGGTTTTCTAAATTTACAGTGCCTTCCTTTGAGGATGAACTGCTAGAGAAGTGGACATTTTGGTTTCAATTACCAACTGTGGTGGTTTGAATGGGAATGCCACCCATAGGTTCATATATTTTACTGCTTGGTCCCTAGTTGTTAGAACTGTTTGGGGAAGGATTAGGTATGACCTGTGTCACCAGGCGTAGGCTTTGAGGTTTCCAAAGCCCATGCCTGGTCCTGACTGGCTCTCCCTGCCTCCAACCTTAGCTACTAGCTCCATACCATGCCTTCCTGCCTCTGCCATGCTCCTTTTCACAGTGATCATGGACTAACCCTCTGAAATTGTAAGCAAGCCTTCAGTTAGATGTTTTAAATTGCTTTGGTCATGATAGAAAAGTAACTAAGACCCATTAAAATCCCCCAAGAGACCACCACCAGAACTTGAGTAAAGTAAGACAGGCAATGCTGCAGGACCAGAAAGCAAGAGTCAAGATAGTTTCCTCCTCAATGATTAAATTGTGAAGATGAGTTTTTAAATGTCAATAGATGATATGAACTTTGCGTAGATGCTTTTCTCATAAGCCTCACAGTTTCCAATAAATATGGAAAGAAAGATGGTCTTGTCCACACAAGAGGAGCCTTTGAGGCACCAGAGGTTCCTAAGCAGCTCAAGGACACCAGTCTGGACCTACTTGTTGCTTATAACTTAATAACCCGTTTCTCCTTATCTACGCTTTGCCTCAGGACTTTTAAACTTTCTTTCCTCCCCTCCTTCTTTCCTTCCTTCCTTCCTTCCTTCCTTCCTTCCTTCCTTCCTTTTCTTCCTTCTTTCTCTCCTTCCTTCCTTCCTTTCTTCCTCTCTCTCTCTCTCTCTCTCTCTCTCTCTCTCTCTCTCTCTCTCTGTCTCTCTCCTGCTGTTTCTATGTCTGGCAGGGGGCTGGCTAGCATTGGCTGTATAACACATCCTTACATCATTAAACAAATGCAACATAAACAAGTATAACATACCTTTACAGAGTAAAGTAATATTCTACAGCATAAACAAATGTAACACATCCTTACATAGTTAAATATTTCACAAGAGTTAGCTGGAAAAACTAGCCAGGCTATTTGTCTCCAAGTTAAGGACTCTTATGTCCTTTTGCTTATCACTCAGGGAACCTGACCAGGGAATTTAGCCCTGACAAGGCACTAGGAATACTTGATATCAATGATGCTAGGAAGTCATGTCCTCATGGACTTCAGAAGCAAGGCTTTTGGTGAGAGTCACATGTGGAAAGTAGTGCCATGAAAGACATGCCAGACACAGTCTAGGGAGACTTAGGGACCTGTGGCATCCAGGAAGAGGTATTTGCATGAACTCTATGGGCTAGTTAGGCCTGAGGAACTCACAGTATTATTTTTTACTTCAACTTGAATGCCAGACATTTTGAATATCATTTCCCTTAGAAGAAATTACATTAGCCAGAAGGATGATTGGGCATGTGAGTGATGAAATCATACCAGGCTGGTATATCCATCCTAGCTTACCTTAATATGTAACCCAGAGAGGTGACGTGGTACTTCTCTTGACTTTGCTTTTTTTTTTTGTAAAATGAACTAATAAACATATTGACCTCATAGTACCATTGGAAGAATTAAATAAGATTATTAAGTTCTTACTTAGTGCCTTAGACACTGCATAGACTTAGTACTCCGTATTTCTGCCATCAGTACCACTGCTATCATTATGTATTTCTGACAGTCTCATGAGCCAGGAACAATTGGTATCACCATTCTGTAACATAGTGTTAATAAATGACTGTAGACATGAGGTCCCGGTGCTCACAGTTAAGCACTAGGAAAACCAGAAGTGTTAAATACACATGGTGTCTCTTCAAAGAAAGTGATGCATAGCCTGTTTCCATCCAGAGGGCTAGGGATGGGTGTGGTTAATAGCCTGGTGACCTCTGCATTATATGTATGGCCAGGCTATATCTGGATCCCTCAGCCCCTTAGAAACAGGAGTGGAGGTAGATTATAGCCTGGTGACCTTTGAGATATCTGTATAACCAAGACCACACCAGATTCTTCCACAGACTCTTAAGACATCAAATATAGTCAATCTATAAAACCAATATTTATGGAAGAGGTCACATAAACTTTAAAAGGAATTTTATGTAGTTATGACTTAAGCTTTATTGTATGCATGGGAATGAGTTAATTGACAGCAGAAAACTTTATTCCAAATTGTGCTGTACTTAAATATGCCTAAAATAAATTGCCTACCATTAGACCCTAAAAGTTTGAGTCAACACTGGCTACTGAGTTGTGTTGAACCTGACTTCTTTCTACCTCATGCAGATCATTACTCTGCTGGTTTTGGTGGTTGCATACCCACCCTCATGATAGAACTGGGAAAAAATTTGGTTTTAATACTAAAGCCTATGTGTCACTACAAACCCAGAAACCACCTCCATAACATCCTAAGAGCAGTGCACAGTCATCCCACTAACCCTGAAGTGGTTGACCTCCTTCATGAAGTAAGGGTGCTGCCCCCACTGTCTGCAAGGGAAGGAAGATGGTAAGGACTGGGCATATAACTGGGATATACTCTGCCTTTGCTTGCAAAACTGACTCCAAAGTCAAAAATCATCCCTAGACGAGAGAAATGACTCAACAGTTCAGAGCACTTACTGCTCTTGCGGAGGACCCAGGTTGAGTTCCCAGCATCCACATGGGAGCTCACAGCCATCTGTAACTCCAGTACCAGGGGACCTGACATCCTCTTTAGGTCTGCTCATGGCACACATACCATGAAGGAAATGCATGATGGAAAGAGTTATAAAATTAATAATAAATTTTAAAATGGCGGGGGGGGGGGAACGACTGGAGAGATGACTCAGCAGTTAAGAGCACTGGCTACTCTTCCAGAGGACTGGGGTTCAATTTCTTAGTATTAATAAGGTGGCTAACAGCCATCTGTAACTCCATTCCCAGGGGACCTGGTGCCCTGATGCCCTCCCCTGACCTCCACAGGCACTGTACACGTGTGGTGCATATGTGTGCATTTACACATCCATGTAGGCAAAACACCCATACACATTCTAATAAACACATTTTTCCCATAAAGTACTTTGATCATGTTTTCCTCTCCTGAAACTACTTCCAGATCTTTCCCATGTCCCTACCTACTCAATTTGCCTTAGTTCTCTCTCCTTTTTGATTAAGAAAACATGACCCACCTAAAACAAAAACCAAAGCAAATGAAAACCAGTGACACACACAAAAAAATGTCAAAACAAAGAGGAACAAAAAGCCCACAAACAAAACTAATGGAAAAAAAAATAAACAAACATGGAAGTTTATTTTGTTTTGGTCAACTACTCTTGGGTATGGGACCTATCCTACAGTATAGTTGTTATACCCAGTGATACTCCATTGGAAAAAACAAAACAAAAACATCTTCCCTTTGTTAGCAGCTATTTATTGCAAACAGCTTCTCTGTAGGGGGTAGGCCCTGTATCCACTTCCCCCACTCAGTGCTGGGACCGCATCAGTGTTGAACCTGTGTAGGCCTTGTGCTTGCTGCCAGTCTCTGTGAGTTCAAACATGCATCCATCCTAGTGTATCTGGAAGACACTGTTTCTTTGGAGTCATCCACCACCTCTACCTTCTACAATTTTTCTGCTTCCTCTTCTGCATAGATCCCTGAGCCTTGATGTTTGATGAAGACATCCCATTTAGTAGTGGGTACACCAAAGTCTCTCACTTTGTGCACATTGTCCAGTTGTTAGTTTCTATGTTAATTCTCATCTACTGCAGGCTCAGGAAGGTCTGTCAATTGGCCTTTTGGGCCAAAAGACATGGATCTATTCTATGGAAAAGATTGAATGGAAGGCAGAGCAATTATGTTTGCCTACTCCTAGAAGCCTCTTGGGAGTTGGCTCTGTTGATGCACCTTCAACATTTAACCTCTCTGTGCCTCAGTGTGGCCCATCTTCAAAATGGGTATGATGTACTTACTAACAATTATCCTACAGGATTGCAGTGAGGTCATATGAGTGAAAACCTACATAAAACTTGGAATGAAAGACAGGGGTGGTGGCTAGTGTCTTAATTTAAGTTCTTAGGCTGAGGCAAGATCACTGAGTTTGAGGTCAACTGGACTACAGAATGAGACCTTGGGGGTAGGGGACCTTGGCATGTGCTTGGCATTTAGTGAGCAGCTAAGATGGGAGAGCTGGGTCTGTGTTCAGTATCATCACATGCAGACTCTTTAGTCATCCCATCTCAGCCACTGAGGAGATTCCACATCCACCTCAAAATGTTCCAGAAACACTGCCCAAGATTTGTCAGCATTGACCCCAGTCAGAGTTAACCTCACTCTGCAGCCATTTGCTGGATGCTGGGCTGTATGAGCAGGAAGCTGAAACCACCATGGCCAGCTGCTTTTAGTTGCGATCCTAAGATGGAGGGAGTACCCGTCTCTGCAGGTACTGAATGTGTTGCTGTGTTCAGCTGAGCTAAGGCCACCAGGTACCAAGCACCCTGAGACTTTCAGAGATTCAAGATTTTGAACAGATAATTGTGTGCACAAGAGCATGATACTTTATCATGTGGTTTCATTCTCTGCTGTTGATGCCATACATAAGCCAGTTTGGGGAGGGCTTCTGGAAGTAGCTGAAGACACACACATTTCTTCACCCTTCTGTGACTTTCTCTGTTTCCACTTTGACCAGCATTGTGAGGTTAATCAAGATGATCTCTCTCCTGCAGTGGGCTTTACACACTGTTGCTATCACATACGATAAAGTGTCCCTCTTAGAAGCTAAAGATAGCCCTGGTGGCTACAGATTCCATCAGAGTCCTTTGCTTCTGTCTCCCCAGGAATTTCCAGTGTCCAGTGTGGATGGCCAGACAACTAGCCATATTGGGTAAAGTTGGGGGCTAGGGCCTACAAGGGGAAAGGGCCAATCCCAGCATGGTACCAGGTATAAAATATGAATGGAAGTAATTACTGGATCCTAAGCAATATCCAGCTGGCTACAGTTGGCATTACATTTACATTTGTCTCATTTCAATAAAAAAAATTAAAAAACCATGGGCTAGAGAAATGGCTCAATGGGTAAGAGTGCCTACTGCTCTTGCAGAGGACCAGATCCCAGTTCCAGCCCTGTGTCACAGTTAACAACTACCTGTAACTCCAGCTCTGGGTGATCGGACACCTCTGGCCTTCATGTGCACTCATATGCACATAACCACATGTAGGCATACGCAACTACACACAATTAAAAATAAATCTTTTTTTAAAAAGTTGTGTGTATATATGATCATCTGTGCCACACTGTGAGTGTGGAAGTTAAAGGGAAACTTTCAGAGTCAGTTCTCTCCTTCCACCACATGGACCTTGGGGCTAGAACTCAGGTTACCAAGGTTAGGGGCACATGCCTTGACCCACTGGGCTGTCCCACCAGCCCTAACACTGCAAGAATACTGTCCCTTTCGGTTTTGAGAACATAGAACACAACCAGACAAAAATCATTAGTCATTTCCAGGTACATCTTTATTAGGAATGAGGTCTTCTAGTGAGAAGATAGAGAAGGGACCTGCAGTTCCATGACAATGCAAGACATCAAAATAAAACTCACAGTGTGGATGGAAGGAATTATTTAGGGCAGTTTTGAAAACTTGATTTCTTTCACAGACATTCTTGGAAGCAGGGTTTTAGGATTTTATATCTCATATTTAATTTTGCTGGCAGTCTAACTCAGATCAACACACAGCTGCTTGGGATTTGCTGGGCAAATCATCTTTACAGACCGTGCTGAATGTGCCATCTGCTGTGCTGTCTCTGTGGCCTCAGTGAGGACCAGTTGTGCACAGTTTCTTCATCTGATTTCTCAAAGAGCATCCTCAAACAAATGTAGACACTCTGTGAGTTCTGGGAGAGGGCGAGATTGAGTACACTGACTCAGAGCAGTAACGACTGATGTGGAATGGGTGTGGGGGTGATGCGTGTGTGTGTGTGTGTGTGTGTGTGTGTGTGTGTGTGTGTGTGTGTGACTTAAAAAACAAGTTCACAATATCCATTTAATAACACTTTATAAAGCTGAGTTCTACAAAATTATTTCAGCTGACCAGCACTATTAGAGAGCCGGCAACAGATTTGCTGGAGACTTAGACAAACTTCATTGAGAAGTATAAGCTTAGAGGTAGAGACATGGTGGCACATGATGAATACATAATCTAGCTAGTATGGTCTGTTAAGCTTCTTGGCTGCATGGGTAAGAGCAAATTGCAACAGTTTTTAGCACTGACGAAAAGAAGTCAAAGCTGTTTTTGTTCAAAATCCCAGTCACCAGGAAATTCTGACATCTTTGTGATACAGGTCAGCTCTCAGGCATTGGTGTCAGCATGGCTGGACAGATGCTGTCAGCATAGGGTCTGCTGGGTGGGGAAAGAGACAAAGAGCTAAACTTCACATCATAAATAACTCAACCTCCCACACCAGAACACTCTAATCATTTAGAGACATCTGTTACAGGTGGTCTTGGCAAGAGTTGCCAGGAAAAGAGGGACAGCATAGGATGGGGAAATAATGCTGATACCATTGTGAAGAGTCTCTCTCTCACACACACACACAGCACAGGGAGCTGCAGAAATGGTGTTTTCTTTGTTTCATTCTTAACCTCAGCCTGAACTGCTAAACGTGTTCTAGATTAGAAGCCACTGGGTACCACTAACTGGGCTTTTAGTGGTTTAGAACTCAGTGTGAACATAGAAAGTTTCCCTGAGCAGACAATGCTCACTAGCTGTGATATTGCAAATAAGGATTCCAAAGATGTATATTGACTATTTTAGGCCTAGAGACTCAGCTGTCTTCTTTTTCAGACCTCCTTCTGTTATTATCACGAGTGACCACCACAAACATATATGAACTGCCAAAAGGATAAACTGTTAATCTGTGAGGCATGCAGCCTCTCAAAGAACTTCTATGTTAAAGAACCATTACTTTCACTGGGAGGCAGAGGCAGACGGATCTCTGTGAGTACGAGGCCAGCCAGGTCTGCAGAGTGAGTAAGTTCCAGGACAACCAGGGCTACACAGAGACCCTATTTCAAGAAACAAAACAAAAGATTACTTTCTTCTTCCATAAAAGAGACACTTGAGTCTTCTGTGTATGCATCCCTGGAAGCATGCTAACTCTCAGTGCTGGAGGACACAGACAGGCTTACTCATCAGATCCTAGGCATCCTGGTGTCATAGCACTGAAAGTCCATTAACGGAAAACTATTGCCTCCTAACCAAGAGTGGAGTCTAACTCTCAGTGGAGACACACCATTGTCTCCTCCCTTAGGAGCTGATCCAATTGGTCTGGCCCATGACCTGTCCAAACAAACACTACCCATCAAGAAGCAGGCCTACCTCAAGCCAAGCTAAGGAAACAGGGGGGATAATTATCCCTTTAATGAGATGTTCTTTTCCTTTGTTATGGATGCAGTCTGTTGCAAACATGCAATTCCACAGCCTGCCTGTGTTTCTGAATAACCCAGGAGAGCTCAGAGTTCTAAGTACACTTTCCCTCACAGTTAGGTTTATACTCTCACTTTCTTATTCCTGACTCCCATGTTGGCTTAGTTCAAAGGGCATGGCTTTTTTCTTTATTTCCATGTTCCTCTTCTGGGAAACGCCCAAGATTTACAACTTGCCCACCCTGAAGGTTTTCTTTTGAAATTCTCTTATCAGTAAGTATAAGAACCCCAAGAGGGGCCCTCGATCTTCTCAGCATCACTGGTCTTTTCTAAACGGGTGATCCCGCTGTAGTTTTCCACTGGGCCAAAGATCTCCCTGAGGTTTCCAATTTGGCATTTGAAAAGTCAATTAGATACAGATCATATATAAACACAAGAAAAACAAAGCACCTTCATTTCACCTTGCAATTAACTCTCATCCCTCCTCATGGCCTCGGTGCTGTGGCCCTGTCTACATTTCTTACTTCCTCCCTGCTGTCCCTTTTTAAATCCTGTTTCTACTTTCCCTTGGAAGTGCCTTCCTTGCTTCCCAAACCTCCCTCTTTCATCTTTAGCTGGTTGTGTCCTTGTCGGGCAGCCCTGCTGAGAAAGACCCTCCTCTACTGTCAGTAATGATTTAGTTGTTTGTGATCTGCCTATCTCCAAGGACTGGAAGTTCTGTTATCTTTTTGTGTATTTATGTTTAGTACTTTGTCTAGTACATTTGTTAAGACAAAGGTACATTGGAAGGCTTTCTCTCCTTGGTACAATTCAGTCCTCTGTAAAATTCATCAATAAGTGTTGTTTCAATTCCTCGAATCAACCCAACCCAGAATGTCCTCCTACAGCATAATAGAAAAGGCAGCAGAATGCCACTGTCTCCTGGTGCCCTGGCCAACACTCACCTGCCTCCCTTCCATTACTGCAGAGCTCCGATCTGCTTCAGGCGGGTCATCAGCTTCCCATTCTGCTGCATGGTGATTAGATCATTGCATCCACCTATGCAGTCTTTACCAATAAAGACCCGAGGAACCTGCAGAAGCAAGCAAGTCAAGACAGTTAAGGAGCCTTGTGACTCGTATAATCCTCCCCAGTACTGCCCACCATGCTCAGCTTTACAATGGTTCACACTCTTCTGAAGACTCCTTTAAAACGATGCTCTAGGAGTAGCAGTCATTAAGAAAAAGTTACTAGGGCTAGGTTTTAGCTCAGAGGCACAGCTACTGAGCATGAGTTCAATCCTCAGTCCTGGGTGGAAAAAAAGGTAGGACAAGGTTTTGCAGATTGAGTGAGCCAGGCATTGACAGTGTTTTTCACTTTACAAACAGTGAGAACACCAGGTTCCCTGCAGGTGGGAGCAGACCTGAGACTGTCTACTAACCGGGAGCCTGCTGCCTTTTCAGTGCAGCTAGAAGGTAGGCCCAGGCTTGTTAGATAGTGCATCTCCCTGTGAGAAAAAAAAAGGTAAGATGTCCTCAGAGACCAGAAGATGGTAGTGTGCTGTTTGAGTCTCCTTTAGTCCCTTGCAATTGGTAAAATATTGAAACGCTGAGCTCTGGGTCCAAAGATAGTGATCTGTTCTGGCTTACAGGCCAGACTGACACAGCCAATGTACTTCTGGAATCGGGTCCCCTCGAATCACTCCCACTCCATAGGACCCTGTTCAGACACTCAGAGAGGTGAAGAGGATTTCAGACCCCTTAGGAAGGAGGACACGCCCTCACCCTCACCATGGCCAGGGGTGTTACATAAAGGTTGCCTGGCCATGAAGGGAGGGACTCTGCCAAGTCACCTGAGTGATCAGGAAGTAACAGGCCCTCTGAGCACAAGGAGCATACCTGGCAGACAGACAGATGCATGGATAGACAGGTCGGGGGATGGGGGAGGACACAGAGCTAGTATGTTTTTCAGAGCATCCTATTTTCCTCAGAAGGTATAGAACTTCAAACTGAATTATTTAAAATGTGAAAAGATGAGAAAAGAGGTTGAATTACTGGGGATAAATTCTAGTAGCATTTTTTGTTTGTTTGTTTTATAGAAAAGGGGGCCCAGGGACAACTAGGATCTAAAAATTAGAAAGCTGATAATCAAACCCTGTGCCACAATCCACATTACGTAAGCTATCTCCTTTGCCTGACAATTAGAAAACCCCACAAAACTCCTTTCTGGCAGGTTGGCCTGGGAAGTCTCCTTGAATTCCAGGAAAGGTTGGCTGCTGGGGAGGGCGGGTGTCAGTGTGGCGGATTTTGTAAAGGAAAGTGGCAAACATTGCTTCTGTTGGCTACAAGGAGAAAAGATCAGAGAGATGAGGGAAGAATCCTACAATCACCATGGAATGCTGGCTGCTGTTTCAGAAGAAAAGAGGTCCCCAAGATTGAGAGCTTTCCATCTTATCTCCTCATACTTGGGGGTGCTCATTGTACCCATAACAGCAGAACCCTAGTGATTCTGTTGAAGATAACATTAAATAAAATTTGTCCAAGCTTTAAACAAGGCAACCATGCTATTTATTCTTGAATGTGTGCATTTTCAAAAAGATTCAAGCAATCTTCATTATTCCTATGGCTGTCCACATCTCCATTTTTCTTCCCTGTGTAGAAGTCAACGGATGACACTGAGTGTCTTCCTGGATCACGCTCTTTAAAAAAAGAAAGAAAGAAAGAAGAAGAAGAAAAAAGAAAAACTAAGGCAAACCTCTCTCTCCCCCTGTATCCCCTGTGCTGGGGTACAAGCTGGCTGCTTTATTTTTTTCTATGTGGGTTCTGGGGTTTAATCTAAACTGCTGCCCTCATGCTGTGAGGTAAAACATAGTCTGATACACTGAGGGTTTGAGCTAATCCTAGTGGCAAGAATGCCATGAAAAGCAAAGGCCAGCTCCTGGGAGCTGCTTTTCCCTTGACTAAAAATCAGAATCCTGGAAGGTCTGCTTAAATAAGATGAAGACTTCTTTCAACCCCCAATTTTGACAGCCAGACAAAATGAGCAAAGGTCCAGGAGTTGGAATTTATAAACATTTCCCAGATGCTGGTCACCTTTCCAATCACTGGTCTACACAGAACAGCCCCTGATTTCTCCCAGGGTGACTGAGCTCCCCCTCAACACACGCACGCACGCACACACACTCCCCTGTCTCCTTCCAAGTCCTAGAGGGTCAGGTGCCTAAGACAGGCCCTGAAATGGTTTGGCTGTTCCCCAGGGTGGAGCTTTTTGTACCATCTGGCAAGTTTGTCTTAAAGCCTGAAGGAAACTTTCCCTCTCACTCCTATCCCCCACCATTGGACATCAGCAAAGCTGCCACCACCTCATTCAGACTGAGGAAGAGGAAGAAACATCTGTCACTCAAACCTCTGGCCTACACCTCTCCTGGGAGGAAGTTAAGTCAGCTACTGCTCAGAGGAGAAAGAACCTTTTCCCAGAATGGGATTTCTCAGAACTCTCTGCAACTCTAGGGTTCACTTCCTGTGTGTGGAGCCAGAGGCTGACAGTGAGTCACCTTGATCACCAAACATTTTTTTTTTTTTTAAACTGAGGCAGCGTCATTGCTCCCCCTGTGCTGGGATTACAAGCAGGCTGCCATGTATGCACGACTTCTTCCTTGGTTTGTACTTGTGAGGTAAATATTTTATCCACTGAGCCATCTTCCTGGCACCCAAATCTCCACTTTTGACCATTGTTGACCAGGTTTCTTCCTATGTGGCACTCAAAGCTCCTTCAGCACTTTTCCCTTCTGCTAAAAACCACTGACTGTCATTCTTATCTGAGTTCTGTGTGGCCTCAGACTGTCTCTCAGTTTCAGCCCAGACTCTGTCCCTCCTGCAGTCTTTTGTCCTGTGAAAGAAGATTCCTGGAAAGCGCACACAGAGACTGATTGGAGTGCCAATGACAGTAAAGCCTGTGGACTATTGACATTTCAGGGCCAACTTTACAATCTTGAATGACCTTTATCCTACCTTGCTGTCTTAGTTGGGGGTACTTATTGTTGTGAAGAGACACTATGACCATGGCAACTCTTATATATAAAGAAAACATTGAGGTGGCTCAATGTTTAGAGGTTTACAGTTTAGAGGTTCAGCCCATTATCATCAGGGTGGGGAGCATGGCATCTTACAGGCAGATGTGGTGCTGGAGCTGAAAAGTGTTACATCTTGCAGGCCATAGGAAGTCAAACTGACTGAAGCTTGCAAAGAGACCTCAAACAAGCCACATCTCCTAATAGTGCCACTCCTTTTGGGGGGCATTTTCCTTCAAATTATCACATTTGCTCACCTCAATGTCAGATCCAATGAATACATAAACATCTTTGGGATGTGGTAACTTAACAAAACCCTTCTGCTACCAGTCAAAGGGGGTAAGAATGCTATCACACAACATCTGAGGCCTATCTGCAAGGCTGTAACTTGCTTCTTTGATATTCCTTCCAAGATTTTAAAAAGTTGCTTGACTTGGTTCTCTTTATTCTGCCACAATAAAACTTAATCCAACTGTTTCTGTGTTGGAAGCTGAAGTAACCCAGCTCCATCTTCTCAGGCCATGCTCTTTCAGTTGACTCTAGAATAACCCATCTCCTTTGAGGTGAAAGCAGTTTTTACATTGATGACCTTTAGTGACCAGAATGACCCATCCTTCCAAGAGTCACATCAAGTCACTCTGAAGCTCAAAATCCAACAGCAGCCTTGCTCACATGCAACAAAGTGGGTTTATGAGAGGTCAGAGCCGCCTTAAGGCCTGGGGTCCAGCCCTTCTTACTGTAACCCATAGTGTTTCCGTCATGCCAGTCTCCTGACTCCATGGACACCAGTCACACTCAGGCACCCTAAAGGCAGGAGCTAGTCCCCTTTTTTGTCTCCTTTTTCTTCCACCTTGGAGAGGCCCTGAGGGTTCCATTTAAAACAGTAACCTGCTGCCTACACCTGCCTTCCCTTTCCTAGTTCAGTTTCTTTGTAAGCACATCACCGCCACCTCCCAAATATCCAATTCATTGTATTGTTTGTCTCCCATGCAAAAGTGCATATTTTAAAAAGTAGGAGTTTTTTCATGGCTGTATTTTCACTGTGCAGAGATGTGCTGAAAATTATGTTTTATATACAGAATAATCTTATGAAGATGAAGGAAACTAAGCCTTCTCAGACAAAAATAGAGGCAATTGGCTACAACACAGTTGCCCATAAGAAGTGTTCAAAGTTCCATCAGAGAAAGGCAGAGCTGTGGAGAAGCAGCAGATAAAAGCGCCGGAGTGGCTGCCACAGAAAGCCAGCCTTGTAGGCTGAAGGCTGTTTCTGTAATCAAGTCCTATTGGATACCAGTGCCCATAGTTCTTGGAGGGCAATTGAATATCCAACTACCCTCAGTTCTCACTGGCCTAGAATGTAAACACATCCCTACCCAGGATCTACAAGCAATGAGTTGGAAGCATTTGTGCTTCCCTCAAAAGGGAAGCATTGGATTTGGACTCAAATACCTAGTGTGTGTGTGTGTGTGTGTGTGTGTGTGTGTGTGTGTGTGTATGATCAGGGATATGGCTCAATGTGCAGCATGAGGGCCCTGAGTTCAGACCCTTAATAGCCATATAAAAACCAGGCATGGCAGTGCACAATACTGGGAGTGGGGTACAGAGACGGGTAGATCCCACATGGTCGCCACACACTCACATATACACACACATGAATACACCACACACGCATACACACACACACACACACACACACACACACACACACACACACACGAATATAACACAACAAACACACATGAATACACTCACACACACACACACACACACCTTTTGAAAATTTAAACTTAAAAGGCCACTATAAGAGAGTGTTGCTTTACAAATCAGTGTAATCATCTGTTCTATGAAGATTTTCTTTTCCCCCAGAACGGCATTTTCATTATCCGTGTTGTAGCTGGGACTACCTACAGATCTCTCACACTATTGCTGACTGCTGCATCCCACCTCTGCTCTTGGGAGGCTAATTAGGAGTATGAGCTGAGCATGGGACTGTAGGAGAAGTTCCCAGGTGATTCCATTGACTAAGGAAATTTGGGGGCCACTGTCCAGGAGGACCCATGGTGGGTGCCAGTCAGTGCAGGGGCCTATAGGAGTTTTCACACTTCTCTGTTCTTTCCACTCTCTGCTCCAAGACCTCATCCTATAGCTGGAAAATAGCACACCCCTGGTCTGCACCAGCATACAGATTTTCGAATAAGAATTTCCAAGGCTTTATATCCAGACCACAGAGAAAACTTTGTAAGTCACACTAAACCTCAAGTAGGAAATGTGTTGCCTACAATGTCCCCTGAAAAGAACTTAGGTAAGTTGGTGTGACTGCCACCAGGGAACACCCTGGGCCTTTCCCTTTGGATATCAGACTGTCTAAACAATAGGCCTCAAAACTAATTTCCCCAGAAACTTGTACTGGGAAGTTCTGGTGCCAGCCAGTGCAGGGACTTGCCTCACAGGAAGAGATTTCACAGTTCTGAGGCCCTTACAGACCAAGTGGACCTGAGGTGACAACAATGAGGCAACAGTGGGTGGTGACCTCCCCTTGATTTGGCCTATAAACCTCCTGCCTTCTACTAGACCTTAAGCTGAGGAGATGGCCAACCACAGTGAGGACCTTAGGTTTATCCCCCCCTGAATGAACAGAAAAAGTCCCAATGTTGGGGAAGCTGAGATACGAGGATCCCAGGAACTTTCTGGCCACCAGCCAATGCAACCCAACCTGTGAACTCCAGACTCAGTGAGGGACTCTGTCTCAAATAACTGATGATTGAGAGTGATCTAAGAAGTCACCCAAAGTTAACCTCTGGCCTGTCACACATACACCCTAAACTGTATGGACTTGGGAGTCACAGGACCTCTTTATTCATCTTCCCAGTGAAGCCTCATTCAGTAAGTTTCTTTTCTCCACATTGCACTGTCACATGTCTCTTTAATTGGTGTTGGGGGCAGGTGGCCAAAGTTCTTGGCTTGTTGGGCCTGCCAGACCCTAGGCTTTGTCCCCCCCCCCCCCCCCCCCCCCCCCCCCCCCGCACTCCAGTAACAGTGAGACAAGCTTGCCCTTCTAGCACCAGAGTCTGTTAGGCTGGGCATCCCACCAGCAGCCCAGGCACAAAGAAAGCCTTTTCTGAGGGAATTAGAGGTTCTAAGAGAATCACACAGTGCATTTGCAGAACAGGACTCTGAAGTGCCTCTCTAATTGTGCAGCCAGGGTTGCCCGTGAGCTCCAAGGCAAGAAAGTGTCAGATCATTCGGAAAGTTATTGTGATTACCAGGCCTGAACAGCAGCAGGCCTGTAATATACTATAATTAAGGCAGCACAAGGGGCAACTGGGGGAGTAGAGGATTTCTTTTTCTAGTAAGTGTGGGGCTAGATGAGAATGCAGGAGCCAGGTGATGAAGAAAGCCTAGAGAAAAGAAAATGAAGGCTCACTAACCCCTCCAAGACACGTGCAAACAGAGGGAAGAAGTGTGTGTGCTGCCTGCCATGTCCCTTAACAACAAAGCTGAAGGTCATGTCATACCCAGCCTCGAAGCTGTCTCCTGCCTTGTCTTCCTGCCTTGTCAGATGAACACTGTCAATTCAAAATAGTGCTTAAGACAAAGACTCCAGACAAAGGACAGTTAATTGCCTTCAGCTCAGCTGCCAGGCCCACTGGCCCCATACCACACACCACTGTCTCACTCTCCAAGGCAGTCCTGTTGCCTGCTCATCTGACCAGTGTCTTCCCTCAGGTCCCTCCCCCACACCCTGCCAAGCCCTCTGGATGCTCTGAAGGACAGAGCGCTGGCCATGGCGACCTAGAAAAGGCACAGATGTTTGCATAGCTCTGAAAGGACACAGCGGCCCTTGAAGCTTTCCTTAGCATTTGAACACACTCACTGTTCTCGCCCCGGTGAGCTGTTGTAAATAATCTTGAATTTCATTGGTGTTGTTGGTGGCTGTGATATCCACGAATTCCAGAAGCCCTGGTTTGAAAGGCAGTTGTCTGAGGATTTCTTGGGTCCTCTGGCAGTAGGGGCAAGTGGGCTTGATGAACACGACCACCTTCCCAGGCTGGATCTTGCAGTTCACAAACTCCTGAGCCATGCTGACAGGGTGCAGCTTCCCCAAGAGGACCACTCAGTTGAAGGTACCGAAAGGCGGTATAAAACGTGGCTTAGCCACAGCTCTCATTTAATAAGGAAACTCCTTGGAGGAGGAGTTAACAAGCAGGATGATTCAGTTTTAAAGGGCCAGCCCCAAAGTCAATTCATTCCGGTGTGACTCACCAGTTACTAGGCCTAGGAATGCACACTTGCTGTTTAATCCATAATAGCATAGGGCAGGCTGTCTTTGTCCTCTCTACCTTTGGGAATGCATGTCCAAGAGCAGGGATTGGAGCTTAAGTCATCCTCAAGAATAGCAGACACTGCACTGACCAGCTTCTAGGAGGAGACCCGGAACTCTTAGAGCAAATACTCTTTTTCTCTTTTGAAAACATGGTTGTTTTTAAGAATGTAAGCACAATCACTCAGAAAAGCTTTGGCACTTCATAGAAGTGGGGTGGAGATGGTAGTTGGCCACAGTGGGATGCTCCCTTGCTTTGTTTGGCCTATAAGGTGGGTGTTTGTTGTGTGATTAGTGGAACAGGTTCTTGGCTTGTAAAAAATATGGCAGCAAAGTTATCTGGACTTCTGTCTGAACAGTAAGTACTGTTCAGACAGTACTGAGACCATACTGAACAGCGCTCCTTTCAACAGCATAGATTGTGACTGACTGCACTTTGTCACAGGACCTGACTGGCAAACTATGCCTTTGATACGTCAGTCTCACCTCAAAAGCCTTAGCATTGGTGACCTTTGAACAGCAGTGTGGTAAGGAAACAAATTCCCACATAACCCTTGACCTCAAACTCCAGACAGAATGAGGATCAGGTTTTCCTGCCTGACTTGTTTTTTCACAGTGAGCCTAGATACTACAGCAGGCAGGGGCTAAGTTAGATAAGCAATTCAAAGAGACAGCTGTGATCAGACTAAATCACCTTTCCAAGCAAGTGTCACACTAGAACTGGAGTGTCTTATAGGAGGCAAGGCTAGAGCCATATCACGTTGGTGGTTCGGGAGAATATTGTGACAAGAGAAAGGAATAGACATCCGGAAGCCTTTTTCTTTGTAACGCTCATTGTTACCAAAATCAAAGGGTAAAATAGCAGTCAAATGACCAGATTCAGGGCCACAGACATAGTACAGACAAAGCTGTCATACCTGAGAAGCATGGCAGAGCAGTATGATTGAGGTACTGGTCCTTGGCTGGGCTGGAGACCTCCCAACCCATAGCTTCCCACACCTCCAGTTTTGGGGTAAAGTTGCTCTTCTTTTTATTCCATCATGGCATCCTGATGCCAGCCCCTCCCAGAGGCCTCTTGAGGCCCAGATGTCTGCAGGGCTCTTGCTGTTCCCATGATCTTGGGGCATAAACACAAGGTGCATACTGGTTTTTAGAGTCTTTGTCTCCTCAGCACCTGTCTGGTTTTTCCCTTCCTGCAGCCTCCTTTTCCTAAGAATTGGGCAGATCTGGCTGGGAACCACGCTGACCTTCTATCTCTTGCAAGTCCACCCTCTGCCCTATCCTGATATTTGCCACTTGTGTTTTCCTTGCCTCCTCTTTCCTAATTACCTTGCAACCTGACCCTCCTTATCCCCTTCTGCCAAAATTCTGCTGCTTGCTTGTGCATCCTGGGACCAGGTGTTCAGACCCACCTAGCCCAGAAGTCCGAGTGTGAATGTAGCATATGCAGAACTATGAAACCTCCCAAGAGACCTATCTGTACAGAGTCATATGGGGCTTGGAGTCCCACACTACCCCTAATTCCAAACTCCAGACAGATGAGCCTCTTTTTCTGTCAGTGTTGTATCTCCAGTTTTACAATGTCTGATTTGGAGTCTGCCATATTTACCTCAAGTCTTATAAAGGATAATACGTGGATACAGGGGAACTCTCTTGTCTGTCCTAAAGCTCAACCTGAGACTAATATCCAAAGCCATGAGACAAACGGGGTTAAAGCCCAAGCCCAAGCATGTGTTTTCTGTGAGACTCAGGATGAGACATGGAGACACATGGAGACAACAGATAATGCGGCAAAGGTAGGATGCACTCTTTATTTCTCCGAAAACTTGTGCTTCAGCTCAGTGGGGACGGGGGAGGGGTGTGCTGACAGGATCCTTTGCCGTGTTGTGTACAGTCCCGAAGTGTTGGCACTGCCGAGCAATACAGATGTGTAGTGACCACAGGTGTTTCAGGTGGGGCCCTGCAGTAAGGCCTATCCAAAGAGCTGGGGGCCCAGAGAGGGTGTGTATGTGCATAGGAGCAGCTATGGGCTCTCTTAGGCCCTTATGAAACACAAAGGCTCTTCCAGACAAGTGGTGAGTGCCCGCAATTGCTGGAGGAAAGGCCAAGTCCTGTGCAGATGATTGACAACAAGCCAGTGCTCTGTGGGAATATGTGTTATTGCAGTGGATGTGGCCCATGGGCTCATGAGGGCCAAAAACTGTGGCCACAAACTTCACCTGTGCATGTGATAGCCTGAGGCAGCATATTTTCCACAAGTGGTTCCAGCTATCACAGTTTGATGATGAATATTGCATTTGTTTTCCTTGTCTGGACCGCTCTTCTGAGTCTCAGGAGCGCAGCTGCTGAGACATCCCACCTGATCTTCCTTCAGCCTCTTAGGCACACTGGGCTAGTGCTCAAGCTGCCAGCTGTTGTGAAGATGTAGTGCCATGATTGTGTAATAAAAAGCGGAATGGCCAATAGCTAGGCAGGAGACTATAGGTGGGACTTCCAGACAGAGATTTCGAGATGTGGAGGAAGCAGGATGAACAGTATGGAGATAAGATAACGAGCCTCATGGAAGAATGTACATTTAAAAAATGGATTAATTTAAGTTATAAGAACTAGTTAGAGACAAGCCTAAGCTAAGGCTGAGCTTTCATAATTAATAATCTCTGTGTCGTTATTTGTGAGCTGGTGTCCCAAAGAAAAATCTGACTACTCCAGCTTTCTCCTGTGCCTTCTTATCCTCCTCTAAGTACTAGCCTCCGTCCTGTGGCTGGTGCAGGAATTTGGAGGCATCTTTACTGCCCTTTGCTTTACTTACACAAAATAGCCAAGCTGTCCCAGGTCTCACCAGGGTCTGAACACCTGACTATTTCTGCTGAATGCTATACTGAATGTACTCCTGTTCCTTTACCATGGCCACCCAGCTGCAGGACAGTCTTTAGAAATGCTAGCACTACCTTGTGCTCTCAAAGCCTCTGGGTTTCTTCAGATTCCCTTGGGAGACACTTTGCTTGACTGACCCTCCCTGAGTCCTGTGATTCCCCCTGCCCTTCCCCCGTTTCTGCTTTCTCCCAGCTCCCTGGACCCTGAGTGTCTCTGTCACTTTCATCCTCACTGCCTGCACTGCCTGTCACACCCTCAAGCTCAGAGTGCCCCACACTCCCATTTTCTTTGCAGCTAACTTCTGCTAATTCAATGAGTCCCAAATCCAGATTATGTATTAGCTCTTCTGAGAAGTACCCCAGAGCAGACACTTCTCTCCTTCCAGCTAAGGCCACATGACAAGCTGTGCCCTGACCATCATATGTCAGTGGGTTTTCTATTATTTAAATTTATTTTTATGGGTATAGATACATTGCTTACATGTGTGTTTATACACCACATACATGCCTGGTGTCCATGGAAGCCAGAAGTGGGTGTGGAATCCTGTAAAACTAGAGTTACAGACTGTTGTGAGCCACCATGTGGATGCCAGGAAATTAAACCTAGGGCCTCTGGAAGAGCAGCCAGTGCCCTTAACCTGTCCAGCCCCATTATTATTCTTTTAAAATAATTTTATGTCATCTATAAAGTCCCTTAAGAACAGGAAGAAAAGATGCATTCATTTTTGCATAATAAGAGCCCCACATGCACATGGGTCCCTATCTGTCTACCCCTGAATCCATGCAGTCAATATTAATTAATCACCTAGCCTGGGCCAGACACAGATCCTCATATATAATTGCATCCTTAGGAATTCATAGGAAAGTGGGGCAGACAGAGATGGACAATGGACACAAATGTTATCAAGTATGTGGGATGGTACAATGGAGGCATATAAGGGTGCCAAATGAGAGGGGCTAGGGAAAGAGCCATTTACAAAAAAAAGAGCCATTATGAATATTTACATGTGTAAAGGTAAGGCTACATCTCTCAGGAAACAGAGTAATTAGTGGGCACAGGTGAGCTCTAAGAAGTGACAGGAATATTTTTTCACACAGAACCCTTATGAAGTCTACCCAAGCTTGCTCCGTAACCAGTCTGGACTCTCACAGGCATTCGGGGCACCTCAGAGGCTGTTAGACTGCATGGCTTACATCCTAGCCACAGCTGCCCTTTAGGTATGCTGCTGGAGGCTTCAGGTGAGTAAACATGTTACCAGATGCAGGAAGGTTTGGGATTGTAACTGTGTCCTCTGTGGAATTCTCTCTGGCACTCCACAGGTCTGACTACAAAGGACTGTTAATTTTACCCTGAAAGTCTCCCAGAGCAGTTCCTCAACTTCTACCTGTTTGCTGAACTCTGGTAGCCACCTTCTTACTATGTGCTGACAGTGTGCCAAACTTACCAATAAGAATTTAGGAAAAGCAATGTTCATGCTCACAGCAACTTTGACAGGCAGGCCCAGAACTAACTGAGTAACGAAAGGGACCTTGACTGGGATGCTATGTATTTCAACCAAGGTCAGGGGCACCAGCTAGTTCCAACAGGCTCTGCCTCACATTTAGACAGTTTCTAAGATCCAGGTTCAGTTTGGACATGGATCTTAAGTTACCATAAATGACCCTGGCCTGCTGTGGTTTCTTAATCCCATTATGTTAGAGGCCTTGTATCTGTGGTTTCTGTGGGTATTTCCAAACACTTAGTGTCTTATCATTACTGTTGAGTTCAAGGAGGGGAGTGGTCCCAAACACAATCACACCAGGTGAAACAATCTAAAGTGTTCTAGATAGAGAATTCTTTTACTGGAGCTTCCAATAGAGAAGCCATATTTCACTTCTCTCCTTATCCAGACCTTGGTGCTGAGGTAGGATATCCCACAGGATACCATCTGGTTACTGTTGTGGAATATTAGTTGAAGATACTGTACATTTCATTATGCTGTGGAATATTTGTTTAATGATGAAAAGATGCGTTGCATTCTTTTTTGTTGTATTTGGTTAGCTCTGTGAAGCTGGGTTGCTTTGCCTGTCTAAAACACCTGATTGGTCTAATAAAGAGCTGAATGTCTAATCGGTAGGCAGGAGAAAGGATAGGCAGGGCTGCCGGGTAAAGAGAATAAATAGGGGGAGAAATCTGGGGAAAAAAAAAAGGATCGAGAGAAAGAGAAGGAAGGAAGATATCAGGGACCAGCTACCCAACCAGACAGGGACTAAGAAGGAAAGAAAAGATGTACAGAAATGGAGGAAGGTAAAAGCCCAGAGGCAAAAGATAATTTAAGTTAAGAAAAGCTGGTTAGAAACAAGCCAGGCTAAGGCCAGGCATTCATGAATAAGAAAAAGTCTCCATCTGTATTTATTTGAGAGCTGGGTGGCTGGCCCTGCAAAGAGCAAAAGAAAAAAATGAACTACAGGTGACTATGGACTCAGTCTACTCATCTTGAAACTAAAACCAGGTGGCTGTCGTGTAGGATTATGAAACAGAAGGAAGGTCACTGCAATGAGATAGCAGCTCAGAAGATGGGAGAGGTCCTTATCCTAAGTTATTTGCCTGAAAGGCTGACATTGGGGTGGCCTATATACAAGATGGGGTAAAAGACTTGTGGGCACTGTCACACAAGTCGGGGTTTATGATCAAGTCCTCTAATTCGGATCCTAATTGCTCAAGGATGAACATTATTATCTCTGTGGGATACTCATAGCACTGAGTGGATTGCCCACACATAACTTGTGACACTCCTCAAGGTCATCTGTCTTGCTGATCACCAAACTCCCCATCCAGAGTAAACAGACTGCACCCAATTTTATGACACACAAGGGTCAAGGGAACACAAATGGGGTGCCAGGTGTTGGAGCTGTGGCTCTACCCTGTTTCTTTGAAATGGGTGTGCTGGAGTGGAGTGTGAATGACTCATTTGGTCTGTGATTTGGATTCCTTCTAACTAGTTTTGGGGACAAAGCAGATAGATTCAGATCTCATAACACTATCTGAACAAGAAGAATTTAATGCCTCAGCTCTTGTAGCTGTAGTCACCAATGGGGTTAATTAGGCTATTTCTAGTATGAAACATTGGGCTTAATTAAAATCAGTTTTGGTTTCTAAAGAGGGGTTCATTTCTCTCATCTGCAGGAGTTTGTGAACAAAAAATTGGCTCACATTGACAGTGATCCCAGAGTTCAGGGATGCTATCTCTGAAATTCTCTTGGTCTACCCCACCTGATTACAACAGACACATCTGGTTTTCTTTCACACATCTGTGTTTGGTAGTAGGCAATACAATGGGCATAGATAGATGTATAGAGTAGAGAAAGCCCTGAGTGTACATTGTTGACATGGGCACAGCCATGACAAAGACAACTGGTCTCTCACCCATTGGAAATTGGCAAAGCTGTTAACCATCTGGGGCAGTCTCAGAAAAGCAAAGCCTTTGCCTATCCAAGTATGATCCGTTGATCAGTGTGTACATTAACCAGCAACTGCAGCTTCCTGCTCTTCCTAGTGTTTACAACCTGAGTCTCTCCCCCCACAGAGACCACCTATGGAGACCATTCAACCCCTCCTGCTGTGTTATACAAAGTAAACAAACCTGGAGGTTCAGTAGTAGGTGCCACTGAGTCAGAGAGCACTCCCCACTTTCTGTACATGTGTCTATGTGTCCATCCTTTCTTCCTTCCCCCACTGTTTCCAGTCAGGGTTTCAGGACCTAAGCCACATTCGACATGACAGACAGGCATTTGCTAATATATGATTTTTGTATAGACTTCTTTACATCTTTTGTGTAAACTGGTTTATTGCCCACCCCAGAAAAAGTTTCTGTTCCCTAAACATCTTCCTTAATTTCCTACTAGTATTGGAAATTTGAGGGGGGGTCCCACCAGAGTAATCACATTTGCCAGAGAAATTGGGGTCCCCTCTTGGGTTCTTAGCTTTACTAATAAGCAAATTTAAGAAGGAACGAAAAAGGAAACTCAAGGACAGTGTTAGTGAAGTTCAAAAGAAAAGTCTCAAAAAAAAAAAAATGAAAAAGCAAAACCAAACATCCCTCCTGGAAAAACAAACAAACAAACCCAAATAACAAAACCAAAAACTCTCAGGGCAGCAAGCTGGAAATCTTGACAAAAGCTGTGCCCTGTGAGTTAAGCCAGAGTGGGGCAGACAAGCAGCCACATGGCAGGGGAAAGTTAGAGGAGGAGTGAAGCCCTCCTCTGCTTAGAACAGAGACAGAAGAAAAGGAAAAGCTGAGCTCTTTTGGGTGACTCAGCAAACCCAGCAGGCATGTGAAAAATACATTATCTCATTAAAGAGATCATTATTTCTCCATCTCTTTAGCATGGCCTGAAGTGGGCCCACCTTCTTCAGGTGGTACCTTGGCCATCTGATTCACCTGCCCAACTAGATTAACAGTTTTTTAAAAATGGTTTTTAAGATTCATTTCAAGTATGTGAGTGTTTTGCCTGCATGTATGTATGTGTACCATGTGTGTGCCTGGTGTCCTTGGAGGCCAGTAGAGGGCTGCCGGGTCCCCAGGAACTGGGGTCATAAAGGCTGTAAGCCACTCTGTAGGTGCTGGGAATGAAACTTGGGTCCTCTGGAAGAGCAACAAGTGCTTTTAACCACTGTGCTGGCTAGTTATACATTAACTTGTCACAAGCTAAAGTCATCTGATAGAAGGGAACCTCCATTGAGAAGATGTCTCCGAAGATTGGGCAAGCTTGTAGGACATTTTCTTAACTAGTGATTGATGGGGGAGGACCCAGCCCATTATGTGTTGTGCCACCCCTAGGCTGGTGGTCCCAGAAGGCTGAGAGTCATGAGAAACAAGCCAGTAAGCAGCATGGCTACCACATCAGCTCCTGCATCCAGGTTCGTACCCTGTTTGAGTTCCTGTCCTGACTTTCTAAAATGATGAACAGTGATGTGGAAGTTTAAGTCAAATAAACCCTTTCCTCCTCAAATTGTGTTTGATCATGGTGTTTAATCACAGCAGTAGTGACACTAAGAGAACCACTGAGCCATCTCTCAAACTTCCTGGATTAACTCTTTTTTTTTTTTTTTTTTTGCTGTTGTTTTTGTTTTTTGTTTGGTTTTTGAAATAGGGTTTCTCTCTGTAACTACCCTGGCTGTCTTAGAACCCACTCTGTAGACCAGGCTGGCCTCAAATGCACAGAGATCTGCCTGCCTCTGCCTCCTCAGTGCTGGGATTAAAAGTGGGTGCTGGGATTAAAGGCATGTATCACCACCACCCAGAGAAGACAGTGGCATGCCCAAAGGCAGATTCCCTTTTCCTCCTTTTTTTTTAAAAAAATAAATCCTTGAGATTTTCATATATGCATACAATGAATTTATATTTTAATCATACTCACCCATCTCCCAACTCTTCCCAGACTCACTCCCTATCTCCTCACCCCTCCGAAGTTCATGCCTTTTTGGACAATGTATCCTGTTTCTGCTGCCTGTATACTCATGAGTATGGGGCATACAGGAGTGTAGTGGACCAACCAGGGGCCACCCTCCTCAGGAAAACTGATTGTCCCTTCCCCAGAAGCCATCTGCTAGGGGTGGACGCTCAAGAGTCCCTCCCCACTCCATACTGGAATGGTGGCTGCCTTGATTTTGTTTAGTTGGAGTTTATGAGTGTATCAGTCCTGTCATGTTCAGAAGATGCTGTTTCTCTCTAGTCCCCTCCCCCGCAATGTTACCTGAGCTTCTGGCACAGGAAAGTGTGCTATGGGTGTCCCATTTGTGATTGGACACCAGATACTTACCCTCTATATTTTGACTTGTGCATTAGCTGCACACTGCACAGACAGGCTCATCTGATAAGGTCTGAGAGTGGGACTATATATTCCATTACTTACTGGAACAGTACTGGATTTTCTGGCTCATCAAGAAGAAAAAAGATGGATGGCTGATAATCACCCTCTCACCTTCACCATCAGGGCTGGCAGTGGGGAGAAGGGGGTGGCACAAGGCTGCTTTTCAGTGTTGCATGCTTCCCTAGGTAGCTTTATCAGAAACAAAGGGGTTCTGGGTATAGCAAATCATTCCTTAACCCTTAGGGTGCCTTTGGTTATAAAGGCAAGAAATACTAAGCTATACTACATCAAATAATGATACTTAAAAAACACTCATAAAAACCAAATCTGAAGTAGCTGGTTTGAAGGCCTGTACCATTTGGTAGCTCCAGCCCTTGTCCTGGGGTTCCATGCTCCTCATCCTGGTGGTGGTGGTGGTGGTGGGGGCTTCAGCTCTGTGAACAGTGGTGGCAGAGGAAACAAGAAAGGGCTGCTCTGAGATTATTCCACAGTAAACCTCACCTTTAGTCGTTGGTTTGAATTGCTTCACAGGCTCATTCCTGACCCAAATACTAGGGGCTGGGGAAGGGGTGGGAAGGAATGCACACCCCATTCAGAACAGAAATAGCTTCAGTTTTCTCCTTATGGAAGGGGAAGGGATGGGGAGAAGTGGATCCCACACAAACAGAACTTCTCTAGGAAGGAAGGAAGAGAGGGTAAATGAGTGTGGGGAGCAGCCAACAGCGAATCACACCTCTCCCTAGGGTAACTTCTTACCAATAGGTGTTACCAATAGGATTCTTGCTGAGCAAATAAAGCTAATGGCCTGCCATCAAGGGGGAGGCATCTGCTCTTGAGTACCTTAGCCATTTGCAGCTAGGAAAGCTGGGAGCCTAGGAGACTAAGACTTCCCAGCACAGAATTGGTAGATATAGGATTTGATCTCATTCTGAGTCCAAAGCAGTTGTTCCCTGCATTGTTTTTTAGAGCTTATCAAGGTCTCACAGGGAGAATGACTGCAGGCTGCCAGAGAGCCCAAAGAATTACCGACCTGGAGCCCCAAACGCAGAGTTTGCTTCCTTGTCATTTTCTGCTGGCTGCTTGCCCAGCCTGTCGTCAGGCCCTACAGGGAACAGCAGGAATTAAGTCAATGAAGGCAATGTTGGCTGTCTCTCAGGGTGGCTGAGGCTGTTCCTCAGGGAACTGGATGCCCATACCCAACACAAGCACAATCTTTAAGAAACAAGGGACACTTTATCCATTATTCCAAGACTGTAGATCTAAAGTTAGGAAGAAACAGCTCATGTGTGCAAAGATAACACAGTCTTGCTTGTGTGTGTGTGTGTGTGTGTGTGTGTTTTAAGTGATTTCAAGCAGGTGTGAAGATAAAGTCACATTGCTTGACTTTCCTGAAAATATCCCTGGACACATTTCTGTTCAAAATCTATTTGGAATGCTCCCATCATCCACTGGCATATGGATGTCAGATCAATCTTTGAAGCTAAGTTGGACTTGATGCAGCTGATGAAAGCTGCATCAAGGTGGAATATGGTAAGAGATGAACTTACAGCTAAAATTAGACATTTCTATTTCCCTCTTATTCCCAGCCTAACCTTGTTTGTCTGCTACTTACTGTCTGTACATATTCTCTCTCCATGCAACACACACACACACACACACACACACACACACACACACACACACACTCACGTATGAGAGAGAGAGATGGAAAAATGCTCAACTCAAATACTCACCAAAGGGGCAATACAAAGATAATAATAATAATAATAATAATAATAATAATAATAATACTATATCAATGCAATGGAATGCCTTAATATGTCCTTGAAAGGGGGCTGAAAATGGCTCAGTGGTTAAGAGCACTGATTGCTCTTCCAGAGATTCTAAGTTCAATTCCCAGCACCCACTTGGTAGCTCATAAGCATCTGTATTCCTGCTTCAGGGGATCCAAGTCCCTCTTCTGGCCTCTCTTGTCACTAGAGGTGTGTGTGGTTCACAGCCATAAATGCAGGCAAAAAACTGATACACAGAAATTAGGGGAAAATGTTTTTGACCTATGTCAACTGGCAAAGAACAAGACCTAGGAGAAGATATTAAACTATTGTGAAGTTTTTCTAAAAACTGGGTAAGTCAGGTATGGTAGCACATGCCTTTCTTTAATCCCAGCACTCAGGAGGCAAACAAAGGCAGATTTCTGAGTTCAAGGCCAGCTAAAGCTACATATTGGGACTGTTTCAAAAAAAAAAAAAAACCCTAAACATTGAAAAACAACAATAATTTAAAAAAATTACTTGGAATACAGAATGAGAGTTTCTTGCTGAAGAATTGGGAAGCCTAACTGAGGACAAGGAAGGGTAAATTCTGCACCGTGTATTGAAAACCACCATTAGAGTTCCCTCTGGCTAACTAAAATATAACAGAACTGACCTTATGACCATTAGCTCACTTTCCCATCCTCCTGCCCTACTTGGCCTAGTAAGGTGCATTCAAATTTGTGCTTTTGCTTCTTGCCAAGTAAGAAGGGCTCAAAGGGTGAGATTCTTGAAGGACGGAGAGTACCTTCAAGAACAGGAGCATATCTCATTTTCTAATGGCTCAGCTTATCGGGTAGCTGACTCTCATATCTGCCCTATGCCAGGGATGGAGAGCCCTGGAAAAAAAATGGTTTGGAGGTAGTGGAAGGTTCCCATGGGGTGAGGGGTTGCCACAAAGACCACAGCCTTGAGCAATCTTTTGTCCTCTGCATGCTAGTCTTGCTGATGACATCTTGAGTCTTGGGAATGTTCCAAAAGACTGGGATCCTGCTGACAGGGGCCTTCTCCTCAGACCCCTTGCAAAGGTTTGTTCAGGGAAACTCATTCCTTTTAAGGCTGAATAATCTAATAGGTGTCACTATGAGACCTATGAGCTGATGTTCTTTGGGTCACTAGCTCACACACACACACACACACACACACACACACACACACACACACACACAAAAAAAAAAATGACAAGGAGACCTCTTATTAATTATGAAAGCTGAGCCTATAGCTTAGGCTTGTCCCACTAGCTCTTATAACTTACATTAACCCATTTATACTAATCTGTATTTTGTGTTGTAGCTTTTCACCTCTCTTTCATCTTGTACCTCCTGTTTCCTCTCTGGCATCTCTTCTACACCTAGATTATCTCCTCTTTTCTCTCTGTCTGGAATTCCACCTATCTTTCCTGCCGAGCTATTGGCAGTTCAGGTTTTATACCACCAATCACAGCAGCACATCTTCACACAGTGTACACATATTCCACAACATTTCCCCTTTTGTCTAAATAAAAAGGAAAGGTTTTAACTCTAGTATCGTAAAACTATATAGAATAAGAACAATTATCAAGTAAGTATTAATTACATTAATAATAACCAGTTCATTTGTATTTGACAATTTCAGAGAAAGTACTGTATTATCTATCAGATGTTAGTCCAAAGTTTCATACCTAAGTCATTTTCTGTCATAACTTGTATTACCATACTAAAATATTTTTTTTGAAGCAGGGTTACTTTGTGTAACAGCCCTAGCTGTCCTGGAACATGCTCTGGAGACCAGGCTGGTGTCAACCATACAGAGATCCACCTGACTCTGCCTTCTGAGTGCTGGCATTAAAGGCAAGTGCCACCACCGCCTGACCTAAAAATATCTTTTAAGACTTTAAAACATCTTCTTAGATAAAAAAAACTTAAGTTTTTATGTTTCTCAGCCCTATAAACTTTACATCGCTTGTGTAAGTTTCTTTTCTGAATTTGGTAACAAGGAAAACTGTAAAACTATAACTATCTAGTCTTCAATTCCCTTCAGACACCCCAGAAGGATAAAATATTACTTGAGTAAACAGGAAGTGCAGAAAAAGCAACTTCCAAAACTATGGAAATGACAGAAACAGCTGGCTGCCTGGACAGTCATTCGAGGTTCCTCAGTAACATTGGGGCATCTATCTTCCACCTGCCTGCAGGCCTAGGATATCTGAGGGACCTTTTGGTAAAGCAGGAATTTTGAAGGACACAGCTTCTCCATTGATTTGTTTGTAATAAGGATATTAAAAACAACCTTAAACTTGAGGTTGATCCAAAGATCCATGAGCATGGAATTGATCACACAAGTCAGGGCAGATCAATGTGACTGGCTTCTTTGAAGACATTAGAAATAATGAATTGTATCTAAATATACTTAATATGAAATCTATTCAAGATATAAAAATTTAAGCAATCTAGTTATAAAATAAACTATATAGGTGGTTATAGAGGTGAGTTAGTGGTTAAAAATACTTGATGTGCAAGTATAATGAACAGAGTTCAGGTCCTGGATCTCATGTAAAAAGTTAGGTATCGTCTCACAAATGCCTATAGTCCTAGCTGAGGGGGTTAGAGACAGATGGCTCACTGGAGCTTGCTGATAGTTCAAGGAGAGACCCTTCCTCAAAGGAATAAGGTCGAGAGTGATAGAGAAGAACACTCCAGCACCTTCCACACATATACCTCCACAGGTATCCATACATCTGTATACACATGTGTATACCCCACACATATGCCTATAAACACAGAAATATATAAAATTGACATGTTTATGTACCTTGATTGGTTTGGGAATGTATAAAATGTATATAATATGATACATCCACATTCACATTTATATCCACAAGATATATAAATATCAATGCTCTCTTTTTTCTGGAGAGTCTTGAAATCCTGAAACTAATTAGCCAATTAATACATTGCTCCAGCAGACAGATGGCGTAGGGATGCTTTCTTTTCCATCCTCTGTCTTTGAATATTTTCCGTATGCACATTTCACTTTATGTTTGTTTACTTGTTTTTTTCTTATTGAAGGTAGTGCTTGTAAAGATGGGGCATGGAAAACCAGTTCAGATTAGTCTTGTTTATTTTATTTTTGAGCAAAAGTCTGGCTATGACCAGGTGGGCCTTGAATTTATAGAGATCTGCCTGCCTCTGCCTTGCCCTTTCTAGAATTAAAGATGTGCCCCACCACACCTGACAAGATTAGTCTTTAGGAAAATTGACAGAGCAGGGGACAAAATAGAACAATAGCTTAAAGAGATACTGGAATATAAAAGAATGGAGGAAGAGGATAGTTCCCACGAGGGAGACTTGCCCACGTGGTCTGGTTTTGTGTAGTTTGGCAGAGAGCAATCAGTTGGGGGGAAGGTGACTGATAGAGCAAGGAGGACGTGCAGAACTACAACATGGGGATATGAGACCTAGTGGCATTGTGAATCTTGACCAAAGGAGCAGCACACATCTTGAGGGGAGTCCTGGGTAAGAAGGAGGTTACTAGGGCTAAAAATAGGCAGGACAAGAGGCTACAATATAACCTCAGGGAACAAGGAAGCCTAGACTTCTATGCATGTCCAAAATACCAAGTGTGGGGTCCAGCCTAGGAGGGAGGTCAAAGGGGCCAAGAGCAGCAGGGGGAGGGAGGGAGAGAAGAAAAGAGAGAGGGAAGTGTTATAATAAATCTTTCTGCCAAAAGCCGCCTGAGCCCCACATCCACATGTAAGCTTTACGCCAGCTCCCTGCCCAAGTTAGGCCCAAATGAATACACAGAAACTTGTATTAGGTTTAATGCTGCTTGGCCAATTCTCATCTGTTCATAAACCTATATATTTTATGACTTATCTTATTGGCGTCCCTCCTTGCCGGTGGCTCACATCCTGCCGCTGGAGGAGGTGAACGGTAAAAAGAAGCCCTTCCTGTTTCTCCTTCGCTTAAATATGAGTCTCCTTGCTATGAAACTTCCTGCCTGGATTAGCACTTCTCTACTACATTTCCCAGAATCCTCTTTGACTCCTAGTCTGGTCTAACTGCTGTCTCATTGGCCAAACAGTATTTTATTTAACAATCAAAAAGATAAACACACATAGTACATTCCCCATCATCTCCTCTTTTCTGTCTAAATAAAAGAAGGATAACTTATCTTTTATAATAACTGAAGAAAATTATAACCATAACTATCTGTCTCCAACTCTATCAAAGACCACAGAAGGATAATATATAAACTCTAGAATTGACAGAGACTTCTCGCTACCTGGACAGTCACCCAAAGTTCTTCTGTAATGTTGGGGCATCCATCTTTAGCCTATAAGCCACAGTGTGTCTAGCACACTTCTCCATTTTAACAGGAACTCTTCAGTACTGTCTTGTTTTGTAAGTTTAGCAGTCATTTTCTTGTGGGTCCTGCATGTCCAGTTTATTTAGCAACAAACAGTCCAGGCTAGAGCAGTTTCTTGCCCAAATGGCTAATCTTGCCATGTTGAAAAGCAAACGCCATAATGAGTTTCTTCGATGCCCATCCTCCTTTCTGACATAATTGGTGTGCCAGGAGCAGTTGTGTCTTACTGCCAAGAAAAACCCTAAACCATTTAAATGCCATATTTCTGTAAGTCTTTGAAAGGGTTGAAGAATACCAAACCATCTCAAATACCTCTCTATATCTAGAAAACCTAACTAATCTAATTATAAGTTCTGACTATTATAGGTAAAAGATCTGTATAAACACAATACTTAAACAAGAGGAGACATATACATATCACAAAATTGACCTTAAAGTTGTATCAATAAATGAAAATCTATACCAATGTAAAGTATTCATTCCTATATCCTATTCCCCTTTTCTTTCTTTAAAAAGAGATTGACTATGTTTATCATCATTTATAACTAACCCCATTTAAATGAAAACAAACATTTATAAACAATATTTGGGTATATGGCATCGTTCTTTTTAAATTGCTTTCTGTTGATTGGGGGCGATGTTTATACCATTAGGATCATGATAAAACATAGAAACCTGACCAAGTCCTTGTTTTTGTAGTCTGTAAGGCTGTATCGTCTCAGCTTTAGGGGGGTCTTGCTTGATCAAACCATATTAGTCTGGAAGGAATCTATAGCTTTTTATTTTCTGTGGAAATATAAGCAAAACCTTTATTTCTAAGTAGCCTGTCCTTAAACTTAAATTTTGAAGTTAAAGCATTTTTAAAATGTATAAGTTGGATTAATTTAGCAGCATTTATAATCAAATGTATTTTAGCAGCAATAAGTTTTTCCTTGGCAGTCAAACAATTTAAAGACAACAGTATGGCATTTAATATCCAGATCCTCTGTGTATTTTTTATCTCTAGGTGGCTTTTTTACTATTTTACTTTTCTTTTTTTTTTCCAAGACAGGGTTTTTCTGTGGAAATCTGCCTGTCTCTGTTTCCTTTAGCAAATCCTACCGGCATTGGCCACCATAACTGGCTACTTTATTTCCTCCTGTTACTTTTTCTCTCATAAGCCTACATATATTTTTTAATGTCGTGTAAACCTTTAGAGGTTTTTCTTTATCAGGATCTGACTTTATCATCTCAGAAATGTTGAGTCTAAACTCCAGAAGCACCAGGATGGCGCGAGCATATGGAAGCTGCTCCGTTGCCTCTCAGTGGCCCAAAGGGCAGGCTGTGGCGGCAGGTTTACCTCTTTTTCTGGGAACCTTGGGGCATGGGGTGATCCCACTCAGTGACACCAGGGAAGGAGGGAGGGAGGGAGGAGGAAGGGAGGTGGGCAGGGCCCATTTAAAGGGGAGCATAGTGAATGTGTACAGGTGCTGCTCTTAGTGGCTGCAGCTGAGAGCGTATCCTGTCAGAGCCCTAAGGACAGGCCAGTACAGATGCCTGAATACTAACAATTAGCTTACCTAGCATGTGGGAAATTGTGAGTTCAAGCCCCAGAAGTGAAAGAAAAGATAGGCTGAGGCAGAACAACCAGAACTAAATGAGGCCTATGCCACCACAAGGCCAACCATTTTGGAAGAAAGCAAACAGCCTAGGACACTAAGTGACCAATGCATCGAACATTCTTTTTGTGTTTGTTAACAGCAGACGCAATCACAGAAGTCATAGCTACATCTGGTTGCAAAATAGATTCCTTAAGCATGAGTTGAGAGCTGAAAGGAAATGAATCACTTAGGGACAAGGAACCTTTAATTAGAGGGGACAACTTGTCTTACCGAGAAACAATCACTGGGCACCTGTGCACATGTGGGCCAGTTACCTGCAATGACTTGACCAAAGAGCTTAAGGTAAAATATGAGAAAATCAGACACTAGTAAAATAAAAAACCCATGCTACCAATAACCACCAAGCAATGGCCTCAGATGATTTAGGGTGTGGAGTCTGATCAAGAGCAAACAGCAGCTGCTGCAAGCCCTTCCTCATCCAGAGGTTCTCCTCCATCTCTCTTACTGCAGCCTCTTTTCCCTATGGAATAACTTGGATGTTTCATTGCTTTTCCACAGAACACAGGTTTGTGGGGTGGGAATTTAGCTCAGTGGTAGAGAATTTGTCTCCCAAGTGCAAAAATCCTGTGTTAGGTCCTCAGCGCCAATGTCACCAGTAATCTGCCTCTACCACAAAAGCAAAGCAAACTCTCCAAACCCAGCAACAACACAACACAAACCCAAACTAACAAACAAAAAGAACAAGGGAATTAATATAAGGTTCAGTTAAAAGACTCTCATACAGATAGATGAGAAGTTTATGTGTGACAAAATGTTCTTTGATGGTCTTCTAGATAATACCTATTGAGTTTGTGGAAGTGTAAACCACTCTCCTTCTCCAGTGAATAGTGGAGTCATGGAGGGAGCTTTGCTTTCAGCATGGGGATGTTTACTTGGGACCCAGAAGGAGGAGGAAGGCCTCTACAGGTGAGAGAGGGCCCAGAAACAAGAGAGCACAGAAACTCTGAGAATCCACAGTACAGACAGCAATGGGGCTGTAAAACAACCTACATAGAAAATGTCCCGAAGAAAATGTGAAGCTGCTAGTCCAGGCCACACAAGAGACAGTTTGAAACACTAGCTGCCCTTTCTCTGCCAATTACAGTAGAAGCACTGGGGGCCCTTCAGATTTATGCTTTCAACTTTCTTAGAGGAAGACCTAGTTGAAGGTGGACTTTCTGTAGCAAGGCAGGGAGGGCCTTCCTTTTAAGATTTGTGGCCAAATCTTGGGACACTTAGATGTATCTTTTAAGTGCTGCTTGATGGAGACACTGCTCTCTTATGATCTGAACCCTGGAAACCTAAGCATGGTGAACCCAACTAAGAGCTTCCCTTGGCCCTGTAGAGTTTCTTTGCTTGGACAAACTTTGGTTAGACTCCAAGATCTTCTGGGATTTGGCTGTGCATTTCCTTCCATTACAGTTTAGTAGAGAATCCTGGTAAGGTAGCTGAGCAGGACTTTTCATGCCCACTCTGACTGTCTCGCTCCCATTAGCTCCCAAGTAATGTCTGTTTATCCTGGCCTGACTTCAGCAGAGGTCTTATTAGGTTGATTCAGCCCAAATTCTTCTTTCTCCTGATGTTTCCACATAGTAACTGTTTATCCTTTGCTCCTTGGTCATGAGTCCCAACTGCCTTTTCTGATTTAGAGTTGAGCCCAGTCTCTCCCCTGCTTCAACACCCATATTGCAGTGACCTAATGCTGATTATTGTGTTCCTGAGGAGCCTTCTCTATTGTGTTTTTAACAAGTATTGTTGAACGTGTCTTTTTTTTTAATTTTCTTTGAGAGAATCACCCATTTATGAGAACTTTCTTTTGTAGAAAGCTCTAAGCTTTAGGGGTAGTCGTGTTAGCAATCTATAAACTTGATGTTTTTCACTGTATGGGAGGCTTCCTCTGCCCCATACAGATAGATCCTAGCTTCTTAGCCCCTGTTCTTGTCTTGGTGGAGAATCAAAACTCCTTTGTGCTTTTGAGTGGACCAGCAGCCAGGCATAAATGGAATAGGAACTGGATCCTCTCTTTTCTCCTTGTCCTTCCATCCCTGTCTCTCTTTTTCCTTTTCTCCTGAACTCCTCCAGGACAGCTTCAGAGAGCTCTTGGGTGGGTGATATCTCTCTCTCCTTCCTCTAAAAAATATTTTAAAAGTAACTGGCTATATGTTTGGAAATATATACAACAAAAAGTACCACTTCCCAACCCCCAACCTACAGATGATTTTTTTTATTCTTTTCTTTAAGATTTATTATGTATACAGTATTCTGTCTGCAAGTATGCGTTTAGGCCAGAACAGGGCACCAGATCTCATTATGGATGGTTGTGAGCCATCATGTGGTTGCTGGGAATTAAACTCAGGACCTCTGGAAGAGCAGCCAGTGCTCTTAAATGCTGAGTTGTCTCTCCAAACCATGATTCTTCTTTTCAATGAACGGTTACTAGTTTCTTGTGTTTCCTTTGTGTTTTTCTTTAGCAGCCTCATGTCAGCTCCTATTTTTCATTGCTTTGCTTACTTGACCATTTATTTGAATAGATGTAGCCCTGATGTATCTAAGGCAATTTAGTATTTCATTTAACAAAAATACTATAGCACACAGATCCTGTTTCCAGTCATACAGGGCTTGCTTTTCACTCTAGCAGCAATTTGATAATGAACTTCCCTGTGTGTGTGTGTGTGTGTGTGTGTGTGTGTGTGTGTGTGTGTGTGTGTGTGTGATGATGATGATGGAGGTTTCTGTCCTGCCTGGTGCCATAGCCACTTTGCCCCAAATAAACACACAAAGACTTATATTAAGCATAAAATGTTTGGCCAATGGCTCAGGCTTCTTATTGGCTAACTCTGTCTTAATTAGTAATTTATTTCTACTAATCTATGTATTGCCATGATGCTGTGGCTTACCTGTAATCCGGGCATGTTACTCCTTGGGCAGCCTCTCTCTGCCTCCCTCTCCCCAGTCTTCTCCTGGTCTGGTAGCCCCACCAGTGCTTTCTGCCTGGCTACTAGCCAATCAGTGTTTTATTCATCAACCAATAAGAGAAACATATATATACAGAAGAACATCCCCCATCATCTCCTCTCGTCTGTCTAAATAAAAAGAAAGATTTTAACTTTAACATAGTAAAATTATATATAACAAAATAGTTATCAAGTAAAAACTATAGCTAACAATATTTAGTCCATTAACATTTAACAAAATTTAAAGAAAATATTCTGTCATCTTTATGAGTCTAAAGTCTTATATGTAACTTATCTTTTATCATAACTAAAGAAAACTATAACCATAACTATCTGTCTTCAACTGCATCAAAGACCTCAGAAGGATAGTATATAAATCCTGGTTTGTGTGTGTGTGTGTGTGTGTGTGTGTGTGTGTGTGTGTTGGTTGATTCAGAGAACATGGATGGATGATGAGCCTTGGTTTGCAGAGATAGCTGGAGAAACTGGCCTGTGCTGTTTGAAGTCAGAGGGACAGGGGAGATCACGTCCTGGTATCTATTACTATTGGGCAACTCTGAGGAAAGCCACTGAAGATTTGAGATGACCCTAAAGAGACTTCAAGAGCCAGTATTTTAGAATGCCACAAATTCCACAGGTCCTAGAAATACTTCGCTGAACCTCTCTAATGTTTCTGTAAGTGCCATGAGGATAGCAATTTATCTTTATACTCCCAGTATCATTACCTGTAGGCCCTTTATCAAATCTCATTGAACAGACCTTGGTACCTTGGTCTCTGAGGAATACCCACTACACCAGAAATCCTTAGATATTTGAGTCCCTTCTATAAAATGGTGTGGCCTTTGTAATATACGCTAGATCTGTCCTACTGTATCCTCTAAATCTAGATTACTTATGATATCCAGTACAATAAAAATGCTATATAAATTACAGCTTATATTCTGTTATTGAATGGATAATGAAAAGAAAAAGCTTCTGTACATTTTAGTATATAGATAATTTTTTCCTGAAAAGAATTAAAGCAGAGTTGGAGTGTAGCAAAAGATTAATCCTTTAACTTTTTTTTTTTTATTTTTACTAATGGCTGTGTGGGCATGTGTATGGAGGTAGGAGAACAGCTTGAGGGACTTGGTTCCCTTTTTCCACTATGTGGGTTCCAGGTGTCAAACTTGGGTCATCCAACTTGACTGCAAGTGCCTTTACCCAATGATCATCTCGACAGTCCAAGAAGAAGTGTTAATAGAGATTTAAGAACAGGGTTAAGAGAAAAGGGAGCATGTGTAGAAGGAGTCTACACATACCCAAGAGTGGGGTATGTTTCTCATGGGGGTCTGCATTTGATCTTTAATTCAAATGAACTACCCACAGGTGAGAACCCATAGACATAGGGGCTTTCCCTTGCTTTTATGTTTGTGTTCAAGAATGGAATCAAGGGCCTCATCATTCCATGTGACCTGAAAAGTAAATGGAATTCCTTTGGTAGGAATAAGTGGGTGGCTGCTGTGTTGACATCTATGGTGTTTCCTCATAACTGAAGTTTGAAGTGTGCAGTTGGGCAAAACCATCCAGAAACACATTGGACTGTAGGGCCTCATTCTGACATAGTAACACACCTACTGGTTGTTACTCATCCTTGTTAATTGCTTCTGTTGTACTCAGAGAATATGGTCAGCTCCATAAAAATGGAGGAACTGGTTGGAAGAAGGGAAAGAAAGTTACACAATCCGCATTTGTGTTTCTAGGGAGCTGGACTGTACCACTGGCAGAAATAGGAGGCCTCACTCTTATTCTTACTGTAGGTATGAGAGAGAGAGAGAGAGCCCTCAGGAAGTGTTGCAGTATGTGGTGGACATCAGCGGAAGTTCTGATTATCAGGGTCCCAGGATATTGAAATTGCTTTAAATATGTCTGGATATACTCTGAAAACCACATTCAAAAATATTTCATGATAATCTCATTATATATATATATGTGTGTGTGTGTTGTTTTAATTCAGTCTACCAGGTCTGAATTTCTACCTCAGGAAAAAGTCCTTAGCTGATGACATAGGGAACTGCAAAATATGGAGTGTGAAGGATGGTGGTAGTAAGGATGTTGCTCTTGTCTGAAGGGATACTGAGGAGATACATTTGGGAAGAGCTCAGCTGTGTAAACAGACATGGTTCTCACTTAGTACTAGCTGGGGCAGTACATGAAGAAAATGCTGAGCATAACCTATTCTGTGAACAGCATGGGAGTGCATGTGCTTGTGTGCATGTGAGTATGTGTGGAGTGTGGCTCTGTGTGTGTGTGTGTGTGTGTGTGTGTGTGTGTGTGTGTGTGCTTGAGAGTGTGGTGCGCATGTGCTGGAGAGCGTGCAACTATGTCAGACACTGAGACTATTATATATTATAGTCAGTTAGCTGTGTAGGCTTCAAAAGCCTCTGGCCAAATGTGTTCCAGACACACTTGTGTATCAGAGTGGTGTCTTAACAATCCATAAGGTTGGTGTTTTTCACTGTACGAGAGGCTTTCTCTGCCCCATATAGATAGATCTTAGCCAGCTCCCCCTTCTTGTCTTGGTGGGGAATTGGAAGAATGTGGAATTCCATCTTCAGGGTCTAGTGCTGGAAAAAGACTTCCTGCGGTGTGGGGGGAGGAGCACAGTGTGTGACAGTCAAAAGCATGGCCAGGCTGATTTTGTTCTGAGACCGTGGCCATCACTCTGTGAATACAGGCAAGTGACACTATCTCTCTGGGCCTCAGTATCCTGCTCTGAAGAGTGAGGATTGTATAAAATGAGAATTCTAAAGCACTGTCCACAGAGCATGGCCCTAAGTCCTTAGTAATGTTATGGGGACCTTGCTCTGATCTCCCCTCAGCTTCTCAGTCTTTCTGATCAGCTTTGAAAGCATTCAGGAAAACAAAGCACAGTATAGAAGATACAGTTTATAGCCTATTATAGGGGATAGGAGTGGGCAATGGTCAAAGGGTCCATTTCAGAGAAAGACCCTCTCAGGAAGTAACACAGGACAATGACCAGATTGTCCCAACCTACACTCCAGGCAGGCTTTATATTATTTCCTTGTCTCCAGAGCAAGGGTGGCTTCCTACTCAGGCAATAGGCAGGCCCACTTGGATTAACTCTTAGGAGATGGGCGTGGCGGCCTTTGTTCTTACTACAAAGCCTCTGCCACTAATGTAATAAGATTGTGCTAAACTTTTAATACTCCTGACAGCAAACTCCTGTCTCCACCCAGAGCCAGAGACACAACTCAGAATCTATTCTTTCCACCAGAAATCATATTACAGAGTATAGGTAAAAGAACTTAAAAACATAATACATCTATGTAAATAGCTTTGATTACCATGAGGAACTACTCTCCCCTTGCTGGCCTTAACAAATTCCTCTTAGCTCTAACTTCTCCCCTTTGGTCTAATCTGAGCTATCCTTTTCTATGTTACTTTAAGTCTTAAAGGGGGGCAATTTCTGTACTTCCATCTTCCTTTATCTACCACTGTTGCTGGCCTCATTGTAAAATTAATGTGTTTTCCAGGGCACAGGAGGTGAGCCCCAAAGCTGTCCACGGATAGCTACCAAACAGCAATGGCAGCTGACCCTGCCAATTCATAAAGAGAGTCTGTGAGCCCTCCTTTCACTTCAGCCTTCAGCCACAATAGAGGCAGAAATGGCATCAAAGCCAGGAAGCCCCTGAGGCTGGGGATATGAACTGATTAGGGAGAGAGAGAGAGAGACAGAGAGAGAGAGAGAGAGAGAGAGGCATAAACAAAGGCAATTTATTTAGAAATAGCACACTTCCAGCAAGTATTGAATGAGCACAGCATTGCTTTCTATTCCTTAGTTCTAGTCCTCTCTAGGCTAGTAGGCTATTAGCTCTAGTCCCCTCTAGGCTATTAGGCATGCCTTATTCTACCTGCACAGACAGGAGAGCTGAGAGCTGAGGAGGGTTTAGGGAATACATGGTTTTCCTGGCCCATGTCACTTCTTTCTGCAACACCTTTTCTGTTGGGGACCACCTCTCGCTGTCTTCATGGCTTTGGTTCCATCTTTTAAGACTCAGGTCTACCTGGACATAACCTCTGGTAAATCCATGATTCCCAGTCCCAGCAGGAAGAATGTGATGCAGGTTGACCAAATAGTTTCAAAGCAGTATTATGTCCTAGGAGGGACAGCTGAGGTGGTTAAGCCAGTGAGGGGAAATGCACGATACTGGGATTGAACCTGGGGATATGAGTATGGGTTTAGTATTGATTGCCTGTACTTGGTAAGAGAATGTATGTCCCTTAATAATACCTGGATAGGCCGGGCATTGGTGGAGCATGCCTTTAATCTTAGCACTCGGGAGGCAGAGGGAGGCGGGTCTCTGTGAGTTTGAGGTCAGCCTGGTCTCCAGAGTGAGTGCCAGAATAGGATCCAAAGCTACACTGAGAAGCCTGTTTCGAAAAACCAATAAATAAATAAATAAATAAATAAATAAATAAATAAATAAATAAAACCTGGATAGCCAATGAATGTAAACTTCCTCTAGGTTCATGTGTTTGACAAACATGTTTTATTACCCTGTGGTTTGGAGGGAAGTATGTCTCCTTCTTGTATGGGTGCAATACACAGTTTTAATTTCAAAGGGCATTAGAATTTATCCTTGAGCCACATGTGAGTGGCTGTGGCCTGGAAACACATATTCAGGTTGTTCCACATAAATATTCTAATGTGGAAATGGCTTCATGAGGCTATTATATTTGCATAAACCAATGCATATTCCTTATTTGTGTATAGATATATGTGTGTTTGTGTGTGCATACATGTGTGTGCATGTACATGTGTGCACACAAAGTCCAGAGGTCAGTTTCTCAGAACACCACTCACCTTGAATTTTGAGACAGGAGTTTTCACTTTTACATGGAACTTGCTGGTTCAGCTAGGTTGGCACTGGGATTATAGGTGTGTTCTGCCTCACCTGATATTTTTATATGTGTCCTGGAGAATCTTAACTCAGGTTGTTAGGCTAGAACAGCAAGAACTTTATGGCTGAACTATCTCCCCAGATGATCAAGATGTCCTATTTAGGGTTCCTATTGCTGTGATGAAACTCCATGACTAAAGAAACTTGGAAATGAAATGAAATGAAAATGCTTATAGAAGCATTTTCTCAATTGAAGTTACCCCTTTTTAGATTTAGAAGTTACCCCTCGAGCTGTGTCAAGGTTACACAAAACCATCCAGGCCAATTGACCCCTTGTCAACTTGACACACAAGCACATCATTGTGAAGCTAGAACCATTCCTTTATGGTTCATCCCCAAGATCACACATTAACATCAACATCACAACATAGAATAATTTGCAAACTTAAAAGTACCACAGTTTTTAAAAAATTACAAAAAAGTACCACAGTTTTCATAAATTCAAACACTTTAAAATTCAGTCTCTTTAAAAATCCAAAATCTCTGGGCTGGAGAGATGGCTAAGTGGTTTAGAGAACTGGCTGCTCTTCCAAAGGACCCAGGTTCAATTCCCATCAACTATATGGCAGCTCACAACTGTCTAGTAACTCTAGTTCTAGGGGATCCTACCCCCTCACACAGACATACGTGCAGGCAAAACACCAAAGCACATAAAAAAACACAAAGTCTCTTTTAAAACCTAAAACTCTCTTTAAAAATTCAGTCTCTCAACTATGGGTTCCTGTAAAATAAAAAAAAATAAATTGAATACTTCAAGAGGGAAGAACCAGGGTACAGTCACAATCAAATCAGAGCAAAACCAAACTCCAAAAAATGTAAATAACTCAGCAATTAATATCTGTATTCACTCATGATCTTCTGGGCTCCTCCAAGGGCCTTGGGTCTCTTCTCCAGCTCTGTCCTCTGCAACACACACACAGTTTGTCTTCTAAGTTTGGGCAAACCACTCCACTGCTGCTGCTGTTCTTGGTGGTCTTCCCATATTAATGGCATCTCCAAAATGTTGGGGTCTTCTGCTGCCCTGGGCTGCACTTTCACCAATAGCCTCTCACAAGCTTTCCTCATGGTGCCAACCTTCAACTTCTTTGCATGACCGACCCCTTCAGTCCTGGGCCTTCAAATGCCACTGAGGTTGCACTTTCACCAATGTCCTCTTCTGGCCTCTCACACTGCCAATCCTCAGCTGCTCTCCATGACCCCTTCATGACCTTAAAACCAGTACTACCTGGGTGACTCTTACACTACAAAGTTCAGCTGCCAGCACAAAGCAGTTTCCAGAACACAGCTTGTGTGTGATGACCCTGAGGAACCACTTGCTAGAAGATTTCACCTCAGTGTCCCTCGTCTCGTCTCAATAGCCCTTAATGTCTTATCTCCAGCTGACCAGCATCAATAATACAAAGGTTCCATGATGCTGGTCTCTTATTAATAACAGCTATTTCTTCAGCCCCAGCTAACCAGAACCACAGCATCATAATTCAAAATAACAAATGGCTTCAATATAGTCTTTAAATTTCCCTTTGAAACTTCACAAGCCAGACCTCCATCCTCTGCATTGCTCCCAACATTCTTATCTTCCAAGCTCCCAATGAACATCCCATAAAGCTCTTAACACTCCATGACTCTTCTAGCCTCTACTTCCAAAGTCCTTCTACAATCCTTTCCCAAAACAGCCTGGTCAGATCTGTCACAATAATACCCCACTATCCTGGTACGAACTTGTTTCATGCCAGCAGTAACGTTTCTACTGCTGGGATGAAACACCATAACCAAAGAAACTTTGGGCTTACAATTCCACAGAACTGTTCGTTATTGAAAGAAGTCAGGACAGAAATTCACACAGGGCAGGAACCTGGAGGCAGGAGCTAATGCAGAGGCAGTGGAGGAGTGCTGCTTACTGGCTTGTTCCTTGTGGCTTTGCTCATTCTGCTTTCTTATAGAAGCCAGGACCACCAGCCTAGGGATAGCACTAGCCACCAAGGACTGGGGCCTCCCCCATTAATCACTAATTAAGAAAATGCCTTACATCTGGATCTTATATAGTAGGCATTTTCTCAATTGAAGATACCCCCACCCCCCAGATGACTCTAGCTTGTGTCAAAATGACATAAAATCCATCAGGACACAAGGGGAAAAAAGGTCAAACCCAAACAACCCAATCCAAAACATTGGTAGAAACATTAGCATTAGGTAGGCAGTTATAGAAAAGGGTTATATTAGGTTATAGAATAAGGGGCGTCTCTGCTGTAGGTTTAAGATGCTGACGATGTTTTTAGCTTTTGGGTTGGTAGAAGCTGGTGATCTATTTAGCTAACACAGTCTAAAAGGTCTCAGGTCAGACACAGGGGTGGGCAGTGGATTGCTATTTAGGGACTAATGATTGCTCAAGATAATTGGCTGGATCTGCAGCATTCCAATTCTCTATGATCACTATATTCAAACCACCAGCCTGTGGACTCGTTAACACAGACACGGAATTTTTTCTTGGGGATTTCAGCTCACTCACTTCCTACGACGGGTACTGTTCTCCCTTCTTCAGCACTTAGAATGTTCCCTATCCTTAATATTCAGTTTGAGGACCTACCCAGGACTCCAAAGAGAAAGCATGACTCTGCCCAGCACCATCAGGGACTTCACAGGGCAGAGACCTGCTGGGGAATAGTCCACCCGGCAGTCAGGCACTATTATGGTGAGCAAATGTATGGTGTGGTTTGGGAGAGAGGGAGGGAGAGAGAGAGAGAGATAGAGACAGAAGGACGGACGGACAGACTGACAGGCAGAAAGAATAGTTCATGTCCTGCGGACAGACCCTGAAGAAGTGAAAGCCCCGAGGACCACGCTGAGGTAGGTTGCTTGATTGCCACCCAGGGCCATGGTGATATATGGGCCTGGCCTGCTGCCAAGGTCCGTGTCTGGGTTCATGGTACTGTATTGATATCTGTGGCTCTTGATACCACCAGAGTTCAAAAGGATAGGACTTCAGATTGGTCCTTCCCCTCGCTGGCTGTAACACTAGTGAGAACTGGCCCTGCCCCTCACAGGGTGGGAAGGTCCTACACCTCATCTGGGCAGCACAGTAGAGCTGACCCTATAGACAAGGATGTGTGGGTGAGCAGGCCCCAAGGATTCGAGCAGAGATCTGCTATATGGGGATATGGGTGGGGGAGAGTTGCCCTGCCCACTCCTGACCCTCACCTGCCTATGGCAGGTGCAAGAGCTGACCCTGCCCATCACCAGCTGCAGCACTCAGGGGCGTGGCCCCTGGACCTCACCTGGGCAACAGTAGAGCTGGCCCTGATGGTGCAGGTGTGGGAGGGCCAACCCTGAGGGGTGAAAATAGAACAGGCCCTGCCCTTGCTCATGGCTGCAAGGGGTGGACTAGGGAGCCAGTGCTGGAGAGCTCACTCTGGTGGTGAGGACAGGGGAGAGCTGGCAGGCTGACCAACCCTACCCAGGCCCAGAACCAGTGTTATGAGTTGGCTCATCCCAACATCTGCCCATCTATGTTCTGATGAAGCCATAGCTTCAGGATCTCCATGACACAGAGCAACAACAGGATATCCCAGAGGAGTCCCAGTGAGGGCCCAGTATTGATGGTGTTGCAGAAACCAGGGACCTCTATCCAGACAAATGACTCTACAATGAACACTTGTAAGTAAAGATATACAGACAAAGTGTATACTGCGTGACTCACTGTCATGATGAGATTTCTCTTTCTTTTCTCTTAAATTCTATTTTATTTTATTTTTTGTTGGGGGGGGGTTGCAAGGGCAGAAAGCCGATATGAAGGAATGGGGATATGAATGGGGTTGAGATGCATGATGTGAAAGACACAGAGAATAAAGTTTTAAAAAGTGAAGAACAAAAGATTCTGTTTGAATCATAAGACTCTATGGTTAAGAGCACTTGTTGCTCTTGCAGAGGACACAGGTTTGGTTCCCTCAATACAATCTGTAATCCCAGTTCCAGGTGATGCCCTCTTCAGGCCTCCATGGGCACAAGATACTCTCATGATCTACATATTACATACATACATACATACATGCTTGCATACATACATGCTTGCATACATACATACATACATACATACATACATACATACATACCGAGGCAGAATTCCCAAACACATAAAAATAATTTTTAAAAAAGGACTCAATTCAAGCCACAGACAGTCTCAAGCAGTCCCCAGTGCATTCTAGTGATCTCTGTAAAGTGAAGTTTTGGGCTAGATTAACTTTGGAAATGAAGCAGAGAAACAAACACCCCCAAGGAGTGGGATTTTATATTTATCCACTTTGGATAGCTTTCAGGATGACTTCTGGGTACCTTCATGGACATGTAGAACCTGGAGGAACTGCTTGAGAGCCCCAGACCAGACTCCTGAAAGTCAAGCATCATGTTCTTTAGAGTAGCCTCAGTAAGCCTTTCTTTTTCTCCAAAGATATATTTCGTTTATTTTATGTGCGTAAATGTTTTGCCTGCACATTCGTGCCTGGTGTCCATGCATGCCAGGTGTCCAAGAATGTTAGTGGAGGACATCAGATTCTCTGGAATGGAGTTAAGGCTGACTATGAACCACCATGTGGGTGCTGGGAATTGAACCTATGTCCTTTGCAAGAGCAACAAGTGTTCTTAACAAATGAAACATCTTCCCCAGCTCCAGTGAGGCCTTTTAATCATGCTGGCTCTTGCAAACTCTTTCTTTTACTGAACCACTTAGCATGCATGGATATATCACACACTCTGGTCTATATCTGTGTAGCACAAATAATAAAAACCCAGAGACAGATATTGGGGTTCAAGCTGAAGATCAGAGAAACAAAGCAGCCAAGCCACTAGAGTCACCTCTCTACCAGTGCTCAGACCGAAGAGGTAGGTGATCCTGTCCTCCGATTGCATCTCCAGACTGCACTGCTCCTCATCAAATCTCAGACTGCTCCTGAGACTGCACTGAGCTCCTTCTATCCTCTCTAGTGCTGGGATTAAAGGCATGAACTGTTCCTCTTTTAGACTGATTCACTCTTATGTAGCCCAGGGTGATCTTGAACTCACAGAAATCTATCTGCTTCTGTCTCTTCGTCCTGGGATTAAAGCTGTGTGCCACCACTGCCCAGCTTCTATGGCTGTGGCTAGCTTTGCATTCTGATCTCCAGGCAAGTTTTATTAGATCATAAACAATATATTACTACACATCTATACAAATAGGGGTGTGTGTGTGTGTGTGTGTGTGTGTGTGTGTGTGTACTTGTATATAAGCATGCATGATTGATTGAAGTTTAAAATGTCCTGTAGTAGCCTGGCCGTGGTGGTACATGCCTTTAGTCCCATCATTTGGGAGGCAGAGGCAGGTGGATCTCCGAGTTTGAGGCCATGCTGGTGTACAAAGTTAATTCCAGGATAGCCAGGGTACACAGGGAAACCCTGTCTTGAAAAACACCAACCAACCAGCCAGCCAACCAACCAACCAACCAAACAAACAAACAAACAAACAAACAAAAAGTCTTGTATTTCTTTGGAAATGTGACTCTGACTTGAGAACAAAGGCAACAGAGAGAACAGTCTTCTAGAAAATGGGAGAGCAACAGCTTTGCCATCGACAAGGGACATCTGGACCTTTGCCTTCTGGTCAAGTCATCTGGGCTGGCAAATGCTGACTGTCAGCATGAGACAAATGGAATCTGATGGATGCTAAGCAAGGCACACGGAACTAATGCAGAACTAACAGATCTCACAGCCCTTCCCACACCCTCTAGTGTTCATATAGGTCAGGCTCCGGAGGAGGGTTATGGAAGATGTCTGCATGAGCTTGTCATGGTCTCAGTACCGGGCATCCCGGAACAGCCCCTGGAATGGGGAATTAAATTATTGTTGAAGATACTCACGGTGAAACCCCGGGCCCATTGTCAACTCCCTACCTGTCTTGGTAATTTTCTTACTTCTGTGGGCAGAGCTTTACTTCCCTGATTGAGGTAACTTTTTACTAACATCTTCGCTCGGGGAGCTCTATGGAAACTTTAGGGGTGGGGAGAAAAACATACTTTATGCAGGATGTGATTTGTCCAAGGTTGGTATGCATTTGCGCAAAAATGTTTCCAAGGCTCAGATAGAGATATTATGGTTGGAGCCCCACCTAGTGGCAAAGAAGAAGAGTGCACATGCTCAAAGAAAGATCACTTGCTACCGGAAGAACTCAAATAGCACTCAGGGACTGCCTACCAACAAGAGCTCCCTGCAAATATGCTGTAAAGGCAACCCAGGCTGGACCTAATTCTGCTAATATTTAAACTAATTATTTAAAAGGCGTGTTAACATTAAAAAGAGTTGATCCTTAAACAGATTTTCTCACCCAACCCCACATCTGACAGAGGGCTGATCTCCAAAATATACAAAGAACTCAAAAAACTAGACATCAAACTACCAAATAACCCAATTTAAAAATTGGGACACAGATCTAAACAGAGAATTCTCAACAGAACAATCTCAAATGGTGGAGGAAATGCTCAACACCCTTAGTCATCAGGGAAATGCAAATCAAAAAACCCCTGAGATTCTATCTTACACCTGTCAGCACGCCTAAGATCTAAAGCACCAGTGACAGCTTATGCTGGAGAGGATGTGGAGAAAGGGGAACACTCCTCCATTGCTGGTGGGAGTGCAAACTTGTACAGCTGCTGTGGAAATCAGTATGGCGATTTCTCAGAAAATTACCTACCTCAAGACTCTGTAATACCGCTGTTGGGCATATACCCAAAGGAAGCACATTCACACCATAAGGACATTTGCTCAACCATGTTCATAGCAACATTATTTGTAATAGCCAGCTCTTGGAAACAGCCTAGATGCCCCTCAACTGAAGAATAGATAGAGAAAATGTAGTATATTTATACAGTGGAGTACTACTCAGTGGTAAGAAACAATGACATCCTAAAATTTGCAGGCAAAAGGACTGAACTAGAAAAAAAAAAAACCAACCTGAGTGAGGTAACCCAAAACCAGAAAGACAAATATAGTATATATTCACTCATAAGTGGATACCAGACATAAAGCAAAAGGTACCCAGCCTACAATCGACAACCCCAGAGAAGCTAGAACCCTCTTCCAGAAAGAAATGGAAGCAGATGCAGAAATCCACAACTTGGCCCACAACCAATGGGCCAAGCTCCTGGAATACAATCAAAGTGAGGCAGGAGCAATAATATGAACAAAGGAGTCAAGACCATGATGGAGAAAACCACAGAATCATCTGACCTGAGCTTGTGAGAGATCACTGACTCAGGTCTGACAAATTGGAAATCTGCACAAGACCTAACTAGGCTCCTTTAATATAGGTGACGATGAGCCGGGCGGTGGTGGCACACGCCTTTAATCCCAGCACTCGGGAGGCAGAGGCAGGTGGATCTCTGTGAGTTTGGTCTACAAGAGCTAGTTCCAGGACAGCCTCCAAAGCCACAGGGAAACCCTGTCTCGAAAAACAAAAACAAAACAAAACAACAACAACAACAACAAAACCCCCAAAACAAAAAAATATATATATAAGTGACATTGATGTGACTGGGACAATATATGAGGCCACTGGCTGTGGGTCCAAGACTTAACACTAATATACAAACTGACTTAACAGAGCCCATTCTATATGGAGAGATACCTTGCCCAGCATAGACACAGGGGTGTAGGGGGTAGAGAGGTGCCTTGATCCTGCCTCAACTAGATGATGGGACAGACTAAGTAGACTTCCCAAGGGAGACCTTAACCTCTCAGGGGAGCAGATGGGAGGTGTGTGTGTGAATGGGGGGAGTGGGGGGAGAGGAGGAGGGGGAACTGAAATTGGAATGTAAATATTAAACTAATAAAAAAAGAAAAAAAACACGACTTCACTAACCCCAGGTAGTTAGCTAGGTTTCCAACACCAGGCTTGATTTGCAAGGAAAGGAAGAAATGATGTAACTACATTATATTATCATTTTTCAAATTTTAAAAATTAAAATTTAAATGTATCAGGGCTATCCTTTAATGAGTGAAAAAAAAAGATTTTTCTTCACACTCATTTAATGTGTGTTTTGGGGAGTGGTGGTGGGTTGTGCCTCCATGTCCATGAGGGAATCCCACTTTCCAGAACATGGATTTGGCAGTGTGTGTTTGTGTGTGGGGGGGTGTCAAACTCAGATCCTCAGCTTGAAACAGATGCTTCTACTGGCTGCGCCTTCTTCCTGGCCTGCTGAAGTGGGGTCTATGGGAGGGTTTGCAGGGAGAAAGGGTAAGATAGAAATGATGCAACTATATTAAATCTCAAAGATAAAAGAAAATATTAAAAATAATATAAATCTACTTCCCCCTCCTCCTCTCCCTCCACTCCTCCCATTCACACACACACCTCCCATCTGCTCCCCTGAGAGGTTAAGGTCTCCCTTGGGAAATCTACTTAGCAAAATATATCTAGTCTTTTAGATGTTTCACTTCTTTTTTCCTTTTGTATTATTGTATATTAACTGTATAAAATAATGAGTACTTCCATGGCATTCTCATATATGTTTATGACCTTGAGTAATAAGATTCCCAGAAGTAGTCATTTAATGATTACACTCATTCACGTTTCCTTGAGAAACAATGTGGCAAATTCAGTGAGGATTCACAACTCAGAAATAGTTCAGATTGCCAGGATGTCTTTTGAAATGTTGAATTCAAATGTAGAAAGTCTCAAAGACATCCCAGTCCTATGCTTAGCATTTTCTTCACTACCTAGTAATGCTTTCTGTTTGTAAGATTCTATTTTTTGGGGGGGAGGGAGATGGGTGAGATAGGGAAGACGTTATAGGGAGACGTGATATGAAAGACACAACAATTAAAAGAAAATTTAAAAAAAGATTTTATTTTGATACCTTTATTAGGATTATATTTCTTTAGGTGTGTATTCAGGCTGGACAACATAGGAAACCCTGAAGCAATTTACATGTTTGAATTGCACTTAAACATGAGACACAATATACTATGGGTATGCTGACTTTTTGAACAAGCATATAAATACATACAGATACTTGTACTTGTACATACACACACACACACACACACACACACACACACACACACACACACACACACACACGAAATCACCCTGGGAATAAATATATGCATTTCAATGTCACTACCATTGAGGACTTCTATTTTGGAATTGCCTTTGAGCCCGTTTATATTGATCATAGGGAAATCATCTGCCATTGCCTTGAACACTGCTCCATTGGAACTAAACTGCATTGCACAGCACAGCCCACATTCTTGGTCATCAGAGTATCACATATTATGCATTTTCCTAATACATGGGAAGATGATGATTATAGAACTTTCTAGTTGCTACTGTTTCTCTAGGACCATAGGAAATGTGTGGGCATTTGCCTGCATGTCTGTCTGAGCATCGTGTGCATGCAGAGGTCAGAAGAGGGCGTCAAATCCCCTAGAACTGGAGTTACAGAGTTTCGAGCTGCCACGTGGGTCCTGTGGAAGAGCAGCCACTGCTCTTAACTGCCGAGCCATCTTTCTGGCCCCAACTTCAGATTTTTTGAAAATTGTAAGTGTGAACTCTTTAAGGAAACAGTTAAAAGGTAGATTGTTTACAGATGTTTGTCTGCAAGCCTTATTCCAAAAGTTCAACACACACACACACACACACACACACACACACACACACACACACACACACGTACTTGCACTCTGAATTCCTAACACAACACAGTGCAGGCTTTTGTTAATGAGGAACTGGCCATTTCTCAGAGGAAGGAGGGACTGAGGACATTTCTTAATGGTACAGAACAAAGCTGTATTGTTTCCCAGAGCTGCTGTCTGTGTAGCCTGAAGCCCTAGGTCCTGTCCCTGACAATATGGCTAAACAATTACTCCTAAAGTATCAGCAACCAATCTAGGCTTTCCTTGTGGAGTGGAGCCCATGGCTCACACCCACCTCCCAGTTCTGCAGAAACTGTAAACATCTGAATAGACGGGGTCACTGAGGTTAGCGAGGGACTCTAGATGCCCATGCCTCGTTCTTCTGCAGGCAAAGTGGAGGACTCCTGGGGACTTCATGACCAAGATCCTGGTAGAATCATCTAGAGTCCACAGTCCAGGCTATCATAAATAGACCCCAACTTTGCTTTACATGTTAGCATTCCTCTTCCAATTGTCACATTATTTCAAATCAATAACGTATTTATTTAGAAGCTCATCTTCCTACTAGTTGTCTGGCATGGCCATAGCAAGTTCTCCCAAAGCCACACTGAAGGAGCTACAGAAGGCAGAAAGAAACAGGGATGCCTGCAATTGGCAGCATAGCATAGGCCTGTTACTCTTCTCCATAGGGCTAGAGGTGTGTCCTGATGAGGAGGAGCAATTGCTGGCATCTTAAATTCTCTTCTTAAATTCTGCATCTTCATCGACCCCAGATGCTGTCTGGAAGGCCAGTACAAGACTGATCCAGACCCCTGAACATGGATGTTAATAAGGAGGCCTCTGCACTCCAGGGAGCCTCTGGTAGTGGATTAGTATTTTTCCCTGGTGTAAGAAGGGACTTTGAGAGCCCATCCCACGTGAAGGGATACACTCTGGCCCTGGACACATGGGGAAGGGCCCAGGCCCAGCACAGGAAGACTTAGTGGACTTTGTAGAGCTCCTGTTGAGGGCCCTACCCTGCCTGGAGAGTGGAGGGTGGGATGGGGTGAGGGGGAGGGGAGGGAGAGGGAGAAGGAACTTACATGTAAAATAAGCTTGTTCCCTAACTTGAACTAATAAATAAATAAATAAATTCTGCATCTTAAATTCTCTTCCTGAGTCAGAGTACCAAAGAGTCCCAAAGCCTCCCTTAGCTTACAAAGCAAATCACTCCATACTGGAGGAGTAAATTTGCTTTATAAGAAAGATGGTCAGTTACATAGGATCCAAAGTCAAACCAGAGACAGTCAGAGAGAAAAATATATTAGCAGTTTCAGGAGAATAAGGCTATAGAAAAAAACACGTGGAAACACGTCAGTAAAATAAAGAACACAATATAGAAGAAAATGTGATAGAGAACTTAAAGAATGAGTTTATGAGCTGGAAGACAGGATTAAGGGACTTTTTTTCCCTGGGAGAGAGAAGGAAAGGAAAAGAGATAATAAAATACAAGAGAAAACTAGAGCATGAGGAAGCTAGAAGTGTCATTTTCCTGGTAATAGGAGTCAAAAAGAACAGGAAAGCTGAGGCTAAGGGCTTCTCTCTCTCTCTCTCTCTCTCTCTCTCTCTCTCTCTCTCTCTCTCTCTCTCACACACACACACACACACACACACACACACACACACACACCGGTTCACAAGTGGGAGCCTCTAACTGAACTCTAACTGAGGGTGGTTGGGTCCCTGAGTCTACTGACAGACTTGTCCTCAGGTTGAGTCACAGGCCTGTCCTCATGGTGATCCCTGGTCATGTTGCCTATCTGCTGGCCTCCCTGACACTTATAACTGCCTGGCTTAATTTTTCAACAACCTTGTCTTTCGGAGGACTGGGGTCGGGGACTGCACCTTTCTACCTTTTCTGCTCCAAGATCTGTTACATTGCTATATTTTGCTTAGCATGTCTTGCTTTAGTCTTCTTTTAGAGCAGTGGTTCTCAACCTTCCTGGTGTCACCACCGCCATTTAACAGTTCCTCATGTTGTGGTGACCCCCAAACATAAAACTATTTTTGTTGCTACTTCATGACTGTAGTTTTGCTACTGTTATAAATCATAATGTAAATAATGTTTTCCAGTGGTCTTAGGCAATCCCTGTGAAAGGTTCCTTTAACCCTCAGGGTGTTGCGACTCACAGGTTGAGAGGGACCTAGTGGGGCTAATGTGTCTATTTGAAGGACCTATCATAATCTTTATGTGAATATCTCATTTTTTAACCTCATAGTCCATAGTATGGATTGGGGTTTTACATGTGTAAGTGGTCAGCTAGAAAAAGGACAGAGGGTCATAGTATTAAAAACATAAAAGTGGGACTGTTGTGGCTAAAGTGGGGGATAAGTACCATAGGTGCCGCTAGCCTGCCTCCCATTTCTCCTGTGAAACTCAAGGTGTGACCATCTGACTGAGTTCCTAGCTTCAAGTAAAGACACAAAAGGCTGTATCTAAAAACATCACATAGCTCCCCACTACTATGGAGGTATGGAGGTCAAAACGGCTTCGCCTACCTTTCTGATTCTTTGGAGGGGAAAGCTGCAAACCTCCATTGAGTTGGGCTCCTTTCTTTCTGCACTTAGCTGCAGGCAAGCTGCATTTGTTCAGGATTTTAAGAGACCAAGGTGTTTGTTTTTTTTTTTGTCACTGTATTTTTATTCACGTTGTGTATTTTAGCATTTCCTCAGAATCAGGAAGACACAAAATGGGAGGCTAAGGCAGAAGGGCAAGAGGGTGGGTTCCTAATTCCTCATACCCTTCCCTGCCCAATCACACAGGAGCAAATACCTGGTGGTGGAGGGCAGGGGAAGCACAATTGTCCCTCTCCTGGAAGGATGCATATAGCTACACATATGTACACAGATAAGATCCCTCCCTTTTCAGGGGTGGGGCCATTATAGTGAAGCAAAACATGGATTTGAGGAACAGGAGAAGGATGTAATGATGTCCTGATGTGGATAGGTAGTTGTCTCCTTCCTGTCCCATCCCTGCTCTGTGCCCAAAGTTTATTGAGTACCCCTCCTCTTTGGGTGGCTATTCTTCTATGTCTTCCAGCTCTTTTCTGCTGCTGGGGGACAAGAAGAAAAAGTGTACATAATAGGGGGCTAAAAATCCATCCCTTAGTCCCTGATCCTCATGTCAGATTGTCTGTCCCCTGCCTGAAGTGGTAAAGGGTGAGGGTAGGCTCCTAGCTGACCACTCTCTGGTAGAAGTAGATGTAGCCAAGGTCCTTGGGTAGCTTTTTGGAGGTGCACACTTTCTGGTTATTATAGATCACCCATCTGCCTTCCTTCTTGATGTGGCAGACACAGTGACCACACATCGAGGAGTGACCAATGAAAACCAAGTGCTGACACTTCCCAGGACCATCCTGGATGTTGGGTCTCATTGGCTCACATCCTGTGAGATGTCCATAGCAGCTTCTGCATCTAGGTCATCAATGGGAGTGAAGATCTAGTCTATAGCCTGTTCTAAACTACTGTTTATATAACACAGAGTTTTCAGGTCCTGATCCACTGAGAAGCCCATAGAGACAATGGTGGTCACACAGTCCTCTGGTAGGGGACAGTGGCTGCACTTGTGTGTGTGATGACCAATTTATCCAACATGGGTGCTTTCAGTTCATCCGGAGTGACCAGGGCTGGGTCATTGCCAGGCAGCAGCTCCCCCTCTCCTTGCTATAGGCCTGTGTCCCTCAACTGGGAAATATCTAGTCCTCTGGGATCTCAATGGATACATATGGTCTCTTGGACACCCAGTCTAAGGCAGAGGCAAATGTCTTAATCTGGATGACTAGGGAGTCAGAAGAAGTGGCAAGCAATGTGAGACAAGTTCTTTTTAAGACTAAGCTTGGAGCTATAACAATGCCACGTCTACCATACTTTGATGGTTAATATTTTTAACTTGGCAGGATCTAGGATCATCTACTAGCAAAACCCCTGGGCGTGTCTATGACAGGGTTTGTAGATTGGGTAAATTGTGTTGGGATGATTCACTCTAAATGTGGGCAGCACTGGCCTAGGTACAGGATTCTGCAATGAATAAAAAGAATAAAGTATGCAGATTGCTGGGCCTCATCTCTCTCTGCTTGCTGAGTGCAAATGCTGTATGACCAGTGGTCCTATGTTTCTGTTGCCATTCCTTCCCACCATGATGGACTGCCTAAGTACACACTTCCTTTCTCCCATAGGTTGCTTTTTTTCAGGTGTTTTGCCACAGTAACAAGAAAAGTAATGAATAGAATAGTGGCCAAAGCTGTCATTCACCAGCCCAGGTTCCGTGGAGGAAAATAGATTCCTCTTCCTGATGGCAGGTGTCAAAAGTTTGCAGTTGCCTTCAATCCTTGGTAATGACCACCTGTGTATAAGGCACGGTGTTAGGGTCCCTTTCAAAGCAAAAAACCAAACATCCATAATTCAAGCACTCCAGAGGCTGATGCAGGACCAGCCCAAGTTCCAGGCCAATCTGGTTATACAATACGGCATGGCTTAAATGAGCAAAAGAAGAATAAAAAACTGAATAGGACACAACCCTACCCTGTCGAGTTTACAGTTATACAGGACACGAAATGAGCAAGAGTAAGAGCACAAGGAGGGTCAGTGGAAAGCAGTGCTGCAAACAGAATCTCAACACAAAGCTCTGAAACTGGGGAGCTAGAAATCCTGGCTCTCACCCCAACCCAACCCCAACAGTGTACTGTGTCAGTTACTGCGCATTGCAGCATTTGTTGAGAATCAGGCTGAGTTCTGTTAGTCTCGTAGCTGATTCTCACACCAATGTCACGGCAGCAGCTGCCACACATTAGATTCTCCTTCATGCTTCTTGTTTGATCACATAATACCTTGGGGTCAGTCATGCCTCAGCAGCTGCTACTATTTACCTCTGTCGGCCATTTTATCTATGCTTCATGAGAGGCCTTTAGTGACATACGGAGAGCAGGTCAACCTACCCATTAATGCTCTTAACCCATTTCTTTAATTCAATTTCTAGTGCCTTCTCTTGGGCTATATGAGGCAACAACAGGTTTGTAGGCTACAGGAGGATTGAAGTGACATGTTTAAAGCTGTCTTTGTTTTGTTTACATCAAACATGGAAAGATCTCCCAGGCTAATGGATACGTAGGATTAGCATAGTAAAAATAGCCATCTTATCAAAAGCAATCTATAGTTTTGATGCAATCCCCATCAAAATCCCAGCACAATTCTTCACAGATAGCTAAAGAACAATACTCAACTTCATATGGAGGAACATAAAAAAAAAAAAACCTAGGATAGCTAAAACAATTCTGTACAATAAATGAGCTTCCAGAGATCTTATCATCCTTGATTTCAAGCTCTATTACAAAGCTATAGTAATAAAAACAGCATAGTATTGACATAAAAACAGACAGGTAGATCAATGGAATCAAATTGAAGACCCAGATGTAAGTCTACACATATATGGATGCCAGATTTTTGACAAAGAACCCAAAATTATACAGTGGAAAAAATAATGCATCTTCACCAAATGGTGCTGGCATAACTGGATGACAGCATGTAGAAGATTGCAAATAGATTCGTATCTATCACCCTGTACAAAGAGTCCAAGTGGATAAAAGACCGCAACATAAATCTGGTTACACTGAACCTGAAGGAAGAGAAAATCAGAAATAGCATTGAGTGTATTGGCATAGGAGACAACTTCCTGAACAGAACACCAATAGTGCAGGCATTAAGACTGACAATAAATGGGACCTCATGAAACTGAAAACCTTCTGTAAGACAAATGACATAGTCAACAAGGTAAACAGCAGCCTACAGAATAGGAAAAGGTCTTCACCAACCCCATATCTGACAGAGGGATGATCTCCAAAATATATAAAGAACTCAAGAAACTAGACATCACAATATCAAATAATCCAATTTAAAAATGGGGTACAGATCTAAAACAGAGAATTCTCAACAGAACAATCTCAAATGGTAGAGAAACACTTAAATGTTCAACATCCTTAGCCATCAGGGAAATGCAAATCAAAAGGACTCTGAGATTCTATCTTAAACCTGTCAGAATGACTAAGATCAAAAACACAATCAACAACTCATGCTGGAGAGGATATGGGGTAAGGGAAAAACTCTTCCACTGTTGGTGAGAGTGCAAACTTGTACAACCACTTTTGAAATCAATGCGGTGGTTTCTCAGAAAATTGGGACTTGATCTACCATAAGATTCAGCTATACCATTCTTGGGCATGTACCTAAAGGATGCTCAATTATACCACAAGGACACTTGCTCACTATGTTCATAGTAGCTTTATTCATAATAATCAGAACCTGGAAACAACCTAGATTCCCTCAATTGATGAATGGATAAAGAAAATGTGGTACATTTACACAATGGAGTGCTACTCACTGTTAAAAACAATGACACCATGAAATTTGAAGGCACATGGATGGTGGTAGGGTATACACCTGGCTGACCCTGCCCTCTAACTATGGGGGGGCATGCACAGGAAAACGTGCTATGTCATCACCACCTCACCTGACACGAATTACGGCCTGTGTGAGGACTCTGTGCTTGCATGAAACCTCAGTGCACATGGACAGTCTTCCCTTTAAAAGGTCCAGCCTCCCCCCTTCACTCTCTCCGTTTCTTCTTGGGTTGGCTGACAATCCAACCCCATCCTCCCCCCTCTTCTTGTCAATAAACTGCACGTGAGTTGTTAATTTGTGGTTTTGTGGTTTCCTTTCTTTTCACTGATAGCTTCAGCAAAAAAAAAAAAAAAAAAAGTCTAACAGATGGAACTAGAGAAAAAAAATCATCCTGAGTGAGGTAACCCAGACCCAGAAAGACAAATATGGTATATACTCACTCATAAGTGGATATTAGCTACTAAATAAAGGATAATCTTGCTACAATCCACAGTCCCAGAGAGGCTAGGTAACAATGAGGGCTCAAGTGAGAGAGGCTCAGAGCTCCCTGGGAAAAAGAAATAGAAGAGATCTCCTGGGTGGACTGGGGGTGGGTGGGATGGAAACATGATCAGGAGGGATCAGGTTGGATGGTGGATGGAGGGGGAGAGTACTGAAAGAGATGACTAAAAAGAGGGGTATTTTGGGGTCAGGTAGAAACCTGATGCAAGGGAAACTCCAAGAAATCTTCAATGATGGCCCAAGCTAAGACTCCTAGTAATAGCGGATCTATAACCTGAACTGGTCATCTCCTGTGATCAGGTAAAACTTCCAGTGGGAGAATTGAGACACCTACCCAGCCACATAACATGCTTATGGGATATGCTGGGGCAACAGTGGCACAGAGATTGTGGGAGTGGCCAACAAATAACTGGTCCAACCTGAGACCCATGCCTTGATAGTAAGCCCTTCCCCGACACTGCCTGGAGTGCCAGGACCCAGAAGCTAGATGGCTCAGAGACCTAGGATAGAAAGAAAAAAAAGTCAACGTAATGATGCCTGACAATTCTGTTGTACTCATAGATTGGTGCCTAGTCTGATTGTAATCAGAGAGAATTCACTCAGTAACTGATGGAAACAGATGCAGAGACCCACAGCCAAACATTAGCCCAAGCTTGGAGAATCCTGCTAATGAGAGGGAAGAAGGATTATAGGAGCCAGAGGGGTCAAGGACATCACAAAAACACACACAGAAACAACCAACCTGAGCTCAGAAGGGCTCACAGAGTCTGAAATGACAACCAGGGAGCCTGGCTGGGACTGACCTAGGCCTTTTGCCTATATGTGAGAGTTGTGTAGCTTGATCTACTTGTGGGACTCCTAACAGTGGGAACAGGAGCTGTACCTAATGCATTGCCTGGCTTTTAGGACCCTATTCCTGTTACTGGGCTCCCTTGCCCAGCCTTAATACAGGGCAAGGTGCTTGGTGTTACTGCAACTTGCTATGCCATGTTTTGTTGGAACTCATGGGAGGCCTGCCCTTTTCTGAACAGAAACAGGAGGAGTGGCTTGAGGGGACAAGAGGGGAGATGGGGGAAGGAATGGGAGAAGAGGAGGGAGGGGAAACTTCAGTGGGGATATAAAATAAATAAATTTAATTAATAAATAATAATAATTATAAAAAAGACAAGTAAGTTCCTCTTGTGTTTAGGAAAGCAACGATGAAACTTGAGTCGCTTCCTGCCTCAGAGCTTAGTCACCTAGATGGGATTTTAAAACTCTTATTATTTTACTTGATTGATAAAGTGATACACAAATAAAAGTAGCATATAGAGAAATATAATAACAAAGAAATGAATTAGAAAATCTCAACATTTAAAAAATTGGTTATTTTTAGGGGACAAGGATTTTAAAAACACCTCTTTAGAAAAATCTTAGATTTATACTAAAATTGAATGGCTAAGAGTGAGGTATACAGGTTACCTTAGCAACCCAATATGAAGACATCATCATTGTGGGCAGGAGTGTAGCTCTGTGCAGTGGTTGCTTGTTTAGTGTGCAGGGGACCAGGGATGGAGCCCTAGCCCTGAATAAATCAGGTGTGTTGGCACACAAAGCTCACTCAAGAGTTTATGCAAGATGTGAATAGTTTCAACACTTATCCTCTGTACTGTCAGACCTTACAGTGGTGCCCATCTGTGTGTGGTGGTTTATTTTATTTAGTTTGGCATGAGCCTAGAAGAAGCCTGCTTTTGTGTTATTGTCCTTTTTCCCTACATATTTATGAACTCCCCCAAACTGGGATAGGACATTTTCCTAATGTTGGACATTCAGATTTTCACTTATCATGTAGGTCATTTTAAAATTAGTTCCTGGAAATAGTGTTCCAGGTTGTCGGTAGCACTGGGGGTTAGTTTGGAAAGAGGCAGTGTGGTGTGGCCTCCTGGAAGCCATTTCTTGGACAAAAGGCTTTTGTCTGGGCTGGAGACCTCTGCTGCCCAAAGAGAGCCAGTTTCTGCTTTCTCCTGGCCTTGGCTCTCCTGAGGAGGGGCTTCACCAGCAGGTGGCCTGAAGGTGGCTAGGGCCAGCTCTTCCTTGCTGGGCCAGATCATTCATTCCTCTCTCTCAGTCACCCAGGGACCACCCAGCACCCCCAAACTCCCACCCCACAGAAATGATTCTCAACATAGTTTTCGACTACCTTGTGATCACATATTAGATATCCTTTGTATTAGACATTTATGACCCCCAAGGTGATCACTTATTAGATGTGTGGATTACATTCACACATTACATTCAAAATTGTAATTATTAAGTAGCAATGAGATGATTTTATCTCAGGGGAGGGGGTCACCACAACATGAGGAACTGTATTAAAGGGTCGCAGTGTTAGGAAGGTTGAGAAGCACTACTTTAGAGTCTAAAGTCTAAAGTTTAGACACACGCCTGGCACCTGGCACCTGGCACCTGGCACCTGGCACCTGGCACTTGTTGGATTTTCCTGCTGTTAGGGACTGTTTGGCTTTATGGGGAAACCAGACTTAGTGTTGGCAGAAGTGAGCTGGAGCTGTGAAGAAAGATTTTGACAAAATACATCACTGTGATTACCCAGCAAGTTTAAACTGTATCCTGGAATCTGCAAATGATGCCACTCTGTCCAGAAGGTTCCACCAGAGGGCAAAGGATTGCAAGCACAATGTCTCTTTGCCACTTCTCTTGAACATGGTTCACAGACCGTGTGACAATAATAACACCTTTGTGTTGTGGGAAGGATAGGGTAACACTAGCTACAGAGCGCCTGTGGGCCTGTCTTCCCCCAGCAGCCCCTGTCTACGTCGAGGAGCCATCTCTAGGCTGTAGCATCACTGTTGCTACTTTACAGCCTTGGACTCAAGCACTCAAGGCTGGTGTGGCCTCATGTGGCTCTTCCAGGACATGATTTCCCCGTCTGCCCTGGCTGCCTAGGGATGAGCCAGGTTTGTGAGTACATGCCTGCGAGCTACTGAGAGGCCTTGTTTGTTTTGACCTAGAGTCCAGTCTGTCCCCTGACCTCTAACCCAGAACTACTTGTTCCAGCCATTTCTCAGTCTGACATTCTAGTTGAAAACAAAGCAAAGGAAAGGGTTCTCTTCCAACCACTGTCCTTCAGTGGGAGCCGGTTACCATTCCAGTTACTACGAGGTGGAGAGGGGATGGATGAGTCAGTTAGCCTTCAAGCAGTTGGCAAAATGTACTGAAGTTCGGTGGCTGGCAGGTCACTAGTAGCAGGGAAACTGCAGGCAACAGGAGAACAGAGACATAGCCAGAGGCTCCATTACTCCTCTTATGCTGTGTGAGCTTAGCAGTTGACAGCCCTCAACCCCCAGTTGACTCCTCCCCTCGGCAGTTGACTCCTCCCCCACAGTTCCTGCTCTGAAAAGCTGGGCTGGTCATAATGCAAGTATCAGAGAGTTTCAAGGATTCCATGGAAGAATCAAAGGAAAGCTCCAAACACCTGGTCCTCCAGCATCGGTTAGCAGCCAGAAGAGTGGGCTTGCCGGTGTTCACAGAACAGCACCAGATCTCCACATGGCCAGGACAGCAGAACTATGACCGCCCAGGTGCCCCCTACAACAGAGGTCTAGGCTCGTCTTAGAACCCTCCTCAGTAGCGAGATTGTGCCTTGTGACCGTGACATAAGTGCTTCTCTGATCTGCTAGAGGACCTGGCAAAAACCAAACTTGTTGCTGGCCAGAGTTTTCTGAGCCCTCCTTCCAGACTTAGAAACATAATTGAGGTCTGATCTCAGACTCCTCACAGCTGACTGGGTTTTAGTTCATTTCATTTCCTCCTCCTCATCTTTAGGGTCAATTTTTATTTTTTATTTTTGTAAGTGGGTGAAGAGTGGTTTGGTAAAGGAAGGAAGGAGCCTAGTTAGCTGCCATCTCAGTCGTGGCTAAGTCGTGAGTAATTCTACTAGCAGAACCAGTATGTGGTACCGAGTCGCCCCGTCCCCCAGTTTATACAGAGTGGTGAGAAATTACATGGGATTACTTAAATTTCTGTCAGCTGTAAAATTTCACACAAATCCAGCAATGAGGGTGGTGATGGTCACTCTTCCACTTTTCCTGCTTTTTGAAAGGTCATGTCCTGCACCCTACACACACACGCTGCCACGGATATACATGTGCACATATGCCTTCCATATCACATTCTGTAGCGGGGAAGGGACCACGTAAACCCTCGAGGACTGGTTTGGGTGCAAGGCCCATATTCTGCTAGTGTTCCTTGAGGGCCTTGCAGTCAGGCCTGGCTGTTAGCAACCTCAAAGCTCACAGAATACAGAATTCACAACTGTTGTCTGAGCCATCGACTTCAGGCTGCTGCTTATCCCATGGCGTCCAGGAGATGGTGCTGCACTCCGCACGGACGCACTGGGCAGCGCTGGCTGTCGGGAAGCCGAGGGATTACTGTGGGTCGGGAAGTAGGTCTGCACCTGAGCAGCTGGAGCATACGCAAACGATGACACACAGGCTTGACGAGGGCCTTTGTCAGAGGCAATGGGATCTGGCGTCACCACCCAATGGAAAACAAAGTGCTCCTGCCTGGCTGGCCGGAGATCATGGTTGCTCACCGCTGATGTCTGGCTTTTACAGGCAGCATGAGTTCATGTGGAGTTTCAGAACCGTGCTGTGACTCAGATTCGCTTTCTGTAAACTAGGGGCAACATTCCACGTCCCTTCACTTGGGCCATTATTTGAACTTTTAGGTCACCAATGTTTTCGTGCTCACTGAAGGCTTTTGAGTATTTCTTAAGTACCATTTCTTTACTTCTCCTTTCCTAAATTTTATTTTGAGATAAGTTCTGACTATGTTTGGCTTGGACCTGCCTGACCTCCAGATCCACCTGCCTCTGTCTCCCGGAGTGCTGAGATTAAAGGCGTACCTCGACAACCTCACGTCCTATTGCCCTCTCCCCCGCCGCATATTCCCCACGTGGCACAGATCCGTAGTATCAAATTTTTATCACTCAACCCTTCAAAAATGGGCTAGTATCAAATATCACGCTGCTCTGTGCTTGCTTGAGGGCAGGGGAGTGACTACCATTGAATGCCTGAAATTTATGATGACATTTAAACCCTACATACACTATTTTATTACACATATATACTTTATTATGTGTGTGGCTGTGTCTTTTGTAGTTTGACAAGCCATAGAAAAAACTAGTACAGGCTTCTTTACTTTCTTTACAATTTAATTATTAGAAGATCCATCCTTATGGTAGATCTTAGGAGCCCCAGCATATATTTATCTCTTTCCTTATTAGTGGAAATTTTTATCCTGTCTTAGACATTTCATAGCTCTTCTTTGGAAGACCTGAGTTGTAGGTGTCATTCCTCTTTACATTTCGTAGACTGTAATTGAGTAAAGCTGAGTTGAACACAGTCAAGCACTGCAATACAATAGTCACTCTGACTAATGGGTGGGTAGCATATACAGTGTGCATACACGGGTTAGATGATTCATACAACATCCTGGGACAGGGTGAGACTTTATCACAATACTCAATGGTGTGGGTACGCATTTTAAAACTTAACCGGTTTATTTTTAGAATTTTCTATTTAATACTTTTGGAATATTGTTGACTGTGCCGCTAACTTCACAATAAAAATGAAACAGTCAGTAAGAGGGAAATGAATATCTACTGCCTACATATTTATGTACTTGTAGAGAAATTCATGTGAAACTTGCAAAATATTCTTGTGGCAGGAATCCCCAGAGGGGATTGTTCATGAGGACCGTGGTGGCTGCACCAGGGGCATGCTGCTGCCTGCTGCCAATCTGCTCCCAAGAGCAGGAGTAGATAAATGTGGGGAAGACAGGATATGGCCAGACCCAGAGGTGTGACAAAGCAAGATGAGCTGGAAATGTCCAAGTGGTGATTCAGAAAGCTGGGTGACAGTAGCACCTCAGGAGACTCGGGTTCTGCTGGGTGGGGTAGGGGTTGGATTCAGGAAGGAGTTGGCAACTTCCCAGGGTCCTGTGGTTGGTGATTCCCTCCTGTGCTTCCCTCTAGAGTTCTCTCTGGTCCTGAAGTACCTCTACTCATATTTAAGGGGAAATACACCCCTAAGAAATCCCCCAAACTCCATGTCTAATTCTGTTTAATCTGCTGTCCCTCAGGAGTTTTCTGCTCATCTTAGAGCCACTTTTCAGCTTGTGAAACTCCCATCTCATTTGCCCTCCAACACTCTTAGAGAAACCTGTATGGACATTGTGTGTGTGTGTGTGTGTGTGTGTGTGTGTGTGTGTGTGTGTGTGTACTCGCGCATGTGTGTGTTTGCCTGCACACACACATGTGTATACTTGTGTGCACTTGTTATACAGTTTTTGGTTTTTCAAGCTTTCACTTAGGAAAAGAGTAATCTTTGGAACAGAATAAAGTAGGAAACTTCTTGGAGTGTCGCTTGCTGCCTTCTCTTTCTTCTTGGCCTGGTGTGGCTCTGCAGGTACCCTGCTTAGTTCTGGCGTTAATGGTGTTGGATGAGGGCTGAGGGTAGGGGTGAGTGCACATGCCTGGCATCTGTCAGACACAAGAAAATGCTACCTTACACGAGCAACTGAACAATCAAACACATAAGCAAAAAAGAGAAAGCAAACATTTTGCTAAAACAAGCTCAACAGATTTAGCTTTGTCCTCTTTGCCCCACAGTGCACAGAAAAAATAATGCCTACGTGGACACTAGTTGCTGCGCATGTATGCAGGGTTATGAAGAGGTCAGCTCTTTTATCCCTTTCTTCCTCACTAAAAGAAACATTGGGGCTGAAGACAATGAAAGAACTCTGGTTCTCTCTGAGTTTGTTGGTATACCCTATGTGTGAGAGGGGACAAATGCAGACTGAAACCAACACTAGGTTATGACTGACCCAAATGCAGGGCAGTAGGGTCAGTACACATGTACTTCATGTATATCCATGGCTCATCTGTCACCTTTTAAAGCATGGTTGTGACCACTGAAAGATCATCAGAAAACACAGATACTTACATTATAATCCACAACAGTAGCCAAATTATAGTTGTAAAGTAGCAACAAAAATAATTTTATGGTTGGGGTGTCACCACAAAATGAGGAACTATAAAGGGTCACAGCATCAGGAAGGCTAAAAACCACTTTTAAAGGGTTTTTGTTTGAAAAAAATATTTATTAATTATGTGTATGTGTATGTGTCTGTGTGGGTATAGCACATGAGAGCAGGTGTTCTCAGAGGCTGGAAGAGGGCTTTGGATCCCTTGACATTGGAAAGATGGGCAGTTGTGAAATGCTAATGTGGATGCTCAGAACTGAATTTAGCCTCTCTGGAAGAGGAGCAAGTGTTCTTGACCACTGGGCCATTGCTGCAGCCCTGTGTGTCACCTTTTTTATCTGACTTTGGTATCCAGGACAAGGTAGATTTGAGTGACACCAGCCAGCTGAGCACTTGTATATGTGTCAACCATGTGGCTACAGCCACTTTGCGTGTCAGCTGTGTGACTATGGCTACTTGTGTGTGTGTCTGTTGTGTGACTATGACTGCTTTGTGTGTGTCAGCTGTGTGACTGTGACTTTGAATAATGACTTGTATGTGTGTCAGCTGTATGCCTACAGCCACGTTGTGTGTGTGTGTGTGTGTGTGTGTGTGTGTGTGTGTGTGTGTGTGTGTGAGAGAGAGAGAGAGAGAGAGAGAGAGAGAGAGAGAGAGAGAGAGCTATGTGACTATGGCCACTTCATGTCAGAGGTATGACTACAGCCACCGTGTGTGTGTGTGTGTGTGTGTGTGTGTGTGTGTGTGTGTGTGTGTGTCAACCATGTGGCTACAGCCACTTTGCGTGTCAGCTGTGTGACTAGGCTACTTGTGTGTGTGTCTGTTGTGTGACTATGACTGCTTTGTGTGTGTCAGCTGTGTGACTACAGCCGCTTTGAATAATGATTTCAAATTTCTGCCTCCCAAGCCTCTGTGAAGAGACAGAGAAGACTAGTTTCAAGTCTGAAAAGGGCTTCATTGCCTTTTCTAGAGTCAACAAGGTCAGACACCACTCACAAATCAAGAAGACCTTGCCAGTAGGGCTGTGACCACATGCCCCAGCTCTCAGGTGAGGGTATACCCCTGAACAAGTCTGCCAAAGAATCCCACTCTCCTGCCATACAGCTGAGAGAATGGCTAGAAATTGCTCCATGTTCTCAGGCTAATTGGGCTTATGTAATTAGCAGATTGTAGAATGTCAGCCAGACTTTTTATTACGCACGCCCCTTCCCTTCCTGAGGACTGTTTGCATAATGGAGATTTCCTGTCTGCATCTTCAGTGTCTAATTCTCTATGGTTGCTCAAGTGTTTGTGGCCATGCTCTACTGACTCATGCCCAGATGCAAGTGGTAAAACTGATGACTGTCGAATGAAAAGAAATCAGCACGGAAACCCCAGGACTTATCCCTCATGGGCTCCTGCTGAATCTCCAGAATAAGATGCCAACAGTAAACTTTCACAATTGATAGTCCCACCAGTCATCCTTCCTCATGCTGAACAGGGAAAAAGATAAAACACAGGGCCCCAATGGAAGTGGTCATGTCAAACCTTCCTGGAGCCAAGCCTTCAGCTCTGTGCCAGCTGGCTTCCTAAAGCCCTGTCACTGCAGAGGCTTTGTAGGAAACAGCTGAGTCACAGTTTTGCAGCTTCTCTACAATTATACGTGTTATCACCTCATCTGATACCTAAAGGGGGCGGGCGGGACATGAGACACACATAAATAAGCTCTTTGGTTCCGGGGCAGCTGCTTTCATGAGAGGAGGGCTCTTTTGAAAAGGCTGGGGTTGTTTTTGAACACAAAAAAGCCCCTTCCAGTGAGGAAAAGCAAAGAGTGAGGGTCTCACAGACCGGAAGTCTCTCATGCCTTCCAGGTACTGTGCTTTGTTTGTGCTGTGCTGGCCAGCACACTCCTGCTCCCTTCTTTTCTCACGGCTTCTTTGCTGCTCATCTCAGTGCCTTTTATTTTTAATTTTTAGAGATAGATTCTCATGTTGTCCAGGCTTGCCTTTAAGTCTTTATGTAATCAAAGATGACCTTGAATTTCTGATCCTCTGGACTCTACTTCCCAGGTGCTGGGGTTACGAGCCTGCATGGCCAGTTTCTTTCTGCTCCAATTCCTGTCCTTCAACATATCTTACTTCCCTCCTGAAACGTATACACAGTGTCCTCAGGTCATTCTCTTGGTATATCATGTCTCTATCGGAGGTTCTTTCAAGTAGAAGTAATACCTTCAAATGTCTTTTGCCCCCCACCTCACTTGTTTCTGCCCATGGGTGATGTGCACCCATGGCTCCGATCTCAGACCCTATTCACTTCTTGCTTGTGGCAACCAAATACCCTTTGAATGAGCTCAGAACAAAACCCCTTCCTCAGAAGCTTATGCCAATGGCTCCTAGAATAGCCAAGATGTGTAAACTAATTAAATTTCACATTCTACCTCTACCCAAACATGACTTGCTGGGTCATCTCCTATTAGATGACAAACACGGATGTTTCTATTGCATGGTTACTATTCGCCACAAGCTTCCTGGTCAGGTTTCCAGGTAACCTTAATGGTTGTGTGCTTCTGGGTAAGGAGGAGTAGAAAACAACTCACCTCTTAGGTAAATGGCTTTAAAAATATAACAGCAGTCAAAAGCTATTAAAAAGCAGTCTATCTCTGGCTGCGAAGGGCCTGTTTGCTCTGTGACAGGAGCCCCTGTGTGATTTTAATAGAAGGCAGGCTGAAAGGGTAGAAGATGGATTTTCTTCTTTGTGGGGCCTTCCACCTGGGGTGTGGGAGGGAGACTACATGGGGACGGTGCCCAAGGGTTACCTCTCCATATGCTCACCAGGCATGTGTGAAGCGAGACAAACTCCCTCTCAATAACCAATTCCAAAGCTGTGGGGGTAAACAGCTTACCTTCTTGGGCCCCACAAAGTGTCAAAGACCTTGAGGACAAGGGGTGGAATGCCTACCACCTTTCTGCTCACTCTCATTGCCAGGGAAATGGGCCCAGATGATGTGCCTGCTTTGACTAGTCAGGTGACTAATCACCCAGGCTTGCTTTGGTGAAAGCAAGGCCAAGTGAGGCCTGGCAAGTGGGAGGCAAGTGGGTTTTCCTATCTGAGAGCAGTGAGCATGGTCTCAAGTTTATAAAATCCAAGGCTCTATGTCATCTCCCTGGGAGGGTAGAGAAGGATGAATAGGTACAGGGTGTCCAGTAGATCTCCATTTTTTTGCTTTTTTGTTTTTCGAGACAGGGTTTCTCTGTGTAGCTTTGGAGCCTATCCTGGCACTTGCTCTGGAGACCAGGCTGTCCTTGAACTCACAGAGATCTACCTGCCTCTGCCTCCCGAGTGCTGGGATTAAAGGCGTGCACCACCAACGCCCGGCGATGTCCATTTTTTGTGATGTATTTCTTTGACATTAAGTGTTCACAGAGTCATTTGCTGTTAATAGCTGCTAAATTAATCTCAAATCTTCTCTAGCATTTTCCACCCATGTGCCGCTACCTAGAGTGAAAATAACCCCACCATTTATTTATTATTTACCAACAGTCACCATGTTGCCACTCCTGTTACCTCCTTGAAGGTCTTGCCCATAAACTCTTCCATCTTTTACCTTATAGTTGGTGGAGAATTCTGTTACATAGTAACCACGAGGTCTTAAAACAAAACTGTCAATGCTCATCTTATATAGTGAGTCTATGTAGGACCTAATTAGCATATGTATGTATGGCTTCTAGAAGATACAACAGGTGAGGTCATACAAAGTTTTATGTATTCAAACCACAACTCCATATGTATTTGATGTTCATTGATTCTATGAAAATGAGGATTCCAGGTTGTCCTCAAACTGAAGAAAGAACTTCATTAATTGGCTTTCAAGACTTTCAAAGTTCTGGGCTCATAATTTTCTTAATGAATTGGAGCCCTTCAAGGGTGGGATAATAGGAACCTAACAATTCCTGTTGAGGCAGACTGGGACTTGACAAGGCCCAGGTCCCCCCAGGATTTAACTGAATCTTATCAGAGAGCCAAAGCCTGCCAGACTCTAGAAGGCAGCATCCCATAAGGCTCTGAAAGCCCTCACAAATCAAAGCTACCAAGGTTCATTTTCTACTTTCTTCCCAATCACAGCTCAGAAACAAAGATGGGTCAAAGCTAGAAATGATATTAAGTTCTTTGGTGGTGATTACTTGGTCAATAAAATATTTCCAACTTTCCTCCCATGTGTCGCCATCTTAAGCCTGCACTTGGCTTACTAGCTTAGCATAGTAGGCAAGTTGATTGTGGTAGCTATAGAGGTGAGGACTTGAGAGAATGTATGCCCACAGCTGGGGCCAACTCTAGTTAGCCTGCTCAGCCATGGGCCAAAGAGAAAAAAGGGACAGTCACAGCCAAAGCTCCAGTGTGGGTGGATTTCAAAGCATGAAGGAGAGTTCCTTTTAGGCTCTGAGGGCTGATGTGTAGCTTATGATTTTACACATTCGTCTTCTGGCTGGATGGCTGCAGGCAAACAGACAGCTCATTAGGAAAATAACCAAAGAGCTAAATATAATAGAGGAAGTAGGCTAGGCAGACCCTGGGCAGACAAGAATGGCTCACAGTGCTTCACAGGAGATCATAGCCCAAGCCAAAACCAGTGTGTGTGTCTCTCTGAAACCAGCTATCCAGGGCTTTGTGTAACCAGGAAGGGAAGGAAGTTTCAAAGGACCTTTTGTGGAACACACACAGCTCTGGCCCCTGAGATTCAAATCAGGATCTGGTAACTTGTGTAGCAACCACCTGCATAATGCTTAGAGACAAGCTGGAGTCTGCCTCACTCCACCCCGCCCACCCCGCCCCATTGATACTACCTTTCTCTTTATGAGCCCTATGGTTTCTCTATTGCTAGTAACGATTGTTAAAAAAAAAAAGAAACCTCCCCAATGGCAGAATAAAGTGTAAAAGTTAATGGCTTATGTACATAGAATGAAACATGGTAGATAATATTTTTTGTTAGGTGTTTTCAACAAACTATATAGGAAATATATTTTTAAACTAAGGCACTTTGTTTCTATTACAGATATACTATGTAGAAGAAGCAAAGGAGTGCATTAAAGTACATCATAACATATATAATAAATATTTATTCATGGGCTCCCAACAAAATTTCAAACTATCATCTTTCTATCTCTGTCTATCATCTCTAAACAAAACAGACTTATAAATAGATCAGCATTAAACTTGAAATAAAACTTAACTTATAGAGTCTCATTCATTTTTGACCTCCAGTTCTTTTGGTAGCTCATACCTTCCATTCATATTATTATCATGTTCTTTTCTATAAAACGCTCAGTGATGCTTTTGTGTTCTTTCCCATTTTCTGTGTTACAAACTGTCTCAGAAAACCTGGGAACTGTGTCTATGCTTACAGCTTTGCTCCTGGGTCTTATTGAGTTGTCAGTCAGCACACAGTTCTTGTGTTGCTTAAGCAGCTTAGTTTTATTAGAGCACAACACCAAGGGTTCTGGGATCCAGACTGGATATTGTAAGGAGACTATGCCAAAAAGTGGACCACCTCACTCAAGTCCCACTTTCGTTTGGGTGGCCTCTGGCTGTTCCTTTGGTTTCTCTGAGACTCAGCTTTTGCAATTGCTTACCTTACAGAGCTGCTATAGACATCAAACAAAGTAATGGCTATCAAAACACTGCTCAAATATAAATTATACGTTATTATTAGTAGAGTTTCTATTGTCTACCAAGACAAAGGAACATTGGTAGTCACTCATTTGGTATGCTTTCTTCCTATTCCTGACATTTGTTTAACATGCATCCCCTTTCTATTTTTGTACATGATTCTCTTAGAATTTTATAAGTTTAAATGATTCTGTCATTATTGAGTCATAACTGAGTCAGCCATTGAGATCAAGGATCAGCTGAAACTCAGGCCAGAATTGCCTCAAATCTACTGGGAACTGACTTTCTAAAGTCAGTGCTTGGTGAAGACAAAGAAACTTGCTCCATTGTAAGGTGCTAAATGGAACCCTGAGTTGAAATTATAAGCACAAGATACTAGGGTGTATAACTAGGGAACTACATGTACAGCACCTACAAAGTCAGAAGCATCTAGAACAGATGCAGAGAGGCAACTTTGAACCTTCAGGTCTGCAACCTGTAATCATTCTTGAAGACAGGAGGGTCATCATCTCAGTAAGCTGAACAAAAGAGGCCAGCCAGTGAATCAGACCTATGGTTATGCAATGGCTTGCCTTGCAGTTTGCAAAGCTTGCTGACAATAGGCATGCTCTCTCTCCACCCTTTCATTGAAGTTTCTTGGCCCAGGAGGGTTGAATCTCTGTCTAAGGCCCATGTCTAAACTGAATTCCTTAAGCATTGGTCATTATTACCTGTCTTGTTTCTATTGTGATTGATGTATTTATAAACCAGTAGTTCAAGTTCATCTGTGCAGTCTAACAGGTACTCAGACTGTCAATCTTTGGTTTGGAACCATGCCCTCATTTTAAATATGAGGTAGCCTTTGGCCCCTTTGCAGAATGATGATGTTGTATGCTTAAAAGCACAAGGCAATACACACAAGACACAAAGAAAACCAACTACACATATATACTGGTCTATTGGTGGGTTTAGTAAGTATTTTATATTAAAAATATCAAAGGAATTATGTTTTACATAGTTCCTTTAATGGTGTTGGTAGCAGTTGTTAGTACCTATAAGTATGGTGGTTTGCACCTGGAAGGGGTTCTGGGCTTCATTTACAGTTAGTACAGACATTTAAGTCTTTCCCATCTCCAGAGTTACATACTCTCAGACTTCTTCCCCATAGTTCCTCTTCACAGCTAAAGGTATGTGGGTAAGCATCCAGCCATAGTGGCTTCCTTGCTTCCCATCCAAAGCACATGGACAACACTGCTTGATATATCTACTTCTTGATATATCTACTTTAAAATCCAAGGTTTCTAGGTTGTGGGGAGGGGTGGGTCATTTGCTAATGTGCTTGTTATGTAAATATGAGGACCCAAGTTTAACTCCTTTAACCTGTGTAAGTCAGGTTAACTCCTCCAACCTGTGTAAGTCAGGTCTGGCGGTACACCCTTGTAATTTCATTTTAAGGGATATGGAGATAGGTAGGTTCCTGGTGTGTGCATGAACACACACACACACACACACACACACACACACACACACACACACACACACACACACACACACAATATCAGCTTTTACAGCTTATCCTAAACAGGCAGGCTTTTATAATATGAGTTTAATGGCAAGAACAGGTAAAGCTGGATTGGAATCCACAGTGAATGTGCACTACTCTTGCCCCCGGAGCTTTGCTAAGGTGACCAGCTATCCTACACAGATGGGCAAAGTTTGAAATGATTTTCAGAGCCATCTTCTCTATGAGGGAATCCAGGCCTTTTAAAAGAAAGGTTGGCACAAAAGTGGGCCAATAGCCAGCTGGATGTCAGCTAGGCCCACATCCAGGGGTGGCATGAGAGAGGGGGCAGGAAGAGATGAGAAATATCTGGGCTCAGGCATGAATCCAATTTGGATAGACTTTTGCATAACTTCAGCCCCAAGTCCTGACCTGGTCAGAATGTGGACTTGCTGAAAACCTACCTTAATAGCAAGGAGCCATCACAAGACAGAAATGTACAAACGCAAGAGTGATGGCTCACACCTGTAACCCAGTAACTATGAGACCTAGGCAGCATGATCAACATGAGTTCAAGGCCACTGCAGCCAAACGATTGAGACATTGTTAAAATAAATAAACAAATCTACTTCAGTCTTTTTTATTCCCCTTAGAGGAATGGCTTTATTTTGAGGACTAATGAGGCAAAAGGAGAAATTGATTTTCACATTATGTAACTTCCATCTACAATAAGAGGAAAAGGACTTAATGGCTCTCAGAAATCATATGCTTTAACCTGTTTAGTGGCAGAGTTTTAATTTTGGAGTGGCTTTCAGGAGAGACTGTTATCAATGTCTTTTTAAAATGTGTCTAACTTAGTAAGTTATTTTGTCATTAATTTTAATATACGAAGATAGGTATGAATTTATGTGTATATGCATTATACACATCCTTTATGGTTCTTTTAGTCTGTGAGCATGTTATTAGCTCCAAATAAAAAGAAGCTAGATAAACACCACTCTTAGAAAGCAAATGAAAGGGTACTAAGCAGAAGGCATGATACCAGAGTGCTCCTGCTTCCTTGTTTGTCCCCGAGCCATGAACACCTTATTTTTAGATAACTATCTGAGGGAAACTACAAGGCATGATACAGGTTGAGTCAAAGCTACACAAGGGAACAGCTATTCGGACAGGAAGGGAGCATATGGTTTAGGAAATGTACATAGGAAAGCATGTCCAGAGAGCAACAATTACTATGGGAAGGACAGAGAGCAACAATCTACCATGAGAAGAAGCCTTCTTTGAACTGGGAAAGAACAACGGAAACCCAGGCACTGTGAAGGGTTACCCACGGGCCCTCAACATGGGGTCTCATGTTTCCTGAATGCTATGTGCTTCGTGGAGTATGAGTGCTTCCTGTCACTGTCAGAGCAATGCACTCTCATTCGTTCTGTGCTTGATGTCTTGATGTCTGTGCTTGAGTCTAGTGGAAACTCCCTAGCCCTTCGTAGTACCATCCTGTCCATTCTTGTACTGAGCCTGATCCTGGACTCACTTCTACCCTTTTCACAGAGGCTCACAATTAAAGCCTCAGCCACAGTCCTATACTGACATTCAATTTCCCATTTTGACCTTGGGGAAAACAGCATCATCAAATGTTGCTAGACCTCATCTTCATGATGTTATCAATGGAACTGTAAAACATTTAGGGTTTTTTGCTCTGGTGAAGAACCTGTTCCCTGCTTTGCTTTTATAGAAGTCATTTCCTTCCTGGAACATTAAAAAAAAAAAAAAAAAAAAAAAACCACACACACACACACACACAAAAACAAACAAACCACTGCACACAGAGTTCTGGGAACTGTGGGAGGATTAAGAATGACCTTTAGCTGGGGAGTGAGGCAGCACAACCCCAGAAGATTCTGACCTAGTTTCTTTTCATGTGTATCATGTTGCACCTCTATGGAAAACACAGGCAAAGTAGCACGCCAGCCTCAGGCAGGTCCTTCGGATTCTCAGCAGACTGGTCTAGTTATGTAATCTCCTGGGGAGAACCCAGCTAAAATCTATTGAAGAAGTCACCTATTCAGAATGGGACTTGATCTCCTTGTGAAGGAGGTGACATAAGCTAATATGCTGACAATACATTTTTCTTACACTGGGAAGCTCTTGATAGCTGGAAGAGCACTTTCACAGTAGTGTCATTTGAGCTTTCAGACAGAGGCTTACAGAGCAATATGACACTTAGGTGTCACACAATTACATAACGTAATTAACACAGAAGAACACTCCTTTTTCAAGAAACCTTGTATATATCAAATGATTAATAAAATAACATGACAATTAAGGGATGGATCACATTACACAAATAAGAAAGGAAATGATCATTTAAAAATACCTGCTGTGAACTGTTATAAAACCAACATGCAGACCAGTGCAGTAGAGCACAGAACACATAGATAGAAAGCACATCTAAGTCACAGCCACCTGAGGTTTGACAAAGGTGCCAAAACCATAGGTAGGAAGAAACATATCCTCTTCTACACATGGTGTGGGCAAAGTGGGCACCCACAGGCAAAATGGTGAAACCATGTTTCTTACCTTGCACAAAAATCAACTCAAAATGGATCAGAAACCATAATGTAAGACTTGAAATTCTAAAAGAGCTTGAGGAAAACAGAAGCAAAATACTTCAGGATATAGGCAGAGGCAAGGGCGCTTCAATAGCTCAGGCAAGAATCCCAGGGACTGACAAGTGAGAACAAAGCTCTGTGGAGCAATGGAAGCATCAGCAGAAACCGACAGGATGGGAGAAAACCCTTTGCAGCCGTAGTTCTGAGGCACCGTTAGTATTCAGGGTTCTATGCAGAACTCTAGATATTAGACACAAAAGCACAAGTCGTCCAGTAGATAAGTGGAGTAAAGAATCAAAAACAGCTCTCCAAGCAGAAATAAAAATAGCCAATACATATTTGGGAAAAGGGCTCAACATTCTTAGGCATTGGGGAAGCACAAGCTACAACTGCTCTGACATCCTAGCTCATCTCACTTACAATGCCTGTTACCAAGCATACCAATGACAAGTGCTGGCAAGGAATATGGGCAAAAAACACTTCTACTACACTGCTGGTAGGAATGTAAATTGGTGCAGCCACTTTGGAAATTACCACAGAGGTTCCTTAAAAAAAAAAAAAAAGAATGATTGCTAATCCAGTGATATTACTCTTCTGCATATGCCCAAACAATTCTAAAGCCAGTGCAGCACAGAGACATTTGCACATCTGTGTTCACTGCTACACGAGACACAGTAGCCAAGATATGGAATCAGCCTAGATGCCCAGCAACAGATGGATGGGTGAAGACACTGGAACATACACACAATGGAATTTTATTCAGTTGAAAAAAAGAATGAAATTATGATATTGCAGGAAAAATGAATGGAATAGTAGATCAACATGTTAAGAGAAATAAGCCAGACTCAGAAAGATTAACCTCAGATGTATTGTCTTATTTAGATTTCAATTATACCCATGTATATGTATGTATATGGAACATGGGAGTACAAAGTGGACTACAAGAAGAGATGGAGAAAGAAAGGGCAACAATCCAAGTGACACAAAAGCAGAAGGGGCACTGTTTGGAGGGGCAAATGGCTAACCAAGGAGGAAGGGGTCATAAAGCAGGGGAGTGGGAAGGAGCAATAGGAATGAGGTCTGATGACATGTGTATGTGTGTGCGACTGTAAATGCCCAATGAAACTGATTTTTTGTATGACAACCCCAAATTAGTAATAGTTGAAAAATATCTGACTAATATGAGCCAGGCACCACAGACCTGCATTATTTTCTTGATCTTTAACTCAGGTTGGCTACGGTATGTGTTTTACCTCATACCCAGTGGTTTTACCAGGGGCACTATGACCTGAGAGGCAAGTCTAGGGTTTAGACAGCCACCAAACCTACTCTCTTGTCATTATGTGACCTTATAAAGGACTACATAAGATGAATAAATACCACTCATGATTTCTTCTGACTTTTAAAACCCCCTCAGCTTAAAACCCCACTCTAACTTTCCACAGATCCTTCCACCATGCCATCGTTATCGTCACGCACTGTCAGAATAGTGGAGATTGGTCCTTCAAAGACCCATTTACTGCATCTTATTACGGTGACTTGTAAAGTTTTCTCCTTGCTGATGTTACCATATGTTCTTTGAAAGTAGGTCTTAAGTCTTACTCATTTTTTATCTTCAGAAGTATTTTTTTCACACACTGCTCTGCATCCAGTTCTCACCTCAATAAATATTTTGGAGTGAAGATAATTTATTAGAATTCAGGGATTTTATGTGTTGGAAAGCCTAGAAAAATATTATTCTATTTAAGAGGAGGAGGAGGCATGGAGTATGTTTACTCATACAAAACCCATCACAGGACCCCTCCCTCTCTCCCTTCCTCCCTTCCTTCCCCCATGTCTGAATCTTTCTCTTTTTTGAGACAGGGTCTCATGTAGCTCAGGCTGACTTAAAACTTGCTATGTAGTCAAGATGTCCTTAACCTGCCAATCCCCTTGCCAGAACTTTTTGAGCGCTGGCGTTACAGGTGTGCTTCATTCCAGTTTTATGTCATGCTCTGAATGAACCCAGGATTTCACAAATGCTTGGCAGGGGCTCTTCCAACTGAGCTACATCGCCAGCACCCACAATGACTTTTAAAGTAAGAAATTTTGATTAAAAAAAGTCCATCTTCAAGAAAACTAGGAAACACCTGAATGTCAAATCACACAATCTGTTCCATATGGTGAACATGCATAAAGATGAGGGCAGCTGTGAGAACTAAGACCTACCTGAAGACTCAGAAAGGGTGACAAGGGGCCCAGGAGCCCAAGGATGCAGACAGACACAGGGGGCAGGCAGAGCCTCCCCTGGGACCTGGTTCTGTTTTGCACAGAAGGAAAGGATGGCTGGACAGATGGCAGGAAGTTATTGGGCAAGATATGTTTATTTTCTCTGAAAATAGACATCCTATTTAGAAGGTTAATGGGAGTATAAAAAGCAGAACAGCAGACAGCTTTGCACAGGCTGAGCAGATTCAAACCACAAGCAAACCAAACCAAACCAACAAAGACATAGAGCTGGTGTGTCAGTCATGATCTGTACTGACTGACAGCCTGTCTGGGTAGCCACTCATCTTCAGGGTCAGAGAGTGTGGCACACACTACTGAAAAGTTTGTGTAAGAGTCAGTCTGCAGACTGCAGCTGAGTTTGCACTGCTGACTCATCTCCATAGTGTTTCAACCTAGCAAGCCAGGAGAATTGCTTTCCTTTAGAACTCAGGAACATCAAGCTCAAATGAAGATAAAGCCCACAAACACTGATGCAAAGACACTCTGTACCTACTACATTTATTTACTGGGGAGGTGACACATGTGTGCCACAGTGCTTGTGTGGCCATCAGAAGGCCTTGAACTTCGGCCATCAGGCTTAGCAATAAACAGTTATAATGACTGAGCCATCTTGCAAGCCAAAATAAACTCTTCGGAAAGAAAAGACTGTTCCAGAAAACCAGTTTCTTTTGCATATTTGTCTATATTTTCCAAAGAAAACAAATAAAAAGGTAATTCTTTGTCACTGACCCATATCCCCACCTTCAGGTAATCACATAGGTAAATGTTTTCTACCAGACTGAGGACTGTCCACCTCTGTAGTGATTTTCATCTAACCCTGAATACACTAGGAATTTTGTATTTGTAATTGTATCTTTTGTGTTTGTAATTGTATCTTTAATTCGTTTTTAAGTGCCTTTCCTTTTGTATTGTTCAAGTTGGGCTTTGTTAATGGGCTAAATGAAATTCAATAAAACACAGAAGGAAAAAAATATATGAGAAGTATAGTGAAAGAAAAATACAGTAAGGTAAAAGTGATGAAAGAATCGAAGATAATGAAGCCATCAGAGTAATGAAAATCACATTAGAACAGATATTGTGGAAAATGCACTCAATGGGTGGAGGTCAGAGTACAGTGAATAAAATAGCTTTTAAGCAGGGAGCCAAATAAATGAAATTAAGTAAAAAGAAGGTGACAGCTGTTACATACAGCCACCTGCCAAGCAGGGGTTATAGTTGTCTTTGATAGAGAACAGGCTGAGGAAACAGGAAAGAATGCCCGAAATTAAAATTACAACACAACTAAAGTGAAGTCTGATACAGCTGTGCACATAAGAGGTTCAGGTGTTAAATCCCACAGAAATGACCAAGAGGGAGGCACACATTCACACCAGTAAGCTCTGATGAATAGAAATAACATGAGGACTTTGTGAATGACTTAGAAAAAGCAAGCTTCATATATGGGAGAAAAGAACAGGTTGATCTTGGGCTTTTTCAACAGAAATAGTCAATTAGCAAAGGTGGAGGAGGGTAGACTACAACTCTGGTAATGAATTAAATAAAATACAGTCTCAGGGAAGCAGACCACAAAGGCAGAGCCTTGGGTCATTTTAACCACACAGCAAAATGAATGCATTCAGAATTTTGGTTAAAGAACCAGGCATTACTGGAAACCCTAGACCTAAAACCACCATGTAACGTGGACATGTCATGGAATATGCTGTAGAGACCCGAAGCCTGTGTAGAGAAATGAAGCAGCCTCCATTTCTTTCTCCCGGTTCACAGTGTGGAGCCACAGCTGCCTCTGGAAGCTGCAAATTCAAGAAACAAACTTAATTTCTCACATCCAGAAATTAACAATGTAATATTAAAAGTTTTTAATTAATCTGGAACTTATTTATGAATATTTATTAAATAACCTTCATAATTTTAGGTTTTTAGGAGATTTTATGAGGCAAGGTAGGACAGAGACAGGACAAGGGTCAGTTATTAAATGTGAAACATTTAGATAACATGAGAATCCTCTCAATATTGTTACTGAGAATTCCAGATTTTCATAACTTGGACTAAATAATCTAAATATCAGGAGTGATTGTAATATTAAAAGAGGCTATAAATCATGAAAAAGCATGCAGTTTACAAAGGAATAACACAGAATAATGTTCAGACATTGTTAAGCAAAGTGTACATTTGGTATCCTATTGAACAATAGAAAGAAAACTTCATGGACATGTGTATTCTTGTAGGTACTTCTAAAACCTGATTCTGGTGCATTGGAATGGGGAATTTCTCCTTTTACTATGTCCAGTGTATACTGTTTGGGTTTTTGCACAGTGCCTTTCTCCTTTTCTGTTTGTTCTAATTCTTTTCTTTTGCTTGTTTGAGACACCGTCTCTCAGTGTAGGTCTGGATGGCCTCAAACTCAAGAGATCTACCTGCTTCTGCCTCCCAAGTGCTGGGATTAAAGGCATGAGCGACCACATCCCACCCAATCCCCCCAATTCTTAAAGATTATGATGGCTATTCTTTTTCCTTATCAAAATTATTTTTTGCAATTTTAAAAAAATTTCAAGCATAATCACATAATTTTCCTTCTCCCTCTCCTCCACTCAACCCCACCATATTCCTTGCTTTGATCCCTTTCAAGTTCATGACCCTTTTTTTTTTGTCACATATATGTACTTAAACCTAAAACTACCACCTGCTGGGTGGTCTGTTTACTCTCTTGCATGTATGTACCTGATTTCAGGGTTAACCATTTAGAATTAGGGGGCTCATCCTGGGATGATTTGCTCTCCCTTTCTCATTAGTTACCTGTAGTTCTTGTTTAGGGGTGGGGCCCACCATGAGAGTTCTGCCTTCCATGTAAGCATGTGCCATTGTTAAGGTCTACTTATGCATCCATATTGTTGAGGTAACATGGATATACCTTCCATGTCATTTCTAGGAGACACAATCTCGAAGCAGACTTCTTGGTCCTCTGGCTCTTACAATCTTCTGTGATGTTTCCTGGGCCTTAGGTGTAGGGCTATGTTGTAGATTTATCAACTGGGGCTGGGCACTCTCTGTGCTTGAGCAGTTTGTGGTGTCTGTCTGCTGCAAAGGAAGCTTTTTTGATGAAGACCCCTTTGAAAAGCCAGATTTGTCTGTGAGCATAGGGATACATTCAGAGTGTAGTTAGGATTACACTAGTTTAGTAAAGTAGTACCAGACTCTTCTCTAAGGTTCATGATCTCATTGGCCAGGTGTCCATCACCATGATTTCCCTCCTGTTGAGCATGCCTTACATCCAATTCACGGCTCTTGGTCACCTCCAAGATATAAGTACTACTATTGCACCTTCAGCGATATCCCCCTGCTGGCTATTATTGTGGTTCATGGGCTTCACGGCTGGCAGGACTGATTCCCTCCCTCTTGAAGCAGATTGCACACAATCTTCCCATACCGTAAAAGCTAGATCTAGGGAGGAAGTTTTTGGGTCAGATCCAGTCCAGAGCACATTCTATCAACAGACTAAAGAAGGCAAAGGGCATGTTTTCATTTTATTCTAGATCACCATTAAGTCATGGGCTGGGAGTTAGAAAGACAATCAGGTCAAGCTGCTTTGCTTAAGAGTTCTGTTAGCTCATTTCCTGTCCCAGTCCTGGTGAGTTGCTGGGAGACACTCAGGACCTGTTGTCCAAACCTGACCTTTTGCCCTGGCCTGCTTTTGCTGTCCTGTGGTACTCTAGGCTGATAGGCCTCTAGCCTCATTATTTGCTTTCTAGCATGAGCATTACCTCGGCATTTGTTTTTGATACCTGGTAGTTGTTTTTGCTTGGCACTGACTTTTGGATTGCAGGCCTTTTGAAGGCAGCGATTATGGTTTGTCCTATGAAATAAAGGAAGCATAGGATAAGAGGAGAACAAACACTGTGTGTGTGTCTGTGTGTGTGTGTGTGTGTTTTTGTGTGTGTGTGTATTGCCATAGGGCAAATGCGTCATGTTTTAATGGATGCATGATTCTTTCCACTAAGGCAGGAGTCTGAGAGACAAGCCATCATACTTCTCAAAGTTGATTACTTGTGGTGTTTTCTCCCCCTTGGCCTGGGGCAGGCAATCAGAGGCAAGGCATATTATAGACTTCTGTATGGCATTCAGTCCACAGCTTCCTTCTTTCTTCAAAAATAAAGTTCTGAATAAGCATTCTGAAGAAATAAGGAAAAGGCTTCAGAAATAAGAGTTCAATTCTACTATTTACTTTTTAATTAAAAAACAAAAACAAAACATGCGGGCATAGGACTGCCATCCCAGCCCTAAAGAGAGAATGGCTGAAGGGCTGCTGTGGACCCAGCAGAGAAATGTTTGGCATATTATCTACTCGAGTCTGTACCCTGAGGTATTAAGTTATAAACTACTGGCTTTCATCTTGGGTTCTCTGTTCCTCTTCTTTCACCGTTACTCTTTTGGTAAGAAGGCACTTTCTTAGCCTAGACATAGCTGTGCAGTCAGCTGGGAAGCAGATTCTCTGGATAGGCCAAGGCCTGACACAACTGCAGCTTCAGCCAATAGTCTAACTTTTTGAGGGGCATTAAGCTGGAGCCACCCAGCTAAGCTGTTTCTAGAGTCTGGATGCTGAGAAACTGCATGGGATAGTAGATGTGAAATACATAACCACAGTCATGTATTTGTAAGTTTCCAGGCATGTGTGGAAAATGCTCATAATGACAACAAGGAGGAAATTTCTGAAATAGCCTTGTAATCGTTATCATACACAGCCATCGAAAATTATAGGTCACTCCCATGCCAGAACTTATAGGTCACAGGAAATGGTGCAACTGACCATCCTGGAGTTTCTCTGTGATTCAACATTTCCCTTTTCTTTTCAGAGAAAGGAAACCCAAATAAGTACAAAAACTGTTTCTTTAAAAATTATATCTTTAGCTGGGTGGTGGTGGCACACGCCTTTAATCCCAGCACTTGGGAGGCAGAGGAAGGCGGATCTCTGTGAGTTCGAGGCCAGCCTGGTCTCCGGAGTGAGTGCCAGGATAGGCTCCAAAGCTACACAGAGAAACCCTGTCTCGAAAAACAAAACAAAACAAAACACAACAAAAAATTATATCTTTAATCTCCTCCATAGGGTTTCGAATAGCCACCCAAGTCATAAAGTTAACAAAATGAAGACATCATGGACTACAGTTGTGGGCTGAGAGTATGCCAGTTATTTGAGTATGAAAATCAGTTATGCCATAACTGAATGCACACAGCAAATGCCAAGGCAAAGGAGCAGTAGAATAGTCCTGCTCAGGGATGAAGGGATTCCATATACAACACTACAAATGCCAGCAGCAGTGACCATCCTTGGCACCAACAGGTGGAAAAACAGCCTGGCCATGGTGGATGGCCTCTTCCTTCCAGGCAGGAGGTGAAGTGAGGACTGCACTAGCAGGAGACCTAGAGGGTTATTAGTGACCTGTGGAATGGCCTCAAGTGAAGGACTGTGAAGCAGAAGAAGGATGCATTTCCACAGGAGGCAGGTGTTTACCCTCAGGGAGAAAACAAAGCAGTGAGGAGAATGGGGCTCAGCATAAGCAGGGCGGCAGAGAATTTTCCATCCCGCCAGAAACTTCAGTTTTCCTTGGGATAAACTAAGCTTCATGGAGGAAGAATGTTGGTGGCCTCTGAGATGTTAGTGGGTCCTACCTTGGGGGACTGGCACCAAGCCAGAGGACAAACTCTGAAAGCAGGCTGACAGGAATTGGGGTCTAATGGAGACACCTGACCTGTATTCTTGCTTGTCACTCATCCAGTATGACTCCTTTGGGCCCATTTCTTCTTTGTAGGTCATTCCACCTCACACTAAAGATGGCTTAAAGCAAGAATCAATTGCTCCCTGAGGAGTGTTTCCAAGTTGTGAAGAAATATTGCCATTTCCTCTTTCTCTAACCCTTTTGCATGTTCTTCTTGCTTGGTTATTTGTTTCCTGTCTGCCTAGCAATAACATAATCACACAGTTGGCCTGGCTACTAACAGTAGAGAGAGATGATGACAATTTTTAATAGTACAGGCATTCTCTTTTTATGTGTGGCCTAGATTTCTTGCTCTAGCTCCAGAAGTGGTTACCCAGAGAAGGCAGCAGCAGCAGATCTGGCTGTTCTGTGTACTCATTATGCAGCAGGCTCTCATTTCATGGAAGACAGGCATCTTGACTATCCCTGGGAAAGAGAGTCGCTAGTCTTCCCCGGCCCACATCTTTCTATGTGAAGCCTCTTGGGCCAGCTGAGGTTCACTGGCCCATTAAAATGTTACTAGCCCATTTTGGAAACTTTACGGCCCACATCTTTCTATGTGAAGCCTCAGCCCATTTTGGAAACTTTCCTCCACAGGGATTAGCAACATGAGAAGGCCACCCAATCAGAACATCAAGTACCAAAAAAACGCCTGTGATCAGGCCAGAAACAAGTGTGTGACCCTCAGGAAAGCAGCATTCATGTCTCTGGATTTACCTCCCCATAAATGATGAATAAAAGGTGAAGCAGCAATTGAGGAACAAATTCAGTAGCAAGAGGGAAAGACCTGCCATGGCGTTTGCTAATGAAGAGAACCGGATAAACAGACATTGGCTGCTAATGGCTTTTCAAAGTGGTCTCTCTACCTGATTCTCTCAAGCACCTGCCCATTAGCTTCCTGCTGCTTCCTTTGTGAGGGGAAGCCTGCTTGTTCCCTCATTGCTATGTCCCCTTATTACTCATTCTCAAAGCCAAACCTATTGTGTCCCATTTACTACAGTTGCAATCATTTTGCAGTTCACATTTGTCTTGTGCAATGGTATTTTCTTGTTCCCAATCATAAAACTGACCAGTACATATAAATACTTGTTGAACACAGACTGCTGATTCAGTGAGGAACTGGAAAACCATGCAACAATGTTTATCAGAGGACTTTCTGACAGATTCTGTTGCTGTCCCAAAACAGTTAACAGCATCTCCCTCTGTCTACCTCCATAATAGAAGTCAGAGCCTGAACTGTTTAGAGGACTTTGCAAAGGGCATATCCTTCCCCCTTGGCTTCTGCTTCCTCTCATTGGTGTTGGGAACAGATGGTGAAAAGTCAGCTAGTGCTACAGACTTCTTAAAGGTCTCCACAGAGAGCTGAAGGCAATGCTGTTCCTTACTATAGGCTAGTGAAAAAGCTTCACGATGGCCTCTTAGGATGACTGCGTGAGGAACTCTGAAGGTTGGTGTGTGATTCATGCTTGATGCAAGTCTGCAGCAGAGCAGGGATGCAGCTGGGAAGTTGCTGCATCCTATTGAGGGCTAAAGTGCCCTAGAAGTCTAGTTTCCTACCCCCAAAGCCAAAGATATCCTATGAGAGGAAGATGGATGGGGCTGAGGAAGAGGGAATGGGGACTGCCAAGGCTAGACAAAGGAGGGACTTGGCCAGCAGCTAGAGGCCACAGAAAGATCTGAGATGCCAAAGACTTGACAGCCTCTGGAGGAAACCAAGGCCAATTTCAAAGGTGCCAATCCAAGACCTATCTTGCCCAATGACCCCCACGTACCTGCTCTTTCCTTTCATGCTGCTGCAAGCTGAACAGTTAAGAGGGGGATGGCAAAAAGTACGTGGCTGTTAGCCTAAAGCAATCTGGATTTGGAAGAGAGAGGCTCTTAACTTTAAACACACTGCAGAGTTTTGGCTATTATACAAGACTGGATTTATAAAGTTCTGAAATGAGACCTATACTATAAGACTGAGTAGCCACTCTGTAGAAATTATGGGACCTGCCACAACTTCATCTCTGAAGGCAGCTTACAGGAGAAGATGTGAGAACAATAATGTTGCTTTATGATTATAGTAGTCAGTCACTCTAGTTCAGTGCAGCAGTCTTTGCTAATCCATCCCAAATCGTAACAGAGTTGAGGCAAATTGCTCTGGGTCACATGTTGGCAATTCCAGAATTGAGATTCACAGCAAGATGTAACATTTCAACTGCCACCAAGCTTTTGGTGTGCTGCTTTGCGGTCCCTGTTTCTGAGCTGGTGGCCTTTATCTGTAGTCAAAGACAAATCATTAATATTAAGATATGCATATGAACAGAATGGAGACGCATTCAAGAGAAAGCAGGAGCAGGTGGGAGGTGGTAATTGGCTCCTACAGCAATAGAGGCTTATCAACAGCAAGAGAGAAGGGAAGGATGAGGGTGGATGTCGGAGTGGCATGCCAGCAGTCCCTAGTGTCCCCTTACAGCTGTTCTTGGCTGCAGAGTCCAGGTGTTCATAAGACCCCTGGAGACCCTCTCTATTCTCCTTAGGCAAGTCTGATTTAAATGAACTCTGTTCTTGAGAGGAGGAGCCTGATGGTACAAGGAGTTGTTTTCCCAGCGGAAAGTGTCTTTCCTATGATGAACCCTCTCAAGGACCCTCTACAAGGAGGTGGTAAGAAATCACTAGGCTTACAAACAAAAGGCTCTTTTAATCTCTGTCCTTTTTGTGAAAGTTGTAAATTTTTTGGCCATCAGTACAATGAGAATGAGACTCAAGTCACTCAGAAAAAATGACTATTAAAAATGGTTTGTGTATATGTGAGTGCTTATATATATATATCCCTGTGTATCACATATGTACTCATAGAGACCAGAGAAGGACACTTGCTCCCCTGGAACTAGAGTTTCATGTAGTTATGAGCCTCTTGACCTGGGATCCTTTGTAAGAACAGCAAGTGTTCTTAACTGCTGAGCAATCTCTCTAGACCCCAAAAAGTGACTTAAAATTCTACTTAAGCTGGGCAGTGGTAGTGCACACCTTTAGTCCCAGCTCTCAGGAGGCAGAGGCAGAGGCAGGAGGATCTCCGAGTTCAAGGCCACCTTGGCCTAAAAAAAATCTACTTAAAAGTAAATAAAAGCATTTCAGTTACAGTCATTTAATATGTAAATTGGATTGCTATACATAAAGTATGGCTTTAAAATAGAAAAACACACACACACACACACACACAGCCCTGTCCTTTATAAAGATAACTGGAATTGGAAAAGATTCAGTTTCGCTGAAGTTTGGAGCAAATGCACACCAACACCATGTGTAAGTTACTGGGAGTCATGGTGCTAAGTTAATGTGGTACTTGGAAATTAGGACCAGAGCCTTTAAAATACTCTGCATTGTGTATGTGTCTACCACACAAGCTCAGTTACCATCATGACAATCTTTGAATGAATTCAGTGGGGTTGTGCATTGAAACTCCTGCAAGGCTTTGCACATACAAATACATGATGGAAACGAATAATTCTCAAATACTCAATAAAACTCGTAGAGAAAATTTACATATATATTACCCTAACATCCCCCAAAGTATCTATCCCACTCGAAGGCTGAGGGCAGAGTACCTTTTTCACTTGGCCACAATCTGTGGCTTGTGAGTATGGACTCTTAGCCACCCCATTTAACTTAACTCCATGCTCTGCACCACTGTAGCCAATGCCTGTGCTTGTTTGGCACTTTACTACCTCTTGTCTCTGTGCCAGTTTCTAGCAGTGGCTGCTCCCCTACCTGGGAGCTCTGCCATGTGCTGCCAACAAGCTTTATCTATTATAAAATGAAGGCAGTTTAGAGTGAAATGCGACTGGTGGGCTCCACTATCTTTGCCCTTACATAAACACCAGAGTCCTTCTATTATCCTCAGAGTGTCAACCACTTGGAAGGCTCAGCAAGTGCTAAACATGAAATAAATATCAACAAAAGCATGTATTGAATTTAAAGAAACATTTCTAGAGATGCTGTGATTAAGCTGGAAATTGGTATACCAATTTTAGACCGTTATCTTCTACCACATCCTTGACAACTGAGAGGAAGGAAAGGAGAGAAATGACTCTTCAAAGCTGTCCTTTGACTGCTACATGTGCACACACACACATAAATATGTCAAAAATAGGGGCTGGAGAGATGGCTCAGAGGTTAAGAGCACTGGCTGCTCTTCCAGAGGTCCTGAGTTCAATTCCCAGCAACCACTTGGTGGCTCACAACCATCCGTTATGAGATCTGGTGCCCTCTTCTGGAAGCAGAATGTTGTATACATAAAAAATATGTAAAACATAATTTAAAAATTCAGAAAATGAAATCAGAACCTATATGCAAGTTGTGTCCAATGGAAAAAAAATAGTTCAAAACCATTTCAGATTCCAAAGGAAACTAGAGGTATGAACACTGATATTGGAAAGAGATGTCCCCTATGGAACTGTCCAGTTAATCACAGCAAAAGGAAAGTGTCACAGGCAGTAATCCGCCACTGTGACCACTGCCTACATTCCTACATCCCAGCTTTGAGAAGGGAGCAGCAGGGCACAGCCACTTGAATGTCTCAGTTCACCAATCCATATCCTTTCCACTTCAGTGTTAAATATGACCTCTGTGAAGAGTCTGCCTTGCTCATTCTTCCAGTACACATTAGTGAGCACCATCTCTATGCCAGCCCGATGTCAGAGGCTGAGGATTCTGGAACAAAAAAGACAGTCTCCATTATGTTGGAACTTAAGAATACAAATAGTATCCAGTTGTAATGGTGACTGAGTGCCATGAAGGAGGAACACAGAATCAAGAGCGCATGTATCAGTGTGGAAGGTCAAACAGAGCGCATCAGGGTGAGGACTCAGCAGAGTGAGGAAGTGGAGTTTAGAGCTAGTGGTACAGTGTTTGTTTAGCATGGCCTTGGGATGGGAGGAACCATTAGTAACAGACAGCAGGAAGTGAGAGTGGTGAGGCAGAGTACAGCAACCATGTACCATGACAATTAGCTGTAAACCCACTGGGGAAATCATCAACTGTGAAGGACAGGCAAGAAGTCCTAGGCTGGCTAATCAAACACACCAGCTAATCATGTGGGCTCATCTTCAGGAAGCTCTCTCCTGTATTTCATAGACCTAGACAGGGAGGACTTAGTGTTCATTTGCAAGTTCCCATGTTATACCAATAATCTAATCTTAGTAGGAAGAACCAGCCTGGTGGGTCAGTTGAATCAGGCACACAGAAGTTGAACATGACATTTTATTGGATTCTCAACTTGAGAATTAGGCAATCATAAAATGTCAGAGCCACCTGCAGCCACTGCTGTCCTCCCAGTGCAATCTCTGAATGGTAAAACCAGAAGAGCAGTATCAACAAACCCCGAACATTCCTCCTCTGAACTTCAAGCCTATCTCTGCCTTGCCCCCTTTGCAGTCAGTCAAAATGCATTTACTCTCCCTGGAAAGCAATGTTTCCACAAACATTACCTGCATTGGGCAGATATTCAATGACCTAATTTAGGTGGCTACTTTTGGTTGAATTCTCAAAAGTTTTTTGTATTGAAACTTTCACCACAGCTTTACTTTAGGGCTGAGGACAAGAAGTAAGCACAAAGTTAGATGTTTGCTGATGCTGAGATGCTGACAAAATGATGACTTCAGGGCCCTCATTTTTACCTTTGAGCATCCTTGTAAACTTAACCAGAGTCATTGCTGGCACAGTAATTGAAGGTTTTTAATGCCAGGGCTCAACTAAGGCCTTTTCTTTCTCCTGTACTATTTCCTCAGAAAACTAGTGTACAGACTCAGCTGGGGTAATCTTCTGCCTAATCTAAACTGGGTATCTGCTAAAGATGAAGTCTGTAAGTTCAAAATTTCAAGATTTGGGACTTAAAATTTAGAGCTACACCCAAGCCAACCGAACAAACATTACACATCAGCCTGCAAGTGTCACTTGAGAAAACTTGGGAAAATGAAGATCCCTAGCCCCTACCAAGAAACTCTAGTATGGGTAATGCAAACCATTTAAGAAGCACACTTTTGAGAAACATAGCAAATAGCAAATAACAGCAACAACCTTTGATTAAAAGGCCCACCAGTCATTACCTATAGACTCCATATGTCCCTCAGGAGACCCTACTATGGTAATGTGAGGCCCCAATTTAGCCACAACTAAGCTTCAAACTCAAAAGTTGGAGATAAACTAACATTTAATAGTGAGTGTATCAATACCAAGGCAAACAAGCACCAGGTATCTCAATGGAATTCTCTAGAAGGACCATGCTACACATAAATGAAATTTGTGCAATGATGTCTGAATTGCAGACTCTTTTCTCAGTGGTTAGAAGGCCTCTGTATTTCTATACATTAGCTAATCTTTCCAGGTAATGTTTCAGTTAATGTAACTCCCGAGAAGAGAGTTAATCAACATATTCTGTTACACGACCTCAATACTAACATTTTTTAGTTTACAGTGACACATGACAAAGTTATTCACTTTTGTTTGGATGCTGGAGACAAACATCTTTATTAAAGATACTACCAAAATTTTGGCAAACATTTCAAAACAGATTTGTAAACATAATGCTTCCCTTTTCAACTGGCAGCACTTTGAAAAGACGATACAAGACAACACAACCTGAATCAACATTAGTTCAAAATCCTTATATTTTGACCACATAACTTATGTTCCCACATGATAAGACAAGAGATAGTTTAAATCAACAATAACAGATAAACTCCATGAAATGAAAGTTTGTGCTGTTTGATGAATCACAGTATGTTATGGTTAAATATATCTACTTTTTTTTTTTTTAATATTCCTGGTATCCAGGATGAAAAAAAAATCTTTAAATATACATCTGATGTAGGTAATAGCTTCTTTGCATATCTCTCTTCAAAAATACTTTATAGCAGTATATAAATAGGTTACCTACACATTTAATTTTATCATTTGCCCCAAAACTATAGATCTATTTCATTTTTATAACATATCAATTTTTTGCCCAACATTAATAAAGCTGACAAACTGTTGAAATGGAAATGCTTCTGTCTTCCACAATAGAAGTAGCAATTTAACAGAAACAAACAAACATTACCAACAACCTGCTGTACCACTCATTAGTTGTTTAACCTGAGCGTCCAGCCTACTGAGTAGCAGCTTTTTACCTTCCTGCAGCTCACACCCACATCAGTTCTGCAGACACACAAGCTGAACACACACACACACACACACACACACACACACACACACACACACACACACACACACACACACACACGTGTTCTGACGCTTGTAGGCCACAGTGTGCTCCCCGTGGCTATCAGCACAGGGGAGCAGTGCAGCTACTGATTAACCACACAATGTACACAATTAGCAAACACCTTAAGGCAGCCATTGCAATGGGGGGTTTAACTTGCAGGGCAGGCTTAACACTCTAGAGCCAGTCAGCCCTGTGTGTGTGTGTGTGTGTGTGTGTGTGTGTGCGCGCGCGCGCGCGCATGTATGTATGTATGTGCATAGAAAACTATACACATATTCAAACAATATTTCCATTTTTCAACCCTCCAAAACAATGTTTTGATTTTTTTGAATTTTGTGCAAATATCTAAATATTCTACCATTTAAGGCAAACAGTTTGCATTAAGAAAGGTCAGAAAATAGGCTTAGGAAAAGCATTTCACTTTGCACATTACTGTTTTGTTTTTAAACACAAGCAACTCTTAAGTGTGGACATTGCATCCCTGATACAAAAAAAAAAAAAAAGAATCGAAATCACCTCTAATGACAAACACAAGTTTTCAAGGAAAAATTGATTTGAAGTATAGACACTGGATCCCCAATATCTAAAAAACTGCTTCTATTAACAAACAAGTTTGGGGGTGCGGAAGGACCAGAAAAAGAAAGCAGCTTCAAAATTCAGGGAAGCAAAGTAGAATGAAGAGAAAGAAAAAAAAAAAAAGTAACTCAAGTTTACTAATACTGAAACTTCTAACAAGCAAAGTTTCATCATTTAGAATCTAAAGCAACTCATCTGGAATTTTAAATAAATAAGTTTAAGTTTTATTCACATCTTCTGGTCCAAGCAGAGTTCTAGTGCCATGACTCTGCTTGCTGTTGGTCAAATTCACCTATTAGTCTTTTGATGTGAGCCAGCTTGTTATGAAGATACTCGCATCTGTATTTTTCTTCATGGTAATTGGGACTGGACTGCAGACAAAGAAAACAGTGAAGAATTAGGTCACAGAATCTACAGTGCTTCTCACTGCAGGCCAGACGGCACAGTGCTGATACCCACCTGCTTGATCTTCTGATATTCTTGTAAGACTTCTTCATGAACATTCTGCAAAATTAAAAATTAGAAATGAGAAGAGAAGGCCTTGGGGTGGGGGCAGTACAGTACCTAACAGGCATCTGGCAAGGTTGGGGAAATATCGATGAGATGTAACTTGGGACATTTTTATGGAAGGCAATTTGGCAGCAGCTATCAAAATAGCAAATGCAAAATTTGACTCAGCAATTCTAAAAGTTCTTCAGGTCTACCTGCCTGAGCTTATGATTCAGACAGATACAAGGCTAGCAGCTCTGTCCAGCAAAAGACAATCCATACTATGGGAATGCTCTTAGGGCTATACAAGGGATACCATGAGGACAGTACAAACATACAAACAAACACAGGTGCTTTCTGGGATAATGTAAAAATTGTCTATGAAGCATTGTACTAGTCAAAAAAAATCAACGTACAAAATAATAGGGGGAGTTTGATACTATGCTTAAAAGCAAGATATAGTGCTATATTTAATTACTCAATAACTTTTAAGATTTCTTCTAAATTTAATGAGACCAGGAATCACAATAGTGGTTTAAGTTACTAGAATGTAGCACACTGGTGTCTCTTACCATTGCAGAAAACTCACCCTACTTAGTTTTGTTTTGTATGTTTCACAATACATTCTGTATTATAGAGGAGTACCCCCACCTCCTGACTTATTTAAGAACTACTTCAAGAACATTTGTTTCCTAAAGCTGTAGGGAGGCAGATCTGCTAGACAGCTTGCTCTAAGGCTAGTTGAATGGCTAGTAGGGGAGGTAAGAAATGAAAATCAGCCCATCTAAGAACATGTCCATCTACCTGGTACTCTTTTGAACCTGGAGAAAGGCGTTTTCGTTGTGCATCCAGTTTAATAAATCTCCTGGCTACAGTCTCCATCCTGGCATGCAAAGCTCTGTACTCATCATACTCAGCATTGAAGTCATCCTTGTAATTCTGGCGTTGCTCATAGGAGACAATAGCAATATATTTTCTAATAATAAAGAAGAGAGAAACAGAATAAATGGAGAGAAAGAATAAGCATGGTGGCAAGAGTCTGATACGCCACCCTCTTGCATGTGTCTCCAGTAACTTAATGTCACTGTCTCTGGTTTCTTGCCAGGTCACTCAGATAGCAGGCCTCAAGAGTGTTCACGGAGAATGAATGTGGAAAGAGATCTCAGTGGCACATTCAAAGGGAGCCACATAAAATGAAGTGTTCTTTCAGACTTGCTTCTATAACCTTTCCCCAATAAATGGAGTGGAGGAGACCAAGCCTCTGTTAGCAGTCATCTCAAACAGAAGTAATTGACGGCTAACATGACAACAGGAGAGTGCCACCCAGCCACAGAACACTCAAGTCAAAGCTGGCTTAGCACCCCTGCTTTGTGAGAGGAGGTGTCTTTTAGACCTGTGACAAGCAGAAACTTCAACAAGGGGCTTTGTTTGCTCTCTCATTCCTTTCCTGATGTATCTAACTATACAAATTTAAGATTGTTTTTTCTTTTTTTGGACAGTGAGTGAGGCCCCTCTACCAAAGAAAGTCTCTCTAGTTTTGTATCCCCACTTTTGGATAAAGAAAGATTTATTTAATATGTGTACACGTGGGTGCCTACATGTATGTGTGTGCCTGATGCCCCATGGAATCTAGAATAGGGCATTATATCACCTTCAACTGGACTCAGACAGCTATAAGCCACTTACTATGGATGCTAAGAACTGAACCTTAGTCTTCTTAAGGAGCAGTAAATGCTCTTAACCACTGAGCCATCTCTCTAGATCTCTGTTTTGGGTTTTTGGAGACTCATATTGCCCAGGCTGGCCTCTATTTACCATTTAGTTGAGGCTGGCCTTGAAATTTCCATCTTCCTACTTCTCCTTTCTGAGTGCTAAGATTACAGGTATGCATCGCCACACAGAGAGGATTCCTCTAGCACTTTCCAACACAAAATTATACTTACACAACAGAAGGCCAGCGTTGCACTGCTTAGTCTAATTTACTGTCTTAACAGAATGCCACAAATCTGTGACTAGTCCCTAGAACCTTGTAAGTGAAGGCCACCTTCACAACATGCCAGGTGATTCTGCAGTAAATCAGTTATAAAATCATTTTAACAGGAAAACAAGCAGTATCATTAGTTCACAGTCGACCTTCTTTTTTTGCCCTCTATTTTTCTGCCATGGAAGGTCCAATTTCCTTGATTATTTTGGATAAAAACTGAGATTAGGCAGCTGGTGGGGGCTGCAGCATGCATCCTGAGGTGCACACTTGGGCCTTATGGTGGTAACATCTTGGAACTGGGCCTCTCCAGATGGTTTTCTATAATCCTACTGGTTTTATTTAAATTGCTGGATCACAGATGCCTTCCTGGGAAAGTGAGAAAAGTGATTCGGTGTGCAAACTCAGCGTCCTCATTAATGCTTTTATTTCTGCTGAGTTAGACAGCGTGGAGGTTGGGTCTTCGAGTGTAACTGAGATGGGAGTAGTGTGCCGATTTAAGCTGCCCTGGTGGCCTCAGCTGCAAAAGGAACACTGCCAGCCACATGGGAGCCGCCCTCCCCAGACATGCTACCTTACAGCACCCTGGAGGAAGCCCCCTGACAGTCCATGAGGTTCCTGGGAATAAGCATGTATAAATAAAGAATAAGCTGAAATTCAGTTTTAAGTCACTGTATAGTGCATTTATTTCACTTTCTAAAAATCTGACCTTTCGTATTTTATTTAATAACTTTGTTAAGGAAAAATAGCAACTAGGTCAATAATTATATAGCTGTTTGATACTGGCATTTTAACAACCAAAATTGTAAACATTCTTATGACTTTGCAGTTGGTTTTTAAGGAGGTGACAGAGTAAAAATGCACAAATATAGGCTAAAACAACCATAAGCAAGAAAAGCACTCAGTATATAAAAATTTGTAACATTGGGGTTACATATGAATTATTCAAAGGCTGATTGTGGAGGTTTCTTAATGAGTTTCCTTTTAGTTTTCTTATGAGTTAACTTAAGCTCCGTGTTTTGGAAATGTTCTTGTTACTTTTAGAAACTAGCTGTATTGGTTGGTTAAAACTTCATTTTTAGTTTGGGTAAAATATATTGCTTTTATTAGAGCCAATTAAGCATATAACAAAAGCCCTAGAAATGTGACAAATGCACAAGGATTTACTGAGGCAGAGGATCAACACTTAAGGTGATAGTTTCCTGCTGAAAGACTGCATTAGCACATTAGGACTAACCCGAAACACTTCTTAAATAGAGTTAGCCGGTTAAGTTGGCAAGTCTATGGCAGAAGTTTTAGGATACATACATACATACATACATACATACATATCACTATTAATAAAAGGATTTAAAATCTATCACAGGAGAATGGTGTGCTACTCCAGGGCTCAACTTTCCCGAGTCTAAGGAGCCAAACCCTCAGCAATGGGTCTGCAGGGCTGTTTTGAATGGCTGGCTGCTCCTGTGTGGAAGCTGCTACACTATCTCAGATGGCAGAGTACTTAGGGAGGCTCCTCAGGCTAATGTTAGCTGAGCGGTGATAATTAGCACCATAGTTTCTCATTCTCCAGAAACTATAGCTCTCACACTGGTATTAAGCAGAAGTGACAACTCTGTAAATCTGAACTGTTTTCTCTTCTGCAAGAAGCAAGGTTAAAAGCATCATCTCACTCTGCCCACTATGAGGTGGCACTAACAGAAAAACATGTGCAGACAGCTCAGATTATATCTTCATGTTCCATGTTGTACCTATTCTGCAAATTTGTTTCATTTTGAAAGCTATCTGCCATCAGAGCTTTTTGCTCTTCCATATTCCACTTTTCCAGGCACCTGCAAATCAATTATTTTCTTCTTACAGAAGCCTTTTATTGCATGAAAAAGCAAGAATTATATGTCCAAATTATAATTTCTGTGATAAGCAGGTTACAAAAACATTCCCAGCTCAGCATTTACCAACTTGTTGTCACAAGAAAAACACATACCTGTTACTAAAGTGAAATGATCTAACTTTACTATTTTTTTCCTCTTAAAATTAATTTGAGCAAAAGACCTTTGCTTACATAAAAAGGAAGCTATGCCTGCTCTGTAATATTCAGTGCAGAGGTTCAAGCCCTCTGTAGCTCTCTGGGCCCCTCTAGGGGCTGCACATTGATGGACTGTCAGCTTTAAAGGCTATTATGCTCAGCCTGACCCTGCAACCAAGACAAGAGTCTCTATACTTAAAACCATGGAACATTGCTCTGAGCAGGGGAGGCACAGTGGTGGATTGGGGACAGCAGGCTTAATGGCAGCCTTTCAAATGCAGAGGTGGCTTCAGGACTCTATTTCTGGAATTTCTTACTTTTTTGATTTGCAAATTATGGGAAAAGAATTTGCAAACTTTCTAAAATTAAATAGCTCTCTCCATTGGCAGATGGAAAACTTACACCAAATAATCTGGGAGTTCAATTGTTGAAGAAGGCTCCATGGAGGCAGTGCAACCTTCTTTAACTCCTATGAAGGGAAAAAATCAGAGCGTTCATCAATGAGTATGGTTATCAAATGCCTCTCACTTTAAAACAGATTAGAAACATCTGGAACCTTTTCCTCAAATTCTTTTCTTCCACCTCAAAAAGCAACAGCAAGCAAGGAATACAATGGGACACAAACAATGGAGGCTGTGCCCAGTGCCAGCAGAGCATTTAACACCAGGCATTTAACTCACCCTGGCTACTGCAATGTCTGCACAGTAAAGGAATTCCATCTTAACCCAAGGTCAAGCTTCCATTCTTCCACCAACAGTGTGGCATCTGCCTAGCAATTCAAAGCCTGTGGTGGCAGATGTAGCCAGACAATGAGAGATACTAATTTTACATTAACACCTACTTTTCATGAGCTTCAAACAAGGCAGGAGAAATAACAAAGTCAGGTAGCAGCCTGTTTGGGTCACTATTTTTACTGCCACCCTTTCTGTAGCCAGACAGTGGACTGGATAGGAAGGAAGCTTTCCAGCAGTTCTCACAACAAAGAATTAGTAAATGTGGATTTGTTCCTCTTTTACCTATGATTTAGGGAAAACAGTAAAAACTGTTGTAGTTACTCATGGCTATACTGTTAAAAGTGAGTAAATTCTTAGTATTACACTGTTTAACATACAACTTCCAGGGGCTATGTTTAAACATATTATTAAGGTTATTTTTTTTTTAAAACAAAGTACACTTAATAATTCAAACTCTAATTTGCTGGCAAAATATGTTTACTATAGAACAAATGTGAATTATCTGACAATTTCTCAGTCTTCTGAAAGATAAAATACACTAAACAAATGACATAGACTCAGTGGGCTTATTGTTCACTTAATAGATTTGACTCAGGCATGGCCACAAGAGCCCAAGTCTTCAAGGAAGAGCATCAGGTACAGAATCCTCCTTCCTGCCATAGCTGGCAGGCTAGTTCTAATGGGTACAGAGATGTGGGTCTGGATTTGTCTTCCACTTGTGATGACCATACTTGGTTCTGAAAAGTTTTCCTACATACTGCAAAAGAAGGATTTAAAGACAGTTTATCCAGGTCTCTAACCCCAAAACACACACGTTCCTCTGGTAGTCTTGGCACACGGAGATCTACTGCTACTAGAATAACTCAGAATCACCCTCTAAGGGTGGAAGGGTGGAAAGGAGAGGGTGCCCAGGAAATCTGGCTTATTAAATCTAAACATGAAATTTTACTTCTCCGTTTATCCTGACTTGACAAATTCAAGTACAAAGAGTAGTGTGGATGGGGGGTAAAGACCTTATACTTGGGTCATTATCTACTACTATTATGCTTATCTACACACTTCAAGAGATATGTTTTGCTATGCAATCCACCCAATCTGCGTCAACTATATCTTACTGTAACTCTCCTCTGCAAATTTCACGAGGTGAAAATAATGAAAGCTTCTTCCATTTGGCAGAAATGGTCAGTTAAACCTCAGGATTTTAGGCCTTCAGAGTTATGAGCGAGATAAAGAATAACAAGTGATGTCAGTTTACTAACAAAAATACCCTTAATCTCTATCAAGCTAATAATAGCCAGGCACCTCGTGAAGCAAACTACTTTCATTGCAAATGACAAGATGTAGCTTGACTATTTTACAAAGAATGTGGCAGTCTTTCTGTGACAATATTAATTATAGCAGGATTATCTCTGGTTTCTCAAAAAGGAGGAAATGGGTATTTCTATTGCCTATTGTGTATCTGTTTAAATCAGGTCAAGAATGGCATGTACTTGTTACACTGAGGTTGCAAAATATGATAGAGAAGGAAAAAGTGCCAAAGCAGAGTCTTTGAAGAATGAAGTCATTCTAAAATGCCATTATAAATCTACCTAAAGAAATCATGTTTCATACTTGGTAAAGAGACACTGAAGTGATAGCTACAAGGTGGAAGAAAACGATGTGCTACAATACACATTATTAATATTAATTCAATAGATGATCATTTGCTTAAAAAGCATTATTCTAAGGAGCTTCATCTACAGCTCATGTTCTTCCAGTTTATGAAACACAGAAAGCATTTTGTTTTTTTGTTTAAACAAATGTAAAATACCTTCACTGGGATTCGGACTGGAGTTCCTCAGCTTGGCAGTTTCCTCTCTCTGAAGGTCTTCTTCTTTTTCCTCCACTGTCTCAATGTCGTGTTTTTTTATTTGGTCCTTTTCCTTGTGTTTTTTAGACTTCTTTTTGGACTTTTTGTGAGACACTGGGTGGTTTTCTTCCATAGGCTTTGGACACTTTAGCAGAACTGAGCCAGGGGGTAATGTTTCCAGACAAGTCCTAGAGGTATATTTGTCTTGCTGGTCCTCAAAGATGCTACCATTTGGACTAAAACTGTCAATAGGTAGGTCTTGAGTCCCCCGGCCTTCTGGAGTGCTAGGGGAGTTGGAGTTGGAGTTTACAGTCTGAGGAGGATTTGAGACAGGAAGGTGGGTTGAAGGCAGCGGTGAGGGTGTAGGGATGGCTGCAGCTGCAGGGGGTGGTAGGAGGCCTGCAGGAGATTTCTCATTGGTGGGATTCAAATGGCCATTTAGTGTTGGTGGGACTCTGTTTGTCAGGTGAGATATTCGAGCTTTTTTGTTCATTAGAGGATCGATGAAATCTGAGTCCAAAGGTCGTTTCTGGGGTGGGGGGAGAAAGGATGAGATTTGACAGCTGATCAGCCTTACTCATCATACTATAAGCTTACTCAAAAATTGAAGTCCTCAATGCCATTTAAGAACTCCTAACCAAATGTAAATTCCAATTTTAGTTCTTCTGTCAAAAGTAGAATAGGGGAATGGTGCCAAATAGTGACTTCAGTTCTTGCAGGCTACCCTACACCCCAGAGATTGTTGTGATTTATGTGCACTAGACTACCCGTACAGCACTAAATAGGAGCAACCACCCTCCATGCTAGCTTCAGCTGGCCTAGCAAGTGAGAAGAGAAAGCAGTTTGCACCATCTGACTCTGAGCACCCCCTAGACTGGTAAAGGACAACGTGCCCAGACTCTAATTGGCTAAAGTGTTCCAGTTGTAAATATGTTGGCTGTCACTTATCAGATGGCTGTCATTATCACACTGTGAACTAGCTCATCTTTACATTCATTTCTTTAAGTATAGCTATCATTGTTGAAATGCCATTTTATTTTTTTTTCACTGTAAACATATGTTCACAATGTTGTAAACTAAGTCTATTTAGACTGGCTCATTAAAATGAGTCTGGTACACTTTAAAAATCTTGTTATGTTAGCTCAATCCAGTATTCACAATAACACTATAGAGATAACGAAGGGAAATAAACAAGTGAAAAGTATAAAATTACAGGCCAGTTAAATATTTTGTGTTTGGGGGCTGGAGAGATGGCTCAGCAGTTAAGAGCACTAGCTGTTTTTTTCAGAGGACCTGCATCCAATTCCCAGAATCTACATGGCAGCTCACAACTGTCTGTAACTCCAGTTCCTGGGGATCTGATACCCTCACAGACATACGTGTAGGCAAAACACCAATGCACATGAAATAAATAAATCTTTAAAAAAAATTGGACTTAGAAGAAAATAAATTAACCCATGAATTCATTCCTGTTTTCACTTTAGCATCCAGCATGTAATTTGGCCAGAGCAGATTCAGATCACAGCGGTTGGTGTTAAAAGTTAAGTCTCCACAGACAACCGACACCTGAGGGTGGACCTACTCATCTGTCCTCCAGCTGCATTCCTCATGATGATATCTGACACTCTGACACACAGCTAGCCTCTTGCCTGTGTTCCCCACAATCTGTCTGCTTTCCCCTAGATCTTCAGAGTAGCATACAGAGAGAGGAAGTGCTGTATTAGAATCCTGGGGTGGGCAGAGAGGCCTCTGCCACCATGGGGCCAAAGCACTCAGGACAGGAGAGCTCTCTGAGATGACCCACTGAGATGATTCTCAACTAGAATACAGTCTGAGACACCTTCTGATTTCAGTCAAACTGAAAAAAAAAAAAAAAACCTTTAAGGCAATGTATTTAGAAAGTGCCCCAAACATATTTTCTGTAAGAATATTCTTCCAGACACATTTCAGATAAAATCAAATATCTTCAATCTCTGATATAACATGAGAATTATATGGGACTTTATGTGTCTTCCAGTTAGGGACCAAAGTGCAAAGCAGAAAATTTTACAATAAATTTAAATTTTAGAAGTGGCAAGCAAGGCATGCATCAAGCCCTTTGATAAGCAGTGCAGCACAGTGTAAAGCATTCTAAATGAGGTCAAAACTGAAAGATTGGCCATGAATTAGTTCTGGGCAGGTCATCTATACAGCTTCCCTCACCTACAAATCAGACTGAATTACTGCACTGCAGGGCAGGCAGGCCTGGGATTCTGTAACTTCCTGACATACCTGAGGAGATGAGGCAGAATCTTTGCTGGAACACATGGGAGACTCTGAGCGGCTAGTGCCAGCATTCTGAGATGGATTTAATTTTCTGTAAAGGAAACGTATTTTCCAGGCAAATATAAATTAACATTCAGATCCATCATAAACAGAATTCTATTATTTTTTTCTAAAAAAAAGTGATGACATTTTCAAAGTTGTTCTTAAATTTCATCATTTTTTTTTTTACTCTGAAATGAACAGAACAGAAAACTATCCCTGCTTCTTTTTCCCACCTCAACACCAAAATAACACTGAGTAGTGTATTACTTATCATCTGTAAAGACAAAAGGGAAAAAAGGAACTTACCTAGAGAGCACTGACTCTAATGACCGTCTATCTGTTTCACTGTAACCCGGCCAGTCTCGCTGGAGCTCCTTAAACACATAGTCCTTTAAGGTATAGGAGAGGTCCTTAGGATTCAGATTGGCCACCTGGAGCACAGTATGCAGACAGAGCATTAGGTATTCCTGTTGGCTATACACATCTTTTTAATGATCCTCCTGGGAATATGTCCAAAGGACCCTACATCATACCACAGAAACACTTGTGTATAATGTTCACTGCTGCTACTGTACTCATACCAGAAAGGAAATGAAGCCAACCTATGTGTCCATATTCTGTTGAAAAATGGATAACAACAATGCGGGCGCGCGCGCGCGCACACACACACACACACACACTGGAATTTTAAGAAAAATGAAATTTGCAGGAAAATAGATGGAGCTGAAAAATACACTATATGAAGTGAAGGAATCTAGTCTCAGAAGACAAAAATCCTCATGTACTTTCTTGTATGTTTACTTGAACCTTTGATGTTTGTACATACATAATTTTTTGTATGTGACCTCATGCCACAGCATATGAAGATAACTTTGTGGAGTCAGTTTTCTCAGAGCTCTGTGTGGGCTCTGAGGACTGACTCTAAGCCAGGGTTGCAGAGAAGCACTTAAACCCACTGAGCCATTTTCTGTGTCACTGAGTCACAATGCAAATCCCTGGTTACTTCTATTTAAGCAGAAAACAATCAGGGCCCCACTAACAAGTTACCTCTCAGCCAGCAGCATGAAGTGTCTCTACAAATACTACCAATTTTGATAATCATGCTTTTTATTTTTCAAGTTTATTTCTTTTATTTGCCAACTTTCCTGAAGGACTTTTATTCAAGGTCTTGGAAATCCCCTTAAGCCATAAGCTAAATCACAAACTAAAGGGTGCTCAATATCTTTTAGAGGGCTTATTCCCAAGTGAAACCTTTTCCTACCCCTTAACTACAATTCCTAGAATATCCAGTCAACAATCTACTCACTACACAAATCTATGGGCTTATGCCAAACTAAAAATACTTAAAAATTTTTTATTGACAGTTTTACACTTTACATAATGAATTTTAGTCATTTTAACCCTGCATTCTCCTTTCTCATTCATCTCAACAAGTCTCCCTCCTACACACTAAAAATACTTCTTAAGGCTAGGGAAAGGTATTACTTCCCATAAGTTTGGGAATAGTCTTTCCAGTAATTTTACTTCTTGTTATGTCTTTTCAAGAATACTGTCAGATTTAATAATACCACTAATCAACTCTGTAAATAAATTAATACTAGATGTAACCAGACTTTTATTTTTTGAGGTGGATTATACAGAAAAATGGTTTTCTTTTTCTAGTCTCTCTGACAACATACAAACTAACACTACATCCCCACCACAATCCACTTTTGAGGTTTGTGAATGGACAGTCTTCTGGTCACTTCCCTTCCCTCAGGGCCTTTCTTAAGACTCCTATGATCATGCCTTTATATGCGGATGTGCTCAATAACTGTCTTCTGCCCTATTTTCTTCATTCTTCTCACTCCTGAGCTCACTCAACTGTAAAATTTACAATGTACAATCTGTATGCCAATCCCTAAATGTATGGTTCCAGTCCCAAATGTCCTCTGAATACTTATGTATTCATCTATTGGATATGTCTAACCAACATTTCACTACACCCTTACACCTATCCCTTTTCTGCACGTCTCTAATCAGTAACTCAACATCCACTGATTTGCTCTGGTCAGTACCTACCCACAACCACAGCCCCCTTTCTTTTCTTCATATATGTTAGGAAGGTTTGCTCAAAATGTATCTCTAGTCTATGAAACCAACTCCACCAGACCAGGTCACCAACACATTACACCTTGATTTCTGCAGTAGACTTATTTAAGAAGTCTTTCTCTTCCATTCTCAACCCCCAAGCCATTTTGACATACAAGTGAGTGGTCTTATTCAAAGCACACATCACATTACAGTATGTTCTTGCTTAAACTCCACTGCTACTCCCATTTAAATCAATATAATCTCCTTACCCCTGGTCTGCAATGCTTTCTGCGATTTAGTCTCCATCCCTTCTACCAGGCTTACAGAAATGATGACTCCTCTTTTGTTTTTCATTTCAGCTAAGAGAAAACCATCCAAGAAAGAGGTTCTCAAAACTCCCCTTTATGAGTAGATCTCTTGCCCAGCCCCTCTATCTTGTAGATATACTTCAGAAGGCCAGAGATTACCATGTGGTGGGGGAATCATGGGACATCTCACACCTACAATGTTATCTGGTATAGTCTAGGCACAGTCTCCCTTGTATTCACATGCAAAATTATATAGATTTGAAGTATCTTTCCATATACTATAAATAACCTTAAGATTACTTACAACAGCCAATAAAATATAAATGTTATATATAGGTTGCTATATGTCATTGAGGAATAATGACAAGGAATAAAGTCTATGTATGTTCAGTATAGATACAATTAAAAAGCTTTGGACTTCAATTAGTTGAATTCAAAGGTGTAGAGCCTGCTGACACAGAGAACCAGCTGTACTAAATGAATGGAATGAGTGATCAATGAATGTGAGCTTGACTCATACACCCACAAGTTAAGATTCAAGTTTAATGTGTTCTTTTGATTGTTTAAAAAAGGTTTTCTAGGAAAAGTCCATTCTAAGGAAAAGGAAGCTGTACATTTGTATATCAACTTAAAGGTAAATATTTAAGTATTTTAATATTTTAATTAATAACATTGACAGGGTACTCAAAGAAAATTACAATGTAAGTAACAAATCAGCAAAAATATCTACTGGCATGGGCAAAACAGAACTGATCATTTTAGCTAGCATGTTTCTTACCTAGTCAGTGATAAAACAACCAATTTTTTAATAATCTGTTTATTCTGTTACTCTACTCCTTTTCATGTCAGTGTTGATCAGTTTCATGAAGCAGAAGTTGTATTAGCGGTTAGGAATGTTCAGGATAAGGAATGTATAGGTATCTGGCTTAAGTCAAAGTTCTTAATATGTGTGTTTTCTCCCCTCTGCAGATGAAATACCTAGCCATACTGTGCGTGGCACGTAATGTGTGAGCTTCCACCATGGTAGGTGGCACTGGCCTCTCTGTTTTCCCTAGGCTAGTGTTTTCAGATCATATTGAACATCTCAGTTACTCAAGGGCTTTATACAATATTGATGCTCACACCCTTCTTTCAGATGCTTCATTGGTTTGTGTGGGGTGGAATCTGGCACAAGTACTTCTTAAACAGATCCTTGAGATATATACAATATACAGCTAGGATGAAACTATACTCAATGATTCTTCAAAGCAATATGAGACTCACTCTCACATGCAATTGTTCAGGGTCAAGGATACCTATTTTTTGATACGGTTATCCATACTTACAACATCACAAAACTAATTTCTATCTTAGGAAGTAATAAAAACTTTCTGTAGATGCATTTTCCATGTATTTTGTGATATGCGACCTGACTCTCTCCCCAACAGAAGACTGAACTAACACACTCTGTCTCTGTATCACACATTTCCCCTTCCTCTTTCTCTTTAGTTTTATTAAGGGCTGTGTGACATATAGATCCCCCAAAATGACTGAAGGACTAGCTAATCCCAACCTGCAGATGATGGCTTTATTCTCTCATGACATTTTAGTACTATATTTTGAATGTAAGATACTAATTAGTAAAAAATAGACGTAAAAATGTTTTAAAAAATGATGAAACTCAAGAACGACTTTGAAAATGTCATCACTTTTTTTGGAAAAATAGACAGAATTCATGGATCTGAATGTTAATTTACATTTATCACTTGAAGTAATTATGATAAATAAAGGAAATCATTATCTTCCCTATGTAGCTTGTGATTATAAAGTAACTGCTCATAGCTACTCTTGAAATACTCATATCCCATAATAAGAACAAGTGACTGACCTTGGCATACACAGTGGCCAAAAAATACAAATAAGGGCTTCAAAGAATATGGAGGTAAGGACACATTCTAAATGATTTACTAGGCAAGAGTATTGTGCTTTACACCAACTGAAGACCAACAGAGGACATCATACAACTTTGCCTGTATAAACTAATGAAATGCAGGTGACAGTTTAAGATGAAAACTTAAGATGAAAACAAACAAAAACTTCCCCAGTTCTTAATGAAATTTTGGGCAAAACTGGTTTCAGCAAAATGAGGACAATGCTCACATTTCAACCACTTTTTAATGAAACACTCTAAAAAGACAGCTTAAACTGTACATAGTGGTGCATAACACTACTGTCAGCACTCAGGAGGCTGAGGCAGGATGACCACCAAAACTGAGTTCATAGCAAGCCTGAGAAACTTGGCAGACCTCATCTTAAAAAACAAAAAACAGCCCAGGATATTCTACCCTAATAATATTAAAGAGTTATTTTTATACATGAAATTTGTTTATCTCAAAAATAGTTACAATATTATCAAGATCAAGCAGAGGTTTTAGTTGTTGTTTTAAAGACAATCCTACAGAGGTGGGAACTGACTCTGTAGTTCAGGATTCTCCTGCCTGCACCTCCTGAGTGCTGTTAAAGGCATATCCTGTTTGTGAGGTCCTAGGGATCAAGCCTAGGGCTTCAAGCATACTGGGGAAGTATTCTATCAACTAAGCTTCACCCACGGTCCATCAAATGTTCTTAGGGGAACCTCCCCAGAAGGCACACACAGATCCTCTCTCAAGTTGTCCTCACCTGTTGCAGAATTGCTCCCAAAGAGTTCTTGTCCTTTTGATTGACGCCATCCTTCTGCAGGCGGGCAAGTAGCTCAGGTTTCTTGTAGGCTTTTAGCGCCAGTAAGTGGATGACCCTGTCCCTGTATGGCCTCTGAGAAACACTGCTGCCACCATGTGTCTTTCGAATTGTGTTTGCAGGGTTCATGGGGGTTGACCTTTTCCTCTCAGGAACTGCATCTGAGATGGCTTGAGGCGCTTTCCGAATTTGCACTCTTTTCCCTAATGTCAAGCAGAAAAGACACTGTTACAAATCTGTGTTATATATAACATAATGAGCATTTTTAGTTGCCATAACCCAATCTAGATAACTTTTTATTATTTCTAGAAGAAATAATGGTCATTTTAAATTTTTACTTTAAGGAAATAAAGTATTTTGATGAAGTTGCCTATAATATAGAATAGGAATTTTTAATAGGATTATTCCTTAAAATACATACTATAGATGTACTTTTGACATTTAGCTACACATGGACAGTAATTAGTGATACAAACAACCTAACAGAAAATTTTAGATTGCTGACTATTTGGTGACAGGTAGAAATAAAGTAATCTCAATGCTTTCCTGTGTCTCTTTACAGTACTTAAATCTGTGTATAATACATCACTTATAAAAAAGTGAGTAGTAAACAAGGAGGACCCTAAAAGAGACAAACATTGTGCCCTGGAGAAGGGGAAAGGGTCAAGATCCCCTGAGCAAATTGAGAGCATGGGAAGAGGGGGGAGGGAGCTAGGAGAATGAGAAGGGAAGAAGAGGAAGAATGCAGAGGTCATGAGGGAGCAGAAAGGTTGAGTCAGGGGAAGAATAGAAGATAACAAGAATGGAGATACCATAATAGAGGGAGACACTTTAGGTTTCCAGAGAAATCAGGCACTAGGGAAATGTCTGGAGATATATACACAGATGAAACCAGCTAACAATCTAAGCAACAGAGGAGAGGCTACACTAAATGCCCTCCCCTAATAATGAGATTGATGACTGACTTATATACCCCCCGATAGCCCTCATCCAGCAGCTGGTGGAAGTAGAAGCTGACACCCACAACTAATCACTCAACTGAACTGGAATCTAATTGCAGAGAAGAATGAGTGATGGGCAAAGGGGGTGCAGACCAAGCTCGTGAAACCCACAGAGACAGCTGACCTGAACATCGGGGAGCTCTTGGTCCCCAGATTGATAGCTGAGATACCAACCAGCATGGGACTGATTCAGACCCCAGAACATGGGATTTGGTGAAGAAACCTCGGAAATCTACAGGACCTCCTGTAGTAGTTCAGAACTTATCCCTAGCTTAGGTGTGGATCTTGGGAGCCCAATCCACATAGAAGGATACTCTCTGAGCCAAGACACATGGGGGTGGGCCTAGGCCCTATCCCAAAGGACATGATATGATAGACACTTATGATCCCCTTTGGAAGGCCTCACCCTTCCTGGGGAGCAGAAAGAATATGTGATAGGTAGGGTGTTAGTTGTGAAGGGAGTGGTGGGGGAGGATGGGAGGGAGTAGGAACTGGGACTGACATGTAAAACAATCTTGTTTCTAATTCAAATTAAAAAAAAAGAAAAAAAGGAGTAGAAACAGGAGCTCACATACCAAGGGAACATCGCCTCACAATAACATAGAGAAATACATGTCAGACTTCATAAGAAAACACAGTTGACTAACTCAGGGCAGAACTGTCATAAATCTATAGACACAGACATCACAAGGAACAGTGAACATCTACTTGGCAACCACTGGAGATGGTCCTTTTTAGTAGCAATAACACATTTTACAAGTAAAATCAAGCCAATCAACTCACTAAACACACTCTCAGAAGACAAATAGATCTGTCTTTATAAATTACACAGGCAAGTCAGATAGATGTATGGAAAATGGTACAAGAAGACACACCACTCCCTCTGGGCAGTGTCATCTGTGTCAGTAACACTTTCTGCTTAGGCAGAAGACTGACAGTTGGCCAAATGGCAACTTCTAGAAAATTTGTGTCAGGATTGACCAGAGTACACTCTCTATTCAAATCCATCCAGAAGAGCATCCCATAGCGTTTAGCAACTGTTCTTTGGTAAAGAACAGAAAGCAGCATACAACCTCTTTTTATAGTTTCTGAAGTAGAATCTCTTAGCTTATTTACTATGTATTATGTCCAACTCTGTTCCCTCAGGTGAAGGAAAGGGGAAAACTGGCAATGATGCACCAAATGGAGCGACTGCACTAGGAGTAAGACTAAAAAGTAGATTCGATAGCTAAGTAAAAGCAGTTCTTATGAACTGGGTCTAGAGATAAATCAGCTTTGGGAAGTCTGCTTATTAATATTTCTGTCCAGGCTGGACCCAGAGAAAACTTAAATATCATTCTATCTCATTTCTGGGAAACTTCTGTCAGCTGGCATACTTCTTTGCAATTTAGACATAGTGATGGCAAGTTTCAAATTAAATTACTGTACAGTGAAGGAACACAACACTAGGGAGTATTGCCTCAGGATAAGAAAAACTAGTTATGTAAAGTTTTAAGAGGTAGACTTAAAGCTGTTTTCTATATATTTTATAATTTAGAAAAAGCTGGATCTGATAAGAAAGGATTAATATTTATCATGCACCAATTATGGTGTAGTGAAGAGAAGGCTATGTATGCTAAGGGCTTCATGCCAGTGATTTCTTCAAGGTGAGCCTTATCTCCATTTCACAGTTGAGAAATCTGGGGTTTTCAGTGGGAGATGCTCAAAATAGTAAAGTGTTTATTCAGCATGGTGGGAAGGTCTGTGGCTACACCCAAATCTCATCACTTGTACCTGTTCGTGGGAAAGATTTTATGAACAAATGCCTAATGCTTTCCTGTTGTTTCATGTTGGGCTGTAAGCTCTGTGAGGGCAAGGCCATGGCTACTTTCCACCAGCAGAATGAGTCAGTAAGCACTAAGGACCGCAGATGACAGCAAGCCAGCAAGCAGAGAGGTGGGAGTCAATGAAGTCTGTATTTTCCCACATTGCTGGACTGCCAGTCTAAAGACACACAGAAATCTGTAATGCAAACCCTTTAGTCTATCATTTATCAGCTGTGACAGTACTAATGTCATGTTCTTTGACCATGCAATAGAAAAAATAGGGTCAGTATCATGAAAATACAGGAAATATTCTAAATTCACACTTCTGTCTGGCTTGCTAATTCCTGCAGAAAAGAACCTGCTTAACTCCCTTCCCAACCAAGCTATCAGTCAGAAGTCACTCATCTCATCACTGTGTCTACCTGATCTACCTCAGGTCCTTGCTCTCAAAATACTCCCAGAGATTGTTGCATTTCCTTTCACCCTCCCAGAAGGAAGCACAAGGAAAACAAAGGAGGCTAACTTTGCCCCAATGAGGGGAAAGGAGTATGATGTTGGATAGATAAATGGATTCTGATGAGGGAGAGGGCTGCGTCTTTACTGAGACCTAGTGCTGAGCCCTCTGACAACTGCTCCCAATGCACCAACACCACCATTCCTTCAGTTGTCTGGTCATTGGGTGACCATTCCTTCCAAAGGTTTAAGAACAACTCAATAACACTAGTACTGAATTACATTTAAACATCACTTGCCTCTGTCTCTCCAAACTGTTTGTGCCTATTCAATCAGAAGAGATGCCAAGACTAAGGAAAGAGACATTATAGATGAAGAAACAAATAAAAGAAATATTTATAGAATTGTGATGCTAAAGAAAAGGAGGTAGGACGGCCTATTTTATCTTTAATATTTGCCTCAGAAAGGCCCTTTTTAATAAAGCCTGTGGGAAAACCTAATTCTCTTCCCAGACCCAACTGCTAATCAATTCCCCAGGCTCTTTCAAATACAGCAGCAGTGGCATCAACAGAGTTGGCTAATCTGGGACTATATCTGAGTCACTGTTACATTTAATTACGAGTCCATCTCTAGTTTCTCCATTTAATACTAGATGGTAAAATTATTTATCCTTCAGCCAATGGCTCCGAGTTAACAATGTGAAAGGAAAATGTAGCCATCTTCTGTAGTTGTTTTTCTGCTTGATGGAAACTGGCTAGCACGGTTAGCAACAGAGACCCAAGGTTGCAGACAGCATATGCAGGATAGGAAGGATGACTTGGACTCTGGT